>NC_081411.1:415012700-416446845 GCF_030272615.1 Cryptomeria japonica | reverse complement strand
TCTAGAAAATTGTGTTAGCCCAAATGTGAAACAACATTTGTTTGTCTGTTTGGTCTCCTATTTTGGGTTTTATTTGTGCCATGTTTCACTAAGGATTCATTCACTCCAATGGCTATATTTGTTAGTGCAACTGGTTGACCTTGGAAGGAAAAAGAAGACAATTAAAATGTTATTGTTTTTGTTTGTTAGCATTTTAACTTGTCCTTTTTAGAACAACTCAAACTCCAATAGTATGTCGGGTAGAACCATTCTTCAAATTATAAGGGTAAGCTCCTAGAGATCTTAACTAAACCTAAAACTAATAGAATTTATAAGTATGCACATTGTACAAGCTTTCACAGGGGTTTGGCATTAAATGTAAATATCTAGATGACTGTTTTTGCCTTAAGTGCAAGTGTTGGACTATTAGCAGTCAAGCCCTGTAGTGAGAATTTTAGATGTAAAGAAAGTTAAACTATCAAGCACAAATGGAAACAACTTCCTACTAGCTAAAGTAGATGGTAGTATTCAGTTGTAATAAATTTTGAAGGAATAACACAAACGAATGCTGACTACTAGCTAAATGAGAGACTAGTAAATTAGCATTAACAAGGAATGGTTAAACAAATGAAGATTACATGATTATTGAAATTAAATTCCTACGTAGTATACAAAGCCACTACTTAATAAATAACAAATATGAATTCAAGGTTTGATATTGTTACCCAATTTGATTTACTTTGTGAAAGCACAACACATGGCAAAAAAATTTCTACCGAGCACTAGTTTTTGCAGCCTAAGTGTACCATCAACTCTTATTAGATTACATCTCAAAGCACTTATTTATAAGCTCTTAATAAGCAAATTTAAGGATAAAATAGTACTAGAATATTTCCATGAAAGTGCCACTTTAAAGCAATCTAAAGGACAAATATTGACATGAACAGTTATCCACTGTAATGATTGAACTGGGAAATATCTATTCATACATCTCTTGAAAATTGAATCCCTTTAAGTCAATGAGACAGTCAATGGGGAGGGAAAGTCAATTATGTGTATTGACTTTTTATTCGCAAATTCTAGGATATTGCATATACTAAAGGCTTGAGCTAAAAACTACCCTCTAACCATGAATATTCTCTATTATGTTATACTATAATTTATAGTAGCACTACCGTATAAGGCATACATATTTTCATTCCATTGATCGTATCTAGTTTATCTCAAATTAAGGTTCTATGCGTTATCTGATTTATTTCATATGGTCATTACTGGATTAAACACAAATTCTCTACTACAGATGTAGAAGAATTTGAGCTATCAATTCAGTTAGAACATTAAAATGGACTCAGAAGACAACAAAATTATAGCAGGCTAACTTACGTGTCAAGTATTAGCCGCTCATATGCCTCAGGAATAACAATGCCTTGATAGCGTTGTCTATAAGACAGATCTAACTCACTTTGTGTGGTAGACATTTCAAGTCCTGGCTGCTTTACCTGCGCAGAAGGGGACAAAAGAATGTAACAGCTTCTTCCTGGAAAATGCTAAAAAAAAACCTACTCCTGGTAGAAATAATAGATTGAAAAGAATACTTAACTTGCATGAATTTCATGAACATTTGGGTAGCAGAAAGAAATAGTGGTAGAGAGAAACTTTTCCATGACAACTTCTTATCAATTTGTCACTAAGGGCATAGAACATTTTGAACTTAATCTCATCCTCTTAAGATAACATAATGAAAATATGTAGAAAGAGAAAGTTCTACAGAATGCTGCTGATCATCTTAACTAGATAAGGATAGAATGGTGAAAACTAAAACTTGTCCAGAGATTATTATTACTTTGTCTGTCCCCTCTACACCTTCATACATGGTCTGTTGTAATAAAAATCTCTGCAGTAGTTTTAGACTATCAGCAAGTTTTAATGAAAGAATGCAAAGTAAAATCTAAATAATGTTCTAATCCACACATCCATTATACAAATAATTTAAAAATCTCAAGTTTTCTCTGCCTGAGTCAAATGAATGGTTTTCAATTGTATAAAAACACAAGATAGATTGCTGCAGGAAGCAAAAAGGTCTCAAAGATAAAAACATGAAATTGAAATAGCTTGTGAGCTATATTTTTTAAGTTTTCCTAATGTTCATTACCTATACCGTATGCATGATGATTCCTTCCAATTAAGATAAATAAAAATAAAATGGGATTTTTCTAGAATGAAATGAGGGAACTAGTCACTAGACATAGATGTAAGGTTTAAGGTCAACTATAAAATAGAAAACAAACACAAGTGAAAAATGGCGTGCACTTGTTTACTTCCAGTTCTAAAATTTGAAAGTAATGTATATACCGTAAGCTTCATGTACATGGCCTCTGATGGCTGCAGTCGTATGACAAATTCATTTCTTCCATGCTTGTTGCCTGAAAATAATTATAGTTAGTTAATGATGTCACTGCTCAATATTAAAATTCAAACTGTAACTATCAAGAATGCAGATAGAACTTGTTAACTTCAAACATTGAAACAAACCGCACCCAGCAGATAGTGTTTCTTCATGTACTGTGCTAATCTTTGATTAGATTGAGCCCTTTTAACATCCTTGAAAATAAAATCATTTATGTTTCTCTTAAGATTTTTATGTCCCCTCATTGCCCAGAAAAAGGTGAGGATTTGGGTTCAGGTTCAGGAAAGGCTCTCTTGTTTTGTAGCATGGAAATGTCCATACAGAAATTATAAACTATAAAAATAAAAACATAAAGAAAAATAACCATAGTATCAAATTTCAATATCATACGCATAATTAGCATCAAATAAACTAAACACTACATAATTCATAAGACTGTAGTATTAGCCACTAATAAATCTCTTTGATATAGCCTATGCAATCTCCTTGGCATAGGAATGAAGTTTCCCTGAGATGTTGCAATTAATTTATTCAGCTATATACATGTAGGAGTGAAACAACTTATAATAAGTTATAAACTTTAAGTTTTACCTTTCATTTTTGTTTAGTTTGTTTTAGGGTTTGGCGTTGGTTGAGTTTTCTTAGAAGGGAATATAGTTGAGGTGTTGGATAAGGTTATTTTCCTAGTTTCAACAGCAGAATTCTGCTGCAGGTACCTCTTGTAAAAGGCATGGAAATACTGGACCCTTAGGAAATATCATGAAAATGGTATTTGCCATTTCTGAGACCAGGACAATTTTAGATTGAACTCAATTAAGATCAAAGTCATAACTGTTTCAATTCAAGTGCATGGAGGGAGAGGGGTTCCTGCATTTCCAGTAACATGTTATCTTTTTATCTAAACGTGCCAGTAAAACATGTTTGATGGGAAAATTGGTCCATGACTTAGCAATTTAAAATTCACCATCACTTATATCAAAAAATGTTTTGATGGTATTTTTTTAAAATTGAGTTAATTGTCTATTCTTTTTGGCAGACTTGGTTGAGTTTGATAATTAAGATCAAAGTCATAACTGTTTCAATTCAAGTGCATGGAGGGAGAGGGGTTCCTGCATTTCCAGTAACATGTTATCTTTTTATCTAAACGTGCCAGTAAAACATGTTTGATGGGAAAATTGGTCCATGACTTAGCAATTTAAAATTCACCATCACTTATATCAAAAAATGTTTTGATGGTATTTTTTTAAATTGAGTTAATTGTCTATTCTTTTTGGCAGACTTGGTTGAGTTTGATATTCAAGAGTAGCAAGTCTGCTGAACTCATATTCAAAAGTCTCATCTATCAAAGTTGTCCAGTTCTGAAAATCTGCTCCAGACTCACTGAACTTGACTTGAAGCCAAATTTGCAAGTCCTCACCAAGAGTTTCCAAGTCCTAATAAATAATACATACTTGAATGGATAGAAAATTAAGGTTTGTGAAAACACAATGATGTCCCAAGGTCAAATGACCACCCATACAAACCTTGGAATTTGCGCCAACACCCCTTTGGTAGTTCAAATTGACAAATTGCAAGTTTAGACAACAAATGTGTTCTATATAAGTTTTCTTTATGTCAACATTTGGTCTAAATGACCTAGGGTATGAATAAGCATATATCTTTTTCCTTGGAAATCCCAAAACCCCTTTGACAACCTAATACTTCAAAAATTTTAAATAATCTTGCTCAAGCAACTTCCTCACACATTGAGATGGCTAGGAAAATGTGCACATAGCCTCAAACAACCCCAATGGATTAGGTATCCTACGAAAGGGCTTATACAACTACGACTTGACCAAACACACCTTAGATGATCCAAAACAATGCTTTAATGGCTTGTATAAAATAATAAATATCAAATAGGTGGGAATTAAACTCTGCCTCAAATGATCTGGAACAAAGTGTGGGAGTATACACAGTAACCACACCAATATTACAAGACTTGGACACAGCTTGGACTTGGCAAGTTAATTTTTGACCCAGAATTGGATGTGGTGCTTAGACTCAGCCAAGACTAAATACATGAAATATAAAGATTTCAAGGATTGAAAACTTTTATCATGCACCCTTCAAAAAATAAACTTCAAAGACTCAATAAACTAATCAAATAGATACACAAGTATAAAAACAGAGTTTTGCTGAAGAAAACAATATTTTTTAATATATAAATTTGCCAAGTGTTTTAAGTGCACAAAAATTGTGTATTATGCTATCTATGTGGAGTCATGCACTTGTATCTTAAACAAGTCTACTAATGTTCCTACAAACATAGGAGCATTACTAAGGATAGGGATTGACTTGACAAACCATAAGTGTAAATGTAAATCCAATTCCTTGGGTTATATTGGATAAAAGTTGAAAGAAAAAAAAAATGTAGCTTTTCCATCCAACGGATGGTCCAATATGATTTTTTATTTGCTTTAAAATAACTAGAGTGGGGGTTTAGGGGTAGCACCCCCACAAGGTCTAGAGGCAAGGGCAGAATGCCCTTCATGGGGTCCGGGGGCAGCCCAAATTAAAGCCTTTGAGACAACACAAATCTTCATGGCACATGCCACCTTTCATAATTTTAACTTTAACCAACCTTCAAATGTCCTCCAAACCCTTCAAAAAAATGCTTGACTTTTTCATTTTTTTTCATTTTTTATCTGATTTTTCTTATTAGCTTGGTTGTCTTCCTAGTGAGACATGCCAAGTACCCAAGTCACAATTCCGTGGCCACTTGATTGGGTATTCCTACCTCAAGACTCATTGAGAAATGATGAGTTTAGGAAAGTCTTGTATCTATGCTCCAACGTCCAAACATCTAGAAGGAGAAACCTTTTAGCCTTTTAGAAATCTACTATTTGACAATGAACTTGTTGATTTGTTTTTTTCTCGGAAACAAACTAGTCTACATGCATATGGCTCTGGCATCAGTGATTCATTGCTGTTTGTTTATGTTGATAAAACATCTAATCTTAGTACTAGATTAAAAAAAAATTAGACTTTGATGCAGATGTGAGTTCTTTGCCCATAATAATGTTCATTTTCCAAATTTACACTTCCATAGATTTTCCATGTAAGAGTATATTTGTTCTTGTAAACATAATGATTGTTTTTAACAGTCATTAGTATTAGTTTCCAATCAATTCTAGTGTGCATAATTATGCACTTTGATGTGAGATGGTATGATTTTATATTTTTTGTTACTACCTTTACAATATTGAACTTAGCAAAAAAAAAATGGAAATGATTATTTATGACAGATAGGGAATTGTCTTGTGGTAATCTGAATTGCACTCTTGGTTTTTCTTTGATGTGTCACTCCACTGAAAGATTCTCAACTGACAAATGGATTTTCCTTGTAATTTCCCTTTGTGGGTCTCTTTATATGGCAATAACACCTATATGAGGTCATGTGTTTGTCCCTTCTCCCATCTTTCTTGGTTATGACATTGATTGGAACCAAAGCTAATTTTATTTGAGAAAGAAAATCCTTTTGAGTTTTATAGACTACCAAATTCCTCTACATGCTTATGCTGTTAATTTTCAGCTACACTTCTTTTTTCTTTTCTCTTTGCATTTTTTAATGCACTTTTCCCACCATTTGCATTCATTGGTAGTGTTTCAAAATAAAACTCTTAATAATGGGACTTGCTCTTTTGTAACGCAATCCTCTTTTCCCATGTTCAACTTCTATGGCACTTCTAGTGCAAATTCAATAAAAACATTACGCTTTTATAAATTAAAATGTTATTGCTGGCCATTTCCTGTTCTCTTCAGATGAAGCATCCTTCCAGATTATTTAGTGAATTGCGATAGTCTCATTTTTTAGTTACATAGCATACAGCACATATTCATCTCCTCTAATTCCTACTAGATTTTTAGCAAAGATTGTAGCATTCTTCCTTGTAATCTTGAATTATCTAAGTATCTATCTCCCTTTCTTTCTAATTCTTTTACTATGACTGCATGACTTAAGGTTGCATGCGACGAATTCTAGGACAAAAAACAGCAATGCTAGAGTGTAGAAGGTCAATAGGGAACAAGTTAAATCTTGAAATTCACAAAAGACAACTAAGTTCTCATAGAAAACATTGCATATACATAAAAAATAGTCATGCTTTCATATAATCCTATTGAATGTGCATGGTCTCTGGTATATGTGCGCCTATGTGATGACTAGAGTTTCCTTCAAACTTCAAAGTATCAACCCAAACAAGTACATATAGAAAAAAGTCATGATAGGTACTTGTTATACTACCATAACATGCACTAATATCCACAACTTAGGGGGATCATAAATGTATTACATTTCATTTGATTATTAATTTATTTCTGATAGTCGATGCATACTTTTTTATCTTTTACCTTAAAGAAGATAATTACATAAAACTAAAACTATAGACTACATTTGGGAGGGCCTTCGAGTCTCTCTATCTTTAGGACACTTCAGTGATTAGGATAGTCCAAGATGGAAATTTGGTTAGGCGACCTAAATTAGTGAAGTACGGAATCCCAGTATTATTGGAAGGAACATCAAAGGATGCTTGTTAATGAACATGTTCATTGATAGCCACCAACCATAGTAATACTTTATTTTTCCCTCTAGAGATTATTTACCGATTTTTCAGGTGTCTCCGTGTTCTGTTCTATGCTGGTGTCAGCAAGAGTATGACCTGACCTGCTTAAAGGGTTGTACTAATCCCAAGTTCATTACATTCATGCCAGGTTAATTTGTTATATTTTCTTCATTTAAAATTACAATGTGTGCAAACACAACTTGAGGGTTCAATGCAATCACCCAGTTTGTGTGGAAAGTTGAGCTTGTCATAAGCTAAAAAGTAAAAAGTTTATAGCATGCGTATTGAAGAAAGGTAAACAAAATCTGATATACTACTAAATTTGGTTTTAGTTTTTCATTTAGAGGGATTTATCTTGGAATCAAAGCAGTTTTGGGTCAACATAATAATTTATGTCTTCATCCTTGCTTATCAGGAAATTCTAAGGACTTTGGCTGGCCTATAATCACACCATATCCAAATGTCAAACAACTAACAAGTCCATAATTATTACATTCAAGTCGAAAACATTCTTCTTAGTGGCTATATTATTTATGACCAGACTCTATTGAAAATAAAGAATATTACTACAGCCACAAGAAAACATACTGCAGGATTTGTAAATAAGCAAGATGTATTTAAAAATCTAAGTTACAATTATCTGATAATTATTCCTCATACATCTGAAGATGTCACCAGGAACATCCTTGAACTGAACACGTATTTCTGCTTTTCGTGAATTCAATGCCTTCCCAGCTTTAAGGATAAAAGGAACTCCTGCGAATCATTAAGTGCATCATGTTAGTTCAATATTTGACAAGAAACCAATAAAATTACATGTAAACCATGCCATTTAAAACACAGACATACCACACAACCTTCAGTTAGCTCAAAATTCAGCTATGCTGAAAATTAATAAACTAATCCAACACTAATTATAGAAAGTAATGGTAAAATGATTGTCTATTAAAATTACTGGACTAATAGACAATCACCTTCCCAGCGTTCATTATGTATTCGCAAAACCACAGTTGCAAATGTTGGAGTATTGGAGTCCTTGCTAACAGTTGGATCTTCTGTATATCCCTCATACTGACCAATAACTACATCTTCAGGTCTTATAGGTAAAACTGATTGAAGGACCTGAATTACACTCGATAAATTATTAACATTATTAAAGAAATAAATGAAACTGAATAATTATAAAATTATTAGCATGTTGAGATCTTCACTATGGAAAGATATTCTTCAACTGATGGGCAGCTTCTATGGTAGATGAACTAAACTAGGATAGTATTTGCATCGTCAACAAAGCATTGAAATCATATTTTTCATAAGTATAGCAGGAACAATTCCCATGGGAAGAGAAATATCAAACCTTGACTTTTTCATCCCTTATGTGTTCGGGTGTAAGGGAAACTGGCTTTTCCATAGATATCAAACAAAGGACCTGCCCAGGAAAAAAAGGTAATATCAGAACAGTCCAAGAGGCCCATTTTTCATTTAGTGGACTGATAAAAACCTTCATGAAATAATTTTGCACAAAACTCTGAAGATGATAATAAACATAAACTACTGTTAAAGTATTCTACAAATAAAAGAACAGCTCTTGTAATACTTTGCATTAGAGATATTTCATGTACTATTTTGAAGATGAGTATATTGTTTTAGATTATCTTCCCATGTTCTAAAGGAGAAGAAAAAATCAAACGTCAGATCATAATCAAAGAACAAATAGACTAATGACAATCCACTATCTTGAAATGTAAACACAATGATGTTAAAACTAAGCATCAACCTTTAAAAGTCTTCTACTAGAAAAGAAAAGAACAGATATTATGACTCCAGATAAGATTAGGTGATCAAAGAATAGCATGCATGCTAAATTGAGACAGGATAAATAAGCATCCACTATCTTGAAATGTAAACACAATGATGTTAAAACTAAGCATCGACCTTTAAAAGTCTTCTACTAGAAAAGAAAAGAACAGATATTATGACTCCAGATAAGATTAGGTGATCAAAGAATAGCATGCATACTAAATTGAGACAGGATAAATAAGCATCCACCTTAACTGTAACTTACAGCCCTGGCGGTAGATACAGATAACTTAAGAAAAGAAAACGCTAGTTGCACAGTACAACATCTAAGCCAACACACAAACTCAACACACAATTCAAAACCACCAAGTTCAGAAGGTGTCAATGTAATGTCCCATTTTTTCGAGTGCTCATCTACCAGAGTCCTAAAGCCTATTTAATTCCCATCTACCGGAGTCCTAAAGCCTATTTAATTCCCATAGGCTAAGGTGGAATATTACAAGGGAATAAATTAAATTAAATATTTTAATATTGTCCCAATTAAGTAAATCTTAAGGATGACTTTAGTTTAATTAGTTTAATTAAGTGACTTAAGTGAAAAATAAAAAAAATATTATAAAGTCACTTTATTTAAGTGTTTAGAAGCTTCAAAATAGGTTAAATCATATTCTTCTATAGAGTTCTACTGGGCCTTTAAAATAAGGTGAAGGCAAGTCATTTTCTCATTCTTGACTTGTTATTTGAATTTCATTAGGAATTTTCCTTTGTGAGCTGGAACTATGGGTTTAGCAAGCCCTAGGATGAAAACCCTCAGGTTTCTTGTTGGTTGATTGAATGAAAACTCAATACAGCTAACTTTGGTGAGTTTATTTTAGAACTCACATTGTGTTTCATTGATCAATTTGTGGAGATTTTAGATCTTCAAGAAATATTTTTCTGCAGGATGACATTTTGTGAAATTTGTGAAGTCTTTTTTAAAGAAAGAATTTCAAAGATTTTTATATACCAATAAATGTTATATGAAACTTTGGAAGCTTTGTACAAATAAACTTTGAAAATCTGAAAAAAAAAACCCTATAAGCCTGAAATATAAACCTCTACTCTGACATTCTCTTGGTATGCAAATTATTTGACAAAATACACATGATGAAAAGATGAAACATAATGGTGAAAAATGACTAGGGGTTCTTACAGTGGTATCAAAGCTAGGCTCCTGACAGCCTGGAGGGTTATGTACACTAGTGATAGGGCTAGACGATATTTAGAAAGAGAACAAAAAAAGAAAACAATTTCAGTTAGCTGATCCATATCCATAAGAGGACACATTCTCAGCAGCAACACAGCCACACACAGCTGCAATAGAAATTGAATCAATGGATTCAACTAATAAGAGTCCACAGAATAGGACCGAGGAGATTTGACTAGCTTAGTGTATTGAATATATTGGATGATCTTGCACGTGGACAATAGCAACTGATGCAACAATTTATGCAGTTACTACAGCAATTGATTACAACCATTGGGCAAATGTCACAAAATATGAATTCTCTTAAGAGTGAATCAGAATTATATTGGTGAGGTTGACAACGCAGATAATCACATTCCAAGGATAGTTAGTACATGTCGTTCACATAGACCTTTCCAACCTATATTCATACCAAGGAGCAGCCATTGGTTGATGACGTGATAACATTCACTTCCTATAGAGATCAAAAGTGAGTTATCAGTGAACCAATATATGAACCAGTGCCAAGATAAGAAAAAGGCAAAATAGGAACAAAAACCATGAGGCCAGCATAAGGAGTATCAACATGCTTTGAGTAAATTAACTCGAAACATATTTTGATGTTAGAGGAAAAAACACAACATGTGCTTGGAACACAACTTGATGCATTTTTCACTCAAAACCCATGCTAGAAGAGGAGGCTATTAAATTTGCAACCCTGCATTTGGAGGGAGCAACATATGATTGGTGGCATCATGGTTTGGTGACACAAAACCATGCTTTGATGCAATCCTATGATGAGTTCAGCAGCCAATTGATCGCTAGAATCGATTGAAAGAATGTAGAGGTGTATTTTCGTGAGTTGGCATCGATTAGATAGAGTGGTGATGTTGATAGCTACATCAATGAGTTCCAAAAGGTTGATATAATTCATGATATGTCAAAAAAATGAACTGTAATGTTGTTCATAAAAGGTTTGAATACAAGTTTGCGAGGTTTGGTGAAAGATTTCAATCCTATTATACAATAGGGTGTTATCCAAATGGTGCTTGATCTTGAGTCTACACCTACTACACATCAATCCCAAAAGAAGAGTTTCAAGAATAATAAATTATTTAGGAGAAATCAGCTTAAGCATACACCACCTAAGATGGACTTAGAGATGAAGAATGAGTTGCGTGGGAAGTTATGTTTTCTCTTGCAAGGAACCATGTGAACTTTGTCACAAGTGCCTTGGGAAATGGAAAGAGCATTATGAAGAGGTCACTTCCAACATTTATGAAGAGGTAGTAGACACTAGTTTGGAGAGTGAACATGAGTAGTGACAGATTGCTACTGGAGATATGGTGCATGGTACTATTGCTACATTACCAGGAGTTCCTAAGTATCACCCTTTCAGAGTGAGAGGAGTCTTGAAGGGATAGCAGGTTACATGCTTAGTTGATAGAAAAACAACTCATAATTTCATTGATGAGGGTCTAGTGGTAAAGAGAGTTTTGTAGCTTGAGAATTTTCAAGGATTTAGTGTTATGGTAGCTAATGGGTTTAAAATGAGTTGTACTAGGAAGATTTCATAGTTGAGCATTTAGTTGGGTGACTATATAGTTAGTGATAACTTCTATGTAATTGGGATTGGTGAGGTAGATGTTCTTCTGGGAGTCCAGTGGTTGCATTCACTTGGTATATACATTCAGAATTTTCAAAAGATAGTGTTGAGAGCTTTGGTGGATGACGTGCCCGTATTGTTAGAATAAGTATAACTAAGAACTAAGAAGATCTGTAGTTAATTCATCATTTTCTTTTTTCGTATGCTCAGTACCCAAGTAAGCTCATAAATTCAATCATGATCAATATGCCTTTTGAATCATCTTATTCCTTGTAATCTGTGTTTATCTCAACCCTCACAATTTTTTGCATACAAGGTATTGACTTGTTACTGACCTGGCCTTTTTCCTTCTTTAGACCAAGGCACTGACAACAAAGAGGATGGAGGCTTTGTTTAGACATGATAAGGTTGCATGGGCAGTGCAATGTTTTGTCTTCCAAATCTTCTTCTAGTGATGACAGGCAATATCATGTGGATATTAACTGGTTTTGGATCAGCACGGTATGGTGTTTAGAGATATTCCCTCTGTTAGACCTCCTAATCATGGATTTGAGGATTGAGTTAGAGGAGGGTTCCAAGCCTGTTACTACCACTCCTTACCAGCATCCCAAAAGATTCAAAGAGTTTGAGAAAACAATAAAGGAGTTATTGGATATGGGACACTTTAGACCTAGCTCTAGTCCCTTTGCATCTTCAATGATCTTGGTAAAGGAGAAGAATGGCGTGATGAGGATGTGCATTGATTATTGTGTCTTGAATAAGAAGACCAAAAATAGGTACTACGCCTCGGATGGATGAGTTATTGGATTAGTTACATGGAACAATATATTTTTCGAAGATTGATCTTCATTCAAGGTACCATCACATTAGAATCCATGAGGAGGATATACATAAGACAACATTAAGATGCCACTACGCACATTATGAGTTTTTGTTTATGGCCTTTGGTCTAACTAATGCTCCTGCAACTTTACAGTCATACAAGAATCACATTTTTAATAAGTAGGTGTGAAAGTTTGTATCAGTATTCTATGATGACATGAGAATTGGCATTGGAGTGTCATGTACAAACTCCTTTCAACGGAAGTGACAAACCTGGCAGTGATATAGGTCAGAACTCTCATGATTTTCTGTATGTGTATAGCAGCGAATTAAATAAAAATACCACTGTTGTACAGAAGCTTACTGTGTGAAAATTGAATATTAGTACATTGCATCTTTTCTCTATTTTCATATGCCAATAAATGATATATGAGAACTTTAAAAGCTTTGTACAAATAAACTCATAAAATCTGAAAAAACAACCCTATAAGTCTGGAATATAAACCTCTGATCTGACATATGCAATTTATTTGACAAAATGCACATGATGAAAAAGATGAAAAAATGGTGCAAAATCAATAGGAATTCTTACAGTCTACAATAATTTAAACCAGTAATGCCTCTTGAAAAAGTATATGTATCCTGATTATTGACTTGTTTAACACTTCCAAGCCATTTTCTTACAACAGAATTCAGTGAATTGAATGCTAACTTCTGGGACCGGAGATTCATCCATCAATCCCACTCTAAATAAGAATTTTTCCAACATTATCTTATTGATATTAACAATCATACTGCTTGTGGATTAGATTGTGTGTGTTTGTTTGCATCAACGTTTCAGATCACTCTGTGATCCATCATCAGGATTATAGAAAGCTCATGGAATAGAGAACTTTTTCAAGACAAGACATATGATATATAGCGATCTTGCTGAAGAGATGTATTTTTGGATCTTTCTGACTTTTATCAATCTTATTTTTGTTAAAACTGCACAAGACATTTAATGAGCCTTAGATGACGTCCTTGGAATTGTAATCAAGTACTATATTATTCAAGCACCCTTTTACTGTATTATGATAAATCCTGGAGAAAATATAAGTGTTGTTAAGATCTATATTTCAGTACCACTAAGATTTAACCTCTCTATGAGTGATTGTAGCTATTCCACAAACATACATTAAAACACATAGATACACTCATTGGTGGGATTCTCCGGAAATTATCTTCTGTTCACTCGATCTTGGGATTCAAGAACATGATTGGGCACTAAGAGCTACCTTTTCTCCCATGTTATTTCTTTTAGATTATTTACTCTTATGATTCAGATTTATTTAAAGGTCCATGTATTTCTTTTAGCTTATTTACTCTTATAATGAAATGATTCAAATTTATTTAAAGGCCAAGATTGTAGAACATATTAGTAATTACAGAAGTAGAGAGAATGAAAAAAAAAAATCACCTGCAGCAGATGATTTTGAATGATATCTCGGATGATTCTACAAAACAAAATAAGAATCAAATTTCTCAAAGTCAAAATAGTTAAATAAAAGAATGGAAAATAAATTACTACAATAAATATAACTAAGAGTAGATGTTTCACAGAAAAAAAAATCAACCACAAAATAGCTTTCTTATTAGCATCAAATTCAAACAATGAATGTATAATCCAAATTATTTATTATTGTCAGTAAATCATATGTAAGCACAGAGGTCAAAGAGTACCCATATTCATCAAAGTATCCTCCTCGACCATCTACTCCAAAATCTTCCCTGAATACAATCTGTGGCAAGTAGCATATTATCACTAACATGAATGACCATGGAAGTTAAGATCGAAAATCAATGAATTTGCATAAGTTTGAGTTCAAATGATATAGCTACCATGTGAATCATTAGAGAAGGTAAGATCAAAACAAAACAAAAATCCAATGAACTTATAGCAGAAGAATGAGTTCCAATGCTATAGGTACCTGCAGTATATATTAATTCATGCAGGAGTCTACTAACAGAAAAGACTATGGTAAACATAATTATTTTTCATAAAATTGTTAATTAAGTATACAAAATAAAATGTAGACAGAAGAAATGTCCAGGATTGAGGTCACCCTTTCACTGCTAGACAACACATTCATCACAAAAGCCAATTTTAAGAAATACTAGATCTTTATTATTATAGAAAGGATAACAGGTAAATGAAAACTAGTTAAGATTTCTATATTGGGTCAAAAGTCAAACTTAGTTTTGCTGTCATACAATTTTATTTTCATTTTGTTCAGGAAAGTAAGCACTACAAACTACAGATTTTCTATACCTGAACATTATCAATGTTATCACGATTCCAAAGAGGCAAAAAGAGTCGGTTTGCAAATCGAACTACTAGCTGCCAATCAAAGAACAGTTTAAAAAATCAGCAATGAATAAAGAGATAATTATAATTTATAAACAAATTTCCAACTGTAAATGAAACTAGGGAGAGCTTGGCACACCAAATTTTGCACCAATTCCTTCCCAAGATAATGATCAATACGATAAATCTGCTCTTCAGTGAACAGCTTCCCCAACTGATTACTCAATGCCTCTGATGAATCTAAATCCTTTCCAAATGGTTTCTCAACTATAACTCGTGTCCAACCACCTGGCAAAGAAATAAATCATAAAAATCTGATTTTATGAAATATGGGTGGTTTTTATTTTAGAAATTCATAGTTAACACGATCCAGCTCTTATTGATGCCTCAAGAAATCAAATATTGAATAAAAAATCTGTTTATACCTGTTTGGAAAGATATTGATAACACATCCTCTCCAAATAAACACATTGGCACCTAATATAAACTACTTAGAAAAAATATCGATTATTAAGATTTCAGAGTAATAATAGATATTAAATTAATTAAAGGAGTAGATGCAGGTAAATGTGCATGTAAAGAGCATAAATGTATAGGTTACTAAAGAGAATTTATGAGTTACTTGCAGATGTGGCAATGTGCATGTGATTGTAAAACAGGAAGGCTTGCATATTTATATGCATACTTTCAATGCATTTGAGAATGTTGAGAACAGTGGTTATAGATTGGGAATTGGATCCATATTCTGTAAGAAGAAATCAAGAAGAAAAGAGAGAAGATAGATCAGCTGCCAGCTTGCACTTTAGGCAAGAGAGGCCATTGTATGTAGTCATTGCTGTAATGTCAATAAAAGCTTCAATATTTGTGTATCAATGTGTATTGTTCAAGTTATTGTGTTGCATGTTTGTTGTAGTTGCAAAAATAGATCAAAATACATTTACATCACTTAACTATGCACCAAAATAAGAGTAGTCAATTATAGAATATATTTTTAACTAATCATCAGCACTTGGGATTAGCTGAGAGAGGCCTTATGTAGAAAATTTGAAGACTAATCAGATCATTTGTCTTTGATGGAGTAGTTGAACACAATCAAGAGAGCTCTACATGAGCACATAATAGATTTTAACTTCAGGATTACAGATAGATGTATTTAAGACATATATACAACTTTAACTTTTATTGTGTTGAAAGCCATAGCTACATTAACAAGAGAGGAATTTTGGATTAGATTTAAGTATTTTTATACATCACTCCTTTCAATATTACTGTGGGATGCTATTTCCACATACGTTGATCCTTTCACTTGTAAAATATCAAGCATACACAACTTTTTTTGACATACAACGTATACAAGTCATGCAAAAAAGCATATATTTTTTAAACACAAAGTTATTCATTATAAGTCCTCATAGCGAGGTAACTAATCATCAACACCTGGGATCAGCTGAGAGAGGCCTTATATAGAAAATTTGAAGACAAATGAGACCATTTGTCTTTGGTGGAGTAGCTAACCACAATCAATAGAGCTCCACATGAGCACATGATAGATTTTAATTTCAGGTTTGTAGATAGATGTATTTAAGACATCTCAAAAAGTTTTATTATGTTGAAATATATGAGTAGGTGATGTGACAGATGCCAAAGAATGGGTCTTCCAACTCACAACGACGAAATGCCCCTTACAACCATAGTTGGTTGTATCACTTTTTGACAAGTGGGGACATGATTTTATAGATCCTATTGATCCTCCTCATGCAGCTTATTCTATCAAGGAGGGAATTTAAATTTATGTACATTAATCAAAATTCCATTAAAGGAAAGGGTAGGTAATCATCGATTGGATTGAAAAAAATCTCATTTCTAAAGAAAATTTGATAAACAAAGGCTTTCCCAAGGAAGGAATGTATTCTATAGAGATCACTAAAGATGCTTCCTCACATTGATATGAAGAAATAGTTAGGCTCTAACAAATATAGCATACTTCGAGTATCAAGCCCTACTTGGAAAGAGATACCGAGTTTTATTATGGCACAATATGCATTCATCTCTTTCCATTGTTTCCAAGGAGGGCTGGACACTCAAAGTAGGTTATATTTGTTAGAGACGTAACTATTTCCTTCATATCAATGTGAGGAAGCACATTTAGTGATTTCTATAGAATACATTCCTTCATTGGGAGAGTCTTTGTTTATCAAATTTTCTTTAGAAATGAGATTTTTTTCAATCCAATTAATGATTACCTACCCATTATGTAATTTCAACTAATGCACAGAAATTTAAATTCACTCCTTGATATAATTAGTTGCTTGAAGAGGATCAATAAAACCTATTAAATCAAGTCCTCACTTATCAAAAAGTGAGACAGCCAATTGTGGTTGTAGGGGCGTTTCATCATTGTGGGTTGAATGACCCATCCTTTGGCATCTATCATATCACCTAGTATACTTGGCTGCATCCTTCTGGAGATAAAAACATAACCAATACGGAAAAATAATTATGTATGAATAAATGATTTTGTGCAGCCAGTGTTGTCATTGTTGGAATACCTAGCATCGGAAAGTTATAGGTCAAATTTGGTTTGATTGTAAATTAGTACAAAATAATAATGTCCTATTGAATTTGGAACCTCCATGGTAGGAAGCACATCAGGTCCCAAATCCATAGCACACCTCACGTTAAAGTGTCCTTTAGAGTTGTTCCCATTGACAAGCCAATGTGAGAGTATTCAATGTCTGACCAGTAAGGTCAAAGTGCACAGAGATGGTAGATCTGGTAAACAAAACAATAGAAAAACCATATCAGATTTGAGTTCTCTAATCACCCAGAAAAGTATGAGAACCCACAAACATCCATTTCTATCAATCTCTAGTTATTCTTTTTTTAATTATGTGAATGATACATGGGGGGGTTCTAAATAGGCAGGACAAGAAAAAAAATCATTGCAACATCAAAATAAATCTACAATGCAATGGCAACAACTTCAACCTTGCACCTTTGCTTATTAAATAAATAAAATTAATTACTTTGAGATGTAAGACAATCCTGTTGACAGCCCTTTTACGTAGAAGGAAGTCCAAAATAAAGTTTTTAGTATGAAAGATCTGATGCAATAAAGAACTGCAGGGTAATACTGGTGCATGAACTAGCTTTACTTTAACTGCATGAATTATGTAATATACTGTATATACCAGCAAAACAAAACTAGTAAAAAAAAGTACACTTGCACTAAACTTTCTGGAGATGCTACTGTAGAACCTGGCTTAGCTTGGATTTGTTTGTTTTCATAAATACTGTACGGTAGGAGATGTTCCAAATGCAGCTTTTGTGATTCAAGATTCACAAAGAAAGTAAACAGGAATATCGTTGAGAAAACATGGAGTATCTAAAGGAGCTCACATTGGTGTCCATTGAAGGGCACTGTTGCTTCTTTTTATTATATTATCTGACATGGTTAATTAATAATATGCTATGCCCCTAATCCTATAATTTGTTCTGGGCTATGAGAAGTCAACTATGGCTACCTGTTGATGTGTTTTTTATGCACATGCGAACACATAATAAAATACCGAAGTATCTTATCCTCTCTTGAACAAAGTTCCCGACTGCTGAAGATCTTGCTGAAGGATCAGTCGGAGTAACTCCAAGGTTCTGTTATGTAGGATCTCTACGTGTGGATAAGCTCTTTGTGGTATGATGTGATTTGCTGGAATCACAAGGGGACTTACACTCAATGACCTGAACGTCTGATTTGCTGGAATCACAAGTCCTACTAACTAACTGGAAGACAAACAAATGGCAAAAGATGCAGGGTTCAGGAAGTCTACTCTACTATCTAGAATGCGAGAAGATGGATGAATGACTAGGTGGAGTCTTACTGGGCTGGGTCTCACCATCAAGTTGAACAATTCAACACCAACTCAGTGCGATCTTCTAGGGGATGCTTCAAATATATTCAAATCGGACACCATCAGATACTGATCATCATTCAAGTTAATGCATGAACAATAGACATGTAACGACTTGAGATTAAGCTCATTTTATGCCAGTTGACCACACAGGGTGCACTTACAACCAGTAAGAGGCTAGTGGTATGGATTAGACGGATTCCACACAAGTGCATTCAACAACTTCTTTCATTCAATTTAATCATCTACCATCTAGAATTGAAGATTCAACAAGAAACCATGCATATTGCAAGAAACGACACACTTCACCATAACTTCAATGAAAATGGAGCTTATTTACAATCAATGGCAACAATTTCTTGCCTTGTCCTCCTATCTAGGCCATAAAAACCAAAAACTTGACTTGATTTGCAAGGAAAAAAGGGTGATCCTAGGAATTTCGCTCTGGACCCTTTGGAAGGGTTAGGAGCGAAATTCTCATTTTGGCTTCAAAATTTGCATTCTTGGTGACCAAAATCCACTCTAAGGCAATCCAAATGCCTTCTCACACCCTTGTCCTCGCTTGGCCTTGCCCAAAATTTTGAAAAAACAATGTTTTCAAGGATTTTCGCTCTAGACCCTTTGGAAGGGTCAGGAGCGAAAATCTTGTCTAGGCTCAATTCCTTCATCATTCATGGTCTTTAACAACTTAAAGTCATTCTTAAGGGCATGCTCTTCTTGATTTTGCTTCATCCCACACTGACCTAGCAAAAAACTTGATAGCAAAAGAGGTTTTGAGAAAATTCGCTCTGGACCCTTTGGAAGGGTCAAGAGCGAAATTTTCATTTTTGACCCAAAATCATCATTTTCTAAACTTGAAACTCCTTTGCAAGGTAGGATTTCGTCCTTCATCACCCTAGGAATAAGATTTTATGTCCAAGAAAGGTCAAAAGGTAGGTTTATAAGGAATTTCACCCTGGACCCTTTGGGAGGGTCTAGAGCGAAATTTCCTATCCTGGCTAGAACTCTTCATTTTCACAATCTTCTAATCATTAACATGTTCATTCTTCATCTCATCATGCCTTGGACATCAAATTTTCGCCAAATAAGGCAAGAAATGTGTCTTAGAAGGATTTTCGCTCTGGACCCTTTGGAAGGGTCAGGAGTGAAAGTCCCTTCTTGGGCTAAATCCTTCATTTCTACTTTCCAAAATGACCTCAAAAGGCAAAAGTAAGTCATTTTCCTTCCATCCATGCCATAACAAATCAAAACTTGATTTCCTTTACTGCAAAATTAAGAGCTTTTAGAAATTACGCTCTGGACCCTTTGGAAGGGTCAAGAGCGAAATTTTCATTTTTGTCCAAAATCCTTCATTTTCAATGCTTTCAAACCTTTCAAAGGCAATAAGAATGTCCCAGCTTCCTTCCAAGGTACCCTGCAAGTCAAAGATTAGCCAAACTTAAGATGAAATGTGCTTTGGGAAGATTTTCGCTCTAGACCCTTTGGAAGGGTCAGAAGCGAAAATCTCATTCTAGGCTAGATTACTCACTTTTCAAACTTCAAACCACTTCAAGAAGCAAACTTAGATGATTTTCCACCCGAGGAAGAAGGTTTCAAGGTCAAACAAGGTAGCAAATGAAGTTTATGATGAATTTCGCTCTGGACCCTTTGGAAGGGTTAGGAGCGAAATTCTCCTTTAGGCCAAAATCTTGTTTTTCAAAATCAATCAAACTCCCTGTCAATGCAAAAACATACCCATTCATCTCCCATCAAACCAACACCTAGCCAAAATAAGGAGGAAAACAAGAGTTATAAAGATTTTCGCTCTGGACCCCTTTGGAAGGGTTAGGAGCGAAATTCCTAGTCTTGGCCAAGATCCTGACTTAATTTTCACATTTCTTCATTCAAACAAGCGTTTTTTCCTTCATTCAAGCCTTGGAATGCATTAGTTCTAGGTTATGGTCAAAGTAGAATGTCTTATGGAGAATTTCGCTCTGGACCCTTTGGAAGGGTCAGGGGCGAAATTTGCTTTGGACCCTTTGGAAGGGTCAGGAGCAAAATTTGACATTTTGGTCTCTCCGTCATCATTTTATGGAATATAACATTTAAGCATAAAAATGTCACTTATACTTTAAGTTATATTCCATATATACTTTCAGGATGTTTGAGAGTGGTTTCGGACCTCCAGGAGTTATATTGCAAAATCTAGTTTTTGGAGGATTCTTCAGTTTTCCAAACTTAGTCAAATTTCAGGATCAGGACATTCCAGACTTAGCCAAATTTCAGGATCAGGACATTCCAAACAGCCAAATTTCAGGGCATTTGAAGATCAGGATGACATTCTAGACTTCATCACTCACCAACTTGACCTAGCTCGGACCTTCAAGAATGATACTCACTCACCAAGCAAGACACAATTAGCAACAAGAGCAAAACCAGGCCCTAAGGAAGACTTTCAAAGAAAACCTAATTCCGGGGCCCTATGGACTCACCCTAGCTCAAGCAAAGCTTGCAATCCCACGATTCCCTCGACAGCACTCAAAATGCAAAGGCTAACAGACAAACCCTAAACACCCAGAAAACACACCCCAGAAGGCGAAAAGCAGGGGTCCCCATTTGCAATGGGGCGATGTGTGAATACATCACAACACTACCCTAACTCCTAAATAAGTAATCATTATTATAATTTATAATCATATGTTATATTTAAGTATCTAAGTCAGCCTAGGTGGCAGCCAAGGGATAATTAGGTGTATATAGGAGCTAGAGGATAGTTATTATGATCATATTGAATATCTGATCTTATTGAAAACTATTGGAGGTATCCCCCTCATAGTGGATAAGGAGGTTGCCTCCTTGAAATGGCATATTATTATCAAGTACTTGCAGCATATTTCCTATTTTATTCTTCTATTGTGCAAGTTGTTTCATCACATGTGGTATGAGAGCATGATCCTGGCATTGTGAAGGCATGGTTATTTTATTTCAAATGTTTGATAAATTTGCCATATTGTTGAGATTTTCCCCGATTTTTTGTGAAGTCCCACATTTTTTTAAATTTTAAGCCTGCCAAGTTATTGTTGAGTCCAAGCTTTTCAACTATGAAATTTTCATTACTTTCCATAGCAGTATTTATCTTGGCTTTGATCATTGTGTATATATTTTGTGTCCCATCAAATCTTTCTTGTTCATCCAAATTAACTACCTGATGGCAGGTCTTTCCTGCATTTTGTATATAATATATACACTTTTAGCCTGTCAATAATAATTAATTTTTATTTAGACACAAATACTAAAGGAAAATACTAAATAGCCTTGACTAAACATTGACATGCTCTATGGTTCTAAATTCTATCTATCTGCTCCAGAAATATAACAAGTCCAAAATGCCGTCCAATTGTGTTTTGATTCTACTTATGATTTATAAATTTTATATAACAGGATGTATATAGCAGCAGAGATTGCAAATGTTACTCATTCAATGGAAGAGTAATATGAGACTACAAGAGAAAATGAAGGGAAAACTCTCTCCCTTATAAATGATGAAGGAAAAAAAGCAACACTTCTTTCTTACAACAAATTGGCAGTTCCACTTTGTATTTTGAAAAGAATAATGTTAACAAAACAATAAACAGGGTCATTTTGATGCAGCACTTGGAAAGGAAATTTGACAATTTAACTTTTCTCCATGGTATATTAGCCATAAATTTAAGATAATGCATCATGATTTGTGTGATATCAAATAATGGACTGAATGAATGCATTAAAGATAAACCTAGTCAGATCATATCTACGTTGTTTATGATGTTGCAAGAAGAGAAAAATTAAAATTAGGTAGCAAAATTTCATGGCAGTTCAAGGCTGATAAGTACTTTTTGCATAGTGGAACATTGTGCCAGTATATCAAGTAAATAAGGACCTTTCAATTTCAGCCATAAATCATTTGTATCAAATATTTGAAATCCTAGTAAAAAGGATTTATAGGCAGCATATTCCAAGACCACAGCCAGGGATTTGGAATTCTAAAAGCACAGTTATTCTTGCAATTTATCAGAATAATGTCAGATACTTCAGTGGTAATTCAGCCTTTGACTTCAAACTACATAGCCTCTGGTATCTGTGCATCTCATGGAATGTTGACTCAACAGATCATAGCAGAAAAGTAGTTTTCCTTTTAGAACGAATGTGAGTAGTTTTATGGGAATTGATATTTTATAAATGTCTATCTGTGAATATAGATAGTACTATATGAGAATAGAGAAAAAAATATTAACAAATAAAATATTATGGCTAAAAAATGTTGGGGAATGGTAAGAGGCTCCCTACCCCAGGTCCAAGTGGTCAAAGGCTAAAGCAACTAACTTAGAGTCAAAAAAGAGAATAGGAAGAACTAACATACGTTGATTCATGCAGTAATTCCGGATCATTTTGCATACTATTGGATACACTGATGGAGGCAAAGCAAGATAAAATAGTCTTCGAGAAGGCCCCTCACTCCCACTCTTTGAATGTTCATGCTCAGTAATTTTTTTGTCCAAGTTTATAAAGCCCTCCTCACTATCATATGATCCAGAAACATATGCAACCTAGAAAAATAGCAAACAATTAGTTGACCATTATTGTTGAAATCACCTTAAAAGAAGTCATAAACATACAAGTTCTTACCAAGCTCAGAAAATCAGAAACAACTTCAGAAGGTTCCTTTTCTGAATCTGCCTTCCCTGTCTTCAAGTACCTAATCCAAGCACATTTACATATGTCAAATTGAATTGCATTCAAACACATCATCAAGCAAAAAGTAACTTAAACTGTAACAGGGAAGGAAGAAAAAAGACATCATGCAGATTGCTGGTCATAAATTATATATCTTGTAACTAAACAATTCAGACTCGGGATATTTTCAGAACCTAAATTTTCTAGTCTAGAGCATGTATCAAACACCATTGATCTTTGGCCTATCTTCTTGGTCTTAATTGCACCTAAATGATAATAAGCTTAATTTTTTGAAAACAAAAAGATAACTATTCATATTAGAATTAACTCACAAACAGGTTTATACTGCATCATAGAATTGAGCAGAACCAAAAGCAAGCCACAAGATGCCAGCTGCTTCACCTTCGCTACTCTGGATTTTTCCCCTCTGACAACTACATGGGGATTTCTGCTCAGAATTCAAATGGGGTATCCTATTGATGTGTAGCTAGGTCAAATCCCTTCTAAGGCCGACCTAATACACCTAAATGCTAATTGGCCTGTCGGCCTTAGCATTTTGGCAGCTTACTTTGTATGTTAACTCAAATTGGGGCAGGCCCTATTTGGGCGATTGATTTAACTTGTAACTTGTAAGACTCATCGATATGTATCTTGTAGATGGGTATTGACCCATATGTAATTTGTGAATCCAAATTATATCTTGGCACCAAAATATGCAAGGCTGACCAAGCGATAATGATGAGCATCATATCATATATAAGCAATGCAACCAAGGATCACAAGACACAATACAAGCGAATTATCTATCCTCTCATATGCGAACTATCTCTGATTAATATCAGCATCATCAAGCGAATTATATCTGCATTGGCAAATCCATCTAAGGCAGCGAATTGGAGTTCTAAAGCTGGGCGATCATCCTCAAGGTTGAGCGAACTTGCATACCAAGCTGGGCGAACATTACCTAAGGCTGAGCAAATACCATCCTGGGCTGCCGAACTTGTTCAAGGGCTTGTGAAGTATGTCAAGGCTGCCAAATTCTGTCTCAGATTGACAGTGACCTGCATATACACTCTGGCTTCCAGATTCAGATAAGTTTTGCTATAGTTGATGTGTTCCCTAAGACGGGTGAAGTTGTAATCTGCCGCTGTGTTATTGTTCAATCTGATCTGAGACATTTCTTGCTGGGTTTTTTACCTCCAAGAGGGAGGTTTTCCCAGGGTATCACTGTGTTATGTGTGCATTTTATGTTTTTTGTTTTTTACTGTCAATCTGATTGCTAAAACTATCAGAGCTAGGTTCGCATTAGGAGTAATCAGATTGATCGTAGTTGTTCCTCTTCTTCCTATTTTCTCTTATCACTTCATTCGAAATATTGAACAGTCTCAGGGTTGAAGATAGATTGGATGGTGCATCCAACTTCACGTCATGGAGATTCCGAATCATGCTTGCATTGAATGGAAGTGATCTTGCAGACTTTGTGGAGAGATCATCCATTGAACCTGAGGAAGAAGAGGAAAAGACTTCATGGAGTAAGAAAGATTTTCAAGCTCAGAGAATGCTGGTTGACTCCGTGAAGGATCATATTGTACCAATCATCTCCAAGCTGAAGACTGTCAGCGAATTGTTCAAGACATTGGAAGAGATGTACGAAATCAACAACACCAGCCATGCCCTAGCTTTGAAGCAGCAGCTTCATCACATCAAGATGATGAAAGGCGAATCTGTCATAGCATACTTCATGAGGATTTCTGATTTGAGAGATCAACTCTCATCCATTGGGAAGGTTGTCGATGACAGTGACTTGACCATGCTTACTCTCAATGGTCTTCCGGCATCTTGGGAGTCTTACATTCAAGGAATTAGTGCAAGATCAGAACTTCCCAAGTTCGATCGTTTGAGAGCAGATTGCATACAAGAAGAGTCACGGTTGATAGCAAGAGGAATTGAGCATGATCATTATGATGTAGAAAATCAAGTCCTTGCTTCGCATATGGATAAAGGCAAAGGAAGAAAGTGGGATAGAGACAGAGATTCAGATCCTGCCCCTAAATCAAAAAGGAAGGAGGACTTATCTCACATCCAGTGCTTTAAGTGTGACAAGTATGGTCATTTTGCTCGAGATTGCAAATTCAGGTCTACTCCTCTTGCTTCTTCTGTAGAAGTTGGCATATGGACATCTCAGGAGGAGCAAAGGTCAAATGAAGACTTCCTTTTCCAAAAGGAGGAAATGTCAGAGGGAGCTTGACATCTTTAGCTTCAAAGGGAGCTTGTCAGCTTAGAGGGAGCTAGTTTCTTTCAGCTTCAGAGGAAGCCACATCTTTTGGTTAATGTATTCTTCTCTAGGAGAAGTTTGAGGTGAAAGCCCTCGTTCCACCCTCTGCGAGTAGGTATGGTGGATCCACCCTCTACGAGTAGGCATGGTGTTGATGCATTCTTCTCTGGGAGAAGTCTGAGGTTAGAGCCCTCGTTCCACCCTCTACGAGTAGGCATGGTGGTAATGCACTCTTCTCTGGGAGAAGTTTGAGGTGAAAGCCCTCTTCCACCCTCTACGAGTAGGCATGGTGGGCCCACCCTCTGCGAGTAGGTATGGTGGGTATCATGGAAGAAATTCCATATTGTGCTTGTTCACCCTCTAGGAGTAGCTACGGTGAATGTCTTATGTGTTGCATCCATGGGAGTAGCCATGGTGGTAGTCACTATGTGACTTATTCAAAAGGAATCCTCCCTAGCTAAGAGGGAGTGTTGATGTGTAGCTAGGTCAGATCCTTTCTAGGGCCGACCAAGTACACCTAAATGCTAATTGGCCCGTCGGCCTTAGCTTTTTGGTAGCTTACTTTGTATGTTAACTCAAATTGGGGCAGGCCCTATTTGGGCGATTGATTTAACTTGTAACTTGTAAGACTCATTCATATGTATCTTGTAGATGGGTCTTGACCCATATGTAACTTGTGAATCCAAATTATATCTTGGCGCCAAAATATGCAAGGCTGACCAAGGGATAATGATGAGCATCATATCATATATAAGAAATGTAACCAAGGATCACAAGACACAATACAAGCGAATTATCTATCCTCTCATATGCGAACTATCTCTGATTAATAGCAGCATCATCAAGTGAATTATATCTGCATTGGCAAATCCATCTAAGGCAGCGTATTGCTCTTCCCTTCACAAGGTGTTTGTCTCTTTGAAAAACCAACACTATATTTCTTCAAGAGAGAGTGGTGCTTGTCTTTCATTTCGCCAATATTTTTTCACTACAAATATGGTTTTTGACATAGATGCAACAATTTTGAAAAATGCAATTTATCTTTTCTAATCCTCCATGCAATTTTGAAAGATTCCAATAATTTGAAAAAATCAGTCAAATGAGAGTTTGACAATAAAGTGTGAATAAATCATGATAACATTTAGACCCATGATTAAATCACGATTTTTTTTCGATTTTTTTGGTGATTTTTGGGTCTAAACAATTTAGGTTTCTAGACTTTTTTTTATTTTCCTAACCCTAACAAGATTACTCCTGGATTTAATTCCATGAATCATCGCCAAGGATGACACATAGAGGTATATTGCAAATTGTAGTGTTTGCAAAACCAGAAGAACAAATCTTTGATAGCTTTTATCACCATGCTGATTCAGTTTCTCTTTCAAAGAACGTCACTCTCTCCAAAGTGCATCTCATTAACTAAAGAGGAATTTTAATGGGATGCAAGATAAAGTGGCGAGGCTTTGTTCATGGACAACACCTCGACACTATCAGCTCCTTTGGCTCAAAACGAGAAGTTTCCAATCTAAAGCTTTATGTAAAAGGACTTGCGGTGACAAGATTCAAAACTATATTACATATTTATGTGGAAACAAACATTACGTATTTGGGATGTCCTCATAATTTTGATAGAGATACATTTTTGGAAATGTTTGGAAAGATAACCCATTTCAAATGTCAGAGAATAAGATCATCTTATACGGGACAAGGCAGAATTAGGAGACACCTCAGTTAAAGAGGTGTGTGAAGAATTCGTTTGAAAGATGATGTGAAAGGAAAGGAATTTTCAGCCAATGTGTGGATCAAGCATGGAGTTCCATAGGATAAATCTTATTTATGGTTACCAATTTTGGTTATGAAACTGACATATGATGATCCTCACTCAGAAAATTTCATATGGCCCTTAACTATATCTTTGATTAAAGAGAAAATATTGATAAGAATATGGGATCATCTATTTTTGTATTCTCAAATGGCATGGGAGATTCCAGGGAAGATTCTTCAACAAAATGGAATCATAATTAGCTGGTCCAAAATTAATTAGGAAGGGGATATTGGCGTGGCCAAGAAGGCTTTGGAATGGGATTTTGAAGGTCACAAGTAAGATTATATAGCCATTATAATTTCAAATCAATGGTGCTAGTGTTTTAATTTGGCCATTCACACAATGTTTATTTACTTCTTTTTGACACTCAACAAGATTTGTATTCCATGCTTTCATCAATTTCTGGTGTCTCTTTGTAAAGAGGCAAACTGAAAAAATGTTCCATTGAATCAGCATCAAGTCCAGTCTACAAAGTATTTGATCAATTACCATATGGACTTCTCTTTTTTCAAGGTCATATGGCTTTCTGCAGGCAAGGACAAATTCTTGGCTTTGAACAGAGATTGAAAAAGAGGCTAACAAGACTGCCATCGTAAATTCTTTTTGCAATTTTCTTTCCCTTTTGATCTTCTCATCCAATTCCACTTCTTGCACATTGTCGTGAGCTAATTCAGTCTTCTTGATCCTATCCAGACATTGAAGGAGCATCCACGATCTGTAAATGTTATTGCACAATAGAAATACTTGCTCACAAATTCTTGACCTGAATTTTAAAAACCTTATTCTTGCTGGTTATCTCCACCAAACACTAGCAACCTCAACAAATCTAAATTTTGAGTATTTGAAGCCCTGGGAAGTTTCCTAGATTGTTGTTTTTGCACTTGAGATGACTGAATACTGCCATAGAAAGGCTGCTGAAAATCCTTGAAAAATCTGCTGAACTATCACAAAGTGTAAAGACATTTGCTGCAACAAACCCTTTGTGTCTTGTTGGATATTTGCAAATTAATGTTTTCTGTCTTTGATGACTGAAAATTTGCATTCAAACTGCTGAAACAATACTCAATGTACTTTCAATGTGCTTCCATCTGTAAAAAATGGCATCCTTTACCTACAGAAAACTCTCAATGGTATTTGTAGCTGATGGCTTCTTTCTTTTGCCAATGAAAATAAACCCTGGATCCATTATAGACAACAGTCCCTTCAATCAAGTCCTTTTTTAATGTTTGTAAATAAATGTCATAGAACCATTAGGCATGCACTCAGGCATTGAATGGGACTTTTATTGTTTGATTTGATCTAGCTCACCGAATGGAGAGGTGTGTGCCTTTACATAGAATGCACCTTTTCTATTATTGAACTCAAACTTTTGCAATACCTCTTTACATGGCATGAACTTATACATTGCAAGAAACTTAAATGATTTTAACTTTCAACTTGAACACTCTCCTTCATAGCCATGCACTTCGCTGTATGGTGTCCATCTTGTCATTTTAAACTTAACACTTTGGTGCCTCCTTTGACCAGGTGTAGTTTTTGGGACTTATTGCACCACTTTTGTTACAACTACAATTTCAACCTTTCCCATTGCTTGTCCAGGTGTGCACTGGATGATATAATGATACTTTTGTATTTTTAACTTGAACTTTGGACTTCATGTGTATAAATATAAACACTTGTGCAGGGGTATTGAATCTTCAATGGTTATATTTGATAAATCTATAGGTCTCTCATTTTGAAAATGTCTTAACTACCTTCTTAGAGTTCTCTTTACAAATGTTTGAATTTTTAATACAGATCAAGAATTGTCAAATGTGATGAGCTCAAATCTTAAATCATTGGGGCTTTTGTAGTGGTGACCCATGTTCAAATCCCCAAGAGACATGTTACATGCTTAGAAGTACAAATGCTAAAAGTTAAATTGGTGTGAGATACCACATCCAATTCTGGGTATGGCCAACCCCAATAGAAAAGGCTAGATAAATGTCTTAAGTGAATTTGATGGAAGAGAAACTCGTGGTCATGGCATCTAAGCCAAAGGAGCCAGTAAGAAGAATTTACTACTCAAAGACAATGTAGAGATCAAGAAAGTTCTTTAGGTGGGTAATAGCATAGAAGCAAGAATCTTTAAAAAATAGGGATAAATTGTAATTTATATTTCCCTTAAAAACTTGTAATGATTTCAAAAAAACAGTCAAATGTGATTTTGACCAATAAAACCGTGAATGTATCAGGACTTTCCACCAATTTTTTGGTCAAAAAAATTAACCTTGTTTTGGTTTTCTCCGATTTATGTGGTAATTTTTTATGATTTTCCCTAACCCTAACCTGATTATTTTCCCTTTTCTTTCCTGATTAAATCCTGTTAAATTTAAATTATCTTTATCTTTGATTTCCTGAGTTATTCCCACAAAGCATTTTTGCTGCTATGGGAAATAGTCT
The DNA here is from genome assembly GCF_030272615.1 of Cryptomeria japonica. Lineage (NCBI taxonomy): Eukaryota > Viridiplantae > Streptophyta > Pinopsida > Cupressales > Cupressaceae > Cryptomeria > Cryptomeria japonica. Next base: position 416,416,913 of record NC_081411.1, on the reverse strand, counting down.
ATAACTTTCTAAGAATTTACTTTATTATCACCATCAAAGTCTGCACTTCATCTCATATTGCTGTTATGTCATGCCTTGTATTAGAGTCCCCTTTCCTAACAACATCATAAAACTGTAACAGCAAGCACACATATGTTATAACTTCAATAAGCTGAAAATGGTATCCAAATGTGCTACACTGCAACTCATTATCTAGCCTTGAAACTTGTCTCTCCAATCACATTGGTGTCAATGTGCATGCATAGCATCCCCATGGCCAACCACCTCAAAGAGGCATTTATATGGTCTGACACCCAAGAATATTATGCATTACCAAAATTGAATTACCAATAACAACTAGATGAATGACAATATAATACATATACATGAGAAAGTGTATTTTGTGCATCATCAAGAAAAATATCCTCTATGATCTGATACACCCTTTGTTTGTACAACCATGTCAATCAAATAAAATACCATTGAAATAGCAACAAACAGAGGAAGCAGAAGGCAAATGTTTGAATATACTATGTGCCTTGGAATAGCTAATAAACAAATGTTCAAATAAGAGGGGGAAAAAATACTTTTGGAAATGCATTAAAAACCATAACTTAAAACATTTCAAACAGTTAAACATATTTTCTCTACAATTATCTTTGAAATTGAGATCGTTAAGAAAATGAACATACCCACGTATGCGATCTCTTAAGCCATCATCTGAAAGCTGCGTTCTAGCATATCCAAAAATGTAGACATCTTTTGGTTGTAAAAATCCCTGTCATAAGATATTTTTTTTTGAATTACAAACATCTGAACTGAAAGTAAACAATAATATGATAAATCACTAGTGAAAAAGAAAAAGATATCACTAAAGGAGTTCATGTAACAGAAAAAATAAATAGAATAAAAAATTTAACTACAGGAGATTCTGTGTTGGCCAGAGGCCAGTATGATATAAATATAATATATTATATGTAGGATTTTAAACACCCTCATACCTCGCACATCCACAAAATATTCAAAGAAATGTACACTCAAAATTTACAATAGCAATAATCATTTTAAAATTTGCATCTCAGTTCACTGAAATGAAAAAGAGGCATGGATAATCTTCTTAATTAATTAAGGCTAAGTAAACAAAATGATTAATTTTTCTTCTCTTAATAGGGCATTCCATCTATTTTTGGGCCACAAAAATGCGAGAACGTGACTAAGAATTGAGGTCATGGTGATCACAATCCAAGATTAGAAAGTTGAATCGCAGAGACAATTATCCATCCTGTTGTCCTTATAAGTCTTCCTACAATACTATCAGTCTCTGTAATGCCCCACCTGGAAACACCTTTTCATTTCTGGAATTTTGGAAACAATTCTGCATCTGTACAATTAGATTAGATTTTGATTAAACTAGGTTACCTTTGTATTTTGTATAGATGCACTTTAAAGACAGCTTGGCGGGTAGCAGTAGTTGTATGATATTTTATACCCTTTTATTTAGATATATTATTCCATTTGGCATGCTCATTAGATATTCATCACTATTTGGTATACAATATGCACGGCTTGCAAGCTTGTTTCACATCATTTATTTATTCTACCACATTTATCCCATTTTAAATTTGAAATACCTTTGTGGATGTACATGTTAATCCTGGAATTCCAGATCCACATTCAAATTTCAAGTCATTTTCCAATATCTGTGGTCCAAACTTGTATTCCAAAAAGGAGAATTTCATGATCATCCCAAATAATTCTTAGCTCCCCATGAGATCTCACACAATTTCTTGCATGTCTACTTCTGCATTTTGATTTCCTTGGGCAGCCAAGATTCCAATTGAATGTGTGGACTCTCAAATGAACTCTTGGCAACAAAGTTCAGTTTGTAGCAACTTTGAAAGCTTTTATGAAGGAAAATGTACTCCTTAAACAAGAAGTAAAAATTTAGAGAGTATAGCACATAGTTAGCCAACTTGACAAGTTACCGAGTACTCATGAGCTTTCTCTACCTACAAGTTTATGACATATATTCACCAAATATTTGTCCCAATTTTCAAAAAAACTCGCCAATTTTTTCAAAAAACTCGTATTTTTGGCAAGTACTTGCCAAAAATCCAGCAAATCTAATGACTTGACTTGCCATGCCATAAACATGCAAATAATGCGGAATTTTTTTCATCAAGATACATTTTTTTTCCTCTAAAATCCTTATTTGACCATGTTGAACATATAGCAACTATGTCACAAGGTTCGAGTTTGAGTTCAAGTTTGTGTTTGGCAACAATAAAATTTAGATGAAGTTCAGCAAAAGGGAAAAATTTGAAAAAAAAAATCATGATTGAATTCAGTTTATATAAATTTTAAAAAAAAATTGTCCGTGAAGTGCTAGGATTTTTAGTTTGGCCCTAGCTCCAAGTGAGGCCACAAACAAGGGGCCTCATCCTTGACATAAATGCATGTCCTTCCTCCACCTCCACCTACACGTTCTTCTCCTCCTCTATTGCATCCTTTCTCCTCTTCCTCTACCACCAGTGCCTCTTCTTCCTCCTCCACCACTAGCCTCCTCCTTCTCCACTATCTCCCCTTTCTTCATCACCATCCTTCTCCTCCACCTTCTTTTTTTCCTGTACCTCCTCCCCTCACCATCATAACCTCTACCACCTGATTCCTCCTCCCTTACCATTGTAACCTCTACCACTTGATTCCTCCCTCTTCATCACCGACTGTTGCCAGCAGCTACAATCGATACTGCCGCTGCCACCTGCCAAGAGTGTGACCATTGTCACCGCAACCATTGCCAAATTTGTCTCCAACACCCACTGTCTTCCATTCTTCTTGCCTTGTCTTCATCCTCCAATCCTCTAGGTTTTGACCAATTTGATTTTATTAATTATAAGTAATAAATCCATAATAAATAAAATATGAGTAAATTATAAAAAAAATAAAAAATATTATAATATAATAAATATGTTTAAAATTTTAATTTTAATATTATTAATATATAAATAATAGCTATATTATAATAAAAAATATAAATTTAAATATTTTAAAATATTAAAAACAAATCTACATGGTTTAAAACATTAAACATTAAATATTAAATACTATTTTAAAAATAAAAGTTAGAAATTAAAATCTAAATATCTAACCTAAAACTTTAAAAAAACGAAAAAACTAAAAATATTAAAATCTAAAAGTTGAAAATTAAAATCTAAATATTTATATTAAAAGAGGAGCTGACCCTTCTCAACCACAAAGCATACAATTTATCGCTCTATTTCCTCAATATTGCCCTCTTTCTCTATTCGTAATCTCATTTCCATGAGTTTCGACTAGCATCAAAGAGTATGAGGTTTCACTCCCACTGAATATGTTTCACTCTAGTCGAATGCTCTTGGAAGGCGGGTGATTAGCTCCTATAGGGTCATTAGCCCAGATGAGTAGGAACAATTGAAGATGATTCGCCCAAGTCAAGCAGGAACAATTGAAGATGGGTCCATGTTTCTTGCATGAACACATTCATGCCACATGTCATGAAAAATCCCTAAAAAATGTTCTTCAATGAACACATTTAGGTCATGTTGTGACGTATTCACACAATGCCCCATTGCAAATGGGGACCCCCACTTTTTCGCTTTTTAGGTTAGTTGTCTTAGCTTAGTTGTTGGTAGTAATAAGGTCTTTTGCTATTAGCCTTTTGTTTGAAGAAGTGCACTTTCTCGGGTGGCTAGGCAATGGTAGAGTCATTTCTCCCTCCTTAGGTTGGAAAGAGGTCGAGCGATGTCAATTTGAGCATAGTAGTTAAGGAAGGTCAGTTGCAGGTTGAAAAAGTAAAATTTGACTAAGTACATGAAGATTTCCTTTGCTCCCTCTCAGGAGCGAATATGTCTTCCTTTGCTCATTCACAGGAGTGAATACGTCTTCCTTCGCTCATTCACAGGAGAGAATACGTCTTCCTTTTCTCATTCACTATTGGTCATCACAAATTGCAATTTGGAGCTTTGATCAAGCGACCAGTTTGGTCTTTTAGCCTGGCCTAACGCAAAATTTGGCTAAGTACATGAAGATTTCCTTTGCTCCCTCTCAAGAGTGAATACGTCTTCCTTTGCTCATTCACAGGAGCGAAGTCATCTTCAAGACATTAGGTGAAGGTGATTTAACAAATTTTGCACGAGGATTAAAAAAACTTATGAGATAGATTGATGGAATGGAGAGAATGGACGAAAATTTAGCTAAATGTGAAAAAAATTCCTTTGCTCCCCTTTAGGAGCGAAATTTGCTTCCATTGCTCCCTTCTAGATGCGAACACATCTTCCTTTTCTCTCTCATGAGAGCGAATTTGCTTCCAAAGCCTCCCTTAATGATAATTTGACATATCTACACACTAGGAGAGCAAAACTACAAGATTTAAGTTGATGAAAAGAGGAGAATTGATGAAACCTAGCTAAGCGGTGAATTTGAAGGTTACTTCCATTGCTCCTTGATTGGAGCAAATTATACTTCCATTGCTACTCATTAGGAGCGAATATGCCTTCCTTTGCTCTCTCATGAGAGTGAATTTGATTCTAAAGCCTTCCTTGAGGTTAATTTGATACATTCACATGCATGGATGGCAAGAATACCTAGACATGAATTGATGGAACATAGCTAAGTGGAAAAATTAAGACCATTTCCATTGCCCTCACTTTGGAGCGAATTCCTCTTCCTTTGCTCCTTCATGAGAGAGAATTCACTTCTAAGGCATTAATTGAGGGCTACTTGATGATCTTTTGTGCATAGAGACTAAAACCTAAGACATGAGTTGGTGAAACCAAGCTAGAGGACGAATTTGAGGTCACTTCCATTGCCTGAGTCTCGAAGTGAAAAACACTTCCTTTGTTCCCTTCTAGGAGCGAATACGTCTTCCTTTTCTCTTTCATGAGAGTGAATTTGCTCCTAAGGCCTCACATGAAGGTAATTTGATGCATTTGAGAAGGGAGGGTAAATAGAGGAAATCAAGCTAAGTGTCTAAATTGTAATGACTTCCATTGCTCATCATTTGAAGCGAATGTCACTTCCTTTGCATTCATGTTGGAGCGATTTCCATTTCCATCATATTGGAGCAAATTTCTCTTCCATTGCTCCCTTTTGGAAGTGAAAGTTACTTACATTGCTCCCCTGCAAGAGCGAACTTCCTCCATTTGCACTCAAAAAGTCTGAAATTCTTCTTTTAGTGTGAGAGGGAGTGTATTGATTCAGTTAATTTTGTTATTTCATCAATATGATTCAAAATGTCTTCTTTTCTAGGTCTGAATGAAGAATCAAATCTGGGAGTGAGGAAGCACATTCAAGACTATGCCAAGATGGAACACAACACAAGGCAAGCATGACATTCAAAAGAAGAAGGATTTCACCAGCAAGCATAATGATACCAAGAAGGTGAACACACAAGAAGGATTCACTTATACAAGAACGTGATCCACACATCCAAGGATGTGGGTGAAAGAATCAACAACATGAAGGGAATCACAAAAAAACTAGCTTACTGGGTTCGCCCCTAGACACCCCTAGTTCGGGTCCGGTTCGGCCTTGGTTCGACCAGGGTTCGAATTTCCCAGAGGGGGTTCAACCTGGTTCGAACCCGGGTGGACCAAGATCGAACCAAGTCGAACCCGGAGGGCTGGGCGACCCAAAACGCACTTTTTTATGCAAAATTTTAGTTTTTTTTTAAATCCCCCATGTAAAAAGTGAAACTTATACCCTAAAAGTGACTTCTAAAACATTATATTCACTCATTTCACCTCATTTGTGTTCCAAAACAAAGTTTTATGAGAGGAGGTTGAAGAAAGGGTGAACAAAATTTGGCTTCCAAGATCAAATAGGAGTTGAAGACTGATTTTTGAAGCTTCAACAAGCGCTGCAGCATTATTTCCATACATTTGCAAGCTCACATTGCCTACAAGAGGTAGATTTTTTAACATTTTTTTCCAACTATTTTTGTTTCCCAAATTTTCAAACATGAAACATTAATTGTTTTTCATTATTTTGTTTTTGTTTTTGAATATGTTTATGTTATTTCTTTCCATAGGAACTAGAATGGAATCTACCTCTTCCTCCGTTGGCAATGAACAAACAATTACAAAACAAAGAAATGATCTGAATTCTCCCTGATGGAAGTATGTTGACATTTTAGACCCACTTCCAGGAGGTGGGGGATTCCGTTGGAGATGCCAAGGATGTGGTATTGAACGTAATAGTTCATATTATCAATAGTAGGCCATTTGTGTGGAATAAAAGGAAGAGGCATCAAAAAATGCCCTGAAAAAGATGGTAACCCTATACCAAATGAGATAGTGATGAAATATTTTAAGGAGCATGAGGAGGCAGAAGAGAGAGAAGCCTGTAGATTGACTCAAACCTCTGCAAAGAAAACAAGGGGAATGCAAGCCCCATCTCATCCCGATGTTGTAGTACAAGACCACCCCTTCTTTTCCACAAATGAACCTAAAAATGAACCACCCTTGACATGCAAAAGAACAAAGGGGCCTTTAGAAACCGCATTTCAAAATGAGAGTAGAGACATTGTTGACCAAGATATAGAAAGGTGCATTTGTGCAAATGGGTTGGCTTTCAATGTAGTTCGCTCCCCATATTGGAAGCAAATGATAAAAAGTGTTAATGAAGCTCCAAGAGGGTATAAGGGCCCAGGTTATGAGAAGGTACGTGGAACATTATTGGACAAAAGGTGAAGAGGGTTGAAGATGCATTGAAACCCATAAGGGATTCATGGGCAGAGACAAGTGTAACAATTGTTTCAGATGGGTGGAAAGATGCTAAAAATCGTCCCTTGATCAATGTCATAGCGGTGTCCCCTAAAGGGGCAATGTTTTTGAAAGCTATGGATTGTGAGGGCCAAGTAAAAGATGGCCAATTTATTGCAGAAATTCTCATCTCCGCCATTGAGTCAGTGGGACCCTGCAATGTTGTCCAAGTCATAACGGACAATGCAAGAAATTGTAGAGCTGCTGGTTTGTTGGTTGAGGAATGCTATGATCACATCTTTTGGACACCTTGTGCGGTCCATTCACTCAATCTTATGGTACAAAGGATTGGGACTAAAATAAAATGGATCAGAGATGTGTATGCAGAGGCTAAGGACATCCAGATGTTCATCACAAACCACCACATGTCTCAAGGGATTTTTAGATCCTTTTCGAATTCGGAGCTATTGAAGGTAAGTGAAATAGTAATTTAATTTTACATTTTCTGATTTTTTTAATTTCAATGTTTATAACAGAGTTCCGAGACTCGCGGCGAGTCACGCGAGTCGCGCGAGTCAGCGGGCCGGGTGACCTCTGCCGGGTCACGGCGACCCTGACCCGGGCCCGGCCGAGTCACAGGGTGTGACTCGCCTAACTCGCCGAGTCAGCGAGTCACCCTCTGACTCGCCGAGTCCGAGGTTCGTGACCCGGCCGGCGCAACTTGCAAAAAGTGGACGCAAATTTAAAAAAAACACAACACAATTTTATTATTTTTTGTGCCATTTGCCTTTGTTATAACCCTAAAAGGGATTCCCATTTAGTTTTATGAGTGGAAGAGAGGAAAAAAGAGAGGAAGAGAGGAAAAAAGAAAACCATAGTTGTGCAACCAGCAGACAGGAAGAAGGGAAAAGCTAGCACAAATCACATTGGGGCAGCACTATAGTTGCATTGAGAGCATCAAGGAGCTCATTTCAAACACTTGTCAACAAATTTGAAAGAGGTAAGTGTTATTTTTTGTTGATTATGTTGGTTTTTTTTCTATATTTATGGATTTTTTCATTTTTTTGTTATTTTTTTTAAAACTTCAGCTTTCCAAATCTATATTGCTGCTTGCATACTTCAATGATTCAATCACAATGACATAAATAGAACAATAGCATAGCAAACCCTAGACTTTTTTTTTTGAAAAAATTGTATACATGTATTTATAATTTTTTCTAAAAAAAACCTAGGGTTTGCTGATTTTTCTGAGTTGTTAATTTCTTTCTTTGAAATTTGAAAATTTTCAAGAAAAAACACAATGCACAAATTAGTCTTTGCTGATTTTTTTTAATTAGTTTAAAATTTTAAATTTAAAACTTTGTCAAACACAATGCTTAAATGGTGATTTGTAAAATTGTCTTATTGCAGCGGCTCTCACGTTTTGAAAACAATTTTTTTTCCTAATGGCTCATCCTAATCCTCCACCTAGGAAACATGGTCAAAAAGATGAGGCATGGAAATACACTGAAGAATTTCCTGGTAGACAAAGAAATCAAACCAAGTGTATGTTTTGTAAGGAAATTAACCATGGGGGGATAAATAGATTAAAATATCATATTGCTGGCATACGTGGTCATGACACTGAGCCTTGTGACAAGGCAACTCCTGAAGCAATCCGTTTTTGTTACGTCTTATTAGAAAACTTTGAAATACATAAGCAAACAAAAAAAAGACAAAGAGAGGAGTTATGTCATATTGGTTCCCCTCCACCCACATCCGCATCTGGCTCCGCATCCGTAGGTTGTGTTGGAGAGGGTTCTTCTATGCCTCCCTTTCGTCCTAGTGCTTCTGCTAGTGCCAGTACTTCTATTCCTACTCCTAGTCACACTTTTGGTCCTAGAGTGCGAAAATCTAAAATAGACAATTTTTTTGTACCACGCACTACTCCTGGCACACAGCCCTCGCTTGAGAGCATGTCTTGGAACAAGGAGGTCCATGATGCAGGAAGAAAAGCAATTTGCAAGTTTTGGTACTTCTGCAACATTCCATTTATTGCAGCCAGGTACTTTTTTATTTGATTGTTTTAAATTAAAATTTAAAATTTTATGGTTTGAATTTGAAAGTTGAAATTGAAATTGAACTTTTCCTATTTAATCTATTTCAATTTGTGACAGGTCTTCTTATTGGCAAGGCATGATTGATGCAGTAACCATTTGTGGGCCGGGGTTTAAAGCCCCCAGTGATACTGAGTTGAGTGGCCCTCTCTTGTTGGAAATGGTGGAAGATATGAAAGTTGACCTAGAAGACCACCGCCAATCTTGGAGCCAGAAGGGTTGCACCATCATGACAGATGGTTGGACTGATAGGAGGAATAGAACACTCCTAAATTTTCTTGTTTCTAGTGGAGGTGATTGATCATTTTACTTCTCTATATGCATTGTGATTGAAATTGAATAATTTACATTCTAATTTATTGATAATTAATTTGTTTTATTTTCAGGATCCACCATGTTTTTGAAGTCCATCGATGCTTCCTCACATGTCAAAAATGCGGCATACTTATGTGAGGCCATTGAGGAAGTTATAGATGAGGTGGGGGAAGAAAATGTGGTGCAAGTGGTGACGGATAATGCAGCAAGTTATGTTGCTGCAGGTAAACTTTAAAAGTTTTCTTTTAAGTTTTAAGTTTTAACTTTTAAACTTTTAAATATTAATGGTAAAATTTCTTGATACGTATCACATCTAATTCTTTAACTAATTTAAAATTGTTGCAGGAAAACTTTTGATGGAGAGGCACCCAAAAATCTTTTGGTCTCCATGTGCAACCCATTGCCTTGACCTCATGCTGGAGGATATAGGTAAGCTTGGATGGGTGAAAGAATGCGTTGAAAGGGCCAAGAATATATGCAAATTTATTTACAATCATGCATTGGTCCTTAGCATTATGAGGCAATACACGGGGGAAAGGGAGTTGGCTCGTCCTGGTATAACGAGATTTGCCTCAAATTTCCTCACATTGAAATCCTTGTTAAAATCAAAGGCATCTTTGAGGCGCATGTTTGTTGGTGAGGAGTGGACTTCCTCATCCTATGCTACGACCACTGCAGGGATGGATGTAGTAGATTGCATTTTTGATGAGCTAGGTTTTTGGATCCCTTGTGCAGAGATCGTGCAGGTAATTTTATAAATTTATAATATTACATGCATATTTTTGTTTTGTTTGTATTGTGCAACTTTGCAATTTTTCTTATTTTCATGCACACTTGTGAGTTAACTATTTTTGTTTAACATTATTTGCAGGTCACTGAGCCCCTAGTAGTTCTCCTACGAGTTGTTGATGGGGAGAAGCCCGCTATGGGCTACATATATGAGGGCATGGATAGGGCCAAGGAGGCCATTAGATCCATATATGTTGGAGTTGAGGATAAGTATAGGCCCATTTGGGACATAATTGATAGAAGATGGCATAACCAACTTCATAGGCCCATCCATGCAGCAGCTTATTACCTCAATCCATCATTTCGTTTCCGTGCTGATTTCAAAGCGGATGAGGAGGTTCTTAGCGGGCTATATTCAGTAGTACAACGGATGGTCACTGATACCACAGCTACACTTCTTGAGATGGATGCATTTAATAATGCATCAGGGGCAATCTTTGCCAGCCAATTGTGTAAAGAGGGTCGGACAAAATTGCAGCCAGGTAGAAAATTGAAAAATTCTAAAGTTTATGACATGCATTTTAATTTTTCATTTTATAATCTACCTTTAAAGTTGGAAATGAGACTAATGTTTTTTTCTTTTCCTTATCTCAGATAGATGGTGGCAAATGTTTGGGCCTTCAACCCCAAACCTTCAAAAAATTGCCATCCGCATATTGAGCCAGCCGTGCAGCGCTTCTGGATGTGAGCGCAACTGGAGCATGTTCGAGCACATCCACTCGAAGAGGCGAAATAGATTGTCTGTGGAGAGGTTGAATGATCTAGTCTTTGTTCATTACAACCTCCGTCTCAGGACCAGACAGATTTTGGACGATGACTCCTCTCCGATCACTCTAGAGGAAGTCGACCCTGAGTCCGATTGGCTCACTGAGTCCACCGATCCAGTCTTCACTGATGAGGACCTTGAGTGGGTTGACCAGGCAGACAGAGAGGCTGAGGCTGCGGCTATGGCAGAGGAGGAGGATAGAGCACGATCAGGCACAGCACCTATGGCTACTCAGACTGGCACATCACAGGCAGAGACTATGGCTACTCAGTCATCCAGGACCTACCTTAGACGCCTTTGTAGGAGGCAGATAGACTCGGCTGAGCCAGAGCCTGAGCCATAGACTTGTTTTTTTTTACACTTTACAGTTAGATATATGTTTGGGAACATTTGTAGTCATGGATTTTATATTATACATTGGACAACATTTATAACTCTATATATCTATGTTTTCTAATTCCTTCAGCTACAATTTACATTTCTACGCATGTGATGGATGTATGTTTATGTATGTGATCAAATTAGCTTCTATTTGATGATGTTATAGTGTCTTTAAGCTTAATTCAATAATGGGTGTATGAAACAAGTTTTAAATAGTTAAAAATCTCTAAATTTCAAGGGTTTTCTTATTTTGTCGAGTCGTTGCCGAGTCATTGCCGAGTCCGAGCCGAGTCACGAGTCGAGTCAGCCTTGCCGAGTCAGAGCCGAGTCCGAGTCTAGGAACTATCATTGTGTAAGCTATATTTTGTATTCTTCTTTAAAGTTTGGCTTTATTTTTTAACCATTTTGGCATTAATTTGTGTTATAGGTTGCTGAGACCCGTTTTGCATCAAACACAATCGTCTTAAGACGACTTGTGAAAGTTAGAGTGGCACTATGCAATATGGTGATCAGCAACAATTGGACTGTATGGAAGCAGAGTAGCAGTGAGAGGGCAGGAAAAATTAGGGAGAGAATATTGAATGAGAAATGGTGGGATCTTGTTACATATCTCCTAAGTATCACTGAGCCCATTATGCGTATGATTCGCTATACCGACATGGATAGGCCTTGCATTGGTGAGATTTATGATGGCATTGACTCAATGCTTGAAAAAATAAAGTTCACTATAAATGCAAAAGAGAATGACCCCGAGGAGCAATTCTTCAAAGAAGTGAAAGCAATTATTGTAAAAAGGTGGAATAAGATGACCACTCCTTTGCATCTTCTTGCCTATGCATTGACACCAAAGTACTATAGCAATCAGTTTCTTGATAAACCAAGAAGGATTCCACTATGGAGAGATCTAGAAGTATCTGATGGGTACAAGGCAACATTTCTTAGACTATATCCTGATGATTAATTGCGAGATATTGTTACAAATGAGTTCATAGATTTCACAAATGGGAATGGTCTAAGTGTTGAGGCACTTCGTCATAGATCCAAGAAGGATGCTCATAGCTGGTGGTACTTCCATGGTGCATGCTTCCAACACCTACAACCCCTCGCTGTAAAATTTTTATCACAAGTTTATTTATAGTTTACTTTGTCTTCATAGGTTGCTAGTAATTTTTAATTTTAATTTTATTAATGTATAACTTTAATTGTTTACTTTGTCTTCATAGGTTGCTAGTTCATCTGCTTCAGAAAGAAATTGGAGCACATACTCTTTCATCCACTCAGTAAAGCGCAACAGGTTGCTATCAAAAAGAGCGGAGAATTTAGTATATGTGCATTCCAACCTACGTCTTCTTTAAAACAAACAATGTGACTACACACAAGGGGAAACGAAGATGTGGGATATAGAGCCAGAGCATACTGATTTGGATGCTCCCGCTTCTCAGCTTCTTGCATTGACACTTGATGACTTGGAGGGCAAGCAAACTTATAGCGCAAGTGCAAGTGGCGTTGGCTCATCTAATGTCAATGTCAATGATGAGAAGGATGAGGAGGAGGAGGAGGATGATGAATTAGCTGAGCCATTTGATGATTAAACTTTATATTGTTGAAAGTTGAAACAATGATACTTGATTATTTTGTCATTTTGATATTAAACTTGATGTATATGATGCTATTATGGTATGATCATGATGCTATGATTACAAGTTTATGTTTGTTATGTTGTTTATATGATGCTATGTGACATGCTAATCTTAATTCATGTTTACAGGCTGCACAAATATTAAAATATATATATATATATAAATTTTACATGTTTTTGTACTAACGAACCCAAACCCCTTTTCAAAATTTTGCTATACCAACGTACCGGTTCTTCGAACCCAAACCGGCAAGCTAGCAAAAAAAGAATTCCAAAGGAGTGAAGAAGCAGTTGTGACATCAAGGGTACATCCCAAGGCACTATCAAGATTCAAAACTGAGAGGAAGTCAACATCTACACCTTGCACCTTCATGGCTTTTAGCATTCAGATATTCAAGAGGATAGTTTCAAAAGAGTTAATCAAAGTTAGAAGATCAACTTGAACAACATGATATAATTTGAAAACACGCCTTCATCATCATCATTGAGCGAGCTTGAGAGTATCAAGAAATATTGCTCAACACTCTTTCATCATGACGAATCCATACACAAGTGCAAGTTGAGGTGGCATACTAGTCACCATTCCATCAACCAGAAGGTTCCACATCAGCATGTCCAAATTCAATGAACCAAGCTCATCATATGGAGGTACAAGCTCCGAGATACCTACCCCCATTTTCTATTGGTTCACATTCAGCATTGAATCTAAATGTAATTTTCTCATTGGCTAGAGGGAGTTGTTTTAACAAACCCTAATTAGGGTTTTCATTGCAAAATCTTGGTCATTGATGGGGTTTGATCCTAGCCACTCATTGTAATGAGCTCTCTATATAAAGCTCAAGCTCTTCATTTGTAAAGGTTAATAGAATAGAGAATGGTTAGTACAGAGAATTAGTGAATAGGAGAAGAATAGAAAATAGAAGATTAATAATAGTTAAAAGTTAGATTATGAGAAGCAAGAATTGTTGTTAAGACTTGTAAATGAAGATATTTTTCCTTGAAGTTATGGTGAAACATGTTATTTCAACAAGTCCCATGGTTTCTACTTCTCATTTACTTTCATGGAGGAAATTGTTGAATGCATTTGCGCGGAATCCATTTAGTCCATACCACTAGCCTCTTGTTGATTGTAAGCGTGCTTTGCGTGGTCAATTGCAATTATATGAGCTTAACTTCAATTGTTATACATCCATTGTTTATGCGTTAACTTGAATGGTAATCAATGTTTGATGATCATGATTTGAACATCTTTGAATTGCACCTTAGAAGATTGCACTGAGCTTGTGTCAAATTGTTATGTTTGATGGTGAGACCTTGCCCAATAGGATTCCATCGAATCATTCACTCTTCTCTTACATTCCTAGGAGTAGCGTAGTCTTCCTAAACCCCTCTCTTTTGCTCTTTTTTAATTCTCCACGCAAGTAGATAGAATCTAAGTTCTAGCAATTCAAGTATTCAATGTAAGTCCCCTTGTGATTCCAACATTATCACATCAAACCATTGAGCTTATCCACACGTCGTGACCTGACATTGAGGAACCTTGGAGTTATCTCAAGTGATCCTTGTGCGAATCTTCAGCATTTGAGAGACTTTGATCAAGACAGGATAAGATACTTTTGGGTATTTTATTATGTGTTCGCATGTGCCTAAAATACACATCAATAGGTCAGAACAAAGGAAAAGCCCTAAAAAACTTTTTTTGTTTGAAATATATTTTATTGAAAAAAATCTATGCCTTTACCTGTGTGAGAATAAGGTGAATTTGAATAATGTTTTAATGATGCTTTAAAGTTCGCCGAATTTCAAACTTCATGGTTGAAATTCGAACAACCCCAAAGCATTCTTGAACAAATTGGAAGAATGTTTTAGTTGATTAAAACAATTTTCTAGAATTTTGGATTTGCACAAAATTAGTTCATTTTTTTTCTTTATTTTCAAGCATATAAATTTATAAAATCATTTCAAATTTTATAAGCATGTAAAACTTACATATTTTATTGCATTGAATTGATTAAATTTATGTATATTTGTTTGTTGATTGAAACTTAGATGATTAATTGTTATACAAATTTATTTGAATCAAATTTTTTATTATTTTTTTTTATAGTGTTTATATTTTAGAGTTAAAAGATGTTATTTTTGTCAAATTCATTAATTCAACTACCATATTACTATATTACATTTCAAATTTTCAAATGCATTTAAATTTTACATGATTTAAAAAAAATTGTGTTGAAATTGTTGTATTTTTTTAAACACTGTTTTTTTGTTTTTAATATTTATCAATATTGCAAGTTAATACTCAAAGGCATCTAACTACATCAAGTTTGTGCTCAACAAATGGAAGTTATCCTATTGGAGCTAAATCCCATGGAAGCCATGACCCCATTTGGAGATATGTTGTAGTGGAATCAATAATAGTGATTATGATTTGTACCTGGTGCTCGAAGAGGCTTAGTAGAGGCATCAATCACCTCAAAAACCATCTTGTAGGCATTCCTAATTTCAATTTCAAGTCATATGCAATGGCCCCAAAAGAGGTGAAACTAGAGATGATGGCACTTGCATCATTGGATGCAAAGAAATTGGAGAGGGCTAGGGAACAAGCAACAACCATAATACAACCACTGTTCTTAATTTTCCAATAGAATCCAACGTAGATGTGACAATCATTGTGGAATCTAGTTGTGATTCATGCATATATGGCAAATTTATCTCATCTAGCTTGAGTACAACTCACTCTTAGCAGCTTTTTACCTAGAAACATAAATGGCGCACAACCTTCATTGGAAGCTAGTGGAACAAGGAGTCACACAAAGAAGCAAATAAGGCATGTGCAACTTTTTGATTTGGATGGCATCGAGCCCTATAGTGATTGGACCATGTGGGATAATGAGCCCTCCTTGTTTACAAAGGAAGAAAATGTTGATTTCAAGAGACAAGCTATGGACAATATGGTTGTAGCAAAAGTTGGATTGTCACTGGATGACATTGATGTGGCTAGAATCATTGCCATCTAGCAGTTTGGTGATGCCACGAGCATAGTCTTCTAGGCGAAGTGGGAAGCTACAACCAAGTGTGGGGACTAGACCCTCAACAGCTCAATTTTTCATTGGAATGAAGAAGACAAAATTGTAAAAACTTATAGTTTTTTACTTGCCTAGATATTCAATTCAAGATGACGATTTTTAAAGACGAAGATCATATATTCATAATAGTTATCAATTATCTATAATATCCAACTCCTTGTGATGATCATCATAAAAATACATTTTACACTTTTTTAGAATGTTTTAGAAGCTTGAAAGAGTGTGAGCATAGATGAAGCATGGAAGTATTGGAGGGAGAGTTGGAGAAAACTGTTTCCTCCATATATCAATCATTTTTGCATCATAAGAGATTGAATAGAAGTTTTGCAAAAATTGAGTTGGTTAGGGAGGAATAGTTTTTCAGCATTCAAAGAGGAAGGTTAAAGATTTGGAATCAAACCACTCATTAGACCATTGGAGGATTTAGGATCTTGGTGATTGCCTCTTTTCTTAGGTTACAGCTAAAAGTTTCAGCAGCAAGAAGTGAGTTCTCTATTAAATTTATGTATTTTCTCTTCAGGAAATATGGGTGAATCCATTTCCATTGGAAATGGGTGTTCCCTTGTTTTGCTGAAAACATTTGCATGACAAAAGATTGTTTTTAATGGGTAGGAATAGGATTTCAATATTTATAAAAATATGATTTGCATGTCATTTTTATATTATTATTGCAAAATTAAGATTTGGGTTATATATAAAAATGACCTCTTTCAAAGCCTATCAAATAACCTTTTTGAACAAAGCCAACCCTTTACTATTCCAAGTGATTTAAATATTTATAACGAGCATATAGTATATTCCCACACACACATACAAACACTAATCTCCTCCAACAAATATTTTCAAAATATTCTTTCACATATATTGATGCCCTCATGAATATGCCTCCCATAATTTTGCAAAACTCAAGAGTGGCAAGTAGAGATAAATACTTCTAGTTAGTATTGAAGCAGATGATCTATCCATTAAAGCGGATAATGAAAGGGTCCTATGTCTCTGCAAGCAGATAATTATGAGAGAAGCGAATCTGCATTCCTTAGGCAAAGAATTTGGAAGGGAGAATGATTTGTATATACCCAGGGATCATGAGACATGCTACCCATAAGGTTCTACCTATGTTCATTACAAAACTATTGTTGAGGCAGATTTGACCATCAAAGGTATTAATGGAACAAATTTTAATGGTAGAGAAAGTTTGGTATGCTTGGCTTTTCCATCAAAGGCAACAAAATTATCCCCTATAGATTATAATTTATATCCAATGATTATCTTGCTTCACCCGCTGCTGCCTCAAGCATGAGCCTAAGATGTTGAAGGCTTGTTGATGGAGGGATGGAGGATTTGACATCTAATGAGTAAGGTTCTTGCAACTCCAATTTAAATGATCATGATTTTTGTGTGGCCAGCAATTGTAGGCTTCTTGGCGAGACAACTTCTCATGGAACAATTGCTTCTATTACAAACACTAAAGCATTAGCATGTAGCTCATATCCAAATGCTTTTTCTACTCCCCAATCCAACAACTCCCAAAATGACTTAGAGGTTAAATGTTCCATCTTTTCTCCACCTAATCCTCGATAGGCCGTATGGGGATAGGTGTGGAGGGCTCAATATAGGCTACACTAGCAAGGGCATGGACATTTATGCAAAATCTCCAAATAGATTCCACAAATCTCAATGGATTCAAAGGTTGCTAAGAACGAGAATATTTGTGAGGCCATGCTCTAATATGTAAAATTCACATATTTTGTCCCAAATGGGCTAACCTCCATGAGTGGATTGCTTGGAGTTGGAAACATTTCCTAGAAGGGGAGTTGATTATTTATCCGTAGCCTAGAGGGTTCTTCAATTTGGAGTTAAGGAGCACATTTTAAGGTATGGACCATGGACCATGGACCATGATGAATCATTTTCTCTATTTCAAATCTTGGATTCCTTCTCTTGACCCCCATAGTGACTCACTCTCTTTTGGCTTAATCTGGATCAGATTGCCCTATTGACACTTGAAACATAATGATCCATGGACTATGAATCTGTGTTGTAAATTCTAATCTTATTTATGCTGTTTGTTTTAGTTGAAACTGGACTTTAAACTGAGAATATTCTTCTTAATAAAAAATAAGAAATTATGTTTGAAATTTAAAGTGTCAATATTCTTTTTTTATATCTTGAATGAGTAGCTTGAGAACTTAGTGATTTCAATGTTATCTGCATTCAATTCCAGATTTAAGTTATCAAAGTTATAATGCATATTTAGCCTCTTTCATTGTTGGTGTTGAAATGTCAGTCCCTACACAAGCGTCTAAGAATATAGGAATTGATTGTTTCATGATTTTCCACAGAAGAGACGTTATGTTCCCATCATAAATTACGTTATGACTCCTAATTGCAGGCCATAATTCAATAGATTGTGCTTCACTTCTAAAAGCACTTTATAAAATTTTCAAAGAACAATCTATAAATTTGCAATTAACACTCCTTAACAATTATCAGTTTCAGTGATTTGAGCCCCTTCGAGAATTATTGACTTCCAATGACTAGCTCATACTAATATTTCTCTTTACAATATAGCTAGTAATTTAAAAGTAAAAAATCACGAGACTTTTCAAACACAGCAATTGCAAAGTCACCATAAAGGTGCACGTCAATCCCATATCCTATACCACAAACTTAGAAGGCCCAAATTCTAATAACTTAAAAAATAAAATGGTAATATAGCGGAAAGTCAACAACCGACCGCAACTATATGTGTCTCAATTTTTTGGTTGATTTTTCAGGAAGTACCAAAAGTCTATAGGTCAAGAAAACAAAGAAAATGCAAGGCCTCAAAGAGTGATTTTGTATACTTCAAATATTTAACTACAATTCCAAATTTAAATTTGACTGGATAAACAAAACCCTAGAGGGAATCAAAAAAGAAAAGAACTCAACAGACTTCTTTGTGTTGCTAAAAATAAACATTAGCTCCAAAGAATGACTAGATGACAAATACCAAACTGAAATGGATGAGAAGCTATCAAAAATTTACAGTAAGAGTCGTATCATACCTGGTGATAAAGGTTGAAGAGAGCTGGAAAAGTCTTTTTTTTAGCAAGGTCTCCAGATGCTCCTAGTACTACTATGGAGAGGCAACTACTTTCTGATGTACTTTTTAGCCTTTGGTCCGGAGAACTTGCTGATTTAGAACCTTCCTCTAAGTCTACTGTACGAGAACCCATTTTTCCTAGTTGGTGATCTTTTAAATTTCCACTAAGCACAGAACTTAGTATTCCTTGTTTAACTATTCTTCAATCGTCACCTGCATCAATAATTCACTGAAGAATTAAAAGCTTCATAAGCCAAAAATTCCTTTAAGTATTTGAAATCATTGAGAAAGTAAACTATATAAGTTCTCTTATCCTACCTGTTCAAGCATGATTATTATAGAGCAGCCAACAAAATAATATAATACAATATCTTAAACTGCTGTAGGAGAAAATGGGTCAAAAATGGAAATATATTGATTTTATGCCACTTATTGACTCATATTCACCCCAACATTTTCACTTAGAATGATGATCAGATTCACAAAATTGAAAAGATGACATGTATGAAAGTGCATTTATAAATTTATTTCATCATTTGACACATTCTTCATGGTTATCTGATAGGTTTTTACAAGTGTAATTTTTTTGAGATGAAGATTGCAAAGCATTTTATATCAAGAGTTAAACCACTTAGAAGTTGGTTATATCCATTAGTTTGACTATTATTATTATTACCTTTCCGGGTTGGTGCCTAAATTTGGGCATTCGCAAAGAGATGCTTTAACCATTTCATAGACATACAAGCAGCCCCAGGATCCCATTCCACTGGCTCAAGAGTATTGAAACATCTAAAAATGCCAAAATGAGAAAAAGAAGAAAAAAAAGGAGTTATCTAAAATATATCTATTACACTATCCTTTCATACAGCAATCCCAATATCAATTAGTTTCCTCCAACCAAATTGCACTCTCATTTTTCAGTATCATTTATTGATCTACATTTTTATAAACAATCTAAAATCTGCATATTGTGCAGGGCATTATATTATATTATTATAGCAGTATCTGTCACAAATGATTTTTATCTTTGTCAATATTTTTTCGAAACTTCTCTTACCCAATCATAATATTTTATAGATAATGCATAAGTATACACAAAGTCAAAGGAAATTTTAAAATTCAAGACAGAATAGTCTCTGAGGATTTTGATATTGGATCTTCATTTGCAACTTGACCGTGTATGGACTCCTTAGTTGTGAGACAGACAAAGTATTTAAGGAATATCTATTCAAAAGATTTCTTTTATGCTAAGGGTACATGGAGACCTTATAGGATCCAATTTTTCTCCTAGGCCAACCAGCCTTGTCTCAATAGTACTTGTGGAGTGAGCCTACTAGGGATGAAATCAAGACTTCAACTTTGTGAGTGCCCCTTGCCTGTCAATCTAGACCGATGAACTTATTCTGAAGCTTATTTCAATGTAGAGGCATGCTATAATATTACCCCTTAAATTGCATGACATCACCCTTCATTTCTATAGATAAGGCCAAATAGTGTAAAGAACACATAAGCTCTTTTCATACAATATAAAAAGAATACTGTAAAATTATCTCATCTTCTTAATTTTCTTATTTATTTTTGCAAGTCATTATATTTTTCCAAACAAATTTTATTATCAATGCAAATGCATTGTCACAACTCATTTTATTACAGCATATCATTGTGTGTATGTTCACATAATTAAAGTTCAAATCATTCATAGAGGGATACAAGTAGGGTTGTAATTCAAAAGGGGACCATCATCAACCATTCCACTAAATTGCATGTCCCAAGGAAAACCTTATCAATAACTTCATTAGTTGATCAATTCTAAAAAATCCAATGGCAAATTTTTCACCACTAGTGCACCTAACTCTCATCTATTACTTACACAAACAAGCTTCCATCAAACAACCTCCACTCTTTCTAATGAATGCAAGGGCCACCTGTACCCTTTTTGCCACTTGAGGATTGCAGACGATTTCCCTAGACATAAATGATACGATTAACAAATTCAACTCAACCACAAGCAGTTGTAATGACTCATTAAAAATTGGAACAAACAATACCAATATCAATAGTTATTGACTCCAAGAATTGTAAAATCAGCACATATATCAATGAACTCCATATGTCGTTTTGTTCACATCTCTCTAAAATTTCATTGTGAATTATAAAAGTTGATTCCATTTACCTTCTATTCACAAGTCCCCTATTGATGATTGTGGCCTCAAAATGCAACAAAGCAAGTTGCAATATCCCTTGCAAATGATAAACAAGGTTTTAAACCTTCCCCACACCATTTTTGAACCCCACATTAGCATGGATTAAATAGAATTTATTCGTATTATTGTAATCTATTTGCAAAATTTTAAAAGGATTATCAAATTGCATAATCCTTCCTCAAAGATGGTTTCATAAGAATGTATGGTTGCATAGGAATATGTCCTCCCTCTAAGATGGTTTATGATAGTGTTCCATGAGGATGCATCCCTCAAATTCCTATCATTTCTAGGATAAAGAAATCCCCAGGATGTGAGGACTGGAAGAAAACATCCTCTCATGCTACTGCCACCACTACCAATAGATAGGGGAAGTCTACCTTAGAGAGAGGATGTTTTTGAGGCCCCCCAAATTAAGAACTCCAAAGAAATGTCATGATGTCCCTAGGACTCTTGAGGTACTTGTTATCATCTCTTAAATTCACCAAAAATGCCCAACTGTCCTGCAAGTCAAAGCTGATTTTTTTCTTTTTTTTAAAGAATAATAGACATGTTTTATATTTAAGCCACTAAACCTAACGCTACAAGTTTATGGGCCCCACCCACACCCTAAGCACTAACAAAAAGCTATAAATTAAGATCCCAGCCTTACTCCAATCACTATCTAGTTTCTACAACATTGAGCAAGGTTGCAAGTTGCAACAACAAGCTACAAGGGTGATGCTCCAAACCCAGCGGCAAAGTTATTCAATATGAAAATGAAGAATGTAACAAATGATATCATTGGCAAGTTATCCTTTGCTAATGACATTCCACTCCACTTGACTCGCTCTCAATACTATACAGAGGTTGTCACAAAGATAATAAGAGCATGACCATCATATGTGCCACCATAGAAAACAAAATTGAGGACAACAATCTTGGATAAGAACTATTTCAATATTAATATTATAATGGAGAAAATGAAGGTCACTGAGGTCAATGGTGGATGCAACATGGTCATGGATGGATCGATGAACATAAGGCAACATCCACCCATCAACATAATGGTCACAGCTACTAAGGGCATTTACTTAGGGTTGTTTATTGTTCAAGGACTTGCAAGGATGTTGATAATCAATTCCAAATCCTTTAAGATGCTATTGAAGAGGTTGGGCGAAAGAATGTGATGCAACTAGTGATAGATGTGGTCTATGTGTGAAAAGTTGCAAGGATGTTAATTGAGGGCCCACAAAGATGTTTATACTCCTTGTGTGCATTCAATGAATGATGCACTCAAGGACATGGGCAAAATTTGTTTGATCAATTAGGCATTGGTGATGCTAGGGATGCGCAAATGTTTATCTACAACCAACACACTTTACATGCACTATTCATGATCTTCGACAAGAAGGAATTTTTGAAGCGTGTAGAGACTAGATATGCATCACACTTCATTCTCTTAAAGAGGATGCTTGAGTTTTAACAAGCATTGCAACTAATGGTCATGATAGTACAATGGATTGTACTTCATTCCAAGCCAAAGCAAGGGAAGAGGGTGGAAGTGCTGAAAAATAACATTTTTGGACTGATGTGAAATACATTGTCTCTATCATTGCTCCAATCTTCATAGCCATCAAATATGGGGATGCTAATGCACCTAGCCTTGAAGATGTGTATGAGTAAATTGACAATATGCTTGGTCAAATGAAGGCATTGTACAAAAGAACGACCCCACATTGCAGTTCTATCATTAACATATTCAAGAAATCATTCAATCAAGGTGGGAGAAGCTCAACACTACCTTGCACATGGTTGCCTATGCATTGAACCCAAAGTGGTATGAGAAAAGGCCTAACAAAGTTACCCCTATGCAATATGTTGAAGTGAAGGCGAGGTTCATGAAGGCTATTCAAAAGATGTACAGTATTGAGGATGCCTCCATCATTCTTACTAAGTGAACAACATTTGTCATTCTTAGGGTATATCTAGAAGAGGCCAAGTTTGGATAGGGAGACTAAAGCACAGGAAGACCCAATTCTATGGTGGAATGTGCATGGGCATTCTTCTTTAACAACCATACTAGTCATTCATATGTTGTTTAGGTTTCTAGTTCTTCCACTTTTTTAGAGGAGCTAGTCTACTTATGGCTTCATCCACTCTAATAAGAGGAAAAGTTTTGTCTTTAGGAGGATAGAGAAACTTGTAGTTGTACATAGCACCTTGCATCTCATTCACCATAGCACAATTACATACAAGGAGATTCTAGCAGCCTAATGGGATGTAGA
This sequence comes from Cryptomeria japonica, assembly GCF_030272615.1. NCBI lineage: Eukaryota > Viridiplantae > Streptophyta > Pinopsida > Cupressales > Cupressaceae > Cryptomeria > Cryptomeria japonica. The sequence continues at coordinate 416,393,566 of NC_081411.1, read as the reverse complement.
AATCCTGTGCATTCAGCACAAGTTAATGATGATGCAACATAGATAAAGTTGGTTGGTGTTGGTTTGGAGGAGCTTGACCTCAAGGAGTCTAAATGTCTGAGTGATAATGATTTTAACATGGACTTTGGGGAATGATTAGAGGCATTGAGCGAAACTGATTGTATTTGAATTTTGAATGTAATTATCATCTTGAATATAATATACTGATTTCAGCATCTTCATTGTTCAATGCAATGTGCTTAGTACTTCAAATTTTCATTTGTCATTCCTTATACATTTTTCTATAACTAATTTTCAAGTACTATATATATTTGATGCAATGTTGTCTTCCCGCCATCCCCAAATTTGGGCCCTTGGTCCCTTTCATCCCTGAGATCCAACCCCATCTCTTGTTGGGTGAAGTCATTCTTTTGACCAATTTCAGTGCCTATTAAAGGACCCATTAGATGCCTATATCTTCTAGACAACTTGCCTTGTTTTCATGAGTTAAAGACTACGGATTTTGGTTCACGAACAGCCTTAGCTATGAGAGAAATCCTATTATTGCTTACAATGAGCACCTCATTCATTTGGATGGTCCCATGGTTTTGGTACTCTTAATGGAATACCATGTTTCCTTGATTCAAATAGATTTGCTTCCTTTAGAGTTAGGGTGCATGTGTGATTTGGTACAAGTTACAACCTCGATGGCAAGTCTTTGATACATGAAATCACTGTTTTCATATCTTTCATCAACTCCCAATTATTGACCATGTTATTTTGAATACCAGTCTCCTCGCTATCTCCCCACCCCATCCCCTGCCTCCCTCCCTGAGGAAATTAGTCCAATATTCATCACACCACCATACATTGCAATTGTTATGTCAAAAATTAAACCAACCACATTTCCTACCTTAAGAATGAGTACTACTTGCCTTCTAACCTCATGATCAAGTATGACTTAGCTCTATTTCTTTGAGAAATCCTTTCTGCAAACGATTAATTGCTGAAAACTAACTTTTCCTCATGGTTCTTGCCCCATGATTTATTAGTTTGTGAAAAACATGAAGCTTTGCACTGTAGCATCCACATTGTCAATCAATTTTATACGCTTCAAGTTATCATTGAGGAGGTCCATTAATAGTATTTGAAAGTATTATTCTTTTTTGTGTGCATGAATTAAACCTTTGAATTTGCAACCAGACATATATTTCTAGAGGTTGTGTAATATTGACATCTCTGAGATTTTTATACTGTTACAGTTATGTTATATGAGACAATTTTTGCCCCATTTTGGACTACTAATAAACTCTGACTTTGTAAAGATTCAACTTCAAGAGTATCATTGGAGTAAATAAGGTGTTATCTTTAGCCAACTCTCCTTAAAATCTGTATTGACGAACTTGAATTTTTTCTTAGACAAATTTTTTGTTGATGATGGTCGTCCCTTGCATCATGAACGTAGATTATTGTACTCTTTTTCACTGAATCTATCATGTGTTCCTTATTGCTCATTCTTTTGAGAGTTTGCAGAAACAGCTAGATACTATTTTGAGTTTTCCCTGCTTGTAGCTAATCCTAGTACTTTTAACATCATCATCTTGACGACCTCGAAGAATACTCTTTCCAAGTTTTATTTTTCTGATGAAGGTGATTCTATGAATTTCACAATCAATCATGCCTGCATGAGGGTTTAGTTTACAAGTCTATATCTCAATCTAAAACATGCTTCTCATTCATTAAATTGCAAAGCATATACACCCCTTGAGGTAGTGGAGAGCAAATGTTTTCAGGTACATTGCTAGAATACCCCTACAAATTTATGTCTCTTCAACATAATTATTAAACAAAACGTTCTTTATAGGTCAGAGGTTTGGGTTCCAAGCCTGGAGTTAGTTCACTGGGAAATTGGATTTGATTTGGAAAAATCGGATTTAATTTTAAAAAAGCCAAATAGAAAAGATCGGATTTTATATTAGAAAAGTCAAAGATAACATCAGATCTGATCCGATCTGATCAACCAATCCAAGTAAACTAAAGAAAGGTGTTTGACATGGTCACGTGTATTCATTTTGTCATTTCTTTGTAAGCAGCGTTCTCAGACATTCCTTAATAGCAGCAGACTTAGTTTCTGCTAATTGTGTATCTCATTCTGCATATTAATACAAGCTCTTTTATTTATCTGATTAAAGAAATCTGTTTAGACTATCTCACTTCAGCATCATATCAGCTGTTGTGAATGGATTGTTTCTTAGTATATTGTCAAAACCAGATTTGTTTCTCAGACTCTCTTTCTCTTGAAAGCATTCCCAGTCTCTTTCGTAACCTTACAAACTCAATGCCATAGACGAATCAACTACAGACTGGGAATGATATCGTTATCAATCCCTTTGCTCTTCATAGAGTCATCTCCTTGATTACCCTGGATGTACTTTTGCACGTTACAATTTCAACTGATGTGCAGCTTTATTTACAAATGTGAATGGCAGAGACAATTTACTACTTTGTTTTGAGATAAATGAGCTATTTGGTGCAAGACACAAGAAAAATACATTATCATAATCTCTCTACCATTGCAAAATGGCCCTAATACTGTAGTATGTAGTCATTGTCACAAGAAAAACACTACTAAGAAGGTTGCTCTGAAATGGCCTCTAGATACATTTTCCAAATAAATTTATGAAATTCCCATCTTTTAGCTTATTCAACGGACAAATTTTAGCAATAAACTGCTTTTTCTTCGGTTCAATTCACTGCAATCCCTTAACTTTTCAAAAAAGTTTTTTCTTCTCTCTGATTCAGGGCAATTACTTAACCGAGATCAATATAAAACAACCGACAAAGTGATAACCCTGGCATCAGCTAAATTGCTACAACCAATCACAATTGACTCTTCATTGCACTACATATGCGATAATTGTGATATACAGACTACAACAAATGAACTAGATTTCAATATCCCTGCAATTTTTTCGCAATTATTAAATTTTTCTATCCCCCGTAACAAGGAGCATGCCAAATATTCTCAGCCAGCTGTAGCTCTTGGATGCAGGAGGTCCCAGGTTCAAATCGCGACAAGAATTTTCTTCAACTATTCTGGCATGCACTGCCTATAACACACAAATGCTCGAAAAAACCGGTCTTTATTTTTCTATCTGGTCAGCACAATCAAACCCATCTTTATTTTTCTATCCGATCAGCACAACCAAACCACTATATTTTATACGAGAACTCATTGGACGAGACGAGCCTAATTAATTACTTAATTGCGACAATGTTGCAAATCCAAACCGTTTACCCTGACTGAAAAATGGCTCAAACAAACTTTTTGCGATAACTACCAAGGTGGATCAGGCGGAAAAAAACTGATAAATTACTCAATGCGACAATAATTTAGAGCAAATCGTTTACCCGGGCTTTAAAACTGGCTCTCAAAAAAATCTAACTTCCGATGGCCTTGAACTTGAAAGAATTTGCTTTGGAAAATGTAATGAATCAACAATAATCCAAATTCCGAAACGAAAAGGCCAAGATTTCAATTTTCCGGTAAACTTACCAGAGAATGGCTTGCACAGACTCGATCCGATGATCTCCTCAATCCAAGAAGCCGATTAAGTGAACAATTTCCCCCGGAAGTCCATAAACAAATTTATAGGTATCCTTTTCGACACCTACCTCTGTTGACCACTAATCGTCGTCCACTCAGGTCCCTGATTTTACCGTCAGTTCCTCTTGAATTGTAATTCTACAAACAAGCTGCGCCGAATTTATTTCAACGGCTCTTGCCTTCCAAGCCACGAACATTGCCGACTGATGACGGATCCATGACGGCTCGAATAACGTCACAAATGATATGTCTCGGAAGCACTGGCCGTCTTCCTGGCACGTGCCTAGGTACGGAAAATCCCTTGTTTTTAAGGCTTCCAGTCACAAAATCCTGGTATCGCACACACTTGCTTATATGGATTCGGGATAATTCTGAACTATACGCGTGGCCCGTAACAGCGTATGTACTGTGTACTTCGTAGAAAAACTGACATATACGTGGCAGTTGACGCCGTAAAAATGACATTCTGTCTATGCGGCACTCATATTGTACCATGGACAGTATTTTTTAATTAATTAATAATTAATAATTAAAACGTAAAATGGCACCCACCCGTCAATATGCTATAATTCTACACATCCGGGACCGGCTTTTATGTGGATCCGATCCAATTCCCGGTGAAAGCAGGGGTTTTTGGTTTGACAGTTGTAAACTTTTCTCCACTGCCCGCCATGAGTAGTGGTCAAAGAGATTGGTAGGCAGGTACAGATTTTAATAACGTCAGCAGACCAAAACAAGTTAATGGGACTTCTGGAACACAAACTTTTATTGTTTTACTTCGAATTTAAGTTTTTTATTTTTTTTTTATTTTTTTTTAAAGATTCCTATCCTACGCAAGATAGGAGCACGTGTTTTAGGTTAACTTTCTTAATGAAGAGTTAAAGTTAGAGGAAAATCATTTTATCAAAAAATTTGGAGGCACAATTTCAATGTCTTTTATGGTGTGAGGGCTTTGCACCAAACAGGACTGATTATTCATTATATTAAGGGAAGAGCACATTGTGTTCACTCCTCGTTCTCTCAACCTCTCACTTACTAACTTTAAAGAAGCCAAAAAAAATAATAACTAAAAATCTATTAACAAATTTCATATTTTACTAATAGCCACCCCTAGTAGTTAGTATTTTAGACTATACATGGCCTATCTGTGCACCTTTATTGGTACCCATAGACATTTGTGCATAAGTATTGGCAATTGTAAGTGCACGGTTATCGAGACATATTTAAGTAGGTATCGAACGACACTATGAAATGACCACTTTTTTACCCTTGCACGATAGCTATAAGTAGTTAAGTTGCATATGGAGACAAAAAAAAAATCATTGAAATCCAATGAGCCGTTTAAGATCTATGAGTGCATGAAGTTAGCTATAACAATTGTTGATACACTTCTCCTAAGAGACCATTGACCTAATGTAGAGTTTGATTGAAAGTTCTATGTTTGTTTTTGACATTTTTTAAATGTTGTAACACTTTTTTCTTGGAGATATGTCCATTTCATTGATATGTTATTGTGTTTCTACCATGTTCAAACTAAATTTGTCAAATTTGGCTATCTTGCTTGACAATAAACTTGTCAAATTTATAGAGAAAACTAAATAATATGTTTTTCATGGATGCAATGGGTCACATTTAGGTAGAATTATTTTGATTTCAATAGATTATAGAATTTGATTTCAAATGTGGACATTACAAATATTATCAATTTTTCAACAAAATTTAACAGTAATTAACATAGATTAAAAAGTCTTAATCCTTCCCTTCTCAAAATTATGCTAAAGGAAATCAATGATTAGTACATCAAATACATAATCCCAAAATTTATCTTCTCCATAAAAAAAAATCATCTTAAAAATGGATGTCAAAATTACAACACGTTTTATTATATTAATTTAACACATTTATTGAAATAGATAGACATAGACAAGAACTTGATATTTTATTTTAAAAAATTATGATAGATTAATTCTTTTAAAGTCGATTGTGAGTGTTTTAAAAATCAACTCTGAATAATTTTTGTTTCATTCTACAATTTTTTATGTCAAAAATTGTATTCAATTGAATCTAATACCACTTAAAATCAATTTAGTAGACTAAAACAAATCTACACCAACTTTTCTGCAAATCCTAAATATAAATTTAATAATAATCATCCCTCAACCGTCCACTCTAAATTAAAAAATCAAAATGTACACACCAAATACAAACAAACTAAAAAATATTCCAAAATCGGTCCTCCCAACCACCCAAAGCAATTTAGAGGAAAGTTGGGTCAAAGTACATGTGCAAAAGACTTTAAACACTGAGCATAATATATGTATCTTCCCCGACAAACGTTGTTTGGGATTAGATGGATATCGAGCAACGGCTCAGATTCGATTTGCACCTACACGGAGAAATCCTCGCCGTTAATTCAGGTTCCATCAAGAAACAAATGAATTGTTGGGGACGGCGGTGCTTTCAAACGATATTTTCACATTATAATGACAAGGTGGGTTTTAGATATGGTATCTTTGTCCTCTTAATTTGTGTATGACGTCATATTATGAAAAATTATATATTTTTAATGTAGAATTTAATAAAATAAGTTAAATATTTTTATATAAGATTTTAATTTATTTTAATGATGGTGATTTTTAACTTCTTTGAATTTTTAATTTTAGTAATATAAATTTTATATTTTTTATATGGAATAGGAAATTTACAAATTATAAATAAAATTAATTTGAAAAATTTGCATTCATGTCATAATTTTAGGTTTGTCTTAAGGAAATATCTTGATATTTCTATGTGATGACAAACCACGTATTCTTATGTGAAGTTGGACTTATTCCTCTAGTCTTTTGTCCATCCATACACATTCTTACATATTTACCTAAGTCCATTTATATGTTTGTTAACTAGGTCTAACTATTAGCCTATACTAGGATAATTTCATGGTCATAACTTGTCCTCTCTTGTTTCAAAAATTAAATTTGGTCATATAGCCTCATTTATCATTTTCTTGAGAACACATGTTTCACATAATTTAATGTTGTGTGCTAGTATTTAAAGATATTCAATGCATTCAATATAATCATCAATAAAATCAAGTACACACATGTTCTCTCTCATCCTAGAGCATTGAAACAATAAATAGTAGCACATTTTATTTCCATACGATGTAATAAAAGGAGAAATAAATCTACGTACTTAGATCATTTACATCTTATTAGTACTTATTGTCATTAGCCTAGTACTATTGCAATCAATTTCTTAACTCATTAATATTCTATTGTTTCTTCGCCAATGAAAATTGTGAATTTTTTTCTTCTTTTTTTTTCATATTTTAAAAGTTAAGATGCATGATTTTTAATTTTATAAATTTTGGAGATTATTTTTTCCAATTTTACATGGATTCACTATGTAAATGCAATTTTTTAGATTGCAATGTTTTATATCATAATATAATAGATTACTTAATTTAGAATTTTTTAGATTACAATATTTTATGTTTTTAAATTCTTATAATATAATATAACAATAATTAAATATAATATTATATAATAATAATATATTAAATAAATTTTAAAAACTAGATTTAATCTAAATCTTTTTTAAAAATTTAAAGATTAATGGCGTAAGATACAAATTAATACTTTTATTTTAGTTAGGTTAGGGTTATGTTCATGCAATTTAATAATATTTAAATTTGATAATTAAATAATATTATTAAAATAATATAATATAATATTAGAATATATTATAAAATAAAAAATTATGATAAAATAGTATTATTAAGAAATAATAAAATTAATATAATATATAGAATAACAATATTTTAGTTATTATAATATTAAAATAATAATATAATAAGATGAATAATTTGATAATTATAATAATATAAAAAATTATTTTAATGTTATAATAATAAAAATAATATAATATTTCTTTTCTTTTCTTTTTTTTTGGGTAAGTGCTATCAAGTATGGGGATAGCGCCCTATATTGATGTTTCAAAAGATTACAAAAAGTTTTGACTCAAAAACCATAGATAAATCCAAAATAACAAAACCACTATTAACTGCCATGCAGGGCTTGCAAAATAGCAGATGTGCATTCACCAACATGGATGACATTGCTAGTCGACTGTTCCGACAGCCACCAATCCTCAGCTTGAGTAACGCGTCTGAAGGGATCCATATTGCTATTCAGAACAGCACATCGAAATACTTCCCAAGCATTCTCACAGAAGACTCGCATCTTATCTCGTTCTTCCATCTTTGCCAGAAATTTCTCCATCGCACGATTGTGCCTTTCATTGTCCAAGTCCTCCTCTTCCACGGACGACCCATCGTCCGAGCTATCAGACGACAAGTAATTCTCCATCTGGAAATAAACTTTTAATATGCTCAGTCTCTGGTCAGATGGCAGACTTAAGACACAGTTAGCCACTGCATCCACGAGGAGAGGTTTAACAAACCCACTAAGAAGCTCGACCATCTTTTCCCTTGACTCCAAGACATCCACCACCAGGATAAGTGTAGTTTCCAAGACCTTAGAGTCACACCAGTGCCTATGGTGGTTGAGGACCACACCAACCAAACCTTCCATGGCATCATAGGCCGCGTCCACTATAAAAAACAAGTCCTGTAATTGCCCTCTCAGATCCTCAGCACAATTAACACATGAGACATCACCAAAGAAGGCCATTTAACCACAATCCCAACTTAGGATAAGCTTCAGGTATAGAATTTTTCAAAGAGCGGACACATAAATAGAGGTGGGCATCCCGTTCTAGGAGCTTTCGACACGAACCACGGAGAGATTTGTAGAATCTAGCGTGATCCAAAGGATCGGAAACTATCAGTGAAGATTTCAAATCCACTGCATTCTTGGTCCTCCTGTCTGTAGCAATTGCAGCCATAAGGGTGCACTGAACAAAAAACAAAGCCCACTTATCAAAAGTGTCCTGGCACACCGCCAAACCATGAAACCTTCGAAGAGTTTTACTGACTGAAGTCAGATTGAATTAGATCTCGGATAGGTTCTAGGATGGAATGTAAGTCAAAAGTGGCAGAACCTTGAGGGATGTCCGCCCCCAAATTGGCAACACAATCTGCCACACGATTGGCTTCTCTATAAGTATGAATAATTTCATAATGGCTGATATCGTTAGGGAGACGAGATATGCATGGGACCCATTTGTTTAAGTTCCTACTCCCAAATCCCTTTTTGATAATCCCCTGGATAATAACTAAAGAGTCCCCTTCAATGATGATCTTTGACAAATCATTGGATACACATAAGTTAAGGCCTTTCAAGAGGGCTCGAATTTCTGCTTCGTTATTAGTGGCCACACCCAATGACCCAAAACTTCCCAATACTAACTCGCTAGCACCGTTATGAATAATGACCCCAAAGCCAGAAACCCCAGGATTCCCCCTACATGCACCATCAAAATTTAGTTTTAGCCACCCCTCAGGGGGAGCCTTCCACCTAATATGTTTTCTGATACCTTTCTTTTTTGAGAGCATTGGCATCAAGGGGGGAGTAACCAGGGACCAATTTTCCATCATTTTCCTATCCCAATCAGTAAAGTGTTGAGACTGCTTTCTTTGCTTCCCGTTGATCAGTTCCTCTATGGACACTTTGATAAGATCAATGAGTTTGTCCACTAGGAGGCATTTATCTTTAAAAATCCTCCTATTCCTTTCCTTCCATAAATGCCATGCTATCATTGAAGGGCTTGCGATCCAAATATCACTCCACATAGAGGATCTATCCACAGGCCACGAAACTAGGAAATCCTTCAATTTCAAATTCCCAACTGTGGAGAAGCTAATTTTATCTAAAAACAAGTTCCAACAAGATGCAGCCAATGGGCAAGTGTAGAGTAGATGATCAACCGATTCTTCCGCATTCAAACATAAGACACATATACTTGGACCCGAGATGCCAATCAATTTGAGCCTATCCCCAGTAAGGATTCGGTTATGAAGAGCAATCCATAAAAAGGCACCGGCTTTGGGAAGGAGCCTATCGTGCCAGCAGAGTTTGGATGACCAATCAGTGAACAGGCTAATTGCCCTTTAGACCTTATATCCCAACTTCACACAATACTCCCTAGTCTTCGAACCCCACCAGAAAATACTATCCTCTGCGTTGGACACAGGAATATTTCTTCTGCTAAGAATGAGTCTTAGCTGTTCACACAGAGCAGAGCTACCGGATTCTACCTGTTTCCACTTTCGGATGCTACTATTTACTTGAGTTGGGTCAAAATAGTCCTCAACGAAGGAACTGTATCTATCTTTTATTAAGTTAATCCAATCTTGCTCCAAAATCAATTCAGTTAACGCTGGTTCACCCTCCCAAGAATCCTCCCAAAAATTTTCTCTGTTTCCACGACCAATATGCCTAGATATATGGTCTGTAATTACTGATCTACACTCCCATAGAAAGTTCCAAGTTGTAGAGCCTCTAATAGAATTAGCCATGGTAAGGATTCTGTCCGGTTGGACCGAGTCAAGATACTTCTTTTGAAAGATTTTACACCATAGTTTTTGGGGTTCCCGATACATCTTCCAAGAGAGTTTTGCTCCAAGGGCAATGTTTTGTAGATCCATCTTCCTTAAGCCAGCCCCCCCGGATTCTTTACTATAACACATAGTATCCCAATTGATAAGGGGAATTATGTTAGTATCTTTAGCCCCATCCCATACAAATTTTCTCAACATATTATCTAAATTCTTTCCAACCGCCTGTGGCAATCTAAAGCAAGACATGTTGTAGATTGGGATAGCTGATAGAACTGATCAGATCATAGTGAGTCTCCCAGCCTGAGATAACCATCTGTTCTTCCATTGTGTTGTTTTAGCCACACAGGATTGTTTCACATCCTCCCACATATGTGTTTGACGACAACCCTTATCAATTTTAATACCCGAATACTTCATGGGAAGTGCCTCAATCTTGATCCCCAAAATACCCGAAATACATGTCTGCATATGTCTGCTAGAATTAAAGAAAAAGAATTGTGACTTATCCCTATTCATTACTTGGCCCAAGATTTTTGAATACTGATTCAATGTTTCTAATATGCATCTAGCTTCTACCACCGAGGCCTCCCCAAAGACCACCGTATCATCTGCAAATTGCGAATGTGTGATGGAAGGAAGTTGATCATGGATGCAAACGTCCTTCCATGACCCTTGTAAATGTTTTTTCTAGATTAACTTTCCTAAAACTTCTGCCATGATGATGAAAATCGATGGGGAAAGGGGATCACCTTGCCTAAGACCATTCGTGGCAGGAAAAAAGCCACAAACACCCCCATTAGTCAGTAGGGAAAAGTTGACCGAAGATAAACAAAACTTGATATAAGCTATCCATTGGGGAGGAAAACCAAATTTCTCCAGTACACGGACCAAGAACTCCCATACCACTTTATCATAAGCTTTTTCCACGTCTAATTTAACTACCATTCCTCCTATCTTATCTTTATGCAATGTATGGATGACTTCAGAGACTAGGATGATGCTGTCAGTTATCTCCCTGCCCGGGGTGAAGCCATTCTGGTGTTCTGAGATCAACTTTGGTAATAAAACTTTGAGCCTTTCTGCCATTGCTTTGGAAATAATCTTGTACAGGGTGTTGCATAGAGAAATCGGTTGAAAATCCTTCATGGTAGTGCACTCTTCTTTTTTAGGAATAAGAAATATCAGAGTATGGTTGATTTCTTTAACAAATTTTCCACTCTTCCTGAAATCTTCAATTACTCTCCATAAGTCAACCCCCATGAAATCCCAACATTTTTGAAAAAACTTAGCACTTAAGCCATCTGGACCAGGTGATTTATTTGGGTGTAGCTCGAAGGTGGCTGCCTTTACCTCTTCTAAGGTGAAAGGAGCCATTAAAAACTTACCATCCGCGACTGACAGCATCAGGTGAATAATGTCATCTAATGCAGGGAAGGAGGATGGCTCTTCCTTCTTACTATCTCCCAATAGCCACCCGAAGTAGTCAAGAGCCACTTGTTCTATTTCTTTAAGAGTATGGACCCAGGAATCATTCTTGTCTTGGATCGAACTGATTCTGTTAGTGCATTTTCTACCCTTTACAGAGGCGTGAAAGAATTTGGTGTTCATATCGCCCTCAGCAACCCAATTCTCCCTGGCCTTGTCTCTCCAATACTGTTCTTCTCTCCGTAGAATATCAGAATACTGAGCCTTGAGGGACTTTTCAGCCTCAAACTCCACATTTGTCATGCCATGGGTCATTACGACTAAGTTAACTGCTTCTAAATCACCTTCTATCCGAGCTTTTTCAGCAAAAACATTTTTGAAGGAGGTGTTATTCCACTCCTTTAATCTTTGTTTGATGAATTGTAGTCTTCTGGTAAATTTGAAGTTAGGGGAACCTGAGAAAACATTACTTTCGCACCACCAATTTTTGATGTGACTAAGAAGTGCTGGGTCCAACCACCACATACTAAGAAACTTAAAGTAACTTTTATGCCTCCAAATCTTGCCCAATGTTAAGAGATATAGGGTAATGATCCGAACCACTCTGGGGTTCAATAACATAATCAATTGAATGATGACTTAACATCCACCATTCCCCAACGAAGAACCTGTCCAATCTTTCAGCAATGTTCACAAAGTCATGTCTTCTGTTATTCCAAGTAAAAGTACCATTCTTAGGGATGATATCAGCCACTTTACAAATAGTAACAAAATCTCTGAAGTCTTCCACCACCTTCGTAGGTAGCTTTAAGCCACCCCGTTTATCTTCTGCACACAAGATTGCGTTGAAATCCCCAGCCATGACAACTTTTCCAAGATCTAGACTAAGGGCCAATTCTGACACCTCTGACCACACCTTATGCTTATCTTTAGTTTTGACTGGACCATAGATATTAAACAATGAAAAACTTATATTTGACTTTTTACATTTGACAGAACACGCCATCCAAAAATCAGAGGAAGCGAAGCAACTTATCTTGATGTGAGAGGGGTTCCGTAAGATCCCAAGCCCCCTAGCTGAGCCACGAGCCTCCTGAAAAATACCATCCCAAAAGTAGCAAAAAATTTTTAATTCCAACGCTTTCTCTGGATTTAACTTGGTTTCTTGTAACAAAAAATGTCAGATGCCAGCTCGGTCATGGTTCTTTTGACCAAGTGTCTCTTGTCAGGCGTTGCTAGACCCCTGACATTCCAGGAAGAGATCTTCATCGTTCTCCACTTGGATACTTTAAGAAAATCCATAACACTGACAATTCCTTTTTCGTGAGCTCTTTGTTCTTTGATAACTTTGTGACTCCTGCGCCCCTTAGAACCCTTGACTCTGCCAAGGAGAGCATTCGCAGATTGACTAATGCATCTAGGATCCACAATATCCAAATCATCTAAGTTTTTTGGTTCATCATTCGGCCAGGAAGATTCAGATTTTTCTTCAGAGAGCCTGTCTTCCTTATTGTTGTTCTGGCTAATCGGAGGAGGGAGGGATACCGAGTCTAAAATTGGGGTGATGTTAATGGAGGGAGCCTCATCAGGAGCACCGATATCATGGGATGAGTCCTTTGGAATCAGATCAATATTGCCATCCAGTGGTCCATTCAGAGGGGGTAAATCTGATATCACAGGAGGTAAATGGTTCCCAACTTTATCAGATTTATTAAAAGGCTTTTTGAATGCTCTCCTGGTGAACATACCACATCTCTCGACAGGGTGTTGCCTTCCACCACATCTAGAGCAAGAGACAACATCTATTTCGATCTCCACCTATTGAACCCAGCACCCTTCTTTTGTTATAATGGAAATGGAAGACGGGATTTCTTTGACCGCTGCAATTTTCATTTTGGCATAGATATATAGGTCTGCATCAATAATCGCTTCATCAATTTCCAACAGAGTGCCCTATGTTCGACCAATTCATTCTAAGCAAGGGATACTCCAATATTCAGATGGAAGATTGTAAAGACGAACCCACAGAGGTTTATCATATATCACCAACTTAGTAGGGTTGAAATTAGGATACCTGGGCTGAAGGTAAAAAGGATGGTTTTCCAAGAACCAGTTTTGAGAGCAAAGTATCTTGTCCCTCTCCTCAGCCTCTGCGAAGACTGTAATGAAGAAGCTTTTTGGTAGGAACTTAATGACAACATTTTTGCCCCAATTCTCATCCACCCACGTCCTGATTAAACTCTAGGGAAGTTTAGGTCCAACAACTCTCTCAATGATAGCATGGTTTTCAAAAATAGCACAATCCTCAAATACTTCCTTTGATAAATCCACTTCACACAACTTAGGGTTGCAGAGACTAAAATTGGTTGCCTGACCTAAGTTTTGGTCTCTGTGGGAGATGTCTTCCCAGGTCTCCTCGTGTTCAAAGATAACATTATCCTCCCAATTCACATCACACACTTTCCATTTTTTGACATTCTGTTTGCTAAAGGCGTTTAACAGAAATTCTTTATCATTGAAAGTCGGCTTGTATCTGTTCACCCAACTGACTCACGCACCGATTTATCAACTTCCACAGTGCCATTTCCACGCGCCTGATTTTTCTTCCGCGCCTGAACCTCGCGAGCCAACTTATCTTCGCGATCCTGCTTTTTGCGGACCAGCCTTTCCTTGTGGTCCTACTCCTTGCGACGATCCTGCTCCTCTCTGCACTCCATTCGCTTTTTTTCCTCTCCAAATGCAAGTTGCTGAAACATAAGTATAATAATATAATATTTCTAACTTCAACAATATAGTATTGATATTTTTAATAACATATTAATACAAAATAACAACAAAATAATAAACATATAAAAATTTATTCTATAATATTAAATATAATAACATTTTTTTAACTCCATAATTGAATATGTATCTTAATTAAAAATAATATAATAATTAATATGGATAGGCATTCTACAATGGTAGCAAGGGGTGAAGTGAAATGGTGTGTGTGTTAATGATAACTTTTATTTTTTAGTTTAAATTTGAAACCATCCACATGTCAAAATATTAATATTAATTATAAACTTAATAATTTTAAAATGAATACCATATAAGACAAAATATGCTCCTATCAAAATTATAAGTTTTAGATAGATATATAAATATATGGGATCAATCCATGGAGAGATACTGGCAATTGAAGGATTATAAACATGTCAGATGGAAAGCTCCTGCCCCTGATTGGCTCAAATTAAACTTTGATGGGGCATGTCGTAGCAACCCGGGTATTTCTGGATATGGAACAGTTGTATGCAATGATATTGGGGAGCTGATTGTTGGGACTTTTGGTACAATCGGGCAGGCGACTAACAATGAGGCTGAAATTCTAGCTCTCATTGCGGGTCTCAACATGTGTATCGCCAACAAGCTTTCAAATATAACAATTGAAGGCGACTCACTACTTGTTATAAACGGGATTATGAAATCAAAATTTGTTAAAATAGAAGACTCTGCCAATGGATTACGTGCATCTCACAGCTCCTCAGTATGATCGAAAAATATGAGGTCAAGCATGTCTATCGAGAAGGGAATCGGTTGGCTGACTCACTTGCTAACTTAGGAAATGATTCCCCTCTCGAGTCAATGGTCTTTGACAAATTATCTACCCCTCAATCAGTCATATCACTGATTGAATCAAAATTCAGACCTTAATATAGGTCTGAGTACATGGCGATGGTTTGGTGGTCCATATAGGTCCGAGTACATGACAACGCCTCTCCACAGATTCCCAGTGCTACTTCAGTATAAGAGAAAGCGGGTGGAACCATCCAGATCCTGTGTTTTCCTTTTAATCTCATTGCTCTAGTGGATGTTAACCAAAATTGGTCGGGCTCTCTTTGGTAGTAGTATGGTATACTTTTGCCGCGTCTCCTATGTTAACTGCGAAGTTAGCCTAGAGGCACAAATCCGCAACCTATTTAGAACTGATGAGGAAGTATACGAGGCTTTGATGGGCTTGGTGGAGATCATCCTCAATAATGAAAGGCACTGGTGCGACTGGACGGTGTATGAGGTTGTCCTCCTTCCTCTGGTTGATATCCTTGAGTCCCGCGAGATGTTGATCAACCTCCTAGATGGATTTGTTAAGCCTGAGGTTGGGGATGCTATAGCGGATGGCATACTTAGTCTCCCTGAGGATGAGCGGGTGAGTACTCTCAAAAGATAATTTAAGGTGGAAAACTATCTTCCCTTGAACTCTTAGGAGGAAGAGACTTCGGTTGGCTCGGATGGTGAATCTTAGAACGAGGCTGCAAACCATTATTTCCAGAGGATGCAAGAAAGGGATGCAGAATGTGAAAGAATGCTTATCTTTGGGGAGAATGCTTGGGAGGTATTCTGCAGTGCTGTTCGCAACAGTGATTTGGCTCCATTCCGCATACTTACTAACTAGCCCGAGTGGTGGCTCTCAGACTCCCCGATTGGTAATGTCACCAATATTTGTGAATATTCTGCTATTGTGATACATGCCATTCAGGGCAACTACTAGATAGATAGATGTGTTTAGGATCATGGCTGAAGGACGAGTGGATCCTTGGTTTGTTATCTGCAGGCATTTACAACTATGTAATGGATATGTTTGAATATCAATATAGGGTGCTATCCCCTTCTTGATAGCACTTACCCTATATATATATAGTTTTTTATAATTAATATATACATACATACATACATACATACACACACACACACACACAAACACACACACACACACACACATAGATATATATATGTATGTATGTATGTATGTATGTATGTATGTATATATTAATTATAAAAAACTATATAATAAAAAAATTGTATCAGAAAAAAAAAATAATGTAAATACAATATAATTTAAATATGAAAAAATAATTAATGTAGTTATAATATAATTTAAATATTTTTATATGCAGTAGATATAATTTAAAATGATAAAATAATTTTTTATTTAATTATATTTACTACATACAAAAATATTTAAATTATATTGTATCTACATTGTTTATTTTTTCCTTTATTTTTTCCCTCATATTTATTTTATATTTATATATTTATCTAATTATAATTTTGATGAAGGTATATTTTGTTTTATTTGATGTTTATTTTAAAAATATTAAGTTTATAATTAAGGTTAATATTTTGGCATGTGACTGGTTGTCAAATTTAAGCTAAAAATAAAATTTAACATTAACACATACATGTCATATCACTCCACCCCTTGTTGCCATTGTACAATGCCTCTCGGCATTAATTAGACAATATTACAATATATCTCGTATTCAAAGTCAAAATTAAAATCAAATTACATTACATATAATTTTAACCTAAAATGTATATTATTCTAAGTTACAATTATAACTCAAATCACATTGATTATTTCTATCTCTAAATTATATAACTTCAACCTTTTAATTTCACTTTCATCAAGCTTTACTAATAGACTACTAATCAACTAATTCAAATAGTCAATTCTTATTCTTATCATTAAAAGCTAATTATAGTTAAAAATAAATAAAATCTTAGATAATTATCTTATTACATTTATTACTTCTATTACAATATTAGAATGGCAAGTACTTGCCACTATGTGACACTAGTTCTTATACATGTTCACTTTTCAAGGATTGATCTAGGAGAACCTGTCTCCTTGTGATGAATCGACAATCCTTAAAATATTTCTAAATTTCACCAAGTCTCTTAATATGCAAGAACATATTAGATTGTCACACATCAAGCTAGGTTGGAGAGCAAATCATTATTAACTATCAGGATGAGTCTAAACTCAAAGTACAAATCCATAGTTATGATTTTGTCTCATATCTACAAATTTATCCTATAACAAGAGATAGATCTAGCACAAACATTGAGGAATTTCACTAACATATAGTCATCATTTTATAAGTATACACAATCTAATCACACAATCTTCTTCATTTGACGCTCATTCTTTAATCATGTTAGGACTTGGTGATATTCACCTTGCAATCCTATGACTATGGTACTTGA
The DNA here is from genome assembly GCF_030272615.1 of Cryptomeria japonica. Classification (NCBI taxonomy): domain Eukaryota; kingdom Viridiplantae; phylum Streptophyta; class Pinopsida; order Cupressales; family Cupressaceae; genus Cryptomeria; species Cryptomeria japonica. Next base: position 416,376,005 of record NC_081411.1, on the reverse strand, counting down.
TTTTATTATTTAATTAGTCAAATAAGTTAATATATATCTCCAAGAATCAAGAACAGGGCAACTTGGGTGCATGAAGAAGAGGGATAATATTTAACCATTATTCTCCTAATGACTTGAAAAATTTGTATTGTAAGGTGGCATTAAATAAAAGGGGCATAAAAATTGCCTTATTCTACTTTTTTTAGTGGAAGAACATCTATGGTAGTTTCCTATGGTAACATGTAAGATCATCTTTTGCGTTATGGGACCATTTACCCAAAGTAAAACAACTTTTTTTTTAATTATGAAACAATCTTTTAGAATTAAAAGTGTAAGAATTTGTTATGAAGGTAGTCACCAAAGATCTAGAGTCCTAATAGAAATCACATGAACAAGAGATCTAAAGAACATGACAAGAATAAATTGTATTCTCATCAATGATGCAATACAAATGGATCAACTAAATTATTATTACATAGGAGACCTGCTAGTTATAAAGCAAAGGTGAGAACACAGGAGTGCATAAGATTATGATGAGTGTCATAATCTTATGACATGAGATAAAAAGTGAAAGGTTATCATCCCACCTAAAGTGGAAAAGTGATAGTGTGATAACACCACTAAAGGTGGATCACCCACCAAAGATGGAAAAGTGCAACCACAAAAGGTGGATATGATAATGTGATAAAAGCACTAAAGGTGGAGACACCACGTAAAGTGGAAATGACAACATGATAAGTCTACTGAAAGTGGAGATGCTCCAACAACTCCTATGTGGTTCCCTAAGTAAGCTTGAGTGATGCAAGTAATTAGGACCTAGGTGAGAAATAACTAAGGTAAAATACCTTAATTACACCAACAAAAAAGGAGATAGAAAATAAAGGTTATTAGGACCTAAATGAGTGGATAATAATGAATTTTTCAATAGATTATTATTTTATGAGAGAAATAATTATATTTATTAAATAATTATAAAAGGGTGTGGTGATTTGGAAACCACCCCTTGAAAGGTTATATAAAGTATTTTATGCTTAACTTGGAGAGGGTTTTGAAGATCACTTAAAGAAGAAGGTTTGATGGGCTATTGGCATTGGAGAAGGTGCACACGATGTGTATCTAACTTAGGGTATGGTGTACATCTATAATTGTCTTAGCTAGGGTTGTTGTGCATGTCAAGTAACTATTATGGAGCATGTTGTATGCATGTTGATTAATTAATTTATAGTGTGCTGAGTTGTAAATGTTGAGAAATAGCTCTAGAGAATGTTATGTTTAGATAAATAAAAAATATTTCCTCCTAGAGTGTGCCATATTTATGAGGGTCAAAAACCACTAAAATATTTTGAGGATGAGAGTGATCATTTTGTGTACTCATGCAAATAAGTATCAAACTTATATTATTAGATGATATATAAAAATTAAGTATAAATAATATGGAGTTATTCTAATCATAATTCCCTAGAAGATGTTATTGTTCCATTAAGATATTCTTCATATTGTGGGATGCTAATTAATATTGTAATATTGTTGATCTTAACATTCTCAAGCTTTGAGCTAGTTAATATTGATAAACAAATGTTTTTTATGCATTTGTAATTGAATTAGAGATATACTTATAATCTTTAAATTAATAAATGTGCTTTCATTTCATTGCCATATAGAATAAACTTTGATATATAAAATCTAACTTTTTATATGCTAGAGAAAAGCACCATTACATTTTGACTAATATGATGACTATGACAAGTTATGATGAATTCCTTACAATATGGGAATTACATGGTATTCAAAGAGATTACATATGTGAGGGGCATTACGATGTGTGGTCTTGTTGGTGTTAATAGTGTATTTTACCTAACTAGCTCACTAGTGGATCCCATTCACATGTTAAGTTTCCTTAGGTCCTAGGAATATTTCTAGAAGTCTTAGTTGTCTATTAGATCTTATCTTAATATTTACTTCTTGTCCTAGGTCATTTGATATTTATCGTTTGATATTTGTCACAATCTTGTCTAATCCTACCTATGAACCTTGCCTTTATAAGAAAGGCATCATATGTGATGTAGTAGATCAAATTTAATCTAATCCATTGTGCCCATAATCACACATTATTTTTCTCTTGTTTCACTTTTGTGGAAGCCATCTTTTTGGGTTTTGCAAAATCATGTTTTTAGCACTTGGTTTATAATATTATTTATAGTATAATGTATTGTCTTTTCCTATATATTTATTTCCTTTGTGATAGTGGATTATAAGTTTTATAGATTGTGTCGTTATATGCTACTAAAATATTGTTGGATTAAAGGCAGAATTTATATTGATGCATTCTAAATTTGAAACTAATACAAGTTTGTACTCTCTTTAGTATTGTATTGGGGTTTTCTAGTAGAAAGGATTCTTCCCACATATATTAGTGTTATTATGGTCTTCATATTCTATTGTTGCACTATTACTTATTTTTCCATACATTTTTTTATCATTATTAATGAATTTATAAACTTTAAGAAATAATGATTTTATTGCATTTTCACCTAAACTATCAACAAGTCATAAACCTAAGAACCCCTACCTTCTTATCTACATTTATTAAAATAACTCACACATTTATCAAAATATCAAATACCTCTTTCCATAATTAATTAAACTAGTTTGATTCTACTTATTTGTAAGCATTTAACTAAATTGGCCTAGATTACTTGCCTAAGTGAAGTGTAATCAATCTTACATATGCCAACCTTCTTTTTAGGATTTTTAAAATATGCGGTCTTCTTATGTTATAGTTAGTGTTTAGATTTGAACTTCTTACAGACACACACACACACACAGATATATATATGTGTGTGTGTGTGTGTATATACATATATACATATATATATGTATATATATACATGTATATCTATATACATATATATATATGTATATATATGTGTGTATATATGTATATATATATATATATATACATATATATATGTATATAGATATACATGTATATATATATATATATAAGTATATATATACATGTATATCTATATCTATATATATAGATATATATATAGATATACATGTATATATATACATATATATATGTATATAGATATACATGTATATATATACATACATGTATATCTATATATATATATATATACATGTATATCTATATATATATATACATGTCTATCTATACATGTATATATACATGTATATATATATACATGTATATATACATGTATATATATATACATGTATATATACATGTATATATACATGTATATATACATGTATATATACATGTATATATGTATCTATACATGTATATATGTATATATATATATATATATGTATATATATATATATATATATATATATATATATATATATATATATATAAAAGAACCCCTACCTTCTTATCTACATTTACTAAAATAACTCACACATTTATCATAATATCAAATACCTCTTTCCATAATTAATTAAACTAGTTTGATTCTACTCATTTGTAAGCATTTAACTAAATTGGCCTAGATTACTTGCCTAAGTAAAGTGTAATGCCCCGCCAGGAAACCCCAAAGGGATAAAGCTAAAACAGACAAATGGAGTGCAATAATTTTTTTTTAAAAGTTACACAACATTAGGATACAAAGAGATATCAAAATTCAGATTACATAGCGGAAGACATCATCTAACACCTAAAGAGTTTCCCAACGTGATTACTTAATTACACATTTAACTTAACTCACACTATTAATCCAATAAGTTGATTATCTTAAAAACGAGATAATTCTTAAACAAGGATAATTTCTTTTAGAAGATGAAAATATAAATCACATAATAATGTTTATCCATTATGATTCGTTCATACCTTACATTCAAGATTTTCATTAAAATATAATCCATGCATCTAATATTCTAACACACAAGAATTTCATCATAAACTTATGGGATCTTTCCATGCATACTTAATTTCCTTAACAACAACTAAATATATTCCATTACTCTAAGCTACATTCTTTCATGATATAATTTACTACATTCAAGAAAGGACTGCATACATGCATTTAAGATTAATTTCTTCTAACCCACTTATACATTCTATCAAAATGCCATTCATACATGCTAAAACTGAAAAGGGAATCATAAGAGCAAAAGCATCACATAACACCAAGATGATCTCAGAGTTCACCCCTAAAGGGCTACATCTCCGGGTCTGCTCAACTGCAAGAACCCTTTGATAATTAATAAAGTTAAGAATACATGAGGCTATCATAATATACCATCCTGCCATTAAGGCGAAACATAACCAATATACAAACGACCACATCGATCAATAAATACATAAACGATCCCTGAAAAGGAAAGGATCCAGCTGAACATAATCAAGCAAATACAAAGGTCCACTGGAGCATCAGCAAAACTAAGTCATCACCACCCAAGTCTAACATGAAACCAGGTACTCACAAGGGCATAAACAATAGGATGACCCACAAACGTGCTCCTATCAAGACAATACAACCACACACTAGCAAACGTAGGGACAAGAGTCATCACACAACTTGGTATGGTTACCATGGCAGGTCTTCATAGGTTCCGGCCCCATACACTGGGTTACCCTGGCAACCTAATCCAAACCTCCGACCCATCCAAGCTTCATGTGGACCCACACATCCTTTCGTGAAGACAAGGATGATGGTTTGCCATTTCAGGCCTTCTCACATCATGTCGAGTCTGTGTTAGCACTCGTCCCATGTGTGAGGCACAATTATCTTACTTAGAGATTAACATTCTAATCTACTATTAGGTTATCACTTATTAGACTCACTTTCGATGGGTTACCTAGAAGCCACTTTGGGCGCGACCCCCAATCGAAAGCCACTTTTCCATATGACACTAGACTATACTCAAGCGACCTCAGAAACCAAGGAAAACACATGGTCAAGAAAATGGAATTCAAAAAGGAGGGAACAAACATTTGGTCAAACACGACTCAGTAGAGGTACACTTACTGATGGTACTCTAACCAGAGACCTGACCAACTATGGTCAACCATGAATCATCATTCGACACCCACATAAAGGATATGACTAATACAACACCACAACAAAATAACAGTCAACTCGAGACCGAGGATAGAAACAGGTACCCAAATCAACCATACAACATGGTCCAATCAAACAAAGCAAGGCTTGCCATTACTTAAGCAAAAGCGAATACAGAAATTAAACTCGCATAGGCAATAACCAGAAAAGACAACCTTCTTTCCTATTGATTTAATCAATAAAAGTCAATCAAGTTTCTAAATGATCTAAGTTTCCAAAATAGTAATATTTGAACAAAATCACCATTACATAGTATTTCAATACCAAAAATTGCCATTATAAGACCGTGTCTCTATTCCAATACATAAAAACAAAACATTAATAGATGCATTTCCTCATCTAATATCCACATTTCATTAAGAGAGGTTGTCGTGAAATTTCAACTATATCTATCAATCTTCCAATTCCCAAATCGACATATTATTTTGATCTCACAAATTTCCTACTAACATATGGGTTAATTTCCAAGAATTAACAATTAATATAATATTTGATTTTATTCTTTTTCAATTTCCAAATACTATATTATTTTAATCTCACAAATTCCCTACTAACATATAGGTTAATTTCCAAGAATTAACAATTAATATAATATTTGATTTTATTCTTTTTCAATTTCCAAATACTATATTATTTCCTTGCAAATATATCAAAATGCAAATTAACCAATAATTAATATATATATTAATTACTCATTAATTAATTATATACATTAATTAATAATTTAATAAATAAAATTTAACATTAAAACATTACTAAACATTATCATTTAAATAATATTAAATTAATATATATTTTTTTGAGATATTAAAAAATATTTAAAAAAACAATTAAAAAAGGGGCGGCGAGGGCGGTCAGGCCCACCTCCCTCACGCGGGGGTTGGTTAGTCGTGCCCTAGCCGCGGCGCGGTGCCACAGCGGTGGACGCAGGTCCTGCGGCACCCACGCGGCCACTGTGGGGGTCGCAGCTAGCTGTGGCTGCCGCTGGTCGCAGACCCGCGCAGGGGGAGGAGCTGGCGGGTTGAGCCTCCGCTCCCCGCTCCTCCAATCCCCAAAATAATATATATATATATATTTTTTTATTTTTTTCCAAACAAATATAAAATTTCAATTTTGAAATAAAAATCAGTTTTGTTAGGAAATTTATTTTTGTTTTGCATTTTTCTTTCTTAAAAGAAAAACCCCCATTTAAAAAAAAAACAGTCTCATAATGAGACTTAAAAATAAAAATTTCCAGCATGATAGAGGTTTTCAAAATTGGAAGAATTTGTGGAATAACCATCCAAATAAATAATCTTTTTGGGCATAAGAAAGCTCATTTCTCATGCAAGGATTCAAACAATAAGCCAATATTAACTAATTTCCACAATAATTCATAACCTTGAGGGCAATCAATGGAGAAATTAAAACCAAAACAGCATGAAGAACATCCAGGCCCATTTTTTATTTTTTTTATTTAAACAATTAACCAAATTGATAAACAAAATTCCTACCTCAATAAGCATTCCTGGAAAAGATATGATGGAGAGCCCCAACCTGCAGCTCAAGAAATCCTTCTCCTTCCAAAACCCCCAAATTTTCCATCCAAAAATATTTTTCCAAAAAAAATCAATCTCCATATTTTTCCAAAAGTCTAGGTTCAATGGGAGAAGTTTGACCAAAAATTTATTTTTGGAATTAAAAATATTTTATTTAAAATAAATCTCAAAAATCACTCTATTAAACTATATCAATAAATTAAATTTGCTTTTCAATTTAAAATTGATTTTCTCAAACAACTGAAATTAACCTTTTTATTTCAAAAAGCCAACAAGATTAAATTAATTCTATTTCAATTAAATTTAAATCTTTCTTTTCCAACAGCATAAACATATTAAATTTAACATTAAAATTAACTATTTACTTGAACTTGCTACCAAACTGACTCGAGCAATTCAAATAGCGATAATCGCATAAAGAAACCCTGTTTAATTTAGTCCATTAATCTTTAATGCACAAACACATATATAATCACATTAATGCCAAGGACTAATTACTCAATTTTAACCATACACACAAAACATGCAACCCAAGAAGCCAAACAGACAGACGACCCACATACCCAACCAAAGGGAATACTGACGATGATTGACGACGCTCACTTGAGAACGACTATGGTCAAATGAGGATCTTATGACCACCTAATCCAACTCTAAGGATTATAGAGGTACACTCAAACCTGCAAAATCAGGCGGAGACCCATGCGGTACTGTACCTGAAATCTCTTGCAACCAAGAGTCATACATGCATACATATATAAATTTAATGACAGTGTTAGCCCGAGATAATAACACGAAATAGGAGAATTAATAACTTGCATACAAATTGGTGTAAAAACCACATTAACAGGTATGCACTAAAATCAAAACATCTAACTATAATCATTATATTATGTTAAACTAACCAAGGTCAAACCGAGATTAGAAATTGATTAGGGCAAGGGTACTATATTCTTCCCCCCTAGGTTCTGATTTACTCCTGGAAGTCGTAAGGCTAGATGGAGAATATGTCGCATGCATAATCCCTGAAACTCATTCAACAAATATTAAATTGCACATAGGAATCTTTCCATAAATAAATGAAACATTATTGCTAAGTCCTCTACAAATGCCATTACCCGTTGGCAAGATACATCTAAATCCATACATTTCTTATAACATTCTAGGAATTATCCACAATCATAGCAGAGAAACAAGAATTTTCTCCCTTTCATTACATCAAGTTAATGCATTACAAAGAGGTAAACAATAATTACCATACTCATCTACCAAATATGACAAGAAAACATGCCATCGTGATCAATTTCTTCAACCAAGTTAACTTCCATGAAATAAGAGCAACATAAATAACTCAATTGTTTACACTTGCCAGACACACAAAAACCTTTCCAATGACTATGTCCCATAACATAGTGACAAGTTAACACAATTTACTCCATGATTACACATAATAACCATCCACATAATTGGAATGCATAACTCAAAAGGCCACATGTGAGCATGTCTAATGCTTGATCAAAGATAACATGCATGATCAACATCTCTATGTCTGATCTTAGAACCAAAATATGATCATAAATATCCAATATCTCACTCAAGGCTCGATGGTGCTAAGCACACCATAGCGGTGCTACCTTCCATACAAGACCTTCATGAACATCCCTTGTTGAGTAAGATGGTTAGCCTCCAAGAGATAGTCACCACACATAGGTAGGTAGTGGATCCTAGCTACATCACAGCCTCACATACCCCCATCCTCAAGGTTCCTTACGTCTACTTCCTTGTACACACTCTACCAAGACTGTCTCATACATCCTTGGAGAGGAATTTCACATTTCAACACAAGACCAACATACGAAAACAATAATGACAAACCGGTTTAGCCACCAAAGTACAGATGAATAAAGATAATAAATCATCAATTCCAACAGTAAGGCAATAAAATAATCTGGAATTTGCAACACCAAATCAAGTAAGCAAAAGATCACAAGATCATGGCTAAACCTTCAAAGTCAAAGTAAAATAAATTGCTAGTCCCCAAAGAAATATAAAGAATATCACAAGTGCACATAACATCACTATGTGACTAGCATCTAGCCACCAACGAGGAAGGAAGGAACAATCATCTAGCTATCACAGTAGCTCATCATGACATGGCATGGCGGTGTGCACCTTGACATCACCCCGCATCATGTCGTCACATGGCATGGCAATACCCCAAGCGAAAAAGACACGCAATGGACGTATCCCGCATTGTAGTGTACCTCACGGAAACAAGCATGTGCAGGTCACGTCCCGCATAGCGACGTATGTATAAGGATACTCGTCGTAAGCCAGAGGTATACATGACTAAGGTCCACCCACATGCCCACCAACACATACTAACTAGAAGCTCATGTGGATAAACCTACCTTTCATGAAGACAAGGCAAGGGATCCTCCAAAATACACCATCACTATGCTCAAGAAATGCCATCAAAATGCTCAAATAAAGGAATGAATAGGCTGCCACACATAAACCTATAAATAGATTCATCAAAAGGGAAAGTATTAAGTACACCTTTGATATAGTTTTATAGTATAACTATACCATTCCTCGAAATAGAGAAGCTAAAGTCGCTTCACACCGACATTACTCATACGTCAATCCATACTATTCAAGGAATGGTGACTTCTAATACTACCCCTTAACATACTGAATTACCCACAACCCGAGGTTTGGTACTCAGTAGGGAAACAAATAAGCAACATCACATAAATAGTATGGTTTCCCATACTAATAAGCAACATATCCTCCATGGTTGATTACTTCACCAACCCATGGGCACATATAATAAGCACTGGTTTCTTACAATACACACGAATACACCAGTACTGGTTTAGTCACATTTACGGGGAGTACTTTTCAGTACGCTATCATCTACTCAAGGAAGATTTTATTAATGCTTCCCACATGAATAACTGAATAAAGTTTACTCTATATACAAGTACTGAAATTATTAACAGTTCACAATTACATAAGGAAATAACATCATTCCTATATCTTTCTCAAATTTCACTAAGCATTCATAACCAAATTACCAACTATGCAAATTCTTTTCCAAAAAGGACTTTCATCTTTCAATATGAAGCCAAAATGCAACAGTACAATTTCACATGTTTTATAAACATTCTATTTAAATCAATGCATTCTTCGTAGCATTTCTAAAAATCTTATAATATAGGCAACGAGAAGGGAAAGAGAGTTTGATAATCAAACTATTTCCTACAAAGACACAAGATCAACAAGATCACACTTTATACTAAAATTTCTCACTATAGACCTATCATTTAATTGCATAGTTTTCATTTCACTACTATTTTTACAAGAATTCCAAACAACCTAACATGACATTTCCAATTATTATGGTTGCAACGCAATGTTCTATTTTTCCAAACAATAGAGATCAAAACATGCAATCTTTCGATAATGCAAGGCCTCAAGCGAACACTCATGACTCTTAATTCAATACAAAACATATCATTGAAAATCAAATATGATAAGAAGGTAAGCGAGGAGTTATCAACAAATTAATACATATCAATGCCTACACATCAAACAGGCTTTTCATTTGCACTTTCTAAACATAATAATGAAATTACATATATCCAAAAGCACGTTCAATGGAGCATTATTAAAATAGATCCTCAATCGAACTGGTTTAATGAAACACATAAGACAATCTTTCGTGGAACACATTAATACACTCTTGAAGCTACTATAACATGTTCCCTTTTATACTTCTTTTACAAACAAATCAGTTTCATATAACAACTATTTGCATACTAATGCACCTCACTCAAGATAGAATTTAATTATGTTACTCCTACATTATACATGGAGAATTCTTTAATGTGAACATACAGTTTTCTCCCAATAGCCAATATTAAATTTGAAACCCAAAGCCCCTTTATTATCTAAAACCACATAAGCGTCATAAGGCTCACACAAGGGTTCAAGAAGTCACACCCTTTTCTCTCACAAAGAGAAAACTCAAATCAGAGATAATTACACATCCCAAACATTTTAATTTCTAGAAAGAGAGAGAGAGAGAGGAGGAAGGGTTATAACCATTCAATTTGCTACAAAATAAGCATTCAACATTTAACATACTAGTCCTTCAAGTTGACAACGCTAAGATAGATCATAATCTTAAACAAGCACAATTCGCACTTTCAGATTTAAGACAAGCACTGACCAACCCAAATAGATTAATCTAAAGAGTACAACAATCAATGAGGAAGGCACATATGAATCTCTTGCAGAATACGAGTAATCGTAGACCAAGACATCAATAAGCAAACAAAGCACAGTTATTCACTCAAAACACCAACATCAAGAAGATGAAAACAAGATGTGAACACACGTGTTACACATAAGTTAAAGTCTACTCAATCACTCACATATAAGAGGAGGACAAGCATGTACAAAAGGTCGATACACCTCACACCAACTAAGGCCACAAACGACACCAGAGATCCCAGTGTTTGCAACTTGGGCTCTGATACCAAATGTAATGCCTTGCCAGGAAACCTTGAAGGGATAAAGCTAAAACAGACAAATGGAGTGCAATAATTTTTTTTTTTAAAGTTACACAACACTAGGATACAACGAGATATCAAAGTTCAGATTACATAGCAGAAGACATCATCTAACACCTAAAGAGTTTCCCAACATGATTACTTAATTACACATTTAACTTAACTCACACTATTAATCCAATAACCTGATTATCTTAAAAATGAGATAATTCTTAAACAAGGATAATTTCTTTTAGAAGATGAAAATATAAATCACATGCTAATGTTTATCCATTATGATTCGTTCATACCTTACATTCAAGATTTTCATTAAAATATAAGCCATGCATCTAATATTCTAACACACAAGAATTTCATCATAAAAATATGAGATCTTTCCATGCATACTTAATTTCCTTAATAACAACTGAATATATTCCATTACTCTAAGCTACATTCTTTCATGATACAATTTACTGCATTCAAGAGAGGACTGTATACATGCATTTAAGATTAATTTCTTCTAACTCACTTATACATTCTATCAAAATGCCATTCATACATGCTAAAACTGAAAAGGGAATCATAAGAGCAAAAGCATCACATAACACCAAGATGATCTCATAATTTACCATCCTGCCATCAAGGCGAAACATAACCAATATACAAATGACCACATCGGTCAATAAATACATAAACGATCCCTGAAAAGGAAAGGATCCAGCTGAACATAATCGAGCAAATACAAAGGTCCACTGGAGCATCAACAAAACTAAGTCATCACCACCCAAGTCTAACATGAAACCAGGTACTCACAAGGGCATAAACAATAGGATGACCCACAAATGTGCTCCTATCAAGACAATACAACCACACACTAGTGAACCGAAGGACAAGTGTCATCACACAACCTGGTATGGTTACCATGGAAGGTCTTCATAGGTTCTGGCCCCATACACTGGGTTACCCTGGCAACCTAATCCGAACCTCCGACCCATCCAAGCCTCATGTGGACCCACACATCCTTTCGTGAAGACAAGGATGATGGTTTGCCATTTCAAGCCTTCTCACAACATGTCGAGTCTGTGTTAGCACTCATCCCATGTGTGAGGCACAATTATCTTACTTAGAGATTAACATTCTAATCTACTGTTAGGTTATCACTTATTAGACTCACTTTCGATGGGTTACCTAGCAACCACTTTGGGTACGACCCCCAATCGAAAGCCACTTTTCCATATGACACTAGACTATACTCAAGTGACCTCAGAAACCAAGGAACATACATGGTCAAGCAAACGGAATTCAAAAAGGAGGGAACAAACATTTGGTCAAACATGACTCAATAGAGGTACACTTACTGATGGTACTCTAACCAGAGACCTGACCAACTATGGTCAACCACGAATCATCATTCGACACCCACATAAAGGATATGACCAATACAACACCACAACAAAATAACAGTCAACTCGAGACCGAGGATAGAAACAGGTACCCAAATCAACCATACAACAGGGTCCAATCAAACAAAGCAAGGCTTGCCATTACTTAAGCAAAAGCGAATACAGAAATTAAACTCGCATAGGCAATAACCAGAAAATACAATCTTCTTTCCTATTGATTTAATGAATAAAAGTCAATCAAGTTTTCTAAATAATCTAAGTTTCCAAAATAATAATATTTGAACAAAATCACCATTACATAGTAATTTCAATGCCAAAATTGCCATTATAAGATCGTGTCTCTATTCCAATACATAAAAACAAAACATTAATAGATGCATTTCCTCATCTAATATCCACATTTCATTAAGAGAGGTTGTCGTGAAATTTCAACTATATCTATCAATCTTCCAATTCCCAAATCGACATATTATTTTGATCTCACAAATTTCCTACTAACATATGGGTTAATTTCCAAGAATTAACAATTAATATAATATTTGATTTTATTCTTTTTCAATTTCCAAATAATATATTATTTTAATCTCACAAATTCCCTACTAACATATAGGTTAATTTCCAAGAATTAAAAATTAATATAATATTTGATTTTATTCTTTTTCAATTTCCAAATACTATATTATTTCCTTGCAAATATATCAAAATGCAAATTAACCAATAATTAATATATGTATTAATTACTCATTAATTAATAATTTAATAAATAAAATTTAACATTAAAACTTTATTAAATATTATCATTTAAATAATATTAAATGAATATATATTTTTTGACATATTAAAAAAAAACAATTAAAAAAAAGGGGCGGCGAGGGCGGCCAGGCCCACCTCCCTCATGCAGGGGTAGGGCGGTCGTGCCCTAGCCGCGGAGCGGCGCCACCGCGGTGGACGTAGGTCCTGCAACGCCCACGCGGCCACCTCGGGGGACCCTGCGGCCACTATGGGGGTCACAGCTAGCTGTGGCCACCGCTGGTCGTAGACCCGCGTAGGGGGAGGAGGCGGCGGGTTGAGCCTCTGCTCCCCGCTCCTCCAATCCCCAAAATTATATATATATATATATATATTTTTTCCAAACAAATATAAAATTTTGATTTTGAAATAAAAATCTATTTTGTTAGGAAATTTATTTTTGTTTTGCATTTTTCTTTCTTAAAAGAAAAACCCCCATTTAAAAAAAAAAACAATCTCATAATGAGACTTAAAAATAAAAATTTCCAGCATGATAGAAGTTTTCAAAATTTGAAGAATTTGTGGAATAACCATCCAAATAAATAATCTTTTTGGGCATAAGAAAACTCATTTTTCATGCAAGGATTCAAACAATAAGCCATTATTAACTAATTTCCATAATAATTCATAACCTTGAGGGCAATCAATGGATAAATTAAAACTAAAACAGCATGAAGAACATCCAAGCCCATTTTTTATTTTTTTTATTTAAACAATTAACCAAATTGATAAACAAAATTCCTACCTCAATAAGCATTCTTGGAAAAGATCTGATGGAGAGCCCCAACCGACAGCTCAAGAAATCCTTCTCCTTCCAAAACCCCCAAATTTTCCATCCAAAAATGTTTTCCAAAAAAACCCAATCTCCATATTTTTCCAAAAGTCTAGGTTAAATGGGATAAGTTTGACCAAAAATTTATTTTTGGAATTAAAAATATTTTATTTAAAATAAATCTCAAAAATCATTTTTTTAAACTATATCAATAAATTAAATTTGCTTTTCAATTTAAAATTGATTTTCTCAAACAACTGAAATTAACCTTTCTATTTCAAAAAGACAACAAGATTAAATTAATTCTATTTCAATTAAATTTAAATCTTTCTTTTCCAACAGCACAAACATATTAAATTTAACATTAAAATTAACTATTTACTTGAACTTGCTACCAAACTAACTCGAGCAATTCAAATAGCGATAATCGCATAAAGAAACCCTGTTTAATTTAGTCCATTAATCTTTAATGCACAAACACATATATAATCACATTAATACCAAGGACTAATTACTCAATTTTAACCATACACACAAAACACGCAACCCAAGAAGCCAAACAGACAGACGACCTGCATACCCAACCAAAGGGAATACTAATGACGATTGACGATGCTCACTTGAGCACGACTATGGTCAAATGAGGATCTTATGACCACCTAACCCAACTCTAAGGATTAAAGAGGTACACTCAAACCTACAAAATCAGGCGGAGACAAACCTTGCACCCATGCAGTACTGTACCTGAAATCTCCTGCAACCAAGAGTCATACATGCATACATATATAAATTTAATGACAGTGTTAGCCCGAGATAATAACACGAAATAGGAGAATTAATAACTTGCATACAAATTGGTGTGAAAACCACATTAACAGGTATGCACTAAAATCAAAACATCTAACTATAATCATTATATTATGATAAACTAACCAAGGTCAAACCGAGATTAGAAATTGATTAGGGGAGGGGTACTACATAAAGTGTAATCAATCTTGCATATGCCAACCTTCTTTTTATGATTTTTAAAATCTATGGTTTTCTTATGTAATAGTTAGTGTTTAGATTTGAACTTCTTACACACACACACACACACACACACACACACACACACACACACACACACATACATATACATATACATATATGTATATATACATATATATGTACATATACATATACATATATATATACATATACATATCTACATACATATATACATACACCCACACACACACACACACATATATATATACACATACATATATGTATATACATACATATATATATATATATGTATATACACATGTAATATATACATATATATACATATATACATACATATATATATACATACATATATAGATACATATATATATACACATACATATATGTATATACATACATATATATATATACATATATACACATACATATATATACATATGTATATACATATTTAATATTTACATATATACATATATATACACATACATATATATACATATATGTACACACACACACACACACACACACACATATTTCATCTTGTCTTTTTGTACATCAAGGGAATATATTGATCTAGCTTAATCTTCTTTATGATGATTTGTTGGTATCATGCTATGTACTAACTTTATTTCATGATTTAATTGGATATGAAGATGGATCTATATTTGATGATTTATACGTATTCATTATTCATGATGGATCATACTGCTTATGAGATTTTGATGACATTATGATTACGCTAACCCTACTCTAAGATTGTGATGCTTGAATTGATGCTACGATGTTTTTGATTGTCTTCTAGTTCCTTTGCAATTAGAGATGATGTCATACCACTCATTGTGAGCATGATATGATGTTGCGATTCTCTATCACTTGCCTGATCATTTATGATGAATATATGTTGTATTGTGTTTAGTGGTGGTTGCAGGCTTGCAGGTACTGGACATCGACTCTACCTGGTCTCACAGATCTGAGAGTGTCCTATCCCAATGGCAAGTTGTCGGAGATGGCATGTGTTTCCGTCTCATATTTTAGGCTTAATTTGTCTACCTGTCAGTTGTGTCATGGCGCAAATTGGTGGTTAGAGTCTTATGTCAATGCTCGATCCTATGTCGGGTTGCTTGATGTGTTGTGAGTATGTGATTTATACGTAATTAGTATTTGATTAGTATAGTATTAATACTATAGTTGATTTATTTGATGGTTTGATTATTTGATTATTACTTGGTTGGTTATTTAATATTTCTTTTTTCATGGCTTGGTTAATGATTCATTGATCTTGATTTATTAATTAATTGACTAATTGTTTACTGGATATTTATTTATTTATTTGGTTTATCCAGTGTTTAATTGATTATTTGATATTTATTTATTGTGGAGATTTTATATATATTTAATTGAGTTGATTTATTTGATTTTTGATTTAATGCTTTATTAATCCTTTATTGGTTTATTAATTATTTATTGTTTAATGATTATTTATTTATTATTTAATTGATTTATTATTTAATGTTTATGTTTATTGTTGATTTGATAATATATTTAATATTGAGTTTCTATTTATATAAGCTTTTGATTATTTAATTATTAATGGGATTTTATTTGTTATTATCCCATTTATGTTTATACTATTGCATTATTATTATTATTTGCATAGTTGGTTATATTATAAGTTTACCTTCCCCTTATTTCTATTGGTTGATTTTGAACGGGTAAGTAAATAATATCATTAAATAATACTTACCTCGGTAATGTGCATGGTAGGTATAATCTATAGTTTATTGGAATTTTCTGATTGGCCGGTGATTTTCTATAGTTTGGAGTTTAATTTTTATTTAATAAATTTTGTCATGCACTACGGGGTTGGTTTTTTCCTGCAAATTTTGGTTTGAGCGTTTGATTTTCGATGGAGTTTGGATTGGATTGTTGGGATATTTTTTATTGAAGTTTTTGATTGAAGTTGTTGGTTTGATTGCTCTTCTCCAAATTTCCTTTTTGCCATTATTACGATCTTCTAGGTTGGAGCTTCAATCTCCATTCTCTGCATTTCTATTTGGAAAAGATTGTATACATTGTGACTGTTGATTTATTGTTTGGGGCTTGGAGATTGATTTTTAAGATTTCATTTTGGTTTGGGGAAAATTTATAAGCAATGATAATATATTATGATTAGGGTGTAAATCTGGTAATGGTGTGTGTTGTCAAGAATGTATATTCCACATTTTCCCTATTGAATCATTAATTTATTTTCCCCTAAGATATTTCTTTAATTTCAAGAGTCTTGGATTTCTATATGATTATCCTTTATGCATTTTCTGCACCTTTGCATGATTCTGTGTTTATTTGCAAATTGGAGTAAATATGGCTTGCCAGAAGTTGTTTTCGGGAAGCCTTATGTGCTGCATTTTGTCATGATCCTATTTATGGATGTCTTAGTTTATGTTTGGGCTTTGTATAGCCTTTGAAATTTTGTATTAAACCTATTCTTTCAATATTGTATCTCCCTTAGTCGCAGTGCAGATTTGGTGTAGTTTTGTGCATTTCTGAGTGCAATCTTGATTGGAAATTGTTGTTGAATCCTATATGTGAGACCATTTTTTTTTTAATGTGTGTCCTCATGTTATTTTTTTCCTCTCATTCCTTATGGAAGTGATTTGGATGTGTTTGTGAGCCCGAAAGTCGAACTGGGCATCGATACTATGTTATTTATCAATTTTTCCTTAATTTCTACGTTCTGCCCTATAATTGCTAATGTATGACCCCAAAATGCCATATTAAGACCCCAAAACACCAAAGCATGGTCCAAAAATGCCAATATAGCTTCTAGGAATGCTAATCTAGGTTCCTAGGGCATTGAACTGCTCCAGGGTGTAGATAATTGCCATTTTGGTCACTGTGTTTGAGGAGTCTAATTTTGTGCATTTACCAAAGGCATTTTGTGATTTTATTGAGTTCCTCAGAAGTGTTTATGATGTCATCTTGATCTTCACATATTGATTTTTTTCTCTGGTAAGAGGTTTTGTGTCTTACCGTTGAGGGGATTGTTCATACGATGAGTTGCTCCAACGAGAGGAAGATTGCCTCGTTGTTGAGGAATGTTTATGATAGCTCTAGTGGGATGTTGTTGCCTCACTGTTGAGGATTGGAAATTATTTTGTAATATCTTTTGAACTCATGCCTATGCTTTGGATCTTTAAGATGTTGCTTTGGTGAAGGCTCGTGCTTGCATTTTGAATGTATGCTTCATATTGTGCTTCAGTTTGTGTCAGTGATGTTGTGACTGTACCTATGTCATTTGTAAGCCTTCATGATGTTATTGTAATGTTATTTGATGTATTTTTTACCCTAAGGTTATGGTCCATGGCTGGGAGAGTGGGCTCTTGCATGTGTAGGACTGGGTTCATGAGCAATAGACAACTAGGAAAGGGTCTAGACTAGTCATGGGACCACATGAAGAGTTTATGTTAAATTTCAAGTGATAACCTTAATAAATTTATTAGTGGGTTTGGGTAATTAGAGGTAAAAGCACAAAGTTGTGTCACACTTTTATAAAGGAACTAGCCAATGCTAATTCGACTTTTTAAATTGAATCAATAAAAAGTGATATATATGCTTTGAATTTTAAAATGATGTAAACTAATAAAATGCATATTGTTAATGTATTTTATGTTTGTCAATATATTTTGCATATCATTTTTCAAAAATTATTTTAACACGTTCAAAGTCAAGCTTTATTTTTGAACTTTAAATGTGCATAACTTTAGCATATGAGATCATTTTTCATTAAACTTTTTTTTGAAATTATATAGAAAAACATAAGGAATCCAATTTTGTGATTATAAAATCATAAGAAATCCTAATATTTGTATCTTTGTACTAATCATCTTGTCTTTGTAGCCTTTTCATTGGTCCAAGACAAAAAAACTCAAACTACTAATCATCTTTTGTAGGACATTTGTCAAAGGCTTTTGGTTTTCCACTAAAGTATATTTATTTCATGCATTAGATTAGAAAACATATATTTTGGGGTTAAAAAGAACTTGCATTTTCTGTGTCTTGTGCACTTGCACCTGTGTAGGGTGAACTCACCGTTACGCTTACTATCCTCTCCCCTCGCCTTCGTGGATCTTGGGTGTAAGAGAAAAGTAATTAACAACACCTGTATTTTTCTTTTTGTAGTGAGGGGTATTTTTTTATGAGGATTTGATCACCTCACAAGGGTATCTCAAATTGGGACACATCAGGGATATCAACTCTCCCAGCATGATCTCAAGTGGGTTTTCTGAGCCGCTATATAAATATGTCGGTTAGGCATCTAAAGTGTTGAGTGAATTCAATGTATGTGGAGGCCCCCCTCTGCACCAATAAGCTCAATTAGATCCTTAAGTGGCTTGCTTTGAGAATCTATCATTGGATTGGTGATCCCTCATAATTACACTAAGAACCTTGTTTAGTAGCCCAAAATCCCACATTCATAGTGAAAGGGATGTGGATCGTACCCCGAAGTTACCTCTCATGTACCCACTCAATATGAGATAGGAATTCCCCATATAATAGATCCTTGGATCTTTGGGGTAAGAGAATCTGGTATGCCTGAGAAGTAAGTGTGTTGTAAGGGGGAGCTAGTGCAACCATAATCTCTATCTATCCTCTTGTTTGAGGTATCGCTTGTGTGAGAGGCCTATTGAATGGTTTCCATCTTATAGCCTAAGTCATGTTGTCTTCAAGTGTCTTCACTTGTGCTACACTTGTAAAATCAATTTCAATTAATCTAGGCCCCTCATCACTTTCACACTCATCATTGAGTGATATACTTGGCTAATGTGTTTGTCATTGTTTGATTTCTCTTGCCAAGAATAGATAACATCCAAAACATTCCCAAATTTGACCAAACCCTTCAATTTTCATTTTGTCATTATGAAACCCTTATTTCATCATCTCCATTCAAGTCTAATCCCCAATCCATTTTCATCCATCCAAATGATCATCAATCCCCAACCAATATCTTTGGCCAATCATCAATCTAGTGCTGGGTAGCCTTCCCCTTCTTCTACTTATCATCAATCCATTCTTCCATAATCATTTTCATTCCATCCTCAAAGACTTAGCACATCATCTTAATCAATCCAAACCAATCCAATCAATCAAATTATCCAATGAATCAATCAATCAACCTCATCCTAAGGTCGCCACTATGTGAGAGTTTAATTTAGACCTTTATCTTCAATTAATCAATCAGTTAGCTTTTGTGCTTGGGAAATAATCTCCCCCAAGTACCTTTTCTTAATCATTTTGGGTTGATCAAAACCCTAATCCTTTTACCCTCTTTTGCTTAGGAATGTAAGACTACCCTAAGTAGAATAAGGTTTTATCAATTGCAAAGGTCTAAATTTTACCTGGATTGGTTGTCACCTTTCTTGTGGTCCACATCATCAATTTCACACCCCACCTAAGTCCTAATCCAAGGGCTAAGGTTTCATCTTAATCCAAATAAATCTTGTCCTAATCCAAGGACCAATCCAATGTAGTCAAATCAAACCTAATTAAATCCAAGAAAATCAAATCAAATCCAATCAATCCAAATCAAATCCAAAGTTGCTAAGTCCTAGTCCTCATCTTTATCTAACATCATCTTCATCACCTTTCTTGACCAAGTTCATTCATCCAATCCCAACTTGTTGACCTTTTCTCAATATTTTGAGGTTATATGGCTACCCAAAATCCACATCCAAACTTCAAAGCTTGGTATGAGCAAATGCTCATGGAAGTTCACAGATCATCTTATTAGTCATACCCACCTCAACCTGCCTATCAAGTCAATCCCATAAGCTCTCATTCATCTACCATATCTTCATTTATCCCACCTCAACACGTTATATCCAATCCCAATTCATATCACATCTCTTATCCTTCCTCTGCCTTTGACAAGGGAAATGTATCTTATTACCCATCCATTTATTCATATTATCCTCCAGCCACATACCCCTCCCACCCAAAATCCATACCTTCATCTTCTCCCCCATCCAGATCCCAATCCCCATCTTTTTAAAATAAATCCATCACCTCCACTCACTGGTGCAGAGGCACCTAAGCACACAAGCATAGCAGGAGGTCAAAAGTCATAATATGAACAATTTATTGTATTTGAGTCATTCATAATGTATTAAGGTTATTTGAGTCAATTAAATCATAATATGTAAGGCTAAATGATCCATTTTGTCCAAATATATCATATTTGGTCCATATTGAAGTTTTAAAAGTGTCCATGTAAGAGTTAGAGTCATTTATGTCAAAAATTGTAAAAATTGCAAAGTTGCAATATTGCCAAAAGTGCAACAAAAGTGTAAAAATGAAATCCATTGGTTATGAGGTGGTTGGAGAAGTTAGAAAGGAGTTGGAAATGGTTTATAAAACCATGTTTGGTCTAAATCAAGAAGGGAGATCAGTTTGGAGGGGATTTGACAAAGATTATCCATCAAACCCTCAAACTGTCATGAGGTTTTAAGGAATCTATGGCTGTCATAGATCCATGGAGGATCAAATTTGATGTAATTTTTATATGTAGATGTTATTTAATGATATATTGATGAAATATATTTCAGATGAATCCTTTCTTGTGCATTTTTGTGGAGTATTTGGCAAGATATGTTTGTTTTTCAATAATTGTCAAAACCCTGCCAAGGGTTACCTAGTTTTGGGAAAATGATCATATATTTTTATTTAACCGTTGGATCTGGCTGAAATTTTGAGATAACTTGTTTAACTTAGTGATATAAATTATGACCAAAGAGATTGTATTTATGAGAAATATGTAAAATTTTATTGATGACTGTTTGTTACAGTTCACGGTGAAAAGCAGATTGGTGAAGGCAGCAACAACCCGGTTGTAGCATTTGGTGTGGTCACATGAGGGATAATATTGAAGAAAGGATATATGTGTTGGAAAGGTCTCTGAATCTTCTTTCCATTGCTTTTGGTATTACTTTATTTGGTTAAGAATTGAATATTTTGTGATTATTTTGGTGAAAACAGTTGTTAAGGGATGAAACCCTAAACTAGGGTATTCCATGGCAATAAAGAATTTGTTCTCTCATGTTATGGTGAATTCTATGATCTGAAATATTTAATTAAGGGTTTTAAGGATGTAATATAACCTTTGAAATTGTTTTGAAGTTGAGAAGAGTGATTTATCTTTTTATATGTCTCTTGATTCAAGTTTAAAGTTTACCCTTGAATGAAGGTTTTATGGATTTTTCATGATGCTCCGCATCACTCACTATCCAAATCATTCACACCATAGTTTTGCAAGCCTTATTCCTAATCCTACAATCCATAATCCCAATCCTCCATCTAATACCAAACCTCCAAATAATCCTTATCATCCAAAATCCACATAATCCTCATCCTCCAAGTCTGTAATTTTATCCAAGAAATACTATAAAAAGAGAAAAAAATCCCCACCTCCAAACAAAGTTGGCCAATATCCCCAAGTCCTCCATCTACTCAATCCCCTTAGATTCATGATACTCCCATCCTTCCATCCACCTAGGTTGAAGCTTCCATATCCTCCTCCATCATACAATCCCCACAACTCCAAACATGCCAAGAGATTGTTCCAAAGTATGCTAGCATATATTCCTCTCCACCTCAAGATCAAGGCATCCCTCCACCTCATGATACATCCCCATCTCAAAATCCATGTCTACCCTCCACTCCACCTCATTATCACATCCCATCCACTCTCTCTCAAGAAAAAATAATCCCTCCATCCAATCCTCTCCTTCCATTGCATGGTCCAATCATCCCTTCCATTCCAACACATAGTACCCTCTTAAGTCAAGATCAAAGTATTCCTTCATCTCCATGTCATGATCTCAATATATCTCACAATCCTAATATTCCTCCTAATCCCCCATAAGAACCCAATCCTCCACAAGATCCCAACACCCTTATCCAGTCTATCCACAAATCCCATACCTATCAAGTTGCCTCTTCTACCTTCATCCATTCTGGTTTCCTCCAAGAGCTTACAATTCATTCTACATCCCATCCCCCTCAAAATGGACTCGCATCTTGTTTCCAAAATAATAAGTATCCTATTGGAAAAAGAATCTGTGAAAAAATGAATTACCAAGGCAAAGGGTTAGGCCTCCATGAACAAGGTATATTGGAACCCCTTCAAGTTAAAGAAAATGAAAGTTCATATGGCCTTGGCTATAAATCTCATGCTCGATATGTTAGTATATCTTCCATACCTCCTAAATCCACATCAAAATCACACCATCCCTTATCTTCCATATCCATTTTTGGTCCTTATGTTCCAAAGATAAACCCTTCATCCCTTCCATCCATCTTGGGTCCTTACAACCCTCCATCCACCACCCCATCACCTCAAATTATCCCTAAACAAGATTAACAAAGGCACACATCCTTGAATTCCTTCCAAAATTCTCCCTCCATCATCCCATTCATAAAATCTCTAAGTCACCCATCCTCATGCACCCACACCATTGGTATTGGAAGCAATTTGGATGCCAAATCTAAAATGCATAGAGACAAAAATCCACAAAAATCCAAGGATCAACATGTCCCCTCAAAAAGACATGTTCGAAAAAAGAAAAATATGATCCAAAAGAAAGAAAAATCCAAAAGGTGACAAAGACCCAAAAATAAATAATCAAAAATTATGTGGATTCCCAAGCTACTCATAGAAGAAATTCACCTCAAAGTAAAATCCAAATTGGCATCCAAACTTGCTAATCCAAAAGCTCCCTCCCCTTATAAGTCCTCCAATCCACCATCTAACAATCCACCATCATCAAAATCCATTTTGGGCCCTTCTGTCATAAAATCCACTATCTTAACTCCATCACCCCTTTCATCTATTTTGGGTACTTATGCCTCAAAAACCACATTTTATCCTCCATCTAATTCAAAACCTCCTCTTCTCCAACTCCACCACCCTTCAAGGTGTGTTCCAATGATGATCTTCCAAAAGTTTCTCAAAACCCCATCCATTTTTCATAATCCCATTCCTCTAGTCCAAATGTTTGCATAAATCCTTATCCCCATCTATTTTAACCAACATCTATGAGCATGCCTCTAATTATATGAGTCTATTATAACACATCTTCAATGGATACCATCAATGGATCTAGATGCTTGAGTCCTTCCTCTATCCTATCACACATCCACTATCCTCCAAATCCACTTATCTTCATCCTTATCCATCTAAGAAGTTTATAAAAAGCAAAAAGGAAAAAAAAAAGTAAAGAGAAAAAAATCATCCAATGGTGAAAACCACATCTTGTGGTGCCTTAGGTAAGTACCATGATGAAAACTTGGTAAACAAGAGTCATGTGTAATCTCATCATCCTCTTGCACTCTACACTTGGGGGCAAGCTTCATCCATTCAATCCTACCAATGGGATCCTCCATCTCTCTTATCCTTTATCCTCATCCTATTTAAGCCCATCTTCCTTTCCTATCTTTGATCTTGACTATCCAATCCATCTATCCTTCATCCAATATCCACCGTCCTATCTAAGCTCATCATATTTACCCATATTTGATCTTGACTATCCTATACATGTCATCCATCTATCCTATCCATATCCCTCATCCTATCCAAATCCATCCTCTATTCATACCTTTGATCTTGATCAAGATAGAGGGAAAATAATATCCATATATTCTTTGGAAAATACAACCCTTAATTCCCCCTCCATCCATGTCCATTCCACTATATCCTTCCATCTCATCCTTAATTGCACTGCCTTTAGTGGGGCATTTTCCTCCTTTGCAACATAGTTCTTTGACCCCCAGTCCACCTATCTTTCATCTTTTATTCTTCCATATCCTATCACTATCCATCTACTTAATCTCTCCATCTCCTATCCAAGAAATCATGATCCCCATCACATTGAGCTTTTCCCATCAACCTGAGCTTATATTGACTTGCATGTAATCCAAACACTCATCCATACTATGCTAACCAAATCCAAGTGGCAATCCTCTCATCTATAGACCCTGCACAATTAGCTTATTTGTTGCCTCCCATCAATCTATCCTCACCCTTCCCATCAAGATGCATCCTTCCCATGTCTGGCAGTTTATCCATATCCATCACCTACCCTTAGGGATGTATCCTTCCCATTTCCATCAGTCTATCCAGATCCATTTCCTACTCTTGGTAAGAGATATTAGTTGGCCATATGCATGTTGTTTGCATGATTGAGCTTTTCGTTTTGATTTTTATCTTGTGTCCTAGGACTATACCTGTTTAGGGCTGCCTTGATCATCCTATATCTTGGTATGTCTTGGTATGTCTTGGTTGGTGTATAATGAGGCATAGTTTTAATGGTATGATGTGTTTGATGGTTTTTGGTGTTTGTGAGCCTGTGTGCATTGAGATACCTATTGTTTGAGAGTCTAGTCCACGGTTCAGATTTTTATTAACATCTTGATTCCTATATCGGTGGTGTGGATCATCCTTGGCAATATCAAAACTAGGTTTGCTCTCCACATCTACACAACAAGAAATCCCATCCATTTACTTCATCTCCTTCATTCATCTTATTTCATCCATTTATCTTAGAGCCTCCAATTCATTCATTGCCTCTTCATCATCTTTATCCTTTTTACATTCTTTCACTACATGTCCTCCTGAGGGGGCATACCACTACATCCTCGTCATCCTTCCTCATCTCACCTATGATTGGGACATCATGCTACTAGTCCTTATCCTTTTCATCCACTATGTTATAATCTTCTTTAATATAACATGACTTCATGATGCTATATCAAAGAGGGGCAAAATGTAGACACCTAAAATTAATTAAATTAATATTTGATTAATTTAAGCCTTTCTACATAGTTAATTTATTTAATTATGTTTATCTCTATTCCTCTTAAAATTAATTAAATCAAATTTAATTAATTTTATCACTATAGTCCAATAATTAATTTATCAATAAATTAATTATTCCTCTGTTCTTCTAAAATCAAATATCATTTTTCTTTTAAACCCTACTTAAATAATTTCAATTAACTAAGTTAATTATGTGATTCCTACAAATCACTTCTTAATTCTTCTAGAAGCATGATTACCATTATTCCTCAATTTTAAATTCCTCCACTCATTCTCTCTCTCCTCATGTCACATCCTCCTAACTTTCCCACTTGCACTCTAATCACACATTAAGCCACCTAACCAATCCCTTTAATCATTTGCACATCCCTAATCACTTTGATCCTTTCAAAGAAATTCAAATTATTTGAATCTCCCCATGCATCCTCTTCCCAAGGAATTTTTAATTTCTTTATCCATTTAGTCTTCCCACGCATCCTCTTATTTTGGAATTTTTCTCCTCCCTCCCCCCAAGGAATTTTATATTCCTTTTTCTCTTCCCCATGTACCTTGAGGGGTGTGGATACAAGAAATACCTTTATGGCATATCTCTTGGTCTCCACACCTTGTCCTCTCAATCCATGTGCTCCCTCTCAAATCTCTCTCAACCCTTCATCCCAAAGTCAATCTTGGCCCTTAATTTTGGCCTCCTCCAATCTATAAATTGGAGTCTCCTCTCCTCACAAATCATCCACCTTTCATCTAATCTTATGTTGTCCATTTGAGATCCAAGATCCTTCACCATATCCTCATAATGTCCAAATATTCTCTCATCTAAGCCAAATCCCTCTCATCGTTCATCATCATTCAAGTCCAATCCAAATCCAATCTTGTTGTGTGTGGAGAGAAATCCACAATCCTCATCCAAGGATAAAATCAAGTAGAGTAACAAGGGCACCTTTACTTCATCAAGCTCAATCAGAGGAAGAAGTGATTAACTAAGGTATAATGGTTGATGTGTGCATTTGAATGATTTTATTTAGGTTTTATTTTGGTTCATGCATTAACCATTAGGATTTAGATTTAACCCCCTTCACATTTTTATCACTTACAACAAGTATTAGAGAGACATCAGAAACATGGTATTTCGCTTAATCCCAAGAAGTCAGTTTTTGGGGTAACAAAAGGAAAACTCTTCAGATACATTGTGTCCAAAGAAGGTTCTAAGATTGACCTAGAAAGGGTCAATCCAATTCAACATCTCTCTTTACCTACTAGTAAGTTAGCTATTTATTCGTTCTTTGGAAAGGTAAATTTCTTGTGCTTATTCTTGATTTTATAGAATAGACTCATCATATTGTTGATATTATGAAAGTTAATTCCACTTTCCATTGTAGTGCTAAAGGGAAATAAATCTTCAATGAAATCAAGGAGGATATTACACATGCTCCAGTTCTAGTTTGTCCAAACTACACCAAGGATTTTATCATGTATAGTTATGCTTTAGAGAATACGATGTCCACCATCTTAGTGTAGAAAAATGAAGATGGGATTGAGTTTCCTATTGCTTTCATGACCTGCCCATTGAAGCCTCATGAGTTGAAGTATTACCAAATGGAAAATCATGCTTTTGTTGTTGCTAAGTTAGTGAAGCATTTCAATTTCTACATTCTTAATTCTATTTTGACTCAGTAAGAATTTAGTTTCTGACATGGCTGTCAAATCTATTTTGACTCAGTAAGAATTTAGAAATAAGAGAGGTAATTGGATTGTCATGATCCAAGAGTATGATCTAGAGATCAAGCCTACAAAGCTTGTTCATGGTAAAGGTTTTTGCTATCTCACGACTGAAAATAAGCCTAATAAAGAAGAAGGTGAAATTCATGATCTTTCCTTCAAGTTCTCTTTATTATCACCATTAATGAATGGTATTCCAATTTTGCTTATTTTATTACATATGGAGAATTCCCTTGTCATTTGAGTTACAAGGAAAAGAGGAACATTAATCTCAAAGCTGCAAATTTTGTTCTTTGGGACAATTTCTTGTACAAAAGGAACATTGATGGGATTGAGTCTCCTATGCATTTCATGAGTTGACAATTTCTTGTACAAAAGGAATATTGATGTTACTTTTTGAGATGTGTTGTAAAACACAATAAGAGAAATTGTTGGAGTCATTTCATAACTTTACCTACAATGGAAATTTCTCTGCACTAGGACCGGGTATTATTGGCCCACACTTTTTTCAAGATGCATATAAGTGGGTGTGTAAGTGCAATCTTTGTCAAGAGTTTGTCAGAAAACAAATGTTGACAACCCTTTCTTTGAAGCCAACTCTAATTGAATAACCTTTCAAGAAATGGGGAATTGATTTCATTGGCGCCATCAATCCATCCTCAAGTGCTAGACATACATATGTTCTCACAACAATAAACTACTTCGCCAAGTGGGTGGAGGCTATTTTGGTGTGTTGGATTGGTTGAAAGGACTAGAATAATAAGAGCGGGGTGAATCAGTATTCCCACAGATCCTAAAAATTTCTCATAGTTTCTAAGTCTTTTATTGATATACCAAATTCATCAATTAATCTTATCAACATGAAATAACAAATACATAATAAACAAGAGCACAACCACAAATGGAACACTAGATTTTATACGGGGAAAACCCAAATGGGAAAAACCACAAAGAGTGTTAGCTCTCAAGATAATATAACTAGTTATATGGTATTTACAAAATAGGTGGCTCATTGCCAAATTACAAAAGCGGTTCACTGCCAGAATGCTCACTGCAATAGATACAAATTAATTGAAGAAAGTTGCATCTCCAAAATGCATGAAATTAGTTCTAGATTAAGCTCATATCACAACCCACAAAACTTATAGTAGAATTGGTAAAGGATTACTATACCACTATCCACAAACTCCTGCAGTAGATTTAGCAAGGGATTACTGTAATACTACTCACACTTTGACTCTACTGCAACTGATTTACTGTCCACAACTCGCACTTCACACATTGTACTCTCTCATCTACCACTTCACATCATACATCTCACACTCTGCCACTCTTCTTCAGCATTACATACATATATACTAGAAAGCTTATACACTGGGATAATATGTCGGCCAAGCACAAATAATATGCTACTCGGATCAACATGTTATCCAATAAAGCCTTAACCAAAAAATATGATAACAAAGTTACCCTCCATAAATTCATATACCTTAATTATCAAAACAAAACAAGGATCTACTGGACCCATAGATACAGACCCATAAGCACAAAACTCCAGGCACATCAACTCCTAACTCCAAAATATAGATACCACATATGCCACAAACGCCATAACATAAAACATAATAGATACAATTGGGAACAACTAATATGACTAATGTCGGGACACAATGGATACCGAAACAAAATGTAAATCAAGATAAGCACAACTTAGGATTACGAAGATGAGGATCTTCCAGAAATAACTCTTAGAGATCTATACCTTATTGCTTCACCTCTCATACATACATATCTTCTAGAAACACCAAAAATTGCTTCCAACAACATACTCCATCCGGTCCTAACCAGATAACTAGATTTGACATCAATGACAACAATGACAAGATTCACACAAGTTTGACAATCTCACCCTTTGTCATTGATGGAAAAACATCTCAAAAAGAAACATATCTACATATGACTCTGTTGATCAGGTTGAAAGCACCAGAATAGCGAGAGGAGGGGGGGGGCTAAATCAATATTCCTACTTAAGATACAAGAATTTTTTTTTTTACAAATTGAATCTATCCTCAAAACATCACACTAACTTGACTGAAGCAAAAAAGTTAATATAGATCAAACAAGAAAAACACAACCACAAGATGAACATCAAAATTTTATACGCAAAAAACCTAAAATTGGAAAAACCATGAAGAGTGTTAGCTCTCAGGAAAATATAACTAGTTATAGTTGAGTTTACAAATTGGTGGCTCACTACCATATTACAAAATGGCTCACTACTGAACTACTCATTTTAGATACAAAAAGACAGAAATGGCTAATTGCCAGAATGCTCACTACAATAGAAAGGGTTGGACTCAAAATGTTTCCATCTATAAATGCATGAGATCAGTTCCAAGTTTAACCTCAAATTCAAAACTCAGACTTTACAGAAGATCCAGTTAGAGATCTTTGCACTACCATTCCACAATAGATCCGGTAAAGGACTAATGTGCTACTATATTCCTTCACTATCTACAATACTCGCATACACTGCTTCTTTCACTTGCAACTATCTTCCACACATCATACTTGATTGATCTTCTCATCTATGTCTCATTTCTTTGTCACACTTCCATCACACATGAACATGTATATATATACCAGAGAGAACAAATACAAACTAGTGTGTTGACTAAGCCCAACATGTTACCAATAATCTTATGTTGGCCTCCACAATACTTCTACACAATTCCTTTACATACTTCCAATTACCAATGTATATACTGTGATTACTGAAAAAAGGGCAAGGGACATCTAGACCCAATAGAGTGGACCTATCGCCACAAGATCACACTTGATATCTCCAAAATGTAGACTTCTCACGGACCAAGGAAACAACAATCACAAAACTCAAAGAGATACTTTTGATAGATACCAAACCTGCAAACTATTGACATCGGGACACATGAATGATACCGAGATCAACCATAATTCCTAACTCCGGGATACTAAGGTCAATGAGAACTTGATAAGACCTCAAAAATATCATCAAACAGTCTTGTCCATGTGGCACAGTAACTTCTAACAAAAAACCACAACACCTGAACTGCACATACATAACTATAATGCCTTTGCATATATCATCCATCGTATCCATAAAGTACGAACTGATATATGTGCCTACAAGCACTGTCTGGTATAGAACTAGAAGATTGGTTTGACATCAATGGCAACATTATTCACACAAGTCCAACAATCTCCCCCTTTGTCATTGATGACATAACATATTCAAAACACGACTGTACCAATTCCCCCTTATGCAATTTCTCAAAACCTTGAACTTATGTTCCTTTACTTTCTCCCCCTTTTTGACATCAAGGACAAAGGATGTCTTTGATGAAGAAAAGAAAGGACAAATATATACAACCAAAAATGCGATTCTTTCACAAGGAAACCTTCAGCTACTCTTCTTCAAAAGTATGAACTTGTACTTTTCTTTCAGTTCTGAAAGAAGGACTTCCCAAGAATGTGTAGCCAACTTGATACTTACTGAAAGGATTCTACATTCAACCAACACATCAATCGAATTTGAAAAACTATCCGGAGCAGTTGGATTCTACACATATTCTTCTGCATGCTCAAGCAAACCTGAAAAGTGTTCTAACATGGCTTCCAAAATCTCCTTAACTTTCCAAAATATGCTCACAAAGTATTCTTTCTATCTTTGCAATAGAAGAAGCTTAGACTGAAGAGAGTTAACTCTTTTCCTCTTCTCACCATCTTTATCATTCAAAAAATCAAAGGATTTTCCTAGACTTGTCAGTTAGGCTTCAATAGTATCAATTTTACTTTTATGCTTCACAACTGCTGTTGGCCAAGAGATACAATATCTATAGATTTTGTTGGCACTGCGGATGCAATCTCTCAATTCCTCTATGCATATTGACAAGTTCCTTTGGGCAATAGTGCATTCATTTATCATACTTTGAATATCCAAACTTTCTTCTTGCTCAATCATTATTTCTTTCAGAATTTCTGTCAATGATTTTGGAAGAAGATTACTGACATCTACTAGGTTGATATTATTCTAGATCAAGTGTTTCATCAAAATACCCTCAATTCTATCTGACTCGTCTGAGGTCAGCCATTTTACACCAATCTTGTGAATTCCATCTGCATTGACAATTAGCTTTGATAAATTAGACATCATTTGAGTCTCCAACTTCTCGTTTATCCTTTTCTGAAACTCCTTTGATTACAGGGGATTCCAAATCATCAATTACAACATCTTCAATCTTGCTTTTCTTTAACTCTGAAGCTTCAAGAGGAACATATTGTCTCCTTTTCTTCTTTCTGGAAGATGATTCTCTAGAACCATAAGAGAAAGATATAGAAACCGAACCAAATCTCCACATATCCAAAAATGATCTAAAGTAAATCTTGCATATTTCTTCTTTGTTACCCAAATTGTTCAGGTATCTAAAAATTTATCTTCCAATTGGCACACTAGACTCCCAAATGACATTATCTTTTGCTGAAAGGGATTCTAAACAATACATGACTAAGCTCACAAGCAATGGCCCATATCGGAAAGGATAATTCTTCTCTTTTGTCATTTTGATGTTTTCTAACAACAATTCTCTTAGCAATTCACACAAGTCAAACAATCTCACCATAGGATTGATGATTGTATTGATGAGAAGGGCTCACTGATCACCCTTCATGCTGGTTAGGGCTTCCACTTCTCTATTCAAAATTAATTTATTTTTCAGAACACCTTCACTATCGCTCAAGCTAGTGATCACATAAATGATTTCCTTTGTGATTGGATAGGGGGATATCCAACACGATGCAGTTGTCTCGCACACGGCTAAGGACTATCCTGATTATTTCTGCATTGTCAAACAAAGGGAATTTGGTCCATAGATTCAGACCTTTACCTTTTTACTCTTTGACTCTTTGCAATTCATCATCCTTCAGGCTTGCTTCAATAATTCTAATTTTCTCCAAGTTGAATTCATCTAGGAGTACTTTGTCCACGATCTCAAACTCTTCACTATTGGAACCTTCGATGATCATTTTTCTCTCCATGATTGTTCTTCACTGCTCACTTTACTATTTCTCTACTATTTGCAATGATCTCAAGAAAATTTAACTGATATGAAAGAAATAAACTCAATAACCAATACTTATTTCACTAGAAATGCTTCATTAGGGTTTTCCTGCCAAGAACTATCTTTTTAATAATGTCATCATGATTCCTTTGATTACCAGATACCATAAAAGCACTATCATGTCGAATTAGTGAAATGATCCATTTAGATGGGGAGGTTTGAATATTTCTCTTTCAGATCAAAACTCCCCCTAATCCAAGGCTTTGAACTTAATTTCTAGAGGAAGAGGTGCCTGCACCAGATTTAGGTACTTTAGGCTCACTTCCTTTGTTCTCATTCTTTATTCTCCTGACCAGGTTTCCTTCTTCTTCGATTCATTATACTTCATTGCACTCTTTTCAACTAATTTTTCTTAATTTCCTTTCCTCCATTGGTTAGCATAATGTTAGGGTTGATTGCACTTGAAACAACTAGCAATTTTCTTCTAAAAACTTGTCAGATGAGATCTGTATCTGAATTGACTGGCCTTGTGTTTATAGATATTATAATTGTAGTAGTATCCATTAAAGTTATGACCCTTCTTGTTTGCAACAATCGGGTTATGATTTTGATTCACAATATGATTTCTACAAAGACTGGCCTTATGTCCAAATATCTTGCAACTATAACACTGAATGCTTCTACAATTCACTGCTTTGTGTCTAAATTTATTGCATTTAAAATAATAGACATTAAAAATATGGGTACCTTTGTGCATTGAGCTATTAGATTGGTGGTCTTCTTGCATTTGATTTATGATTTTGATAATTTTCTCAATCTTCTAACATCTTCTCTGTATCAGCTTTGACTTGCTCTTTAACATTCTGATATGGGCACATACTAGTTTTGTAACCAAGTTCGGCATTGTCTGACTTAACTCGTTGCATGTTGATCAAGTCTTCCATGATCTTGTTGCTATCAAGGATCTTTTTTTTTTTTCCTTCAAATTTCTCACTTCTCATTCAAGCTTCTCATACTCTTCAAATTTAAGCTTCGATATCTCTTTTAGGAACTGCTCTATCTTGTCTTTGTCTTCTATCTTCTGCATCAGGTATTTGATGGTCTCATTCGCTTGATTCAGCTAATTGTTAACCTCTTTATGTCTCAATTTGAATTTTAGGATTTTCTCTCTTAGCTTATGTACACACTCAATTTCTATCTTCACATTCTCCTTCAATTCTTCAATCTCCGATTTGACACTTTCCAAATATTCAAGGGTTGCCTTCAATTCTTCATCCAACAAAAACTCTCTATCCAAGTACATAGGTGTCATAGCTCAATGAACATGGATCTCCCTCAAGCTGTTAGGCTTTCCAAGCAAGAGACCAAAGATCTGATACCAATTGTTGACCATGTTGAAAGCACTGGAATACTGAGAGGGGGGTTGAATCAATATTCCTACTTAAGATAAAAGCAATAAACTTTTCACCAATTGAATCTCTCAAAACATCACACTGCTTTGACTGAAGTAAAACAGTTAATACAGATCAAATAAGAACAACACAACCACAAGATGAAACCAAAATTTTGTACATGGAAACCCAAAATGGGATAAACCACATAGAGTATTATATTTCAAGAAAATATAACTAGTTATAGTTAAGTTTACAAATAGGTGGCTCATTGCCAGATTACAAAATGACTCACTACTAGACTACTCATTGTAGATACAAAAAGATGTATACGACTAACTATTGGAATGCTCACTACAATAGAAAGGTTTGAACTGAGAAAGTTTGCATCTACAAATGCATTAGATCGGTTCCAAGTTCAAGATCAAATTCAAAACTCATACTTTACTAAAGATCTAGTTAGATATCTCTACACTACTATTCGACAGTAGATCTGGTAAAGGACTATTGCACTACTATCTTCTTTCACTGTCTGTAATACTCATATACACTTCTTCTTTCACTACCAATTATCTTTCGCACATCACACTTAATCGATCTTCTCATCTATGTCTCATTTCTCTATCACACTTCTATCACACATGAACATGTATATACAAATGTACCAGAGAGAACACATACAAAATAGTGTGTTAGCCAAGCCCAACATGTTACCAATAAGCTTATATTGGCCTCCACAATACTTATACACAATTCCTTTACATACTTCCAATTACCAATGTATATACTATGATTACCAAGAAAAGGGAAAGGGACATCTGGACCCAAGAGAGTAGACCTATTGCCATAAGATCACACTAAATATCTCTAAAATGTAGACTTCTCACGTACCAAGGAAACCACAATCACAAAACTTGACGAGATACTTTTGATAGATACCAAAGCTGCAAATTGCTGACACAAAGACACATGACTAATACTGGGATCAGCCATAATTCCTAACTTTGGGATACTGAGGTCAATGAGAACTCAATAGGACCTAAAAAATATCATAAAACAAACATGTCCATGCTGCATAGTAACTTCTAACCAAAAATTGCAACACCTGAACTGCACATGTTCGAACTAATATCCGGGCCTCCAAACACTGTTTGGTATAGAACTAGAAGATTGGTTTGACATCAATGACAACATTATTCACACAAGTCCAACAAACTCCCCATAACTCATATATCTCCTTATTTCTCCTACTCTATTACCTTTCTCCTCCTTTAACATCAAGGAAAAAAGGATGTTTAATGCAGGAGCATCCCTAGTTCATAGCAATCGTGCATAAACCAAAAACATTTTCCTTTCTATTTTTCTTTTTGTTTACTGTTTTAGTTTTCCTTTCTATGTGTCTCAGTTTTGGCTCTCCAGATCTTGTGGAGTTGGGTTATACTTGAAGACTTGGTCATCTTTCTTGTTTCCAGACCGCATTGCATTTGGATCATTTTTCGACAAGATATCACTATTGGTTTCCTTGACAGTTTCCTATTACCGATTGGCAATTCTTATTATTGGTTACCTGGGCCTATTTTTGGTGATCTACCAGAACCCCTTCCGAAGCTTGCAGAGCCTTGGGTGTTGATTCCGATGTTCCTTGGCATGTGATTGACCTTTTCCTGCGATCTACATTTTATCCTTTGAATTTTTTAGAGGAATCTCTTGGCAGAGGCCGACCTTGTTATTTTACACATTAGGTCTTGTTCTTCGGGTTTTGATCCCTTTTGGGCCAACTGGATCCTTTGGATCGATATATAATTGTAATTACACATTAGAATGTAATTAATAAGAGAATCAGGTAGCTAGACTATGCATAGAAGATAGATATCAAGATTCAAGGTCCTAGTTGTGACCTATTCTGTATGTTCTACCAAGCCTGTGAACCAGTATGTTGGAACCTGGTTGTTACTAGTTGGTTGCAATCAATTTTCATACAATAAAACAGTCTGTTTTGCATTACCTACATCATATCTCTATGTTTCCATTGTGTTTACTCTTGCTAACCATTCTAGATTGATCTCTTTGAGGTCCCTCCTCACCGGTGACTGCTTCAATGCCCTTGTTGAAAAAGAAAAGATAGAAAGAAAATGAATACATTCAACTGCAAAAAGAATGTCAAAATTGCATACTAACCCAAAAGAATTTTTGCTTCTCTTCTTCTAAAATATTATCACGTAGTTTTCCGTTAGTTTTGGAAGAACAACCTCCCACGAATAAACGACCGATTTAATGCTAACTGATTAACTTCTGCATTTTACCAATAAATCAACAACATGAGAAAAGTTGTTCAGAGCAGATGAATTCTACTCATACTCAACAACACTATCAAGCAATACCGAGAAATGTTCCAATTTTGCTTCAACAATCTCCTTCACTTTCCAAAAACATTCATAAAATCTTCTCTTTGCCTTTGCAAAATAAATAATTCAACCTGAAGGGAACTTATCCTTTTCCTCTTCTCTCGATCCTTGTCTCTCAGAAAATCAAATGACCTACCCAAGGAGCTCAATTCATCTTCAACAACATCAATCTTTGCTTTATGCTTTATTGCAGTTGTCAGCCATGAAAGACAATACCTATAAACATACTCGATCAATGAAAGATAGTACTTGTAAACATACATATCATCACCTTTTTCTTCTGAATCTTCAAGATCAATAGGTTTCTCAATCAATTTTTCTTTTACAATCTCAGACAGGGATTCCAAAATCATATCACTAACATCTTCAATATTGATATTGTTCAGGACCAAGTGATCTATCAGGACACACTCAATTCTATCTACCTCAAATGAAGTCAACCATATCTTTCCAATCTTTCTTATTCCATCTACATTGCCAATGATTTCCAACAAGTTAGATCCATCATCAGATTTAGATGCCTTTTCTCTCTGCTCTGCAATAACCATCTCTCCCTTAGCCACATGAGATTTTGAATATTCAATTACAACAATATCTTTTTCCTTCCAATCCTTCTTTCTCTTCTTAGATTTCAAGGTACTGGAAGGCACATACTCTCTCATTTCCCTCTTTCCGATGGAAGAACCTTCTCTAGTAGGACCGGTAGTAGGGGATACCCAAATGATACTCCACATGTCCAAAGAATATTTGAAATAAACATTGCATGCATCCTCTTTGTTGTCCAATCCATTCAAATATCTAAATATTTGCCTCTCAAATAGGACTCTAGATTCCCATATCACATTCTCCTTAGTCGAAAGAGATCCCAAACAATACATAGCTAAGCATACAAGTAGTGATCCAAACTGAAAGGATTAACCTTTCTCTTTTGACATCTTGATATTTTTTGACAATAAATCCCTTAGCAATTCACACAAGTTGAACACTCTGTCTTCCATAATAAGCATATGCACCATGTATACAATAACATTCGAAGTGGAACCTTCCCTATTTCTAAAATAAATCTCGTAAGAAATGCCATATGCAACATACCTCACCACATGATTGATAATTTTGTCGATAATCAATGCTCTTTGATCACCCATTACACCAGTTAGGGTTTCAACTTATTTATTCTTTAAAGATTTCTTAACCGAAACAGATCCATTGTCACATAAACCAGTAACAACCAAAATAATCTCCTTTGTGATTGGATAGGGCTTATCCAACACGATGCAATCATCCTTTATACGACTAAGAATTACTCTAATCATCTCCTCATCATCAAACCAAGGAAATTAAGGCCATAGATTTATTCCTTTATGCTCTAACTCCTTGATCTTCTGCAAATCTGCAACACACAATCTCTTTTCCACTTTTTATCTTTTCAAGGTTAAATTTATCTAGAAATACCTTCTTCACAATCTGAAAGTTTTCGCTACTTGATTCTTTGAGGATCATCTTGGCTTCCATGATTATTTGTGCTACTCTTCTACTCTACTTATCTCCAACTACTCACAACCTCTTCAAGAACTATTAACATGATAAAGAAAAATGATTTCAAACATGGATACTTATCTTGCCAAAAATCTCCTTTAGGGTTTTGCTGCCAAAAGTGTCTTGTCAATGATGTCAACACAAACCTCTAATTACTGGATAGCCTCTCCAACATAGTCATGCTAGAACGATGACATGATCCACTCAGAAGGGGGGAAACAAAAAATCTCCTTGAAGAACTCCCCCTGAGCCAAAGCAATATGCTCAGTTACTAAAGGAAGAGGTGCTTGCACCGGTTTCGGGTTTTCTTTTATTGTTTATTTCCTTCTTTCTCCAAACCAAGATTTACTTTTTCTTTGATCCACTATCATTTACAACATTCTTCTCAACAAACTTCTCCATATTTTCATTTCTACATTGATTAGCATAGTGTTCGGATTGCTTGCACTTGTAACAACTGATGATCTTCTGTATTGAATTTGTTGAATGTATTCTAGATCTGCACTAATTAGCTTTGTGACCATAACCATTGCATGCATGACAATATCCACGAAAGTTATTATTCACTTTATTTGTTCCAACCGGATTGTGATTTCGATTCATAGCATGATTTCTAAAGTAATTTGCCTTATGACCAAATTTATTGCATTGAAAACAATAGCCATTAAATGATGGGTACCTTTGTGCATTAGGTTGATGAACCAATAGTCTTCTTGCATTACTACTCTGATTCTGGGTCTTGCTCGCATCTTTTGATTTCTTCTCTGCTTCTGCCCTAACTTCTTTGCTTTTGTCTTTGTCATTCCGATTTAAACATTCTCTAGGTTGAAATATGAGTCAAGTCTTGTATTGCATGCTGATCAATTCTTCCAAGAGCTTATTTCTATCAAGAACCTTACTCCCTGCCTTCAAATTCTTCACTTCTTGTTTTAGATTCTCGCAATCTTCATTTTTTAGCTTGATTGATTCTTTCAGGGTTTACTCTATCTTTTTCTTTTCCTTAATTTTCTGCATTAGATCTTTAACAGTCTTATTCGCCTATTTCAATTGATTGTTAACTTTCTTATGCCTCAATTTGAACTTCTGGATTTTATCTCTCAATTTTTGCACACATTTATTCACTACCTTGACATTCTCTTTCAATTCATCATTCTCAAATTCAACACTTTCTAGATCTTCAAGGGATGTTTGCAATTCTTCATCCAATTGAAATTCTCTGATCATACTCATTGGTGCCATGATTCAACCAACAAGGATCTCCCACAAGTGGTTAACCTTTCAAGCAAGGGGCCAAAGCTCTAATATCAATTGCTCTATTGGTTAAAAGGACCGGAATACTAAGAGGGGGGCTGAATTAGTATTCCCATCGATTCTAAAACTTTCCCACTATTTCTACGACTTTTATTGATATACAAATTTCATCAATTAATCTTATTAACATGAAATAACAAATGCATAATAAACAAGAAACACAACCACAAATGGAACACTAGATTTTATACATGGAGAACCCAGATGAAAAAAACCATGGAGACTGTTAGCTCTCAAGATAATATAACTAGTTATATGGTGTTTACAAAATGGGTGGCTCATTGCCAAGTGGCTCACTGCTGGGTGACTCGTTGCCAAATTACAAAGGTGGTTCACTATTGGAATGCTCACTGTAATAGATACAAATGAACCGAGGAAAGTTGCATCTCCAAATTTCATGAAATCAGTTCTAGATTAATCTTAGATCACAACCCACAAAACTTACAGTAGATCCGGTAAAGGATTACTATACCACTATCCACAAACTCCTACAACAAATCCGGTAAAGGATTACTGCAATACTGCTTGCACTCTGACTCTACTAACACTACTTCTCTATCCACAACTTTCACTTTACAAATTGTACTCTCTCATATACCACTTCACATCATGCATCTCACACTTTTCTACTCTTCTTTAGCATTACACATATATATACCAGAAAGCTTATACATTGGGATAATATGTCGCTCAAGAATATGTAATATGCTACTCAGATCAACATGTTATCCAATAAATCCCTAACCAAAAAATATGATAACAAAGTTAGCCTCTGCAAGATCTCCTACATGCTTCCTTAATGCACATTTTATTTATCGATGCATATACCTTAGTTACCAGAACAAAACAAGGGTCTACTGGACCCATAGATATGAACCCATAAGCACAAAACTCTAGGCACAAAAACTCGTAACTCCAAAATATAGATACCACGTATACCATAGATGTTGGAACATAAAAAATGATATATACAATTGGGTACAACTAATATGACTAATGTTGGGACACACAATGGATACTAGAACTGAATGTAAATCAAGATAAGCACAACTTAGGATTCTAGAGATGACGATCTTCTGAAAATAACTCCAATAGATCTATACCTTACTGCTTCACCTCTCATACATACCTATCTTCCAGCAATACCAAAACTACAATACAAATAACTTCTTCCAACAACATACTCCATCGGGTCCTAACTGAATAACTAGATTTGACATCAATGACAACAATGGCAATATTCACACAAGTTTGACATAGTAAAGCATGCTTTAGAGGTGGTATGCCATTACCACAAGGAAAACATCATATATAGGTTTGGTGTCTCGCACAAAATTGTAGCGGATAATGCAACTAATTTTCCTCTTGGGAGGTGACTTAGTTTTGTTTTGAATATGGAATTACTCTTACTTATTCATATAATTACTATCCACAAGGAAATGGTCAGACAAAATCTAGCAATAAGAATCTGATCACCATTATCTAGAAATTGGTTGATGAACATTGACGATTATGGCACAAGGCTTTGTATGATGCTTTGTGGATGGATCACATTACACCTAAGCAAGCCATTGATATGTCTCCATTTTAGCTCTTGTATGGATTGAATGCTGAGATTCCAATTACTCTAGAGCTATCGACCTTAAGGCTAACAAAGGTCATTGAAGATGGAACCTATGAAAGTTCCATTGGCTAAAGGATCATGTT
This sequence comes from Cryptomeria japonica, assembly GCF_030272615.1. Taxonomy (NCBI): domain Eukaryota; kingdom Viridiplantae; phylum Streptophyta; class Pinopsida; order Cupressales; family Cupressaceae; genus Cryptomeria; species Cryptomeria japonica. The sequence continues at coordinate 416,334,829 of NC_081411.1, read as the reverse complement.
CCTTACTCAATTGGATGAACAACATGCACAAGTGGTGGATTACATTGCAGAACATTTGAAGCAAGTTAAGCTTCTCTTTGAAAAGAGAGCAAAGCAAAGAGAATCCAAGGTTGATGATCTTGTCCTTCTTTAGGCCAAGTGGCAAGAACCTAAAGGCATGCATGGGAAGTTTAATTCCCTACGGACATGTCCATTCACAATTCGTCAAGTCTGTGGGAATGACAGTTATCTCCTTTCATATGACGATGAGACTCTATTCGTGCTACCTCATAGTGTACAACATCTCAAGTTATTCACTTAGTGAAGTTGTGAAATACCCTTGTAAATATTTGTATAGTCTTTAATTTTTGTGTCTTTTCTTTTGCATCTTTTGTCTTTTGCTTGACTCCGTGGCCCAATGGAATAAATGAAGGAACTTAGAGTTTTGGGAATCTCTTACTTTTTGATTTTTTTAAATAATGATCAAGAAAACACATTCCTAGTTAGAGCCAACTATTATCCTAGTTTCAGCTCAGTAAAAATTTGGGATAGCCCCCACTATTCTTGTCCAAATTATGGTTGGTAAATTCTAAGCTCTAAATTGATTTAGAGTGATTATTTCATCTTTGGTATCAATTTTAAGTTATTTTTATTTTTGGTCATTTAAGTGTATTATCAGATCCTAAACCCGACTGTACACTTGGTTTGCCTTTTTTTGTGCAAAATGGGTTCATGAAGCCAAAATGCACCTTTGAGTGCAAATTGGGTCCACAAACCTGATTGGCATCTCATTTATTATCCACAACTTGAGCATTTATGTTTCCAAGTTCAAGTTTTATTAGGTCTCTTTTTCCTCTTTTTAATCCATCTTTTAAGCTTTTTGTTTTTATTTCTACCATTGTCACTCGAATTGGAAGACAAGCTCATCAATTTTCTTCATTTTCATCTATCCTCAATCATTTTCTCATCCAGGTATGTTTTCTTTCCTTCTTTTTTTATTTTTTCTTTATTTTGGTTTTGGCTTAAGTCTAGAGTTTTGTTTTTTACTTGAGTTTGAGCCCATGGCCACAAAATATCCTTTTCTTTTTACGCCCTACAAATGATCTTAGTTATGGCATGAGTTGAGTTCATGGCCTCGAACCACACCATAATGCTTTGCATTATGATGTGGTTCAAGTCCATGAACCTGAACCATACATTATTGTTGTCATTCCTTTATCCTTTGTATTTGTTGTTATCATGTAGATAGGGTTTATCGACCTACCCTACACAACACCATTATTCTTTCATGTAGTATAGATTGATATACCCTATCCACACATTTTTTTTTCTTTGCATTATGCTACGGTGCCGTTTGGGCCAATGGACCTAAACTACACTTGTACTAGTGTAGTTGGGTTCATTGACTCAAACTGCATCGAAAGTATTACCATTATTGTATGGTGTAGTTTGGATCCATAGATCTAAACAACACCATTGTTTGTGTTCATTGGTCTAGTTCAATCCTATGGACCCAAACTACATAATAAAGCAAGTTTTTCCAAAGCTTGAATCACACCAAAAAGTGTGTTTTAGGTCCATAGACCCGAACTACACCCCAATCACCTCTTTTATGTGTTGTTTGGGCCTATGGACCCAAAACACACGAACGATTCTATATACCACTTTTTTAAAGGTGTAAATTAGGTCTATAGACCTGATTTATATTATACATATACCTTTCATTTGAGGTATAAATCAGGTCTATAGATCTTATTTTCATTTAAAAATGAGCGCCCTTAGCATGTCAATATGCAAGTTGGATGTACAAACCCAATTTGCAACCAATAGTTATAAAAGTTTTCGTATAAAAATTGTACCAATGTTGAAGATCTATAAGTATTGAAGATATTATTCCACAATGATGTTTTAATCTAATTTTGGATGGCCTTTTTGAATTCTGATGTAGTTCAAGTTGCTTATAGATGTCAGAACCATCTCCAAGAAAGAGGACAATGAAGTTCAAGAAACAAGATCCTCATCCAATCTTTCCACCATCTACAGTGGCATCAAACATCACAAATATCAGGGACACCAAAATAGGCCACATGGATATTGATGAATTTCTAATGCAAGTTGAGAATCCCCCACATTAATATCTAATGGTACCCACCATTAATAGTAGTATTCATTTAGTTGCAGCTTTCCCTACGTTAGCTCAAAATCCAAAGTTCGTGCTTACATTGGAAAATCATTTTGATCCTATGAGTCAAAGTGTGAAAGATGTAGATGGCAAGAAAGTAATTATGTTGAGTGAGAATTTATTTGATTCCTTATTCAAATGTCCAAGTATAGGGCAATATGAAGATATAGATATAAAGTCTGTTGAGGCCTATCATGAGAAGAATTCAAATAAATGTAGGAGGAACATCAATGATAATTGGTTAAAGACTGCTAGGTGTACAATTTATAGATGGATGAAGACTTTCCCTCAAAGTGACTTTAAGGAGGAAGTGAATGACTTTATTACTCTTCTCACCAGAGTAAAAGGGATTCCTACTTCCAATACATATCATGAGTGGATGTATCAGTACATTCAAATCATCAAACATAATAACAAGAATATCTTTTGGGGTAAGAAGATTATGTTGGCATTAGGTTGTCATTGATGTCAACCAGTATGGAATGGTCACCGGTGAGTAAGTAGTGGTGACTAGTATGAAGGATGGAGTGTGTAAGTAGATAGAAAAGGCATGTTACCAGTAAAAATGAAGTGCAACATCTATTGGTAAAGCAGGACCACCGACAAGAAAGCAAAGAAGAACATAGTGTTGTGATCACTGGTATACAAAGAGAAGTTTAATGCAACCGGTAAATGGACTTAGTGAATGGACTAGTATGTTTGATGGTAGATCAACTTGATTCATAAAAAAAGAAGATGTTAGCAGGAATGAAGCTCCACAGGTAAGGTTAGTTGAACCGGTAGTGAGTCTTGGTTGGTGAAGGATGTCAAACTGACATAGCAGCCTGAAGATTATGCCAAACTGACTTTGTAGTATGAGCATACGTGGATGTCGACAAGAATGATAGGTGGATACCAGATGGTAAGCATGCAGAGGTTGGTGATGTGTTCATCAACATGGTACTTGACGAGTAGGTCGACATTAATGGAGATCCCACAAATCATGGGATGATGGTAGGATGTTGCGGCTCGAGGGAGATAGAGTGGCAAGGTGATTGAACTGATCTTGTAGGATGATTTGATCCTTGTGCTCATTGGCTAAAGGAAATAACTGAGCCATTAATGGTGTTTGATAGAGAAATGCCAAAAAATCATGTTGTATACATCTAAAAATAGAAAATGCACATTGTAAGGTGAGGAAATGGCGGTGCTAATTGATGTGGTGCTAATTGATTTGTTGTGGATTGAGTTTGTGGAGGAAAACCCTAGCACGCCACCGTTTGAATGTTTCCTTTGGTGGGAACACTCACATATAAACATGTGAACTCAAGACCGAGAGGATTGATGCCGAATGCCAATATTGAGAAGAGTGAGTGTCTGAGAAAGCAGAGAGAAGTCAGTTTGAGAAGTATCTCGCTGAAAATCAAAGTGTTGTTAGTAGGCTAAACTGGTGAGAGGTTATAATCAACAGAGACTGAGTAACCGGTGAACTGTTATAGTCCTTACAGTGAAGCATATTGGTAGGGATTAAAAGGTTAGGAAGGCATCCAAGTGTGGTAATATGTAGGGTGAGGTTTAGAGAAAGAGAAGAAAGGTAGAGAGTAACTAGTAAGTGATTAGAGAGAGCAATCCGATAACCGATAGTGGAAGAATCGATGAAATAGAGGAGGTTGGTAACCGGGAACATCAGTTGATCAGGTGTTGCAAAACTCATTTGCGACAAGGTTATATTATTGTATCGAGTTGTATTTAATTGTATTACATCGAGTTGGTGCTTGGTGTAGGGGTTGGTGCTCCTTCGGTTGGTGCCCTAAATCATTGTAATCCATTATTCTATTGTGAGGTTGGATTGGAGCAATAGACTCCAGTAACATTTCTCACCAAGTTTTTTCCCATAGTGGGTTTTCCTCATACATCTAGTGTTGTGAGTTATGCATTTGTGTGTTTGCCTTTTTGATATCCTCACATGTGTTACCTATTTTATTTCTTAGTGCTTAGGTTGTTAACTGGTACTCAAGCTTGGTTTAAAAGGTAAAGATTTTTAGGAACCATTGATTCACCCCCTCTTAGTGGAACATTATGTTCAACAATTGGTATCAGAGCATTAGGTTCTTGGTTGGTCAAAGCTTTCTCTAGCTTGGGTAGATTCTAGTCAAAGAACACAATGGCAAGAAATGAGTCCACCTCCTCAAAAGCTCCCATGTTTGATGGAACTAACTATGCCTTTTGGAGTAGAAGAATGGAGACCTATCTTTCCTCTCTTGGTTTTGATGTGTGGATGTCTATCAAGAATGGGTATAATATCCCTAGTGTTCCTCCCATAGATCCAGATGCTAAGAAGGAATATGAGAACAATGCAAAAGCTAAACATGCTATTCTAAGTGGGTTGTTAGATAATGAGTTTGTTAAGGTTATACACTGATCATCCGCCAAGGAAACTTGGGATAAATTGCAAAGATTATTTGAAGGAGATGCCAAAGTCTAAGAGGCCAAGATGAAATCTCTAAGAGGTTAGCTTAAAGGCTTGAAAATGAAAGATGAAGAAAAGATTACAGACTACCTTCACAGAGTAGATGAAACTGTGAACACTATCAGAGGACTTGGAGAGGAAATTATTGTCAAAAAGGTACTTATATCACTCACATCTAAGTATGATACTAAGGTCTATTCTCTAGAGGAAGCCAAGGATCTGAAAACCTTCACAATGGATGAGTTATTTGGCTCCTTAACTACCTATGAAATAAGGACAACCGGTAAGGCATCTTCAAGGAAAGAGGCAGCTTTCAACTCCATCAAAAAGGGCAAGGAAGAGGTTGCTCATAAAGGATCCAGTGAAGACTTAGATGCAGAGGTAGAAAAATTTGTCAGAAAGCTCAAGAGAGGATCTGGTAAGTATAAAGGAAAGTTACCACTCAAATGCTTCAACTATGGTAAAGTTGGATAGTTTGCTGCAAAATGTCCCTACAATGAAACTGATGAAGATGAGCAAAGGATTTTTGGAAGATCTACCGGTAGAGACAAAGAGAAGAAAGTCTACCGACAAGGAAGAAGAAGCTACCGGAAGTAGAACAACTTATATACCATTGAGGATTATGCCACAAAGGAAGAAAGTGCATCAGACGATGACGGCCATGAGGATGAAAGAGAAGTTAATCTCTTTATGGCACTGTTCACCCCAAAAAAAAGAATAATAACTCTAATTGAAGTCTCAATCCAAAGTTTGGACATTCATTTGGTAAAGTCACTATTTCCATAGCTAATGTTCATTTGAATGTCAACCCAGGGACATAGTACTTGAAATGGGTCTGCAGTATATATGCACTAAGTTCCTGCAACAACTATTCTGCATTACTGTAGTAACTAACATTATGCGAAAATGGTAAACAAGAATGGAAACTATGGAAAGGCTACAGGAAAATTTATGAATAAATTCATAAAAGCAATGTTTGATAAATTCAATATGGATAAACAAAAATTACTCTATTCTGGCTTGGCTACAGGAACAGTCAGTGGATCTATTTCCAACAGCTGCAAGAATAGTCAACACAAAAAATTCTCTTACAGCTAAGGAAAGAAAACTAATTTTAATGAACACATAGGATCACTCACCAAGTGGCCCTCCTTGGATGAGTGATACCAGGCTTCCCGAAAATAACTCTTAATAGATCAGAATAACATAACTTTATTCATTTTTTTCTGAATTTGATTACATAGTTTTTAATATGAAAAAGAAACTCAAGAATGATGATAAAAATTCCTCTGCTCAATTCTTCTCCCTTCTGGCTAGCTTCTCAGAAGAAGAAGAGCTTATTAGTAAAAAGAAATCAACTATAATAGACCACACAAATCATGCCCAGAAGAAGAGGTGGATGATTGACCGATAAAGAAGATAACTGGAGCTATGCTGCAGGAAATGTGGATCTAAACCAAACCACAGTCTTTGCATGCCATGGCGGTATTTGCAAATTCAATGCCCACTGAAGTTAGACATTGGTAGTGTCGCTTGACTTCTCCACTTATGTCGTACCTTGCACTTGTTCTGGTCCTCTACAGTTTGATCTTCAGTTATCTCTTACGTATCCTTCCCTTCATCAGGCACAATAGGTGAACATCCACCGCGACATTATTTATTACCTACACTACAACAAAGATGACATATAAGGACATACATACACATTTTATTTAATTAACACATCTATTAACTCACATATGATATTACCCTAAATAATCCGCATAGCAATAGGAATAAATCATATGGCTGTAGGAATAAATGGTATGGCTGTAGGAATAGATTGGCAAAGATAAAACATGATTTAATAAGTTCAAGCTGAACATATGGAATACATATAGTCAACTTCCAATACATCACTAATACTATGCAAACCAAAAGATAACAAAAACTCAAGAGTTCTGAGGATAAAAATATAACAAAGTCTCAACTTATCATGCCCTCCAACTTTAAGAGCTTGTTGATCCTACATCAAAAGGAAAATTTCTAACTCTTGCACTAACTCTCAAATCACCAATGGTGCCCTGACCTGTCCCTCCTGAAGCCAAATTCCAATAAAATCCCTTCATTTTTTCCAGCCTGGACCATCTGGCTGACTCTTCTGTGACTGCATCATAGTTCTGATCCATAGGCTGACATCCCAATAGTGGCCACATGAGAATAAGAGGCTGAAAGATCAGTGGTAGCCAGTTGTTGGTTTATTCTCTACCTAGCTGTATATATCTAGGGGCTCTTTGCATAACTGCTTGAAAATTTTGTAGTGAACAAGGTTCCCCCTGCTTTAATTTATCTGGTAAGTAATTCCAGCATTGAGTTAACCCATCTATTGTAGCTGCACTGTCAGTCTGAACTAAATGCTCATATGCCTGATAGATTTCTTCTCTCATTGGAAGCACTAGTTTTATAACATCATCCCTTACTAGTAATTTTTGCCATTCATAATAAAGAACTCTTGGTTCTTTTGATTATTTCCTTAATGGCAATGGACAGTCAAACTCTAAATCTTTATATGCTCTGGCTTGTGCCCCCATGCTGAGCTCATTTTGGATCCATGGCATTAAAGCTTTGATATGGATATCCCCAATATATAATAAAGGGTTCCACTCACTGTCTGAGGGTACAACATAGTTATGTAAATAAAATTCACATAGCAAATTCTTCACAACTGGTGGAGAGGTTTGGTAAGCATAAAAGAATTCTTCAGGAGTTTCTAAATAGGGGCTAAGGTCCCTAACAATGCTGTTCAATTTGAAATTTAATTACCATTCCTTCAAATGCAAAGAATAAACCCTTGGAGGTGCCCTACATTGCATCAATTCGGGGACCATACTAACAATTGTTTCAACCTTAGACTCTAATTCCTCAATTTTGTTATCCCTCTTTTCTATTTATTTTTGCTGTTTATCAATAATCCCTTGCAATCTAGCCCTCTCTATTTCCCATTGTCTATAAAATGTTAAAGCAATAGATAAACTGCTTAGGGATGAAGGAGGTCTAATAGGTGTTACCTTAGGCCGTTTGATTTCTTCAATAAATTCCTCAATCTGTGCTGGAATCTCTCCAACATTTTCCTCAAACTGATGTGAAGTGTCTCCAATAGTCTCTTCAAACTTCTTTGGAATCTTTCCAATTATTTCTTCAGGCTGCTGTGAAATATCTCCAACAATTTCCTCAAGATGCTGTGAAATTTTTTCATTAACCTCATCAACCTACTGTGCTACAAAAGAAAGTTTTGACAATCTATCTTCATCAACTTCTACCTGGATTTCAGCATTCGCAAGGCTTCCTTCATCTTGTATTTCAATATCTGTAGGGCTTCCTTCTTCTGATGTTTCCACTGCAATAACCTCTTTTGGATCACTTTCTAGATGAGCCTTCTGGGTCCTACTTCGTGTTCTTCTCACATAAACTTTTGGAGTGGCTGTAGAAATGGTTTCAGTTGCTGCGGGAGTTTTTCTTTTTGTCCTACGTCTCTTGTCTACAGGAGAAATTTGAGTTGCTTGCAGCTGGGCCATGGGTTGTTCATCTGTTTCATTCCTTTCCAACTTCTTCCCTTTTCTCCTAGCAATTGGTGACTCTCTTTGAAGAGAAGTAGAGGGTTGTTCCACATTTGCTTCAGCCATCTCTTCCTCCATAATAACCATAGCTCCTTCAACAACAAGCAAATCATCCTCTACAGCAACTACCAGGGAAGAGGGTTCTGCAACATTTTCTTCTTCAACCGATGGATTCTCTGCAACAGGAGAATCTTCAAGAGGGGCATCTTCAACCCTAAACTGTTGTATATCCTCAAATACTCCCCATTCCATCTATGAAACATCTCTAAGGGAATGTTCTACAAGCAGTTTAACTAATCCATGATGGCTAACAGAACGATTTCCATTTTTCCATGTCTCCTTAGCTCTTGTAGAAATGAGGTGGTATAGAAAATTAGGGACATTCACCCTCTGACCATGTCGTAAATGACTAAGTAATTTAAAATGCGGTGAATGTAGATTTGAATATCTCCCTTCATAAGTAATGTATTTAATGACATACAAAGCTACATGAGGCCACTCTGCTGGCAGGGAAACCCTTCTAGTCCCTTGCTTGTCCACCATTAGAGGTCCATCCGTGGGAATTGTGAACTCTGCCTTGGCGCTCCTTGCGTCTTTTGATTCTGGAAATAGTTCCCCTTCATGCGGCAACACTGTTACTTCTTCTATTCGCTGCTCCGTAGCAATAACCCTTAAACATTTAACTGTAGCTTCTCCTTCGTTGAAGGAATGCATAAATTCTGCAGCAATTTCTTCGTTATAATCTCTGATTTTCAAGAAGTAATCTAGCCAGCCATGGTGTCTAAAATAATGCTCACAAAGAGAATCCTGTAGCAACACCTCATGAACTATTGGCTCATGGCGGATTGGATCACCACCCATCTCTTACTCTGCTAGTATTGAACACTCTGCAACTGAGAAACAAAGGACCAAAATATCCGATAGACTTGCTAAATTGAAAATTCCATACATATCTCAATTCTGGCGGCAAAATTTATTATTTCCTTGCGTGAAATAATAACTTGTTAAAGAGTGATGGCAAGAAATCAATTATGAGTACCAAAAAGGATAGATAATGAATAACTTTGGAAATTGAACCATAAAGCACCCCCCAACTTAACTTAGCATGTGTCCACACAAGCTGACAAGATTTCAGGGAGTGTAGCAGATTTAAAAAGGCATAATCATAATGAAATAATAAATACGTAACTAAAACAAAACACAATTTGTACATACCTGCAGTCGTACGAAAATGATGGCGAAATGATAGATAAGAAAGTGGGATGGAATGACATGGATGAAATTTTATTTACAGAGAAGACTATTCCCATAAGATATGGAAATATTTATTGTGAAATGATGCAAGAAGAATTATGAAGCGGCAAGCATGTTCACTACAGTGGCTGCAAGAACCTTACCTTTATTACTTTTCTCAATTGCAGCAGGAAGCTGATCAGTTGCTGCAAGATCCTTGTCAGTTGCTGCAGGAACCTTAGTAGTTGCTGCAAGAACCTTTGTTTCATCCTTTTGGTGAAATTGCTACATAAACTCCTCTTTAGTGGCTGACTTATGATACAGACGCAGTCGATGACCATTCAGCAAAAGCTTAAACCGAACAAGATCAATTGTGGTCAAACAAATAACCCCATTATTGAAAACTTCTTCTATCTCATATGGACCTAGCCACCTGGTTTGCAGCTTCCCCATAGCATCTTTATATCTGGAATCATATAGTAGTGCCCAGTCACTTGCTTTGAACTTCTTCTCTTTGATATACTTATCATGCCACTTTGCTCTCTGATTTTGAATTAGTTCTGTCTGCTGGACAACTATTTTCCTCCATTCATCCAGAGCATTCAATTGCTGAATACGTTCTTTCTATGCTTCAGATAATGTCATATTTAATTGAAAAGTTGTCCTCAGAGTTTTATGCTCAAATTCAATAGGCATCATTGCTACTTTTCCATAAACCATCTCAAAAGGTGTAAAACCAATTGGTGTTTTCCAAGTTGTTCTGTATGCCCAAATTGCTTCTGAAAGCCTATGAGACCAGTTTTTTTTATGAACAGATACTATTTTAGTAAGAATAGCCTCAAGCTCCCTATTTGTAATTTCTACCTGCCCATTAGCTTGTGGATGATATGGAGTAGATTTCCTGTGTCTTATATTGCATTCATTGACCAAAGCTGCTCTCACTATTGAAGTAAATTGAGGCCCCTGGTCTGAGACAATCTCCCTTGGTACTCCATATCTTGTAAATATCTCTTCATAAAGAAACTCAACCACCTTATTATCTCTTGCATGTGTCATGGCATGAGCTTCCACCCATTTTGTTACATAGTATGTACATACCAAAATATAGGATTTGCCATTAGAAGGTGGATCAATTGGGCCAACAAAATCTAATCCCCACTTATCAAATGGTGCAACTGATATTTGTGGATATAATGGCATCTCATCAGATTTTGTAGGTCTTCCCATTCGCTGGCATCTGTCACATTTTTCATGTATATTGTGCTGCATCCTTATGTAATGTGGGCCAATAGTACCCTGTATTTAGTATTTTCAGGGTTGTTCTTTTGGCTGCAAAATGTCCTCCACATGGCTCATCATGACATGCATGCAGGATATCATATGTTTCATCTTCTCTCACACATCTTCTCATGACTTGGTTAGGCTCAGTATAAAATAAATAATCAGTAATCCATGAGAAGTTAAAACTTTTTTTTCTTTCCTTAGGAGAGAAATGAATTGGCATTTTAGCAGCAGCTAAATAATTGGCAATATTAGCATACCAGGGAGTATGAGCTTGGATAAGAAATAAATGTTCATCTGGAAAAACATCATCTATCACTGTAGAATCTTCTTGTAACTGAAGTCTTGAAAGATAGTCTGCAACCACATTAGACTTCTTTGGTTTATCAACAATTGTGATATCAAATTCCTGCATCAACAATAACCAACGAGCCAATCTATCAGTAATTGAAGGCTTATTCATGAGATATTTGATTGCAGTATGATCTGTATGCACAAATATGGGATATCCTATGATATAGTGCCTAAATTTGTTGAGTGCATATATAACAGCTAACATTTCCTTTTCAGTGACTGTGTAATTTAACTCAGGTCCCTGTAAGTTCTTGCTAATATAATATATTGCATTTTCCAATTTGTCAATCTTTTGTCCTAACACTGCCCCTATTGCATAATCAGATGCATCTATATGGATTTAGAATGGTAAAGACCAATTTGGACCTTTAAGATCTGGTGCTTGAGTCAAGGCATGCTTAAGCTTTAAGAAAGCTTCATTGCACGCAGAGGTCCATTTAAATTCTATATCCTTGGTAAGTAGTGAATATAAGGGACTTGCAATTTTGCTGAAATCTTTGATAAACCTTTTGTAGTATCTAGCATGACCAAGGAAACTTCTTACATCTTTTTGCTTCACAGGGGCATTGATATGCTAAATGACTTCAATCTTTGAGGGATCCACCTATATTCCTTTTATAGAGATATGATGACCAAAGACTATTCCTTCCTGCATCATGATGAATCATTTCTCACTATTTAATGACAAACTATAGTCCTCACATCACTGCAAAACTTTTTTTAGGTTCTCTAATGCTTGTTCAAATTCATAACCATAAGTTGTAAAGTCATCCATATAGATTTCCATAATGTCTTGAGAAATATCAAAAAAGATATTGATAAATTCTCTTTGAAAAGTAGCTGGAGCATTACACAACCCAAAAGGAAGAACTGAATATGCATATGTGTCCCAAGGACAAGTAAATGTTGTCTTCTCTTGATTCTCTAGAGCTATCTGAATCTAATTGTAACCACTGAATCTATCAAGGAATGAAAAATATCTTTTACTAGCCAAGGAATCCAATACCTGATCCACAAATGGTAATAGAAAATGATCTTTTCTTGATGCTAAGTTTAGGGCTCTATAATCAACACATACCCTCCATTTTCCTCCTTTCTTAGGGACTATGACCAAAGGTGATACCCATTGGCTACTAGAGATAGGATAGATAAACCCGACCTTTAACAACTTATGCAATTCTTCTTTAACTATCTCTTTTAAGGCAGGATTAATTCTTCTTTGAGGCTATCTGAGTGGGCAACACTCTTCTTTTATATAGATATGGTGGGTGAAAACTATTGGATCTATCCCATGCATATCCTTGTAATCCCATGCAAAAGCATTTTTATGATATTTCAACAAGTCCACAAGGGCCTCTTTTTGAGTATCTAAAAGATCTCTATTGATATTCAAACATTTATTCAAATCAACTTCTATCTTGATAGTAAGATCAATCTGGTTCATATCAAAAAAATGAGAAGAATATACTTCCCACGGCAGCAGAGTTTGCAATATATCAGTGGCTGCAGGAAAGTCCAAACCTACAATATTTGGAACCAACTCCTGCAATTTATGTTCTTCTATGAACTCATTTATCAGAATTTTATAAAGAATTGATTCTTTGTCATGTACTTGCATGAATGGCCCTTGATTAATTATCATAAGGTGATTAATAGAGTCAACTCCCTCAGATTCTTCTCCCAAAATAGGCCAAATGGCTTGTTGTTGATCAAGCTGGGGTTGTGTAGGAGAATACAAGGCTAATGTTTTTGTAGAATCCCCATCTGAAATAGTCATATCCCCTGAACTACATTGTCATGCCCAACTTTTTGGGCACAAAAACGGAACAACAAATTTTTTTTTGACAACATGAACTCGCAACATATCCTACATTATAATAACTTTATTAGAGTTTTGTCTTATCTAGGTTGTAAATAAAATTGTTTTTCTAAGGTTGGGTCAATTAACCAACTGGAACGAGTGACTTAATTGGTGGAGATTAATTAGTGTCACGGATTAGTTAGCTAGCTCAATTACCTTAATTAAGTTGTCGCTAATTAAAAACGAGGGTTAATTGGTTATGTTAATGTATTAAATCATTCCCGATCATAAAATGATAATGTTATAAATTAATTGATGCCCACGCAAATTTATTATTTAAATCCAACCGATAAGGGTTCGAATTCCTATAATGCCATTTGCCCACTAAAACCGATATTAAGCTAAAGCCAATTCTAATTCCCTAAAATTAAATTGAGGGTAATCTATTGACCAATTAAATAAATTAATTTGATTTAGTGTATAGTGTATCCAACTATATTAACTCTGCTTTTTTGAACCCCTTTGAAATAACTATATTAAAATTTTAATTCTCTAAGGATAATAAGCATAAAATAATTCAATTATTTAAATAACCCTAGTTATTAGTTAAAATATTAAAACACAAATCCAAATTTCCCATATCGAATTGAAAATTCCTTTAAATAAGAAAACCCTTATTCATAAAATGCTAACCCTAATTATTAATTAAAATATTAAAACTTAAAAAAATCAATTTTCAATATTCTTTATTTAAAAATAAATAAAAATTCCTTATTCATAAAATGCTAACCCTAACCCAAAATTGGGTCAGGGTTGCATTTCTATTTATTTCCCACTTTTATTTTATTTCTTATTAATTTATACCCTAACCCGAAATGGGTTAGGGTTTATTAGAACACATTTTTTTTTGTTTTGTGTGTGTGTGTGTGTGTGTGTGTGTGTGTGTGATTGCAGGTACGGGGACGGGTTAGGGCATGACGGCCATGGACATGGCAAAGGGTTTCGAAGAGGGGGAAGAGCAAAGGAGGTGGCACGGGGGTCTCCCGAAAGCCACTGTGTTTATACACAGTGACGACAGAGCAGTCCACTGTGTATACGCACAGTGGCGACCGCGGACCGTCCACTGTGTTTACACATATTGGCGGCACCTCCCGTGCCGTCCATTGTGGGCAAACATAGTGGCACGGCCCGAGAGCTGTCCACTGTGCTTACACACAGTGGCGCAGCCCGAGAGCCGTCCACTGTGTTTACACACAGTGGCTCGGCCGGTACCCCGATTTCCTCTCTTTTTTTTATCGTAATTTTTTTTTTATAATATATATATATATATATATATTTTAATATAAAAGTATATATATATGTATGTATATTTATGTATATATTCACTGCCATGACCAGAATACATACATATATCTTTTTTTTTTAAAGGTATCCATTGAGTATGTTTTCAGATGCAGATATATATATATATCAACCTAATAGGGTTAGGAAGCCTATTTTGATTAATTTTAACACAGAAGCATGCAATCCCCTATATATTTTATTTGTAACAGAAATACACAAGTCCAAAATATGTTTTTGTTGTTTTACAACTTGCAGGAGTAGGTTAAATACTAGTACATTCTCTGATTTTAAATCTCATTCTTAGGTATGATTTATCTAATTATACAGCATTCAGGAGTTATTAATATATATATATATATATATATATATATATATATATATATATATATATATATATATATATATATATATATATATATATTCAAAACAGCTATGCAACATGTTTTCTACAACAATGTTTAAATACTAGTTCTTTTTTAGCTATGCCTAAACAAAGTTAAAGGTAACAAAAATAATAGTAAATAAACTTTGCAAGAAATTACTCAAACATAATGCATTCTCTTTTCTTTTTTTCTTTTTTTCTTCCTTAATTTAAATTTGCAGAAATACACATGACAACAGAATTCTTTTTTTTTTTTTTGAGACAGAATTTGATACAATTTACAGCAACCTAATAAATGTTCAGAACTTAAATAAAAGGTACCTTGCATACATAATATTTGAATACTAGGGTACATATTTACAATGGGTGAAAATAACCCAACTAGTCTCTCATTCTTAATGATGAGGACTTGAATAAAAAAATACATTTATTTAAACAAAAATAAAAGAAACAACTTAAAGCCCTTTATTTACATTTTTTTTCTTTTTGCAACAATTCATAAAATTACATTTTTGCTTTTCTGCATCTAAATAGAAATCTGAATTTGGATAAAAATCTGCAACTCCTAGATTCTATTCCCAGCAACCTGCATACAAATTTTTTTTAGGGCTGTGACCATGGGGTGCTCACCTCCTAGCATAGGCTTACCAGAAGCCACCCCCGAGCTTGGAGAATCAAGACCTAGACAGGGTTACAACCAAGCAATACAACAAGCAAACGGGAAAATAAATCAACACAACAGACACATCCCTTCCCAAGCTGAAACTCCATCACAAAATGTGATGCCTTACTAGGGTGGAAGTGGACCAAGTACCCTAGGGGAGAAATCTGCTAGATAGAACTTATAGCCAACTCATGGCATCCATGAAAGCATAACAAAAAAAAATCCTCCTTAATCCCTACACCCTTATGACCCCCAAAAAGGCAACCATGCCATATTTGCACCCCCTTATGACCCCCAAGTGAAATAACACAAAAGAAAGGCAGCAAGGGTCTCATGTCTAGACCCTTGAGATCACTCTCAAAATGAGAGCCTCTCACCCTAAGGGCTGTCAAGCTCCTTCAACCCCCAAGACCAATCTTTCCTCCCAAGGAAATGATGGTCTTGAACACTCCCCAAACACAACAATACATAAAATAGAAATAAGCAAGAAATCACATAGATTTTTACAAGTACAACACAAATAAAGAAATAAAAACAATTTCCATTCAAGCATTCTAGAACATTCTTACATTTAAATAAGAGGGAAAAGTAACACCAACCTTGACCTGCCAAGGAAAATCTAGGGGAAAGCTTGATGAAGAGCTGCCCAATCCTCACTCTTTTTCTGCAATTCTTTAGCCCCAAATTTTCTATGCCTAAAAACTGGTTTTCCTCCAAAATTCCTCCAAAAATCTCCAAGGGTGGAGAGTGGGTGATTATCTCACTAAGCTTCCATTCTTAGCCTAAGAAGGCCTCTCTCACTCCTTCCAACCTCTTGGATAGAGTGAGGGATCCCCCATTGGGTTGGTCTTCTCTAGGTCTTATACACTCCCTAACCTAGGTACCTAGAGAAGGGAAAATGGAATGGGGAAGAGGGATTACTCCCTTCAAGAAGGTTATCCTACCAAGGATGGCACTCCTATAGATGGAATTCGTCGATCATGGGAAAACCACTTTTTTGGGTGGTTAAACAAGTGCTAAGGGAAAGACACATGGCCAATTTTGGCCTTCATCCACAGGTACCCCATGAGGCCTAATAGAAATGCTCTAAAATTGACTCTAGGAGTTGATTTGACCCTCAGAAAGTCCACCTAAAGTTAACCTATGGGTCAACTCTGAGTTGACCCTCCTTGTGGCTCACTAGCCTAGATTTCTTGGTTCCTTCAAGGATAATTAGGAGATATAACCATTAACAAAAATAAAACTGTCTTAAAAGGTGACATGACAAATTGCCAACACAACATACTACATAGGTGTCAAGTGACACTACAAAATAATTCCACATCACAATACACACGTGGCAGTTGTCCCTTAAACGATTTAAACAATTCAATAAATACAGTTTACACTCATGCAACATTTTACATTTACGAATAAAATACAATACATATGGGGTGTTGCCTCTCCAAATAGACAACCCCTGGTTTTACGAACGCACATAGGCCTAGGCTTGATTCTCCATAATATTTCCATGATCACATGGATAATTTCCTGCACATCTCAATTTAAAAATTAGTACTTCCCAATAGCCTCATATAATATAAAACACATAATTAGAATACAATACATTCATTCTGCAAAGACTTGTCATTATAAAATACGATTTGTCACAAATCAAAGCAATTCATCATAATCGTGAAAATTTGATCCATCTACAAGATATGCAAACATATTTCTAGCATTATAACAAATCTTGAAATTCAGATAATAACATACATCATCACAATGTTACCCTAATCTAGAATCATATAATATTCTATAATCCACAAGGCATAGAAATGGAGCATCAATATATATCAATATTACCAAAAATCGTGGGACCATATAAAGTTCTGTATCCATATTGTGTCAAAACTAGCATCCATAATAGTTCCAATATGAAAATAACTGAAGAGATAGGATGGGTCGGGGTAGGGCCTCACACCCTCCCCCTCTAGGAATGAACGTCCTCCTGGAGTTCACCAAAAAGATGAGGGTACTGTGATCTCATACGTGCTGCATCCTCTCATGAAGCTGTAACCTCATCATAGCAATCCCACTGAACCCTAACCTGGTCCAGCTCTCAATCTCGAAGGGCCAACGTCAGACGAGCCAAAATGCGAATGGGCTCCAAAGCTAGCTGCCCGTCCGACTCCACCTGCAAGGCATCCCAATCTAAAATACGAGACTCATCATAGATATACTTTGTCAAAACTGACACATGAAACACATCGTGGATGCGTGACAGGCTAGGTGGCAAAGCTAGGGGATAAGCAACTGGTCCTATCCTCTCAAGGATCTCAAAAGGTCCGACAAAGCGAGGTGCGAGCTTAGAACCCTTTCCATAGCGGATCAGACTCTTATGCGGTCGCACTCTCAGAAAAACTCTGTCCCCAGCCATGTAACTCCGGTCTATCCTCTTTGCATCTGCATATTTCTTCTATCTATCCTATGCCTCTCTAAGGCACTGTCTAATCAAAATTACCTGCTGCTCCATATCACGGACCATCTCAGGGCCTATAGCCACTCTATCCTCAATACGGTCCCAACTCAAAGGTGTCCTGCATGGTTTGCCATACAATGCCTGAAAAGGTGGCATCCCCAAAGAAGTGTGATGCCCATTATTATAGGCAAATTCTACTAAATGTAGGTACTCCTCCTATCGGGTCTGATGATCCATGATGTACATGCGGAGCATATCCTCTAACACCTGGTTAACCCGCTCTGTCTGTCTGTCCATCTCTGGATGATAGGCTGTGCTAAAATTGAGCTTGGTGCCCAATGCCGCCTGTAATGCCTTCCAAAAGGAAGAAGTAAAGAGGGAATTCCTATCAGAAATAATCTTGCATGGAACACCATGAAGCCTGACAATATCTCGCAAGAACACCTGTGCCACTGCTGGAGCTGTGAAGGTAGTCCGGACTGGTGAGAAGTGGGCCACTTTGGTCAATTTGTCAACTGTCACCAAGATAGCATCATGGCGATGAGATGACATGGGAAGACCAATGATGAAGTCCATGGATTTAGTATCCCACTTCCATTCTGGTATAGCATGGGACTGGAGTAATCCACCTGGATGGCGGTGCTCCGCCTTGACTCTCTAACACTCAAGGCATCGGGCTACTAACTCGGCGATAAGCTACCGCATTCCTGGCCAATGATATAACTGCCTCAAGTCAGCATGCATCTTCTTAACCCTGGGATGCGTTGCATAAGGAGCTCTATGAGCCTCCATGATAATGAAATCTTGCAAACCCCCAGGAGAGGGTACATAGATGCGCCCTCTATGGCATAATAAACCATCGGACTTTAAAGAGTAGTCCACAAACTTCCCCTCCAGGGCCTCCTGAGTTCGGATCCTCTGACAAACCTCTAGATACCATTCATCCTTTGGAAATCACTGCAAAATACGGTCTCTCAAATCTGTGCTCATGGATATGGTGTAAACCTCATGTCGTCTCCTACTTAGGGCATCTGCAACCACATTCTCCTTCCCTTTGATGTAGTGGACATCAAAATCATACTCACAAAGGAACTCCATCCATCTCCTCTGACGTGCATTAAGGTTAGGTTGGGTGAAGATGTACTGCAAACTCTGATGGTCTGAATGAAGATCGAAGTGATGACCTAAAAGGAAGTGTCTCCACCTCACAAGTGCATGTACAACTGCTGCAAGCTCTAGGTCGTGCGTAGGGTAGTTAAGCTCATGAGTCTTAAGTTTCCTAGACTTGTATGCTATAACCCTACCCTCCTGCATAAGAACTGCTCCTAATCCATCTAAGGAAGCATCCGTGCATACCATGAAGTCGGCCGTGGGGTCTGGCACAATAAGAATAGGTGCACTAGTAAGTGCCCTTTTCAGATCCTGAAAAGCCCTCTCACACTTCTCTGTCCACTTGAATTTCTTCCCTTTTCGCTGGAGGGATGTGATGGGGTGTGCAACTCTAGAAAATCCCTCAACAAAGCGTCTGTAGTATCCTGCTAAACCCATGAAGCTCCTGACCTCTGTCACACTGGTAGGCACCGGCCAATCCATAATGGCTCTGATCTTTGATGGGTCAACTAAGATCCCATCGCCAGATATAACATGCCCTAGGTACTTGACCTCTAATCTAAAGAAGACACATTTCGACAAACTACCAAACAACTGGTTGTCCCTCAAACACTGCAAAACCTGCCTCAAATGCTCCTCATGCTCCTTCTCATTCCGGGAATAGATCAATATGTCGTCAAGGAACACAATCACAAATCGGTCGAGGAAGGTGCAGAATAGCCCATTCATGAGGCTCATGAATACAGCTGGAGAATTCGTAAGACCGAATGGGACCACAGTGAACTCGTAGTGGCCATAGCTGGTGTGAAATGCGGTCTTGTGGATATCACTTTCCACAATCCTCAATTGATGATATCCTGACTTCAGGTCTATTTTGGAAAACACTTTAGCACCTTGAAGCTGATCAAACAAGTCATCGATCCTCAGCAAGGGATAGCAGTTCTTGATGGTTACTTTATTCAGTTGCCTGTAATCCATGCACAACCGAAGGGATCCGTCCTTCTTCACGAAGATGACTGGTGCGCCCCAAGGGGAGATGCTAGGACGAATGTGACCCTTCTCTAAGAGTTCCTCTAGCTGCATCTTGAGCTCATTAATCTCATGAGTGGTCATCCTATAAGGTGCTCTCGAAACTGGCTCGGCTCCCGGTACCAAATCTATGTGGAAGTCAATCTCTCTGCTAGGCAGCATACCGGGTAGCTCAGCTGGAAACACATCTGCAAATGCCTCAAGGATGGGATGATCATCTATGGAAGGCTCCTTCTCATTTTCTTCCTCTCTATCACTAATCGTAATAGCGAACAACTAGCATCCCTTCTGCATGCTCTGCTTAAGCTGCATAGCAGATATCATACGAAGAGACACGGGTCTCTAAATCCCAATGATTACTATGGGAGCACCATGATCATCCTCACACTCGACCTTTTTCAAGCGACAATCCATCTTGGCTCTGTGGGCGTAAAGCAAATCCATGCCAAGTACAATGCCATAAGATCCGAGTGGTGTAATTCTAAGGTCTACTAAGGTGGTGGTATTACCAATCTGGAGCGGACATCCCCTAACCTCTGAATCCACTGACACTCTAGCCCCTAAAGCTAACTCCACTTCCCAGTTGACACTTTGCCTTATTGCCACTAGCCCGCAACGCTCCACAACCAATGGAGATATAAAGGAGTCAGTCGCTCCTGCTACCTCTGATCTTACCTGGAGCCTCGATGACTGTAGCCTAATGCTCTTCCTGGCGGTTGTCAACCGCTAAGAAGACTCTATGGGACTTGCCCATATCCCCAACTGTAGGCTCTGATGTTGCCATCCTCTGATTTCCTATCATCTGACCCTATGGACACTCTCTCGCCATGTGCCCCATGGCTCTACACGTGAAGCAAGCACTGCGTGCCTGGAACTATGTGCCCTGAGGCTTGGAAAAAGGATGCCCACCTGTCCAGCTAGAACCACTGTACCCACCCCTGGAGGACTGTCGAGCCTGTGCCGGGGGTGTGTATGTACCCTTTGCTCTCTGGTCACGCCTAGGACCCTACGACTGCCACTGCTTGGGCCTGGAGCCCTGCTGTCCTTGAGGGGGCCTTTGTCTCTGACTCTCCTGTGACTGCTATGGAGGAGGGGGTTTATAGGACCCCGAAACATTTCTATGGTTGCCTTTCCAATGGGGTTTCTGAAACCCGAAAGACCGGGGAGCCGGGTTTCGGTTCTGGAACCGATCCCTCGTGTCCTGTGGCCTGATCTGAATCTCCTCGGCTATAAGGGCCTTCTCTACAGCAACCTGAAGGCTTCTTGGAGCAGCCATCCTCACTTGTCCTGCTATCCCATCATTAAGTCCCCTGACAAATCGATTGACGAGCAACTTCTCGTCCTTTAGGTAATCTACATAAGGTAGGAGCTCAATAAACTTACTCTCGTACTGGGTCACTGAGAGACCCTTCTACTGGAGGTCGTAGAACTCATCGATCCTATGCTACCTGAAGTGCTCTGATAAATACCTCTCTCTGAACCTCTCTGTGAAGATTTTCCATGTGATGGTATCTGCAGTGAGTCCACACTTGAATTCCTCCTGCTTCCACCATGTGGAGGCTATCGATCTCAGAAAGTGGACTGCAACTCGTGCCTTTAGATTGCTCTCATAAGATCGCAATGCGAAGCACCGATTTAGGCTCAAAAGCCATGCCTCAGCCTCTACTCCGTCAGTAGATCCTCCAAAAGATGGTGGCTGGAGCCGCAAAACCTCTATAATCAAATCTCCTGGTTTCTGACGTGCTCTCTCAAAGTACATAGGTGCTGCTACTGGAAGTGGTCCGGGCAGGTGAACGGACTCTGGCTCATGCTCTGCCTTGCCCTCTATGGGATTAAGAGGTGGAGTCCTACTCCATTCCCTATCTACTGACCTATGACTCCCTGAGTTCTGATTGTCTGCATGATGGTCCACTGCTGGAAGCCTATCCTGCACGATCCCAATCAAGTTCTGAAGAGCTAGCAAGATGTCTCAGTTAGGGTCAACCGGTGGTTCGGGAGGCACTTCCGGGTTCCCTTCTGGAACCGAGTCCTCCCTATCAACATCCTTGCATGCCATACGTGTATGCTTAGGACCCCTTCCGCGCTTGTGAGCTTGTTGTGTAGTCGGAGGCATCGTAATGAGAAAATAAAAATAAAATAAAAAAAAAAATAATTAAAATTTTTTTTGTATATTTTTTTTTTGGAAATTTTTTGATTAATTTAGATAATTAAAGTGAAACGTAATGGAGAAAGGTTCCTAGTGTCGGAAACCTTGCTCTGATACCAAAATGTCATGCCCAACTTTTTGGGCACAAAAACAGAACAACAAATTTTTTTTTGACAACATGAATTCGCAACATATCCTATACATTATAATAACTTTATTAGAGTTTTGTCTTATCTAGGTTGTAAATAAAATTGTTTACTAAGGTTGGGTCATTTAACCAACTCGAATGAGCGACTTAATTGGTGGAGATTAATCAATGTCACGGATTAGTTAGCTAGCTCAATTACCTTAATTAAGTTGTCGCTAATTAAAAACGAGGGTTAATTGGTTATCTTAATGTATTAAATCATTCCCGACCATAAAATGATAATGTTATAAATTAATTGATGCCCACGCAAATTTATTATTTAAATCCAACCGATAAGGGTTCGAATTCCTATAATGCCATTTGCCCACTAAAACCGATATTAAGCTAAAGCCAATTCTAATTCCCTAAAATTAAATTGAGGGTAATCTATTGACCAATTAAATAAATTAATTTGATTTAGTGTATAGTGTATCCAACTATATTAACTCTTCATTTTTAAACCCCTTTGAAATAACTATATTAAAATTTTAATTCTCTAAGGATAATAAGCATAAAATAATTCAATTATTTAAATAACCCTAGTTATTAGTTAAAATATTAAAACACAAATCCAAATTTCCCATATCTAATTCAAAATTCCTTTAAATAAGAAAACCCTTATTCATAAAATGCTAACCTTAATTATTAATTAAAATATTAAAACTTAAAAAAATCAATTTTCAATATTCTTTATTTTAAAAAAAATAAAAATTCCTTATTCATAAAATGCTAACCCTAACCCGAAATTGGGTTAGGGTTGCATTTCTATTTATTTCCCACTTTTATTTTATTTCTTATTAATTTATACCCTAACCCGAAATGGGTTAGGGTTTATTAGAACACATTTTTTGTTTTGTTTTGTGTGTGTGTGTGTGATTGCAGGTACGGGGACGGGTTAGGGCACGACGGCCATGGACATGGCGAAGGGTTTCGAAGAGGGGGAAGAGCGGAGGAGGTGGCGCGGGGGTCTCCCGGATGCCACTGTGTTTATACATAGTGACGGTGGAGCCGTCCACTATGTATACGCACAGTGGCGGCCGCGGACCGTCCACTGTGCTTACACACAGTGGCGGCACCTCCTGTGCCATCCACTGTGGGTAAACATAGTGGCGCGGCCCGAGAGCCATCCACTGTGCTTACACATAGTGGTGGCATTTCCCGTGCCGTCCATTGTGGGTAAACACAGTGGCGCGACCCGAGAGCCGTCCACTGTGTTTACACACAGTGGCTCGGCCGGTACCCCGATTTCCTCTCTCTTTTTTTTCGTAGTTTTTTTTTAATAATATATATATATATTTTTAATATAAAAGTATATATACATATATATGTGTGTGTGTAGACGTATAAAAATGACCACATTTCTAAATGAATATTTTATGTTCATTTTTCTATTTGATTAAATTAAATTTAATTAAATTATCCACATTCTTCTATTTAATTAAATAAATTATTCAATTTATTTAAATTAAATTCACTATACCTATTTAATGAATAAATCATTTTATTCAATTAAATCCCCCTAGCCACTTTTAATTAAATTCAAATTTAATTAAATAGTTATCCCAAATTGAATAAATCAAATTTATTTAATTTCAACCAAATTGAATGAATTAAATAATTCAATTAAATCCTATTACCCCCCTATCCACTTGAAAAATCCCAAACCCCTTCCTAATCCCTTCTAGACTCTTCTAAACACTTCTAATTAACCTAACCCTCCTCTAAATTTTGTCACATCCCTAAGCAAAGGGAAGTCACTTCTCAATGTCTCAAAGTCTTTGATAACCATTAAAGGCTTTCAACCTTCAACCACTAAATGTCTCAAAGTCTTTGATAACCTTTGAAAGCTTCCAACCTTCAACCACTTAATCCACAAAGTCTCCAATAACCATTAATGGTTAATTCAAACCTTCCCACATGGTTAAAACATTTGTTTTGACTCAACCTCTATCCAACCCAAGGGTCTCATCAGGTCATTAATGCTTTGACCATGATTATCTCTTAATCATTTGCACAAAGGTTTATCCTTGGATTAACTCTTAATCCAGTGGGTAAGCCTAACTTAGACTTGACCCTTAGCCTTTAGATAACCATGAGGTCTTCTCAGGCCTTTAATGCCTCCAACCTCTTCTCTCAACCCAATCCTATGTTGACACTTGTCACTATTTCATTGGTGCCAATTGTGCACATGGATCCCCAACTTTCAAACCTGGCCCTTGATTAAACCTTTCAATCCTGACCATCCATTGCCCTGTTTGTGCTATAAATAGAGCCCTCATTCCTCCATTCTTAACAATCATCTTTCAAATTTGAAGCATCACACTTATGCTCAAATATATTCAAGCTTTCATTTCATATATGCTCATCATTTAGCCTCTCTTTAAATCAGGAAGTAGATTAAATATGTATGTTTAGAGTACTTTCTTCATCATTTAGCTCAATCATAGACTAAATATAGCATGCTAGGATAGTATTCATACTAACCTCGTCATCTTATCATCTAGTTTATTGCATTTCTAGAATCATACATAGTTTAACAACCATTTCATATTAAAATCTATCAAAGCATCTCTCGTTCTCATATTTGCCATCCCTAAACCATTTTGCTCAATGATCTGAGAGCAAAAACATTGGTTTGAGGGACATTGTGAGATAGAGAACCATGGGACCCTCCTTGGGAAGCTGAGTAACACTACGTTACTCTATAGCTTGCATCAAGAAGTCCTGTGTGTGTGTGTGGACTAGTTTATAACATAATTTTCACATATTTAGTTTTATTCGCCCACTTTTCTCGCATACATTTTTGGCGCCCACCATGGGGCTTTACCCCAAATAACAAATCATTTTTTCAAATTGATCACTTTTGTAGGTCCGCGGGAAACAGGAATCAGTGCGTCGAAAACATACAGTAGCACATCCACCTAACAGTCTAACGCTTCTAGCCTACTGTTTAGCGCGTGGGCTCTCTCTTTTAGCGCGTGAAGTCCTTTTCTTAGCGCATGAGTTTGTTTAAACAAATTTCTCCTGTAGGTCTCGACGCGGGCAAAACACAGAGTAGTGCATCGACCTGATAGATTAGCGCATCCAAACCCCATTTTAGCGCTTGTAATACATAATCCAGCGCGTTGAACTCAAACATTAGCGCATCAGATTTAAAACTTCCTTGCAGAACTGTTCGTAGAAAAAAGACAAACACAGAGTAGCGCTTCCAACACCCATATCAGCGCATCCAGAAAACAGAGTAGCGCTTCTATCATAAAGTTTAGCGCATCGCACATATATTGTAGCGCGTACAGTTTGTTCTGTAGCGCATCAAAAAAAATAAAAAATTATTGTAACCGAATTAAAATTTTAGACTTGTAGAAGTCCTCCAGAATCACTTGACATTTTATCTTTTTGTTTGTTTGTAGGGTTCTAACGGTTTCTTGCAGGTAGAGCGAGGAATTTTATTTTTACAAACAACAAAAAAAAAGATTTCTTTTGTTGACCTCCAAAACGAAAAATTTGTTTTGTTGACCATTTCCATTTTTCTAGATCAGCAAATCTTTCTTTAAGATTAAAAAGAACATCATATTTTTTTGGAGCAACATCTCTACATAGGTTAGCAAATCACTGAATTGGAGGTTTAAAAAGAACAATTGATTGCTCTGTCTTGAAAGTGGTAGGAATATGCTCTCCCCTTAACTGGGTGATCAAAAATCCAGACCACTCTTACTGCTTTCAGTTATTTCAAAGCATTTAAATCCTTTAGCAGGCCTGCCTTCCCGAGGGGTTGAAAAACTCTTAAAGCCATTCTTTGGCCGGTGTGAACGGAACGACCTAAGTGGGGAATGACTTTGACGCCAAGAATTCCAACCCACTATAATCAAATGTGGAAAGTGACGAAAGTCCTTTTCAATGGTTGCGCGCAGTGATTAGCCTTCCCCCAGTATCCTCGAGATACGTAAAGCCTTTGTTCTAAAGGTTGGGAAGCCTCCTGAGGGAGTTTATCACTGACGACCGAATGGGAAGCCTGATTACGAACCATAGAATTAGAAACTTTGAGCCGAGTCAGTAACCAAACATTGTAACATCATAGTGCAAGGGTGGGGAAAAATCCGCCCCCAAGATTACTCACCATATATCTCCCAAGATAACTACTCAATTGTGAAACAATTCACTTTAGGTTAACTTCTGGCAAAAGGCAAAAAAATGGGCGCCCCCTAGGGGGTGACACGGCTGTTTGAGCTGACGGAGTATCGAGACTAGTGGGCTATGATGTTATTGATGACCCTTGAATAAAGAGTCTTTTTGAAGTGTCTTACTTGTATCCAAACTTGTTAAAACATTGGGGATTTGAACACATCCTTGCAAGAATATACACTTTCTGTTAGATTAAGCAAAATGATTGTACTTTGTGTGCCCTGCTTACATTTGTTATTTCAGAAAATCATCCATCACATTTGAAAATTTCTCAACAAAATTCAAAATCCACAAAACAATCTCCTAAACAGAAAAATCAGGGCAGTCTAGCGCATAAGAGCAACATCTTAGTGCGTGGAACACTTCTATTAGCGCATCCAAACATCAAATTAGTGCGTGCAGATTAAAACAGTAGCGTTTCAATCCTGAGGTAAACCAGTATAAAATCCTTTAGCCCATCCACAACACAGTCTAGCGCGTCTCAGTGACCTCTTAGCGCGTAGGAATCAAAGATTAGCGCATAAAACAAAACAGTTAGTGCGTAGCAAACCCAGTGTAGCGCGTAATTTTTCAAAAAATTTCAACAACAATTTTCAACAGTCCTATTTTAGCACATGGCCGCCACATCCTAGCGCGTAGCATACATACATTAGCGCATCTACTCAAACAGCTAGCGCGTATCAGGCCCAGTGTAGCACGTAACTTTTTCAAAAAAAAAATTCAACAGCAACTTTCAACAGACCTAACTTTAGTGTGTGAAAGAAACAGCTTAGCGCGTAGAAATCAGAATCCAGCGCATCTTCTCCAACAGTTAGCGCATTGGAAGCCCAGTCTAGCGCGTAGATTTTTCACCGGTTAACAAAAATTTTCCAAAATCCAAATTTTAGCGCGTATCTTGGGGCAGATTAGCGCGTGTGCTCTTTCCTTTAGCGCATCAAAGCAATTAAGTAGCGCATCTAATCTCTGTTCTAGCGCGTGATCAAAAGTCGAAAAACAGAAAGTTGAAACTGAGAATTTTTGAAAATTTCAAAAACATTTTAAAAGACTTTTTCATCAAAAATTCATCTTTTTTCAAACCAGAGTGACAAAAACAAACCATTGAAAACTTTTCTCAAGTTAAATTTGTGTCAAGCAAAGTTGTCAGAATCTGAAACGAATTGCACAATAGAGGACGTTTCTCCTATCATAATCCGGAAAATTTTCATCATCAGTCTCAATCAAATCCTTTAACATCTTACGAATTATTATCTCACAAACACTTGTCTAAAAATTCTCAAATCGTCAAATCTAGTTTCCAGATCGGGAAACTTTTATCCATATCATTTGACACACTTTATCGTGAAGGGGCAGCCTTCACTCTGATAAAGTAAGATTTGAAATTTCCAAAACAAGAATCAACTGAATCCAAACCAATCAAAGGAAATCATTGATCACTCTTGCATGACTAATCCCCTTATTTTGAGAAGAAAGAACCTTTATCGTAACATCACGTTGAAGAAACAACAACCTAGTTTTTCCAAATTCATCAAGCGAAATAAGTTTTTATATATCAATTGTCAACTCTTCAAATCTCATCGGGTATTTCTTCATCACGTCAAACGTTATATCCAAAACAAATCTAGCGAATTTGACAAAGAACCCCTGAAAATAAGAGCATACTGTCAAAAGCCTGCTTTTAATCAAAAGATAAATCGAGGTGGGAAAATCAATCCAGCATTCCTACCCGACGAGTGCATCACATATAACACATCTCGACCAGAACCACCAACGCCCGAACGACACATCGAAGAGGCTTTTGTTCCTTTCATCACTGAAAGCTTCTACTAAAATGCCTGTCACTCACTCTCAACGAGCTAAACAAAGCGAGACACACGCAGAATCAAGTATGAATCGCAGATTATCAAATCCTTTTGAAGTTCCACCCGTAGAAGAACCTGAAATTACTGACGCACTTCTTCGGGAATGTCAAGAAAATCCTTCCTTTCAAAAACTTGTCAAAAAGCTCATGGAAAATGACAAGGAAAAATATCTGTTGATGCTCACAAGTAAAGGCGTTAAACTTCCAGAAGATTTCGACGCAAACGTCTTTCAAACCAGGTCTCAACAATATACATATCAAGAGCAACAAAGAGAAGAAGAGACTCGCATACCTGAGCAACATATTCTAGAGCAACATATACCAGAAATGCGAATACCTGAACTTGAAACTCCAGAGCAACACATACGATTTACTACACCTTTTCAGTTAAGAACAACTACAAGGGAAAAACTCTTCCCTCGGTAAGATAATGCGCCCTTGGTTGCTCTTACTCAACAAATGCAAATGCTGCAAAGACAAATACAAGATATGCAACAAGGGACAATAGTGCGGTATTCTATAAACGAAATCTGTCCTTATCCATTTGACAGAAGATTAAGCATGGTACCTTTTCCTCCAAACTCAGACGTTCCCAAATTTGATAAATATGATGGGAAAAGTGATCGTCGGGATCATGTTTGAGAATTTTGCACCATGAGTCTTGAATTTGCTCATGATGACACTTATCTAATAAGGTTGTTCCCAAGAAGCCTGGGAGGACAAACAATGGAATGGTTATCCAAGATTACACCACCTGTCAGATCATTTGACGAATTGGTTAACAAATTCATCACCCACTATTCTTACAACATCCAACATGCCATAACCATGCTAGATGTTTGCAACACCAAACAAAAGAACAATGAAACATTCATGTTATTCCTTCAGCGTTGGCAATGCATGGTATCTAGATATCCTCGTGATATTCTTGAAAAGGAGAAAATGGAAATCTTCATTGATAACTTAAATGGCGAAATGAGTTATAGACTCAAACTTCAATGCATACCATCCTTTGCCAAATTGATTGAAAATGGCATTCAAGTAGAGGAAGCTTGTGTCAAAAAGGGAACACTCAAATTCTACAAGGAAGGAACAAATTCATCAAACTACAATAACCAAAACAACACCAACTTTGACAAATCTAGATTTTGGACTCGAAACAAAAATGAAAGCAACAATGAACCACATGATCCTAAATCGAAACAACCAGTGCTTGCATTATCTGGAAATCCTCAGAACACGAAAAATGCTAAAAATGCTACTCCCAGTGCTAATACGTATGCGCAAAACACTGATCCAGGACAAATCAACACCAACGATAGTCGAGGCAAAAACATGAATCCAGGACCTAACAACAATCCACGCAACAATACAAACAATTTCCAAAAGTGTATCTTCACACCACTAGGACAATCACTAGAATCCGCATTCAGAGAACTTTTGGCAAACAAGGTTCTTTCTTTACCACCAATCAACAATTATGAACCCCCAGTCAAACCACCTTGGTGGAATGATTCACACTTGTGATTTCCATCGCAACAAGGGTCATAGAACAAACGAGTGCATGAGATTGAAACACATAATCCAGGACATGATTGATCAAGGTGACTTAATGGTAGATGGTCTCAAAACAAATAATGATCACGAAGCCTTCAAAAATCCTCTCCCAAATTACAACAAAGATGGAGCATCAACTTCAAATGATACACGCGGAGCTCGTATTAATCACATTTATGATAACACTATCAATCATTTATCAACTGAAGATCATCAAGTAAATGTCATCACCATCCGAGATCAGCGTGATCATGAATCTGTCAATGTAACAACCCGCACTCAGAAATATGTCTTGAAGGGACATACTGCACCTGCAACTACCACACCTAAAATCTAATATGACTTGGTTAACCAACTACGCAAGACTCCAGCTCAGATATATATCCTGGAATTATTAAAACTATCACCCAAGCACAAAGACATATTGGAGCAAGCATTATTGGAAACAAATGTACCTCCAAATCTGGATACTGACAGATTTCAAGCCATGGTCGCCCATATGACAGGATCTCATAACCTCACCTTCACAGAGCACGACAATACCTCATTGAGTCATCCGCATAATACCCCTCTCCATATTGAAGTCATTGTTTGCAAACACTGAGTCAAGAGAGTCCTAATAGATGGAGGAGCCGGCCTTAATATCTGTACTTTAAAGCTTATCTGTGCATTAGGCTTATCAGAAGAATCTATTGATCCTTGCAAAAAGATTACCATAAAAGCATATGATGATGAAGAGCGGTCCTCTAAAGGCACAGTAATATTACCTATTCAAGTAGGCCCAGTACAAAAGGATACTATTTGTCAAGTCTTAGATATTGATCTGACCTACAATATTTTGTTAGGACGACCCTGGATACATGAAATGCAAGCAGTCCCTTCTACATATCACCAATGTGTCAAGTTTCCTTATGATGGACAAGAAATCTCCATATCTGCTGATCATAATCCATTTCAACATTACAATGCAATGGGGGCAGCCCAGGACAGTTTGGTTCCTCATAATAGAGAAAAGCAGCAATCTTCAACATCAAATCCATATACAGCAAAATCCAACTCCTTATGGGGAGACTTCAAGCAGAAAATGCAAATCAAAGACCAAGGCATGGGAGAATACTCTTTAGAGCCTTTATGTTTGGCAAAATTGCCAACCTCACCTAGATCGCATGGTTTGCCTACTACATCAACACAACTGGCTACTCAGCCCATCACTAAATTTGATGGTACTTTCATCCAATTGGGTACTCTAGCACATGAATCAGAAGACAAAGATATTCTTAGCTGGTTATACAAAGATGAAGAAGAAAATCATAGAGCAGCTGCTCTGGACATTGTTCTACCAACACACATGTATGGAAAAGGCTACTTAATCATGAAGCAAATGGGATATGACGGTAAAGGACCCATTGGCAAACACAAAGAGGGAGTCACTGAACCTATAGATCTTCCTTCACAACCTAGCAGAAATAAAGTAGGATTGGGTTCTAAACTCACGTTCCTATTAAAGCGGCCGCCTCACCTACCTATCAAACCTCAATGGAAGGAAAAGAAGAAGTACAAAGAAGAATCCTGGCAGGAAGCACTTTTTGAATCAGCAGAAACAATCCGGAAGGCACGAGAACGTCAAGATCAGAAGTTACATCAGGAAAAACTTCTAAGTCATAAGAAGGCCCTATCTGCAGCAGTAGCTCATATTCAAACACCAATATCTCAAGAACAAATCAGGACATCTTCAAATACCATTATTCCTCCTCGAAGAAGCACAGTCTATGAACAAATCTAGCAAGTAGAAGACGGATCTGATACAGAATCAACAAAAACCATCAAAACGGTATCTATCATCAAAGATTTGTTTTCATCGTACAACACACCTGTTTACAGCACAGATAGAATCTGGGATGATGCTTATGAAACAAATTCCAATGAATATGAATGGGGTACCTGCTCCAATGCTACTATTGATATCCTGGATGATACTGATTCTATATCCCTTTCTCAGGAAGAACATAACGCAGAGGATAGACCTCTTGAATTTGGACCACAACATATCTATGACGCTCCGGAAAGTGAACAGAAACATTATGAACAAATCTATGTGGAAGATGATACCATCGAGGACCTCGACGAAATCCTAAATTTCTTTAAACCAAAAACCCAGCACGATGAAAACTCTATCCTAACACTTACGGTAGCCGAACTTGATCCACCCAACGATTCCTTACCACTTGTCTTTCCTGACCTCATCGACTAGGACGAACCTAAAACAAATGATATACCAATTTTCCCAGATGATGCATCTATTGTCCATTACCTATGTACCGTAAATCCGGAAACAAGCTCTACTAGTGGCCGAAATAATGATATCTGTCAATCGGGGAATGCCATGTCTCTCAGTCGCAAAAATGCATCAAATAATGAATCTAATGCTGAAAACCAGTCAATGGCAGCTCTAGATCACAAAAAAGTAAAAATAAAGGACGTATCGGAGGGTGAAAACCTTTTTAAGGCACCTAACGATGGGAGACTTGACACCCTTCCTGAGCACTTTCATGAGCGATTGCCCATATTGATTGAGCCTACTCAATCAATCAACATTGGTACCACAGAAGCAGCCAGAAATATACATCTTGCAGAATCTTTGATAGAGGCAGAAAGATCGGCATTCATCATCTTCTTTAAAGAACAACAAATCAACTTTGCTTGGTCATATGCTGATATGCCTGGAGTAGATCCACACTTAATCATGCATCATTTGTCCATCTCTACTAGAGTTAAGCCAGTCAAGCAAAAGCTACGAAAGATGAATCCACAGGTGGCACTCATGGTCAAAACTGAACTAAAAAAATTATTAGACGTCGGATTCATCCGACCCATTGACTATGCAGAGTGGATATCCAATATCGTTCCAGTATCAAAACTGGATGGTAGTATCAAAATATGCACTGACTTCAGAGACGTCAACAAAGCTTGTCCCAAAGATGACTTTCCTCTGCCAAGTATCGACATAATTGTAGATCTCACAGTAGGCCATGCAATGCTCTCACTAATGGATGGTTTCTCAGGCTATAACCAAATCAAGATAGCTCCTGAAAATCAAGATAAAACAACATTCACCTGTCCTTAGGGGACGTACTGTTGGAATGTCATGCCTTTTGGCTTAAAAAATGCGGGAGCCACTTATCAAAGAGCAATGACAACCATATTCCATGATATGATGCACACATTTATGGAAGACTATGTGGATGATTTACTAGCAAAATCCTTCACCAGAGCTGAACATCTCGGCATCCTAACAAAGATCTTTGATCGATTGCAAAAATTCCAAGTCCGACTCAACCCTAAGAAGTTGGTCTTTGGGGTTACATCAGGCAAGTTACTAGGCTACATAGTATCAGCTAAAGGTATTGAAGTTGATCCAGCAAAGGTACAAGCCATCATGGACATGCCACCACCAAAGAATATCAGTCAACTTAGATCTCTACAAGGACGACTTCAATCAATCAGGTGATTCATTGCTCAACTAGCAGATAAAAGTCTGCCATTTAACCACTTGCTACACAAAAATGTACCGTTCAGATGGAAGACTAAGTGTGCAGAATCTTTTTACCAAATTAAACAGTACCTGATGAATCCACCGGTTCTAGTACCACCAGTTGCCGGAAAGCCTCTTATACTATATATCTCAACAACAGATATTTCACTGGGGGCACTATTGGCACAAGAAGATCAGCAGGGAAAGGAACGCACCATATACTACATCAATAGAACATTGAATGGCTATGAGCTCAACTATACATTCATTGAAAAAGCTTGCCTAACAGTAGTCTTTGCATCTCAGAAATTCCAACATTACATGCTAGCACACACCATAAAGCTAGTGGCAAAAATTGATCCTCTCAAATATCTGCTCAGCAAAGCTGCTCTTACAGGTCGATTGGCTAAATGGGTCATGATTCTCAGTGAATTCGACATCCAATACATAGAAAGACGAGCCATCAAAGGACAAGCAATTGTAGATCAGTTGGCCGAAGCACCGCTACCAGGCAAACAAACCATGGAGGTTGAATTTCCAGACAGGGATATACTCACTCTTTCTACTACACAATGGACCCTATACTTTGACGGATCCTATACTCAACATGGTTCAGGTGCCGGCATTCTGTTCATCACTCCTGAAGGACACACTATGCCAAAATCATATAGACTTATGTTTCCATGCACAAATAATGTGGCTGAATATAAAGCACTGGTCATAGGCATCAAAATGGCCGTAGAATGGAAAATCACAGAGTTAAAAGTCTATGGAGACTCACAACTGGTCATTAATCAAATTAATAACAACTATCAGACAAAGGACGACAAGCTACTACCTTACAAACGAATGGTGGATGACATCAAACAGTATTTTGTGCACATCACCTTCGAGCAAATACCAAGGTTGAACAACAAAGCAGCCGATGCAATGGCTACAATCGCTTCGCTACTACAAATTCCTGAGCAATAGAGTCGTTATGAGTTCCTGGTAGAGCAACTGTTCTCCCCCGCCTATGACCACTCCGAATCCCATGTTATCTATGCCTTAACTGGTTCAGATTCTCCGCTATATGGACCAATATATGACTACCTCAAGCATAATATCTTACCCATTGACCAATCCCGTAACCAAAAACGTAACTTTATCCGACAAGCTGCCCGTTACACCCTTACCGCTGATACTCTATATCGTCGAGGTGTCGATGGTACTCTTCTTCGTTGTCTTGATCGTAATGATTCTGATTTGGCTTTACACGAGCTTCATGAAGGTATTTGTGGCACACATTCAAGCGGCACTACTCTTGCTAAAAAGCTTCTAAGGATGGGATACTACTGGCCTACAATGGAGAAAGATTCATATCACTTTGCCAAGAAATGTCCTAAATGCCAAATCCATGGTAATCTGATACATGCACCAGCATAGGAACTGCATCCATTTACAACATCCTGGCCCTTTTGTCAGTGGGGACTGGATCTAGTTGGCAAAATTCATCCTTCATCTTCAAATGGACACAAGTTCATTATAACAACAACAAAATACTTTACCAAATGGATCGAAGCAGTTCCCATGACCACAGTGACCGGGAAACAAATTGCCTCTTTTATCCTAAATTATCTGATCTGCAGATATGGTATTCCAAGTTCAATCGTCACAAATAATAGACGGCCCTTCAAAAATCAAGATGTCCAAGAACTATGTGAAAAATTCAAAATCCAACATCGATTTTCTACACCATACTACCCACAGGGAAATGGTCAAGCAGAAGCATCTAACAAGACAATCCTAAAAATCCTCAAGAAAATAGTGAATGATGTAGGCAAAGATTGGCACGTATAACTCAATCCAGCACTTTGGGCATATAGGACCAGCATTCGCACACCTACAGGAGCAACACCATATTCATTGATATATGGATCAGAGGCTATTTTACCCTTAGAGGTAGAAATTCCACCTCTCAGAGTCTCTTTGAAAGGTTTAATCCCTGATGAAGATTATCGAGTTAACCGACTGCAAGAACTGGAACTATTAGATGAAAGACGCCAACATGCTTATACTCATCTCAAAGCATATCAGCAATGCATGTGCAGGAGCTACAATCATAAGGTCATTCCTCGCAACTTCAAGGTTGGTGATCTAGTCCTCAAAGAAAATCCAAGAAATCAGCAAGATCGAGAAGAGAAAGGGAAATTTGAACCTAACTGGTTGGGTCCCTATGTCATCATATCAGTCTATGGATCAAGTGCGTATCAGCTAACAAATTCTGAAGGAGATGTGCTCGATGATCAAATTAACAACATTCATCTGAGGAAGTACTATACTTAAGGTAGCCTAGTGCACGGAAAAAGCCAAAAACAAACAAAAAAATCAAAAAATCCAGAAAAAACAAAAATACAAAGTACAATAAAAACAAATGGTGAAAACTTGGTAAACAGGCGCCCTTGTGAAAGACCGGTTCCTTTATCTATATCCATGCCATTTTATCCATCAAAACACTATCGGCCATCTCCCGACACTTAGCATATATCCATTCAAGACATACTTAGCATAGTCACTATCCTGGGTTATCCACCTATATCTATTCTCTTATCGCATTCCACCATGGCTTGGAAATCACTGTACATAATCGTATCCAGAAGTACACTCAGCTAGGGGCATTAAATTGATCAACTACTTGCAAACATTCAAGACATTCCAACTATTGCAAAACTCAGACACACGCCATCCAACAAACACAACTACGCTTCATCACAACAACCAAGACAAAAACAATACACAGGAATCTCAAGGATGGATGATTTTCTGACATACTAAATGTTGCATTATCGCATAAAAGTCTTGATTATTTTGCATTTTGAACTTTTTAATTGTTGGAATCTCCTCCTTATCTCATACAAAGCTTCAAAGCTAGAGATCATGGGGAACTTCTAGTATTTTCTTAGTCTTCTGTCTGGGAGGCGATCACTCGTACTGTGTGAATATTTGCCTCGAGACATGATCCATTGAATATCACTAAAGGCCTGATTCTACTTCACACATACAAATGATCAAATCTTGTCTGTTTACGCAATACGCACTCAGGTCGTCCTGGTTCAATTATACCTTGACGCTTGTGCTATCTTGCAAAATCAAATATCATGTAAATTTTTCTCAGGTCATTATGGTTCAATTATACCATTATGCTTGTATAAATTTTCAACATATCCAAAAATCAATAAATGCTCCATGATGATATTTACAAAGAAAGCAAATAAATGGTTTTATCGGATGGCAAATACAGAATGAGAGATGCTCCAAAGACAATTAGTTGCATATCATTTTACAAATAGTTGCATATCATTTTACAATTAGTGGCATATCATTTTACAATTAGTTACATATCATTCTTGTATCATTCATTACATATCATTTTGCATCATTATTACATCATTTTTTACATCATATCCTATTACAATCAGTCGCATATTAAATCATACATCTCATTTTCAAGATACATCTCACAGCATATCAAAGCATACATCCTGCATCATACATTACATCATCTATGTAAACATTACATCATCATCTGAAAAGGAACTAGCACACATAAACATGCATCCATCTACACATCACATGATAAAAAATGGTGCCATCCATATATCTCAAAAATGATCCAAAATGTACAAAATATGTCAAAACTGTGTCCAGTACAAAGAGTACAATGCTCAAAAATACAACAGAGACCATGTCTCTCAAGTATGACTATCTCCTGACGGAGATGGTCTAGCTCTAGATGCACCCGCCCCTGGATCTCCAGGAGGGTCCTGTCTTGCTCCCGATACACTTGCCCCTGGATCTCCAGGAGGGTCCTATCTCGCCGGCCCCGTCACTCCTCGGCTCTCAGATCGTGTACCAGCAGTTCGAGATCGACTCGATCTCGACTGTGCAAAGCTCTCCACTCGTCGATCTCGAGGTACTGCCGCCTCATAATGCCGCCTGTAATACTCAACCTCCTGTACTCTCCATGTCAGCTCTCTCAGGGTGTCTCTCAATGGACCACCCGCCGCTGCTCTCTGTACACTCGCCAAGGCCTCCTCCGCTCGTCCTCGCCGCTCTATCTCAGTATCTCTCTCAGTGGTCAACTGAGAAATCTGCCGCTGATAGGTCAAAATCTGCGCCTGCAGCTGCTGAACGGTAATCTGCAGGGTCCAGATCTGTGCATCCTCCACATGACCTGGCACTCGAACCCGCAGTGGTCCCTGTGCTGGAGGAACCCCTCCCACTCGCCTTGTCCTCGGTACTGGAGGTGGGAGTATATCTACCCTCCTCCTCTGAGTTGGTCTCACCATCTCCCCCTCTCAATCCTCCCCTGCCATACCGCTCTCTCCACACCTCTACCTCCCCGCCTCCCTCTAGCTCCTCTACCTCATCCATCCTCTCCATCATCTCCATCATCCCCCCGTCTCCCTCCTCCCCATCCGAATCAAATGCTGGCCTCATCTCCTCTGGATCTGAGATCCTCGCCACTGCCCGCGCAGCAAACAAACGGGCAAACTCCTCTGTCATCCCGGCATCCTGTATCTCTGGGGCATAGTCCCAGACCTGCCCAGCTAACCCTATAAACTCCTCTATCGCCACTGCACTATCAATGGTCGGCCCCCAATCGGCCACATCCTGCTATCGCCGTGCATATAAACATGCTCCCTGAGGAATCCCCTGCTGGCGCCCGAACTGCCGCAAAACTTGGGTCACCAAAAACCGCTCAATGACTAACGGGGTCCTCCCAATCAGATACCTCGTCATGAATATAAAAGGCATCTCTATCCCATCCTCTGCCCATACCTCGCAATCTGTATACGGTCTCCAGGTGACCGTATCAATATCATAAAAAACCCTCCTCCAATACTCTAGTTTGCCCAGCTTACGCTGGACAACTAGACCTCTATATCCGTAGGCGTATGCTGCACCTACAGGCCTATCTCTATCCGCCAATGGCCTCGCTGCTGGAATGCGCTCCCAGCACCATACCTGTAATAGGGTCACGCCAGCTGATAAACTACCGTAACCAAGGTACACTACCTCATGAAGGCTCCTGTAAAGATGGGCCAGCATCGCTGACCCCCATGAAAATCTTCGCCCCTGCGTCACCATCTGCTCCAAAACCAGCCCCCATCCCACTAAAAATCCCTTTGACCTGCGATCAAGACAAAGGAATCCCCCAATAAAACCTGCCAATACAGATGGCAGTGGTGCATAATCCAGATCCAAAAACTCCTACTAGGGGATCTCATATCCACAGACAGTCTCATCATGAAATATGCGGCGCAGTGCCTCTGTGCCGCCCTCCTCTGACTGCTCGTAGGGTAGCAGTGCCCCTACCACAGGAATGCGCAAAATCTGATAGCAATCCTCCAGTGTCACTATCATCTCTCCAGTGGCAAAATGAAAAGTGTTCGTGTCGCTATGCCACCTCTCTGCCAACGTTGTCAAAAGTCCCCGGTTCACAGTGAACCAAGGCATATCTAGAAGAGAGGACAATCCACATCTCTCTATAATGTCCAAGTCTGCCTGTGACAATCTCGGTATCAGTATCCATGGTCTCGGAAATCTCTCCCTCAACTGCACAATACCCAATCGCTCCTGTCGACAAACAAAAACATATCCAATATCAGTTTCCACATCAACACAAAGATATCAAAATCAAACTTACATCAACAACATGAAACAATTTGCTCATCTACAATCAAAGTTCAAAATCATATCATTTCATATCAACTTGTAACACAACTCAAGTTCTTCAAAAACCATATCAAAACTTGTAAAACAACTCAAGTACCAAAATCACATAAACTTGTAAAACAACTCAAGTTTCCCACCCATATCAAAACTTGTAAAACAACTCAAGTTTCTAACCCATATCGGCTTGTAAAACAACTCAGGCTTTCACATACATTGAACTTAAAACAGACCACGCAAAAACATCATATTCTGATCACAACAAACAGATTGATATCTATACATAACTTGGAAAATTGCACATCAAAACAAGTTATACAAATACTCATCTTGGGTAAATTCATCAAAAACACGACAGGCACACAAAACACATTTTCAACTCGGCCAAAACTGTAAAATTTTTCTGATGCGCTAAAATAGATCTTCAATGGGCTAAAACACCCCCACGCGCTAGGCTGTTTCTCCTACGCGCTAATCTATCTATCCTATGCGCTAGACTCTATTTACGCGCTACTCTTTTCCTCCACTGCGCTACCTAACCTGTCATATGCGCTAGACTCTGTCTACGCGCTAATATATCTCTCCTAGGCGCTACCCGTTTAGCCCTATGCGCTAGGTTATCCCTACGCGCTAAATCCCCTTCCCTAAGCGCTACCATTTTAGCCCTATGCGCTAGGTTATCCCTACGCGCTAAATCCACTTCCTTATGCGAACCCCAGCGGCTCCTATGCGCTAGGTTAGTCCTACGCGCTAACCTGTGGATGCGATGTGCTACCCACCACTTTACATGTGCTGTTCTACGTGCACGCGCTAACCTAAAAATCCTATGCGCTAACCAACATTTTCGGACGCGACCCCTAAATTTTAAGTTGATGCGCTACTCTACACTGCGTATGCGCTATAACAGACCCTAAACGCGCTAAAACGAAATATCCGAACTTTGAAAATTAAAAAAGCCTAAAAACGACAAAACAAAAAGTCAAAAAGAGGTCAAAAACGTTGACTTACTGGTGGTCCATGCGCTACAGGCCTCCGGTACCTCCGAATGCGCTCAAAACGGTGTCTGTGATAGGGAATCGACATTTTCTCTCCAGAGCAAATTCTCTTTCTTCACAATCAACAAAGCACAAATGAACCTAATTTGACCCCTTTTCCCCTTTTATAAGAGGAAAATGAAATTAGGGTTAGCAAACTGGACCTGTAATATGGTCGTGGTCTCCCCTATCCCAAAACAGATATAACTTATCGGGAGATGAATCAATTTACACACTTTTTACATACACGAAATCCTACACATCATACAAACTTCATCAAAATAAATAAAAAAATTTCAAAATTGATTCATCTCCCGATGGGGCATCACACATCAAATATCAAATCTGGGGCATCACACATCGAATCTGGGGCACGACTTGCAAATCAAAAGAATGACACAAAAATTGCATTTGATCATAAAATCACAAAAACACATCATTTTCTTTGAAATAACATGTGCACACACGTCACTTCAAAGAGGAGAAAAATGTAGACGTATAAAAATGACCACATTTCTAAATGAATATTTTATGTTCATTTTTCTATTTGATTAAATTAAATTTAATTAAATTATCCACATTCTTTTATTTAATTAAATAAATTATTCAATTTATTTAAATTAAATTCACTATACCTATTTAATGAATAAATCATTTTATTCAATTAAATCCCCCTAGCCACTTTTAATTAAATTCAAATTTAATTAAATAGTTATCCCAAATTGAATAAATCAAATTTATTTAATTTCAACCAAATTGAATGAATTAAATAACTCAATTAAATCCTATTATCCCCCTATCCACTTGCAAAAATCCCAAACCCCTTCCTAATCCCTTCTAGACTCTTCTAAACACTTCTAATTAACCTAACCCTCCTCTAAATTTTGTCACATCCCTAAGCAAAGGGAAGTCACTTCTCAATGTCTCAAAGTCTTTGATAACCATTAAAGGCTTTCAACCTTCAACCACTAAATGTCTCAAAGTCTTTGATAACCTTTGAAAGCTTCCAACCTTCAACCACTTAATCCACAAAGTCTCCAATAACCATTAATGGTTAATTCAAACCTTCCCACATGGTTAAAACATTTGTTTTGACTCAACCTCTATCCAACCCAAGGGTCTCATCAGGTCATTAATGCTTTGACCATGATTATCTCTTAATCATTTGCACAAAGGTTTATCCTTGGATTAACTCTTAATCCAGTGGGTAAGCCTAACTTAGACTTGACCCTTAGCTTTTAGATAACCATGAGGTCTTCTCAGGCCTTTAATGCCTCCAACCTCTTCTCTCAAACCAATCCTATGTTGACACTTGTCACCATTTCATTGGTGTCAATTGTGCACATGGATCCCCAACTTTCAAACCTGACCCTTGATTAAACCTTTCAATCCTAACCATCCATTGCCCTGTTTGTGCTATAAATAGAGCCCTCATTCCTCCATTCTTAACAATCATCTTTCAAATTTGAAGCATCACACTTATGCTCAAATATATTCAAGCTTTCATTTCATATATGCTCATCATTTAGCCTCTCTTTAAATCAGGAAGTAGATTAAATATGCATGTTTAGAGTACTTTCTTCATCATTTAGCTCAATCATAGACTAAATATAGCATGCTAGGATAGTATTCATACTAACCTCGTCATCTTATCATCTAGTTTATTGCATTTCTAGAATCATACATAGTTTAACAACCATTTCATATTAAAATCTATCAAAGCATCTCTCGTTCTCATATTTGCCATCCCTAAATCATTTTGCTCAATGATCTGAGAGCAAAAACATTGGTTTGAGGGACATTGTGAGATAGAGAACCATGGGACCCTCCTTGGGAAGCTGAGTAACACTACGCTACTCTATAGCTTGCATCAAGAAGTCCTGTATATGTGTGTGGACTAGTTTATAACATAATTTTCACATATTTAGTTTTATTCGCCCACTTTTCCCGCATACAATATGTATATTTATATATATATATATGTATATATATATATGTGTGTGTGTATCTATATATATATATATTCACTGCCATGACCAGAATACATACATATATCTTTTTTTTTTAAAGGTATCCATTGAGTATGTTTTCAGATATATATATATATATATATATATATATATATATATATATATATATATATATATATATAAACCTAATAGGGTTAGGAAGCCTATTTTGATTAATTTTAACACAGAAGCATGCAATCCCCTATATATTTTTTTTGTAACAGAAATACACAGGTCCAAAATATGTTTTTGTTGTTTTACAACTTGCAGGAGTAGGTTAAATACTAGTACATTCTCTGATTTTAAATCTCATTCTTAGGTGTGATTTATCTAATTATACAGCATTCAGGAGTTATTAATATATATATATATATATATATATATATATATATATATATATATATATATATATATATATATATATATATATATATATATATTTTCCAAACAACTATGCAACATGTTTTCTACAGCAATGTTTAAATACTAGTTCTTTTTTAGCTATGCCTAAACAGAGTTAAAGAGAACAAAAATAACAGTAAATAAACTTTGCAAGAAATTACTAAAACATTGCATTCTTTTTTTTTTTTTTTCTTCCTTAATTTAAATTTGCAGAAATACACATGACAACAGAATTCTTTTTTTTTTTTGAGACAAAATTTGATACAATTTACAGCAACCTAATAAATGTTCAGAACTTAAATAAAAGGTACTTTGCATATAGAATATTTCAATACTAGGGTACACATTTACAATGGGTGAAAATAACCCAACTAGTCTCTCATTCTTAATGATGAGGATTTGAATAAAAGAATACATTTATTTAAACAGAAATAAAAGAAACAACTTAAAGCCCTTTATTTACATTTTTTTTCTTTTTGCAACAATTCATAAAATTACAATTTTGCTTTTCTGCATCTAAATAGAAATCTAAATCTACATAAAAATCCGCAACTCCTAGATTCTTTTCCCAGCAACCTGCATATAAAATTTTTTTAGGGCTATGACCATGGGGTGCTCACCTCCCAGCCTAGGCTTACCAGAAGCCACCCCCGAACTTGGAGAATCAAGACCCAGACGGGGTTACAACCAAGCAATACAACAAGCAAAGGGGAAAAGAAATCAACACAACATACACATCCCTTCCCAAGCTGAAACTCTATCACAAAATGTGATGCCTTACTAGGGTGGAAGTGGACCAAGTACCCTAGGGGAGAAATTTGCTAGATAGAACTTACAGCCAACTCATGGCATCCATGAAAGAATAACAAAAAAAAATCCTCCTTAATCCCTACACCCTTATGACCCCCAAAAAGGCAACCATGCCATATTTGCACCCCCTTATGATCCCCAAGTGAAATAACACAAAAGAAAGGCAGCAAGGGTCTCATGGATAGACCCTTGAGATCACTCTCAAAATGAGAGCCTCTCACCCTAAGGGCTGTCAAGCTCCTTCCACCCCCAAGACCAATTTTTCCTCCCAAGGAAAGGATGGTCTTGAACACTCCCCAAACACAACAATACATAAAACAAAAATAAGCAAGAAATCACATAGATTTTTACAAGTACAACACAAATACAGAAATAAAAACAATTTCCATTCAAGCATTCTAGAACATTCTTACATTTACATAAGAGGGAAAAGTAACACCAACCTTGACCTGCCAAGGAAAATCTAGGGGAAAGCTTGATGAAGAGCTGCCCAATCCTCAATCTTTTTCTGCAATTCCTTAGCCCCAAATTTTCTATGCCTAAAAACTAGTTTTCCTCCAAAATTCCTCCAAAAATCTCCAAGGGTGGAGAGTGGATGATTAGCTCACTAAGCTTCCATTCTTAGCCTAAGAAGGCCTCTCTCACTCCTTCCAACCTCTTGGATAGAGTGAGGGATCCCCCATTGGGTTGGTCTTCCCTAGGTCTTACACACTCCCTAACCTAGGTACCTAGAGAAGGGAAAATGGAATGGGGAAGAGGGATTACTCCCTTCAAGAAGGTTATCCTACCAAGGATGGCACTCCTATAGATGGAATTCGTCCATCTTGGGAAAACCACTTTTTTGGGTGGTTAAACAAGTGCTAAGGGAAAGACACATGACCAATTTTGGCCTTCACCCATAGGTACCCCATGAGGCCTAATAGAAATGCTCTAAAATTGACTCTAGGAGTTGATTTGACCCTCAGAAAGTCCATCTAAAGTTAACCTACGGGTCAACTCTGAGTTGACCCTCCTTGTGACTCACTAACCTAGATTTCTTGGTTCCTTCAAGGATAATTAGGAGATATAACCATTAACAAAAATAAAACTCTCCTAAAAGGTGACATGACAAATTGCCAACACAACATACTACATAGGTGTCAAGTGACACTACAAA
Source organism: Cryptomeria japonica (assembly GCF_030272615.1). Classification (NCBI taxonomy): domain Eukaryota; kingdom Viridiplantae; phylum Streptophyta; class Pinopsida; order Cupressales; family Cupressaceae; genus Cryptomeria; species Cryptomeria japonica. The sequence continues at coordinate 416,290,376 of NC_081411.1, read as the reverse complement.
ATAATTCCACATCACAATACACACGTGGCAATTGTCCCTTAAACGATTTAAACAATTCAATAAATACAATTTACACTCATGCAACATTTTACATTTACGAATAAAATACAATACATACGGGGTGTTGCCTCTCCAAATAGACAACCCCTGGTTTTACGAACGCACATAGGCCTAGGCTTGATTTTCCATAATATTTCCATGGTCACATGGATAATTTCCTGCACATCTCAATTTAAACATTAGTACTTCCCAATAGCCTCATATAATATAAAACACATAATTAGAATACAATACATTCATTCTGCAAAGACTTGTCATTATAAAATACGATTTGTCACAAATCAAAGCAATTCATCATAATCCTCAAAATTTGATCCATCTACAAGATATGCAAACATATTTCTAGCATTATAATAGATCCTGAAATTCAGATAATAACATACATCATCGCAATGTTACCCTAATCTAGAATCATATAATATTCTATAATCCACAAGGCATAGAAATGGAGCATCAATATATATCAATATTACCAAAAATCGTGGGACCATATAAAGTTCTGTATCCATAGTGTGTCAAAACTAGCATCCATAATAGTTCCAATATGAAAATAACTGAAGAGATAGGATGGGTCGGGGTATGGCCTCACATACATCTAATATATGCATTAGGTGTGGCAAGCCAAGGTCTTCCCAAAATCACCGAATATCCTCCCAATGTTGCTTTTGGAGATAGAATCATAAAGTCTGCAGGGTATTCCCAGGAATCCAAAATAACCACTACATCCTCAATGATACCATCAGATCTCATTGCAGAGCTATCAACAAGCTATAGAACTGTGGGTGTAGGCCTTAAGCTATTGATTTCAAGCTATTTTATTACTTCTCTTGTCATCACATTAATGGCTACCCCTAAATCAATTAAAACATTTCTTATCTAGTTGCCATTAATGACTATACTTACAACAGGACTACCAAGACCAGAATATTTTGGAATTGCAACCTTGCCTAACATAATATCTGCCAGTTGACCCATAACATGCACTGTTTGTGGATCCTTCTTCTTTCTGCCAGGTTTATATGACATGCTTCTCTCAGTGCCTTACCATATATAAGAACATCTTTTATTGCTTGCAATAATTGAATTTTAACACAAATATGCTTCAGTTGATCTATAATATCAAAGCCTTGCTCTTATTCTGTGGGAACTTCATTTTCTTGAAATCTTTAGGGAAATGGTGGTAATATTTTCTTCTGAGGTATTGCATCTATTGGATTAGAGATTTCTTGTTCTTCTTGTACTTCAGTGATAACTAGAGGAGAGGGATTAGGCAGCTTTGTCCCAGATTGGAGGTGAATATCACTTGGAGATAGAGAATAGGCTGGGTATTGATTAAGATCAACTAAATAAGCTTGTTGTTGCTGCTGAGATTTAATATTAGGATTTGGTAGTGGTTGAGTAGGCAACTGCATTGGCTTAGGTGGAACTGCAGTGGCTGCAGGAGGAGGCATTATTGCAGGAGGCTGTGGCTGCTGAATAGGTTGTTGATAACCAGAAGATTGGGTATTTCATGGCTAACTCCCCCTCCATTAAGAAGTAGGTTGCCAATTTCCTTGAAATTGACTTCCTTGGCTTTGAGGTGGATACCAATTCCCTTGTGGCTATTGCCACTAATTATCAAAATGCTGCCCTTGGGCTTGAGAACCATACCAGTTTTGATAATTACCAATATTTTGAGCATAAGGTGGTTGCCATTGATTATTTGGTACATAAGAATTTCCACTATAACTAGAAAAAGAAAGTGGATCCGGAAGCATACCTTGTCTTTGAAAATTTGGCCTTCTTTGAGCAACATAGAAGACTTGCTCATCCTCACCTTGTATTGGCTTGAAGTCAGGAACTTCAACATTTGAAACCATTTTGCATCGGCAATCCTTCTTTCGCTGTCTACAATGAGGGCAAAATTTTGCAAGAAATGCATCAGATTCTTCATGCTTCTTCTTAGCTGCAAGTGTATTCAACTGGGTAGCCATATTATTTATAATGTCCTCCTTAAAGTCCTTCAATAGATGGCTAAGTTCCAATCTAGAAAATCCAGTACCAGATGCTGATAAAGGTGTTCCTGGGTTGAAATGTCTGTTCTTATTAGAAGCAGATCTTGAATACTTCTTACAAATTTGTCCTATTTCAGCCCAAGTGGACTGTGTAATGTCACCTCCTCCCATAAGATCCAAAGAATTAGTGCATTCATCACTGATTCCCCTCAAAAATATCAACTTGAGGGAATCTTCATTGAGAGTACTATATTTGGACTTTTTGACACTAAACAAGAACCTCTCCAAATAATCTTCAAGACTCTGATCTTCTTTCTATGTCATTCTAAAGATATCATCCCCATGATGATCAGTGCCTCTACAATAATCTTTGTATTTTGCAAGAAACAATTGTTTCATCTCATCCCATGTATCGATTGTGCTACTACCCAAGCTCATAAACCATCTCGAGGATGAATCCTTCCAGGTGACATAAATTTTTTTGAGTCTATAGGCATCTGTAGTATAGTCAAAACTCCTACGAAGAACATCAAACTCAAATAGTAATGTATCTGGGTCCTCTGTCACCAATCCATAGAATTTAGGGAGGGAAAAAGCTGGAATGTTCTTGAGATTGGCATTATCATGCTGATCAGATATGGGGAACTCAAACATTGGGTCCGGTTGTGGTGGTGGATTATTTCCACCAGGAGGTGGGTTTCCTTGCATTGGACTTGTGGGGGTTGTTACTATATGAAATTCTTTTTTTTGAGGTCCAAAGAGGAAATGAAGACTACCTTTTGGGAATTCAGATTTAGGGTGATTCAAATTCTCTAGGGTTTGAGAAAGTTCAGCAAAAGGATTTATATCTGAGGAATTATTTTCTACATGATTAGGATGTCTGGGTATAAATCTACCTAGAACATCTCTTCTTCATCTATACATGCAAATTCATGAAATATTTTTCGGACAGTCAAGTATGCCAAAAAAATAATTAACTGAAAGCTGAAAAGATAATAACCATAACAGGTTCTTAGTTTGACACCATCCTCGGCAATGACGCCAAAAATGTTCACCCCAACAATAAGAATAATAACTCTAATTGAAGTCTCAATCCAAAGTTTGGACATTCATTTGGTAAAGTCACTATTTTCATAGCTAGTGTTCATTTGATTGTCAACCCAGGGACATAGTACTTAAAAATAGGTCTGCACTATATATGCACTAAGTTCCTGCAATAGCTATTATGCATTATTGTAGTAACTAACATTATGCAAAAAAGGTAAACAAGAATGGAAACTATGGAAAGGCTACAGGAAAATTTCTGAATAAATTCATAAAATCAATGCTAGATAAATTCAATATGGATAAACATAAATTACTCTATTCTGGCTTGGCTGCAAGAACAGTCAGTGGATCTATTTCCAGTGGCTGCAGGAACAGTCAATGCAAGAACTTCTACTTCATCTAAGGAAATAAAACTAATTTTAATGAACACATAGGATCACTCACCAAGTGGGCCCCCTTGGATGAGTGATACCAGGCTTCCCAAAAACAACTCTTAACAGATCAGAATAACATAACTTTATTCATTGCTTTTTGAATGTGATGACATAGTTTTTAATATGAAAAATAAACTCAAGAATGATTATCAAAAATCCTCTGCTCAATTCTTCTCCCTTCTGGCTAGCTTTTGAGAAGAATAAGAGCTTATTATTAAAAAGAAATCAACTACAATAGACCACACAAATCACGCCCATAAGAAGAGGTAGATGATTGGCCGATAAAGAAGATAACTGGAGCTATACTGCAGGAAACGTTGATCTAAATTGAACCATAGTCTTTGCATGTCGTGGCGGTATTTGCAAATTCAATGCCCACTGAAGTTAGACATTGGTAGTGTCGCTTGACTACTTATGTCGTACCTTGCACTTGCTTAGGTCCTCTATAGTTTGATCTTCAGTTATCTCTTATGTATCCTTCCTTTCATCAGGCGCGATAGGTGAACATCCACCATGACATCATTTATTACCTGCACTACAACAAAGATGACATACAAGGACATACATATGCATTTTATTTAATTAACACATCTATTAATTCACATATGATATTACCCTAAATAATCCGCATGGAAACATGAATAAATCATATGGCTATAGGAATAAATGGCATGGCTACAGGAATAGACTAGAAAAGATAAAATATGATTTTATAAGTTCATGCTTAACATATGGAATACATATAGTCAACTTCCAATACATCACTACTACTATGCAAACCAAAAGATAACAAAAAAATCAAGAGTTCTGAAGATAAAAATATAACAAAGTCTCAACTTATCAGGGACTAGATGAACTGGTTGGTGAAGATGAGGAAGAAGAAGACATTGAAGTTGAAGTGGATCTAGAAGGTGAGCTCATAAGTGCACTTGATGAATTAAGTAAGACAAGAAGATAACTCAAGAAGGTCAAACTTTCTGCAGCAAAAGAACAAGATCTCTTTAAGAAAACCCTGGATGAGTCCAATCAAGTTATTTCCAACTTGAAACTTGTTGCGTGAATATTTTGTCACTAGCATACCAATGACAAAATATATGATTCACACACAACTATGTTGAGAAATTAATCTCTCCTCTCATCAAGGGGAGGTTCCCTTTGAAATTTCTTCTCTAATTAATAAGAAATTAAAATCTTTGGGTTAGTGTTGGGCATATAACTCTTTTTTTTTAGAGTTAATGTATTCTCCCTCCACTTTGTTACAATTTTCCTATCACTTTGATAATTAAGGAAATGAAGGAATTAATCCAACAAACTATACCAAGATCATAAGCAAGAAGCACACAGTCTTTCTTGAATATAACACTAACTTAACTAATTATCACAATGGTAAGGAATTCAATCTTCCAGCTTAAAGTTTTCAAGTATAATTCCTCAATCCTTAAAACTACAAGCAATAGTAGCAATACAAAGCCTACTACTAATCACTTAACAATAGAAAATTTCCCAAATATTCAAGGAGCACAAAGTCTACTTTCACAGTTCAAGAGCTCTTTTACCCACTTAACAATACCTCCTATATCAAGAAATTCAAGAACACATATAAGTCATGAACTTAAGAACATCAACTCATATAAACAATTTTTGACACAACACAAAGTTTGGGATCAAATAGAATTGCTTTCTTTATTTGCTTGATCAAATCTTCACAACAAAAGCTCAAAGTCTTAGTTGAGACAAAAATTCAGCAGAGTTTTGCTTAGCATAATAAAAGATAAAATATACAAATGAGGGTGCTCCTTATATATAAGAAGAGTGGAGAAAAATGTGGGCACAATTGACTAATTCAACTGCATAGTCCCACTTGACTACAACTACAACAAAAAGAAATTATATAGTTGCGGGAAAACTTGCAGCATTTAACAATGCAACTACATCAAAAGGAAATGTCAAAAAGGGACACTTTATTCATCTTTCTCCTCCTCATTTGATTTGTGGAATTCTTCAAACTTAGTCAGGATGGCCTCCATCTATGCTTGGTTTGGCATTGGGGTAGAATATGTGATTACACTAACATGAGAAATCGTATTCTTAGCCTTTACATATTTCTTTTTCTTGTCCTTCAGCATGGATGCGAGGACCTCAAAACTAACTTGGATCTCCAGTAACTTATCGAATGCACCAAGTGAGAAATATTGTCTCGTGCAGTGATCCATTAAGGAAAGAAATTCCTACGTGATGGCATCACTAGTAACGAGATTCTGATTGTCATCATATAGATAGCAAGGAAGGTCGACAATTCTGGTAGAAATGAGATCAATCTCATCATCACCTTCCTTCCTATCTCAATATAGCTCTGCTGTCGTCAACCTTATTGTCTCTTTCTTGTGATACAATAGTGACAAGATTTGGATATATTTTTCCCTTGAAGGAACCATTTTATTTTCAACGAGGACATCTAATCTGAAGTCCTCCACTTTGCTCCAGAGGATTGTACTCTTCTCAATATCTTCAATCTCTTGAGATAATGAAGTTTTGACACTTTGCATCTGACTTTGGATCACTTCAAAATTGGCCAATAACCCAACTGTTGAACTTAGGAGATGAGACCCTTATGCCTTCAACCATGCAATCCACTTGTCCACCACTCGACCCTTGGCCTACTTGTTCAATTTTCTTAAAAGATTCAGTGTCCATTGAGGATCCTATGGGCTCAACTTCCTAGGAAGATTGTGTAACTTTCAAAAGAACATTAGTCAATTGTTCACATTTATGTTTTAATTCATTCTTCTCATCTCTCTCTTGGTCAAATCTTCATAACAAAGAGTTAAAAGCTGTCCTAGAATCCAGCTTAACACTGTCATGCGTCTCCACCCCAAGCTCTATGGTTTGCATGATGTAATCCTCAGGTTATATATCATCTTTATTCTTATCCGATGATGGTACCATGACCTCAACATGCTTTCTTTTAGAAGTTGGGTCTACCAACACCTGAGAGACAGTCTTTGGCTTCTTTGTTCCTTTGGGCTTTAGAGGAACCAACTACTCAAAATCAAACTCATCAGGCAAAATTACATGTTTCTTCCTCTTAAATGCTACTACCTCCATCCAAGGTGGTAATTCTAGATTGGTGGGTGGAGTAGTATCTTCTTGCTGAGTCTCACTTGGTATTTCAGGAGCAAACTGGCTTTAACTTGCAGTGATTGTAGATGTTGTTATTGATATCAATGTTGAAGTATCTAGTGATATGCATGTTGATGTAGTAACAACCGTTGATGCTGACCCTTTTTCAGTTACGACCATAGAGGAGAGAGTGGAAGGTGCAGTGGAAATAATTTGAGTACTAACTAGAAGTGGAATTTTTGTTATGACTGTCGTAGTAGAAATAACTTCAGTGCTTACCAGAGATGGAATTTCTATTATGACCACTGTAGAAGGTAAAGTCATCATCTGCTGTTTTGCAAATGCTTGCTCCATAGCTTCAGGAAACTCCAAAATTGAAGATTCAATGGTGGTTGAAATAATATCATCTAGACTGGAAAAGTTGGATAATGCAAAAAATTGTTGAGCGGTCTTTGACTGCGTCATGTCCATGCCCAGGTCCTCATCATCGATTTCCTCTTCCTCTTGATCAGAATCAGAATCGATGGAATGGATAATCACCTCTGAATGAGTTGGCACTTGTGAAGTAGCCGAGATATTAACTTCACCAAGATGTGATGTTTCTTACACCTGTGCTTCCTCTTATTGAGGAATTTTACCTTCTTCCATCTCCTTCTCTTTTTCAGTATCTCTAGCAGTTTGTTGTTCTGGTTCCTTTGTGGCTAGCTCCTGTGCTATTGAAGATGATTCACCTTTTTTGGACCCTTTAATTGTGAACTTTATTTTGGGTCCTTTCCCCTTAGATTGCGTTGTAGGGGCCAAGGATAGTGCTTGTGGATCTGCTTTGCCCTTGGTTCTTATTTTAGCCGTAGCTATCTTACCAACTAGGCCATCACTATTATCAGCGTCTCCAGAACTAGCAAGAAGCTATTTCATTCTAAGATTCCTTTTTAACAACCATGCATTGGTGTTTGCCAAAATGGGAGAGATTCTTTGAGTTTTAGACTTACTCTCCTTTTTCGACCATTGCACCAGTGGAAGTGGAGAGTCAACAATCTTCTTTTCATTATAGACTGGGTCTATTATGTCATCAGTGTCTTCCATGGTCATTAGGATCTTTGTTAAATCTAAATTTTCAATCTGCTCCAAGGTAAGACGACTGAAATTCATTCTTCTTGTGTCTTCCTCATCTTGGCAATCTACTCACACATCCTCAAACCTAAAAACATGGGTGTAGTTTCTTTTGAGCTTATTCTTCATGCCATGAAAATCAAAATTAGTTCATGCTTTGAGTCTTCTCATAGTGTTCCATTGCATCTCTTCCTCCATGTTCTTGGCTTTGGGGTTAGTTAAAACTTAGTACCTGCCAATAGATTCTGAGAACTTCAATCTAGTCTTATGTGCTTGCAATTGCTTTTCATACACATAGATTAGTTGCCAACACAACTCCATGAGGATGATCTTATCAAAATGATACCTTGGTAAAATGAAGGGTTCACCTGAGAAACATCCGATCCGGATGTAAGTGAATGTTGGAAACTGAAGAAAAATGCATCCAAAATGAGACACCCTATTATATGTAGCCTCTGATAATCTTTTCTTCTGCAGGATTTTATCAAATATACACTTCCACACAACAAAGAAGGCATCACTGACTCTCCTAAAATGGCTACTTTGATTCTTGATTCTGACTTGATCATAGTATTCCTAGATAGGTACTAATCTCTTGTCACCTTTGGTAGATAAACCTGGATATTGCCTCATAGAAGTAGCTACATAAACTAGGCAAGAGGTCATATTAAATTTCAATGTCACTTTTGACTTCTTTTAACTACGCGTAGAGTGCATCACTAATTTGCTCACCCCAATCAATCCTAGTAGCTCCTTTCCTAATTATATTTATGTAATAACACATCAAACTTTGAAAGTAATGAGAATCCTTTAAACCCTTCACTCTTGCCAACATGGTGATCATATCATTGTACTCCTCATTGAAGTCACTTATGTGGAAATACTTAGGCCATCACGAGGTGGTAGAATTTCTTGCAGCAGAGAGGTACACTATATTGATCACTTTTTTGCACTTGACCTCATTTTTCTCGTAGTACTCCTGAGTACTTTCTTGAGAAATGTCGGCTACTTCCTCGACTGAAGAACCTTTGAAAACGCTGTTTAAGAAAACACTATCCAAAGTCATGATCACATTTTGATCAGCATCCCTAACTTGTCTTGTATTCGGATCGAAGTGATCCGCTACTGCAAGTACAAAATCTGGATCATGAGTTGCAACTGGGAAGGAAGCATATTTATGCAACTCAGATTTGATCAAGTTTGTTAGGCAAGAAGGAGCTTTCTCAACTTGATCAATAAACTCTTGCATACTTACATGACCAATTTCTGTATCTATGATCTCCTTGATGTTTGAATCTACTAAACATTTCGGGTACAAATTCAAGTACTTATCACACTTGTACTTCATCTTCTTTGCTGATGTTTTACTTGGTGAAGATTCCAACTGACTCGAAGAAGGCTCTAATTTGTTGTGAGAGGGCCTTGACATTTGCAAATGACTGCATTCAACACCGAGGATTAGCTTCTTCAATAGTTATCATCATCAATAAAACCAAATTTTATCAATGAAATCGAAAAATTGGACTCAGAATAGGCTTGGGAGAAAAACTGTCAAAAATAGCAGGTCGGGGAAAAAAGTCTGATCTGCACCTTAGTAGTGAAAATTTGCACATCGGACTTTAAAGTCCGATGTGCAAGGATAAAACATCTTTACTTGCATATCGGACTTTAAAGTCCGATGTGAAAATTGGGGAAAGTCATCGGCACAACGGACTTTAAAGTCCGATGTGCAAGTTAGGAAAAATTATTAGCACATGAGACTTTAAAGTCCGATGTGAAGATGTAAATCATTCGAAAGACCAGCACATCAGAATTTAAAGTCCGATGTGTTGGGGAAGGGAAACCGATTGACATGTTGGTTTTTAAAGCCCGACATATCAACCAAACAATCTCCTCTTGCATATTGGACTTCAATGTTTGACATGTGAGGTTTATCCTCCTGCATATCAGACTTTAAAGTCTGATCTGCGGAGAGTTATCTTCATATATCAGCCTTCATGTCAGGTTTTAAAACCCGACGTGCAGACAAAAGAAGAGGGAAAAACAAAAAGGGTTTGAGGGCCATCGAACATTAAATTCCGATGTGCCCTCGGACCCTGAGAAGAAGATTGCAGGAGCGATTAGATTTTAAATATCCGATGCGCTCCTAATCGACTGAAAACCCAAAATGGTGGAGAAGGAAAGATGGAAGGGAAAAAAAAAAACAATAAAAATCTTAACTCAATCCATGCGGCCGAAGAAAAATCAGGTAACCGGTGAGGTGATCAAGGTCAAAAACACAATGAGAGGAGCAGGAGGGCACGTGTAGAGGATAAATCACCAAACGAAAATGAAGAAATGATCCTCAAAAATTAATAAATAAATCCCAAAACTAGTAATAAATGTGATCATTAATGGTTAATTGCGCGGTGCATGTCAAACTTTAAAGTCCGACATGCAGGACTAACCTCTTGCAAGTCAGATTTTAAAGTCCAACATGCATGCCATGAAAAACAACCCGCAGGTCAGACTTTAAAGTCTGACTTGCAGGTTTAAAGACCTTGCAGGCCGGACTTTAAAGTCTGATCTGCAGGGGAAGGATTACCTGTAGGTCAGACTTTATGTAAGGACCCGCTTGTCCTAACCCTAGTTAAACCAAACTTAAACTCACTGTTTTAATTAAAAATTAAATTAACCATTATTGCGCATGCAAAAGCAATGATTATCAACATGCAAGTAATAGATAAGTAACTGAACAACCATGCAACTCATGATTAACATGTGAAAACTACATATGCATGCGAAAAAAAGAACATAAGTTAAGTACGCATGAAATTTAAATGACATGCAAATCCATAATTAGTTACGATGTCGAGTTACGTGCGCGCATGTGTAAAAGTAAATCGTATGCATGAAATTATTACAAATTAAATTAACATGCAAAAACTTATAATTAAATAATCTATCAGATAATTAAATATGACCATGCATGCATGCATGCGTAAATGAAAACTAATCTAAGAAAGTAAATCATGCATGTTAGTGGTTTAGTATGTTAGTAGCTTTTTCTCATCTTTTCTTTGTTAGTTACATTGCATGGTGACTTCTTGTTGCTTTACATGATGTGACCTTATAGGTCTTTACATAACTTTTCATGTGACCATCTTGGTCTTTTCACTAAGATAAAAATATACATCATATGATTATTACATAAAATTTTATCTGAAATCTCTGACTTTCTCTATCTCCGGATGTGTCACCTCCGTTTGACCTGGATAACCTCCTCTCGTAAACCGGATGACAGACATATGACCCAAGCATTTTATCCACCCAACCAAATCAAGCATAAGCTTCCAGTGCTCTTGATAAACTCCCGTCCCTCATGACAGAGTATCCTAGCAAGCCGGTACCAACTAGTAGTAAAGGAATCCTGTGCAATCATGTAGAACTAACAACCCATCCTGGTTGAACTAACTACATGTGTTATGGCAGGGAGATAAATAAATAAATAAATATGATGGCCATCATTACCCTATTGGGGAGATGAAGAAAATCACCCTTCCCTGGTTAACCCATAAACAAGCACTCTCGTTCCATAATCATCCCTCATAGACAGAAAATAATTAACCCTCCACGGATTAATGTCAGAATAATATTATTATATGTTTTTCTTTATAAATTTTTATAAATTTTTCCTTTATAATATAATATCCTCAAATCAAAATTAAAATTTTAATATTTTCAATAATTCTAAATTAAGAATCTCTATTTAAGTTAATATAATATTTAAAATCAATTCCTAATATATATTTATTAAATATTTTTATTGCTTTTATTGTTTTCTTAAATTTTTTTAAATCAATCTTGAAGTTAGAATTTACCACTATCAAGACTTTCCAAATATAGTCATAATGTTTCACTCTTTTCTTAAAAACCCAGATCCCAATTTCTTTGAAATTTTCACAACACTTAGAAATATTTGAAGCTCAAAAACCTAGTAAATTTCCTTAAAACCCAGTTTCTAATTTTTAAGATACATTGAGAAGAAGGCGTTGACAACACAACTGACACATTAAACAAACTAGCATTAAATCCAGACAATATCCAATTACTCTCAGCAAAAAAACAATACCAGTCATTCGATTTCATAGATAGAAGTCTTGTGGTAAATAAGAGATTAAAAACCTACCTCTAACAAATTTATTCCCTGTACTTCAATTTTTAATCAGAAATTATGACAAAAGGCACAATTTTTAAAGGAAAAGATCAAATTAAGACTCAAATAAAATATGTAAAATAAATGAACCTGGCTGTGAGAAAGAAGAATCACAGGCGTTTCCCAAATTTCAGACAATCTCTTCAATCTACCTTGTCGACTTCATAGCAATCACACAAATCAAGAAGCTCAAAAAGAATTGGAATGATCAAATAAGAGATTTATCCTTATATTTATAAATATTAAATTCTCTAAAAATAAAATTTAACTGATTGCATGATTAAGTTCTAAAAATAAAACTAAATTTTTAATTATTAAATGCATGATTAGAACTCACAAAATAATTCTTAAATTAAATCACAAATTTGTTAGCATGATTTTAAAGATTTAGTTTGAAAGAAAATAATCTACTAATTTAATTATTTAGTTTTCATCATGCCTTGCATGTCGTCTATATTTTTAGCACATTATTTTCCCTAAATTTAGTATCTTACTATTTACTCATGCATTGTATCTTGCATGTTGAAAATATAATTTATAATCTTGACTATACATATATATTTAAATTATTTTATTAATTAATATTTTAATAAATTCTTTGAATTAATCCCTTTTTTTCTAAAATTAGTCCTCTAATTATTTACAAGATGTTATCTCTTTAAATAGCTTTAATTTATTTTGTAATTTAATTATCAAATAACTTATATTTTTTAATTACTCACTTTTAAATAATTATATTATAGTTAATTTCTAGCTTGATTGCAATATTAAATACTTGTATATTCAATAATTTATCCTTATTATTATTTTATTTTTATTTTAATAATTTTATTTTATCATTTTATATTAAACTCCCTAATTTAATTTACTAGTTGCTTATCTAATTGGGTACTTTGCACAAGGTTCCAATACTTAGGTTGCTACTGGCGAGCTAGAAAAACCCCTCGGTCATATGTCTGCCTTCGACGATTAACCTGCAACTTACTCCAACTCAACAAAAGGTCATCAGATCACAATAATAAAATGCATTATTCATATTATCAGGTTTGAAAATCTAATTAAAGCATTAATATCATTAATGATCATAATTAAAAATAATAATTCATCATCATTAAATAACGATATTATAAAATAACTGACCTTATTAATGTCATTAAACCACAAAATACCATCTAACATCATGAAAAAGCTAATCAAATAATTACGTGTAAAATGTCAACAGTATAACTATCTGGCATAGTAAAGTAAATCTAACTAGGGTCTAAGTCGGGTCGTGACACTTTAAAGTCCAATCTATAGGGGAAAACCAAACCTTTGCACATCAATTCCCTTTGAGAAGAAGGAAAGTCCGACTTGCAAGAAAAACTGTAAATCTTAAAAACTTAAAAACAATAAAAATGAAAAGCGAAAAGCTAAATGAGTTAACCGATGGAGTCGATCAATCTCTCTCGGAGGTCGTAAAGTATGGAATAGACTAGTTTTGTAGGGTTGCCTCATGATTTTGGTCATGCTGAAATCGGGGACAACAAAACTCTAGTTGGAAGAAGCCAAGAGGATATGTGAAGTTACATCCTCTGATTTAATGAAGAGGGAGAAGGTGCATCAAAATCTGGAAGAATAAATTGTAAAGCTCAGGAAGGAGCTTGAAAAGAGTAAGGATGAACTGAAAATGAGAAGCAAATATGAGGGTAGCATAGAAGCCTTGGACAAGATGTTGAGCAAACAGAAGCAATATAAAGATACCGGTGGCTTAGGATTTGAAGAAGGACAAAGTTCAAACAACAAAGACACATCCGGTAAGGAGATACAATTCACTTCTTCAAGTGAAGGTGAAGAGAAGAAAACTTTGACTGTAAGTAAAGATATTGGTAAGAAGACTTATGCAGAAGCTGTTAGAAACTGACCCACAAACTGATATGCTCATTTAATGAACTGGAGGCCACACTCAATGTACCAGAATGCAGATCTTAGGAGCAAAGAAAAGGTTGATCATAAAGGGTTCACTAGAGTCAGCAGCATGAAAGGAAAATCCTCGATGAGATAGATGTTTGCAGGACCAAGGAAACCAAACTGGTATGTACCAAACTTTCATGGTTATTATTACCGGTGTAAAAAGTTTGGTCATAGAATTGGTGATTATAGATTGATGAACAAGCCCCCTATTAGTTTTGCAAGTAGAAATCCATTTAATGCACTCTGGGATATGAATGTTGTGTGTTATTAGTGCAATGGATTTGGTCATAGGAGTTTTGAATGTAGGAAAAGTAAACCAGAGTCCTACAATAGTTTTAAAGATTCATCTTTTAATGCAAATGTGAAGTGCTATAACTGTCAAGAGTTTGAATATATTTCAAAGCATTACAAGCACAAGAAAATTAAGCAAAAAAAGACAACTCTTGATCAGAAACCGGTAGTTAAACTAGAACAAAAAGTTGTAGCAGACAAAAATAAATAAGATGAACTGGTTTGGGTTGAGAAAGAAAAGGACAAAGCAGAATCAAGTCTGATTGTGCAGACTACTCTACATGCAGAAAGAAGAAACTTGTGGGTTGTAGACAGTGGTTGTTCCAACCACATGACTGGTGATAAAAAGAAATTTATCAAGCTTGAAGCTTGGAATGGAGGCTTAGTAATATTTGGAGATAATTCCTCCATAAAGATAAAAGGAAAAGGTACTCTGAATATAGATGGCAAATTGAAGGCACATGATGTATATTATATGGAAGGCTTGAAGAACAATTTGCTGAGTGAGAGTCAAATGTGTGAAAAAGGTTATAAATTCACCTTTGACTCTACCAGTTGTTAGATAAAGCAGGAGAGTACCGGTCAGGTTGTAGAAGAAGATAAGAGGACAGATGGAAATGCATATAATCTGAAAGAATTTTTTGAATCCCAATGTATGTTGGGATAAGTGGATGAAAGCTAGTTGTGGCACAAAAGATTAGGCCACATAAATTTTGATAATCTAGTTGCAATAAGAAAAAAGGGCTATGTGAGAAATATACCACCAATCATCAAACCAATAAGCATATTTTGTGATGAACATGTGAAAGGAAAGTAGAGTAAAGTGAGCTTCAAGACAAAAGAACACAACACCTCAAGACCACTTAAACTTGTACATATAGATTTGTGTGGTCTGACCAGAATGAGAGATCTTGCCAGTGAGAGATACTTTATGCTCTTCATTGATGAATTTTCAAGAATGACATGGGTCACCTTCCTATAGGATAAATCACAAGCATTTGACAGATTCAAGATATTCCAAAAGGTGGTAGAGAAGGAAAGTGGGTGCAAACTAAAATGCCTAAGATTAGACTAGGGTGGAGAGTTAACATCAAATGATTTTGAAGATTACTATGAGAGACATCGAATCAGAGGACAATACTCAGCCCCAAGGACACCACAACAAAATGGTGTGGTAGAAATGAAGAACATGCTAGTCAAGGAGATGGCCAGAACCATGTTTAATGTGGCAAGTTTACCGAATATTTATTGGAAGGGAGCGGTTCATACTGCAACATATAATGTGAACCGGGTTTAGTTGAGAACAAGCATCAATATGACACTTAATGAACTGTGGTATGACCGGAAACCATCAGTCAAATACTTCAAAGTATTTGGAAGTAAATATTTTATCAAGAGAGACATGGATGGCTTAGGTAGTTTTGATTCTAGGAGTGATGAAGGGATATTCCTTGGTTACTCAACTCATAGTAGGGCCTAAAAATGCTACAACAAAAGACTAAGAAGAGTAATTGAAAGTGTGCATGTAAGAGTTGATGAGGATATGCATAAAGGAAGAGAAGCACAAGTGAACTAGTATGATGATTCTGGTGATGAAGGTGAAGAAGCTCAGTTAGACAATAAACCAAAAGAAGCATCCAATAAGGTCCCTAACCGGTATGTGTAGAAAAACCACCCGGAAGAGTAGATTTTAGGTAATAAGAGTGATGATCTGTAGACTAGAAGAAGACTTGCCCAAAATGATGAACAAGTCAACTTTTGCCTCATGACTAAAATGGAACCTAAGACATTCAATGAGGCCAGCAAAAGTCAGAAATGGATGGATATAATGGAAGAAGAGTTGCAACAGATTGAGAAGAACAAGACTTGGGAATTAGTCCCTAGACCGATAGACAAGAACATCATTGGCACCAAATGGGTCTACCAGAACAAGATGAATGAAGAAGGTAAAATTGTTAGGCATAAAGCTAGACTTGTGTGCAAGGGTTACTCTCAAGTAAAGGGCATTGACTTTGAAGAAACATTTGCACCGGTAGCTAGACTAGAAGCAATTGGGATGTTTCTAGCTTTTTCATCCTACAAGGGTTATAAGGTATATCAAATGGATGTAAAATCTACCTTCCTCAATGTAAATTTGGAAGAAGTGTACAAGGAGCAATCGAAAGGGTTTCTGTTACATGATAATGAAACCTTTGTGTGCCAGTTGAAGAAAGCCCTATATGGTTTAAAGCAGGCTCCTAGAGCATGGTATTCAAGGCTAGATAAGTACTTGAAGGAGAAAGGATTCAAAAAGGGGAGTGCTCACAACAATCTATACATCAAGGAAGATGGAAACCACATGATCATTGTGGTTGTGTATGTAGATGGCATCATTTTTGGAGGCGACAAGGACAATCTTTGCAAAGATTTTGTTGATCAGATGCAGTCAAAGTTTGAGATGTCAATGCTTGGAGAGTTGACATACTTTCTTGGTTTGCAGATATCTTAGCTAAATAAGGGAATCTTCATCTCACAAACCAAGTATGCAAAGGACATGCTACAGAGGTTTCAAATGGAGGACTGCAAACTAGTGAGTACCCCCATAGTGACCAAAAAAAAATTGAGCAAGAATGATGAGTCACCGGTAGTGGATCAGACCTTGTATAGATCCATGATAGGCAGTTTACTGTATCTTACTGCTTCTAGACCAAATATTGTGCAAGTGGTGTGTATGGTGGCTAGATTTCAAGCAACACCTAAGTAGTCACATACGAATACAGTCAGCAGAATTTTTAGGTACCTACAGGGGACACTTAATTATGGATTATGGTATCCTAAACAAGGGGAATTTACCTTGGACGCATACACAGACATTGATTGGTTAGGTTGCATTGATGACCAGAAGAGCACAAGTGGTGGTGCATTCTTCCTAGGTGACCAATTGGTATCATAGCATAGCAAGAAGTAGGATTCAAGCTCCCTATCAACTGCTGAAGAAAAATACATTGTTGCTGCCACATGCTACTCTCAAGTCCTTTGGATGAAGCAAACCCTCAAGGACATACATTTGGACATCTCTGATCCTATTACCATCCGGTGTGACAATTCAAGTGCCATCAACATATCAAAGAATCGGTGATGCATTCTGTTGGATCTCAAATCAAAAGATTGGATGGGTTCTAAGGAAATGTCAACTCCTATGATCAAACCTTCCAATTTGACTTGGCCAACTTATAGAGTGAACCTATTTGGTTACTAACTCTCTCGCTTTAGGCTCTGCAAGACCTAGGCGGGTATACCTATTCACTAGTGGCTTCCGATGACTAATGCTTTTTCTAGCAGATTGAGTATCTTGATCTAAATTCTTCCCTATCTCAGAATGACATAGCTTCCTAGGATAGGTGGCTTTTAGACGAGTTCAAAAATTGTTGTTGTGAAAACTATTAGATATTTATACTTGAAATTTATTTGTATACACTATTGCTAATTGATTCTATATACATCCTACTCAACTATTCCTATTGCTTTATAGTAAAGGTAATTGATATGGTAAAAAGTTGTTGTTTATGAATGACCAATGTCTTTCCTGTTATTTGGGCTACAGAGTCTTATATTTCCCCAGGAATTAATGTATGATTTGTGAGATAGTTTTTAAACTTACCCTCTTTGGGAAATTTGTTAGTTACTATTTCTTATGAGATCTGCTAAATGTTTATATCATAAACCACCTGAATGAATTTAACCCTATCCTTAAGGGACCATTCAAGGAAGAACTACAAGGAATAATTACAATCCATGAGTAGATCTTTTTAATCCAAATTTATAATATAGGAACATAGAAATCATTGTAAGAATACGAATAACCTTATCTCCTTTAGATAATATCACAAATAACTACCTATAGAAAATGAAATAACTCACAACACATATGCGAAGGAAAATAACTGATTGTATTAAAGGTTCAAAAATAGTACAGTATCATGCCAGTGTCTCTATTATATTTCTTCTCACTCTCTCCTCTAATTTGCATTTTTAACCACTTATATATGTGGTTGAATGGGCACCATACCCCTTTTAAGGTGAAAAGTCACCATTTTACATTAAAAATAACAAAACCCTTTGAAATTAATATGCAAACTAGTTAGTCAATAACCTTGCTTTAAGCTATCTTTCGGGTTTTTGTTTGGTCGACAGCCTTAAACTTGAGACATGAATCTAATTTTTTTTGGTGGTAGGAAACATCCACTTATAAAATGGTTCTTCATCAGATTTGACATTTGCATACAATTTCATTCCAAATCGATGTCTTCTTTCATGCATGTCGAAATAACAGACTTTTCAGACTTCTTATGGTCTTATGTATGGTCTACAACCAAAAACACATTGTACAGATCTAATATTTTTACTAGAGCTTGGAAACTTGATTTTCTGAAATGGGTATTTCTTATATTTTCATTTTTCATTTATTTTAGTTCTTTGTTCATATCATCTTTTCTACAGATAAAAAACACTAGTCTTTCATGGGGTCCATTGGAATTAATTTATTCATATCCTCCTTTACTCTAGTTGTTCAAATCATTAATCAAACATTATGTGTCATTTCCATGAAGTGACCACCATTGTTAATAGTAGGGTGCTTGAAATTATTTAAAAATTTGAAGCCCCAACACATTCAAGGACAAAGCATATATCCCTAAAGTATTATTTTCTCAGAGAGAAGGTTGAAGGACAAGAAGTCATGATGGAATATGTCCCTACAGGAGAACAAGTGGCATACATATTCACCAAACCATTACCGGTAAGCACTTTTGAGTACTTGAGACACAATTTGGGAGTTGTGTCACCCGCCTCATGCACTTAAGTTTTGGAAGCAGATATATGGTTCAAGGGGAGTTCATAGTAGTATCTATATCTCTTGAACCACATGCTAATCACAGGGAGAGTTCAAGATTTTATGTCTCAGAACCAGTTGTAATCACAAATAGGATATTTGACTAAGGAGGAGAATAAACCAGATAATGAAATACCCTGACCCTTTGTCATTGTGTCAAAGGGGGATAAATCTACTAGTGTGGAGACTTGCAAGTGTGTTGACATCAATGCCAAAGGGGGAGATTATTGGCATCAGGCTGTCATTGATGTCAACTGGTATGGAATGGTCACCAGTGAGTAAGTAGCGATGACCAGTATGAAGGATGGAGTGTGCAAGTAGATAGAAAAGGTATGTTACTAGTACACATGAAGTGCAACATCTCTTGGTAAAGTAGGACCACTGGCAAGCAAGCAAAGAAGAACATAGTGATGTGATCACTGATATACAAAGAGAAGTTTAATGCAAATAGTAAATGGACTTAGTGAATGGACTAGTATGTTTGATGGAAGATCAACTTGATCCACCAACATAGAACAGGTTAGCAAGAATGAAGGTCCACCAGTAAGGTGAGTTGAACCGGTAGTGAGTCTTAGTTGGTGAAGGATGTCAAACCGACATAGCAGTCTGAAGATTATGCCAAACTGACTTTGTATTCTGAGCATAGGTGGATGTTGACAAGAATGATAGGTGGATACTAGGTGGAAAACACAAAGAGGTTGATGATGAGTTCATCAACATGGTACTTGATGAGTAGGTTGGCATTAATGGAGAGCCCGCAAATCAGGGGATGATGGTAGGATTTTGTGGCTCAAGGGAGAAAGAGTGGCAAGGTCATTGAACTGATCTTGTAGGATGATCTGATCCTTATGCTCATTGGCTGAATGAAACAACTGATCCATTAATGGTGTTTGATAGAGCAATACCAAAAAGCATGTTGCAAACATCTAAAAATAGAAAACGTACATTGGAAAGCAAGGAGATGGCGACGCTGATTGATTTGATGCAGATCATCATTCTAGAAAAGTAGATCCAATCAAATTTGATGTGGATTGAGTTGGTGGAGGAAAACCCTAGCATGCCACCATTTTAATGTTGCCTTTGGTGGGAACATTCACATATAAATATGTGAACTCGAGACTGAGAGGATTGATGCTGAATGCCAGTGTTGAGAAGAGTAAGTGTCTGAGCAAGCAAAGAGAAGTTAGTTTGAGAAATATCTCGTTGAAAATCAAAGTGTCCGAGTGTTAGCAGGCTGAACTAGTGAGAGGTTATAACCGATAGAGACTGAGTAACCGGTGAACTATTATAGTTTTAATAGTCAAGCATACCGGTAAGGATTGAAAGGTCAAGAAGGCATCCAAGTGTGGTACTGTGCAGGGTGAGGTTCAGAAAAAGAGAAGAAAGGTAGAGAGTAATTGGTAAGTGATCAAAGAGAGCAATCTGATAACTGGTAGTGGAAGAACCAATGAGATAGAGGAGGTTTGTAACTGGTAGACATCAGTTGATCAGGTGTTACAAAACTCATTTGCAACATGGTGCTATTATTGTATTAATTTGTATTTCATTGTATTACACTGAGTTGGTGTTTGGTGCTTCTTCGGTTGGTGCCCTAAATCAGTAGGGGTTGGTGCCCTAAATTATTGTAATCCATTGTTCTATTGTGAGGCTAGATTGGAGCAGTAGAATCCAACAACATTTCTCATTGAGGTTTTTCCCATATTGGGTTTTCCTCGTACATCTAGTGTTGTAAGTTGTGAATTTGTGTGTTTGCCTTTTTGATATCCTCACATATCTTACCAGTATGATTGCTTAGTGCTTAGGTTGTTAATTGATACTCAAGATTGGTTTAAAAGGTAAAGACTTTTTAGGAACCACTGATTCACCCCCCCTCTTAGTGGTACATTGTGTTCAATAGATTAGTGATGTCTTGTTCAAGTACCTCACTAAGGTACCTACCACTTTGAAGTTCTATATGACTTCCTACTTGGTGTATGCTACTATTGCTATAAGTAATTTTGTAGGTTTATCCTCAAAATGGGATAGAAGATAAATCTCAGTTAAGAAAAACTATTCCCAATTAACTCTTAAAGAAAGTTTGCATCATTTTAGAGGAGTTAATGATGCCTTCTTTGGTTCCTATATGTGTATGTTTGATAAGAAACTTGAGAAGAATACCGTGTTTGATGAATCTTGGGAGGTCGTCAATCAATATTGATGTATGTTCTTATGGTTTCCTACCTTCACCTATCTAAGGATATGATGTTATGATGATCAACCTTTCATGGTCCCAAGGTATCCATCTGATAAGATTGTTCTAATATAGTTGGTATGGAAAATGGTGGTGGTACATGAGAAACAATCAGGTTCTCATAAAATAGGTTTTAAATTTTCATTGTCTAGTGGGAGGTACTCTATTAATTCAGTTTTCAAAGGAGGAGCTATAGAGGATCAAATGAGAAGGGTGACAATGAAAAAATTCAACTCTAGGATTGACTTTGATTACAAAGCCATGAAGAACAAATTGAAAAAGAACTATACTCATGTTCGTAGAATTGAGGATATCTGGGTAGATTGCATAACTGAGGAGGATATCAGTAAACTTGATTACTATCACCTCACCAAGGATCAAATAGTTAGTCTCAACCTTGTAGATGTTCCTAATTACTTGGTTGATGATGGTAATATCCTAGATCTTGTTTGTGAAATCATGAAGATTGGTCATACTCCTCTCTCTTTTATCCAGTAGTCTCAAAAGGAGCTAGTTTCTATTAGAGCCAAATTTCAAAATATTACAGAAAATACAAATGTTTGGTTAACATAGAGAGGAATCCAGTTGAAGCCATTTACCATTAGATTAGAGGATGATACTACTAGTCCTGTTGGAAAGAGATCAGAAATAAGATCAAAGAATAGGAAAGATCTTGTTGCTTCTCCTAAGGCTCTCAAGTACAAGTTAACTATAAGAACAAGTAAAGGGAAGGAACAAGAAAAATATTCTACTTCAGGTTCTCAGTAGGAGAAAGAACAAGAACCATAAGAAAGGGAGTGTGAGGATGAGCCTATGGATGTAGATCAACTTGAAGAAGAAAAACAACATCAAGAGGAGAAAGAAGGATAATTTGATGAAGAAGGTTTACCAGATATTCCTAGAGGCATTGAACTTGATGACACAGAAAGACATATTCCATAGATATCAAGTCCTATTTCAGGTTGTGTATCTTTAAAGGTTCGTGTTTTTGAATTTGTACCATTTGGGTCCACTATTTCTTATGTATTAGATTCTCCTATTGTGTTCGTTCCTATTGTCTCTTCTTCTAATACTAATGAAGTTGTCTTGGATACTCCTCGAGATAACATGAGAATGTTTTTTCTACTTTTCCAAATTTATCTGAAGTATCCACATCTATTTTTCTATATTTTGATAAGTTCATGTCAGATGTGGGGCCCTTATCCAATGTGTCAATCGCTGAAAATCCATCTTCTATTATGACTTCCATCTCCTTAGATTCAACATCTCACCATTTAACTTTTCAAATTCCTCTGCTAAAGCATCAATATTGGCTTCATTTGAAGAATTATTATCAGATATCTCTAATAGTTTTTCAGTTAGCTCTCTCCTTTTGACTTGAGAAGCTTTCAGTCTAACCCAAAGGATTTCAAGTTAATTTTTGCTAGCTTCTAGCTCTCTAGCCATCTCAAAGTAGCTCATGTCCCCCATGGTGGTTTAAAGGCTCCCTTCTAAGCGGTTAGGATTCAAAGAAGTTAGGATCTGATACCAATTGATGGACTTGAAAAGAACTGAGAGGGGGGGGTGTGAATCAGTGACACCAAATTCAACACTACTTCAAACACTAATTGGTATATTAACTTAACAAAGCTTTTAAACACAATGCATGCAATCCAAAATGATATAACATCATCCATAAAAAGTGAAGCATCCACCATAACACAAGTGTTTATATGTGGAAAACCCGAATAGGTAAAAACCATGGTGAGATGGAACTCACAAGTTAACTATCTACAGTAATAGATAATTGACTAGTTAAGGTCTACAAAGTGCTCAGCTAGGAGCGAATCTTGTTAGAGATCCCAAATCTTGATTAGAAGCTTATACCCTATTAAGAGTAGTACCCTGTTAGGAGTAACCTCACTGGAGGATTTAAGAATCCAAACTAATGGATTACCTTGTTACAAAATTTATACATTGAAGCTTGTTAGAGCTTACCCAGTTAAGGGATTTGATTCTATTGTAATGGTTAGAAAACAACAAGAATGGTTTGATCTGTTTTGAGTAACACAATACTTGCTTGATCAGATCCTTCTAAGTACATTCAACACTTCTTTTCAACACACTCTTCATCTTAACTCTTATCTCTCTTCAACAAAAACTTTCGCTCTTCATGCATACCATTAGTTACATAACATCTCTTTTTTGAAATGATTCACTAAGATGTCTTTAAATAGACATTCAAATCTTATGTCGGCCTAAGGAAATTATGACACAATTTCCTAGGTGTAGTGTATCTAGACAAGTGATCATAACTCATCACAAAAATTACTGCAAAGTAGTTGGTGTTGGTAACTCATCACAAAATTACCGAATACCGGTTGGAAGAATTAATACCGGTTTGAATAAAACATATGAACTATTGGCCCAGAGTCTCCACTTGATCTCCATCTTGATGCCGACTTAGTATAACCATAGGTTGTCTCTTATGCACATACCGGTTGACACAAAGTTCTAGTTAGAGATAAACCTCTAACATACCGGTTGATAGTGTAAACAATTGAAGTTACACCGATAGTCAATATAATCATATGTGTGTGAGAGAGTGTTCCATCAATGACAACAAGTGATGAATACATTACAATGATCACCAAGCTAACAATCTCCCCCTTTGGCATTGATGGCAACACTTAGAAACCTTTTACAGTAATACCGCTAAGTGTGCATGCATAACAAATTTACACATTTACTCATGGTCCCCCTTAATGCATACATTATAAAAAAATTTCAAAAACACACATACATATTTGTACTCCCCCTTTGACAATAATTCTAAATTGAAAAGGTAATATATATATATATATATATATATATATATATATAGAAAATTTATATCAAAATATTTAGCATATACAACTGTAACTTAAAAAAACAATTCATGCATTAGCTAATCTCATAAAAATAGAATTGAATCTCTTCTTCATCTGTGACAAAGCGTTATCCCATGATTCTAGTATGTTTGCAGTATACTCGAATGTAGACGTCAACTGTGAATGGAATTCTTCCATTGAGTCCAGGGTGCAAGTTTCAGGGGTTGCTAAGATAGCTTTTGCATTGGAGTAGGCTCTTTGTAATATGTCTACTTGTGATGTGAGTAGACTCTTGGAGTTCTTTTAGAGATTGGAGTCTCTTTGCCTTCTCATTATCATAGATGTCCAGTCTGTTATGCAAATCATCTACAGACTTGTTAAAGGCATGTATGGAGTCTTGGAGTGGGACATAGGCCTTTCATATCCTTTCCATTTCTTGCTCTGTTTGACTTTTTGAAATGTCTAAATAAAAGAAAGAAAAATTAGAGGTGGAAGCAAGATACTTTCCTCCTATTTCAATAGCTTTTCTCAACAAATCCTTATTGTGCGACATAGCCATTTTCCCACTATCAATATCTTTTGCCAGTTTTTCTCTATACTTCTTCTTATGATTCTTTTCAGCATACAATTGAGTAGCATCTTCTAGTGACTTGATTTTATCAGATGCATCTGCAACTAACTGACCAAGTTTGCTAATGGGTGTAGAAAGATGTGCTATAGATGTTTCTGGTAGTAGACCAGACAAAATTTCTACTGCATTCTAAATTGTCTCTGCTTCAACCGTTTTCTCTTGTAGTCTCTTCTTATGCACTCTAGATTGCATAACATTAGAAATATTTAACATTTTTGATGTGCTCAAAGTTATCATATCAATAGGTCCTAAAATACTTAAAGAATCATCATCATCATCTTCAAGTTGTTTCTGCTTTGCCAGTTCAGGGGATACAACCTTAATGATAGACTTCTCTGTATTCTGCTCTATTGTCTTTTCAGGTGACTGCATGGCAACATTTTCAGTAGTCTCCTTCTGAATTTATTGAATGACTGGTGGAGATTGGGGTTTCTCTAGTTGTTCTATTTCCAATGGATTATCCACATTTAGTTGAGTACCCAGTTGCTCAACTACTATAACCTATGCATTAGTGATTGCTGGGGGCTCCAGATCTGGTACAATGTTGTCTCCAGATAGGTCCACTATGTTCTAAACATTATCATCAACAAGAATAATGGAATCATCCTTCTTCTTGAGTGGATAGACCTCATCAGGTTGAATAATATCCTCTTCATCCATTTCCGGTGGAGTAACATCATCAGTAGCATTATCCTCATTCATACAGGATTGGATGAGCTCTTCCATCTATTTGATATCACAGGCTATATGATGAGTCTCAGTCTCAATGATTGCTCTATTTTCACTGAGTAACTTCAGTCTCCTTGCTTTGAATGTAAATTGAGATTTGTATCAAGCAACTAAAGCACTAATATCACCCTTAGGAAAATATTGTACAAATACCTTATCAAAGATTTCTTTTTCTAATTTAATAGCTTCCTCCCATTTATTTAAAATAATAGTATTCAAATAATCTAAGATATCCTTTTCTAATTCTTGTGGGTATCTTCTGTAATGACACAGATGAGTGATTACCTGTTGAATCACTTTCTCTTTCTCATATTCAGTGAAGGAATCAAAATACTCCTTTACAGTGTCAAACCTATTCCTCCTTAGTGTCTTCATTGTCCTTTCAAAATGGGTTTCAGGTTTGAAGGATGCTATATCAATAGGCACAGTTGCTTTTGGCACTTCCTTATCCTTCTTGGATATTTTTCCAGTTGTCTTTGCCTTCTTTGGTTCTTCATCAGAAGTTGTTCCCTCAGACTCTGGTTGCAAAATTAATTTTCTGCCTCTCTTCTTTGTCTCTTTCTTAATATATACCTTGGGTTTTGGTTCCTTTTTGGTTAGGACACTCCTGGTAACCCTAGTAATCTTTGTTGGAGATGCTTCATCGGGATTTTTATTCTTTCCTTTTGTACTTTTAACAGGTGCAATACTGGTTTGTATAGGTGCCTCTTGGACTACCATAATGTCCAATTTTGCCTACTTTTTGTCTATAGGTAATGTTAATAGGGTATTAGCATAATCAACCAATAGATCATGGTTAACCTCATAACTCATGTCTTCCATTTCTTCTTCTCTTGGCTCAATTGCTTGCATTAAGAAAAATTCAATGGTAACGGTGAACATTATGTCCTTCTCAAAGTGTTTTACCACATCTTTCAGTAGCCTCATTCTCATGCTCATCTTCTTTTGGACTCATTGAAATACCTATTCAGAGCAGCATGGAAAGTATTATTTATATCCTTGATGTTGTTCTTAATTTGTGTAGAGACCAGTGAGTCCTTTGATCACTCAATGTCTCCAATTCCTGGTAGAAAGTTCTGAAAATAAAAGAATAATCCAACCAATAGCCGACCATACTTGAATTTTTTACTGTTATCCTTTTTAACTGATTGCAAATTTTGAAATAATTGTCTTCTAATGGCTTCACAGATATCATATAATTGTCTTCTGATGGCTTCACAGATATCATAGTCTGCATTATCAACAATCATTCTGTGAGTAGTATGAATTGTTGCAGATGGAACACTATTAAGTCTACTAGAGTAAAATACTTGGTAGCCTATCACCATTGCTACTAGTTTTACTGCAGGGTCTCTAATATTGTTGATAGAAAATGAACACTTATCAGAAGTAGAACCGGTTAAGTTGAAGACAATGTTCTTAGAAATTTTCCTTAACTCGGGTACTTCACCGGTTGAGAAATAGCCAGTCACAGCCTGAATGGCTTCCTTTGTAATTGTGTGAGTCCTTTCTAAGTAGATGTTTTCTCCATGAATTCTACTCAAAATTATTGTGATATGTGATTCTTAAAAATCTTGAAGAAAATAGGAGGCATTATGAAAACCCTTTTTGAAAACTCTAGCATACTGTGTCTTAATTTTACCATTCTTATCACAAAGTGATTTCAGCTGTGTGTAAATGTATAGAGATCCTAAATCTTCTAACTTATAGTCTATATAACTGGACAAATCACCTTTGACCAAAACTTCGCTTGGAACTTGCGACAATGCATTATATGACACAATCTGTTCTGCCTTTGCAGCTTACATAGGCTCAGAAGTGATCATCAACCTCTCTATAGACTTTGAAGTAGATGTCATTCTAGATAAACAAGATTTGAAGTAGTATGCTCAAAGAAATACTTTGTTTCATGCATGTTACCCTATTTACCGGTTGAAATGCCCAAGTGCACACCAGTTCAACCTTCTGCAACCTTCAATTCAACTTAATTTCTCAAATCATGAAAAAATTTGACAATTAACAACAAGACAATCTTACTCAGCTCTGCAATCGCTTCAAATTTCTTTCTTGAATGAGTTAGGGTAAAAATGACAAAGTAAAACTTGCTTTTATCCTTTTTACCTACTGCGACAAATGCTTGCCTGTTAGGGTTACAAACCCTAATTTCACCGCTCAAGTGGAAAACCGGTTGATAACATGTTAACAAAAAGTTACCAAAATTTCATGTTTCAAAAGTGTCTTCCCACTCATTTTTCACAAGGGGTCTAGAGATGTTTTACCGTTAAGCTCCCCTTAGCCATATTAAAAAGGCTTAAGTCACCGGTGCAATGTTCTCTTCACTATGTGAAGGAACAATTTCTTCTCTAGGTGAGTCATCACTTTTCTTCTTCCAAATTTGATTCATATCCTCTCTGGTTTCTTCAATATCAACTTTCTACTTTCCTCTCTGATCCTTGGAAGAATTGACCGATTTGCTATTTTTGGATCTACAAAATTTTGCTAAGTGCCCCAGTTTGTTACAGTGATAACAGGCCATACCAGATGATCTCCAAGGTCCTACATTTCCTCTTCTTGTTCTTCTTGTGCAGTTCATAGCCACATGACAAAAGTTATTACAGAAGGTGCAGATAACATTTGTTAACTTTTCCATCTTGAATGGACTAAACTGGTTGCAGTAGGATCTTTGCCAGTTCAAATTTACCTGGTTATCAAAGTTCCTCACCCAGTCTCCATTTGGTCTTGGATACATGTGTGGGACAAGATTGTTTGCTCCATATCTACACTCAATGGATCTATGTCCATACATTCCACATGTGAAGCAATGAACTTCAAATTTATTGGACACATACCTAGCATTAGTATTGTAACTTCCATTTCTGTTAGGTTTGTCTTTACAAACATTTGCAGTGTGACCAGGTTTATGGCAAACAAAGTAGACAGGTTTAAAGTCCTTCTTACCAGTAGTCTTATTGATCTTAGGAGCATATTTGTTCTTAGGATTGTTGTTCTTTGTACCAGAGGATTCACCTTTTTTAGTTGTATGAAAACCAAGTCCAGAGATATCACCCTTCATTCTTTGTGATTGAATTTGTTCTTCCAACATGGTATAACTTTTGATGAACTTCTTCAATTTCTCATTGGCTTCAGTAAGCTGTTTGATGAGATCTTCGTTATGCTTAGACAGGTTCTCTTTCAGAGATGATTCAAGCTCAAGATCTAGCTGTAGGTTCTCCTTTTCTTCTCTTTCAACAAGAAAATTCTCATGCATAGTGTATTTTTCCCATTTGATCTTTGTAATCTCTTGATCTCTTTCCTTGATAAGATCTTCAGTAGCTCTTCTGGCTTCCGGTTCTTGACTCATGCAGATAGTGAGACCTTCTAGCTCTCTTCTTAGATTCAGTTTCTCACTGTTTAGCTTTTCAACTTCCTCTGCTAAAGCATCAATATTGGCTTCATCTAAAGAACTATAATCATATATCTCTAATAGTTGTTCAGTTAGCTCTCTCCTTTTGACTTGAGAAGCTTTCAGTTTGACCCTAAGGATTTCAAGTTCATTTCTGCTAGCTTCTAGCTCTCTAGCCATCTCAAAGTAGCTCATGTCCCCCATGGTGGTTTCAAGGATCCCTTCTAAGCGGTTAGGCTTGAAAGAACTTAGGCTTTGATACCTATTGATGGACTTGAAAAGCACTGAGAGGGGGGGGTTGAATCAGTGACACCAAATTCAACCCTACTTCAAATACTAATCGGTAGATGAACTTAACAAAAATTTTAAACACAATGCATGCAATCCAAAATGATATAACAACATCGACAAAAATTAAAGCATCCACCATAACACAAGTGTTTATATGTGGAAAATCCAAATAGGTAAAAACCACAGTGAGATGGAACTCACAAGTTAACTATTTGCAGTAATAGATAACTGACCGGTTAAGGTCTACAAAGTGCTTTGCTAGGAGCAAATCTTGTTAGAGATCCCAAAGCTTGATTAGAAGCTTATACCCTGTCAAGAGTAGTACCTTGTTAGGAGTAACCTCGCTAGAGGATTTAAGAATCCAAACTAATGGATCACCTTGCTAGAGGATTTATACATTGGATCTTGTTAGAGCTTATCCAGTTAAGGGATTTGATTTTGTTGTAATGGTTAGAAAACAACAACAATTGTTTGATCTGTTCTGAGTAGCACAATACTTGCTTGATTAGATCCCTCTAAGTACATTCAACACAATCTTCATCTTAACTCTTATCGCTCTTCAATAAAAACTTTCTCTCCTCATGCATACCATCAGTTACATAACATCTCTTTTTTGAAATGATTCACTAAGATGTCTTTAAATAGACATTCAAATCTTATGTCGGCCTAAGGAAACCATGACACAATTTCCTAGGTGCAGTGTATTTAGACAAGTGATCATAACTCATCACAAAAACTACCGCCAAGTAGTCGATGCTAGTAACTCATCACAAAATTACCAAATACCGGTTGGACCAATTAATACTGGTTTGAATAAAACATATGAACCATTGTGCTAGAGTCTCTGCTTGATCTCCATATTGATGCTGACTTAGTATAACCATAGGTTATCTCTTATGCACATACTGGTTGACAAAAAGTACCAGTTAGAGATAAACCTCTAACATACCAATTGATAGTGTAAACAATTGAAGTTACACTGGTAGTCAATTTAATCATATGTGTATGTGAGAGTGTTTCATCAATGACAACAAGTGATGAATACATTACAATCATCATCAAGCCAACAAGCTCAAGTCATCTCAAGTCATGCTAATGAATCAGGAGACTCAAAAGTACAAGATTCTCTCCATAAGTTTGATTATTTCTTGAATAAAAATGGAGATGATGATGTTCAAGATGGAGATCCAGACACTTAGTTATTTTTATGCATTTCTAGTTTAGTGTCATTTTGTAATTCCAGTGGACACTTTAAGTGTTATTTTGTATATACAAGTTTGCATAAAGGATTGCACAAGTCCTAAGTTTAGTTCAACTCTACTTTTGAGTTAGTCACACTTAGTTGATTTTTTCCTAATTTTGCTCACTGCCCCTCTCCTATATATATGAGGATGCTCTTTTTCATTTTGATCTTTTTATCTATATATGCAACTAGACTCTGCTGAAGTGAAAACAATTTGAAACTTTGAGTTCATTTGTGATTTTGCTAATTCGATCAATAAAGACAACATATTTAGCACTCATGTTATTTGTGTTGGGTTCATTGTGTTCTATGGTGAGAGTGTTCTTATGTCATTCTTGTTATGGTAATTGAATTGATTGAGTAAATGTAGTCTTGTGCGAATATTGTGAAGGAACATAATAGATTTGGCTATGTAGACTTTGTGCTACATTTTAGAAATTGTAGAATAGAATTTGCCGCAAAATGGTATCATAAAGAATTTGAGCTTTATTTTGTTTTCTTATAGCAAGTATATGAATTTAAGTTTCAGTTTATTAATTCATATGAAAAATAAAATTCTAAAGACTTTGAGCTTTATTTTAGTTTTTCAAAGAAAGATTATTTTGGGCTACAAAAGTTATTGTTAAAGGGTTGATAAGATAATAGTGAGTTGAAGACTTTGCTTCATCATTATTTTCTAGTCATAGGAAGCAATGACAAAAATTTTTCTTTCATAAAAAAATTGCTTCTTTACTTATAAATTTCATATATATTTGGTCCTAGATTATTTCTTAGAAACTTAGAAGCTATTTAAATCATTATTGCTTTAAGTTTTAATATCCTTTCTGAAAAGAGATAAAAAGGATAAACATCCATTCAGAAGAAAGAGAATAATATGGTGTAACGCCTAAGATTAGAATAGGATTACTAATTAGATTTTTATTTTAAAAAAGTTAGTGTGATAAGAAAAGGGGGAGCCTTCCCTTATAATTAGGAGAGATTTAATCTCACACACTGTGGCTGAAACCACAATTTTGTAGACACTTTTGTAGACACCATAAGTTTACAAAATTTTCAACCAACACATTACATTAAAGATAGGATGGCCTCAATAAATTCAACCTAAATTACATTAGGAAAAGGGTTGAATGTAGATTTAATTCCACTCTTCTTTTTTTGAGTTAGAAATGCAATTGAAAAGATGTGAATTGAATGGAAGATCTAGGCTTAATGATGTGAAATTGACAATAACCAACATATACAAGAAATCTCAGATCAAATATGTAGACACAAGATATAGATTTGAAAAGGCGATGTAAAAAGGGATCTGTGTCTGAAGCCGAGAAATTGACACTTAGGACAATGTCGCTATGAGAAACCCTATCCTTAGGGTGTCAAAAGTAGAAAAAACATGTATTTTTAGGATTAGAATAATGCCCAGAATCTATGCTAGAAGCAGGGACACTAGTTTGTAGGACAAGGTTTCTCTGAGTGGCCATGTCCTCCACTTTTTTCTCTTGCAAAAAATGGATCTAGACATCTTTGTTTGATTTGTCTAATTCTACAATTTTGGATTCATAACCTATCACCCATGCACAAAAAGAAGGAAATTATATTGTTGATAGGGGTTTTCATAGGTCAAACCTTGAGTTTGAAAGTAACCTGATGATTGAATTGAACTTGAAATGGAAATAGAAGTCTGACTTGAAATGCTTGAATTTAAATGATTGACTAAATTGATTATACCTTCAATTGATGATGCAATGTCCTTAGAATAAGTCCTCCATGTGTTGATGCAATAACATCATAAATCACATAAAATATATCATGAAATAATAATTGTAGACATAATTGAAGATGCCTTGATGTATCTTGTATCTCCTTGAAACAAATATGCTCTTGAATTAGAATGATAGCATAATGATGAGATGCAATAATAAGATGTGTTGAAATCAATTGAGAGGGATGACTTATGTAGGGATATCATAATAAAATCACCTTTAGGTTGATTTTTATATATATTTTCATAGAGATATATTTGAATAGGGTAGGACCTACATAAAATTCTCCCAAAATTCAGAGAAAAAAGCATCAAACAAGCTAGCTGGGGGTGGCCTTGTCTTGACAATTTCAGCCCAACTTTTTAGGAATGTGAGATAATAGAATCCTAATATAAAAAATAGATTTGTATGAAAATATATAATGTTTACATAGGGGAAACATGTCTTGAGATTTGAAATGGGACAGGATTTATAATAAATCAGGATACTAAAAGATAAAGGGCACACCTAGAATTAAGGGTCCAAATAATAAAGTGTTGATGTAATAAAGTAGAATAGGATTCATAAAATTGAATTAAATATTAATTTAAATCAATAAAGGTCCTATAATGCATATGGGAATGGGAAAACTAAAATGAGTGCTATGAGAGTGTGAAATTGGACACCCTAATTAAAGGTGTACAATTTACGATGCTATATTTAGCCCCAATTTTAGCAGAGTATCATCTTATAATCATAGTCATGGTAAATTAGAAATGAAGATATAGAGAATCTGAGAGAAAGAAAAGCTAGGGATAGGAGAATCCCAAATTTGAGGGATACACAAGTACCCAAGAATACGATCCTATCAATCCATGCAAGTAGCCTTCAAATATACACAAAGCAAATAATGTTACTAAGAAAAAAAGTTCCCAGTGTTGAGTTGTTGAGATTGTTGGGAGATTGTTGTAGTCTGTTGGATTTGGTTGTTGGAAATGGATATGTTGTTGTCATTGATGTCAACATATTCCTGTGAGTTTTTCTAGTTAGCTTGTGAAGGTTTTCTGATCTGGTTTGCTATTCTTTGGTTACCGGTTCCTAGTGTTTCTTCTTGGTGTTCCTATCGGTATTTCGTTCAGTATATTTAGGAATGATCAGATCTTGTGTTGAGACTTTGGGATGTTGTTTGTGATGATCTTGCGTATCTTCATTTCACATGGTTTTTGATTTGGTGACCCACAATTTATCTTTCTTCGTGACAGTTGTTGTTTGGTTGTGTTATTGAGCTTTGAGGCGTTGATCAATGAAGATTTGATTTAAGGTGTTGGTGCAACTGTTCCAAATGATTCTAATATGTTTGATGGTGTCTTGTAATCATGTCCTATTTGTTTTGGCAATTTGCATTGATCGTTGTGAGCTTTTTTGTGATTTCTATCAACTGGTGATGATTTGTGTGTTATGCAATATTTCTAGTGCTGTAATGTGTTGCGGTTGATATATGATCATTTGAGAATTTGAATTAGGTCCATGCTATGTAATTTAAATCATAATATTGGTCTAGTGGTCGATCTTTGTATCGTGTAATGTAATTTTTTGTATTTATGAGTTGAGGGTTAAGGGTTTAGCTGACCTTGCTATCAAGGTTGATGATTTATATATATAGGTGATATACTTATGTAATTTAGTTGTTGATGTGATGGCTACATTATCAAAGAGAGTTTTGTGTGCAAACAAGGGATATATCATTTGGTTAAGTGTTGTGGTGAGATCGGTGTTGCAGAGCAGACGACTGTGCTTAACTGGAACTGTTAGCAGGCATATGTAGATGCTACTATTGCAGTTCATTTCTTTCAGATTGTAATTAGATTCATTTTGTAAGTTAGTGAGACTTACCTGAGGGTTGGAGCCTTTCGAGCATATATCTTTTGGGCAGGGAGCCTAGGCAGTGTGCCTGAATGTATGTGCATTCCCTATTGTAATATTTTCACATACTACCTGCAGAGTATCATCTTATTGTGGGTAGGTTCCCACCATGGTTTTTCCCTTGACCGGGTTTTCCATGTCCAAAATCTTGGTGTTGTGTGTTGTGCGATTCATTTTATTATTTTTCAGTTGCTACAGTTTATCAATTTATGCTTTTGTGTTTGATTATCTATGTTCCAGTGAATACTGATTCACCCCCCCTCTTATTATTCCTTCTCGATAGCTGCTAACACCAAGTCAACTAGTTAAAGAGACCTCGATAATCAAAATGTCTCAACCATTAATATCATTCTTGACATGTTATTGCAAGAGCAAAAGTGGACTTATAGAACTAACAAGGACATACATCAATTGAAAGGAGAAGAAACCATGATCTAATGCTAGCACAATGTGTTATGCTATGGTTTCATGGGAGATGGAGAAAGGAACATGGATTCCATGGGCTAGAAAATTGTGTTATGCTCGGTGATCCATGAAAAAACATAGATTATAGGGGAAAAAAAGTCGCGTTATGTTGTGTGATCCATGTGGAAAGGAAGAGTTGAAATAGTCTAGCAAGCTATGTTATGCTAGTCAACTCATCCTAAAATATGATGCAAATTGAATAAGGAGAGTATTATGATAGTCAACTCAATCCTATAAATTGAACATGGACAGTGTTTTTATAGTCAACTTAGTCTTGTAAATTGAATGAGTGTAATGGTAGTCCATTCAATCTTCTAAATTGAATAGGGAGAGTGTTATGATAGTCAACTAAATCTTGGCAATTGAATAAGGAGAGTGTTATGATAGTCAACTCAATCCTATAATTTGAATAAGGAGAGTGTTATGTTGGTTAACTTATCCTATTATATAATAAAAAATAAAAAAGGATAAACAAACACTTTTTAAGGAAATCCCGTAACATTGAATCGAAAATAAGCAACAAGGAGGTAGTGCATATGCCCCCCTTAAGATGTAAACATAGCACTATGTTGATATCTTAAGAAATAAAGGACAAGGATAAACACATTTAATAACAAGGAGATATAATCTAAGCAAAAATGTACATAACTCCAAGCTAAAGAAGCATAACTCTTACAAGAAAGGAGAAGATGATTGTAAAATATCTTACAACCAATGTAAAGGGATCATTTTGAGGAATGCAATGAGAAAGAGATCTTCACTTGAAGATATTTATTTCCTAAAAAAGAGGAAATCTTTAATAAAGATAACATCTTCAAGAGGGAAGGAGACCAAGGATGCACACCTTCCCTATCGCTGGGAAAAGCGAATTATTAGTGAAGGATTATACACTTTCTACCACTATGAAAATTATGAATAAAAGATGTACCATTTCAAGAAAGGAATAGGTCCTAACTAAGGGACATGCATGTACTTGCATCAAGGATAATTCCATGCTGAAAAGGACATCAAATTATGAAAGATGCAACTCAACAAAAGAAAAGTGAATCCTTAGAAAGGAGAAATGATTTGAGAAATTGGTTACCCCCAAGTGTAGAGATAAGAATAAATAATCTATCATGTTTCTCACTGAGTATGATTGAAACTGAAATTATATCACCATGAGTGACAATGAGCCACCAAAAGGTAGGCTTTCAATGCCACATTGTGAGGAGAAACATAACATGCTATAAATGTTATTTAGAATGGTTATGGAAAAAATCCAACTCATTGTCATATATGTTACTTGACTGATACCATTATCAATGAATTGTTGAATTTTACCCTACAAATCTCAACAATCATTAGTGGAGTGGTTATAGAGTTGATGATATACATGCAAAAAAAAATTCTCAAGATCTTGTCTATGTTTTCTTCTTCATTTAGGCGAAAGAGTAGTAATCAAGTTGAATTGAAGAATATTAGACAAAAAAGTATATTGTTGTAATGAAAAATTGAAGCGAGAAGACATGGATGCACTAGACAATGGGGGAGGGGATGTAGACAGAAAAAGGTTGGAAACCTAGAACTTTCTCAGAACAATGTGATGTAGATTTCTTGGGAGCCTCAATACTTTATTACAAAAATCCTACATCATTTCCATTGTATCCATGTGTAGAATTAGGTATATGTGTTGAATTGTCTAGAGGAGAGGGTTTACTCTTAGGTGGAATTAGATTGAAATTTAAAGAACCCCAATCAACATCTAAACATGTGTTAGGATTTTAAGTCTTGAAATTCCAGGCATTTTATTTTTGCTACAAAAGGAGGGTGTGATGTCTAAAGACCCCAAATCATCCTCCAAGAGTTTCTCTTTAGGAACATCTTTAGTAGGATATGGCGTATTTATTTGTATTGTATAAAATATTGAAGAGATTGAAGAAGATTGAAATTTTATTTATATTTGTAAGTTTTTATCAACCTCTAAAGTAATCTTGTCATTGTTATAGATCAAATTGATATTGCAATGAAGAGTAGAAGGAATGGCTTGCGTAGCATAAATAAAAGGTCTAACTAGAAGAAGGTTATATGTGAGAGTATTGGGCATGACATAGATAGTTTTATGTAAAATAAGGGGACCCAACTTAATAGGCAAGGCAATTGTACTTAATGATGGTCTACCAATATTATCAAAGACAAGAATAGGAAGATAATTGGGTTGAATAAGAGAAGCACACACTTTGATTTTATGCAATAAGCCAATGCTACACACATTAAGAGTTGAACCATTATCAACTAGATTTCATCTTATGGCACTACCATTGATAAGGACCAGAATCATGGGAGGATTGTTGGAGCTCAAAATTGCAAGTTGCCTAACCCTAAAGGTATGCCAAGCCTTATGTTCAGATTCAACAATCAACTTTGGCCAACTAATAGAATAAATCAATATGATTGTATTTCCCTACTGTTCAGGCTCTGCTAAACCTATGCAAGTAGGAGATAGGAGTAGGGTTAGAAGCTAAATTGATCTATTCTAGAAATTTAGGCCATTTTGAGATAGCGATAGAAGATATACTAAAGGAAGATTGAATCTGCTTAATTAGAAGGTACACCTGTGAAATATAATTAACTGCTTTTCTTTGAGATTATAAGTGTATAATTCTAACTAGTGCCTTCTTCACATATTGGGTTCAGAGTCTCATGAATTTTTTTCCCTATATTCTCGTTGTTAGATAGTTTAAAAAAAAACCATCCACTGTTAATCTTCTCACACTGAGTGATTAAATTTCATTATGACAATTACCATGCAGTCGATTTTAATCTTTCCTAGAAAGAGGCTACACAGTAATCAATCCAAGAATAGTAATTTCTCTTGATCATTCCACACCATGCAACCAATTTTAATCTTTCCTAGAAATAGGCTACACAGTAATCAATCCAAAAATAGTAATTTCTCATGATCATTCGACACAACAATGTAGTAGACTAAAAATAACAAAACAAGAACTATAGCAGCCTTTGATTTCTTAGAATCAAAATAACAAGCTCGAATTGAAAAGCATTCACAATAATCTTTTACACTAGATAGAAATGAAAATAGGCTGATGGTATTCCTTCTATTATATTACTTTCCTCTTGTTTTATTCTCTTTTCCTAATATATACATTACATTTTTAGGGTTATGACCCTTCACATTGTTTAGTGCAACCTTACATTTAATTAACTATGATTAGATTTTTTAATTTAAATTATTTTAATCTTCATGCTTCAAAGTAATAACACCCCTCTTGTGCTGACAATCTTTGGGATTGTATCATTTACTAAAAATGGCTACATGATTTTGGTGCTCCTTTAATCACTCTTTTGATTCCCATGAAATAGTTTTCTCCCTTTAAGTGCAAAGACATCTTTCATATTTGTCATTTTCCATATAGACATCTAAGAAAATATTTGAAGTCTATTTTCTGTGTCATTTACGCATTAGAATACCTTCACCTTTCATTATAAGTTCATCTAGTCATATTATCTCTGTGAAAATATTTTATTTCTTTGGGTGAAAATAATTATTTCCATCGTGAAATAAAATATGAGAAAAAACCCTCATTGATAATTCACCTTCCTTTTATGTGTTGCATTTTTCTTTTCACTCTGTAAAACTATTTGTGCGGCAAAGCGAGATATTTACCATGTACATAGTTATAAAGATAATTGTGAAACCCGACACTTACAATTTTTTAGATTAAATATAAAGTATCAAAATTACATCTGCACTGCATTAGTTCATGAGTCTGATCAACAAGGGACGAATCGAAACTTACAAAAATACATCATACCCACTTACTTACAAAACATAGGAGTAACATAGAACAAAAACAATAAATAACTACACCCCATAGTCAGTCAAATTATGTGTTTGTATAAGGTAAACTGTTGTTCCTAGATAGGGGAACCCATGTAGTCCATCCATGGTCCCCTTCCATCTAAACTTCAATCAAACCATTAACAATCTGTTATACATGAGGGTGTGCATTATGGGTACGAATTCATTCTTCTTCTCCACAAACAACATCCATCCTAGCTTGTCTTTGTTCCAGCTAGTGCATGAACCTCAACAGGGCTTGTTCAAACACTATATTGTTGCTACCAACCCTATCCCATGTACAACCATCAGATAATTCCTTCAACTAAACAATTGTAGAGCCATCCTTGATCCATTGATCAAATTTGTCTTCATCTAACATAAGGACCATGGTAACCTGTAGGGAAAGTAAGTGAAAAATGAGTCTCCTCAGAGACTTAGTAAGGTTCCTAGATTTACTAGTAAAGACATCATCATTTCAAAATTTCCATATCAGCCATAAAATATCTAGAGAAAGACAAGACCAAAAGAGACCAACAATCCTCTTGCAACCTTTAATGAATCCAAGGCAAGCATCCAAGAAAGAAATAGAGCTATCACCAAATTTTATACCAAAAATTTTCCACACTTCCTTAGCAAAGTGACAGTCAAAGAAAACATGATTTACAGTCTTAGGGAGACGATGTATTTTACAAATGAAGAAGTTTCTCTCAAAGTCTTTCAAGGGCATTTTATGAAGAATCAGATGCCAGCCAAAGAATTTTTTTTTGGTTCTGAGGGACCAGCCCAGAATCTCATGAAATAATTACTCCACCATTGCGGGGGCCAGATAAGGTTCCAAGAGGAGTTAAGGTAATCAAAGATGCAGTCAATATTTAACGTGGAATCATAGATAGTTTTGGCCTTGAGGAGGGGTAGGGGTTGTTAGGTCCCGGAGACAACTGAGAGGGGGGGTGAATCATTTGTCAAATATATTTAAACCAAAACAACTTATCCAAACCAAATGCTTAATACCGGTTGTAGACACCCAAAATTGTCATGACTAATTAAATAAATATTTTATTTATTTAATTATCTAAGCCTAATTCCTCTATTAATTAAATAAATCTTTATTTATTTAATTAATTCATTTATCCTCTTCTAACCTTATTTCTCATTTAAATAAATACATTTATTTATTTAAATTATCCCTTTCCTAAATTAAATAAATATTTTATTTATTTAATTGTCCCACTTCTTCTATTAATTAAATAAATCTTTATTTATTTAATTAATTCATTATCCTTTTCCACACATGACACATGTCATTCATCTCTTAATTCATACACTACCTACCCCTTTCATTATTTTATTATTTCCTCTACCTACCCTCTAATCCTAGCCGACCTCTCTTTTTACACCTCTCAATCTTAACCCTCCATTCCTATTGTGTCTTCTATTTAAGGAGATGCTTTCTTCATTGTCAAACCCTAATGACATATCCTAATACCCTAATGACTGATTTTGGAGTACTTGGCTACACTACAATTCCACTTGCAACCACATTCTGTTCTTTATTGAGCTCTTGTGCATATAAAAATCTGAGAGCAAATATATCAAACAAGATCAATGGAGATAGGAAGAATGGAGATCAAAACCCTATTGAACATGTGATGGTATAATCTTTATGATTTTGAGTTATTTTGCATTGTCTTAGGTTATCTTCATATGTTATGGTGGATCTTTGTTGTTGTTAGGCTAGGGTTTGGTGGTTGAATTCATTTAGCCTTTCAATATTGTTATCATTGTTATCCATTTTCACCATAAACATTTTGGCACGCCCGGTGGGACATGGATTTTTCTTAGATCTATGTTTTTTTACAGATTTTTCTAACCCTATATTGCTATTTTGTAAAACAATTTGGAGAATAACCTTGTGCAGCTAGGGTTTTGGACACAAAATCAAGATCTTGGAGAGATTCGATCATATCTCATAAACGGCTTAGAAATTTTGCACCAAAATTTTTTTGCAGGTTGACGAAAGTATCAGGAGCTCTCAATCCAAAATTCAGAATTTTTGGAGCAAATTTTCAATTTTTAGGAATTTTTTATGATTTTTCATAAAAAATTTATTTTGAGAGCAAATGAGAGAATTTTTCGGATTTTCTTACATTTTTGGAAATCTCTCATAATTATACACAAGATCTGTTCTTTGTGAATTCAATTTTGATGCAAAATATTTCCCTAAAAATCAGATCTTTAAAAATTAGGGTTTTTATTTATTTTGATCAGATCTCACAAACGGCTTTGAATTTTTCCATAAAATGTTTTTTTCAGGTTGGGAACAGTATCAAAAAGATACAGTAAAAATTTCAGATTTTTTGGATCGATTTTGCATTTTATATGAATTTTTTATGATTTTTCATAAAAAATTAATTTTGAGAGCAAATTAGCGAATTTTTTGGATTTTCTTACATTTTTGGAAATCTATCAGAATTATACACAGGATCTATTCTTTGTGATTTTAAATTTGATGCAAAATCATTCTTAAAAAATCAGATCTTTGAAAATTAGGGTTTTGCATTATTTTACTCATATCTCACAAACTGCTTGGATTTGTTGCAGGAAATTTTTTGTGCAGGTTTGGAAGACCATCAAAAATCTCCAGTAAAATTTTAGATTTTTTTGATCGATTTTGCATTTTATATGAATTTTTTATGATTTTTCATAAAAAATTAATTTTTGGAGCAAATTAACAAATTTTTTGGATTTTCTTACATTTCTGGAAATATCTTGAAATTTTACAGGTGGTCTTTTTTTATGATGAATCAGGTCTTTGAATTGGTCAACAAAACGCATTGTTGAAGGCCCCTATTTCACAAAGTCTTTTGGATCTAAAATTTACCTAACTTGTGTGCTTGCAGGAAGGGGTGATCATTTGAAACAATCCAAACTACTAATAAATCTTTGTTGCAGGTCCTTGGCAAGGTTTTTTGGATTTTTATTGTGTGCCTTGTTTTCATAGACTAGCAAACACTTCAATTGGTGCACTAAAATTGAATCATTGTCTTTTGTGTCTTGAGCAATAGGCTCTTTTTGTTTAATCTTTAGAGGGCCTGTCTTCCCGTGTGGTCATTAGGACTACTAGTGAGAAGAAAACGACCCAAGTGGTAGCGAGGAAAACCCACCTCATCCAAACCACTATAATCAAATGTATTCATGGTGAAAACTATGAATAACGTGTGCTGATTAGTTCATACCGACACTATGTCTCCCCATAAACCCATTTGATCAAATTTATTTAATCATTTGTAGGGCGTAACCCCTACCGGCTGGGAGCCTTCTGTATTTACAGAGTTGAAAGTGCCGCATGTATGGCCACACGAGCGGATGCCCTTACTAGCACCTTTTTGTTTTAGAAGCCCAAATCCTTCTAGTTGTTGGGGCAGGAGGTCGGACCTCTGGTAGCGGCCCACACACATACGGTTCTTAGTAGAGATACAAAGTTCGCCATGGGGAGTTTTCATGGGGACTGATGCTTGGCTGACCCGAGAAGTGAGTGCCGAGGGTGGAGCCAGTGAGGTCAAGCATCTAAGTATCCGCTCTGAATAGAGTAGCCTCGGGGGTAAAACCCCATGTGGGATCAACAACTATTGTCTTGGCTAGCCATAAGAATTGTGCTTGACTTATGTTAAACATTCAAACAATCAAGACCAAACAGCAAAACATTGTGTCTTTTGTGTCTCAAGTGTATGCAAAACAATTTTACATCAAACAACACACTTTTCTTGGAGTCATTTTGGAGTCTAAACACTTGCAAACACTGAGTCCTCATCAACATTGTGTCCTCTTGTCACGAAAAATAGTCAAACATTCAGATTTGGTCACCACCAAAAACTTCACAAATTGGAAAAATTTCACAGTCCAACAAACAAAAGAAATCAGTTTTGGCATACTTGAGCTTCCTAGGTTGTCTCTTCAGATTTCATCTAGCATTCAGCCTATTCTAAGGTCTCACATAGTCCATCATTGCTTCACATCTCATTTTACATTCATACTTGTCTAAACTTGAGTCAAAAGGTCACTTGCTTGTCCTTATCATACTTTGTCAACACACTACATACAACTACAATTGGCTAAGTGGTCCCTCATCAAGGTTTCTTACCTTTGGGTCTCATTTGGTCTTACTTAGAGTCAAGGTCAGCTTACCTCATCAAGAGAAACTATCCTCTCTTTGGAAGTCACACCTACTCTACTACTTACATACTTGGTCTTACACTTTGGACATTGCAAGTACATCTCAAGATTCATTTACACTCCATACAACTCTTGGTCTTCCATACTCTTTTCATATTTTTCATCTAGTCTCTCACATATTGGTCAAACACCTAGTTCATGGTTGAAACCCGCCTTCAAAAATCTAGGAGAATAGCTAAAGAAGCTCAAGAATCCGTAAACATGAGTTCTTATGAGTATGACAATGATCTATTCTACAATCCTGAGCACACTACATTACCAGACATGAATGTTTATAGAAACAATCCAAATGTGGAAAGCGCAAACGCTATAAACAACAATACTACACACAATGACAATGTTGACAACTCTTCAATACTATCAGCAGACACACAAGACTCCATAATGGATCCTCAATTCAATAGATTGGTTGAAGAGATAATGAGGAGAGATCGTCAATACTTTTTAAACATGATGGCACAAAGTGGAGCTAAAATACCACATGATTTTGACTTATCTCAACTTATGGAAAGTTGACCCTCACAACAAACTCAATCCAACATGGATCAAAGGAGACCAAATAGTGGAAGAAATAGAGGACCGAATATGATGCCTGAGTCGCCATCAGTTTTGCTTCAAAAACCAGCAATCCCACATACACAAGCTCAAACATATGATACTTACATTCAAAGACCATCATGGAGGCCTTATGCTCAAACACATGCTCAAGGTATGGATCAATCAAGACAAGTGGATACTCAAGGAC
Source organism: Cryptomeria japonica (assembly GCF_030272615.1). NCBI lineage: Eukaryota > Viridiplantae > Streptophyta > Pinopsida > Cupressales > Cupressaceae > Cryptomeria > Cryptomeria japonica. Next base: position 416,246,977 of record NC_081411.1, on the reverse strand, counting down.
ATCCTCAAAATTTTGACACAAGGAGACCTCATGTCAAAATTGGGGGCAACACAATGGAAAATGAAAGGCCTATTGAATATGGTTTATACACACAAAACAGATATGGGGTCCCTCAACAAGAAGTTATGCCAAGTGTTCCATACATGTCGCAACAATATAGACCTCCATATGGACATGTCTACGATCAGTATCATCCATACATGCAACAAGCTCCTCCTCAAATGGGTGTTTCAAACATGGGGTATGCTACAAGAAATCAATCTCCTCCCAAAAATAATTTGGAGCAACAAATTAGAGATCTACAAAAGAAAGTGGAGGACATGAGTACATCCAAACCTACATACACTATGAGAGATATATGCCCTTATCCCTTCGATAAGAGCATTCCAATGCCTCCATTTCCTCCACACTTTGTAACACCAAAGTTCGACAAATATAGAGGGAGAGGAGACCCTAAGGCACACATAAGACAATTCTTCACAGCTTGCATTGAGGTAGCGGCAGAAGAAACATACTTGATGAGGTTGTTCCCACAGAGCTTAGGAGATCAAGCTATGGAATGGTTTTCTCAATTACCTCCCGGTATTAAGTCATGGGGCGACTTAGCAGAGGCATTCATTCAACATTTCTCTCACAACATTGAAATAGATGTCTCAGTTACTACCTTGTGCAATACTAAACAAAAAGAAGGAGAATCTTTCGCAACATTTTTACAGAGATGGAGAAACCTAGCTAGCAGATGCTCTTGCGAAATTCCGCAAAAACAAATGGTGGAAATGTTCACACAAAATGTTAACAAGGCTATTGGCTATGATCTCAGAAAAGCTTGTTTGTCTACATTTAAGGATGTCATTGAAAAGGGCCTAGCAACAGAAAATGTCTTAATTGAACAAGGAGTTATCAAACTATTCAAAGAAAACAAAGAGGACTTCAAAGGAAAGGACAAACCAAAATTTTGGAACAAGAACAAGAACACAGTTAATGATGGTGTTGTTGATGCCAACACAGTGAGACCCAAGGTCGTCTTTTCTGGATCAAGTTCTACCAACAATCAAGTGAACAATCAAACAACTTCTAAACCACAAAGGAAGTACACTCCATTGGGGGAACCACTTGAATCAGTATTCAAAAAGCTTGTAGCAAACAAAGTGATCACGGTCCCAGATTTTCCTCCATATGAACCAAAGGTAAAACCAAATTGGTGGAATGATGATGAGTTTTGTGAGTTTCATAAGAGCAAGGGTCACAAGACAAGTAATTGCCATCGATTGAAAAACATTGTGCAAGATCTCATTGACAGAGGAGATATAGAGATTGAGGCACATTCATCTAACCAAGAGCATGAGGTGTTTAAGGAACCATTCCCAAAACATGACAAAGGAAAAGGCAAAGTCACAGATGATCAAGCCAATTACACTAGAGCACCTTACAATTATGATTCTACTATCAATCACATCTCAATGGACAATCATATCTCTACCATTACTATCAAAAACAAAAATCCTGAGAATCCTTCTCAGAGACCCAAAATTGTCCTAAAAGGTGTGGGATCTTCATCCGAAGCTACCTCCGAATGTCATGTTACAACCCGTCAAGGTAAGATTACATTGCCAGGTGCCTCCACTAAGAATACCAATCCTTTATCTACCAAGCCTGAGTATGATCTTGTAGAACAGTTAGGGAAGACACCCGCACTCATCTCCATTCTTGAGCTCTTACGCATATCCCCCGCTCATAAAGCCATCCTTGATAAAATCTTGAGAGACACTGCTGTCCCTACTGATCTGAATGTGGACCAGTTTCAAGCCATGGTGGGATACCTATCCATTCCACACTCCCTCACATTCACAGAAGCCGATGATGCCTCCATAAGTCAGCCACATAATGCACCTCTACATGTTGAGGCCTTCATACACAAACATCGAATAAAGCGAGTCCTGATAGATGGAGGAGCAGGTCTTAACATTTGTACCTTGAGTACCATAAGACAATTGGGATATTCTGACAAAGCTGTGAATTCTACAAACCAAATCACCATTAAGGCCTATGATGATGAAGAGCGCTCATCCAAAGGCACAGTCACCTTGCCTCTTAGAGTTGGGCCAGTTACAAAGGATGTGGTTTGTCAAGTACTTGATCTGGATCTCACATACAACATATTGCTAGGGCGTCCATGGATTCATGAGATGAGAGCAATACCATCTACATATCATCGATGTATCAAGTTTCCACACAATGGAGTTGAAGTGACCGTCAAAGCGGATCCAAATCCATTCATATATTGCAACAATCTACAACCTAGATCAGAAATAACAATCCCAGTCAATTGCGAAGCTATTCCTTCATCGGCATATGTGGATCCTGAATCCTTAAAAGCTTCTACATCAAAACAGGCAGAGCTAAAAGAAGACAAGTTCAAGATTAAAGACATGGGATGTGGTGAGTATATCTTTCATGTTGATCAACTCCCACAGTCTCCTAAGACATTCAATCGACAAGAACAATCTACAAGCAATATGCAAGACCAAGGAATTGTGTGTGAACCACCTAGTGTTGTGGCTACTAAGTCCGAATGCAAATCTCCTCTAGTGGTGCAAGCAACTCTTGATATCAATAGTCCTAAGAGTGGTTCCAACAAAGAATCTATTGAGCGTATTGCCAACCCTCTGGAGAACTCACATAGCCTTACCATTTCATCCACTCATTCCATTTCCACTCCACTTCCAGACTTGGATCAACAAGAATCACAAAATCCCTTAGTCATTAGGGATCAAAAATCAAGCTTTGAAAAGAAAACTCTAAAATTCAAAAATAAAGAAAAGTCCTTTAGTCCAAATCAAAATCAAAAGCTACTAGACTTTGCAAAAATTAAAGTCAAGGATAAAAATCCTATGAAGCAAAAAGAGAAAGAGTTGATCTCCCCTAATACCAAAATAACTGGGGGCAAAAGTTCTACAATTTTAAGTCAAAAAGCATACTTGTTGATCCTAAGTCTCCATCATGCTATCCTACTTTCACTTCTTTTCGCAATCATAAGCCTTCATAACTCATCCACTTGTTCCACACATCCTTTTCCTTCTGGTGATACATCATGGACCTTTAATGGAGCTTCCTTGAAGGACTTTGTTATCAGGGATGCCCAAACTTCTTCAGGTGACACGCATATGGGCCTGTGTAGTCCACACACTAGTAATTCTATCTCAGTTCCTTTATCAAGGAAGACAGTCACTCAAGCTACACATCATTCAGTGAAGGAACAATGTAGTTACAATCACAAGGTCAAGCCTCGCACATTTGAGGTAGGTGACTTGGTTCTCAGAGAGAACCCCAAGAATCAACAAGACAGAGATAAGAAGGGCAAGTTCGAAGCAAACTGGCTTGGTCCTTACATCATCACAGTGGTATATGGATCTGGGGCATATCAGCTCTCAACTACAGAAGGTGAACCTTTGGAGGATCCTATCAACAGCATGCACCTTCGCAGATTCTACACATAAGCTCTTTGGAATATCCTAATGCAAAAATACAAAAAAATCAAAACATTGCAAAAATACAAAAAAATTATAAAACAAAAAAATCATTACATGGTGAAAACCTGGCAAACAGGCGCCTTGTGACAACAAAAAAATTGAAAAATCAAAAAGAAGTAAAGAGAAATAATTTCGTCCAATGGTGAAAACCACTTCGGTGGTGCCCTAGGCAAGTACCATGGTGAAAACTGGGTCACCAGCGCCATGCGTAGAGAGACATTGCTCCTCCCTCCTTCAGGATTCACTTTCATCCTTTCACTTTGCACACACTCACAACCTATTCGTTCACAATAAACTTACCCATTCCCATCATGGCTTGTTATTGATCTACCTAAGATTGGTTAGCCATCCATAAACCTCCCTTTTCACTCCCTTTCCATCCATAATAAATCAGATCCTATCTGTGACTACGGCAAAATCCTACGTCTAGTAATGGGTGTGGAACTGAGAACATCACATGTTTCGAGGAGTACAGTTTCTTCCAGCTTTCTTCAGTCTATCCATGCACAATCCGCAATAAAGCAACATCTGCATCACAGATCCGCAATAAAGTTCCGCCTTCTCCACAATAAAGTATCAGTTTCATGGATTCAGTCAGTTTCAGATGAGACACAGCAGCAACAATGAGCTTCAACAAAATCAAATCTTTCAACAGACTCAGACAACATATGGTTTAGTGCTATCTATCCTTTTTGTGAAAGTGAACATTGTGACCACAATCGAATAAGACTTAAACAAGTGACAAGAGACACTAAACTTGAGGACTACAGTGGATGTTGGTGTCGAGTCTTGGTTTTCTTTTGATTTTATCTTTTTGGTGACATGTCTTTTAGCTTTTCCAGGATGTCTTTGACTAGAGATTCTATCTCCAGGATGTCTTTGACTAGAAAGGCGAGGATGGGGTATCGTCACCTATTTGCATTTGCTGTCTGTGGATTGTCTTTTAGTAATGCTATGACTTGTCCAAGGATATGAGGACACTGTGAGTCTAGTATGAACTGGGGCATTCCTTGTTTGTGACTGTCTTATCTCCATGCAAACAGGTACAATGACTTTCTGAGCCGAACAAATGCCTCGATTGTCATAACCTATTCTGCCATAATAAAGCTCAATGATGATAACGCACAAGAAGCTCTTTCACTTTCATATCTTCTGTCTTCCATCCCCCTTTCTTGATTGACTTCCATTGTCCTTCTCGAGTCCGCGTAGCCCGCTATCACATGACTGAGTATAATGACACACCAAAAACATTTGCATTTCATATAGTTACACCTACATCACCACATATAAGCATTTCATACATACATATAGATATCACAATTGCATCACATCCTGCATACAACACATGTTAGCACATCTCACATTTTCATTATGTAAATAATCATTTGCATTATCATATTCATTTGCATTACATACATTCACATTTGCAGCATGCATTACATATACAACATAAAAGAACAAAAATATATTGCATTGCATCATATAAGCATCCATATCATAAAACATGTATCACATAAGAACATTTCATCACATAAGGTACACATGCATATAGCTGCCGCAAAAATGGATCATCTCTCATATATAATCAAAAGTGTCATGATACAATGATGTTAAAAGAATCATATGGCTACAAAATCACCCGCAGGTGTCTACAATACAAAAATGGTACAATACTGATACATAGGGAGCCCTCTAAGGCTATGATGAACTCCCTCCCTCGGAGCCGCCTGGCCTCGATGGAGTTTGAGCCCTAGAAGGACCCACCCCAAGATCAACTCTCCTAGCCCCTGTGTCCCCTGCAGCCACCCCTCGTGTCGTCCTATCCAGACAGAGGAACCCAGTGATAACTCCTGTCAACACTGTTGGTAGTGCTAATCCTGTCCATGTCATGGTATCCCATGCCACATGTCCCACCCTCATCCCTAGTTCTGCATCCTGGAATACCCGTCTCAGTGCCTCCCTGTCACCATCACGATCGTATGGAATCAACTCTCCATCGATCGGGATATATAAAATCCTGTAAACATCCTCCAGTGTCACTGTCATCTCACCCATCGGCAGGTGAAACGTGCACATCTCAAAGTGCCATCTCTCAGCCAACGTAGTCAGCAACCCCATGTTTGCCCGAAACTCAGGCACATATAGCACATGTGTGAGACCCATCTCCTCAATGGAAATCATGTCCTGAATCGACAACTCTGGTCGCAACCTCTGAGTCGATGGGAATCTCTCCCGTGACTCCAACATAGGCAGATACTCCTGCAGTCAACCAATCAATCATGTCAATTATCGTGGCATTCACTGTTTATCACAAAATGCTACTTGCTACCTAAATGCATATGCTTACCTATCCTAGTGACACTCACTGTTCATCACAAAGTGTTGCTATCTATCCTAGTAGTGCTCCCTGTTCATCACAAAGTACTACGTGTGTGACATTCCCTGTTCATCACAAAGTGTTACTCATATTCGCACTCCCTGTTCATCACAAAGTGTTGCCTATCTTGGTGCTCCCTGTTCATCACAAAGTGCCTTGATCTATTCTACTCTTCCTAGAGGACCTGCTTGAGTGTATCCTCTCAGCAGCTTATCCAATCGACAGCGTATGTTCATCACAGAACTGCCGATTTGACCTAGAAGACTAAAACCATGCATTTAGACACACAAACGCGCTTTCAACTCCTAAACGTGCTTATAGACTACACAAACGCGCTTCTGAAACACAGACGCGTTTTCTGAACACAAACGTGCCCATGCCATGCACAAACGCGACTAGGGAACACAGACGCTTCTAAAATTCGCAAACGCGCCCGCAATCAACGCAAACGCGGTCCCAGGCACAGACGCGCCTGGACCCGACACAAACGCGTCTGTCTGACATAGACGCGCCTGGCACTGACACAGACGCGGTTGCACGTTTTTGCATTTTTCAACTACCCTATTCCTAGCGCATTTATTGCTACTTAGCATGCATTAATGACAAAACTCGAAATGCGTGAAAGTACGAGGAGGTTTTCGGGTACTTACCGGCTCTCCTGCATCGGCTAGTCGCTGGAATCGGCGAACACGGTTGAATCTATGGATGGAAGCCATCGCTGCTGACTGCTGCTGCTCTTTTCTCGCTCTGCACTGTGATCTTCTAAGGGTGTGGATGACAATGAGGATGTATTTTCCCCCGTGGTCTATCTTATAGACTGCCCTAGCTCTCATTTCCCGAGTCAGTCTTCCTTATCCCGTGACTTTGTCACTTTATCTGATCAGTCCATTTTATCCCGTCTTTCTTATCGAGAGATTGTCTGCAATCTTTTCAGACATTTTCATCCAATCTCTCGAGGGGGCATATAATTCCCATCTTGGGGCAACTTTGTATCAGTTCATCTTATCTTCTTTGAAACAACGTGACAAGCCGCATTGTCTCAAAGAGGGGCAAAATGTAGACACCCAAAATTGTCATGACTAATTAAATAAATATTTTATTTATTTAATTATCTAAGCCTAATTCCTCTATTAATTAAATAAATCTTTATTTATTTAATTAATTCATTTATCCTCTTCTAGCCTTATTTCTCATTTAAATAAATACATTTATTTATTTAAATTATCCCTTTCCTAAATTAAATAAATATTTTATTTATTTAATTGTCCCACTTCTTCTATTAATTAAATAAATCTTTATTTATTTAATTAATTCATTATCCTTTTCCACACATGACACATGTCATTCATCTCTTAATTCATACACTACCTACCCCTTTCATTATTTTATTATTTCCTCTACCTACCCTCTAATCCTAGCCGACCTCTCTTTTTACACCTCTCAATCTTAACCCTCCATTCCTATTGTGTCTTCTATTTAAGGAGATGCTTTCTTCATTGTCAAACCCTAATGACATATCCTAATACCCTAATGACTGATTTTGGAGTACTTGGCTACACTACAATTCCACTTGCAACCACATTCCGTTCTTTATGGAGCTCTTGTGCATATAAAAATCTGAGAGCAAATATATCAAACAAGATCAATGGAGATAGGAAGAATGGAGATCAAAACCCTATTGGACATGTGATGGTATAATCTTTATGATTTTGAGTTATTTTGCATTGTCTTAGGTTATCTTCATATGTTATGGTGGATCTTTGTTGTTGTTAGGCTAGGGTTTGGTGGTTGAATTCATTTAGCCTTTCAATATTGTTATCATTGTTATCCATTTTCACCATAAACACCGGTAAACCAAACTTTATGCCGGTAGATAGTTTATCAGTTAATTGTAGTACCGGTAAAGATTAATGCATGAAATAGAAAGACAATAACATCCACAACACATAACACCAATATTTGTACGTGGAAACCCTGTAAGGGGAAAAACCATGGTGGGAAACCTTACCCACAATTAGATGATACTACTGCAGATAGTATTTGTATACAAATGGGGTCTGCACATGCAGAAAGGCCAAGCGCCTAGAGTTCACTGCTCAAACACAAATAGGAGTCACACTGACTACAATTGGATGGTTAAATCCAATAATGATGTACTGCTCAAAATAGCATCTTCATATGCTGGATTCAGTACCGGTTTAGTTCTGATTGCCTTCACAAAAACCTTCAACCTTCAAATGATGTCTGTGTGTATGGTTCTGCTTATTCTTGCATATACCTTCTTACAATTCCTTCCTTCAATCGCCTATCGATCTTACAAATAAGATCTTACATATATACCATAACCTAAGACGAATTTTAGTAGGTCAGCTCTAAAAAATATTACAATAAGAACAATTTAGAAATAAATCAATAACGGATGGAATAACCAATACAACATGTCGGCTTAATGCATTTACAACAATAATAAATCATCTCCAAAGCGTGTCGTGCTGATCTGGAATAGATAAGCCTACCGGTGCTTATTTTGGACCTATTTGCCAGTAACAAGTATGCAAACACAAATATACCAATGAACAAATCTCTAAGACAAAGTGTCCAAACGATGTCTTCAACATAACCAAGTGTTTTCCATGTCATTCCAAGTGTCGGTGAACATTATATCTTGTCGATGAACCAGATACCAGTGATTGTGCATAAAGTCACTTGCTTGCTGGTGAACATTGCCAATTCTCCAAAGTGCCAGAGTTGATAAGTGTTAATAGGTGTTGACATCAATGATAAAACCATATCAACATATCCAAAATACCAACAATGTCCCCCTTTGGCATTGATGGCAACACAAGATGGAAAATCCATCAAAGTGCCAAAATAGAAATGCCAAATACCAAAAACCAAAATCTCCCACAAAAGATTAAAACCAGAAATGAAAATTCAGATACAGAGAGTAATCAATCTCTCCCAAAATAACAATCACTCCCCAAGTCTCTCCTCCTAGGGGTAACATGTGTTATCCTTGTGTTTTTCCATATCAATCTCTCCCCCTTAGACATCAAATTCCAAAGATAATACAAAACCAAGTTCAAATATAAATACTAACTACTCCCCCTGAGAAGTAGCTCTCCTCGTCAAAGCCAAAATAAAAGATTTCTTTGTTAATTCTGCCAGTTGATGACAAACATCAACTGTCTAAGTCTCTACCAGTGGGGGTATGACCCCAAGCTGATCTCTGAGATATTCAAAAGTCTCCTTAGGCAAAGGCTTAGTGAAAATATTTGCTCTTTAGTATTCACATAAACCAGTTTTACTTCTTTTGCTTCAACATTATCCTTTAGAAAATTCAGTTTGATAGAAACATGTTTAGTTTTAGAATGTAGTACCGAATTCTTAGATATATCAATTGCTGCAGTGTTATCACTATACATAGTTATAGGTTCCTTGCATTTTACCTTTATGTCCTTCAACATTTTCTTAAGCCATAATACCTATGTATAGTTAGTTGCTGCTACAACATATTCTGATTCTGTTGTTGATAAAGATGTGCAACTTTGTTTCTTACTCAATCAAGAAATTAGTTTGCTTACAAGAAAAAATGCTTTGCCAGTGGTGTTTTTTCTATCATCCACATCTCCTGCCCAATTTGCATCTGTGTATGCACATAATTCAAAGTTTTCATCTCTAGGATACCATAAACTAAGATTTGCAGTGCCTTGAAGGTACCGGAAAATTATTTTTACAGCTAATTCATGATTTTCTCTAGGATTACTTTGAAATCTTGAAACAATACATACTGTATTCATAATATCAGGTCTTGTTTGTGTTAGATATAATAAACCTCCTATCATGGATTTGTACCTAGTTGGATTAACAGGTGTAGATTCATCCCTTAGTGATAATTTATCATTTGTAGTCATAGGTGTGCTTACCGGTTTAGAGTTCTCCATCCCAAATTCTTTAGTAACTCCTTTAAGTACTTAGATTGACTCAAGAATATACCTTTATCAGTTTGTGAAATCTGCAATTCTAAAAAGAATTTTATCTCTCCAATCATAGACATTTCAAATTCTTGTTGCATTTCAATAGAAAAGTCTTTACATAAGCCATATTCTCCAAAGATTATATCATAAAAAAACTTCTATAACTAAGATGTCATCATTAGTCACTTTATAGTATAAGTTATTGTCAACATTACCTTTAGAAAAACCAATCTTCAAAAGATATTTATCCAATCTAGCATACCAAGCTCTTGGAGCTTGCTTCAATCCATACAAAGCTTTCCTTAACCTACAAACCATATCTTTGTTATCTATCAAAGAAAATCCATCAGGTTGCTCAATGTAAACTTCTTCTTCAAGATCTCCATTCAAAAATGCACATTTAATATGCATTTGATATACTTTGTAGTTCTTGTGTGCTGCAAAAGCCAAGAATAATCTAACTACCTCAATTCTAGCTACTGGTGCAAAGGTTTCATTGTAATCAATTCCTTCTTTTTGAGAATATCCCTTACACACTAGTCTTTATTTATTTATGATTACCTTACCATCTTCATTAAGTTTATTTCTGAATACCCATTTTGTTCCAATTACATTTTTGTCTTTAAGCCGGGGAACTAAAGTCCATGTGTTATTCTTTTCAATTTGTTCTAATTCTTCTTTCATAGCTTTAATCTAGTGTTTACCTTGACATGCTTCATTAATTGATGATGGTTCAATTTGAGAAATAAGACATACCTCTTCATTTTCTAGTCTTCCTCTTGTCATAACTCCTTGATAGTTGTTCCCAATTATCTGATTTTCAGAGTGGTTCAATCTTACATACTGGGGTGTCTTCGTTTGTTGCTGTTCCTCAGTTACAGTGGAATTTTCAGATGATACCGATGTAACTGGACCTTCATTTTGTACTGGTGAGTTCAATGTAGGTTCATTTGTCAGTATCTCTATTGCCGGTTCAGAGTCTATATACCTTGAAATTCCTCTAAACTGTTCATCAATTTTCACATTTGTACTCTCAACAAGTTTTTGCAATCTTTTGTTAAAACATCTATATGCTTTTCTCTTAGAAGAATAACCAAGAAATATTCCTTCATCACTTCTAGGATCAAATTTGCCAATATACTCATCTTTTCTAATATAACATTTACTTTCAAATATTCTGAAATATTTAAGAGTAGGAGTAATACCAAACCTTAGTTCATGAGGGGTCTTACCGCTTTCACCTTTGATGTGAACTTTGTTGAATGTATAGACCGTTGTACTTACTGCCTCTCTCCAATATACATGTGGTAGATTTGCTTCAGATAACATATTTCTAGCTGTATCCAAGATAGTTCTATTTTTCCTTTGTACAACTCCATTTTGCTGTGGTGTCCAGGGTGCTGATAATTGTCTTCTGATTCCATTTACTTCACAAAATGTATTAAATTCCTTAGATGTAAATTCGCCTCCTTGATCTGATCTCAGACATTTAATTTTCTTACCGGTTTCATTTTTTATCATTTCTTTGAATAGTTTGAATTTACCAAGTGCTTCTGTTTTTTCTCTCAGAAAAGTAACCCAACACATTCTAGAATAGTCATCAATGATTAGCATCAAATATCTATCACCTTGTAAGCTTTTAGTTTTAGTTGGACCACATAAATCAGTGTGAATTAAGTCAAGAGCATTATTGTATTTTTCTGGAATACTTTTAAAAGATGCTCTAACTTGTTTTCCAAATTGACATTCCTTACATACCGGATTGTGAGGTTTAACAATCTTAGGTAAATCTCTATTTGCCTTAGTTGTACTGATTTTCACAATGCAATCAAAATTTACATGACAGAGTCTCTTATGCCATAGCCAACTTTCATCAATATGTGCAATCAAGCATGTCTTTTCACTGTTATTGAAATGAAAGATATTACCTCTAGTTTGATTACCGGTTGCAATTTCCAAACCAGTTTTGTTCATAATTTTGCATTTTCCATTCTTGAATTGTAATTGAAATCCTTTTTCAACTAATTAACCAACACTCAAAAGATTATGCTCTAAACCTTCAACATAGTAAACATTGTTGGTATTATTCTTACCATCAAGAGATATAGTACATTTTCCTTTTATCAAACAAGCTTTATCATCTCCAAATCTTACTAGACCTCCATTATATTCCTGAAAGTTCAAGAATTTACCTTTATCACTAGTCATATGATGTGAACATCCTGAATCAATGATCCATTCATCCTTAACTTCAACTTTAGCTACCAGGGCCTACTCTACAGGTTAAACAATAGGTTCCAATTGATCTTCTGTTATAGCAACAAAAACCCATCCATTGTCTATTGAATCCTAATCAGAATCATCAGTGACTCCTTCATCAACAAGATAACAAGATTTATCTTTATTCTTCTTAAATCTGTATCTCTGATATTCAGGGTTAGGCTTGTATGTTCTTCTAGCTTCTTCACTTAATCTAGCATGTCTATGAGGGCATCTTGAAGCCATATGACCAATCTTATTACAGTTAAAACATTTAAAGGGTGATTTACCTTCATACTTACTTCCAACTGGACCTTTAGGCATTTTTCTTGTAAATAATGCTTCAAGTTCTTCTAGTTCTTCATTTTCTCTCCTACTTTCTTCAAGTTCTCTTACATAAAAGGCTTTCCAATCAGATTTGTCAAATGATGGTGCAGATGATGTTGATACCTTAAAAGCTAAATCTATCTTTATAGTAGCAACTGTTGGCATTTGTGATGTTGTTGTTGTGATTGTCATTGATGGACACACACTTGTATTGAGATCCCCTTTATATGTATGAGCTTGAGCTTAACCGGTATTTGTTCCAACCGGTATGTTGTATTCTAGTCTTTAGACTAGTAGTAATTTTGCAGAATGTGTTTCTCGGTTTGAAGTGGCATGACGACCCCAAGCAGTTTGTAGATCTCAACCAGTACAAGGGAGAAAAGCGGCACAACACATTCTTACCAGTCTTCAATTTCTTCAAACCGACAACTAATATTTTGTATGAATTGGTGATACTCTGTGATGAGTTACCAACCGGCATTTTGTGATGAGTTACCAACCCACCGACACATTGACGGTGCTTTTTGTGTCATGTTACTGAGTTTGTCTAGATTCATTGAACCTAGGAAATTGTAATGTAATCCTATTGGATCGACATGAAATCAGATTCCTTTAAAAGGACATCATGTCTAGGGTTTTTGGTTTTTGTTACTGTTGCTGAAAGGGTTAATGTCATGCTAGGGTTTAAGGTGGATGTTGAGTTGTTGTAAGAATGATCATATCTGAGAAGATCAAGTTGTAACTAAGAGAGAGATAGAGAATACTGAAGTAATGCTGGAATGCATTAACTGTGAGCAATATTGGATTTAACCAAGCAGTTTGTGCTATTCGATAGATCAAACACTTGTTGATTACTCACAGCTTTGACAAGTCTATAGCCCTTAATCAGGTAGGCCTCAAAGCCTCTGTAAAATCCTCTAACAAGGTGGTTCACTTCTATGAATCTAAAATCCTCTAACAAGGTAGTCTTTAATCAGACTTATCTCCTAACAGAGATTGAGATTCCTAACAGGATCTATTCTAGTGAAGAACATTGTAAGACCTTAACTAGTCTAACCTTAACCGGTCTGGTTTCTATTCTGTAGATAGTGACTTGTGAGTTCCATCTCACCATGGTTTTTCCCATTTGGGTTTCCACGTCAAATATCTTGTGTTATGGTTGTATTGCTTTTGTGGGTGAATGCTTTGTTTGCATTTTGGTTTGCATGTGTGATAATCGGTCTGTCTGTCAAACTGTTTTACTGGTTTATCTTCAGACTGTTTAAGTGTTTAAGTACAAAGATTTTTTGGCATACTAATTCACCCCCCCTCTTAGTATTCATCAATTGGTATCAGAGCCTATCTTTCTATAAGTGTAACCACTTGGAAAGAGATATGGGGGAATACACCTTGGGTGAACTTACTCAATGACTCACTCAGTCTGAGCAAGCCTATGATGATCTTATGGTCAAGTACAAGGCATCTCAAGCAAAAAGGAGAGAACATGCAGAGAAGCTGATGGAGCTATCTCAAAGTAGTTCTGAAGATGAAGCTAACATGGAAGCCATGATTGCAGAAGTAAATAAGCTGAATGATTCAAACTCCAATCTAAGAAAGGAATTAGAAGGACTGACTATCCAGTTTAGTCAAGAGCTTGAGAACCATAGGAAAGCTGAAGGTCAGATAAAGGATAGAGATCACGAGATCTCCAAGTTGAAACAAGAGATTAATGCACTGACTGGTCGCCTTCATGAAAGCAGGATGGAAAAGGAAGACATGCAAGGTGAATTGAACATATCCATCTCTGAAAATGCAAGTCTAATTGAGACAAATACTGCTATTTCCAAAGAACTCTTTGAGTCAAAGGAAATACTTGCTAAGTTTGGCAAAAGTACTGTCAAGCTAGAGTAAAAGCTTAAGTCATCTAGCCTGGCAAAGAATACCAATGGTCTTGGTTTCTCTGGCATGAGGAAGGAGAATCCTTAGGAACAAATGCTGAAGCATCAAAGAAGCAACCGGCACTCAAAGGAAAAGGTAAGCAAAAATTCAAACCTGTTTTCTTTAACTGTCTTAAAGGACACACTGCCAATGTATGTAGGAGCAAAGCCTAGAATAATTTTCCTTACTTTATTAACAATGTACCTAGATCCAATAAGTTCAATGGTCATTGTTATGCATGCAACAAGTTTGGGCATAGAGAATTCAAATGCAGGTCTGTGACACCGGAAGATATCCTCAGAGGACCCAAGGAGCTGGTCCTAAACTTTTTGTAAACCAGAACTACAACCGGTTTAATGTCTTCAATCATTAGCCGAGAAGCGGTGGCCATCAAGCGACAACCGGATGGAGAGAAAATTGTATGATCTATCATGGTCATGGTCACACTACTGCAACATGCAGAAGGAAGAATGGAAACATGTACAATGGACCTTAGAGAGCACCTGGACTTGTTTTCTATCACTGCAACAAACCGGGTCACATTGCAAGATTCTGCAGAAGTAGAAAAAGTATATCTGATGATATACCAGTCACTTAGATTGGAGAAATTGATGTTGAAATAGTTCAAATGGACATGAACAAAACCTAGAGGAAGAAACCAACAATGTAAGAGGAACCGGTTTCTGCACCTAGTGTGGAAATATTGAAACCAACAAACTAAGCCTCAAAAGGCTTAGGGGGAGAAAATGGTGAAATGCTTTCGAACCCCTGTTTACACCGATAAAAGACCTTAACCGATATGCGATACCTGTCGCTTGGTAGAAGACCGGAAATGGTAAAAAGGCAAATTAGGGTTTACGCCCTAATAGAGGAGCATTAATGATGGTAGGTGAGAGACATGTATAAAAGCATTTTTCAAATCATTTCTCACTATCTATTTTCAAGCGAAGAAAAGTTTTCAAGTGTAGAGCGAAGAAAAGGCGATTTGAGCTAAGATTTCAAGAAATTGATAAACCTTGAAGGAGATTTAAATTCAGTTTGCAAGCGGTCGCAGAGAACACAAAGCGGTGTTTTGGCAACCAAGGGAGAGTGGAGTGAAGCAGAATCAGGTAGCCCTAAATTCGCATTTGAAAGGTATTTTTTGTGTTCTTGAAATACTCTACAATGGCTTCCGCATCTCATACCAGTTCGAGTACATCAATTGAGTCGGAAAGTTTTATTCAAAGAAAGTCCAAATATAATGCCTTATCTCAAGTACCGGCTGGAGTCATAGTTGAAGAGGGAATTTCTGATTATATTGATTGCAAAATAGAAGACCTAGGGTCTTTAGCTATTCACACCCAGTTAGGTCTATTTTGCGGCAAGGACAAAAAGATCAAACCAGAGTTTAGTATCTTAGAGAAGAAGAAACTCCATAATGCAGTATATTTTCTAGAAGATTTTATAGAGGATCACATCAGGATCATCTTGAGCAGAGTCCATGGTGACAAGATGTACCTGGAGAGGACGCATGATATCACGCCTCAGGCAATTCATGCAGTCACCAGTTTTTGTATCACAGGGGAAGTGCCAGCTCTAAGAATGGTAAGCAAAATGGAAATAGCCAAGCTCACCGGTTCAACAAGTGATTCACGAGGTATGATAGTTAATCCTATCAAGGATGATCTGGTGAAATACACTTGCATGGTGATAGGCTACAAAACATTTTCAGCCAGCAGGATTAATTTCGTATTTGCTGCAGTGGTAAATGCCGCTTACCAGATGATTAAAGAAGATAAATCATTTGACCTATGCACCGGTATGCAGAGGCAACTCCTATTGAATCTAAAGGCAATCAAATAGGACAATTCATTGAGGTTTAAGTTTGGACAACTACTGATAGGGTTGTTCTTCTATTTCCAAGGCTACTTTCCTGGAGTAGGAGATGTCTAGTGGTCTCTTGATCAACCAGTAACCAAGCAGATTAAGGAAAGCATACAAGCCATTGGAACCAGTTACCCTGAAGTACTGAAAAAATATTTTGATGAGTTCAGAACAAAGATTAGTCAAAGGGTAAGAATCTCAAGTGATATAGTAAAGAAATACAAAGATGACATCTATTTCACCATTTAGGTGGACAAATGCTTAATGGAGGTTGTTGAGCCTAGAATGGAGGAAGTGGAGCCAATGGGCTATGAAGTTATGTATGATATGCTGGAAGGGTATCCCTCAACCCTTATTGCCTCGCCTCTTTATCCTAAGGCTAAAAGGATCGGAACCTACTTGGAGAGGATTGCACCAGCTAAAGAGCCATCTGTCAAGAAAGGAAAAGAAGCAGCATCAAACAAAGCCAAGGCAGTGCCTGCAACATTGACATCGGCTACCACTGCAACTCCAAGAGTGACCAAGCGATCACCTACAAAGAAGAAACCAGAGGTAACACCGACAAAATTATTTGAAAGAAAAAGGATGATGAAGACAAATGAACCGTACTTTGAAGAAACTGAGTCTGATGAAAAGCCGAAGAAGGCCAGATAGACAAAGAAGATGAAGAAGAATGAACCGGTCGCATCTGCACTGGTAAATATTGACATCTCCTCATACAAACCTTTGACACATTTTCAAAGGACAGTTAAGAACATTAGGAGAAAATTACTTCATGATTTAGTAGATTATTATGATGATTTTAGTGATGAGGAGAAGGAAGAAATATTACAGGAAATCATTATTTATTTGTGCAAGAATGACCGATCGCCATCAGAGATTAAATCTCAGACACCAAATTCTTTATTTAAAGCATTAGATAATAAATGGTGCATTGCCATTGAAAAAGAACAGGAGATCAGGGAGAAATTCTTTTCACAGTACTTTCCCGACCTCTCAAATTTAGAATTGTTTGATGTGTTGGATCAAAATAAAGGTCTCTTCTTCACAAGGAGAAGAAGACACTAGCTATTGGATGGAAGAATTGATGATGTGGAAAAAGACACTCATCAGCACATGAATCATGCTGTTCTAGCTCACAAAGCATGAATGGCCAACCTCCAAGCGAAAAAAGAACCGGTTATTTCCAAATCGAATGAGGTTTTTGATGAGGAAGGAAACCTGGTTGAAGAACCAATCGACACTATCGATGTCAATGCCCTGGATGTAGAAGATGTTACTTGGGACATACCTTCTGAGGGAACTGAATAGGGGCAACAAGCTAAATAGGGTGGTGAGCAGGCTAAGGACACATAGGAAGCGGCTAAGGAACAGAAAGAGAAGAAGAAGAGGGATGAAGATGAGAAAAAGAAGAAAGAAGAAGAGAAGAGAAAAGAGGAAGAGGAGAAATGAAAAGATGAAGAGAAGAAGAAGCAAGAAGATGATAGGAAGAAGAAAGAAGAAGAGGATAAGGAAGAAAAGAAGAAGAAGGAAGAGGAAGAAAAGAGAAAGAAGGAAGAGGAAGCATAGAAGAAGAAGGAAGAGGAAGCAAAGAAGAAGAAAGAAGAGGAAGAAAAGAAGAAGATGGAAGAGGAAGAAAAGAAAAAGAGGGAAGAGAAAGAGAAAGAAGAGAAGGAGAGGAAAAAGAAAGAAGAAGAAGACAGGGAACAAGAACAGAAGAAAGAAGCAGAGAAAAGAAAGAAGGCAGAAGCAGATAAGGCAGCTGAAGTAATGAAGAGCACACAGATGGAGACTCCTAAGGCAACTGGGAGCCAAGACAAATCGACTGATATCTTGAGTCCTATTGATCTCCAATCTGTAAGTGAGTTAGAGCTTATGCAAAGCATCAAGGTTGCCCAAGAGCGCCTTGAGATCATTCGCAGGAAAAAGGAACAGGACATAATTCAGGCGGCTCTAGACACCCTTACCAGTTTAATCCCCGGTACTAATCTTCCTGACACTGAATCATCACTAGCATAGCTCAAACTACTATGTACTGTAGTGGATGATCAGGTGCAGAGCCTGGAAGAAGTAGTTGAGGCCAATGTCAAGAAAGAGCATCAAAAGGTTCTTAACGTTGCTCTGGTGAAAAAGATGAATGAGCTTAGGACTGAACTGCTGAAAGATCAAAAGGACATAAGGAATGCCTTGGATGATGGAAACTTGTTGCTAAGCAAAATCTGTCAACCTCATCTGTTATGCGATGATGTGCTAGCCAAGAAGCAAAAGCTTCAAATGGACTTACAGTCCTACTTGGGCACATTTAAGACACCTTATGATTCCTTTACAACATATGGGCAAACCGTTCACCAGTTCCAGATCCAGTCAGCCAAGATGGAGCAAGAGATCAGTACACAGTCTAGGGATTTGCAGGAGCTTCAACTGGTTTTACTTCCATGACTGCAAATTCTTCATAAGTGTTTTTTGAACCTGGATGCCTTGACAGTTACACAGGAGATGAGCATAGTTGATGCTATGGAGGAACAGGTATCCCAGATGCAAACAGAGAAAGAAGTGGCAACCTCCCTACTTGAGTCCTGGTCTCTATCCATGAAACAATTTTTGCAGGACTATAAATCGGTTTTTGACAAGTATTATTCATTGTTGTCATAAACTTTTTATATATATCAAATGGAAATAGGGTTATTCAGCGGTACTTTGTCATTGTTGGCAAAGGGGGAGAAGTATCTAGTTTTTGGTTTTAAAATTTTGATCTTCTGACACAGGGGGAGAAGTATCTGGTTTTGAAATTTTGATATATGTTTTGATGTATGCTATATGCTCTGATATCTCAATTTTTATGCTCTGTATGCAAAATTGCTATACATTGTATTGATTAAGGGATAGTGTATATGCTTAGGGGGAGCAATTTTGTTAATGGCAAGTTTTTGTTGTAAAACACTTAGATGTCAAAATTTTATTTTCCTAAGTGATGCCATCAATGCCAAAGGGGGAGATTGTTGGCATTTGTGATGTTGTTGTTGTGATTGTCATTGATGGACACACACTTGTATTGAGATCCCCTTTATATGTATGAGCTTGAGGTCAACCAGTATTTGTTCCAACCGGTATGTTGTATTCTAGTCTTTAGACTAGTAATGATTTTGCAGAATGTGTTTCCCTGTCTGAAGAAGCATGACGACCCCAAGCGGTTCGTAGATCTCAACCAGTACAAGGGAGAAAAGCGGCACAACACATTCTTACCAGTCTTCAATTTTGTCAAACCAGCAACCGGTATTTTGTATGAACCAACAATACTCTATGATGAGTTACCAACCGACATTTTGTGATGAGTTACCAACCCACCGATTGTTTGACAGTGCCGACACATTGACAATGCTTTTTGTGTCATGTTACTAAGTTTGTCTAGATTCATTGAACCTAGGAAATTGTAATGTAATCCTATTGGACCGACATGAAATTAGATTCCTTTAAAAGGACATCATGTCTAGGGTTTTTTGGTTGTTGTTACTATTGCTGAAAGGGTTAATGTCATGCTAGGGTTTAAGGTGGATGTTGAGTTGTTGTAAGAACGATCTTATCTAAGAAGATCAAGTTGTAACTGAGAGAGAGATAGAGAAGACTGAAGTAATGCTATAATGCATTAAATGTGAGCAATATTGGATCTAACCAAGCAGTTTGTGCTATTAGATAGATCAAACACTTGTTGATTACTCACATCTTTGACAAGTCTGTAGCCCTTAACCGGGTAGGCCTCAAAGCCTTTGTAAAATCCTCTAACAAGGTGGTTCACTTCTATGAATCTAAAATCCTCTAACAAGGTAGTCTTTAATCGGACTTATCTCCTAACAAAGATTGAGATTCCTAACAGGATCTATTCTGGTGAAGAACATTGTAAGACCTTAACTAGTCTGACCTTAACCGGTTTGGTTTCTATTCTGCAGATAGTGACTTGTGAGTTCCATCTCACCGTGGTTTTTCCCATTTGGGTTTCCACGTCAAATATCTTGTGTTATGGTTGTATTGCTTTTGTGGGTGAATGCTTTGTTTGCATTTTGGTTTGCATGTGTGATAACTGGTCTGTCTGTCAAACTATTTTACTTGTTTATCTTCAGACTGTTTAAGTGTTTAAGTACAGAGATTTTTTGGCAACAAGACCAAATTCCTCAATTTTAAAAGCTGAAAGTTTTCCAATCAATGTGTCCCTAGTTATTGATGTATTAGGCATTATTCTTAACTCATTTATATCAATAACTTTCATTTTGTATGCTAGTGGCAATCCTCTTAAAACTTTTGAAACAATTTCATCTTCACTTAAGGTTCCTCCACAACATTTACTACCCAAAACAATTTCATTAACTCTTTCCATAAAAGCAGAAATCCTTTCATCTTCTTCTATTTTCAGATTTTCATACCTGACTCGGAAGCTTTCAAGTTTTGCAATTTTGACTGTGGAATCTCCTTAATTCAATGTTTCCAAATGGTCCCAAATAGCTTTAGCAGTAGATCTATCTGATAATCCCATGATTTGCTGATCCGATAATGCGCTCAAAAGTGCTTCTCTTGCTTTACAATCATTTTCTTCATCTTTTCCTAAGGTAGGTGGATTAGGATGACCGGGAGTAGGAGTAGTATAGGCATTCTTTGTAACTTCCCAGATGTCCTTCCCAATGCAATTCAGATGTGTCTCCATCCTGATCTTCCATATCCCATAGTTGGTTCCATCAAGTTTAGGATTGTCCTTCCAGAAATAGTTAGAAGACATTGGATCTCCTCAAGTTGTTAAACTTTTGCAAAAAGAGGACTAGGCTCTGATACCAATTGTTAGGTCCCAGAGACAACAGAGAGGTGGTGGGGGGGGGTGAATCAGTTGTCCAATAAATTTAAACCAAAACATCTTATCCAAACCAAATGCTTAATATCGGTAAACCAAACTTTATGTCGGTAGACAGTTTATCAGTTAATTGCAATACTGGTAAAGATTAATGCATGAAATAGAAAGATAATAACATCCACAACACATAACACCAACATTTGTATGTGGAAACCCTGTAAGGGGAAAAACCACGGTGGGAAACCTTACCCACAATCAGATGATACTACTGTAGATAGTATGTGTATACAAATGGGGTCTGCGCATGCAGAAAGGCCAAGCACCTAGAGCTCACTAATCAAACACAAATAGGAGTCACACTAACTACAATTGGATGGTTAAATCCAATAATGATCTGCTCAAAATAGCATCTTCATATGCTGGATTCAGTACCATTTTAGTTTTGATTGCCTTCACAAAAACCTTCCTTCAACCTTCAAATGATGTTTGCGTGTATGGATCTGCTTATTTTGGCATATACCTTTTTACAATTCCTTCCTTCAATCGCATATTGATCTTACAAATAAGATCTTACATATATACCATAACCTAAGACCAATTTTAGTAGGTCGGCTCTAAAAGATATTACAATAAAAACAATTTACAAATAAATCAATAACCAATGCAATAATTGATACAACATGTCAACTTAGTGCATTTACAACAGTAATAAATCATCTCCAAAGCATGGCGTGTTGATTTGGAATAGATAAGCCTGTCAGTGCTTATTCTGGACCTATTTGCCGGTAACAACAAATATGCAAACATGAATACACCAATGAACAAATCTCCAAGACAAAGTGTCCGAATGATGTCTTCAATATAACCAAGTGTTTTCCATGTCATTCCAAGTGCCAGTGAACATTATATCTTGTCGGTGAACACTGGTGACTGTGCATAAAGTCACTTGCTTGCCGGTGAACATTGCCAATTCTCCAAAGTGCCAGAGTTGATAAGTGTTAATAGGTGTTGACATCAATGACAAAACCATATCAACATATCCAAAATACCAATAGGGGTGTTCCATCTGACCAACAAAGGACAACAGGGGGAGATTGAGAGGGGCAGTAGGGGTGCTGGGACAGGATAGGGGAGAGGGCATCTCTCAGAACTTTAAAGGTTCTAGATTTAGAGTGAGGAATACAAAATTTGATGGAGAGATCCTTCCAAGAGAGAAAAATTCCATTCCGCATAATATCATCCAATACCCTGATGCCTTAGTTATGCCAATTGAGAGTAGAGCAGCCTTGCAATATAGCAAGAGGTTTACCATTATGCTTCAAATTCAACCAGATGGATTTATCCCCTTTGATAGAATCTAAATTAGCAGAAAGTCTAATAAAATTCCTTACAACTTCCTAGGCTTTCCATAGTGACTTGAATACCTCAGACCCAGATGGAACCACCTGAAATTCACCCGCCAGCAAGTCACCTAAAGCAAGATTGTTCCATTTTTTGGCTCTCTTTGGAACTAATCGAGAAATATTGTGTCTAATAAGAACCTTCCAAGGCTCATTGCCATCCATGGCCCTGAAAATCCATTTGGATGCTAGAGAAATACCTTGCAACCTCAGATCTTTGAGCCCCATACCGCCCTTTTGTTTCTTGATAATACACCATTCCCATTTAACAACATGCTGCTTCCTGCTACCTTTCCCATTAGACCAAGGAAAATTTATAATTTGTTTCTAGATATAGTTGAATTGGTATTTGCAAAAGAGCCAGGATGAGGAATAATAAATGTTATATGAAGACATAATCTTTTGGCATACCTGGAATCTTCCTGCCAAAGACATAAATTTTTTATTCCATTTAGATAACTTCTTATTAATCTTGTTTCTAATCCACTCCCACATTTATTTCATATTAGGGACAATGGAGAAGGGAATGCCAAGGTACTTCATAATTTGATTTGGACCTTCTCATTTGAGAGGGAATTTACAAAGCCATCTTGGTGGAGCTTCCTCCCATCCTAGGTAACATGATTTATGTAATGCTATTTTGCTTCCAGAAGCATGACAGAATATATCTAGGCTCTCCAACAGGGCTGATAGATTACCTTCTTACATTTCCATCAAAACTATTGTGTCATCGGCAAATTGAATGTTTCTTACTTCATCCCCATTAGGGAGACTGATACCTTTGACCCTGGGAGAAAATTCATTGTTATTCAAAAGGTAGGAAAGAGCATCAACATGAAGAACATAGAGAGCAGGTGCCAGGGGACACCCCTATCTAATAAACCTAGAGAGTAGGAAGCTTTCAGATCTTAATCCATTAACTTCAACCATGGCATTAGCATCAGAGAGAAGAGTCTTGATAATATTACAAAATGAACCAAGAAAACCTAAAGATTTAAACATTTTGAGGATAAAATCCCACTCTATCCTATCATAGGATTTTTCAAAGTCGATGAGTAGCATGGAACTCTGTTGTCTAGAGTGTTTGGACCAACTTAAAGCTTCCCAACAAGTTACCATATTTTCCAAGATATACCCGCCTTTAACAAAACCAGTCCGAGTTGGACAAATAATCCTAAGCAGAATGCTTTCCAATCTCAGAGTAATCACTTTTGCCAAGATCTTATAAGAAACATTTGGAAGGGTGATCGGTCTCCAATTTTTTATTAAGGTCCTCTCTCAATATTTCGGAAGAAGTTTAATGAGCCCTTGATTGATCTCCTTCCCTAGAGTGCTAGCCCCAATGACTTCCTCATATAAAATAAGAAGATCATCAGCTACCCAGTCAATGTTCTTTTTGTAGAATTCAATTAGGAAACCATCCATACCAGATGATTTGTCATTATTTAAAGAGGTGATGGAAATATTTATTTCCTCCTTAGTAATAGATTTTCCCAATAACTCATGATCCCCATCTGAAAGTTTCTTCGGAACAACCATATTAATGATATTCCTAGCCCTAGATTTTTGTTCCCCCTCATGTTCTGAGGTGAACAAATTCTTGTAAAACTATGCAAAGGAATTAAGGATAGCTTGGGGTTCTAAGATGTTCATATTATCCTCGTAGATATTGTGAATTTTGTTCTTGGCCTCTTTTATTATCAACATGTGGAAAAGTTATTTGGAACCTTTGTCCCGTACATCTATCCAATTCAACTTTGCCCTGGTTCTCCATCCCTTAATTTTGGCATTTTGAATCTTTCTAAGCAGGGATTTAGTACTCAACATTTTATTAACAAGATCCTCATTACAGGGGTTATTCTAAAGATTAAGTTCATCATTGCATAAAGTACTATGCTACAATAGTTCATTCCTCCTCACATCCTTGGCTTTTTTTTTTAGTTCTGTTTGGCATAGGACTCTCTAGGAGGAGATGTTCTGGTTCCATTTTTTTCTATGTGAATAATACATTTTATTGTTCTTGTTAAACATTCTGATAATCCTTAATGCACAATTGACATCCTCATCCTCTAGCAGGTTGACATTCAACAAGAAAGAGTTATTCCTCTCATATAGATCAGCAGACATATCTGAGAATCCCAAAGAGATCCAGATAGGGTGATAATAAGAAAGGGTATATGGAACCACATTGTATTTATCCCCTTTATTGTCTTTTAGAATTGTGAACACATCTTTGTTGTAGTAAAATCTATCTAGTCTACAATAGACTCTCCTACTAGGTTGCTGGTAGTTACACCATGTATACCAAATATCCTTGAGTTCTTCCTTTTTACCTTCAATAGGATCAAACAAATTCAATTTATTAATCATTCTGTCCTAGAATAGCCTCTCCATCCCTTTCCACTCAAAGCTAGAGCCACCCAACTTATCCTAAGCACATTCAACCATTTTAAAGTCTCCCCCAACAAACCAAGGGATATCCACAAGAGAGGAAATCCAATTCCAAAGATTCATCCTCTCCCTATAGTCATTTGGAGAATAAAGAGAACATACCCCAAACTCCCTATGATCATAATCCACAACCATCCATAAGGCCCTGGCACACGGTGATTGGCCCCACCTGACAACCTTATTAGCCCAATAGGGTTTAACCAAAATAGAAACTTCCCCATTCCCCTTAGTGTGATTAGTGAAGTAGGGGGTAGCATCCCTCCAGATACACTTGAGACCAATCTCTAAGGTAAACCCAAATACCTTTACTTCCTTTAATATCAGACAATCTAACCGATTCTGTAAACTGAGGAATTTTTTACCAATAAATTTCCTATCAAGAGATTCAAGTCCCCTAATATTCCATGAGATTGCCTTGAACATCATAATCAACTTTTAAAGAAAGGTATACATAGAGGGCATGAGCCCTTCGTCACACTTTGGCCCTACAACATTATCAAAAGAAAGATTAATCTCAACTAAACCTGAAGAGTGATGCCTAACCCTCTTCTTTCTGGAATCAGATGTCTGCTCAGGACCCAGCGAGTCCTTCCTAATATTATTTTCTTTATTCACTCTAGGATATCTCTTCTTCCTAACTTTCTTAGATCTTACATTAGAAAATACTTCCTTAGCAATGCTCGTTCCCATATCAAAGTTAGGAGCCTCTGGATAAAAACTTTGAGCATTAATCTCAAAGCAGCATTGATCAACATCCTTAGATATTACACCTTCCAACCCTCCATTCAGGGTAGGGGTAGAAGGTAAAGAGATGAGAAAACTGTCACTAATAGGGTCACCAAGAGTAGATCTAGGGGTGTCCATATTTAACTGAGGACCCCCAATTTCTTCATAAGTTTCAAGGAGAGTTTTAAGACACTTTAACCCCAAAATAGGGCTATAGACTTGATCCTCTGTGTTCAAAAAATCTTTATTACAACCCCCAAAAGGGTCTAACGAGCATCTGGATATCCCCAGATCTACACTAATGGCTCTATTAGCGAAAGGAGACCCTTTCTCTTTCCTCGTATCCCTATCCAAAGTGGAGGATAAGGTTGGACACAAGTCAATTTCAACTTTCTGAGAGGCGATAACAAGTTCCAACTGTTTTATAGCCTCTGCAACTCTTTTTAATTTTTCCAAGACCAATTGTTGAGAACTTTGAGTTCTAGGTCCCTTATTTGCCTCAAAGGAACCATTATTACCATCAAAACAAAATTCAGCTGGGCCAAACGTATCTTTAGCTTCTGCAAGGGCATGTTTATAAAACCAAATACTTTCATCAATAGGGGGAGCAGGTGCTTGAGGAGAGGGAATGGGAGGTGGAGGTGGAAAGGGAGGCACAACTTCAAGGTGGGAAAGAGAGGGAGTGCGACAAGGTAGATTGGGTGGCCCAGATTGTCGGGCGTTACATGAGGCAAGTATCAGACAATCCTTTTTAATATGACCACTCCTCCTACAAACAAAGTACACATTAATATCTCCCAACACCACTAAAGGAAAACAATAGAAAACTTTGTCAACAATAATTTCATGTTCGATAGGGATATCAAAACCAGGGTTAAAAGCAATTAGAATTCTCACATCCATGTGCAAGAGAAGAGTAGAGGAGGAGTCAACCTTCAAAAATTTTCCCTATGGTTCGACAAGCTTAGGGATAAAATTCCATAAGAACGGGGGAATATTTTTAATAACTACCCATCGAGGGTTAGAGAAGGCCATAATCTCTTCTGCACATGATTTTGGAGACCATTTTAAAGCACTAAAATAGGTGTTACCAATATTCCAGAATTGTTTATCTAAATGAAGCCCAAATTTCTTGCTCCATACATCCTGCAGCCATTTATTTAAAAATTGTTTGGACAAGACCTTGTCTACATCTAAGGCAGCAAGAAAGATGGCGGACTCCCTAAGCCTAGTAATTTCACCAGAAATAATAGTAGACATAGAATCATTAGGCTTAATGATAATCTTGCCGGTAGGAACCTTACCTTTGAGGTTCTGGCCTCCACAAGGAAATCAAACTTGTTGCCTTCCAGTGAATGACACCCACCAGCCACACCTTGAACAACTTCTTAAGAGTTCAGCGTAGCAAAATGGCCATTTGAAATTTGGGAGCCATTTTTATTAACCTCCATGAAATGTAGAGGAGGTGCAAAGAAAAAGAAGGTGCTCCCCAACGCGGCTTGGGAGCCCCTGAACCTTGACGCGACCTGCAACCAAGGATACCAAAAGTCGTGCCCTAGTTGCAGCTCCCTCATGCTATCCTGACACTTACAATTACCAATTGCATCTGCTTAAATTTTGAGAAACCCTTTTAATGTATTCGGTTTTCTGTAACTATTGCAATTTGTGATACCAGATTCTTTTGAGGCATTTTTGAAACAGTTCATTTGTCATGCGTCTGCTTATACATTTCACATTTATGTCTACTATGATATTTACAATTTGGAAAATCCCGCCATATTTAACACCTTGGAGGGTGTTTGAAAACTGTTCCAGAGCTACCGTTTAGGCATTAGTAAAGAGACGATGACATCGACTGTGAAATTTAGCTTCATGCCTAGCAATTAACATTTACTTGAAAGTTTCTAAGCCTTTTCAACAAATTCATTCCGCGAGATCTCATTCACTGCATTTTGTATCCACATTTCACGTGTTTGTATAGAATATCTCCAACTGTAACATGAAGGCCATTGAGAAAAGATGGGTATTTCTCTTTTAAATCCATCTGATTGCATTGAAACAAATCAACAAACCTTTCAAAATCACCAAACTCCATGAAGTTTCAAATGACATCTTCTGGATGCTAATAATTGCATTTTCTTAGCATTTTCAATATGTCCGCTTTGTGTATACACTACTTGTGCGTCTTCTACAATCATTGCAATTTTCTGAGATTAAATATCTTATGGCATTCATTGGAAACTATTTACATATCATATATGCTTCCATTTCTTATGTATATATCTTTAGTATTTGACCAAACCCCTCTATATTTCAATGGGCCATAATACACTGGTCCAAAGTTCTCCTTTACGAACAGCTTTGAGGGTGGTATAAAAAGATTCCATGTTGTGATGGAATCTACTTGGTTCTGATACTTCCATTCTAAGAATGCTGGAGAATTTTAGATTTATACATACTCATTTTATTTGTCTAAGAGTTCCAGCCCAATAAATCCATTTTGTTTGTGTCCCGATTCCAATCCATGGCACAGGAAAGTGGAAAGTTGGTGAGAGCTATGAAGTTTGGCTTTTACACCATCCAACTGTATTTGCATGAGTTCTTTGCAAATCTTTCCGATGAATTCATTTTTTGTATTCTAGAATTGTATTTCGTAGTCCTCTGTTAGAATATTGGTGTCACACTGTGATCAATATTTTGGTGTGTCATAGATCATATCTTCACAGTGGATTCCTTTTCAGCAAGACCCTGTGTATTGTTAAGACTCCTTTTGTCCTTGGTAGAACCCTATTGTTACATTGAAATTTGCATTCGAATGAGACATAACAATCATGTCTCCCATAGGTCCCTTTAAGATATATCCACCATGGGACCCATTGCACTCTTGATTATTTACACTTTTCAGTATAACCTGCTCTTTCGATGAGACAATTTTTTGCCCTTGTAGATATATAATATTATGTAGAAAAAGTTGGGCCCACCATGTTATTTGAAGTTTTCAACCCTAAAATTAGATTAGGGCAACTTTACCTTTTTCGGTGTAACATCACATTTTGGAAAAGCCTTTTCTAGTTTTGTAGATGAGCCTTGTTTTTCCGAAAATGAAAATAATTCATTCCTTGAATTTTTTTTTGGGGGGGGGACCCACCACTTTTTACTTGATACTTATACAAACCATTTTAATGACTTCTATTACACCAATATATATATATATATACTCATAATACTCATAATGATTAATTTAAATCATTGTTGATTGATATGTGTCTTGAGTATTATTCTCTCTAGAAATATAATGTAAACTATTAGAATCATTATTTAAATCATTATGATTTAAATAAAAAATTATGTTATATCTTCGGGTTTGCAACTTGGTGATGAAAGTCGGGTCCCATTATGGAAACTGTATGCTAGGATCTACCCTAGTGTGAGCCACATTTTAACCCACATATAGTCATATAACCCACCACTTAATAACCTTCATGAGTTTAAAATATCAAATTTTGGAAGGCGAAATACTCACCCTCCCGAGAGATTCAAAATCAAACTTTGAAATAAAGATGATTTTCCATGTGTTATTACTGTAAACTTGGGCATTAACATTAAGTTTGGTTTGTTATTTACTTTTCTCATTATTGAATTTGTAACAATAAAAAGCTCATCAAATAAACCATTCTTCTCAAGCCAATATTCATAAACTAGAAAAGCTTGGGGTCAGCAAAGAAGACTTTAGTAGCTTTGTGAAAGCACTCTGGTGATGACACGTGCACAGAGTCTTAGAGAGTGGCTAATTGAAAGTGTCGTATGCTAAAATTCATCTTTATAACCAATTAGAAATCAAAGGGAAATCACGAATCCCTATTCTAATAGAATTCAAACAAAACTCAATGAAATAATGCAAAAGCAAGAAACAAGAATGTAAAATATATCAATCAGTTCTCCCTATTCCATGACTGCATATAGCTTCCATTGCTCTTCTCTTCTTTGTGGTATGGTGGCTCTCAGATATCGCACTGACAACCTGCAATTGACACAAAGATTCAAAGTTCGTGATTCAGAGAAATTGTGAGGAATTGAATGCTCAATTTATAGATAATTGGAGAGGATTGATTGAGAGGTGGAACATATTGATCAAGAGGTAGAACTCAGGTGAGCTCACATACTAATTGATAGTTGAATTGTTGATTTGGAGGTGGAACAAAATAGATTGAATAGATTAATTGAGTTAATTAATTGAGAAAAAGATGATTGAAAGATGAAAAAGAATGATTGGAGGAAATTAATTGATGACAAAGAAAGATTTATTTAGAAAAAGCTAACTAGAAGATAGAAAAAGAATGATTGGAGAGAATTAAAGAAATGAGGTAGTTAATCAATTAATTGAAAAGATCAATTAAAATAGATTGAATAGTTAACTGATTGAAAGCTGATTCAGAGCTTTTTGGAAAAAAACAAAGTGGAAGATAGAAATAGGAATTGAAAAGATAATTGATTTAATTAATTAACTAATTGAATTGATTAATTTAGCATGTGCTTGCGCTTTGACTTTTTTTAATTTAATCTTTGCATGAGATTTAATTCAAATATTGAATTTATTTTAATTCAATTTGTTATTTGAATATATTTAGAACTTGACTTTGATTTTCAATTTGATTTTTGAAATCATGCACATCTATTTGAAATTAGAAGAAATATGAAATATAATGAAATCATAATTTGGGGATTTAGAATTTGAATTAGAGGAAATAATTAGTTAATTAAATAATTAAGATAATTAAAGGATTAAAATCACAATTAAATAAATAATAAATATTTAATTAATATATAGAAAAAGGTTGAATGATTAATTGAATAGAGATAGAAATTGAAAATAAATTTATTTAAATAATAAAGATAATTTAAATTGAAAGATTAATAATCACAATTAATTAAATAATAAATATTTAATTAACATTAAAAATGGTTTAAATGATTAAATGATGATAGAATTGAAATTGGAATAATAAGTAAAATGATGAAGAATTATGAAATTAGAAGAATAAGATTAATTAACTTAATTAAATAATTAAATAATTATTTAACTAATTAGGAATAATTAGTACATGATCAATGAGACATTTTTAGGTGTCTACATTTGCCTCTCTTTGAGACAATGTTGGAATAATGTTGTTTCAAAAAAATCGAAAAAAAATCTACCCCAGTAAATGCCCCATTGACGCTTAGGGTGTAATGCCCCCTCGAGAGATTGTTTATGCATTAAAGGTATGAATGATCTCTCGGAAAAAGAAGAATGTGAGATAGAAGAATAGTTAGTTGATTAGAGATAGAGATAGGTGATGTGAAGATGATATTGATATGGAATATGAGAGAATGAACCTTAGAATGAAATAGAATAATGTTAGATGATAGAAAATGATTTAGAAAGAGATGATGAGAAAAGAATCAACAAACTAGCAATAAGAAAATGAGATGAAATGAGAATGATTGATTCACTAACCCGTGTCATTATTTATTGTGCAATATATATTCATCACTAAGCCTTATTATTGAACAATGGATCTTAGCACATCAGGGTATAACGAACCAAGATGTAAAGATATCTCATTGAAGAAACAAACACGTAGCAAACAAGGAGTGAAACCCTCCATTCTGGAAATAATATCAGGGGTCGAGGTATGTGGGATAGTCACAAGCATAACTATCCTTGACTTTTGCATAGGATATTTGCCGAATTAACGTACCAACACAGACACCCATTGGAACTATTACCCAAGAACTTCATTGGCCCACACCACAAACAACAAACAAAGAAAAAGATAATGCCCATCCTGGCTCCTCTAGTCACTTGTGGACATCCTTGAGTAGCATTGGAACACAATCTATCACCAAATGATAAAAGATAAAGACTGACCTAGACAAAATTCAGCAGCTATACTGACCCATGTCTTTGTTTCGATTGTTTGATGTGATAGTTGATAATGTCTGATCTTAGAAAGTTGTGAACCCCGTTTAAGACTAACATGTCTGATTTCAAGTGTATCCTCTTCTGTTTAAGACAAGATAATGATCACTTGATATGGATATTGATATGATTGATAAGACAGTTTGATTAGTTGACTGCAGATGTTTGATTGGATAGTTGTATCCTTTGTTAACTTTGTGTGAAGCGTTTGCTGGATATATGCTAGGGTATTTGTTTCTTGTGTGACATTTTATTGCAAGTTTTTTGATTGATTTTTTATTGTTTTTGGATTTTGTGAATTATATTTGAATTTTTTTGGTATTATTTGTTGTTTTCACTGTTTTTGGATTGAATTTTTATGTTTTCCCAATGTTTTTGGATTTTTTGAAAGATTTTCCAATGTTTTTGGATTTTTTCAGGATCGTATATGGATGTTTTTGGATTGATTTTGATTTGATGAAACATGATATGTCATCAATTGATAAAGATAAGACTAACTTGGACAAAATCAATCAGTCATATTGATCTATGTCATTATTTTGATCGTTTGATGATTGATAGGAATGTCTGGTTTGAGAGAGTGAATATCCCGTGTAAGACCAATCTGTCTGGTTTTGAGTGCACCCTTCCCTGTGTAAGACATGTTGATTTTTGATAGAGTTTGATCGATAAATTGATTAAGAAGACATGTGATCAGTTTGATTATGGACTTTGAGAGTTTGATTTGATGGACAATCTATGCTTTCTTGCATTGATTTTCAGTTTTGTTTGATTTTTAAGGCTTTTTTCAGGACATTTTATGACTTTTAATGTTTTGTGTTTTCCCAATCTTTTTGGTATTTTTTCAGGACTTTATTTGATTTTTTAGGATTTTTTTAGGACTTTTTATGATTTTCATGATTTTTTCGGGACTTTATATGATTTTTAGGATTTTTTCAAGACTTTTTATGATTTTTTTTGGAATTTTTCAGGACTTTTTACGATTTTTAGGATTTTTTCAGTTATGCCCCCAGTGTGCAGACCTGTATGACATGATGATCTACAAAAATGCATGTGGAGACAATGAATTTTTGACATGACCTATATTAATGCAATATGTATGATGAAGATGCATTTCCTATTCGACAAAGGATGATTGTATTTGTTTAACATTTCGTAATACACCAATTCAATTGGAGGTACAAAACATTTCATAGATAATTAGTCAATCGATCCTTAATATACCCTTGGAACATCCAAATTAACACACTTAGTGACTAGGATTTACAAATGGAGACGCATAAAACTTCCCCATTGGTTCTTGAATTTTTGATCTTCTTTTGCCCACATGTGTGGAAAATGAGTTAATTCCTACTCGTGTGTTCACTAAAGATCCTTAGCATCGTATATAACTATCTACATGGATTATTCTAACTTCAAAAGCATCCCAAATAGAGCCTCACTGCAAGCAAGCTTTTAGAGCTCTGACGAGTTTATAGACTGTAATTTCTCAAATATTGTTCCATTGCTAGTAGGCGTTCATAGCCCTCATGGAGTTACTCGTATGTTCCCATAGTCAAGATTTTTGTCGCACTTTGTATGCGTGATATTCAGTTATATATCATTTATCTTTTGCCTTGAGATGGATATTTGGCATAGCATTTTGTATTTTATATTTTCTTGCCTTGACTTGTAAGTAATGAAATCTACTTGGGTGTGACAATTACAATGGTGTTGAAGTAGAATTTTAGATTTTTCACTAGTCATATGATCAACTAGGTGTCTCAAATGAATAAGGGATTTTGTTAATGTGTTTGAGATATAACGATTGATAGATTTTGGCTTAACAAGTCTCAAATAGTGAAATCACTACCCAACCATAAGTAAAGCATCGTCACAGGGTAATGTTGAAAATGAATGGCCTTAGGACCTCAAAGACTTCATGTCCGAATATTAAAGAAAGGAGACAACCCTTATTTCTCTTGAATGCAAAAAAATGATAAAGCTAGATAGTTGCCTTGTTTTATTGATGTTGCTATATGCAAATGCAAAAACTATATGCCATGAAATATGTGAATATGATGTGCTTGGAAAGAAACTATATGCAATGGAGTGCTTTTTTATAAAATGATATGCAATGCGGAAAGAAAAACCTAAACTAACCCAACCCTTAGATATAATATCGTTTAAGGTGCATGATGTTCATAGGGTCAGGGAATTTTGTGTAGGTAGTTCATTGGTCTTTGTTTAAAGAGTCGAATAAAGATGTATTTTCTAATAGGATATAGGGACTCAACTAAGTGTACATGTTTAGTATCTCCAATGTTGATTTCCTTAGTTTTTAGATTTTGTGGATCATCAAAGGGAAATCTAGCTTTGGAACACATGAATTCAAGCTATAGCCTTATCATTTTCAAAGAAATTCAACTGTGGTAGATTCTCTTGCCCCCGGTCTATCAAGTGCGGGTATATGAGGCAAATAGATTCTAGTTCCAAAGTTGTGACATGAGCGGGTGTTATGTTTATTTTTATTGATGACTCAATACTAATCTGGTACATCGATACATATAAAAACACATAATACAATCTTAGGCTGGAAAGTGGACACCATTCAACGAGGCCCCTGCAACAAAATATCAAAACAAGATGAACAGATAGAGAGTTTGGCAGCACTGGCTCCACTCTATGACACACACTTCTCAGGCATGTAAGTCTCTCTTACCCTAAAGATCTGAAGATCTTATCACCGAGGGATTTCTGTCTCACAATGTAAGGTACATGAGGGGTATCTATGGGGTACGATCCACACTCTCGGAATCACTAAATGCAGGATTTGGGATACTAAGTCAGTTCTTATTGTAAAATTTCACTTGGGGTCCCAATTCAATGACAGATTCTCAGAGAAAGCCACTTAAGACTTTAGTTGAGCTTATTGGTGTAGGGAAGGCCCCCACATACGTTGAATTCACTCAACACTCTAGCTGCCTGACTAGTATATTTATATAGCAGCTTGAAAAACCTGCTCGAGAGTACACTAGGAGAGATGATATCCCCAATGCATCCCAATTCAAAGTACCTCTGTGGGGGTGATTAAATCCAGAGTCAAAGATAGCCCTCACTACTAAAATAAAAAAATTGGGTGTTGTTATCACCTTCTCCCTTTCTCCCAAGACCTCAAAGGTGGGTAGAAAGGTAGTTGATGCAACACTAGGTCCACCCCAAACACGATAAGAAGTTATTTCCCTTAAGAAAAAATAAAATGTGAGTTATTCTATTGAGAAGCCTGATTCACGTTCATTTTAAAACCCAAATTTAGGTGTGAGATAAGCATGTGCATGTCAATTGTAAAACAAAAAACTGAAATGTGAAAGCATGCATGTCAATTTTAACCAGGTTTATTTTAAGCCCAAAACTGAAGTGTGATAACATGCATGTCCATTTTAACTAACTTTATTTTAAGCCCAAAACTGAAGTGTGATAGCATGAGTGTTTATGATTTAGTAATAATCTGATCCTCTTTGTAAATTTGCCACATGCTACAAATAGATAATAAGTAACCCAAGAAAATTCACAAAAAACAAAAGATTAACAACAACCAAAAAAATGAATGTGTAATGATACCTGCGCAATTGTGTGACTTTGTATTATCAATTGCATAATTATGACAGAGCAATTGCATAATTCTGACAGATCGATTGCGTGATTCTGATAGAGCAATTGCATGATCCTATCTAGGCGAATGCATGATACACAAACATACCAAAAATAAATAAAAAACAAAGCTAATTCTGATCTGGAACCTACAAAACAGATTGTGATGCCCTAGAAAGATATCTCATCATCCACTCTATGTTAAGAAAATCGTATTTTACACTATATGAGAGAACTAGACTATTGTATCTGTCAATGGATGGTTGCTCCTCTAGATCTTGTATCCTCTTTTTCACCTTTAGGATTTGTTGATACCGTTTGGCTTGTCTTCTTTGTTCCTTCATCATCCTGGCACCTAAAATTCTAAATTGTACTTTACGTGCCATAAGATGTCATAATTAAAGCATGCAATAAATATAAACCATATTTAGATTTAACAAATTTATTACAGAATCCAGACAGAATAGAATGTAGATAATGAGAAAAATCAGAAAAATAAAACACATAAACCAGCTAATGAATGCGTAGTAGAATTTGATCGATAATGTGATAGTATCTAGACGATTGCATGATGGGTTCCGCACAAATGCGTGACCCTGTATGCTCAATTGCATGATTGTATAAACGCGATTGCGTGCTTTTGACTCTATTATGCAATCCGTACAAACCTGCAAAAAATGAAAAAAAAATTCCATACGATCTGCAAAATCACACAGAAAACAAAGAATGCTAAATTGTTGTTAGTTCACGTCGGGTTCACAAAAATGTCATATGCTAAAATTCATCTTTATAACCAATTAGAAATCAAAGAGAAATCACAAATCCCTATCCTAATAGAATTAAAAAAAAACTCAGTGAAATAATGCAAAAGCAAGAAAGAGGAATGTAAAATCTATCAATCAATTCTCCCTATTCCATGGCTACATATAGCTTCCATTGCTCTTATCTTCTTTGTGGTATGGTGGCTCTCAGATATCGCACTGGCAACCTGCAAATAACACAAAGATTTAAAGTTCGTGATTAAGAGAAATTGTGAGGAATTGAATGCTCAAATTATAGATAATTGGAGAGGATTGATTGAGAGGTGGAATAGATTAATCAAGAGGTGGAACTCAGGTGAGCTCACATGCTGATTGATAGTTGAACTATTGATTTGAAGGTGGAACATAATAGATTGAATAGATTAATTGAGTTAACTAATTGAGAAAAAGATGATTGAAAGATGAAAAAGAATGTTTAGAGGAAATTAATTGATGACAAAGAAATATTTATTTAGAAAAAACTAACTAGAAGATAGAAAAAGAATGATTGGAGAGAATTAAAGAAATGAGGAAATTAATCAATTAATTGAAAAGATGAATTAAAATAGATTGAATAGTTAACTGATTGAAAGTTGATTGAGAGCTTTTTGGAAAAAAAGAAAAGTGGAAGATAGAAATAAGAATTAAAAAGACAATTGATTTAATTAATTAATTAATTGAATTAATTAATTTAGCATGTGCTTGCACTTTGACTTTAATTTTCAATTTAATCTTTGCATGAGATTTAATTCAAATATTGAATTTATTTTTATTCAATTTGTTATTTAAATATATTTAGAACTTGACTTTGATTTTCAATTTGATTTTGGAAATCATGCACATGTATTTGAAATTAGAAGAAATATGAAATTTAATGAAATCAGAATCTAGGGATTTGGAATTTGAATTAAAGGAAATAATTAGTTAATTAAATAATTTAAAGAAACTATTTAATTATTTAGTAATTAAATTTAATTAAATAATAAAGAGTATTTAAATTAAAGGATTAAAATCATAATTTATTAAATAATAAATATTTAATTAATACATAGAAAAGTTTGAATGATTAATTGAATAGAGATATAAATTGAAAATGAATTTATTTAAATAATAAAGATTATTTAAATTGAAAGATTAATAATCATAGTTAATTAAATAATAAATATTTAATTAACATTAGAAAATGGTTTAAATGATTAAACGATGATAGAATTGAAATTGGAATAATTAGTAAGATGATGAAGAAATATGAAATTAGAAGAATAAGATTAATTAATTTAATTAAATAATTAAAGGATTATTTAACTAACTAGAGGAATAACTAGTACATGATTAATGTTACATTTTTAGGTCTCTACAGAAAGACTTTCAATGTTTTTTCATTTTAAGATACACTAACTTTTGTCAGAAATTTAGTGTTTTTTCATTTTAGGATACACTAAATTTTGTCAGAAATTTAGGGTTCCAACAAGGATCACATTGGTTTTGAACTTCTATAGGAAGCAACTCATGTTGATAGAACACAATGCTAGGTGGGTAAGTGCACCAAGATGGTGAACAAAAAGGGGGGTATAGGTGGCCACTTTTTTTTTCTTCTGAAAAATGGGTAAACCTGAACTTCAAAGAAATATTTGTAGGTCATGCACTCAAAGCTAGGAGTTGAGAAAAGAATAAGAATTGTAGTACTCTGAATCTAGTTTATAAACTACTAATTTTTAAAAAAATTGGATAAGATTAAGAGAGTCAAACCTTTCACGCACAAAAAATTATTCTTGATTTTTTCAGAAAAACATATCATTGTTTTCATGTGCTGCACAAAATATATAGTTAGATTTAGTATTTTGCAAAACCCTTTAGTAGAATGATAGGTAAGAGTGAGATCTAGAAGTTGTGTATTTTTTTGTAATTTTCCGTTGATTTTTTTTTTATGATTTTTTGAAGTGACCGCATCTTGAAAAGTTGGTACCTATTCGTGCACGGGGCATAACTTGCATCAAACTAATAAAAATGTAAACTTTTTTTTTAAAGTGTATAGAATCTAGTGTAGAACAATAATATGTAATTTATTTTAAATTTGGTCAAGTATATCAAAATTTATTAAAAAAATGGTAGACATATGTCTGTGAGGACTATCAAGGCACTGATAAAGAAAATTAAAGTTTACTATGCTAATGTTGTCCAAAAATAGAATAAATTATATGGTCAAAAAACTGAGAAGATGTGTGAGATTATGGTGTTAATTTTAGAGATACCCACTTGATCATTTGTAAACCTGATGACGACGAAGTCGAGAAATCATGTTGGATGATGAAAAAACTTGTAAAGGGACAAAAATGAGGGGAAAATGGGTTTGCAAGCCTTAGGATCATTTTATAACCCTCTTACCAAGCCAAAACCCGCATAGGTTTTGAAAAACAAAAAGTACCATTCGCAGTTCTAAATAACCCATATGGGTTATGTAGAACTAAAACCATTATTTTGTGTTTCACAAAACCCATACGGGTTATGAAGACATAATAACATTTGC
Source organism: Cryptomeria japonica (assembly GCF_030272615.1). Classification (NCBI taxonomy): domain Eukaryota; kingdom Viridiplantae; phylum Streptophyta; class Pinopsida; order Cupressales; family Cupressaceae; genus Cryptomeria; species Cryptomeria japonica. The sequence continues at coordinate 416,208,397 of NC_081411.1, read as the reverse complement.
TTGTAAACTTAGCATTTACTACACATATGTATAGACATACATATATAATATTTTTTTATGTATGTATATATGCATATCTATAGCTATATATACATATATTTATATAGATATATGTATATATGTTTGTATACATACATGTATCTCTTCTTTTCCTCTCTCTCTCTCTCGTCTTCCTTCCCCCATCACCATCTCTGTCTATTCTGAGCCCTAATTATCCTCCTTGAGTTATATCTCATCTCTCTCCCCCTCACACTTCTCTCTCTGTTGATTCTCTCACCCTTTTCTCCTTCTCATTCTCTCTCTACCTCATGTCTCTCACCCTCTCCTCCTTCTCTTACTCTCTCTCTCCCTATCCCATTCTCTCTCTCTCTCTCTCTCTCTCTCTCTCTCTCTCTCTCTCTCTCTCTCTCTCTCTCTCTCTCTCTCTCCTGAGAAGATGTGTGAGATTATGGTGTTTTATAGGGCTTGCCTTTATGATTTTCATATCGATATTGTAGTCACATAAATCTATCTAGTTTAATTAAATGAATATTTGCTATTTACTTGATTAAAAATCCACTAGCCATTAGTTAATTCAATTAATATTTAATTAATTCATCTTCAAACATTCTCCTATTAATTAAATAAATTATTCAATTTATTTTAATTCATTCATTATACCAAATTCACAATCAATTAAATGAACAAATTCTATTTATCTAATTAAATCCCCCTTTTCCTCTTTTAAATAAATTAAATAAAACATTTATTATCATTTATACCCCCACTTGCATTTTTCCTACAAATGCAACTTGCACACATTTATTGAAATAAATTTATTTTATTTTACATAAAATCATATTTTCTCTCACCCACCATCTCCCACTTGCCCTTCCTAAATTCTTCTTGAACCTATCTAATCCTAATCAATTAACCTAATCCATCCCCTAATTATTGTCACATTCCTAAGCAACTTGAAGTCACTTCTCAAAGACTTCAAAGTCTTTGAAAAGCATTTAATGCTTTGTGTGTTCAACAATCCAACCTCTAAAGTCTTCCAAAACCACTAATGGCTCTTACATGACCATTAATGGCTCTTACATAACCATTTATGGTTAATTCAACTTGCACTCATGTGTCTCCTCAAGCATTTATTGCTTTGACCATGGTTATCCCTTTTTCCTTTGCACAAGAGTTTATCCATTGGATAAAAGCTTTATTCTTTGAATAAATAATTTATCCATTCAACCTAACCTTGACCTTAACTCCCAAGTTAACTCTCAGGTCATGTCAAGCATTTAATGCTTATTCCCTCTCATCTCAACCTATCTCACATTGACACTTGTCATCTTGGGATTGGGTTGAAAGCATTCACAAGGATTGAATATCATTCAATCCTGACCCTTGTTGAGATTACTCAATCTCAACCATCCATTGCTCCATTTTACCTATAAATAGAGCTCACATTCCTCATTTTCAAATCCTCAAGCATTCTCAAGCATTTAGCATTCATAGTCATAATCCTGAAAAACTTGTATGCATATAAGTTATAGAGAATTTTAGACAGCATTTAGCATAAACCACTAATATCTTGTTATTTTGGCCTAAAATAAGTCATTTTAGCATCGTAGCATCTAATATTAGCTTTTATTCACATTTGCATAGCATTTTAGAGTAAACATTTCAATCTTGAACCTCCATAAGCATCCATAGTGCAAAAAGCTGCTGAGAGCTACACTAGTTTGGAACATGGAGAGGAGAGGAACAAAGAAGGAGCTAAGAGTATGGTAGAAGGCATTTCGAGATGTCTTCTTGCATTTACATTTGTAGTTAAATGCTTTACTTTGTTTTTGGTGTCTCTTTTGATATGCCTGCTTAGAATAGTTTTTTGTTGATTAACATTAACGGTTTCTTGTGTTTTTGTGTGTTATTCCACCATAGGCTTTAGTCTAACCTTGCCCCATTTCGCAGCGCATCAGATGCGATGTGTGAGCGTTCTAGTTTTGAGCATACCAGTTCACAGGATGATTTCTTGTAGCCTCGACATAGGTCTTCTTGCTAGTATCTTTGCTGACTATAAAGATTTGCTTCTCTTTACTTTCACTTGAGGAAGATAAATGTATCTCCTTACCGGATGTGTCTTGGATATTTGAACATTCTCCTTCTTCAAATCCTAAACCACCAATGTCTTTTGAATGCTTATGTTTGGTCAACATCTTGTCTAAAGCTTCAGTGTTGCCCTCATACTTGCTCCTCATCTTCAATTCATCCTTTCTCTTTTCTAGCTCCTTTCTGAGACTTACAATTTCTTCTTCCAGAATTTTTTGCTCCTTTTCCTTATTTATCAAATCAAAGGATGTAGCTTCACATATCCTCTTAGCTTCTTCCTACTGGAGTTGTAGATCATAACTTGTTTTCTTGGATTCCTTCAAAGATTCCTCCAACTGTTCTTGTTCCTTTGTAGCAGCATGCTTAACCTTTTTGAGTTATTTTCTTGTTTTCTTCAACTCCTCAAGAGCACTTATGATCTCACCTTCTAGGTCCACTTCAGCTTCAATGTCTTCATCTTCAACAACCGGTTCATCTAGTGCCATAAAGAGATTAACTTCTCTTTCATCCTCATGGTATTCATCTTTTGATGCACTTTCTTCATCTCTAGCATCATCTTCAAATGTATATAGACTATTATGCTTCCGATAGTTTCTTCTCTTTATCTATACCAGACAACCTACCAGAGATCCTGTGCTCAACTCCATCAGTTTCACCATAAAGACATTTTGCAACAAAGTGCCCTATTTTACCACAGTTAAAGCATTTGAGAGGCAATTTTCCTTTATACTTATCAAATCCACTATATTTTCTATGAGCACTTTCTTCCTTACCCTTTTTGGTGGAGTTGAAGGCAACTTCTTTCTTGGAAGTTCCTTCACCGGTTGTCCTCATCTCATATGTAGTCAGAGAGCCAAATAACTCATCCATTGAAAAGATTTTTTTTAGATACTTGGATTCCTCTATAGCAGAGACCTTCGTGTCATACTTAGATGTGAGTGATCTAAGAACCTTTTTGATAATAACTTCATCAGCAATTTCCTCTCCAAGTCCTCTGATGGTATTCATAGTTTCATCAACTCTGTGAAGGTAGTCTGCAATATTTTCTTCATCTTTCATCTTCAAGCCTTCAAGATGACCACTTAGAGTTTGTAGATTGGCCTCCTTGACCTTGACATCTCCTTCAAATAATATTTGTAGTTTATCCCCAGTCTCTTTGGCAGATGAGCAATGCATTTCCTTGAAAAATGCATTATTTGACAACCCACTAAGAATAGCGTGTTTAGCTTTTGCATTGTTCTCATACTCTTTCTTGGCATCCGGGTCTGTGGGAGGAGCACTAGGGATAATATACCCATTCTTTACAGACATACAAACATCAAATCCTAGAGAGGACAGATAGGTTTCCATTCTTCTGCTCCAAAAGGCATAGTTGGTTCCATCAAACATGGGATCTTTGGAGGAGGATGACTCATTTCTTGCCATTGTGTTCTTAGATCAGAATCTACCCAAGCTAGAGAAAGCTTTAACCTACTGGGAACCTAAGGCTCTAGTACCAATTCTAGAACACAATATGTCATTGAGGGGGGGGCGTGAATCAGTGATTTCAAATAATTTCCAACTTTGTGTGTGCAACTAGTAAAGCAATGAAGGCACTAGTAATCAAACACACAAAGAATGCATCTCACAACTTCAAATATACGAGGAAAACCCAATGTGGGAAAAACCTCAGTGAGAAATGTTGTTGGAGTCTACTGCTCCAATCCAACCTCACAATGAAACAACAGTTACAATATTTAGGGTGCCAACCCAAGGAGCACCAACCCCTACACCAAGCTCCAACTCAATGATACACAATGAAATAACAACTTATTACAATGAAAGTACCTTGTTACAAATGAGTATTTTTAAACCTATTCAATTTCTCTATGCTGGTTGCAACTGTTCTCTGTTTCACAAGTTCTTTCACTACCGGTTATCAATTCACTCTCTCTGATCCCTTACCAGTCAATCTTTGCCTTTGCTGACTTCCTCTGATACTCACCCTACACTCTATCACTCTTGGATGCCTTCCTACCAATTCACCTCAACTCTGTTATCTACCAGTTAAACCTCTGATAAATCTCCTTACCAATTACACCTTTTCTATCGGTTCTCCTTGAGATACTTAGTTATAATACTCTTCTCAGTCTGATCTACACTCTGTTCGCTCAAGAACACTCTCTTCTCGCAACTAGCATCAATTTTTTTGTCTTCAATCTACATATATATACTCTGGCTTTCCTGCCTAACTGCATTATTTATATATTTCCTCCTAGGGTTTTCTTCACTGATTTGAATTAGATCAGATCTCATCAAATTTGACCTTTGAGATCGATCTCTTGCAACAAGGCAACATTGTACCACCATATCTCCTTCTATCTGTACATGTTTTCTATTTTTGGCAAGCACAACTCTACTTTCTGTCAATCACCATTAATGTTCTAGTAGTTTACTTCTCTAGTTCGACAAGGAGATCAGATATCATGCATTGATCAACACACATGTGTCATCCATCGATCTTCATCAAGCCACAAACTTCTGCAACTCACTCATGATTTTTTCAGTCTTCATTTAATGTCGCCTCACTCTTCAACTAGCTCATAACACTTCATCGACTACTATACATTAGACACTTGGATCCTACGTGTCATCCTTCATCGGATTCCACCTCAACACAGTCCACTTTGTCGGTTCAAGCTTGGTCACCGACCAAAACATCCTACCGGTATCTTCCTTATTCTACCAATCTTCTTACCCAGCCATTCACTGGGCTTCTCTATGTTTGGCTCGTCTCTAGCATGCTTACCAGTGGACAGGTTGTTACTACCTTCATACCGGTAACATACCTTCCATGTTGATCATGCTAACTTACTGGTTAACCATCATGCAGGTAACATCTCTTTCTTTCACTTTTCATACACCAAGATTATCGGTAACCATCAATACCAGTGACCTATTATACATACCTGTTGACATCAATGACAATACAATGCCAATAGTTGAAGAACTAAAAACTAAATGGAGTAAAGAATCAGAGAAGAAGACATAAAGGAAAGGAGGTAGAAGTAAGGATTTTTTGGGTACATGTTTCAAATGTGGGGAAACCAGACATGGATCTTATGAGTGTCCTCAGGGTAACAAAGGAGAAGCAAGGAATTTATTAGCATGCGAAGATCTAGAAATTGGAGTTTCAGGTGAGAGCATGATAGCACCAAAGAAAGGATAATTCCCAATGTTTAGAAGAGTCTTGATGGAGCAGAGTGGTGAGGATACCAAACCTACTCAAAGAAAGAATCTATTCCCGACTATTTGCAAATCAGGAGGTAAGTGTTGTAAGGTTATTGTAGATAGTGGAAGTACTGAAAATTTGGTGTCAGAGGAGATGGTAGAGAATCTTGGTTTGGGGAGGCATGACTACCCTTGTCCTTACAAGGTGAGTTGGTTGTAGGTTGATCATGTGGTAGAAGTGAGAGAGCAGTGCTTGGTGAATTTTAATATTGGGCCTTGCAAGGATGAAATCTTGTGTGATATTGTGCCTATGAGTGCTTGTCATGTTTTGCTAGGTAGACCTTGGTATTTTGATAGGGGAGCTATCTATGATTGTAGAAAAAACTTGGTCACTATTAAGAAGGATGGACATAAGTTCACTTTGGATTCTTTGAAGGAGAAAGTGAAGGAAGTGAATAATTTGAGTGTTGTGAAGAGTTGCAATATTGAGAAACAGGTTGCAAAGGCTATACCGGATGTTGGCATGGATTTGAAGAAAGATCTAGTTGGTAACAAGGCGGTACTAGATGAAAACAAGGCTAGAAATATGATGGTAGGTAATATGGATTCCGATGGATGGAACAAATCAGATTTGCAAAATAAAGGGGATAGTGGTAAGAGGAAGAGTGTAGGTATGAAACAAGAAAAGAGAGGAGAAGATGATAAGAGATTGGAAGATCTAACTGAAGTTCCAAAAATGGCAAGAGGAGAGATGTTTGCAGAAAAAGAAGACATTTGGATCATAAGTGAGCATGGGGTCTATAACTCAAATCATTTTCGATATTCATGAGTTGCCTCTCATGGAACATATTTTTCTAACTGGGTTGTTTGATGCAGGAGCATCCCCAAATGATGAGTAATCTTGCATCAACCAAAAATATTTGCTCTCAGTTTTGTTCTTGTTCTGTGTTTCTTTTGGAATTTTTTGGTGGTTGTTCCTTTTTTCTTTGCAGATAAGATTGTTTTCTTCTAGACTGGTACTTGTTCCTTATACAGGATTTTCAGTTGATTTGGATTCTTTTTTGACAAGTTATCGCTTCCGTATTGTCTGTTTCTTGGTTCCCGGAGCAGTTTTGAGCTTAATGGCTAGTTGGAGGTTTTTTCTTGTGCAGAGCAATTTCTTGGCTTGCGATCTGTTTGGTACCATGTTCAATGTTCCTTGGCCCTTGGTCAACCTTCCTTGGTGGTCCTCACTTCATTTGCATTCTTGGTGGGGGAGATCTTCATGTTTTTGGGGCCAACCTATTTTACACATTTCATTTTCCTGTTTTGAAGAATGTGATCTTTTGTGGCCGACCCATATGTGTTTTGGATGATATATATATATATATATATATTAATGTAATTGATGTTTAGGAAGGAGGGAAGTAGATATAGAGGTAGATAAGAAGAAATTTGATAATTTAGTTTCATGATATGTAATTTGGAGACCCGAATGATTGTAATCTGGAATGTATGATGTAACTGGTCTTGCAAGAATGCTTTGATTTATGGATGTAGTCGGTTGATTTATGATGAATATGTGATGTTTTAGATATCTCTAATTGCATTTTTAATGCTTTTTGTTTGTGCTTTTGTTGTGTTACTCTTGTTGCATGATCTAGACTGTTCTCTTTGAGGGACCTCCGGACCATGGCTACGTCATGAACCATGAAAACTCACTCCACAAGTCCAGTCCTTTGTGACTTAGTTCTTTAACCTTCTACAATTTTGCCTCACTAAGATTCCTTTGCATTTTTTTGATCTTCTCTATGTCAAATTCATCTAGCCAAACCCTTTCCATCAACTAAAAACTTCTACTACTTAATTTTTGACATTCAAATTCAATTCTATGCTCTCTACTTTTCTAATTTTCTCTCTATTAATTTTCTGCTCCTCCTCAAACAAATCTCTCTCACATAATTGCAAAAATGATATTTTTCCCAAATTTAACTAACCATTTTTTTCTAGGGTTTTGCTACCAAAAAGTGTCTTATCCATGATGTTAGCACAAACCTTCAATTACCGGATAGCATATCTAACACAATCATTCTGAAACGACGACATGAACCAACTTGGAAGAGGTGAAGAAAAGATTTTCTTTGAAAATTGTCCCTAAGACGAAGTGATGGGATTAGTTACCATAGGAAGAAATGCAGGAACCATATTCCAATACACTAGGCTTGCTTTCATTTTTCACCTTCTTCTTTCTCCAAACCATAAATTCCTTTTTCTTTGATTCATTAGTCTTCACCATGTTCTTCTCAGTAGACTTCTCCTCATTTTCATTTTTGCATTGATTAGCATAATGTCCATATTGCTTGCACTTGCAACGACTGATGTTCTTTTGTATTGAATTTACTGAATATGATCTAGATCTACACTGATTATCTTTGTGATCATAACCATTCCACATGTGACAATATCCATGAAAGTTACTATTCACCTTATTTGCTCCAACCGAATTATGATTCTGACTCATAGCATGATTTCTAGAATAATTTGCTTTGTGACCAAACCTCTTGTAATTGTAACATTGAATGCTTCTACAATTTGCAGCCTTATTACTAAGTTTATTGCATTGAAATAAATAACCATTAAATGATGGGTACCTTTGTGCATTTGGTTGTCAAACTGGTAGTCTTCTTGCAGTAGATATTTGGTTTTGGTGATTGCTTGCTTCTTCTAATTTCTTCTCTACTTCTACCTAAACCTCTTTTCTTTTATCTTTATCATTTTGATTTGAATGTTCACTAGTTTGAAATCCAAGTCTATTCTTGTCTAAATGTGCTTTCTGCATGTTAATAAAATCTTCCAAAAGTTTGCTGCTATCAAGAACTTTACTTTCTGTCTTCAAATTCTTCACTTCTTGTTGAGCTTCTCACATAGGGTTTCCTCTATCTTGTTCTTCTCCTTAATCTTTTTCATCAAATTTTTAATTTTGTGATTCACCTGAATCAACTGATTGTTAACTTCATTAATTCGAGCAATTTGAACTTCTGGATTTGTTCTCTCAGCTTCTACACATTTATTCGCCACCTTCACATTCTCTTTCACTTCCTCATTCTCAGACACAACTCTTTTCGGATCTTCAAGAGCTATCTGCTATTTCTCATCTAGATGATATTCTTTGGTTATACTTATCAACACCATGATTCAACCAACAAGGATCCCCCTCAACTAGTTAAGCTTTCAAGCAAGGGACCAAAGCTTTGATACCAATTGTTTAATTGGTTGAATGGACTAGAATAATGAGAGGGGGGGTGAATCAATATTCCCATAATAACTAAAACTTTCCCACAATATCTAAAACTTTTACTGATATATCAATTTCATCAATTAAGCTCTTTAATATGAAAAAGTAAATGCAAAATAAACAAATAACACAACCACAAATTGAATATCACATTTTATATGTGGAAAAACCAAATGGGAAAAATCATGGAGAGTTTTAGCTCTCAAGATAATATAACTAGTTATATGGTGTTTACAAAAAGGGGTGGCTCACTACCAGATTACAAAAATGGCTCATTGCTAGAATGCTCACTACAATAGATATAAATGAACAGAGGAAAATTATATCTCCTAATGCACAGGGTCAGTTCCAGATTAAGTTTAGATAACAACTCACAAAACTTATAGTAGATTTGATAAAGGATCACTATCCTACTATCCACAATCACCTGCAACAAGTCCAATAAGTGATTACTGCATTGCTTTTCCGAACTAATCATTTGCAGCAGATTCTATAAACAATTAGTGCACCACTGTCTGCTCACTAACTCTACTATATACTCTAGGTCATATGCTCCTCGCACTACAACTACTTTGCTGTCCTTAACCTTGTTATTTGCATACCTCTTACTCTGCTATATGGCACACACTTTTCTTTCTATCTCATACTCTTCACACACTCCTCCTTTATATATAAATATATATACCAGTAAGCTCATACACCGAGATAATATTACGACCAAACACAAATGATTTATACAATAATAAGTTGCTCGGATCAACACGTTATCCAATAAAGCCTTGACCAAAAATATGATAATGAAGTCGACCTTCCGTTGATCTCCTACACACTTTCTTCACACAATTCATTTACCAAAACACATGCCTTAATTACCAAGATAGAACAAGGGTCTACCAGACCCATAAATATAGACCCATAAGCACAAAACTCCAAGATATAGATACCACAAATACCACAAATGTTGGAACATAGATCATGATACATACAATCAAGTACAATTGATATGACTACTACCATTGATAGCAAAACATACACATTTGATACTGAAACAAGATATTAACCAAAATAAGCACAACACATGATTCCAAAGATGAGGATCTTTTGAAAATGACTCAAGTAGATCATCTATGCCTTACTGCTTTATATCATGTTCATACATATATGCAATATCAAAACTGCTTCCAACAACATACACTGGATGTGGTATGCTAACTGGTCCTAACTAGATTACCAGGTTTGACATCAATGATAACATTCACAAAATCTAACAAAAAGCTAGGAATCTGGTGTGCAGGGCAAGACCTCTTTGAGTGGCCTTATCCTCCCCTTTTGACTCCTGCAAAAGATAGATCTAGTCATCTCTGTCTGCTCTGCCTAATTTTGCAATTGTGTCTCCTAAACCTGTCACTTGCACACAAATAAAGTAAATTGTGTTTTTGAGAGGGGTTTGCCTAAGTCAAACCCCAAATTTAGAATAAACCATATGATTAAATTGAAATTGAAATGGAAATAAAAATCTTACTTGAAATGCTTGAATTGAAATGACTGACTAATTGATTATACCTTCAATTGATGATGCAATGTCCTTATGATAAGTCCTCTATGTGTTGATGCAATAACATAATAAATCACATAAAATCCATTATGAAATAATAATTGAAAACTTAATTGAAGATGGGATGATGTAGCTTGTTGCTTCTTGAATTAGATCTACTCTTGGATTGGAATGATAACATAATGATGAGATACAATAATGAGATGTGTTGAAATTAATTGAGAAGGATCTGCCTTATTTAGGGATCTCATGATAAAATCACCTTTAGACAGGCTTACAATTATAATTTTTTCACACAAAGATAGATTTGAATAGGGTAGGAACTACATACTATCCTCTAGAAATTCCTCCAAAAAAGCCTCAAACAAGGTGGGTTGGGGTGGCCCTGTCCTGACAATTTCAAGTTGACTTTTTAGGCATGCTAGATAATAGGATCCTAATGTTAAAAAAGTATGACATTTAGATGGGGAGACATATCTTGAGATTTGAAATGGGGCGGGATTTAGAATAAATTAGGGTAATAAAAGATAAAGGACACACCTAGAACTAAGGGCCTAAATAATAAAATGTTGATGTAAAAAAATGACTACTAATATTTAATTAAAAATTAATTTAAATCAATAAAGGTCTTATAATGCATAGAGGAATGATAAATACTAAAATGAGTGCTAGAAGAGTGTGAAATAGACACCCTAATTAAAGGTGTACAATTTACGACGCTTCAACTATAATTATGGAAAGGTGAGTAACAATTAAAATGAATGTAATGAAAAAACTAGTAAAATGTGTCTTTTGTGGGGATAAGGCACACAACTCATTTAGTATCCCAAGAGCCACCTACTGCTACAAGAATGGAGGGATGGGAAATACTTCTATGATTAGAAAAAATATAGTTCACACATGACTTTTTTGTGGTTTAGATGAGGTGGAAACTCATTGTTGATGCACAAGAGTTGGTCTAATGATAGTGTCCATGAGATGTGAACTATCTTCTTCTAAGTGATATTATGTACTTCTTCTAAGTGATATTGTGTAGACTAAGCATTATTGTTCTGTAGGATTGGAAATTTAGTTATGCATATTGGGTGTTGTAGCTAAGTAGGCTAAGTGCTAGTGTCTAATATCTAACACCTCTAAACATTTTAGGATCTACTCTTCAAATTCTCTAATTGCTCTTCCATTTAGAAAATATGTACATTGTTCTCGAAGATTGAGATAATATAAGTTGAAAAGTGGGACAAAGGTGGAAAGGATGTATTGTTAAAGAGATTAACATGGTCATCTCCCTAAGTGGTATATTTAAATCTCAATTATATCATTATGAAAATAGGAGAGCATGTGTAGACCTAGTGTTGATGTGAATGTGAAGCAGTCACTGGTGAGTAGGGACCTCAAAGAGAACAATCTGGACCAGTCAACAAGAGTAAACACAACAGAAGCAAAAAGATATGATGGAGGCAATGTAGAACATATTGTTTTATTCCATGAAAAATGATTACAACCAATTGGTAACAATCGGGTTACAACATACTAGCTCACAGGCCTGGTAGAACATACAAAATAGGTCACAACCAAGACCTTCAATCGTAAGATCTATATTCTATGCACTGTCTCCTTACTTGATTCTTCGATTCATTACATTCTAATACACAATTACAATTACATATATGGATTTTAGTTCTAATACTTGATGTAAAGTACATATGCCAATAGCTAACAAGATGAGAGGGGGGGGTGAATCATACAAACTTAAACTTCCATAAAATCAACAAATTCAACCTTGGTAACTTATACTTCAGCAACTTAACCAAAAACTGATAAACATGCAAACTTAAGAATATATAATCATAACAATACTCATAACACCAGATTTAACTTGGAAACCCAAATAGGGAAAAAACACTGTGGAATTTCGGACCCACTAAGAAATATACTCTTCTAGAGTATGTTCGGTTAAAAACAAATCCTGTTAAAGATTACAAACACATTGCTAGATGTGACCCGGTTAAGGGATTTCCCTCAGATCTGTTAGGATCTTCACTTTGTTATAAGTGACCTTGTTAAATGATTTCAAACACTCTCTTAGAATGGTACCTTGCTAGAGGGTTTACATATAAGACTGCTAAGTCCACTCGGTTAAGAGATTTTTTGTCACTTACAAAATAATAGTAATAAAATCTATTTGCAACTTCACATCTAAAATGCTAAAGCAGATTCTTATTTGCTCAAAACAATCTAGTCATAGGACTTATCTTGTCCCTTTGTTGGGCTCTCTACTCTGTTATTCAAATAGGTCTTCAAGCTTCTGTGCTCAGTAATCACTACGTAGCATCCTTGTGCATACACTTGCCCGCATACATTGTTTATCAACAATTCCTTATTTATAAACAATTGCTAACCGCTAAATCTCCTTGATCACATTTCCCGTGATCAATCTTAGCCATCAGATCTTCAAACTTGACTAGGTTCAATGTATTCTTTCGACCTGAAAATGTTTTACCTTACCTCAGGACTTGCATTCCCTTCTTGTAACTTGCATAAGGTTATTGTTGTTCAATCTGCGCTGTAGATCTTTCTGCCGATTTTCCTTTGCCATAGATCCTTAACAAACTTCATACACGACATACCAATAATTTATACATTTCCAGCTAATCATTGTCCTTCATTAAATAATGCTTTTATCCATCCCATGCGCACTGTCATAACTCGATTGCAACTTAGTAAATACTAAAATTTACTCGGTATACATTTCACCTTCATTAACCAATATCGATAACCTTAGGGTTTACCGACGAGGTTCCTTAGGGTTAACGACTAGGTTCCTTGCTCAGTTGCATAGTATAGTATTAACCTTACAATCAACAACATATGTAGAATATCAAAACAATCTAAACATCATGATCTCATCATTGTCTAACTCGATAATAGTTGCCCATTGAATAACTTATTCCTCCCTTTATTCATCACATTCTTTCTGTGTCTTTTACCGACATCTTAATTCTCTTCTAATCAATCTTCTTAAGATATGGCAACATCATACTGAATCAAATAATCAATTTCTTGACATCAATGACAAAATAATTTTATAAAGATAGTTATCATCCTTCTTCAGTTATATCAATAATCTTCAACAACCTTCTCAATATCCTTATTGAATATCAACAATCTTTCTTACTGTAATGCCAACAATCTCCCCCTTTGGCATTGATGGCAAAACCAACAATTAAATGTTAGTACCAACAAGATATTCAAATTGATTTGGATTCAGATTGTTGTTAGACTTCTCCTGTTATCCTTGATCTGTTGTCTTCTGAAGTCTTCTCCATGTTTAATAGGCTTTTAAGCTGTTGACTTGCATTTAGTCTTTCAACCATTTAGTCTTCTCCCCCTTTGACAACAATGCCAAGAAGTAAAAGAACTAAATCATGATTCCTTCCTCTGTGAAGTGATTTTCCTTGCTGTGTAACATCTCAGTCTCAGTCAGATCAACTTGTCTCTATTTATTTTTTTGCACACCTTTAGGTGACCTCCTAAAGTGCATAAATAAGCATGAATCCACACATAATATTCTATAGATTCATCGAGTTGATGCTTTCACCGAACTCGGTCAGTGAGTAGAAGATAGGGGTAGGACCCCTAACTTGCTTCTGAGATACTCAAAAGTGTCCCTTGGCAGTGGCTTTGTGAAGATGTCTGCCAATTGCTCCTTTGAACTAATATATTCCAGCACAACTTTCTTCTCTTGAACTTCTTCTCTGAGATAGTGATACTTTATAGATATATGCTTTGTCTTAGAGTGCATCACTAGATTATTTGAAATGTTAATGGCACTAGTATTATCACAGAATATAGTTACTGGCTCGGTAAATTTCTCATTTATACCTTCCAACAGTTGTTTGATCCATGCTATATTAGTACAATTCAATGCTGCAGCAACATATTCAGCTTCTGCTGTATATTGAGAAATACATCCTTGTTTCTTGCTAAGCCAACTTACTAGTCTTTCTCCCAAAACGAAAGCTCCACCACTTGTGCTTTTCGTGTCATCTATGTTGCCTGCCCAATCAGTATCAGTATAAACTTTTAAATCAAAATTATTTCTCTTTCCATATACTAAGCCATAATCTTCAGTGCCTCTCAGGTATCTGAAAATTCTCTTGATTGTTGTCATATGAGTTTCCATAGGATCTGTAGAGAATCTTGCTACAATACCTACTACATGTGCTATATCCGGTCTACTATGCACAACATATTGCAATTTTCCAATCATAGATCAGTAAAGTGTCTCATCAACAGATGCAGATTCATCATTCTTGTATAATTTACAGTTAGTAGTCATAGGAGTACTTTTTGATTTAGAATCCTCCATTCCAAATTTCTTCAAGATTTCCTTTATGTACTTGGATTGAGTAATCAAAATCTCATCTTTCATTTGCAATATTTGTAAACCTATAAAATACTTTATCTCACCGATTAGTGACATCTCAAATTCTTTGCACATTTCATTTCTAAAGTTCTTGCATAAGGAGTCATTACTACAAAATATAATGTCATCAACAAATATGGCTGAGATCAGTATTCCATTGTCTTCACCTTTCTTCATGTACATATTGTTGTTTTCACTTGTCCTTATAAAACTAATCTTGATTAAATAAGAGTGCAATCTTTCATACCTACTCTAGGTGCTTGTTTCAGACCATATAAAGCTTTGTTTAGTTTGCATACCTGATCTTTACTCTTGTCTTCAACAAATCCTTCAGGTTGTTCAATGAAAAATTCTTCTTCTAGTATACCATTCAAAAATGCAGATTTAACATCCATTTGATATACCTTGAAATTTTTGAAAGCAGCATATGCCAACAATGTTCTTACTCCCTCAAGTCTAGCCACAGGTGCAAAAGTTTCACCATAATCTATTCCTTCTTCTTGAGCATAACCTTTGCAAACTAGTCTTGCTTTGTTGCGAATGACCTCACCTTTTTCATTTAGCTTGTTCCTAAAAATCCACTTAGTACCGATTACATTTTTTTCCTTTGGTCTTGGGATTAGTGTCCATGTGTCATTCTTCTTGATTTGATCAATCTCTTCTATCATAGCATTTACCCAATCTTCACTGTTAAATGCTTCTTTCACTATTCTCGGTTCAAATTCAGATATCAAACATGTGTTCTGTCTCAGTTTGTTCCTTGTCATAATTGGATCATCTTTATCTCCTATAATCTAACTTGATGCATGATGTCTTCTGACATATTTGGCTAATATAGGCTCGGTAGGTTCTATATGATCTTCTTCATCACTCGGTAGCTGGACACTATCTTCATTTTCTTCAACAGTATTCTTGGTAGTACTTCTCGGTTGAACATAAATAAATTCTTCATAATCTTCTGGTTCTTTGGAATTGCCTTCATCATTTCTTTTTGCAAATTCATCAATTTTCACATTTGCACTTTCCACTATTTTGTTAGATGATTTGATCAGATATTTAAATGCTTTACTTCTAGAAGAATAACCAAGAAATGTTCCTTCTTCACTTTTCTGATCAAACTTTCCATTTTTGTCATCTTTGTGAACATAGCATCTACTTCCAAAGATTTTAAAGTAACTTACATTAGGTTTCTTGTCATACCAGATCTCATATGGTGTCTTCATAGTTCCTTTTTTCAGTTGAACTCGGTTCAGGGTGTAAACTGTAGTGCTGATTGCTTCTCTCCAAAATGTTTGAGGTACCCTCTTTTCTATCATCAAGGTTCTTGCACAATCCACAATTGATATGTTTCTTCTCTTGGCTATCCCATTTTGTTGAGGTGTTCTTGGTGTAGATACTTGCCTCTTTATACCATGATCATTGTAGTATAAGTTAAACTAATTAGAAGTGAATTTTCCTCCTCTATCAGATCTAAGACATTTCAGTCGTCTTCCTGTTTCATTTTAAACTCTTGCCTTGTACCATTTGAAAATTTGAAAAGCTTCTGATTTTTCTTTTAAAAACATAACTGACATCATCCTTGAGTAACCATCCACAAATAATATGAAATATTTATCACCATAATAACTTTGAACTTTCATAGGACCACAAAGATCAGTGTGTACTAGATCTAAAACTCCTTTAGAAGTGTAGGACTTAGTTGTAAAGCTTGATCTTGTCATCTTACCCATCTAGCATCCTTGACACATAGCATTCTCAGGTTTTTCAAGACTCGGTAGACCTCTTACTCGGTGCTTCTTACTTATTTTGATCAGATTATCAAAATTTACATGACAAAACCTTTTATGCCATAACCAGGTATCATCTATCTTTGCATAAAGACACTGGGTCTGAGTTGAGTCAAGATGAAATGTATTACCTTTTTTTTGTGTCCCGGTAGCAGCTAACTTTCCATGTTTGTCATGAACTTTGACAATTCCTTTTTGAAATTCTATTCGGTATCCTGTATTGTTTAGTTGTGCTACACTCAACAAATTGTATTTCAATCCTTCAACCCAGTATACATCATCACATTTAGCATTGTGAAGAAGTGTTATAGATCCTTTACCTTTCACCAGACATGGTGCATCATTACCAAATCTTACATAGCCTCCACCATAGTCTTCTAATTTAACAAACTTGTGTTTATCACTTGTCATATGATGTGAGCATCCACTGTCTATGATCCAAGAATCATTATTATTTATGTGAGATATTAGGGCTTTTTGTTCATACCTTTCCTCATCAGATCCATCTTTAATAGCCACATAAACAACTTCCTCAGTATCAGTTTCATCAGATTTGTCATCGTTGGATTCCTCATCTGCTACTAGACATGTCTTTCTATCTCTCCTTCTGAAGTCTCGGTGTCCTCTGTATAGGTTATCTTTCTGCCTGTTATCTCAGTATTCTCTCTTTTCACTAGATTCTTTGTCAGGGCAGTTAGAAGCCATATGTCCTATTTTATCGCAATTGAAACATTTTAAAGGTAGCTTTCCTTTATACTTACCTTTTCCTCTCGGTAACCTTCTGGCTAATAATGCTTCAAATTCTTCTTGCTTCTTGATTTCCTCATACAATCTGTGCACTTTTTCCATGTTCATGCGAAATCTTTCACTTGCTCCACTGTGATCTCCTTTAGAGTACTTACTCATTCTATCATTGTAATCATCAGTTTCACCAATATGAAAAGAACTGAATGTAGATTCTATTTTATTTACCGAAGACCCACTGTTATCAAAATTACTTAACTCAAATGCATGTAGCCTACCAATAGTAGCATCCAAAGAAACTGGCATGTTAGGTACAGATCTCAATTCATTAATTGCAGAGACTCGAATAGCATAAGCTGGTAGAAGGGTTCTCAACAACTTACTTGTTATATCCTTTTCTTCAATAGTTCCACCTGCTCCTGTAATTTGATTGACAAACTCCTTTAGTCTTGTACTGTATTGGGTTATGTTCTCACCTTCATTCATCCTCATGGATTCAATTTGTCCTCTTAGACTATCTACTTTTGCTCTTTGAACATGTTCATCACCTCCATACACAGATGTGAGCTTAGTCCACATTGCTTTTGCATCATTGCAGCTGTCTAGATCATTAAACTCTGAGTTGGTCAATGCTAATGTTATTTCGATCATAGCTTGAATATGTTCTTTCTTTGCTTTAATCTCTTCTAAGGTCATAGGGTTGGTGCTAGGTGTAATAAAATCATTCTCTAGATAATATACAGCATATTCTCCAATTCTTGAGAGGTGCAGCTTCATCCTTTTCTGCCATGTAGAGAAACTTGACTTGTTCAACTTCGGTGCATCCCTCTTATACATCTTCGGATCTTTGCCTCAAGTACCTTTAAACTTTTTCTTCCGGAATCCTTAGCTCTGATACCAATTGTTAGTTCTGATACTTGATGTAAAGTATAGATGCCAATAGCTAACAAGATGAGAGGGGGGGGTGAATCATACAAACTTAAACTTCCATAAAATCAACAAATTCAACCTCAGTAACTTATACTTCAGCAACTTAACCAAAAACTGATAAACATGCAAACTTAAGAACACATAATCATAACAACACTCATAACACTAGATTTAACATGGAAACCCAAATAGGGAAAAACCATTGTGGGATTTCGGACCCACTAAGAAATATACTCTTCTAGAGTATGCTCGGTTAAAAGAAAATCCTATTAAAGATTACAAACACATTGCTAGATTTGACCCAATTAAGGGATTTCCCTCAGATTTGTTAGGATCTTCACTTTGTCAGAAGTGACCTTGTTAAAGGATTTCAAACACTCTCTTAGAATGTTACCTTGCTAGAGGGTTTACATATAAGACTGTTAAGTCCACTTGGTTAAGAGATTTTCTATCACTTACAAAATAGCAGTAATAACATCTATCTGCAACTTCACATCTAAAATGCTAAAGCAGATTCTTATTTGCTCAAAACAATCTAGTCATAGGACTTATCTTGTCCCTCTATTGGGCTCTCTACTCTGTTATTCAAACAAGTCTTCAAGCTTCTGTTCTCAGTAATCACTATGTAGCATCCCTGTGCATACACTTGCCCGCATACATTGTTTATCAACAATTCCTTATTTATAAAGAATTGCTAACCGCTAAATCTCCTTGATCACATTTTCCATGATCAATCTTAGCCATCAGATCTTCAAAACTTGACTAGGTTCAATGTATCCTTTCGATCTGAAAATGTTTTACCTTACCTCGGGACTTGCATTCCCTTCTTGTAACTTGCACAAGGTTATTGTGGTTCAATCTACATTATAGATCTTTCAGCTGATTTTCCTTTGCCATAGATCCTTAACAAACTTCATACACGGCATACCAATCATTTATACATTTCTAGCTAATAATTGTCCTTCATTAAATAATGCTTTTATCCATCCCATGCGCACTGTCATAACTCAGTTGCAACTTGGTAAATACTAAACTTTACTCGGTAGACATTTCGCCTTCATTAACCGATATCGATAACCTTAGGGTTTACCGACTAGGCTCCTTAGGATTTACCGACTAGGTTCCTTGCTCGGTTGCATTGTATAGTATTAACCTTACAATCAACAACATATGTAGAATATAAAAACAATCTAAACATCATGATCTCATCATTGTCTAACTCGGTAATAGTTGCCCATTGAATAACTTATTCCCCCCTTTATTCATCACATTCTTTCTGTCTTTTACCAACATCTTAATTCTCTTCTAATCAATCTTCTTAAGATATGGCAACATAATACTGAATCAGATAATTAATTTCTTGACATCATTGACAAAATAATGTTATAAAGATAGTTATCATCCTTCTTCAGTTATATCAATAATCTTCAACAACCTTCTCAATATCCTTATTGAATATCAAAAATCTTTCTTACTGTAATTCCAACAATGGATCCAAAGGATCGAGTTAGCCCAAAACGGATCAAAACTTGAAGAACAAGATCTAACATGTAAAATAACAAAGTCAACCTCTGCCAAGAGATTCCTCCACAAAATCCAAAGGATGAAGCGTAGATCGCGGGAAAAGGTCGGCCACACACCAAGGAACATCAAAATCATCGCCCAAGGGTCCGCAAGCTTCGAAAGGGGTTCTTGTAGATCACCAAAATAGGTCCAGGCAACCAATAACAAGAATTGTCAACCGGTAACAGGAAACTGTCAAGGAAACCGATAGCAAAATCTTGTCAGAAACTGATCCAAATGTGATGCAGTCTGGAAACATTAAAGATGATCAAGTCTTCAAGTAGAATCCAATTCCACGGGATCCGATGAGCCAAAAATGGGACACATAGAAATGAAAATGGTTTTGGTTGATGCAAGATTGCTATGAACTAGGGATGCTCCTGCATCAGACATCTGGGGTTATTGAAAAAGTGAGCCTCTCACTTTGCTGGGATCAGAGGAAAACCAAGGTAGTCTACCTCTTCCTAAGAAATCCAAGATGAATCTTCAACTGGTCTATCTTTCCAATTCACAAGATACTCCTTATAATGATTGGTCTGGGTACTACACCCAATCCTACTATCCAAAATCTCTTCAATCTGATCCGATACTCATGAAGATATGCAATGTTAAACACAGGTGAAATACTCAGACTATTCGGTAACTCCACTTCATATGCATTTCCAGAACTGAACATCCTCAAAATCCTGCAAGGTCCAAACTTCTTCATCTACAACTTGTTATAAGTTCCAACCAGGAATCTCTCTTTTCTCAAATAAACCATCACTTCATCGCCAACTTCAAATTCCTTATGTCTCCTTTTCTTATCTACCTTCTCCTTATACTTCATGTTCAAGTCTTCCAAATACTGCTTAACTTGAATATGCAAGGCTGCCATGTGATCTGCAAAGTCTTCTGCTTCTGAACTTCTTCGGACTTCACTATTAATGTCTCTCAATTCTGATATACCTCTAGCATGCACTCTGGTAACAATCTCAAAAGGTGTTCTTTTGGTACTTCTATTCACTAAATTGTTGTAGGCAAACTTTTCTTGTGCAAGGATCAAATCCCAACTTCCGGTTTTATCTCCCACTAAACATCTCAACAAATTTCCCAAGCTACACTTAGCTACTTATGTCTATCCATCATCCTATGGATGAAAATTAGAATTGAACCTCAAATCTGTCTTCATCTTCTTCAAAAAATTTCTCCAAAAATAGCCAACAAACTTAGTGTATCTGTCTGAAACTATGCTCTTAGGTAATCCATGCAATCTCACCGCTTCCTTGAAAAATAGGTCTTCTACATGCAATGCATCTGATGTCTTCTTACAAGGTGTGAAATGAGCCATCTTCAAGAATCTATCTACTACCATAAATATAGAATCATTCCCTCTCAGTGTTTAGGCAATCCAAATACAAAATCCATGCTTATATCCTCCCAAGGTCTTACCGATACTATCAAAGGTTTATACAATCCCACTTTCTGAATATTACCCTTTGCAACTTGACAAAATCTACAAATCTACACATATCTCTTCACATCCTTATGAATCTGGGGCCAAAAGTACTGCTCACTCACCAATGCTACTATTTTGTCAATGCCAAAATGTCCAGCTAGTCCTCCACTGTGATTCTTCTTTATCAAATTATCCCTCATAGGATTCTTAGGTGTGCAAAACTGAACTCCTCTGAATAACATCCCATGCTGAATGAATTAATCCAACCACTTGCTTATATCTATCATAATCGATTCTCTACATGCTTTCCAAGGTTATGCAAAATCTGGGTCATCCTCATACAAGGTCTTCAAATCCTCAAATCCTAATACTATCACTCTCATCTCTATCAGCAAATTCCTTCTCCTATTCAATGCATCAACAACTTTGTTATATTTCTCACTTCAATAATTCAACACAAAGGTGTAACTCTACAAGAATTCTACCCATCTCATATGTCTCTGATTCAACTTACTCTGATTGTTCAAATACTGCAAATCTTGATGATCTGTATACAACACAAACTCCTTAGACAAAAAAGTAATTGTAGACACCTAAAATTGTCATGTCTAATTAAATAAATATCTTTATTTATTTAATTACTTTAGCCTAATTCTTCTATTAATTAAATAAATCATTATTTATTTAATTAATTCATTTATCCTCTTCTAGCCTTATTTCTCATTTAAATAAATACATTTATTTATTTAAATTATCCTTTTCCTAAACTAAATAAATATCTTATTTATTTAATTGATCCCACTTCTTCTATTTATTAAATAAATCTTTATTTATTTAATTAATTCATTAACCTTTTCTACCCATGACACATGTCATTCATCTCTTAATTCATACACTACCTACCCCTTTCATTATTTTATTATTTCTTTTACCTACCCTCTAATCATAGCCGACCTCCTTTTACACCTCTCAATCTTATCCCTCCATTTCATATAGTGTCTTCTATATAAGAGGATACTTCCTTCATTATCAACCCTGGCTAATCAATTTATGCACTTGACTACACTACGCTTTTGACATATACGATCCTACTTGCAACCACATTCCGTTCTTTGTTGAACTCTTGTGCACATAAAATCTAAGAGCAAATATATCAAGCAAGATCAATGGAGATAGGAAGAATGGAGATTCAAACCCTATTGGACATGTGATGGTATAATCTTTGTGATTTCATTTGATTTGCATTGTCTTAGGTATCTTCATATGTTATGGTGGATCTTTGTTGTTGTTAGGCTAGGGTTTTGTGGTTGAATTCATTTAGCCTTTCAATATTATCGTTATTATTGTTATCCATTTTCACCATATACAGTAATGTCTCCACTTCTTCAAGGCTTGAACTATGGCATAAAAATCTTGATCAACACTAAATATCTCCTTTGGGCATCATTCAATTTATCATTGAAATAAGCTACTACTCTCCCTTCCTAACTCAAGATTGCTCCTATTATTGTTCCACTTGCATCACAATCCACTTGAAATTCCTTATTGAAATCTAGTAAAGCCAACCCAGGCTGCTCAGTCACTTTCTTCTTCAATAGTTCAAAACTTTTTTTTCTCTGGTGGTCCATTTGAATTCCTTCCGATCTCCTCTCATGGTCTCAGTCATAGGGTTACAAATTGAACTAAAATTTCTGATAAACTTCTGGTAAAAACTAGCCAATCCATGAAATGATCTTACCTCTCCATTTCTTTCTGGTGTAGGCCATTCAACAATTGATTTCACTTTCTCTAGTTCCATCTTCAAACCATCCTTAGATATCACAAATCCCAAATAGACTAATTGATCCTTCATGAAAGTACACTTCTTGATATTGAACAACAACTACTCTTCTCTCAACCTCTACAAAACTTGTCTCAACAGCAACAAATGCTCATCTTTTGTCTTACTAAAAAATAGAATGTCATCCAAATACACAATAACAAACTTACCCAAGAATTTCTTCAATACCTTATTCATCAGCCTCATGAAAGTACTCGATACATTAATCAATCCAAAAGGTATCACCAACCATTCATACAGTCATTGATTTATTTTAAATGTTGTCTTCCACTTATCTCCCTCTCTGATCCTGATCCGATGATATCCACTCTTCAAATCTATCTTTGTAAAGTATTTTGCTTTACTCAAACAATCCATTATGTCATCCATCCTAGGCAAAGGAAACTGGTCTTTCACTGTGATCTTGTTTATTGCTCTAGAATTAGTACACATTATCCACTCTCCATTCTTCTTAGGTGCTAATTATGTTGGTACTGCACAAGTGCTTAGACTTTCCCCGATCAAACCTTTCTTCAACAACTCTTGCACTTGTCTATTCAGTTCTTCATTCTCTGCCAGTGCCAACCGGTGTGCAGCTTTGTTAGGCAAACTAGCTCCAGAAACCAGGTCCATGCAATGACTAATACTTCTCACAGGTGGCAATCCATCAGGTACATTATCTGAAATGATGTCTTCATATTATATCAACAAATATTTTATCCCTTCTGGGTGTTCTCCTTCCGGTTCTGGTTTCTCAATCTTCTTAGGAATTAAGGCAAAACACACATTCTCATGTCTCAATCCATCCAGGAATTTCCTTCCATCTACCAAACAGATTCTAGCATTCATACAGACTTCATTCTTCAAAGGTTCCTCCAAAGGAAACAGGGTTTGCTTCATCCCATTGACCACAATAGTGTATGTATTCTTCCTCCCATCATGTACTTCCTATCTATCAAACTACCAAGGTCTACCCCAAAAAAGATGACAAATATCCATAGGCATAATACCACACAAGACTTCATCATGATAATTCCCAATTTTCAATTTCACCAAATATTGCTCACTTACTAACAAATTATGTTCATCCTGAATCCATGCTATCTGATAAGGCTTAGGGTGTTTTAATATCTCCAATTTCAAATTATTCACCATCTCTTCTAAAATTATATTATTTGAACTACCACTATCAACAACAACCTTACAACACTTACTAGATACCTTACATCTAGTCTTGAACAGATTCTTCCTCTACAAGGGCTCTTCTTCTCCTCCAGTATGACACAAAGCTCTTCTCATCACCAACCGTTCTCCATCTTCCAGTCTAGTGTTTGCTCTGGTGGGGTTTTCTTCCACCACTGCTACTCTTCTGGTATTCTCTTTCTTCTAACACTCGAATGCATGATGTCCTTCTCCTCCCCACTTATAGCAAGTTCCTCTAAAGGTTCTCTTGTCTTGTCTCCCAAAATTCTCATTTCGGTAACCATCTGGTTCTCTCCTCCAGTAGAAATTTCTATCATCCTTCTGGTACAAATTACCTTCTTTGTTCACTTCCTTTTCCTTGCTCTGATCTGTACTGGTTTTTCTACCTCTGGTATATCCTCTTCCTCCTTGAAATCTTCTTCCGATAAACCTTCCACCTCTGCCTCTCTGCCTCTGCTCATGTCTTTTGTTTAACTTCTCTTCTTCCTTTAGGGCATACTAGTAAGCCTCTTCAACACTCCAGTTTGATCAAACTAAGTTCATCTTGTATAGACATTCACAATCGATTCAAATATCTTTCATCTTGTTCAACTTCATCACCAACATGTCTGGATCTGATGTTCAACTTGTAAAATGCTTCGGTGTATTAGTTCACACTAGATTCCTTCTATCTCAAATTCTGCAACTTCTAGAACAGATTCACAAGTGATAATTAACTGACATGAACTTTGACTTCAACCTAGCAATCATTCGATCGCATGTCTTAATCTTCTCTTTACCTCTTCTCTATATATCAACTTGCAAATGCTCCCACCAAAGAGATGGATGACCTTTCAACCGGGTACAGGCATATTTCACCTTCCTCTCTTCTATAGTATTTTCAAAATCGAAATACTTCTCCATCTCCGAGATCCAATCCATCAATTCATTCGAATCTAAGTTTCCATCATATTTTGGTGGGGTAAAATGAAGTTTAGTATTCACCCTACTCAAAACCCTCCAAAATCTTTCCTCATCCGGATCAACCGCCAGTGGGTTTGCTTGTTCTGTCGGGGATTCTTCTCCTTCATCTTCACTCACATCTTGAATATGCCAACCTCTTCTCTGGGTTGTCTCCACATCTTCCAACCAGGATGCTATACCACACAACGTCTCCATCACAACAGGGTCTGGATTCCCACACACTCCACCATTCCTAGATCCTCTTTGCACCATTATTCATGCGAATCCTTTGCAACTGCAGGTCGGATCTGCAGTCCACCACCCTACAAAAAAAATTTTAGGACATGCAACCTCCAGAATGAAATTTCACTTTGATACCACTTGAAGTAGTCACCGATGATGAGGGACCTCAAACAGATCAATCCAGACCGGTCAGCAAGAGTAAACACAACAGAAACACAAAGATATAATGGAGGCAATGCAGAACATATTATTTTATTCCATGAAAATTGATTACAACCAACTGGTAACAACTGGGTTACAACATACCGACTCACAGGCCTGGTAGAACAAACAAAATAGGTCACAACTGGGACGTTGAATCATAAGATATATCTTCTATGCACAGTCTCCTTACTTGATTCTTTGATTCATTACATTCTAATGCACAATTATAGTTATATATATCGATCCAAAGGATCCAGTCAGCCCAAAAAGGATCAAAACCCGAAGAACAAGGCCTAACGTGTAAAATAAAAAGGTCGGCCTTCGCCAAGAGATTCCTCCAAAAAATCCAAAGAATGAAATGTAGTTCACGGGAAAAGGTTGGCCATACGCCAAGGAACATCAGAATCAACGCTGAAGGTTCCGCAAGCTTCGGAAGGGGTTCCGGTATATCACCAAAATAGGTCCAGGCAACCGGTAACAAGAACTGTCAACCGGTAATAGGAAATTGTCAAGGAAACTGATAACGAAATCTTGTTAGAAAATGATCCAAATGCGATGTGATCTGGAAACAAGAAAGATGGTCAATTCTTTAAGGAACATCAGAATCAATGCCCATTGCTCCGCAAGCTTCGGAAGGGGTTTTAGTATATCACCAAAATAGGTCCAGGCAATCGGTAACATGAACTGTCAATCGGTAACAAGAAACTGTCAAGGAAACTGATAGAGAAATCTTGTCAAAAAATTATCCAAATATGATGCAATCTAGAAACAAGAAAGATGATCAATTCTTCAAGTAGAAACCAACTCCATAGGATCCGGTGAGCCAAAACCAGGACACACGGAAAGGAAAGTTGAAACTGCAAACAGAAAGAAAAGAAAAAGGAAAATGTTTTTGCGTGATGCAAGATTGCTATCAATTGGGGATGCTCCTACATCAGAATGTAATGTATGCAAAGATTTAGTGATGACAAACATAAACCTTAGAGGATAAGCTATACAAAAGTGGTGTTTGTAGTGTTGGAGGAAAAAAATGGGAGGTAAATAAATTGAAAAAGGGGAAATAATGGAGAGGGAAATGATAGGAAAGGTTTTAGATCTATCTAGAGAGGTTGTGCAACTTGTTTGGATTAGAAGCTAAAGCAGACCAGGAAATTTCTCTAATAAGAAGAGATTTCCTTCTGTTAAAAAGTACATATATATCATCTACTCTTATTGGAGATAAAATTTATGGTTTCCATTGGTGCAAATCCAATCACCTTGATGTGGGATGAAAAGAACTTCTTTATTGGTAACGAATGAGGAATCTATGGCTTCCTATAAGGAGAATGAGAAATTTGATGTGAGACTAGATAAGAGAAGAAATAAATTGCCAACATGGTCCATGGCTCTGGATGGATCATGAGGCTTAAAAAAATAGCCCCTTTATATATCTTCCTAACTACCTCTCACTTTAATAAAATCATGTTAATCACCTATGGATTTTTTAAAGAATAATGTAATCATAAGATTCCCAATTGAGTGGTAACCTAATAGAATAGGAATAAATCAAGGGTTATACAAAGTTATAGGCTAAATGACTATTGAAAATGCAGTAGGGATTAGGGCATACATAGGTAGGTTTTTTTTTAAATTTCAATAAGGAAACTAGTAACCACCTCAAATAAGTGTTCAAACACTAATTTAGTCTCATCACATAAGTGTCCTTTAGGAGTCAAAATTTCAAACTTTTAGGGTTGTCAAGTAAGGTATTCCTTAGGCTAAGTCTTAGTGAATTATACTTTTGATCATGAAAAAGTCCAAAAATAGCTGAAGAGATCCTTCAACACACCTAGTGGGATGGACACTAAAATGAGTTTAAAAATCTAAGGTGGAACTTGCAAGAGTACGTAATTTTGAATTTAGAAATCCATCCATTTGTTCAATTCTATCAATGATTTTACATAATTCCTTGAGGCAATTGTGGTGTGTTGTACATAGTCCAATTACATAAGTGCCTTAGGCTTTTTTTAATTTCTTGTTGTGTGTGTTGTTGTTTTCTATAAATTTTTATAGAAATGTGATGTTTTCCCCTTCGTTGTGTCTATCTTTTGTGCCTGGAAGAAACTTGTAACTACCTTATTGTTATGATCTATTCTACCCAATTTTATATAGTAAAAAAGGGGAATGAATTAATGATGTAGAATTCATCACATCTTAATGCCTAAACATCATAGAGATTATAATTTTATAAACAAGAAATCTCTCCCTTTGTCTGGGTTGCAACAAGGAAATCCTCAAATTTTTCAGATGCGTAGCATAGTTTCACCACCTAAAAAATTCTCAAGAAAAATAAGCACCTCTAGTAAAGCACTTGATCTATTCTACTAGTTAATGGATTCATGATTTACTAAAAGGAAGTTGCTTATTCTTGGTCTTAATTGCATTCCTCCAGAGAGAATGCCCAATTCTAAGAAATATTTTCCCCTATCATGCCCAAGATAATCCTAGTAAAGGAGAGCCTTGAAAGGATCAAATTGGATTTCATTACTTACATGACTACTCATACTTTTTCTTATTTGATAGTTTATCTCGTCATTAGGGTCATCTTCTATTGCTTCAAAAAGGACAAATTTTTTGGGTTGAAAATAAACACCGCAATTGATGCCATGTACTTTTCCATTGTAATTATGTATACAATTGGACTCTTCTAGTCAGTGCTATGGATTCCACCCTCTTATGACATTGCAAATGTCAAAAGGCTAGAAAGTATGAGTATATTGTTTGGTCTGCTCTTGGGATTGTGATCTTGTGCATTACCATTGGAACTATTGTTGCACAACTAATTGAAATGGGTAGATGCCTTTTACCTCCCAATCATGTTTGTGACCAAAGTTGGGTTTTTTTGACCATGCATATAAAACACTTATGGGAAAGATATTTGGTTTGTTTGGATTTTTATTAGCACACTAACTATTACTTGTGTAATTTTATAGTTTGTATAATGCATCGAAGAAAAATTTGATGAAAGAAAGTATTATATTGTAAAACATGTGTTGTAAAGAGCTATAACTATTGAAGATTTAAGGTTGATATGGATTATAATGGACTAGTGACAAAATCGAAATAGTTGATATTCAATTGATTAAATAATATCAGATTTTTTCATTTTATGTGAGTATCCAAGACCAAATATGAGATATAAGCACTGGATTTATTATTAATGTTTTGAAGATCATGGAAAGTTAGGGTTATAGAATCATAGTAATTGATAATCCTTGAAAGAATCTAGGGAACCTCTTGCCATAGTTGGAACCAATGGTCGACTTCTTTTTTTTAGTATATCCTACCAGGTTTAATGAATTTGAAGAGAGCATAAACCCATAGCAATATTTTATGAAGCTTGTTTATTTGACCAAGGAAGGTGTGCAAAGAGGAAAGGTGTTAGCCATTGGGGAATGTAGGCAAGACTATGATCCTCTTCAATTTTTTCTTGCTAATATTCAAAGCTACTATTTTGAAAAACAATTCGAGTTGGCTGATTTATTAAGACTTCTGATGTTTCTTCATATGTGTGTGGCCTAAAGAGTCTTTTGTGGGGTTTCTTAAAATAAAATAGGCATCAATTCATTTAAGGGGTAGTTCAGTCTTTCACTAGATCTCACACTCACTTCTATGATCATTTCAATATATGAAATCATCTTCCAAAACCTCTGGAGTACTTGTGAAAGGTGCCAAGTCATCATAATGCATGGAAGGATTGGACAAGGTATAGGTACAAGATTATTGTTGTAAAGAGATAGTGATTGCATAAATTCGCATATTTATTGAGGATCCTTTTCTGTATGCTCGTGTACTATGACAACAACCTTTGCAATAATTAAGTATGATTTTTGTGTGTGTGAAAAGTGGATAAGGATCTCCAAGCTCTAAGACACAACACATCAATTAAGTCATTGCATGCATGGTTAGACAGATATAATCATGAATATAAAAACCATAACAAATCGACCTATTACCTTCTAAAAGATGTGAGTATAGACTTGCTCTCAGATTTGTATAAGCAATACCAGTGACTACACTACTCCAAGATGAAGGATTTAATCTATATGAGCACAAGAATAAGCTAAATGTATGCAAGATTAAGCTAGATGAATGCAAGCAATAACGATTAAACTAAGTATGCAAAAAGCTAAACTAAGATGCAATATCTCAAAGCACAATATCTTCAATGACTCTAGAGCAAAAACTGCATAATAACAATAAATCTCCAAGGTGTTTTGAATGAGAGATTAAGGCTGAATTTATAGAGACTCAAAAGAGAGACCAACTGTCAAGATCGATTAACAATGAGCGGTTGAGATTATTCAAGAAAAAGCACAATTTAGGATTAATTGAAATAATTGAGAGATCAGATTAAGCTAATCTTGAGATAGATTCCAATTATAGCTTGATTGAATGCATTCAGATTATAAGTCTAAGTTTGCATTGGAGATAAAATTAGTTGATTCCATGCACTTGAGATGAAAATTAGGTGATTCCATGCACATTTCTCTTAATTTATTCAAGATTTTTATTTAGAAAAAGCCTTTTCAATGCAACTGAACTTCTTTCTTTTAAAGCTTTGAGTTTTCATTTTTAGAGAAAATCATTAATTCAATTTAATTGTTTTTTTTATTTCTTAAGTTATCTCAATTTTAGAAAAAGAAATATCTTAAGTTTGATTTCTTCTCTCAATTTAATTCTTTTCTTTTGTAGATTAATTCCTCTTTTTCTGATTACTCTTTTAGTAAATTAATTATTTTTTTGTGATTAAATGGCAAATTTATTTATTAATTAAATATTTTAGGATATTTAATTAAATAAATAGGATAATCGATCAAAATGATTTACTTGGAATTATTTAATTAATATAGAGTGATTAACTTGCCATGTAACATTAATGATTGAAGAATTAATTAATTGGGTGCTCAAGGTTGATTTAATTGTCTTTGCTTAGGACCTTGGTTATATTGTTGAGATTAGGGGCCCATGGTTTAGGTGACCATTTTTAGGGTATTACATTTTCCCCTCTTTGAATTAATGTGTGAGCAGCGCGTTGGTTCAAAGAATAGTTGATGTCAAATAGATATCAGTTTTGAACTTGATGGATCACAAATCAATGAAGAGCGATATGTTCACCTTGATTTAAAGTGATAAAACTGAACATATTTTATTAGAGCGATACCGATCCTGAACTTGATTGAACAAGAATCGACAAAGAGCGAGATACCGTTCTTGAACTTGATTTATCAAGAAACGAGCATTGATCTAAGAATTGATTGAACTAGATTGAGTGAGAGACACAACCAATTTCGAACTTGATCGAACAATAATTGACTGAGCAAAGCGAGGCAACTAATTCCGAACTTGATTGAACAAGAATCAATTAGCAAGAGAAAATGCCCTGCTTGATTTGATGTGATGAAACTGAACATTGATTTGAAGATTGATTTAATTAAGATGCCCCTAGTAACAAGGTTTAATTGATTTTATTTGTTTGAAAAGAATTTTGCTCGAGTTTAGATGAAGATGATTTGAAAAAATTTCTCTACTTTTGATGATGATAATCACTGAAAAGATGTAATGAGTATGCCCCCTCGGGAGCAAAATCCAAAGATAGCGAGGGTGCAATGATTTTAGGCAATTTTTAGCAATGATAATTTGAGCACGAAGATTGATGTAAGAATTAGTTTGAGATCAGACTTGATTTGAGAATTTAAATTGAGATTTAGAATTGAACGCAAAATGATTCGAAAATTGACTTGAGGATGAAAGTTCTAAGTGGTCAATGTCGTGAAATTTTGACTAGAGAATTAACATCAGATTTTGATTTCAATCCCGTAAATGGAGTCATGACATTCGATTTAGCTTAGGGTACAAGTTTTACGTCCACCGGAGCAAGTTTAAAAATTAGGGTTTGGGCTATATAAGGGATTCAATGTGTCATTTTCAATTCATTTTTACCTCAAAGTTTAAAAATTTGAAAAACCTCCTGCGAAGAAAGATGGCAATTCCAATTTAGGAGCATCGATTCGAGTGCTAGAGATGACATAATCGACTATGGAACTACGACCTAGCAGTAAGTGATCGATCTTTAGCCTTTGCATTTCTTAATTTTTGAATTTTTGTTGAATTTTTGCATTTTTTATTTTGTGTGAAGTCGTTTATGTCGTTTTGTCATGTGGTTGAATACCATTTTTTGTATGAATATCTGTCCTTTTGTATTTTATTGTTTAAGCAAGTAGGGTTTGTCGTCTGATGTATACCCTTGCTTCGTACGCAATGTTCTTGATTGACCATTTTATTGTGCGAGGAGTATTCAATTGTTGTATGAGACTTTTTAATCATTCGGCATGTGATTTTGTCTCATATGAGTTTCTGCTTGTTTGTGGAAACTTGTATAAAAAACAACAAGCATTTTTGAGAGTGTAAACAACAATTTTTTTATTTTGAATGTTGTATATTTGGATTGTATAGCATGTTTATCACATTCTTAACACAAATTGGATCATGTACTAATGATTTGTATGTTTGATTTTGCAGGTTTACCTTCCTGATATTCTTTTTCGGTGTACTTTTCCACCGACAATGAGGCTTGTTCGTGAGTTATCAGACGTGGAGAGAGATCATATTGATTTGTGTGGATTTAGATACATATTAAAGATGTCTGATATCTGTGTGAATCATAGTATGTTTACTGCTTTACTCGAGTGTTTTCATTTAAAACATAACACCTTTCATTTACCGGTTGGAGAGATCACTATCATGCCAGAAGATATATATAGGATTTTGATGATTCCATTTGCTGGAGATAAGGTTGATTATGATTCTACTCCACGACCTAGTATTTTGGCATTGAGACGAATATTCCATGAAGAGACTATCCTTGATCGCGCTATTACGTGGGATGATTTGATGAGCAAATATGGTGAGCAGTACCCTTTGGCATGTGTTTTGGCAGGTACGATTGGTTGTTTTGTGATGCCCGATAGAGGACAGCTTGGGGTAGAATGCTTGAGAGCTTGTTGACTCATCCAGTGAGATTAGGGTGGGGATCATGTTTACTTTCTCATATGTATCATGAGATGCATGAGATTGTGTATAGGGAGTTGAAGAGCATGGGAGTAGGTGTTTTAGTTCTACAGATATGGGCATGGGAGGACATCCTAGTATGTAGGCCTATTGTAGATGGTTCTAGAGAGGCGCACCAGCGTATTGTTTGTTGTTATTCATGTTATGTTACTCAACCTCACTTGGGCAAGACTGGCTATTGGAAGAGACAATTGGATGATCAGATTGTTGTAGTATGGAGCCTGTATAGGGGTCTAGCGCTATGGGATGATTGGAGAGCGTAGAGGAAGGATATGTTTATGACTCAACCTCTCATTGGCAGATTAGTGTCTATCATTGAGAGATTTGTAGTATCTAGGGTGATGAGGCAGAATGCGAGACCACAGAGTATATCCCAGGAGTTCACAGTCTATGATCGATATGGAGAGGAGGAGAGACAAGGATGGGCACTGAA
Organism: Cryptomeria japonica; assembly: GCF_030272615.1. Lineage (NCBI taxonomy): Eukaryota > Viridiplantae > Streptophyta > Pinopsida > Cupressales > Cupressaceae > Cryptomeria > Cryptomeria japonica. The sequence continues at coordinate 416,175,428 of NC_081411.1, read as the reverse complement.
ACTATCATATGCGCTGAGCATGCAGTAGTTAGCGGGTTTACAACCACAGAGATGGGATTACCTAGAGGATGTAGCAGACGTGAGAGCACTGCCCTAGTATAGAGATTGGTTTCAAAGACATCCTTTTCCTCGATTTATAGATCCCGAAGAGCATGCGCCTTTTATAGAGGAGGTTGAGGATGATGCACCAGCACAAGCATAAGCACAGGTACCAGGTTAGGTACAAGGATGAGGGAAAGTACAGGGATAGAGAGTGGATGTACCTAGGCAAGAAAGAGGTCATCCTGGTGCTAGTAGCAGTAGGGTACTAGTGGGAGGTAGACAATGATAAAGAGGGGAGGGTGGATCCTTAGGAGCTGTTGGGGATGAGGCTAGTGGTTCTAGGGTACCAGAGGTTGGAGGTGAGGAGGAGAAAGTGGCTCCTAGGCAGGTTAGGCAGCAGAGAGATGAGTAGGGAGGTGGAGAGGGAGATGTTGGGAGAGAGCAGGGATTACCAAATGTAGTACAGTCTTTGATATCGAGATTGACAGGTTTGCAATCACAGTTGACAGTGGCGTAGATGCAGCTGGCAAAGCGAGACCGAAAGGTTGCTGAGGTGAGAGAAGAGTGTGATGCTCTTTAGCGAGAGGTTTTGCATCAGACAATTTGTGCAGTTTATTACATTGCAACTTATAGTGTAGCAGTCCCAATAGCACAACAGGTTGTTCCGTATTCTCAGTATATGGCTTGATTTGAGGGAGTGAGGGCACCCAAATAGGACATTGGTTAGCAGGTACCACCTCCTCCACCTGACGATGAGGGAGAGACAAAGAGATAGATTTGTTATATCTCTTAAATTTTGTTATATACCTCATTTTTTGTAGCCTATATGATTCTTTCTTCGATGAGACATTGTATTTGACAGTTGATATCATTTGTACTTTTAGACACTGAGATTATGACGAGATATGCAAGCTCTTGATTTGATCTCATCGTAGTTGTGTTGATTGATCATGAGATGTCTTTCTATATTCTTTATTCTATATGTATGCATATCTTTTCAGTATGGATGTATGTAATGCAGATGAATATGAATGTTTTTTTTCTTTTTTTTCTTTTCATATGCAAATAAATGATGAAAATGAGTAACTAGTAATGAAAATGTTTATTATTTTTATGCAATAATATGAATGCAAATAACTATGTAATGAAATGTATGGATATATAAGATGCTCATGTATGCAGCTAACATCTCAATACACAAGTACTCGATCAAAGAAATAATGATGAAAAAGATACCACTTAGCTGAGAAATGATGATTGCTTCAAATTCTTATTCAAAAGATAAAGAGATCCTTGTTATCATGTTGAATTCATTTGAAATGCATAAAAATTTAGAATGAATGCAACCTATACGTAGTCACTGGATTTGGTATGCTTAATTTTCATCACTGAGCATTTTACAAACACAATAGGCAAAACAAAGCTCCTTCCTTTTCATATGCAATATTAATTATCTTGTCCACAATGACCCTTTTTTCATTTATATCCTTGGACAAATTATGCATGCATCTGGATTGCACATCAAAGAAATTCCCTCAAAACAAATAAAGAAATGACTCCAACCCCCCTGTAGCATACAAATATGTGGAATCGAGGCATATGTAGTGATTTCACCTTGATGTGAAGCACCTATCACAGACACCCAACTGATTAGATGTTTCCAAATCATCAGATTCATTCCTACAAGCAGAAAACAAAGAAAACTATTATGCCCCCAATCCTTGCTCCTCTTAGTCAAGATAGACTTCCTCGAGTTACTCAAAGGGAATAATAATAAAAAACCAATTTAAAAGACATTACATAAAGAAAATTTCAATCATATTTCAAACAGTTTAGTGATTGTTTTCAGTAATCTTGTTTTGCTTGTTTATTCAATGATAAAACTCTTTAGTAATTTTGAGACAGGTGACTGACTCGGATTGGATGACTGGGTACTACTGTCAGAAAGAGGACCTGGTTGATACTATTTAGGACATGTAAATTGATCAGTTGATTACCTTAAGACTAGGACATTGATCAGTTTCAAGCCATGAGGGTTCCAAAAGAACCAGATGTCACAAAAACGACTAACAGATATATGTACAAGCGAAAGCAAAGATACAGGAAAGTGGGAATGAAAACGGGAAATGCCCAATTTGTGTTGATAGATGGAGAGCTTGAGTACAAGAGGCGCCTATTTACCAGGTTTTCACCTACTTGGAAAATATCCTTTCTTTCTTTTTTTTGATTTTTTGATTTTTTTTGTTCAGGTTGCTGGAGAAGAGAATACCAAGTGAAGAATTTCTTCAAGTGGATGGTGTTGATCGGTTCACAAAGTTGTTCTCCTTCCAATATTGAGAGTTGATAGGCACCAGAGCCAAAGACTGCAGTAACGATGTAGGGACCCAACCAGTTGGGTTCAAACTTCCCTTTGTTGTCTCAGAACTGTTGATTTTTAAGATTTTCTCTTAAAACAAGGTCACCAACTTGAAATTCTCTTTATCGAACTTTCTTGTTATAACCTCTAGACATTCTCTTTTGGTAGGCTCTCAGATGATCAAACACCACTTGGTGACGTTTATCCAACAACTCGAGTTCTTGCAATCTAGATATTCTATTTTACTTCGTCAGTAACAAGACCTTGCAAAGAAACTCTCAAAGATGATATTTCCACCTCAATAGGCAAAACTGCTTTGGACCCATACACCAAAGAAAAAGGTGTAGCCCTAGTAGGTGTTCTGATACTTGTTCTATAAGCCCATAGTGCAGCATCGAGCTGTAGATGCCAATCCTTTCCAGATTTGTTTACTGATCTGTGTAAGATAGTCAGTAGATTTTTGTTAGATGCTTCAGCTTGTCCATTACCTTGAGGGTAGTATATGCATGACCAGTGTTGTTTGATTTTGAATTTTTTACAGAGCTCATCTATATCTTTGTTTGTGAACTTCCATCCATTACCAGTCACAATTAAAGAAGGTATCCCATATATGCAAATGATATAGTTAAGGATGAACAAAGCTATTTGTTTACTGTGTGCTTTGATTAGCGGAATTGCTTCAACCCACTTAGTGAAGCACTCAGTGGCAATTATGATAAACTTGTGTCCGTTAGATTATGGAGGATAAATCTGGCCAATGAGGTCAAACACCCATTGTTGAAAAGGTTAATGTGTGATGAAAGGTAGATCCCTAGCTGGACCATGTATGAGATTTCCATGTAGTTGACACTTCTCACAAGTTTTAGCAACCTTTATAGCATCTTTTTCCATATCTGGCCAGTAGTAGCTAGCCCTTAGCAGTTTTCAAGCTAAAGTAAGACCGTTTGAATGAGATCCACAAATACCTTCATGGAATTTGGATAATGCACAATGGGACTCTTCAGTTTCTAGACACCTAAGCAAATTACTATCCAAACCTTTCCTATACAAATCAGCGATGATGACATACCATGAATCATTTTGAATAAGGTTTCTTTTGTCATTACGGGTAAGATTAACGGGGATGATTTGGTCACGTAAGTAAGAGTAAATGTGGATGAAGAGAGATGAATCATGTCCAATAATAGAATAGACCATCTTGGACTAAGGAGAATCATAAGCAGGGTAATGTAACTCTTCCACTAGGAATTCAAAGCGAAACTCAGATTCTTGTAGCTGTGGTATAAACACCAAGGTAGCCATAACATATGCTCCTTTGTTTGTTGATCTAGAAATCTGTTGAAATGATACAAAGGTAAAGTATTTCTTGATATCATCAACCATTCTCTTATAAGGCATCCATTTCTCATCCTGAGTCTGATATATATCATTCATTTGGTTGATAATCAGCTGAGAGTTTTCATAGATGTGTAACTCAACAACCTTCCATTCAGTAGCCAGCTTGACCCCATTTACCAAAGCTTCATATTCTGCAATATTAATTGTGCAAGAAAAGAGAATCTTGTAAGCCTTTGGGATTGAATATCTTTGAGGAGTGATAAAAAGTATTTCAGCACCAGAACCATGTTGAGTGAAAGACCCATCAAAGAACATTTTCCATGATCGTTGAGTAAGGTGCATGATGGATTCATCCGAAAATTATATGTGCAAAGGTTGATTGTCTTCAAGCAGAGCATCAACAAGTTGATCGGCAATGACATGTCCTTTGATAGCTTTATGTTCTACATACTCAATATAAAATTTTGTAAGAACCATGACCCATTTAGCCAATCTCCTTGTAAGTGTTGCTTTGCTGAGAAGATATTTGAGTGGATCAATCTTAGCCACCAGTTTGATAGAATGTGCTAGCATGTAGTGTCTTAATTTATGTGATGCAAAGACTAATGCCAAACAAGCTTTTTCTATGATAGTATAGTTCATCTCATAGAACACCAAGGTTCTGCTGATATAATATATAGCTCTTTCCTTTGTATTCTCATCCTATTGTGCCAAAAGTGCCCCCGATGATGTATCTATAGCTGATATGTAGAGAATTAATAGTTTGCATTGAATTGGTGGCATCAGTATAGGTGGGTTAGAAAGATATTCCTTGTTTTGTTTTAGATGTTGTTCACAATCTTCATCCCAATTGTATTTGACTCCTTTTCATAATTTCTTTGTGAATGGTTGAGCTTTATCTGCTAGCTAAGAAATAAAACATCTTATTGATTGGAGGTGTCCTTGTAAACTTCTCATTTGACCGATATTATTTGGAGGTGACATTTCCATGATAGCCTTAACTTTTTCTAGATCCACTTCAATTCCTTTCGCTGAAATAATATATCCTAGGAGTTTACTAGATGTAACCCCAAATGCACATTTCTTAGGATTTAATCTGAGTTTGAATTTTTTCATCCTGTCTAATATTGGACCTAGTTCTGATAGTTTTGTTGATCTTTTCATAGATTTAACTAGAGTATCATCAACATAATTCTCCATGTTTGTGTGCATCATATCATGAAAAAATATTGTTACAACTCTTTGATAAGTAGCGCCTGCATTCTTTAAACCGAAGGGCATTACATTCCAATAGAAGGTTCCCCATGCATAGGTGAATGTTGTTTTCTCTTGATCCTCAGGTGCAATTTTGATTTGATTGTATCCGGAAAAACCATCCATCAAAGAGTACATTTCATAGCCAACAGTCATGTCCATGATCATATCTATGTTGGGTAGTAGAAAATCATCTTTCAGACAAGCTTTGTTTAAATATCTGTAATCAGTGCAAACACGTATTGATTTGTCAGGTTTAGAATCAGGTACAATATTAGATATCCATTCGGCATGATCAATTGCTCTGATGAATCCAAATTTTAGTAATTTTTCTAGCTTAGCCTTAACAAGTGATGCAACATGAGGATGCATTTTTTGGAGTTTTTGCTTAACAGGTTTAACTCTAGGAGTGATAGAAAGATGATGCATTATGAGGTCAAGATCCAGACTAGGCATATCAACATATGTCCATGCAAAATTGATCTTCTTTTCCGTGAATAAAGCAACAAATTCTTTTAGTTCTTTGACTGACAAGGGTTGAGATACATGTATGGTGTGCTCAGCTTCTTCCATTCCATTGTTTACTAGCTATGTAGGTTCAATTAGTACTGATGATCACTCTTGAAAGTGATCAGACAAAATGTCAAGTATCTCACCTTCAGACGCCTCAGAGAGGTTTTCACTGTTAGGTATGTCCTTTATTTTTACTATTTTTTATTTTGACAATGCCATAGTGTGGTTTTCGCCATCAAAACTTTTTTTTTTTGCGACTAAGATACTTGACATTTGTTGTTGTCATATTCTCATTGTTTTCACTAGTGGAAGAGTCCATTTTTTCAACTGCATTAAGATAATAGGCTAATGTATAATCATTGGCAAAGGTAGGTATATTCAAAGGTTGATCTTGGAGAGTACAATCAATTAGCTCAGGATGTACTAGGGATAAAGATTTAACAGGTTCAAGGGAATTCACAGTATTGTCATCACAACCTCGGACTAACAAGTCAAGTTCTAGAAGACTACCTTGCATAAGTGTCTCGCAACCAGGAAGAGTTAGAATACGATTATTGAAGTTTATGTTAGTATTTAGGGGACCTATCCCAACAGACCTACCACTAGCACTGTCTTCTACTTCAGACTAGACTACATATCACGGTTTGACAGTAACAAGGTCAGCAGACAGAGTCTCGACATTCATGATGGAGTAGTCATAGTTTGGTGTCGAATAGGTAATGTCATAAATAGAGCTTATGTTAGAGTGATTAGAGTCATAAGATGAAGTTTTTTACTCTTCTTCAAGTGGCTTAGTGAAAGTATGTATAGTATCAATATCTACATCTTTGATACTACAAGTTCCTTTGTGATTTGGTTCAATGATCACTTGTAGTTGACATACCTGTTGACATATCCTTGATGACTCTATTAGTCTCTATCATCTTTTCCATTCAACTTCCTTTGGACTAATGACCAGCCATGTTTCTGTAGCCTCCAATTCTTCATTTATAATTCCATACCCGATTTTCTCTATCTCATTAGAGGGAGATATAGTAGGTGAAGAATTTTCTTATGCTCTTTCTTCTTTCAGCTGCTGTTCATAGTCTTCTTGTCTTTTTAGTCTGATTTCCTCTATTTCCTTTTGCAGCTTCGAGCGTATTATCTCTTGTGCTTCATCTATGATATCACTAGGTTCTTCAGGAGTTTCTTTAGTAGATGTATCTAAGAGAGGATTTGGACCCCATTCATACTCATTCGAGTCAGTTTCTGAATTATCTATTTGCATTCTTCCTGTGTACGTGACCAGAATGTTCAATGGTGCAAACAACTCTTTAATTCTTTCAATTTCTTCTCGCATATCTTCTGGGATTTATACTCCTTGTAGTGTTATTGCTGATACAATTGGAACTTGATTACCAACTTCTTCTTCTCTCTTGATTGTCAATTCTTCTTGTTCTTTTTCATACTCTTCTTGAGTTTGCTGAGTATTTATTTCCTATGATGTTGAAGGTGGTATCTTTTTCCTCCACTTAGAATGATGATGAGAAGTATGTTTTTGATCTGATGACTCCTCTAAATGGTATCCAAGTCCAGCTTTATCATTTGTAGACTTGGTTTGTAGGTTAATAGGTTCAACAATACCTTCTTAATGCTTGCCTAGAGGACCGGTACCTAAATATCCCATGCGGTGAATCATCTTATAGCCTGGACCATTTTGTGCAGGGGAAATTTCATAGTGTTGTACTTCTTTGTTTTCACTATCTTCTTTCAAAAGCCATTTGAGAACAACCTCTTCTTCTATTTCATCTGCAAGGGAAGTAGAGGACTATACAAAAATAACATCATAAATGATATTCGGAGTTGAAGTTTGTGGCTTCATAGCCTCTGATGGTTTTCCAAACTGTCTTGGTGATGGAGGAAGAGACATTAGTGAAAGTACAGGTTCTATTTTGTATCCATCCATGCTAGTATCTATGATTTTTAGTTTATTTTCTAGATCTTTCATCAAATTTTATGAACTCTCAGCTATAAAGGTTGCTCTGTTATGAGGAACAAAGGTATCAGTACACTGTTTTAATGCATTATAGGTGTAAATTGTATCAACAGGAATCCTGACTTCAACTCCATTATAAGGAAATTTCAAGCACTGATGATAGGTAGATGGTACTACTTGCATTTTGTGAATCCATGGCCTGCCCAGCAAGATGTTGTATTAAAGAGGAAGATCAAGCACCTGAAAAATAACGTCTCCTTCCATAGGTCCTACCTTGATTGATAATAGTACCAGACCTTTAGATTTTCTTTCTTCTTCATCCTAAGCTTTGATTATTATTTCTTTGTTGGATCAATGACATGTTCAGAAAATCCCAACTGTGTCAGTAGATTGTAGGTACAAATATTCAACCCATCACCTCCATCTATCAAAAAACATTTGACTCGGTGTTTATGGATCATAGCTTCAATGTGCAATGGTTGGTTATGTGGGTGATTTAGTGAATTGTCATCTTCTTCATAGAAGGTGAGGTAATAAGGTGAAGTCAGGTGACCCACCATAGATTGAAACTCATCTACATCTAAATCTTTGGGGACACTAGTAGTGAGCAAAGATTTGTCCAGGATATCTCTATGAGTAGAAGAGATCTTAAGCAGTTCAAAAATGGAGATTTGAGTGGTAGTTTGTTTCAATTGTTCGACAATGCTATAACTAGGAGAGGACGATGAAGTCGGCTATTTAGATTTAGCTGTGATTGTATCTGGTTGTGTGTTTGAAGAAGTTGATAGATTTGATGTTGTTTGATCAGGAGTTGAGGAACTAGCTCATTTTAGAGTAACCTTCTTTTAAGTGTGGGTTACAACGTTTGCAGTTTGTGTTTTATGTTGTTTATCTTTGACTATGATCACGTTGTAATACTCAGATTGTGAAGATTTAATCATGTTGATCACATTGTCATTGTTAGTGTAGGTGTAATTGACTTTGGCACCTCCCTTGGATTTTGAGGAATTGCCTTGTTCATAAGCAAGCAAGGGATCTTTAAAGGCTTTGTGATCAGTGTTAGTTGTGTGATTTCCAACAACAATTTTGCTAGCATCGATGAGGTCTTGAATCTCATGTTTGAGTTTCATGCAATTGTTTGTTGTATGACCCTTGTTTCGATGATATTCACATTACTCGTTTTCCCTCCATCATTTGGGTTTAACTTCTCGATCATATGGTCTAGAGTTGTTTGGAAATGCTATCAGATCATTTTCCAATAAAGTTTTAAGAGCTGATTCATATGATTCTTTCAAATGAGTGAAATCAAGTTTAGGCTTTGAAAGCCAAGGTTTCTCCTTAAACCACTCTTTTGATTTCTTCGAAGGGTTTTCCACCGCAATTTCAACTGCTTCAAGAGTGATTATGTGTCGCTATCCAGATTAAATATTGTGGGTTTTGATTTTGTTTTAACAATGTCTACCACTCCATCATTAACAACATTTCTGTTGTTATCTTTGTCGTATTTCTAGTATTTGTTCTTTTTGTTTGGAACTAAAGCCTTGTTGTGTTTCTTTCCAAAGTGATATATCTCCTTTCTTTATAAGCACATCTTCCATTCTGAGGGCACTATCTACCACTCAGTTGAATGAATGGTATACTTGCATTTGGATATTGTATTTCAATTCAGGGATTAGGTTGACAAAAATGTCCATCTTCTCAAAATTTGGAATAGGCTGCGAATATCTAGAGAGCATCTTTCTCCAACGTTGAAGAAAAGTGAGAAAAGGTTCTCCTTTTTTCAGTTTAGTATTGCAAAGCTTGATCATAGTGACCGAATGACGAATATTATAGGAGTATTGTTGGAAAAACAATTTGACTAATTCCTCAAAAGTTTTAATTCCCATAGGTAGGCTTGAAAATCATTCCATAGCTTCTCCTCCTAAACTCCTTGGGAAAAGGCGCATGAGATATGTTTGTTCGTGCATGTACTCCACACATAAAGCACAAAACTCTCTGACATGGTCTTGAGGATCTACATTACCATCATATTTTTCAAACTTAGGAATCTCCACTCTTGAAGGAAATGGAGGTATGCAAAGGTTTTTGGCAAATGGGAACGAGCAGATCGTGTCTAAACAATACTGCTTTGATGATTTATCCTTGTTTTTCATTTTTGTGATTTCAATCTGTAATGCTTGTAATTGTTTGTTTACCAGTGCTAAGGGTGTCTCTTCCTCTTTAGTGATAAGGGTTTCAACGTTATAATCAGTAGGAAGCTTAGCGCCTTGTTTGTCTAGCTCCAGAAAATAATCCTTTTTTTCTCTAGCCATGATAATTTTCATCATTTTTCAGAAATCTTTATCCTTTTGACAACTTAACACCTTTTGTAGGTTCAGAGGCTTCAGACTCACTAGATGATGAATCACTGTCATTAGCATGGGTGTTGATATCATCATAAGTATCGTGTTTATTAGCTTGTCTTTCTTGCCCTTCTCCAAACATGATGGGAGATAAGGGTTGATCAAAAATTGGTAAATTTGACGATGAAGGTTTATTAAAGATAGGGTCTTCTACGAAGAATGGATTATCTTGTAATGAAAAGGACGATCCTTTACCTTTGGTATCTTTCTTATGAGAACTTCTGGTTTGAATAGTCATTTATAATTGATGTGATCAAGAACTAGATGTGATGCAAAAGTCAAGATCAAATCGAAGCTAGTTGTTCATTTGACGTAGTGATTGAGAGAAGCGACTAAGATTCAGTCTGGTTTCAGGAAAGATCTATCCTGTATAAGATGTGATCTACGTAACTTAGTTTGATTTGAGATAAGTGACTAAGACCTAGTCTGGTTTCAGGAACGATCTATCCCGTATAAGACGTGATCTAAGTGACTTAAGTTTGATAAGTAGTTAATTGAACTAGCTGAAAGATGATCGACAAAATCGTGCAACACAACAGCATGGGTACAATATCAAGATTGTTTACGCTCATAATTATGATGACCAAATTTATGCTCATTGTAGACTGATTTAGGAAATTAGACTGATTAGGCAAGTATGATAGTTCTGAAAAAGTGTGTAGACAGACAAGTTTCTGGACTAATAAAATTTGGAATTCGTACGACAAAGTTTTATGACCCAGACGGCAATTTAATAGTTCTCAGACAATACAAACAGTTTATCATATGAGTTGCTGCCTAAACTCGCACGACAGTTTAGTTCTCTACAGATGACAATCTAATGAGGATGATGATTATCCGTACGACAGTAGACTAAAGGCCAGACGACAATTTTCTAGTGATAGAACGACAATTATGTATACCCGGATGACAATTTTGATAGAGCCAGACGATAAACTGATAGGACCAATTAAGACTCGTACAATAACTCGTATATAGCCAGACGATAATTCAATAGACTCGTACGATAGTGGATTCGACAGAGACGAGATTCTGACACAGACAAAGTTTTGGCGACTAACAGAGACCAGTTTTTGACTTGGATAGAGTTTTGATGACTAACAGAGACCACTTTTTGATAAGCACTGAGTTTTGATCATCGAGTTGTTGACGTTGTTGATTTGTTTCTCTAGTTTTAGTTTCAAGGATGAAAACACAAAAAACACGCAAGACGTATAATGACTTTCAAGCACAACATGCTAACCCTATGAAAGTTGGCTTAGAGAAGAAAACCTTTGCTTGTAGACTCAAGTACAGACCCAATAGCTAATCAAAATATGACCACTGAGTCTCATGCAATGGATTCTCAATGTCGTATTAGTTGACTCCAAATGCTAATGGGGGCACGAAATGGCAAGTATCTTGGGAGAGTTACTATCTCTCTTGCACAAAGATTATCCCCCTTTCAGAGGTGAATCGAGTAGCATCTATCTTATAGTATTTAGTCAGGAATTCCATTCAAAATTACCCCTTGAAGTTACGCAAGCATGATTGAGGCCTATAGCTCGACAAGGTACCAAAATAAGCTATAGTCACGTAAACATGATTGAAACTGCAAGGCCCTACAAAATGTTCAATATGAGAGAGATCAAAGAGAAAAATCAAATAATCCCGTCCTCTGAGACTTTAATCACCAGAGGCCTATTTATTATAGTGAGTTGGAATGCTCAGGTCTAGTTGTACTCACTTGGGTCGTTCTCATAGGGTGATTACTTTTTCCCACTATGACAATCCCCCTAAAGGTACACAAATCTCAAATTTAGAAAAAGATTCGAGGGTCTGAATTTTTGATTGTTTATGCAGACAAGAGCATACTCTCCTATCTCTTAGATTTTTCTTAAAACATAAAAGATGTATTTGTTCATTAACCAAATAGCAATTTATGTGCCTAAACATGAATTTAAAGAATACACGAAGTTCACTTGAACCTCCTCAGGTAACCTACAAAAACAATGAATCAGTAGTCATATTGTTTTTTTGGGCGATAGGCATGTTCTTCGACAAACGTTTTGCAAAAACTGGTTAAGCTGTCAAAATTTAGCAAACAAACAGACAACAAGCCAGGGTCAACATTAGTACCATAAAAATTCAAATAAGAAAAACCTCAAAAATGCAATCCATTTTAATACCAAAAACTGAAATATCGTACGAGTATTCTCACCAGGTCATACGATAATTCACAACAGACCATACAATACCTGCAGTTCATCGTTCGGGTCTCTGTGAAAACTCGTACGAGTTTTTGCGGGAACTGTATGGAAAAAATCCGAAAAAATAAATTTGAAAAAAAAGAAATAAGTTAATCTGCAAGGATAAAAGATGTAGTCTTCTGCCCCATGGTGGGTGCCAAAAATGTGTGTGAAAAGTGAATAAGTATCTGCAAGTTGTAAGACACAACACTTCAATTAAGTCATTGCATGCATGGTTAGACAGATATAATCATGAATATAAAAACCATAACAAATCGAACTATTGCCTTCTAAAAGGTGTGTGTATAGACTTGGTCTCAGATTTGTATAAGCAATACCAGTGATTAGACTACACCAAGATGAAGGATTTAATCTATATGAGCACAAGAATAAGCTAAATGTATGCAAGATTAAGCTAGATGAATGCAAGCAATAACGATTAAACTAAGTATGCAAAAAGCTAAACTAAGATGCAATAATCTCAAAGCACAATATCTTCAATGACTCTAGAGCAAAAACTGCATAATAACAATAAATCTCCAAGGTGTTTTGAATGAGAGATTAAGGCTAAATTTATAGAGACTCAAAAGAGAGACCGACTGTCAAGATCGATTAACAATGAGCGGTTGAGATTATTCAAGAAAAAGCACAATTTAGGATTAATTGAAATAATTGAGAGATCAGATTAAGCTAATCTTGAGATAGATTCCAATTATAGCTTGATTGAATGCATTCAGATTATAAGTCTAAGTTTGCATTGGAGATAAAATTAGTTGATTCCATGCACTTGAGATGAAAATTAGGTGATTCCATGCACATTTCTCTTAATTTATTCAAGATTTTTATTTAGAAAAAGCCTTTTCAATGCAACTGAACTTCTTTCTTTTAAAGCTTTGAGTTTTCATTTTTAGAGAAAATCATTAATTCAATTTAATTGTTTTTTTTATTTCTTAAGTTATCTCAATTTTAGAAAAAAAAATATCTTAAGTTTGATTTCTTCTCTCAATTTAATTCTTTTCTTTTGCAAATTAATTCCTCTTTTTGTGATTAATCTCTTTTAATAAATTAATTTTTTTTTTGGTGATTAAATGACAAATTTATTTATTAATTAAATATGCTAGGATATTTAATTAAATAAATAGGATAATTGATCAAAATGATTTACTTGGAATGATTTAATTAATATAGAGTGATTAACTTGTCATATAACATTAATGATTGAAGAATTAATTAATTAGGTGCTTGAGATTGATTTAATTGCCTTTGGTTAGGACCTTGGTGATATTGTCGAGATTAGGAAACCATGTTTTAGGTGACCATTTTTAGGGTATTACAATTTCTTGAACAAGCTAGTGATACAACCCCATAATCTTGAGGAGATGTAATGAAAATAAAGTCTAAAAAAGAAAGGGAAATATCATTGCATTGGACAATCCTGACAATTACAGGCTAATAACAATAGCCATTGAAGCTTCTATTGAAGACCACAAAGATGGCATTACAGTTTGTGGAGAAACTAGTAAAATATAGATGTAAACTCTTACTCCAAGTAGAAGTGAAATTGTAAGGAAGATTGGGGAAGCTTTGCAATCAAAATCAGAGCCCATTGGTAGATTTGTAGAATACTTCCAGAAAGCATAGAATTTTCAAGAAATAATTGACAAATGTGACTATGCAGTTGGCTTAATTTGACAGTTGAATGGTTCTATTATACCTTCGGAATGACCCAATCTTATGGTGATGGAAATATGGAATCCTCCTAACATAGTTGGTGTAATCGTTGCTTTCAACTTCCCAGCTATTGTACTTGGATGGAATGCATACATTGCTTTGGTGTGTGGCAACTACACAGTTTGGAAAAGTGGCAACAGCAAAACTAGTTGCTGAGTTATTTGATTGAAATGTTTCTCCTAGTACTATTTTCACCTACATCTATGGTGGGACACAAATTGAGAAGGCCATTGCAGAAGATACACGAATCCCATTTGTCTCGTTTACTAGAAGTACTAAGGTTGGTCAAATTGTTCAAAGGATAGGCCTTGGTAGATCTGAGAAATGTTTGCTTGAGTTCAGTGGTAACAGTGTCATTATAATGATGGATAATGCAATACTAGCACTAGTTTCCAATTCTATCTTGTTTGTAGTAGTTGGTGTTGTAGGGTAGCAATGCACCACTTACTGACGCCTGCTCCTTCATGAGAAGATATACCAACAAATGATTGAGCAATTGGTTGATGTATGCAGACAAGTTAGAATAGGAGAACCTTTCAAAAAAAAAAAGCTACCTTGTGAAGACCATTGCGTACCCAACCCTCACAAATGAATTTTGAGATAGGAATTCAAGTGTGGGCACACTCCTACAGCTGGATTAATCATTTGCAGCTAGGTATTGTGCAAATATCTGGGGATGCAGCTGTTGAAGTGTAATTTTTGCTTAAATTTAAGTAACTGGAATGTTCTCATATACATTTTTAATTAAAAATAAATTAAAATTGAATTTATTTCTTATTTAAATGAAACCACTACTCATTTATAATTGAAAATAAACATCTTCAAGCTTAAGAAATTTAGAAATTATGAAGTTTTCATAACATGATGATGATGAAATGAGTCTAGCATAATGGATAAGGCAATTTTAGGAATCGTAAAGTTTCCATAACGATGATGATGAAATGACTCTAGCATAATGGATAAGGCACCTGTCTTTATCAGAGATTCTGGAATTCTCTATCTTTCGCTAGGGAATGCAGTCCCCAATCAAAACTAGCTGTTGTCTGGGGGTATTGAGGGATTACCAGAGCAGGGAGAAGTTTAATCATTTGGAGGTTTTGGAGATAGGCTTGGATTAATTGATAAATAGACAGGTCATTACCCTCCCATAGCATTGCTTCCTTATCTTAAGAGATTATTTTCATAAGTGATTATTTTAGAGGTTTTCATAAATCTTTGTAACTCCAAATACAAGGCACATTAATCTTATCTATCATAAGAATAAAACATTATTATCAAATCATCTCTAAACTTTGATTCAATAGATAATGTACAGAAAAGTTAAGTTTTAAAGGTTCATCTTATGATTTTTTGACATATGTTCATTAATAAGAACAATGACTAAAGAGTTACACACTAGTTATGTTGCATACCTCTTAATTAAATCTTATTTTTATGTATGGATAAAAACCTAACAATATTTATGTTTTATCCCATGACTTATGAATATAATGTCCTTACCAATTCACTTATACATCAAACTTATTCTATTGTTTATATCAAAACAAAATAATACTTCTAAGTAAGCTTTACGACTTATTTTGTATAACTCTTTCATTGTACATCCATTGAATGATATTTTACCAATTTTTCATGCTAGTAACAAAAGATTTTGGTAGCCAATGAAACATACTATGATGTTCAATCTAGTAGAAACTACTTTCAAATATATAAGGAATAGGCTCTACTATAATTTAGAATATAATTTTGTCACTCCATTTGATGCTTGGTATTTTGCTAGTAACCACAAGCTCTACAAAATTTGATATTCTTTCACTGATTGACCAAATAGGAGTGCACTGCGTAACAAGTAGCTTCTCCTATATCATTAGAGGCCTTGATTCAATTCCAATTAGGTGCAAATAAATCCATTCTTTTTATTCTTTTCCACATAAGTTTATTGTAGATTTCTTCTATTTGTAACTCAAAACCACTTAATCACTAGTAGCTACAAAGTCAATGATCAATGGTTCACTATAAGATCCTTTTGGCTAAGCTTGGTATGTTCCCAATGGATGCTTCAGTAATAATCCATTTTTTAAGTTAAAAAAGGTTGAAACATGGATGAGCACTGCTAGCCCAAAATGGTTTCTATGGAGGAGTTAAAATGCAAGAAGAAGACTTGGAAAAAGAAAAATGACAAGTGGGTGGATAAATGGGACATTAATTGGCAAGATTGTCCTACTAACAAGGAGATAAAGAGTTGGGTGCTGGAAAAAATTAGGATTGCCATGTGGATAAAATAGAATGTCCAAAAGAAAACACACTATGTCAAAGAATTCAATCCCATGTGGACACATGTTGAAAAGACACATCTAAGCACCAAAATCATGGGAAAGTCTAAAATCTTAATAGCATAGTTGAGGATTGGGTCTCATCATCTTATATGGAAAATAGGTAGATGGATAACTCCTAAAGAAGTGTAGGAAGAAATAAATTGCAACTGTTGTGGTAAACGGGCGGTAATCGAATGACACTTCATCATGGAGTGCGTGAATTATGAGGATGTTTATAAGAAATTTGAAAACAATCTGAAGGTGGCCAATTTGAGCAAGTTGTTTGAGGAAGCAAGGCTTCACAAAACTATGACTTTCTTAGTCAAGATCCATAAAAAGAGAGGTAACATGAAATAGTGTTATTTTTGGAGCTCTTGGTCCCTTAGACCACTTGGTTTGGTGGACATTATTAAAATCCATTCATTCATTCATTGTCTACTAGGTCCACATCATATCATGTGATGCTTTAAAGTTGACAATAACCCTATGACTACCAAACGTTTTCAAAGTAATTGGCTTTTCTTTTCTAGGGAGTGTCTTTTGTAACATACCACTTCCATCAGCATCCTTCTAGAAATGAAAGGGAGTTGAGAGTGTCAAATGTTCAAAATGGTTATTATAATCATCATTTGTTAATAAAAAATTGTTAAGGTTTTATGTAGTAGCTTGTTAACTTAGTAGGCATAATTTTTTTATTGTCCATGAAGAATGGTATGAATGCTTTTGGTTTTGACTATGCATGTTTTTTCAATTAATGTTTCAGATCACAATGCCAATGATCCATCGACAAGAAGAGGAGAGTGATGCATTGGATTGCAAAATTGACCCTAAGAAGAGTGATCCTCCCCCCTAACTCTTCAGGACGTCAATTTTGTAATCCAATTCATCACTCTCGTCTTCTTGATCATAGATCACTCAATGTGATACAAAATGTCAATTGAAAAACACACACATCTGGAACCAAAAACACTCATATTAGCTTGTTAATTTGTTTTAGTAGATACTGTTTAAAAAATTTAAATGTTAAACAATAGCTAATTTATTGGTAAGAATGTTAGTTCCTAATAATGTTGGGGTGGAGGAGAGGAGAAAGGCTTGTTTTGGAGTTTAATGCGTGTTTCTCTTCCTAGGTTCTTGTTTGTCATCTGCCACCTTTTGATAGTGTAGTGATATATGCATAGATTTCTTACATTTATTGTAGAAGGTTTTAGGTTTTCTCAACCTTTAGGTCACTAGTTTTCCTTCATTGTTAATGTTGATGTTGAGCCAAACTATCACACCACATACAAAGAAACCTTGGAAATAAGTTCCCAGGGTATTTAATGAGTATGTGTTTTGAAAATCTCTTATATATTGTTCTTCCAATTCTAGATTTTAATAATACTTGCAAGTGCCTAGAATAATTTATGCTTACAAGGAATTTTGTAGGAAGAATAATGTCAAAAAAACATGCTTAAGAGTTGAGTGAACACTAGTCTTGAATCCCTCATGGGATTAAACAAACATAGCTGAAAAGTTAACCAAGGCTCTTTTCCTCTTCAACCATGTAGAAACTAGCCATGCAAACATTATCCTTGTACATGGGACTTGTTATGTTTGAAACTCATTGCAAGTAACTTATTCCCCTGGACTAAGGACTTTATTATGTTTAACGATTAGGCACTTAAGGTGTCAATTGAGGTGAATTTCATGGCCTACCTTTTCCATTTTGGTTATTTTTGGACCATATTGTCTCATTTCTTGGGATGATGGTTTGTAATGAAGATGTCAAGTTCTATTTGACTCAAACACAATGTAGGTCTACATGGAAATAGACCTTTTCCAAGACCTTTAGGAAATCATTGGTTAAATATTGGTGATTGTGCCATGTTCAAAATATTGTATATTGATCAATTTACTAAATCTTGTTTTAGGTGTCAATTTTTTGGCCACAAAATAAATGACTATCTCCTAGCCACACACAAGACCAAAATAGTCTTTAAAGGAATTAGCAAAGTCCATTAGACCCGAATTGAGAAAGGATGCAATAATGCTCACAAGTACAAAGATGGTCACAATGGTCCCAATAAGAGATCTTAGCCAATCATCCACAACATAGGACCTAGCAGTGGTGTAGCTACTAAACCCTCTACATCCATGACATACTCTTGTCTCAATGTTAATGACAAATCAAAACAAGTGGCGGTTGTGCCATTGTAATCACCCATTTAATGAGCCCTCTAAGGAGGCTAGAAAACCTTGATTCTCAAGAGTACTACTCCTTGCGTGTATTTTATCTTCTTCAAATTTAAGTAATGTCTCATTTGTTCAAACCCTTTTTGTCCCAAGTTTATAGGCCCTCTTGCTACCCACCTCATTTAGTAGAAGAAGGCAAATATGTTCTTAAACATGAAATATGTACTTTGGAGAGTTTTGCCCATAAAACTAGAGTTGGTTTCTATAAAACAATTAGTCTACTTTACAAGGGTTAGACTCTAAGAAAATATCCCTAGACCCACACCTTTCATGAATTACAAGAAACTCACATTCTAAGTTTATTGTGCAATATTTTCACTAAAGAGTTTCTTCTTTGGATATTATTTGTCTTTAGGAGATCAAGGTAGTTGGTTTTTTCCTCTCAATCATGGGTCATATTATATGTCCAAAGAGATAATATTTTAGCAATAATCATTAGTAGATGGCGGCATGGTGACATTTTGTGGTTGATACATTATCATTCCATTATATTACTCATGGTTGTGACACATGTCCAACAAGGTTATATGGGTCCTATTCGAAATCAATAGTAAATATGCCTTGAAAGATGTTGTTGAAAGGATCCTTCTCTAGTGATAGATCATAAATAAAATGATTAAGGCTGATTGGATCTTTAATGGCGGTTTTAATATGGTTACATTAGCATCTACCAAGAAAGGCAACATATTATTAAGATGGATAGATTGCAAAAAAGAGCCATGGTTCTATATGCAAAATAAACTCAACTTTTATGATCCCCAATCATGACCATTAAACTACAACCCTAGTATGGTACACTTGTCCAACTTACATAGTAGAGTGGAAATAGTAATAAACTGAATTGATCGTGGAATTATTTCTACACAAGCATTTTTCTTAATTGCTAGTTTCAATTCTCTTCTTATTGAGACACTATCAAATATTATGCGTTTGATCAATTTCTAGGTGTTTAGAGGGACTTCAAAATCCTAAAATTAAGAAAACTATTTTTTATTGAGGACATGATAGGATCACTCTTTCTCAATTATGATGTTCTTAGAAAATCATGCCACTTTTCCAATGTAACATAGATTGGATTGTTTGGTGACATGATGCCACCACTTGCATTGCCCATTTTTTTGATTTTGTGACCTCTTACTAGATAGGATCTGTGTGGCAATATTCTTAGAGCTTAGTTTCCACTTACTTGAATCTATACCCTTCCACAAACCATTGCAACTTTAGGTGGCCAAAGTCTACCACTAGGTGTAGGTAAAAAATGTATACATATCTAAAGGCACTTAAATCAAAGCCATACTTCATCAATTGAATACTAGCAATAAAGCTTCCAAGGAATTTTTACAAGCCTTACGAAAAAATAATGTATTTATTTGAAGTTGGTTTTTGTTACAAGAAAATATGATCACTATGTGTACATTACATGTATTGATGATTAAGTTTTAATTATTTTATTGCATGTCGATCATCTGTTAATTATTGGTTATAGCAAGACAATGCTCAGGGATCTTAAAAATAATTTTTTTGGTGCATAAGCTATGAAATCCATCTAGGGGTAGAAAAGTTTATTTTGGGAATGAAAATCTATGGTGAATCAACTCATTGAAAGCTTTGTGTTAGTTAAAGTAAGTATGTTGATATCATTTTGTAATAGTTTACTATGGACAATTGTAAATAAGTGAGTATTTCTTTACCTATAGGCACTGATCTTTCATTATATACATATTGTAAGCTAGATGATGATGTAGAGAGTATGTATAATGTGCCTTATGCTAGTGTTGTTATTATCCTGATATAGGTAAAGGTTTTTACTAGACTAGATATTACCTAAGCAACACGAGTTCTTGTAGGTTTATGTCCATCTCAATGAAGAGACTTAGATTCATGTTACAAGGGTATTGGGAGGCCCACCTTGACTTGTTAGGATTGTGCTTTCTATTGGGCAAATAATTACTTGGTTACATAATATTTATTTATTTGGATAGACACTTATTGCACTAAAGATATACTATATTAGATAACGACGTGTGCATTAAAAAGTAAATTAGATTAGTTCAAATGAAGACAATGAGTGACCTAGTTAGAATAATCTTAATTGCTCTTTGATATGTTTGAATGAAGGTTAATGAGGTATTTCATTTCCTACATGATTAACATGATTTTTTTTAAAATTGAATGCTTTTAAGAATCTAATGAGACAATTTATTGTATGAGTATTATCTATCAAGTATTTTCTTATTGGATGTCTTTAAACAAGTTATGCATTTGATAATTATATTGATTCAACTCAATGTGAATTATTAATTGCTAGTAGAATGTTTCATTGAGTTTTGGATGAAATAGATTATTGATTATGCACAATGATTGCATATATTTTTGATGTTGCATCAACTATAAGTCTTACATGGATATATTAATGAGTGAGATCAAGTGTGCAGGTTGACTTCCTTGACCAATGGAACAAAGGTCTCCAAGGAAACCTTATATGATTAGTCATGTTATGACTGCCTATAGTCCATTTGGAAGGGCTATAGTCTCAAATTGTAATGTAAAAATTTTGTGTTATGGTTTGAGAAATATTATTTAGTATGGTTTTGTCTTGTCTTGGGCCACTGGGATGTGAGTTGGCATCCTAGTTGGCCACTTTTAGATTTATTTTTTTGGGGCTTTTTAGTGGTTGATTAAATATCTTATTCAAAGTGTTTTCTTGGTTTTTGAAGCCCTAGGGTGGTTACTTAACACAGGGGTGTCCCGAAACACCAATACTGACCCTTATTCTAGAAGCATGCAAACCTTTTCCAAGCCTCATTGAGCTAATGGAGCATGTCGTGTGATTGACATGGGATTGAGTGATGTCCAGATAGGTCCAGACCTATTCATGCCAACATTTAGATCCCTCCCAAACAATTGGGGCTCATACACACATTACACGAACTTTGGGACCTAGGAGGCCGACACAGATCTCTTCTAGTGATGGGGACCAATATTAAAACACATCACGAGGCATAGGAGATCATTGCCAATAGTTAGGGGAAGTAGTTAGGGAGTAGTAGATAGGGAAAGGTTGTTTTAGAAGACTTCTATTTTATTGTTTTCATTGTAATAAGCCCATGGCAACTTGTGAGCTTGCACGCTAGGCCAATAAGACAAATGTAAGAAATATATGGAGGCCTATGGGGATGTACTCATTTTATTTTCATGAATAAAATTTTATATTTCTTCTACATTCAAATCTTGTGTTGTGTTTCAATATATATTTGGATGCAATGTTGGACACTCCATTTTGGACCAACCTTGATTTTATCAATACCTTTGGGTTGGGTACCTTTTTTAACCTATTACCTTGGACATGGTTCAAAATTCTACACCTCTTAAGTGCTCCTAAAGAGGTTTGATGAAAATAAGGTTTGGGGATTGGGATCGTTGGCTTGTCAAATTCCACCCCATTCTCCCAAGCTAATCAACTGTGTACAACGTGCGACTAACTTTCATGTTATGCCCTTTCCATGCTAACTTAATGTGTTTTTGGAGCTTGAATAGCTATGTCCATTTATGAATCACCTTTATAAGGATTGGTTGGGATAAGTGTACAAAGTACACTCCACTCCTCCCAAAGGCTCACATGTGTAGCAGTTGTCGGAGGATGCACATTGGGAATGAATAAGAAGGTGATAGGTGTGACCCCCATTGAATTCAAATGTGACTTTCTATTTATCATCTCATTGATGGATGAAGAAGGAGATTTTTGGGATCAAATTTTATCTTGGCTTGTTTTCGAGAGAACAGAGTAAAAAGTACATTCCTGGGCTTGTGAGAAGATTTTGGAGAGAGACCTAGAAAGAAAGCTCCATCAATTCTTCATCAATCCCTTGGAGGCTTGACAGGTAGGCCCTCGAGCCCCTTGAAGTGCTGATTATGAACTTCGACTTGTTCAACAATAACATTGTGAGATTTGTTCCTAAACTGCGTCGGAGGTGAAGAAGTTGAAGACCAAATTGAACTAGATGGAGAAGAGCATGAAAGTTATTGATGAAATTCAGTACTAAATTATGCACAGGTCTACCACCACCCTCTCGATCCTGGAGTGTCTGGAGCTGAAGATACATAAGAAAGATTTTGATGATTTGGATAAGTAAGAGGACATGTATAAATTTCTAAGGATTGGGGATCCAATTGACCTTTAAGTTGTATTTTTTCTTTTTCTGCTTATGTTTAAGAGGGAGCTCTTATACTTCTATATAATTCCTGTTAATGTGCTGGTTCTGATCCTTTTGGACCAGTTTTCCTTTGCCCTAAGGACTCCTTTTATATAGGATTCGAGATTCTTGTTTCCTGCTTATCATAATAAAAACATAATTCTGTTATCTGTTTTGAGGTTGACCTGTGTAGAAATCAGAAGTTTCTCCCTTTCGTACAATTAGAGGTTAGATTTGATGGCCATATCTGCCCTCTTTACCACAAAATACAACCAAGTGGCTTTCGTTATGAAACAGAACAAGAAAATTTGGGCAGCGCCAAAAGTTTTTCTATCCACAGTTCATCAATACAGACTTTAACGTAGTTTACATTTGATAGGAACCGATTCGTGTTTCTTTTTCGTTAAAATATTTCCCTTATAAACAGATATTAAATAGAACCCTGAGCTATGTGATTGTTGAACATTATGACAAACACTTGTCTGATATGAAATGGACTTGGGCTACAAGATTTACCAAGGGGAAACTGAATGAGGGCAATCTATTGCAGTTTGGTCTGGTGCCTCCTTAGCTCAACTAGAATCAGTAAAAATTGCAGTCCACTTATTCCCATGAAACCTCCAAGAACACTCGTACAATGCTCTCACAAGGTTACCCTATCACCTAACTCAATCAAAACAACATTTTTTTTACTTACGACTTCAGATTATTGGGGGTTTATTTATTCTCATAATTGATCCAGCAAACAATGTGAAGATATTAAACAATCTTCTATTACAACTGTTGTCTGAAGTTAAAATTCATCAACTGTCCAATTTGACTGTATCATCTGATTCAGACTCGTCAGATTGTGCTAGTGACGAAAATTTCTGCTACAGATCTATTTACAAGGGGTAAATTCAGTAGCTTGCTTAACCATCCTCAGGGCTTTCCTTCTCTTCAGTTCATTCTAATAATTCCCCTGCACATTTTGTACGAGAGCGAATGAGAACATAACAGATATGGAGAACAAGTTCACTGAAAAGCTACAGCGGCTGTTTTCAGACATGCAGATTCGAATTCTTATGGGGAGCAAAGATGAGCTGCAAATATTTTGGAGAATGTTTTTTCTTTACATGTGGCAGGAGTTTGATATTAGTTTTCAGATTACTTTTTCAATAAAAATACTAAGAACACACAGCATCGCAAACATTCAATCTGCATGAAACCATAAAACTGTAAATTATATCAGAATATTGTCAATAGCACCTACTGGAATGATTTTCCATGGACTATGCAAATAATCTTATGTTCATCAAAGTGCAGAAAGTTCAATAGATTTAAGGAGGTAAAAAATTCCCCAAAATCAAGAATTTCAAAATGGCTAGAAACTGTACGCCAAAACAATCATGCATAATCACAGAAACATTCCATGAAAATGATACGAAGAAAATTTCCAATGCCCAACGTTCATAGTACAAAATTTGATACATCAGCTATTTTAGAATATTTTGAAACTGGTCTACAATGTCCATAGTGATGCCTTTCGGATCATAACAACATAACAAATTTTATGAATTATGGAATGCAATTTAAAATATTGATAATTTATTAAAAAATATAAATATGAAGTGTGATCTAAAATATTTTTTAAGAGTTTTAAACAATTTTTGTTATAAATAATGATATAAGTTTTAATATCAATGTGACTCATAACACATCGATCCATCATTAGACTGATGTTTCAGATCAGATGGTTTATCATCAAAACAAGCATCAATATTTTGTATCAGATTCTGTAGTTCATCATGAATCAGATTCTATAATAGATCTATTCTCACATTTAAAAAAATTATAGATCAAACTTTATAATTAATCACTAAGATCCTTAAATTTATATATAATATATAAAAAATTCAGAGATTATGTAGCAATCTTTACATTTTTATCATGATTCAGAAAACTTAGTAGATTGAAGTAAACAATTATACATAATATCAAGGTTCAGAAAGTTCAACAGATTTAAGAAGGTAAAAGGTTTGAAACAATTATACATAATATTAAGGTTCAGAAAGTTCAATAGATTTAGGGAGCTAAAGGTTCATCAATATCAAGAATTCGAAGAAGGTTCATTACAGCGGAAAAGTTATACATAAATCACAGAAACACTACTCCAAATTTTATGAAGAAAAATTTCAATGTCCAATGTCTGCAGCACCTCAAGATTTGATGCTGATACCAGACCTCGAAACACTGATCTCTACAATAAACATTAAAATATCTCCAAAACAAAAACCTAATCCCCGATCTAATGCATCATCATCAATACCATTACCACTACCACATTCAATATGTTCAGCAGGTTTTCACAAGCACGCCGACTGGAAAACAGAGTTTATATAAAGGTTGATGTTATAGGCAATATGTTGACTAGGCATTAATGAAGTAGATCCAAAAGAGTGAGCTCTCTTGACCCTTGAGCATCAATCAAACATTGTCACAGGTTACTTACAGGTGAAAGAGGCCACATTCAAACTCAGATCTGCTCAGGAAGAAAGCAGATGCCTACTTCAGCCACCTACTATGGATTAACAGAAAAAAAATTGATAAAAAATATGAGAGTAAAGTGATCAAAGAACGAAGAACTTTACAAAGATTAAATTTTGAGGCAGAGTTTAAGTTAGCCTCTCAATCTTTTAACCCAAAATTAATGGAAATCAACAATTCATTTGCCCATAAAAATCAAGGAAAAAACATAGAAAATCAGGACTACTAAAACCAATCAGAACCTTCTAATGGGGGCATCTAAAGAAGGAAGCTTGAGCTAATTAATTGTCTGGTATGATATAATGATACAGACAAGATCAAGAATGTGAGGTAAAATAAAGTGATCATTGGTAAACAAAAAACTGAACAAAGATAGATTTTTGTTATTGTAAGAATTCCAACATTATAAAAGATGAGCCAGACTTAAATTACCCTCTTACTCTTTAAATTCAAAATCAAAGGAAATCAACAATTCATTCGCCCACAAAAACCATGGAAAAACAATAGAAAATCAGTACTACTAAAACCAGTCAGAACCTTCTAACGGGGCATCTAAAGAAGGAAGCTTAGGTTAATTAATTGCCTGATATGATACAGACAAGATCAAGAATGTGAGATAAAATAGCGAGGCAATGGCATACCAATTCCAGCTGTGAATGTTATATAATAGTCATGGGATATATGTAAGGCCTATTTGAGAAAGCTTCTTGTACTCCTTCAAGAAATCAATCTGGAATAGGCCTTCCATTATCCCATGAATAAAGAACAGCTGCAACTTCATCACATTTCATGAAATTGGTATGACATAGCCGCCGCTAACATTGAGAAACATAAGCACAGTAATAACCTAAGCTTATGCAAGGAATACCACTGAGAGAAGATAATGGCGAGGGTTTATATAGCCCATGATATACCCTGGCAGAGGAGAGGGTTTTCTTTATGTTTGAATCGTCCTCCGCCGCACATAAAATGAGCCTGATTGAGTCTTTCAAGAGGGAATAAAATGCTTTTTGTTTTTCCACCAGAGAGAGAGAATAAAGAGTTTCTGATTATGACATAAAACTTGAGGATAGTGTCCTATTGAGGGGCCATGAGCTCTTTTCATTTATTGGTGCTTTTATAGAAGTGTAATATGTGGAGAGTAAGTGGTGTAATATGTTTGAAAATTAGTTTATTTTGTTGATTGATATGTTAGTAGTTTGTGTATATCTGAAATGAGGGTTAGCCAATAAACAATATAGACAAGCAAGTATACCAATTTAATTTTGAGGACTTTAGAGGCCCCATAATGCCTTGAAAAGTGGGCATAAGCGGCATAGTGGCTTACGAGGCATTAGATCACTTTGCAAGCTTTTTGATGCTTCAAATGGCTCGTCAATAGGACACACAGTACTCAAGTTATGGCCTCCAGAAGTTTGTACTCCTAAAATAGGAAATATAAAATACATCATACACATAAATGAGTTGTAAAGGGAAGGAACACACATCATAGGGCATCTAGAAGGGAGATAAGATCGACTACACCTTATTGGGTGGTTTGAGCCCATGGTTTTATGATACTGTTTGACGGTTTCTTGTATTGTATCTCCTATATATGAGATGCGTGAGATAAAGGTTGTGTGTAAGAGTATTATGGCTATTGAGTTACCTCTAAATCTCTGATTGGTCGTACTTCTGTGAAGAGTTTTCTTTGCAAGTACATTGTAATCTATTTTTTATTGCTGAATAATATATTGGGTGGATTTTGGAGTGTGGGGTTTTTCTCCCAAAAGGGTTTTCCCCACGTAAATCATTGTGTTGTGGTATGAATGTTATTTATGAGTATTTTTTGTTACTGTTGTGATGATCTGTTAAAGTGTTTGCATTCCCCTCCTCTCAAGGTTAATGCAGGAAGTTGTTCCACTGCTTAACTTTCTTACAAGTATGATATTATGTTTATTTCGGTTAAGTTTCTATAACTGTTGTAACGATCTGTAAAAGTTTTGAATTACCTTCATCTCAAGGTTAGTGTAGGAATTTATTCTGCTTCTTAACTTCCTTAAAATGTGGACGTCAAAAGTTGAGACTAGATAGTGAAGATCACGAGAAAATGTTAAATGTTATTGAAGAGCGAGCTAAACCACTTGATGTGGTATGAGTATTTAGTTTTCATAGTAGCATTTAAACTCATGAATTGAATTTATATCTAGAACTTAGTGTTTAAACTCATAGTACAATGTTTGAACTTTTCATGAAATGGCTTAAGGAAATTTGATATTTCTTATGTGATAATGTTTAGTTCATGAAATTCTCATTATAATTTCTTATGTGATCTATTTCAAATATTGCATCTCAACATGTTTAACACGATGTTTAGATGTATTAAGGGGATGTACAATTAGGATGTATGTAAACTATGCATCTATGATATATTTATAATCACTTGAGTTTATAATTGTTTCAAGAATGAGGTATATTTCAAGTCAAATTCATGATATTGCTTAAAGGTATGATATTTCTTATGTGATATTATTTAGTTTTATGAAATTTTCATTGCAATTTGTTATGTGATCTATTTCAATTAATATTGTATCTTAACATGTATAACATGATGTTTAAATGTCTTAAGGGGATGTCCAATTAAGACATTGCTAGAACTTAAATTGACATTAAATTGATGTGATTATTGTATCTTGTTCTTGACAACGTTAAATAGATTAAATTTAGATCTATATAGAGATATAATCTAATCTAGAAGATATAAATATAGATAACATGTATAAACATGTATAAACATCATCAAATATAAAAAATATAATCTATCTATATATAAATATCTATATAAACATCATCAAATAAATATCAAGAACTAAATCTCAACAAACATACATGTCAAATGTATAAATGTCAAACATAAATTCTATCAAATGTATAGGTGTATCATCAAACATGTAATCAAGTCCCTAAATACATGTATATATTGTAGACCCATAAAATTTGTCATCCTAAGCCCAAATGGATCCATTTCATTCTTAGGCATTATTCCATCTATCATCAATATTATCCACTATTAATATTATCATTATTATTATTATCATTTATCATTTATCATCATTTATTCATTATTAGCATTATCATTAATATTATTATTATTTTATCATTTATCCATCATTAATTCATTAATATTATATATCATTAATATCTATATTATCATTTATCATCTTTCATCTATATATTTAATATTGATCCATTTTCATAAACATATGCATAAGCATTACTTTATTCATCTATGCTTTCTCCTTTACACATTTGCATCCACCTCACACATGTGGGATCAAACTCTGAATTCCTATTCTTTATCCCACATTCTTCCCACAATCTTGATTCATCTGAAGAATGCTTATAAAAGCAGAGCCTCTCTCCTATTTTTGCTATCCACGACTCTTACGTTCATCTATTGCATTTTTGATAGTTGATCTTTCTTTCTGGCATTTCTCATTTTTATGTTCTTTGCAATCATCTCAAATCTCCAATAAATCATAGCTTCTTGTGTGTACTTCTGAGAGCCATGTTACTTACATAAGATCTTGATTTAAGGAGTGCAATGGAGTAGGTTTTATAACATGCATGTGTGTGTTTTGGTTTAGATTTTGGTTTGCATGTATATTTCTTGTAGGTACTTCATTGTGGATGTTGGAAGTTTGAACCTTTAATTTGACCTGTTTCCCCCATCTTCATATATAAAGGTAAACATGTAGATGGGCATGCTCTAAATGACAGATCAATCATCATGTCAGCTATGAATAGAGTGACCCTCTATGTGAGATTCTTGGTCCGATGGATGTGCAACCCATGTCTGCAAATGGTAAACACATTAAATATAAATTAATGTACATGTGTACATGCATAAAATCATACATGAACTATAAAAAGAATGTACATGTACACTACACACACACACACACATACAAGTTCAATTTTACATAAGAATTTAAAACTCACTTGTCCACTAGCAGGTAGCACATCAACTAAATCTCACCTATGCACACACTTTGAACTTAGGCTAGGAGTAACATGAGCTAACTGTTACATGTGTATGGGTAAGTGCACAAATATGGTGGTAAAAAAGGGGGGTATAAGTGGACACTTTTTTTCTGTAATCAGGGGAACTTGAACTTGGAGGCAAATTTTGAAAGTCATCCACTCAAGATATGAAGATAATCAAAGAACAAATATTGTAGTACTCTGAATCTAGTTTCCAAACTACTAAACTTTTTCAAAATTGGATAAGATTAAGGGGGTCAAATCCTTCGTGCAAGAAAAAAAGACCCTAATTTTTTCATAAAAACATAACATAGTGTCTGACGTGCGCATCAAAAAAGTCATAGTTAGATTTAGTATTTTAACAAATCCTTTGGCAGAAAGATATTTAAGAGTGAGCACTAGAAGATGTTTATTTTTTTGTAATTTTTTGTTGAGTATTTTTTTTATGATTTTTCCAATCGAGCATATCCTGAAAATTAGGTACCTGTTCGTGCGCGAAGCATAAGTTGCACTAAAAAAATCGAAAATACAATTTTTTTTTTTTAAATTGTAAAGAATCAAGTGAACTACAATAATATATAAAGTTTTTTAAATTTGGATAGGTATATCAAAAGTTATTAAAAAAATGGTGCATGTATTTCTATGAGAACTATGGAGACACTGGTAAAAGAAATTCAATAATAATATGTTATTGTTGTTCAAATTTTAAAAAAATTCTATGGTTAGAAAGCTCAAAAGACGAGTGAAAATATGGTGGCAATTTTAGAAATACCCACTTGATGAAGTGTAAACCTGATGATGACAAAGTCAAGAAACCAAGTTGCTAAAATAAAACATGTCAAAAAAGAGGGAAATGGAGGGATATCAAACTTCCAAACCGTAGCTTTGTCTTCCAAGCCTAAATAGTCAAAAGCGCGTACGGGGTACCTATGGTATAAAAAGCACGTAGGGGTACTTATGGTGTAAGAAGCACGTATGGTCTATCTTAACTATAAAAAGCGCGTACGCGCTATTTTTACTATAAATAGCACGTACACGCTTTTTATGTTTAAATTTTGGGTGTGTATAGTATGATATTGTATATAATGTGTATATACATATAATATATAATTTATATATAATATAAAAATATGTAATATATAATATTTTTATATATATATGTATATAATAATATATAATATATTAAGTATATATACACACATATGTATGTATGTATGTGTATTGTCTCCCTCTCTCCCCTTCTCAAGCACGTACAAGGTCTCTCTCTCTCTCTCTCTCTCTCTCTCTCTCTCTCTCTCTCTCTCTCTCTCTCTTTCTTCCTCTCCCTCCAATATATCTTCTTTTTGTTTGCATATAGATGAGGTGATAAGAAGATTGACAAGGTGGTCAGTTTTTTTTTTTTAAAGAAGATAGGATATAAAGTAGAATGTTTGAAGAAGATGAACGCATTGGTTTCTTTGGATCATGTGGATGTATTGGTTGGATAATCTTTATGGGTTGTATGGTTTACTAAGGGGTCATATGGTGTCTTATGACCCCTTAGGACTCCATATGACCCCTTAGGTGTTGTTATGGGTCATATGGAGTTATATGATCCCTTAGGACACCATATGACCCCTTAGGACTCCATATGGTATCGTTATGGGTCGTATGGTGTTCTAAGGGGTCATATGGTGTTCTATGACCCCTTAGGAAACCATATGATCCCTTAGGTGTCATTAGAGGTCATATTGTTTCCTAAGAGGTCATATGGTGTCCTATGAGCCCTTAGAACACCATATGACCCCTTAAGACACCATACGACCCATAACGACACCATATGGTGTCCTAAGGGGTTATAGGATGCCATATGACCCTCATGACACCATACGACCCATAACAACACCATATGGTGTCTTAAAGGGTCATATGGTGTTCTATGACCCCTTAGGACACTATTTGGTGTCATTATAGGTCCTATGGTGTGCTAAGGGATCATATAGTGTCTTATGACCCCTTAGATGTTGTTAGGGGTTATGTTGTGATCTAAGGGTCATATGGTATCCTATGACTCCTTAGGACACCATATGGTGTTGTTATGTGTCTTATGGTGTCCGAAGACACCTTATGACCCTTTAGGACACCATATGGTGTCGTTAGTGGTCATATGGTGTCCTAAGGGGTCATATGGTCTCCTACGACCCCTTAGGACACCATTTGACCCCTTAGGACTCCATATGGTATTGTTATGGGTTGTATGATGTCCTAAGATGTCATATAGTGTTCTATGACCCCTTAGGACACAATTTGGTGTCATTATGGGTCATATGGTGTGCTAAGGGGTCATATGGTGTCCTATGACCCCTTAGGACTCCATATGACCTCTTATATGTCGTTATGGATCATATGGTGTCCTAAGGAGTCATATCGTGTCTTATGACCCCTTAGGACACATGCATGGATCCCTAGGATACCATATGACATGAAAAAACACAAAATAGTGTCCTCCAAGTTTAGGTTCTCCTATGACCCCTTAGGACACCATTTGACCCCTTAGGACTCCATATGGTGTCGTTAGGGGTCGTATGGTGTCCTAAGAGGTCATATAGTGTTCTATAACCCCTTAGGACACCATTTGGTGTCATTATGGGTTGTATGGTGTGCTAAGGGGTCATATGGTATCCTATGACCCCTTAGGACTCCATATGACCTCTTATGTGTTGTTATGGGTCATATGGTGTCCTAAGGAGTCATATGGTGTCCTATGACCCCTTAGGACAAATGCATGGATCCCTAAGATACCATATGACCCCTAAGAATACCATATGACCATAGAGAGGGAGAGGGGGGGAGGAGAGGGAGGGAATGGGAGAGAGATACACCTAAGAGAGGAGGAGAGTGAGATAGAGAGATAGAGATTGAGAGGGAGAGACAAGAGATAAATGAGAGAGAGAGGGGGGGTAGACAGGAATAGAGAAAGGGAAAGGGAGGGGGAGAGAGAGATGGAGAGAGAGATGGAGAGAGAGAGAGAGGGGGGGAGATAGAGATAGAGAGCGACATAGAGAAGGGGACTCAGAGAGAGAGAGAGAGAGATCTAAGATGTGGATAGAGGGTTTGGGAGAGAAAGAGAGACCTAAGAGGTGGAGGGAGGGAAGGTGAGAGAGAGAGAAAGAGAGAGAGAGAGAGATAGAGAGAGTCTGAGTGAGAGGGAGGAAGGGATGGAAGGAGAGTACAAGAGACTAAAGAGAGAGAGGTGAAAAGAGAGGGAGAGAGTGAGAAAGAGAGGTAATGAGAAAGGGAGAGAGGGAGGGGGAGGAGAGAGGGAGAGAATGAGAGAGAGATACACCTGAGAGAAGGAGAGAGTGAGATACAGAGAAAGAGGATGAGAAGGAGAGACACTTGACAAAGGAGGAGAGTGAGATAGAGAGATAGAGGTAGAGAGGGAGAGAGACTTAAGAGAGAGAGAGAGAGAGAGAGAGAGAGAGAGAGAGAGAGAGGAGAGAGACTTGAGATAAAGAGAAATGGAGCGAGAGGGGGAGAGAGAAAGAGAGTTAGAGGGAAAGAAATACTTGACAAAGGAAGAGAAAGGGAGGTGGGGAGAGGGATAGAATGAGAGAGACACACACTAAAGAGAGGGGGAGAGAGTGAGAGATAGAGATATTTGGGAGAGAGAGAGAAAGAGAGGGATAGATGGAAGAGAGAAAGAGGGTGAGGGGGATGAGAAAGAGAGGGAGAGATACCCGAGAGAGGGAGATGTGTAAGCGATAAAAAGGTAGGGGTTAAGGAAGAGAGAGGGGGAATGTAGGGAAGAGATGAGAGAGATAATGTTGATATAAGCATGTTGATTACTGATATTTGACTAAGTCTGAAATTTATAAGAATACTCAAAAAACTAGAATCTGCATTATAACTCTTAGAGATCTGGAGCCACTCTCAAACATCCTGACAACATATACATAAAATATAACTTAAAGTATAAGAAAGATACATTTCTCTTTGTCTTTTATCTTTCTTATACTTAAATGTTATATTTTATGTATATATCCTATTGAAAAACCTAATGGAATGCTAAATGAATTGCATTTTATTGAAAGACAAACGTGTACGCGGTTTAAAAACTAAAACCGCGTACGGGGTTTTTAGTTTCTAAACCGCTTACGTGGTTTTAGTTTTTAAACAGCCTAGGGTGTTCTTAGTTTCTAAACCGCATACGCAGTTTTAGTTTTTAAACCGCGTACACGGTTAGTATACTTTAAACCCCGTACGCAGTTTAGCTTTGGTTAGGCTCGATAAAACGAGCCTAAACATGTACGGGGTTCTTCAAATTTGAAATACCCCATGCGCATTTTGTTGTTTTCATGTTTTTTTGGGTGTGTCCACTTTTCTGACCACCATCTTTGTGCACTTACCCGTATGTTAGGACTAAAAATAATTGAAAGTTATAAAAACTATAAATTAAATAAGCGAATATTTTAAAGTCATTTATTATGCATGTACTTGGGTATTAGGTGTTGTAGTCCAATCATCTGCTACCATCATATTTGCCACAAAAATTGCATTTGCATATTTGTCCGCGATAGTCTCTACGAATGATGAGTGTAGGGGGCTATGTAGATGAGAGGGCATCGATGAAGAGTCTAATAATAGTAGCATCTCCATAAAACTAGTCTAGCTCAACCCCTATAGTTTCTCCTTGAATGAATCCAAGCCCTCTGGTGTGATATGATCATGGTTAGCATGTATCTCCTCCTCTACAATAGAGAAGTAGTTTGTTGATGGTTCATGCTATGTACAGTGATGAGAATGCTATAAATGTTTTGACATATGACTCAATGTTGCAGCCTGTGGCTCTCTAAGCACCTCATGCCTAACCTTATCTAATGGTATATGAAGGTGGGGTACAATAAAATAGTATGCATGTAAGAGGTCCTATGCCAAATAGTGAGACATCTGCATTTGGCTAGAACCTCCTAAGATAGTTGCTATGTCATATGCCATTGGGATACCGACAATAGAATAATGGTCATCAGCCACATGACTGGATGATGCACCTATCAATGGTCTCAGTCATGGTCAACTCATCATATATGTACCCAATAGATCAAAAGAAATGGTAGTAGAAGAAGATACAATATCTCCTACATTATCAATTACTTTCCTCTGGGAAGCGATGAGTACTTGATTTGCTATTGGGGCGAGGGATAGGGATATTGCAGGAAAATTATGACCAAACAAATGTTTGTAGGCTGGCACTTGTGGGTAAACTTTGCAATATGACTCTTGATCTACCACTCTGCCATGCCGTATCCAAAATAGGTTGGAAGGTCAAGGTGGTTGACCTTCATGTGCAAATGGACCTTAGAGTACATCTACTGACCAAAGTATAATAGAATATGGTCGTTGTTAGGATAATGAACATGTGTAGCAAGGTATCAAGGGTATATGTTCTAAGACCCAATTGGATCTATACACTGTGTTTCCTAGTATCCTCTCACCTTCTCCTTGTCTTGATATTAAGGAAACATTACCTGAGACCTCTACCCTTAACTCCCTAAAAATGGTATCTACAATATGAGGGGAGTATGAAATGTGCTGACCTAGGGGCTCTTTGCTCCTCAAAATGGTTTGGCATGTATCCTTATACACACCATCACTATGGGGGTTGTCTACTATGTCTCTCAATATATGGATCTCCTTATCAGTATAATGAAAAATATCACCATGATCAAGAATCACATCTTGAGGTGTAGGTGGAACTTGATCAACCATCTAGAGGTGTCATAAAGTTACAGATTATGTAAGTGTACATGAACACACATGAAAAGCATACAATTTAGTCTATAATCTTTTTAAAAAATAGATATTAAGAACTGCATAACTTATTTACATGCATGTATAACAACACAAATTTAAATGTGATAATAAATTCAAATGAAATAAAATTGGTAAATCCATGTACATATACATAAAAGTGATCGTAAAAGTGAGTGAGTGAGTGTGTGTGTGTGTGTGTGTGTGTGTGAGAGAGAGAGAGAGAGAGAGAGAGAGAGAGAGAGAGAGAGAGAGAGAGAGAGAGAGAGAGAGAGAGAGAGAGAGAGAGAGAGAGTTAAGGGGAGAGAGGGAGAAAGAAAAAGAATAAGAAGACTTAAGGAGAGAGGGAGAGAGAGTGTGTAAAAATAATTAAGGGGAGAGAGGGAGAGAGAGAGAGAGTGTGTGTGTAAAAAGACTTAAGGGGAGAGAGGGAGAGAGAGATCTAGAGAGAGTGTGTAAAAAGACTTAAGGGAAGAGAGAGAGAGAGAGGTCCTAAAAAGACTTGATGGGGGGAGAGAGAGAGTAAAAATAATTAAGGGGAGAGAGAGAGAGAGAGAGAGAGAGAGAGAGAGAGAGAAGACTTAAGGGGAGAGAGGGAGAGAGATATCTAGAGAGTGTAAAAAGACTTTAGGTCTAGATAGGGAGAGAGAGATCTAGAGTGCGTAAAAAGACTTAAGGGAGAGAGAGAGAGAGAGAGAGAGAGATCTAGAGAGAGTGTGTAAAAATACTAAAGGGGGGAGAGAGTAAAAATAATTAAGGGGAGAGGTAGAGAGTAAAAATACTTAAGGGGAGAGATCTAGAGAGATCTAGAGAGAGAGTGTAAAAAGACTTAAGGGGAGAGAGAGAGAGATAGAAAGATCTACTAAAAAAACTTGAAAGGGGAAAGAGGGAGAGATAAAGGTTTTAAGGAAAATATTTTAAGGTTTTTAAAGATTTTTCTATGGTTTTGTAATGTAATACAAGAATTTTTTTAAGGTTTTGTAACATTTTTCTAATGTTTTCTAATGTAATACAAGAATTTTTCTAAGGTTTTCTAATTTTTGTTTTAAGGTTATCTAATTTTTTCTAAAAAATTTCTAAGGTTTTCAAAGATTTTTATAATATTTTTAAAGGTTTTCTATATAATTGAAATATGCGATTATTTATCTAAAAATACAAGAATACTAAAATAAACATATGTACTTGGCTAAATAAATTTAAAAATCTAACAATAAACAGTAAACAACAACATACAAGCAATTTTAAACAAGAAAAATAAGAACTTGGTGCACTTGATATATAACTAACGCTAAAGTGCCAGGTGTTGTAGGGTGCTCACAAGCTTCGTCAGCTGAAAACTTCCAAGGGGGTTCTCTCTAACACCTTGTGGAGCCCAAAAAAATAGTTGAAAATGACAAAATAACTGTCACCTCAGGGGTATATAATGTTTGTTAAAAAATTCAGTTGAAAAAGGGTTCAATCGAAGGAGGTGTTCAATCAAACCCTATAAAATATTAATAAAAAAACCTCCTTTGATCTAAGGCTTTTGACAACACGTGTTTGATTAAACACCAAATAATAGTTCTATTGAACACCCCCAATTTGATCATACACCCTTGGAAAACTTTTCCCCCCACCCATGTTTTCCCTTCATGGGTGAAATTGTAACACACTATTGTGGAATCACCCTCTATGAAAACATTTTTTTCTAAAG
Source organism: Cryptomeria japonica (assembly GCF_030272615.1). Taxonomy (NCBI): domain Eukaryota; kingdom Viridiplantae; phylum Streptophyta; class Pinopsida; order Cupressales; family Cupressaceae; genus Cryptomeria; species Cryptomeria japonica. The sequence goes on along the minus strand of NC_081411.1, from coordinate 416,138,814 downwards.
ATGTGGTATCTATAAGAATACATATTGGTCTATCAAAGACCACACCTTTTCCCTCAATTGCCACACATTGATGGTGAGTTTAACCAATTTTTTACTATTGCCTATATCTAGAAATGGTAGGGATTCTATGGTTTGGATGAGCCATCTCTCCTTAGGCATTCTCTTACAAAATGATCACCCTTACATAAAAAACATCCTCCAAGGGAACCCATATTATTTTTAAGTAGTGCATTCCGATCATTTATTATTTTGGACCTATTATAAACTTCTCTATGGAGAAATGTTTTAATTTATTTTTGTTGAAGATTGTCTCTTCCCTTATTTTATTGTGCCATGTCCTCGTTTTTGAATTCTTATTTTCTATTGAGATAACATCTATTACTTTTAAGACATTGTTTCACCACTACCAGGGCTTGATGTTTATTGTCTTTCTTAAGAGATTTTTCTAAGACTTGATTCATTTTTTATGGATCATGTATATTCACCTCAACTCGAATACCAATAATTGGACCTAACAAAAATTTCCTAACTTTAGATCTTTCATCTTTTTTTCTTAAATAGGAATATATTTTAACAATTTAACAAAATGATCTCAATATTGTTGAATAGATAAAGCTCCATGGCTTAGATTAAGAAATTCTATTTCCTTTCCATCATCTAACAACTAAGGAAGACACCATTCTTAGAAGTGGATGAAAAATTATCTCCAAATTAGATTTTTTTGGTATAATTTTGTTTCTCCTTTATGTTTATCCACCAACTCATGGCTTTACCAATCAATTGATAAGCACCCCAAGCTACTTTCATTCTTTCAAAGTAGTTTCTGAACTCAAAATACTTCTCCTCTTTAGTAAACAATTTTTTACAACACCACCCACTTATTTTGAAGCAATTTTTCAGGGATTATCTTTTTAAGATCCTTAGATATGTCAAGAATGGCCATCTTTCCCTTTGGCTTATTCAACGATGGCTCATTAACTAGAAGAACGCATCTAGAATTGGGTTTTCTCCTAATGGATTAAATTTTTTATCTAACTTTGTTGCCTCTCTCTTAAGTCATTTACAATTTCATCTAGATTATTAATCTCATCATTTTTTTCCATTGGTAGATTAATAATTAATGCAATGCTTGCACTACCAATAATAATGAGATTTTGGGTTTGGTCTTAGATACCTGGTTTTCTTCATCCAAAGTTCCTTGTTATGACCAATGCATAAGATAATTATACATGTTTGTATAATATAAGTCCTTGTTACAACACCCTTATATGTATCCTCATGATAGTTACAAAACCCTTATATTTTATCCTCATGAAAGTAATTATACATGTTTGTACAAGGTAAGTCATATAATTGAAGACTAAAATATCCTATTAAAATTAACATGAAATTAACTTGTAAATGAATGTCATATTAATATGTCACTATCCAATTAGTTGCATAATAATCATTAAAACTATTAATCATAGATAAATGTATATAAACTCCTTCGTGTAACACAACAATCACAATCTTTAAATAAATAGCTCTATTTGTCTAAAACTCAACAAGTTATCAAGATGTAAACATGAAAGCATATGTATGAAGGGTGGTAAATATGCTATTTGTTGCTTGAAGATGTGAGGTTAATAAACTATATACACAAAACATATAAACATGAAGTTTTTTATTAAGGTTCAAATAGGTTTTGAAGGGACTCGAAAATTTTTAACATTAAGTTGCCAAAGAGATAAAAACTAGTAAACCGATAGAAAACCATCAGCAAAAATTAGGCCAAAAAACAAAGATCAACAGAAAGCCAGAAAAGCTTATTTTAAGTTCCTGAGAGCCTCCAAAACCTCGACTTCTAGTTGAGTCATATTATTGAAGGCAAAATTTCTTTAGGTCTTGGATGTCTTGATAGGATTGTTCCACAATTCTTTTTAAATTTCCTCTAGTGCACTTGCATGGGTCATTATCCTCCTCCAGCCCCTTCATATTGGCCAACACTTCAACATCCACCATAGCCCATTTCTGCTGATATTTTTCTAATTTTCCAACCAGGGTATTAAAATTATCAGCTAAATTCTTAACCACTATGTGGTTAAAATAAACAAGGTAGATGAGGCTGTCATTTATATTTTTAAACTTTTTCTCTAGGTATTGAATTCTTCCTTCATAATCGTTTTTCATAGCTTTCACATTTTTTAAAGTCTTTTGCAGATAATCAACAATAGACTTCCTTTCATCCTCACTCCACAACCCCTCATTGCTTCTTTCCTATTTGCTACTGACTGAATGGAGCTTGAGATTGATGTCCTTAATTTCATGAAAAATCCATTTATTCATTCTAAAATTACCAACCACTGTATTACGAGCTATAGCCAACACATCATTAGGGTTTTCATAATTATGGTTAAGGAAAGGAGAGTTGGCATTGTGATCTGTCGAGAAGGAGGGTCTCCCTTCCCTATTGGTGGTACACACATACTCTTCAAAAATACTATGAATAGACGAGTCAGTCACAAATTTGATTTTAGAAATAGGGGATTCCTCACAAATTTTGACATATTAGACCCCTTATTCACCTAAAAAACTCAAACTCAGACTCATCATCCTCAATTTTCCAATAATCTCCTTCAATAAAATGAATCTTTGAAAATTATTCCTCAGAGGTAGACTCCTCATTATATGGAACATGGGAGATTTTGGAGGGAGATGAGATGGATTTTTAATGCTCATAAATCAAGAGCAACAAACCCTCATGGAGAACCGAATTTTTCTTAGGATCTTTCCTATGATCTTTGATACTAGCATTAATCAAGGAAAGAAAATAGAATGGAAAGGAAATTTCTACTTTATGCCTGAAATGATTAAGCAACACAAAGTGATGACCAAAAACCCTAGTGTAATGACCATCCATAGAAAAGTATCTCATGAGTACCTTGAGCACAACCCACCATAGAGATTTAACTTGGCTTATGTCATAGTCACTCTTGAACACTTTAACCATGTTCTTCCTCTCTTTCACAAGGGCTTCACTTAGTGAACTTGCATTATATCACTTGTGTTCATGGCATACTAAATAATCCCCCTATTTTCAAAAAATATTGCCCTAAACTCCTTTTTTTCCCACCCCCTCCCAAAATGCAGCCTAAATTAAAAGTCGCCCTATCTGCACCAAATATTGCATTTTTTCCTAGACCGAATTAAAAACCCCCCTATTTTCACCGATGGGCAATATATTGTACCCTCATTTTTAGGATATTAAACCTCCCAATATGAATGCACGTGATATGATATTGCTTATTTAGTAAATCCCTCGTGCTCTCTTTCTCCTCTTTGGGGAATTTATTGATAGCCACCTTCGAAAATGTTCTATCCCTAAACACCTTGGCCCCTTCAGTCGACAACCTTGTAACTTTCGCAATGAAATTCTCATCAATGTTAAAATTTCTCCGAAGAGAATTTTTTCCATCTTTCCAACCCTTAGCAAACTTAGCAATTATTTCAGGATCAAAATCATGGAGCTTCTCAAGGAAGGAGGTAACACCTCTCCTCTCCAGAATTCTCTAGATTGCAACATTATTCTTGAACTCCTTGTAGTTTATGTTTTCAGTTGTTTTTCTTTCTCCACCTATCTTCAAATAGTCTCTTGAATTTTCAGTCAAAGCAAGATTAGATAGAACAAAGGAAAACCCAACTAAAGCCATAGGCACCCAAAAAGCATGGGAAGGGCAATGAAAATTAGGTCTAGAAAATATCCTTATAGCCAATCCACTCCACATAATTATGGAAATTAGTGCAAAAACAAATAGCCGCAACATTAAGGAATAGAAAATTAGACACTTTGCGCATAAGTCAGGTATCATATCTTATCAAGGAGTTAGCATCCTTTGGAACATGATCTCCAAAGTGCCAAGTCATCTGTTTATTCGCATGAACCCCCTCATTAGCATAAAAGTCCACCACTCTATTGGCTTCTTGGAAGGCATGCGAGATATGAACTTTTTCAAAGGAATTTATAATGTTCAAAGATTTATTAATTCACTTTTCAATGGTCCATGAAGGTTTTTGAATACCCTTAAGGAATTGTATTATGTTGTTCGAGTCTCCTTCTAACCACACCATCTTGCTATTAAGAAGTTTAGTCATGCTCAAACCATGGTATGCAGCTACAACTTTAGCAAGGTGGTTTGTCTGACATCCCAAGGGGTGTGCCACCACTGAGGGGAACCTACCATTATCATCTCTAACCACTCTCCCACACCCAACTGGCCCAGGGTTTCCCTTGGCCGCCCTATCAAAATTGACTTTCATCCAGCCAAAAGAAGGAAGATTCCAAAAAACATTATCTTTGGGAGATTTAACATGCCTAAAAACTATGGATATATCAAATTGAATCTTCCATTTAGAAGCCACCCAATGATCATAATGAGAGCACAACTCCTTACCTTGACAAATAAACTTAGAGCTAGCAATATTAAAATTTTCAAAGATAGCTCTTTTCAAGGACCACAGAAGGCTCAAGGCCAAGTTTAATGTAAGAGAAATCTATTGGCTAAAAGGATCTTGGATAGATGACAAAATGACCCAATCCAAATTCCATTTCTAGAGAAGAAGACCCCAAACATAAGGAGGCATAGGAACAATTGAGAAACAAATGAGAACATGACTCAAAGTCTTCATGATAGAGAAACATCTATTAGCTTAACATATGCTTCTCTTGCAAAGATTGTCCAAAGTATCTTATTTTGGAAAAATATCAAAAAAAATATGTTAACTGTCAGGGTGAGGGCATTGATCCATGCTCCCTGCCCAAGTAGGGGGAAGGGATGGGGAAGAAGCCTACAAGGAGACAACCGAAGCAACATAGTACATACCCGATGAGGTAGCCTTCCACACTAGCAAATCCTCTACCTCCTGATGATCCACCACAATGGAATTCAAGGACAATTGAAGGGGGAGAAGATCATTGCTGATAACTAAAAGATTAACCCACCTCCCATTAACGCAATAATCTGACACCAAATGTCCAAATCTGACAATATAATCTTCCTTAAATAGCCCAAAAGAAGATTATTATACAAAGATTCATGTCCAATCCAACTGTCCTCCCATAAATTAATCAATCTTTCTGGTCCCACTTTCTAAAAGATACCTTTATCTAGAATAAACTTAGCTTGAATCACAGTATTCCAGAGGAGGGATCCATTAGGATTGGAAGTCTGATTATTTAAAAAATCCCTAAAAACATCAACATGATGTAAATATTTAATCCTTCAGATAGAGTTCCACTCCCCCTTGGAATTGAATATTCTCCATATCTATTTTGCCAGTAGAGCATTATTGAACTCTTTAAGATTTCTCAAAACAAGCCCTACCTATTTCTTAGGTTTGTAGACACTATCCCTTCCTTTCTTCTAGTCCCGCCAATAGGAATCATTTCTGAATCTTCTCAACGGTCTCCACAAATTTGGAAGGAATTTTGAAAAGACATAGAGCATAAACTAGTAAATTCTGGAGGGAAGACTAGAGGAGCTAAATCTTCTTTGCTTGACAAGAACCCCTTTCTAAACATATAAACATGAAGTTTTTTTCAATATAAACAGAATGTATAAAGACTAAGTTATGTTTTGGAAAAATATATCAAAGCCTATAATAGTAAGATTGTAAATTCCATGATATATAATCATGAAGAAATGTCAAAAAATACCACTTACATGAAGAAACATGAGCATCTTACTCAACATTAACACGTGCCTTCTATTAAACCTATCATGAATCCGTAAAATTGAATCTAAAAATCATAAATCTAAAAAAAACTTGAAATCAATTAAAAACTGCTATCAAAGCACTAGTTGACACCCTTATCATGAAACCTTCAAAGAAACTTGCTAACATCTAGTTACAATGAAAATTCACAAAAATTATCTTATATGACATAATTTTAAATTTAACATTGAAATTTTTAAGAACCATTATCATTTGAAACATAAAAAATAAGATTAATGAATTTATGCAATTCTGAGATCAGATTGAAAAGGAGACCACTGTATTTAGAATTCACAAGAATGAATATTGATACTACAGACATGTATAGTATGTTTTGAGCAATAAAAAACCTAAATTGCCAACAAATTTTTTTTACTGAAAATCTTATTTAATATGAAGAAACCTCACTAAAACCTTGTTTTCTAGGATCAAAAATCATTTTAAAAGATTTATTTTTACTTATGTTATCTTGTCTTGAAGATGATATTATCCTTTTATTATTGACATGAAGACAACATAAAAAGACATTAAATATTTGTCATTCTAGACCTGATTTTCTTTAAAGAATACAGAGGCTGCTACAATATAATGTAAAAGGTGGCTTTGTATTTTCTATCTGAGTTAACAAAAAACATAAATTACCAAATTTAAGGAACAAAATAAATAACATAAAAATACATATAACATAAGTCATCAATAAATTTTGAAATATTCATCATGGGACGAAAGCATTAGGAAAAACTGGCATGGAATCAAGATTCCTCCCTCCTTTGGGCAAAAAGACAATATGAGAAAGACCGCTATCTGGTCTCCTCCAAAGCTTGGCTAGATAAAACTAAATTTTGATGGCGCCTCTAGAGGCAACCCGAGTCCTTCAAGCATAGGATATGTAATTAGAGATCACACAGAAGCAACTCTTGGGAAAATGGCAAAACCGATTTCCCCAGACACAAACAACATAGAAGAGTTCAAAGCATTGCAATTTGGACTGATAGATTGCATAAAACATGGTTTTAATAACATCTTAGTGGAGGGTGACTCAGAGATAGCAATAAATGCAATCAAGAGGAAAAACACTCCAAATTGGAGATTGCAGGGAATTCTAGAAAACATAATTGCAAGCCTGGACAAGATTGAAAACTATGAAGCTAAGCACATCTATAGAGAAGCAAACTCATAGGTAGATGTTCTCTCAAAAATAGCTGCTCAAGGAACCTATCTCTACAATTGGGTTCTCGGAAATCTGCCTGTTATTCATGCAGACCATCGCCCCTGATAGGCAAGGGTCCTAGAGGTTTTTATTTCAGATACAAGAGTCTCTTCAAGAATATGCAGAATCTCCTTAAAGCTTCGCTACCTGGGAAAACATTAAATTTAACCTTGGCGGCTAAGTGTAACGACTATTTCAATTCAAATTTAAATCTTACCTTTTTCGGGGAGAGTGGGCTCGTATTCAATTACGTCATCCAAACTGCAGTCATGCCCTAAGCTTTCCTTGATCCTCCTTACGAGATCTAGCTACCAAACTGTCAAATCAACTTATGGTTTGTGTGGCCTGAACGAGAGATTTGGCATGCCAAGGACAAACATCCCTCGCCACCTTTGCTGGCAAATTTATTGCATATCCATCCCTCATTATTTGGTGTTAAAGAGTGCGCCAACCTACTTTGCATTAGTTTTCTGCATTCTGTTCTCATTCTCATTCTCTTGCTAATTATTCCCAGAGTCTTGGTTTCTCCTTCTTGTTTGATAGATTGCATTGTCATCCATGTCGACAGAGCCCCCTTTTGGTTTCATTATGAGTGTGTATCCCAGACCCATCTCTTGTTTTGGAGTAGACACTCCAATTTCCCTCTCGGCGTCGACGCGCCAAGTTTCATTCCAAAACATTACAGACCTGAGGCTCAAGCGCCTCCTCCTCTACTTGGATTTCCCTCTCATTTCGGCAGTCAAGATGATCTTGGGTAGCAAACACCTGAACAGAGACGAGTATCCTCGGGATAACACTAGCATCTCCTTAAGGTTTGTTGCCTCTCTGCTAGACCTAAAACTTGCCAAGCAGGTAGTTTGGACCCTCACTAAGTAGATTTTTTCAGAGGAGGTCACCCAAGAGCTCCAAGAAATTCTAAATAAGGCAATTCATGACTTTGGGGCTCCTCGGCCAGGCGATAGAATCCTATTCAATGCCTATGGAGAACTAATTAACTATTATCCTTTCCTGCTCGACCTGAAAGGAAAAGACTTGGATAGGCATCAGGTTTTCACAGGAGTTGGCCTTGGCTACCTTAAATGGCGGTTGCTGGGAGATAATTCAGAAGACCCAGGCAGAGAGGATGACTTAATTTAGTTCGCAAGACTCAACAACATTCTGCCTCTGAAAACAGAAGATGAAAACCCTCAAACGGAACAGGCATGCAGGGGTAGCGCTAGTAGGGGTCGTCGCGGGTCCAGACTTGGTCGTGGCAGGGGTCGCCCTCCAAGAAGAGGCCGTGGGAGTGTGAGGAAGGAGCACCTACCATCTGAAGCCCACAAGGAAATTGCAAGCTAGGTTCCCTTTTAGTTACTTTAAAGCTTACTATTTTGACTCTCGAGCGAGTATTTGTTCTTATCAGCATAATCTTTGTTAATAGGGCAGCAAGCTTCAGCCATTTAGACTTTAATTTTTTTTATATAAAAAGGGAGTCCTTAGACTTATATATGTTAATTTGGAAGGACTCCTTATGCCTTCCATGAACTACCTGGTTGCATTCCTTCTTCTCTTTCAGAAGGCATTTTGATGCTTCCATTTTGAATTCTGTTAAAAATCTATTTGCTATCTTAGCTCTGTAAACTCTACATAATCAATATAATTATGGCTTTGCCTTTACCAATAAAAAAAAAAAAATAGAAATATATTTACATATCGTAAAATAGAAAAAAGCCAGGAAAAGAAGCACATTACTAGTTATGTTTAGAAAACCAGTCTATGATAATCTATACAAAATGATCATTACAATTAAACTTAAACCCAAATGCCTCTGCATAATCATTTTTGGGAAAAAAGGATAGGATAGAAAACAAAATTTAGTTTGTTTGTAGGTTACTTTTATTTATCTAAAATATTTATGACATTGACAAATAGTATGATGTGCTTGCAAATGAGAATTCTTTCTCAATGGTAATGATGTAGTTGTCCATTGCAAGTGTGAAGGTGTCTTCTATTTGGAATCTACCCAAAGGAAATTGCTGTAATTTCATGGAAGTTATCTTCTGAGAGATTTTTATACTATTTATTTTTTTAAATTATGCATTTCAAGTAGCAATTGACATAATATTTTTTATTCTATAATTTAAATGTTTTTATTAAATTTACATTAGTTTTTAAAAAAATTATATGAACTTAAAATGATATATTTTTTTGTAGAGAATAATATACCTAAAATTATCACATCCATAATTAAGTAGTTCTATGTTAAAGCAGAAAATGACCAGAGTCTACGTTTGAAATTAAATTGCTTATTATATTTCATATTGCAATATTGAGTTCTTGAAAATGATTAATACCTAGAATTTTTTTTGTTCAATAAAAGTGGATTATTCCACTAAACTTTTTTATTAATATTTTTTATTTTTTACATAGGATTCAAATAGCATACCGGAGAAGAACCCTGGGAAGAAAACCTCTGGTCACAGCTCATAAAATAAACCTATAGTATCTAACAGATTAGTTTATACATCCCGCCCAAAACCACATACAAAATGTAGTCACAACACATATAATATCAGTTTTAAATAGAGTCCATATGGCAATTTGCAAACCCATCGGATAATTTTCAAATGTAGACTCCACAACTGCTATCAATGGAAGAAGACAAAAATTTCCAAAGCCCTCTGCCAACCAACATTAATACATGAAATGAAAAGGGAAAGCGGGAATAATTATCATCATAAAATTTTACATCAACATTACTCAAGAAAATCACATAACTATTGCTGCAAACCTTCACATACCCTAGAAGGAATTTCCTCAAAAACCCACCTCTCGCTTATTAGCATTACTATCAATGGCTAAATTTACCAAATAATCTGCAATCTTATTAACTTCTCTGTAACAATGGGATAACAAAAATGATTCAAACAATTCTAAATTTTGTAAAATGAGATCAAGTATATACTGCAAATTCCAACAATTCGATTTCTTTTTTATAACACATTGAATAATCACCATAGAGTCACCTTCAATTATTAAGTCCTTAATTCCCAAAGAGATTGCCATATCCAATCCAAAAGACAAAGCATGGAATTCCACATAATTGTTAGTTTTAAAACCAATAGCATGACACTTAGCTCGAATAAAATTTGCATTGTGATCATAAATTACCATGCCTACCCCAGTCGGCCCAGTGTTACCATGAGAGGCCCCATCAAAATTCAGTTTAAAGTGCCCCTATGGAGGAGGTTTCCATCTAGCAGAGCATCTCTTATCTATTGCATCATTATTTTTTAAAATTGAACCATGAGAGGGTAAAACCGACAACATCTTCCAAACTCTAGTAACTCTACTATCCTAGTGCGAAAAAGAAGTAAGATTTTCCAAATTCTTATAAATAAATGACAAAGCAACCTCAGAGATTGAAGACTCAATTTTTAATAGAACCTCAGACACAGGAGAACTTGTTTTTTTAAATATCTTGTTGTTTCTCTCTAGCCAAACATTCCAAATCACAATAGATGGAGATATGATCTAAAGGCATGCATAAAAAGATGAGGCAAACATAAAGGGCCAAGATCTAAAATAGGAAATGAGATCCTTACCAATAACAAAGGATATATTTAACTTCTCAAACAACCACTGCCAACATTCATAAGCATAATCACAATGTAGGAACAGGTGTGAAGAAGATTCTGAATTTTTGTTACAAAGGACACAAGGGAAAACAACAGTAATACCAAGCCTGTCCAGTCTTGTACCTGTAAGAACTCTGTCATGAACTACCAACCAAGAAAAGGCTCCAACTTTAGGAAGACAAGCCGAATGCCAAAACAACTTATAAGGCCAGGATGATAAATCTTTAGCAACCATAAGAGAGTTGTAACCATCTTTAACAGTGTACTTACCAGAAATATTCTTTGTCCAAATAAGTTCATCCTCAGAATCAGAAAGAAATACAATTCTATCCCCCAAAATCTTCTCAAAATCTAATTTCATACTCTGATCAACATCTAAGAAATCAATCGACTTCCATCTAGCTAGCTTAAGGAGTCCACTAGTCACAATTTCAAAATAATTTGCTACAAAAACACCCCAAAGGGAGGAAAGAATAGTGATCAGAGGAGACCAATCCCTAATATTCACCAGAGGTGTGTGTCCATTCCATACTTCATCCCAGAATCTAACCCTTTTACCATTATGAACAATCCATGAGAGATGAGGCAAAATAACTGATCTACATTTACAAAGGAAATTCCAAATAGCAGAACCCGAGGCAAATTTGAGGCTTTAAAAATGTACTCTCTCGGTCCATTATTTAAATATTTGGCAAACATAATTTGTGCCCATAAGGAGCTAGGCTTGTCATATAATTTCCAAACCAACTTAGCACCTAAGGCTAAATTATGATTCTCCAGACTACGAATTCCTGTTCCCCCAAGTTCCTTAGGCAAACATACCTTATCCCATGCAATTATGGGGAGTTTCTTCTTGCCATCTTTATTATTGTTCCAAAGAAAATCTCTAAGAGTATCTTTTAAACTAACAATAGCTCTTCTTTTGGAGACTTCAAAACAGACATGATATATATGGGAACAACATTCAAAACAAACTTGATGAGAACAATTTTACCTCCCAAAGTTAACCATCTATGATTCCATGAGAGAATTCTTTTAGAAATGATCGAAATAATCTTATCCCAAAAACCAATCTTATCCTGTTTAACAAAGAAAGGAATCCCAAGGTAAGTACATGGAAGATTTCCAGTCTCAAATCCCCAAAAGGATTGCAACCTATGTTGAACCAGTTGTGATGTATTAAGGAAGAAAATCTTTGATTTATCACCATTCACTTTCTGACCAAAAAATGATGCATAATTTTGTATTATTTCTTTAATCACTTTTGCCTCAACTAACAAAGAATGTCCAAATAACAGAGTATCATCTGCAAAGAGACAATGAGAAATAATTTGGGGAATATTCTGAATCCTTATACCTTTCCAAAGCCCCCCCACTTTAGCAACCCTAATAGCCCAACTAAAGGTTTCAGCTAGTAGAATAAACAAAAAGGGAGAAAGGGGATCTCCCTATCTCAAACCCTTGGAGGAAGTGAAAAAACCATAGGGAGAACCATTAATTAAAACCGAGAATCTTGTAGAAGAAGTACATGCACGAATCCATTTGACCCAGGCCTTGGAAAAACCTAACTTTTTAAGAACAACACATAAAGCCCCCCACTCTATTCTATCATAAGCCTTCACCATGTCTAGTTTAAGTATCATGGTCGGGGTTCTTTGGGTGGAAATAGAATGCAGCACCTCATGTGCTACAATTGCACCCTCTGTCGTCTCCCTTCCAGGAACAAAACCACCTTGCTTTGATGAAATGATCCTAGGTAGAATTTTTGCCAACCTAAGGGAAATTGCCTTCGTAAATATCTTATACAAAGTGTTACATAAAGAATTGGGGTGGAAGTCAGTAATGTTAGAGTATTCGAGTATTTACTTGATTAATTAAACATTCTTTGTTTAATTATTTAAGTTCCCTTCATCTCTTTTACACTTAAGCTAACTTTAGGTGCATATAATTAATTATTTTAATTAATTATTATGTGCAAACCTAGGTTTTCCCTTTTAAGGTTTCTTAACTTATTAAAGGTTGAGCTCTTTCTTTTCATTGTATGAAGAAGGATTATTATTGACAATACATTTTGGAGCATATTTTTCCTGTGTATTCTTTCTTTCTGTGATTTGCTTCATTGCTTCTCCTTGTAATAGGTTTTTCAGCTATCAAAGATTATTTGGGCTCCTATGGTGTTGTATTTTCTCAACTCCTATATGGTATCAGAGCTTCAGATCTGCAGCTGCCTATTCTTGTTTTGAGAATTTTTGCTTTGGAAGTAGATCTGGGGTTTCAGGAATTTTTTATGTACCTAGGGTTTGACCTTTTTTTTGAGAACTTTGGGCCTAAACAAACCTCAGGATCGTGCTCAGAAGGCCCGAAAATCCCTATGGTCATATAAAATTTGACCTATTTTGGTTCCTGAGCCTCTGGGAAATTTTTTTTTCTCAAATCCAAGCTGTACGGCCTTGGCACACAAATCGAGAAAAAAATTGAAAAAAAATAAATTTTTTTTTTCCTTTTTACGGCATGTAGGTCGAATTTTTGCTTTTTTATTAAAAAAATTTATTCAAAAAAAAAAAAGGTTTTTTTAAAAAAAAAATTTGGGAAAATTTTTTTGTGGGTACCGCAAGGTACCGGACTAACAGGCCTGTCAGATCTGTTAGTCCGGCCCCTGTGGCCCCCGCCGACGGCCCCTTTGTCCTTCTCTGGCTACTACTATTGTTTCCCTGGCTCTCGAAGGCTTAGTCTCTAGCCCTCGCCGGCCATGCAACTCCCGGTCTCCGGCCCCCGCCGGCCATGCAGCTCCTGGCTTCGCTGCCGCCACCCAGCCTGGCCCTGCAGCACCACCAGGCACCCAGCTCCCTGGCCTTCCCGCCGCCTGGCCGTCGCCTCCCTGTGCTGTTGGCTGCCCGGCTTGGCCGCCACCTGCAGCATTCCTGGCCTCCTCTTCTCCCAAGCCGCCACCTGCGGCCCACTGCCGCCCATCCCACCGCCACCTGCAGCACCTCCGGCCAGCTCTGCCACCAGAGCTCCTCCCAGCCACCGATCCTCCGCTCGGCCTGCCGCTCAGCTCCGCCTGGCCCCGCCGCTTTGCTCCTCCCTGCCATCGGAGCTCAACCAAGCCGCCATTGGTGCACCACCGGAGCGCCGCTCCTTGGCCACCAGACCACCCACTGGCCACCAGACTCCCTTTTTTGGCTTTTTCAGGGGGGGTTTGGTTTTTTGGCTCTATCTTGGGCATACAGAGTCATTTTTTTGAAAACAAATAGGCGTCGAAAAGCTGGTTCTGAGGCCGACCTCATGGTGTTGGTATTTTTTTCCAATTTTTCTGTTTGACTATGTTTTTTTGCAGTCAAAGTGAGGTTTCTTTTTTGCACTCTGGGAGATGTAGAATGAGCATCCGACCTCCATTTTTTGAAAACTTTATATTTTTGAAAAGTTTGTGTTGTGTACTTTCCAGAAATATAAGTTTTTTTTCTAGATTCTACTCCATGCATATTTTATTCAGTTTTTTGCTTTTCAGCACTCTGGTGGATATCGTGGTTCTTTCAAGTCTTGGGATCTTTTTTCTAAGTAGGGTGTCTCTGTTTTGATTCTCATTTCTATTTCCAGTCTTCTTATCATTGTAGCATTGTATATATGCAAACGCACTGAGATAAAGTGCCATCATGCATTGTTTACTTGGAATCTTGCATATCTTGTGTCTTCTTGTACATGCACTATTGATCAAGTGCCATGAGGGGGTTGATGTTTGCCTGTTGTTTGCCATCTTCCTTTGTCAAGTGAGTGTTCGTTCCATGACATTCACCTCATGATGATGTGTCTCAGCACCTTTGATGTTCTTGGTTCTTCGTCATGCGATTTTTTTGGCTATCCTTTTTAATGTTCCTGTCCCTCTCCCACTTCCGCATTATGGGGAGGTTTATCCTGTTGGTTCTACTGCTTCCGTGGTTCGATTGATCAGCTCTTTAGGCTTTGGTTTCTCATGCCATTTGTATCTTCGATTTTAGTTGTTTTTTCTTTGTTTGCCTCCTGATTCGAGTAGTGTCATTTGAGGGCACTCATGCAGATTACAGTCTTCTCTACCTGGTCATGTTCTAGTTCAATGGAGGTTCTTCAGATCAACAGTTATTTTTTGACAGAGTTTGTAGGTTCTTCATGCTTCAATGATATTCTTTTCCATCTCTTTTTGGAGTAGAGTTTTGTTCCCATGTGGTTTTCACTATTTCTCCAGTTCATAGAGATTTCATTGTATTTGGGTGCCTGATCAGACCTTGTTGCCGGGACCCATCTTTATTGCTTTCAATAGTTGTTCTAGGTTTTAGCTTCTCCCTAAGTCTAGCTTAAGGGGGGGTGTTAGAGTATTCAGGTATTTACTTGATTAATTAAACATTCTTTGTTTAATTATTTAAGTTCCCTTCATCTCTTTTACACTTAAGCTAACTTTAGATGCATATAACTAATTATTTTAATTAATTATTATGTGCAGACCTAGGTTTGCCCTTTTAGGGTTTCTTGACTTATTAAAGGTTGAGTTCTTTCTTTTCATTGTATGAAGAAGGATTATTATTGACAATACATTTTGGAGCATATTTTTCCTGTGTATTCTTTCCTTCTGTGATTTGCTTCATTGCTTCTCCTTGTAACAGGTTTTTCAGCTTTCAAAGATTATTTGGGCTTCTGTGGTGTTGTATTTTCTCAACTCCTATAAGTAAAAGTCTTAGTATCCTCTTTTTTAGGAATATTTGCAATCATTGTAGTATTAAGTTCTTTTAAAATAGACCTATTTCTCCTAGCTTCCTCGAGAGCCAATAAAACATCATTTCCCACAAAATCCCAACATTTCTAAAAAAATAAAGGAGTAAAACCATTTGGTCCTGGAGCTTTATTTGGATTCATGGCAAAGATAACACTCTTAACTTCTTGTAAGGAAAAGGGAGACATCAACATCTTATTGTCTTCCAAAGATACTAAAGGAGGAATATTAGACATAATATCATTGCTGAGATTTCCATTTTCTGAAGATAATAATGACTTAAAAAACCTTACTGCCTCTGAAGCAATGTCCTTCAGCTCCATCAATAAATTCCCATTCTAACATTGAATACAAGATATCCTATTCTTACATCTTTTAATCTTATTTGAAGAATGAAAAAAATTTGTGTTCCTACCACCATCTGAAAGCCATAACTCTCTAGATTTCTCTCTCCAATAGATTTCCTCTCTAGCTAACACCTCCTCAAGTTGTAATTTTAGTGACTTCAATTCATCAAAAACTTGTGGCACCATACCATGTTGAAGCACATGAGTATTAAGACACTCAATCATATCTTGAATCCTTTGTTTCTCTTGAAAAATATTCTTAAAATGCGAGATATTCCATTCCCTAATATTCAATTTCAAATAACTTAACTTCTTAGCAATCTGAAACATATGGGACCCAGAACAAAAAGGAGCAGAATTCCACCATTTCATAAGCAGAGGCAAAAATGAAGAATCCCTAAACCACATGGGCTCAAATTTAAATGGAGACTTAAAAGAAGCCCTATCCTCAATAGCTGAAAGGGAAATTGGAAAATGATCAGAACGCGAGACCGATAGAATAGAGGAAAAGAATTGAAAATCTTAATCAATCCAATTCTCAGATAACAAAAACTGATCTAATCTCTTAGCAATCTGAGAAAAATCCCTTCTCATGTTTGTCCATGTGAAAACCCCATTCTGAGACTTACAATAAAAAAGGCTCATATCAGAAATGAAATCCCCAAAGTCATCCATAATCCTTTTATTAAGGGCAACACCTCCTCTCTTCTCATCTAAATCAATGATAGCATTAAAATCACCCCTGAAGATAATAAAGGAACCATGTCTTAAGGGAGAAGAAATCTTCTTTAATTCACCCCATAACTTACTCTTTCCTTGAATTCTCGATGAAGTATAAATGTTAAAAAGCCAGAATTTAACCTTCAAAATATTGCTTATAACTAAAGTCAACATCCAATTTGTAGCAGATGCCGCTAACTGTACCTCAATATTATAATTATTCCAAAGAAGTGCCAAACCTCCTGAAGCACCACAAGCAGGAGAAGAAAGAAAATTCCACCTTCTCCAAGATGAAAAAACCAAATCAGTAGACTCCTTTGACAACTTTGTTTCTTACAACATAAAAATATCACACTTAATTAAGTCCATCTGGGACTTAAATAAGCGTCTCTTGTTAGGGGCATTTAAGCCCCTAACATTCCAAGAAATAATTCTCATTGTCCTCGAGGGGAGGCCGAAGCTCCCCTCTTCCCACTAATCGGAGAATTTTTGCTTTCCCCAAAGCAACCTTGCAAATTACGTTTCACAGCCCCTAATCTTGTCATAGGAGGACTATTCACAAATATTTTACTCCTCTTTCTTTTTACACTTACAAGAGTTAGGCATGTTTTCTTAGGCCTACCAAGAGAGACCGAACGCCTCCCTTGCTCACCAGCAGGAGAAAGGGACAAAGTCTTTTGAATTCCAGCATCAATTTCCATTTGAGTCTTAAGATTATTTGGGGGCCTACCTCTCCCAGGAGAAACCATTGATGGTGAAAAAACCAAAGTTGTTTGGATAATTGGTGTAAACTCTTGCATGACTTTGGAGAAGCCAGGATAATTGGATTATCTTCAAAACCCAACTCTGTTGTAGCCAAAACCGCAAAAGGATTAGCAGATGCAGAAATTGGAAGGGTCAAGTTTATACCCCCCAAATCATTCTCAATTGAACAAACAACTCTATCAGTAATACCCTCATCCATCTAATGTGCATGATTGTTAAAAATATCATTTACTTGTTGTACCAGAATCTCATCTGGCACAATAACAAGGACAACCTCTGACGGATTACTATTCCCTAAGGAAGATTCATTAGCCATATTAATTTCAACATTCAGAGGGGAATTATTAGACACCAAATTCTTAATTTCCTGAACTAAAGAAGCATCATTAGGAAAACCTATGGTAGGTACTTGTTTAATAGTTTCCATATCAACCACTGCATTTTTATCTAAATTCACATTCTTTGAAGAATCCAAAACCTCCTTATGAGTGCATGAAGACAAATTGTCGTCCTTACCCTTTATGTGATTATTTGGCATCTTAGGGTAATCTATAGTCAATGGATGATCTACTCCATTTATCGGGGGATTACCATCCATCACTATACCCCCGTTATTAGAAAATGTCTTCAGTAAAGATGAAAGTGAGACCAAACCCGGAGTGTGATCATTTGGTTTCCCATAACTACAACACAATGGATTATTTTCAAGATTAATGTGACCTGTTTCTACCAACTTATGCGAAGAGACATTTCCACATCCTTCAACCGAAGGTCCTGCCGACAAACTATCTTTATTAAGGGATTTAGGGATAGACCCAACAACCTGCTGGTTTTTCTTAAAATCCATAAGTAATGGAGCATCCAAAAGTAAAGGAGACTTAAGAAGCTCCGAATCTAATTTCTCAATTGACTGGTGCCAAATACCATCATGAGACTTGATATTATAAGTACGGGGGCAAACATTGTTAGGGTTAATAAGAACACAAATTTTTACCAGAACCTCCCCCTCCACAAAGTCCATTTTAGATGTTAAAAAAGTTCCAATAGTATTTCCAATTTGCTCAAGAATGTCCGGATCCATAAATTCAAAAGGAATTTTAGGTAAACCAAACCAGAAAGGAATAAGTTTCGAACTAGACCAAGCGGGAACAAAAAAAGGTTTCCAAGCTGCAATTGAAATTAAATGTTTTCCAAACCAATGATGCGAAGTTCTTAATACCTCATCTCTGAAAGAAGGAGAATCAAAGACAATAATAAAAGCATTTGCAGACAATAATTGAAAATAATGCATATCCCCCCATCTTTTCTGCAATTTATGATAAAGATTTAACAAACTAATTTGATCACCCCAAATTTCCTCAAAAATAGCATTCATATGCAAACAATTCGCTTTCTTATCAACATAGGAACCCAGAAGATCGATACAAGGGATAGGAGCCCAAACCTATGATGAAGAAACCCCTGGCAGAATAGGATCAATAGGTATCTTACTTACCTTTTCCAGACTAGCTTCCTTGAGGTTCGCAATTACCTTATTTCCCACCTACTGTGAAGAAACAGAAACCCTAGCCGCAATCTCCTTATTTGCCAAGCCAACAACCCTAGCAAATGTTCGTTGATTGCCCAGATCCAAAGACCATTTCCCTGAAAATCCCTTCAATTGCTTCTCAGAATTCCCTTGATTCACACCATTATTAAAACGCCCTCGAGTGAATCTCCTTCCATTGTTATTCTGCCTCCATGCCACATTGCGTCTGTTTTGAAAGAAGCCTTGAAAGTATTTTGAAATTGGCCGAAAAACCTTGTTATTTCCTAGAATTATTCATATTGAAATAAACAATATTAAACTTTTACATTTAATGATATTATTGTTTGATTTTTTGAATTTATTAATACAATTATAATCATTTAACTTAAATGTGAGCTTATCCAATTCATTAATTCTATAGAAAAAATGCCACCTTTTTCCATTTTCAAAATTGTACAATTAAAAATGATTCTCATCAAACTAAAAAGGGGTAAAAATTTATTCAAATGAGAAGAAATATCAAGCTTCACTAAATGATCCAACTTTTGAAACAAATCCATTTGGCATATGATCAAAAGCCCTAAAAATGATTTTCATACCATACATATACATTATGTAAAACAATTTCTTATATCAATACTATACATAACTCCCAAATACCCAAAGAAGAAATCATAACCTCAAGAAATTGATAATAACATATAGTAAAGCTCTTCTTGCCCTTTCTTCATTTCTCCTGGTAAATATTTTATCTAGTTACCTCATCCAAAGAAAATCATTCACATCATTATTGTACACTGCTTAAATCTCTGTAATTCATTGGATAGAGCAATTTGAAAAACAATTAAAGACCCTTAAAAAAGGAATCTGTCCATCAAAAACATCCACCGCGCATGACACAAATGACATAACTAAAGATGATAGGCAACTTTCCTTGATTGCTAAAGATTAGCTAATATTACATATTCACAAATACTATATAATTTTTCTGTCATATTTTTTTTATTAATAAATAAATTTTTCTTTTTTTTCTTGGTCTGTCAAAATTGATCATAGTAAAATAACACATTTTATCATACAGATAAAAATGTGAAACTCTTAAAATAAAAGTAATTCATCACCATAATTAAATGTTAATTTTCAACCATCATGATAAAATAAATCTTAATCACTACAAACAGACCTAGAATTTGACAGTGATGGTTTTTAATTCCAATGCCTTTCATTTTAAGTTTTAAGAAAAATATGAGGTGTCAAAAAAAAAATCCATCCCTTCTACTCTACATTTAATTACTATCTTACTATCATGTATCCTATTTTATAGGTCTCAAAAATTTCTTTAAATGTTTCTTTCAAATGCTTATTATGAGACCATTCATTTAACATTCAATTACCAAAACTCTTTTTTTCTTTGGTACACCAAAAGAAATTAAATTCCTTGTCCTTTCATTATTCATATAAATTTAGAAAACAATGATAAAATAGTAATATATGTAAGAATCTTAAATTTATTAAGTTAGTTTTTAAATTCATATGAGTTAATAATTACTAATTTACTAATTACAAAAGTTAAAATATTAAATAATATATAATAATATATTATGACACGTTTATAAATTTATATTTAAGACAATCTTAAAAAAATATATATAAAAATAAAATTAACTAAATTTCCAAATTCATATAGAAAATATAAACAATTTAAAACTTCATATGAAAATATTTTAAAAATTAGAAACAGTTATATTTTAGCATTTCAATCATGGCAAGTTTCTAAATTGATATTTAAGACAATTATCTTAAAAATATTTTAAAAAGTAAATAAAAATAAATTGACTAAGTTTCTAAATACATATAAGAAAATAGAAACTATTTTGAAAATTTATATTAAAATATTATAAATTTTAAAAAATTATATCTTATTATTTTTCAAATAAATTTATATTTTTATAATAAACATTCTAAAAAATGTCTATTAACATTATAAATTAAAATACTAGATAATATATATATTACTTACTATATTTTTTTTATAGTTTATTAATAATTTGAAGTGTCATGTATACTTTTAAACGACCATATAACCTGTCAAATTGCAGGCCTGACTACAAATAATATTATTATATATTGAAAGGGGCTAATCTTGACAGTAGTTGTTATGCATTAACGGTGGGTAATCTTAGTACCAGTTGTTATGCATTTACAGAGACTAATCTCGACACTAGAAGTAATATTATTGTCCTTCACTCTTAAAAACAGGGAAAAAAAGGGATGATGATATAATGCTTAAATCTTCGAAGCCAAGCTGGAGGCTTGTGCTAATGAAATGTTGTCAAATGCTGCAATTGCAAGAGTAGCGAGGTGGCTGAGTAGGGAAAGAGATATGTGTGCAACTCAGTCTTCAACATTTACATTCAAATCCTACACTATCCTCACTAGAAAAAATGAAAAAAGAAAAGAAAATGGCACTCGCAACAGTTTAGCGGCGATAATACAACAACTAAAGCCTACTTCCTCATTATCTTCATGATCATTTCTTTTCTTTCGATCTGTAATTTGTTTCTGAAATTGTGTAAATATTTCTATTACAAAAATATTATATAATATCATCTTATACAAAACTGCGATAAAATAATTCTAAGATTCTCAATAAATTTTTATTGTGGAATTCCAACAAAATCTAGCATTCTCTTATCCATCCTGCATATGCATGGACGCGTCTATTCTGGCTCCAAAAGTGACCTGTCGTACCAACGACATGCATCGACATACATGTTCGAGACATGCATACCATGCCAATCTGGTGCAGCCACCGGACCCACAGAAAATGACGTGGACTTGTCTTGGACTCGTCGGTTTCAAACGTCGGGGCCTGCGTGAAACTACGTGGACATGCCGGAGGACGATGGATCCTGGGTCAGGGCTCGCGGTGGTGTGTTGTGCATAACACACACATTAAAAGCCATGAAAGACAAACAACCAGCAACAACTACAGATGACCGCGTTCGGACAACAAAATGGTGACAAAAACAAGGTGCGGGCTTCCAAAATGTGCTGACTCCCTCCAAAACGAACAAAATGTCTCGTACGTGTTAGTGACAGGTGGCTTTGTCCTTAGTCAATTTTAGTCATTCATTGAAAAATCGATGATGTACAATGCGCCACTAACAGCCCTAACACGTGTGTTAGGCAAACCGTACTACCTTGCGCCATGTGGAAAAAAGGACTAATGGGACTAATGCAATCACAACCGTTCATTGAAAAATTGACGATGTACAATGCGCCAACGTGTTAGGTAAACCGTACTACGCATCCCTATACCTCCATTTACCTCACGCCATTTTCCGCCTCATGTGGAAAAAAGGAGTAATGGGACTAATGCAATCGCAACCGTTCATTGAAAAATTGACGATTTACAATGCGTCACTAACATGCATGTTAGGTAAACCATAGTACGAGTCCCTGTACCTCTGTTTCAGAAAACCTCGTGCCATTTTTTGCCTCATGTGGAAAAAAGGAGGACTAATGGGACTAATGCGCGATTAAAGCAAGTGTCCTCATTGTTGGACATCCTCATTGTTGAAGTCTTCTGTTGTTGAAGGGAAAGAAGTGCTTGAAGAAGGAGGCAGTGAGTTATTATTGAAGGGCAGCCTGCGTTGTTGAAGGAGGCTTCATCTTTTGCTATTGTTGAAGGGAAAGAAGGAGGCAACGAGTTATTATTGAAGGGTAGCCTACGTTGTTGAAGGAGGCTTCATTTTTGAAGGTTGGCAATTATGTCATTTTCTTTCTGTTTGTATATTCTGGTTTTCAATTCTTTGTTTTCGTTTTTAATTTTGCTTTATATGTAGTGGGAAAATTTTCTTGTTTTGCTTTAGTGGGAAATTATTTTTGTTTTTCTTTAGTGGGAAATTATTCGCGTTAGGGTTAGACATCGCGCGGGACGCATGTTAGTATCAATGTACTATCATTTTGGAGCCATAATAGACGCGTCCGCCGCATTAGGGTTAAAATTGGTGTTAGGATGCCCGCATCTATTTGGTCTGTCATGTCTCGACAAAGCTATTCAGACTTTCTTTTCTCTACAACCTTCACATTTGGCGACATTTCCACTATTGCGCTTTTCGGTATAAGTCTTATTGATAGCCTCATCGGTTATCGACAAGACAATTTTATGCTTTTGCCGCTTATGTTCTATACTGATGAGCCTTATCGGTATCTGATTGTCCGATATAACCGTCATTGACTTCATAATTTAATCAGCGAGAGCGATGCCGATAGGTCTGACCTTGGCCGGATTTCCATGCATTGTTATCAATATATGATATGCCGATCAACAACTAGTATTTGTTGCGTGATTTTATCAAGGTTACTTATCCCGATAGTGTAACTTTGCATTATTTGTAATTTTTACTTCCATAATCAAGAAGGAACTTCTTCCATCCATAAGGGGACACCTTTTCTCATTATGCTTCCTGAGATGTGCACTCGTCTATTTTGGCTCCAAAACCACAGTAAGGATTTAGTAGAATAGTCGCATGCGTGTTAGTTGTGCAATAGCTATGGCGACTCCGTCGTATGGATTGAATAAGCGACGTGTTAGTCCATCCACGATTAACAATTAAATGTACCCAATTAGGTTGACAAGCTCGTAGATCTAATACCACTCATTTTAAGACAACAATATACATAAAATATATAGCATAATACTAATATTCAAATTATCTTCAAATTATTCAAATCAATATATAGAAATACCCATATTTGTAGATAATTTTACACTAGTTTTTTTGTCTTCTTATTTTAATATGATTTACTATTTATTACATAAATATTCTACAATAACAAAAAAAATATCTGTTTTGGAGTCGCGGCCGAATGCGTCTATTCTGGCTCCAAACATTCAATACGGATTGACTAACAGGGGTGTTAGTCGTGCGTGCATGTATTGTGGTTCGAAAATGAAGTTCAGGTTTACTAACACGTAGGTTAGTATAGCGTTTTACACTGTCAATTTTGCAATTAACGGTTGTGATTGACTAACCTATCGCTAACACGCTGTACAAAAGGTCCGCTTTGGAGCACCTATTGTACAGTGTGTTAGCGTTGTGTTAGTCAATCGTTGCCCATTGATTGCAAAATCGATGGTGTAAAACGTGCGACTAACAGGCGTGTTAGTCATTGTGTACTACCATTTTGGAGCGGTCGCATAATGCGCCTTGTTAGTCGAAGAAACCTTTTATTAGTTGTGTGCATCATATGAATCAAAGGTCTTCGTAGGATAGCATGATATGGATATGTGTAAGTGTACAAAAATGTCCATAGACTATTGTGCAGAAACTTAGATTCTAGAATAACATGGAACATGTGGTAGATGAACTTAGTTATTAGAAAGCACTAAAACATTAAGGCATAGGTTGATAAAAATTCAAATCATTTATAGATGTCTTTGTTAGTTTGACAGATTTGCATGTCCATTTTGAAATCACAGGTATCTCAATTTCAAATATGGAGGCCAACTTTTCTTTAGAGACAAGCAAAACACGGGTTGCATTTTGTGGACGAATAAGTGATGATAGGTTGATGAACCTGTTTATCTATGAAGACACTGCATTCCTTTCCACGACGAAGTTGATCCTTGGACCTGAGTACATAGACGGTGGATGGAAGTATAGAACGAATGCATACATAGTGTCTCTGTTTATGGCATGGTGTCTGGAGCTTCGACCTGTTCTGAAAGTCAGAGAAATCATGAACAGGTGTGTGAAGAAGGAATGGTTAGGCAGAATGGAAGCTTTATTAGGTTTGGCACGAGACATGGATGACTTTGAAAGTGTGGACGGAGTGTGGATTCACGTGAGTGAATTCACTCCTTCCTTGCAACCGTTCTTGCTCTGAAGCGCCACATTCGATAAAGAGGCCAGAAGAAGTGTAGCATAGGCTAGAATGTATGGTACTCTGCAATACCTTGAGATGGTTGATGTCTGGGAAGCACGTGCGGAGATGGGAAAATGGGGACCTTGGTCGGAATATAGACCACTTGTGCAATGAACGGTTCCTACATGCACAAAACGATGGGGTCGACCTTGTGGAAGAGGAACAACTAAGAAGGGTCGTGTGCTGTAGTTCGATGAAGGCTCCAGTAGGGAGACAAAAATGAACCAAGTTAGGAACATGGAAGTGCTGGATGTGGAAGAGGGCACGGTCACTGTTCACCTGGAGTAGCGAGATGGCACATACAACCTTTATTGAAGCAAGCACTGTGTTTGTTTTTTTAAATGTTTTTGAATGTGTTATGTATGGACCGTTATGTATACTGACTTCGATGGTCTAGTCGGCTAGCCATGGAGGTTTAGCTTTTAGAATGTAAACATTTTCAGAATTAATATAAAATATAGCTTTATCGGACAAAAATAAAAATTGTTGACACCAACTGATACTCTTATCTTCCCTGTTTTGAAATTGTTGTAACATTTCATTATATATGGTGAAAAAACAAGTGTTCTTGATTGTATGTGCATGAAATTGTTCTATAACATCAAACTCAAGCATTTCAATAAATATGACTACAAATAAAATTAAATTCTTGTAGCACAATTGAGTTTCTATTCTGGCTTGGTAAGAAATTGGAGGATTTCAATATATATGTTAGAAAAAAACTGATAACCTTATCTTCCTTTTCTGTGCTTGGCTTTGTCTCCCTCATCAGGTATCGACATAACCCAAAACTCCTCTCACCGATGTTTTGAGTTATCCCGATGACTAAGTATTTCTACCTTTCGGTATTGCCTCATCGGAGTAAGTTATGTTGATGATACCGCCTTTGTCGTCTAGCCCATCGGGTATCAGAGTAGTGTGGGATGACATTCTCCGATGACCCTGTTGGTTGCTGAGTCATGATGGGTAAAAGGACTTGCATATTCCCATCGCGGTCTCACAACCACTGTTGATTTTCCTTGGACCTGACCATAATTTAAAGCGCTTTTTCCTCTTCACACTTTCTAGGCCCACCATTCAGTCACTGATCTGCGAAGAGTAAAAGGACTCGCAACTCTTCATCACTTTACCACCATTGCTTAACTGCCAATGGTGGATCTCTGACTGGCCCTGCCACTAGCGGCTTGTCACTGACTCGTGATGGGTATTAAACGTGCAACTTCCCATTACGGTATCATGACCACCGTAGGATCAAAATGGACTTGCCCGACTTTTAAGAACCCGATGCATACATTAGAAAACCATACTTATACTTAGGAAAATTAAAGCGATCCAACTTAAAAGACGAAACCCGCCTAGACTTAAAACTCAAATAGCCCCTTTTCAATGACATAAAGACCCTTTCGGTTAAGTGGAGAAAAAGGTAACAAACAAACAAATTTTCTTTAGAGACAATAAGACATGAAGGATTTTTATCAAATATTCTTGAAATTATTAAACCCAAAATTCATAATTCATGGACCAGATTGTTGCGGCAGTGCAAATTGACTAACAGGCGTGTTAGTCGCGCGTTTTACACCGTCGATTTTGCAATAAATGACTACGATTGACTAACCCATCGCTAACACACTGTACAAAAGGTCTGTCCATTTTGGAGCTAGAATAGATGCAACCCAACTATTCTGGCTCCAAAACAGACCTTTTGTACATCATAATAGTGATGTGTTATTCAATCCCAACCGTTTATCGCAAAATTGACGGTTTAAAACTCGCGACTAACACGCATGCTAGTCAAACTGCTCGTGAACCTTTTCTCAGGCGAAGAGCAATACAAATTTTTAAACACACCTAAAACCTGCACCAAAAGAAATTATAAAAACCTCTTGAGCAATAAAATTTACACTAAACCACTATGAAAGAACAGTAGCAAGGTCAATCCATTTGGTACAGACTGCTGCTACAAAAATGACAAAATTACAAGGTAAAATCTGGAAACTGTCTTCAAAATATATTCAAACTTGCTCACACATGTTCAAACGCATGTACAATCATTCTCAAAGCATTTTATATGCCATTTTGGTCATAACCAACTCTTTATCGGTTGCCTAACCACCGATTTGCTCAAAAATGCAAAGTTGCTCAAAAAGTTGCAAAAAGTTGTCAAGCAACAATGACAACTTTTGCTCAAATGTGCATTTTTGCCTTTTATGCATTTTTACTTATACTAAACCTCCTAGCATGACTTCCTAACATTAAATTGACATGCGTAAATGCCTAATCAGGCTTTACAAGTCAATTTAGATCATAATGCAAATTTATGCCATTTTAGGCTTACAAGGGCTCATAGGCCAGATTTGAGAAAAGTAACTACCTAGGTGACAATCATCCTTCAAATGACTATCAAACACACATGTGGAGATTTGAGTATTGCATTATTCAAACACCTAATCCAAAACATGGATCATCACCTCAAAATGTGGAAAAAACATAAAAAATGGTTAAAAGCTAGGTGTTCTTGCACCAATGGGTGTCCAACTTACCTATTTCAAGAACTTTGGAGATTCAACATTATACGTTACGATTGTAATTAAATGTTAGACTAGGTAAACAAAAAATTAGAGATAGACTCATTTAATAGTATTTGGAAAGCTTGGTAAATAGTTTCCTAACACCTCACTTGGTATGATGACTCTCCTTAGCATGGTCTTAATTTCCCTATCTCTTCCATTTGGTGGAACAAGCTATTTTAGTATAAGGAACACCCTTTATGTCGGTGAATATGGATCTAGCATGGGAGCTTTGTTTTAGCTAGAGGTAGGCCGTACCTTGGTGGAAGGACAAACTAGAGACCTCTGTGTTTTTTCATGTGCTTTGGCATATTGGCATCAGGCTAGTTAGATAAAGTATGTACGAGCAGGGACTTGAAAAGTTCTCATAATAGTAAAGATATGTTGTTCGGATGAACCTTGATTGGAATTCAGTCCTGTTCTGGTCTCTAGTCTTCTCTAGAAAGTCTGAAACTTTATATAAGTAATGATTCAAATTGCATTCTTAAGCTTGGAAGTATCGATCTGAACCGATGGTGCATCATTTTGGTCTCAGTTGCCTATGTAGAGAGGAATCAATCCAGGCCCAATGCAGCCGACTATTTCAAGCAAACGATGTGCTTTGGAATGTTGTATGGTGGGTGGCTAATGGTATATTGGATGCTAATCAACACTGGTGTGATGGGTTTGTTTATGAGGCTATCATTTGCCCTATGGTTGACATATTCGATTCAAAGGAAGTGACCATATAGAGGATCGATGACTTTGTCTGCCCGTCTGATGGACAGGCCTTGGCAAATGCCATTCTAGAGTTAGATTCTGATTGTTGGGTAAGCAACCTCGACATCTATTTTAACCACACCAACTACATCTCCTCTGAATTAGAGGAGTCAGACAGTGAAGATGAGGAAATTGCCCAAAAAAGGGTAGCATGAGAGAGGAGGAAGAACTTCATCCAGGAGGTGTGGGAGGTGTTTAGGGTAGGGGTAAGGAATGGGAATCTGGATCCCTTCCACAGACTACTCAACTCCGATGATAAGTGGCTCTCGGCACCAGCTGCTGTCAAAGTAATGGAGATTGGAGAGAACATGGTTGTCATACTCCAATACATTGGGAATTAGTTTTGTTGTTTATCTACAATTTTTTGTTTTGCATATGTCACTTGAAACTACACTTCTATGACCCTATTACAGACAATAGGAATAATTTTGTAAAATTAGCAGTAGCACTATTTTAGGTACGTACCCAATATGTTATAAAACATCTTGTGATGGTAAATAGAAAAAAGTGTCAGCTGACACTATGTTAGAAATGGCTCACCATTGTAGGTGCATGGAGCGCCTTTGATGGTCATTTTGTAGCCAAAATTTTTATGTTTAAAGATGTCATTTTCATCTACATGTACTGATGACAGATGGTGGATATTACAATTTGTAAAGAACCAATCTGATAGGTAGGCTACCTAGTTTACCATCAATTAGGTTTCTTTGATGGTTTGCTTCTATTCCTTTCCGGGTTCCAAGTATACCCCTCTAGACTTCTAAGGGCTTTCGTACCATTTGTTTTCTTATCTCACCTTCCTCAAGCTCACAAAGTAAGCTCGTTCACTAAATCCTTGCAGGGGTGAAGGACACACACATTCTTTCTCTCTTTGCAAAACCACCCATCTTGTTTGGTTTAGCAAACTTTCCCCCCTTTGGTTACACAATGTCTCGATTTCAGGCTTGTAGCCTTTTCGATCTTCTTGGATGAGATAAATCTCATTACCAACAGTTTTCCATTTGTAACTGTTTCACAGGTTCCATTGGAACATTGGGGTAACATCCAAACAACGTTACGATGTCTGATGACAACCTCCAACACTTGGCACTCCTTATCGGGTCTTCGGTGTAACATCAAAACAAGCTACCGATGATCGATGACTACACACACCGCTTTGCACTTTCCATCGGATCATCGGGGAGACTTCAAAACCCTTCTTCCGATGGCCGATGACAACTTTCCGCACTCTCCACTTCCTATGGGGTCATCGGGAAGACTTCAAAACCTCACTTTGGATGGCCGATGACATCATGGCAAGGGAGGTGGTCTCATCGGGTCATCGGTGTAGTGTCATGCCCAAAATTTAGGGCAAGAACGGGATAAATTTTTTTTTTTTAATCACAACTTAAAACGTTAAATCAACAAATATGAAATGCACTAACATATTTTGTCTTAACTATGTGAGAGTTAACTCTATCCACTAACTCAAGTAAACAAGAATAATTTAAAATTAAATGCGAAATTGAATAGTTTTATTGTCGCATCGCTCTCAACCAATAATTAAATTAATTAATTAACGTAGAGAAAAGATTAATCTCCAATATCCATTCATTGTTCTTAGGATCTAATTAACTAGTCCTAGCACTTAGTTTTATAAGTGTCTTTATTTTACTTAACAATAATTAAATAGAAGATTACACTAAATCAACAAAAGGGTCGATTATATTCGCAAATGAATATTCTTCATTAAGTTTGATCACATACACCTACGTCTAGGTGGGCTAAAATTTAATCCCTATAGTCAAATAATTTACTAGAAAATTTAAATTCCCTTACGGTTAATTTAATACATCTTAAATATTTAATTTTGCAAATATTTAGCTTAATTTAAAACACCTCAAATATTTTATTTAAATTAAATATTACTTCATAAATTTTTAATCTAAAGCTTCTCAATCCATTTAATTTAAATTAAATATCAACTTCATAAATATATAATTTAAAAAAAACATCTCTATATATATGTATCTCCATACTCATAAATTTATTAAAACATTATAACCACCTAGTTAAATATCCTTACTCCATTTTGATCTTTCCTTCAAAATTTTAACACCCTATGTATAAAAACATACATATATTATATTCTTATGAATATACATGTGACTATATATACATGTGACTATATATATATATATATATATATACACACACACTTCATTATATTTTCACAAAATGAAAACCCTAATTTCTTTATTATAAAAGAGTCCTTTTATATTTATTTTTAAAAACTCATTTCTTTTATTTCTATCCTAGCCCTACCCAGGCTAGGGTTTTATCTTTTTTTTGTGTGGGGCGGACATGGCAGAAGTGGTGGCGATTTCTTTTTTGTTGAGGCGGTGGGGGTGCCGGGCGCTGCCACTGTGCGACCACACAGTGGTGCGCGGGCGCCGCCCACTGTGTGCCCACACAGTGGTGGCGCGGGGCGTTGACCCACTATGTGTTCACACAGTGGTGGTGCTTCGGCACCGCCCACTGTGTGCACACATAGTGGGGTTCGGCCCCCCGAAACCCTGGTTTTTATTATTTATTTTTTTATTTAGCACATAATATATATATATATATATATTTGTATAATTATAATCAATTTGCAAAAATCTTGATAAAGTAATTTTATTTTCTACTATGCCAAAATATACTGTTATAATCTGAATTTAAACAATGTGTTTTTTTTTTGTTGTATTTTATTTATCAAATCAGAGATAGACTATTTATTTTCTACAATTATTTAAATGACAAATTTAAATAACTTGTCCAGCAAATTTATTTTCTCCAATTATTTAAATGACAGATTTAGATAACTTATCCAACAAATATAAAAAAAATAGGCTATTCTTTTAACTTTAGAATTTTCTATCTACAAAAAGTGTAATTAACAGAATCAAGTGAACTTTATTCAACAACTAGTTAAATCTGTAGTTCATTAAATAAAACCTTAGATTTATCTTCTGCATAAAGTAAATGATAGATTTAAAATAATTTTATACAACTGTAAAAGTATATTTTTATATAGACTAGATAAGCTATCTACCTTAGATTTTAATTTCTGCGATACATGAAAGAGATAATTTCC
Organism: Cryptomeria japonica; assembly: GCF_030272615.1. Classification (NCBI taxonomy): domain Eukaryota; kingdom Viridiplantae; phylum Streptophyta; class Pinopsida; order Cupressales; family Cupressaceae; genus Cryptomeria; species Cryptomeria japonica. Next base: position 416,107,757 of record NC_081411.1, on the reverse strand, counting down.
AGAACTATATTGTACTATACTGCATTTACAAAAAAACAGAATTAAATGATTTATTTTCAGCCTACCATATGCATGCATTTCTAATTTATTCCTTCCCTGTTTTATTTTATTTTAAATACATAAGAATGAAGTAAATTCCTTGCCTATTCAATTTATCATAAATACATCAGATAAAATTTTCTTTAAAACTTTCAAAAAAAACTAATTTAGGAACACTCATTTCTTTACTGCAATAAATAGCATAATAAAATAGTACAACTTTTTAAAACATATTTCAAAGACACTATTATCACTTTACAATGGGTCTCTCATTTCTAATAAATGAGGGCTTTTTTCAAATAATAATTACATTTACAAATAATTTCCTGCAACAAATAACTCCTGCAACCTTCCACTTGTCCTATTCTTTTCTTCCAACAACCTGCATTTTAAATCTATGACCATGGAGTGCTCACCTCCCAGCCTAGGCTAATTGGTAGCCACCCCCGAGCTCAGAGAACCAAGCCCTATATGGGTAACACACATACAAACACAAAAGACAAGGGAAAACACAATCTCAAACACAATCCCAACCCGGCTACACTGCACCACACATTTGTGATGTCTTTTCAAGGGTGGTAGTGGACCAAGTACCCTGAGGAGACTGCAAGTATGGTAAGACTAATAGCCACCTCATGGCAAACCAAATACATCATAAGTATAACAACCCCACATTCCTTATGCCCCCCAAGGCATTCATGTCTTATTTCCCTCCTTATGACCCCCAATGCATAAACAAGTCATGCAACAAGGGTCACATAAAATCCCTTGTGATCACTCTCATTACGAAAGCCTCTCACTTGAGGGGCTATCACTTCTACCACCCACAAGACCATCCTCTCTCCCAAGAGTAGGAGGCCTTGATTACTCCCAAGCACATAAAATGCCAAACAAAAGTAAAACATAAAACACCAAATATTTTTCCAAGGGAAATATGCAAGGAAACAAGCCTTTTACACAAGCAATTCTTTCAATACAACATGCAATATGAAAACATTACAAGAAAGGTAGAACCAACCTTCAACTGCCCAAAGGTATGCTAGTTTTGTTGAGGATGAGCAGCCCAATTCCACAAGTCTTTCCTTTCTACACTTAGCCAAATTCTTAATTCCAAATCTATCTTTTTCCTTTCAAAATTCTTTTGTCTCCAAAAATGGAGAGTGGGTGATTACCCCCAAAATCTCTCATTCCTACTTAAGAAGACCCTAGTGAGAGTTCTCACAAGTTTCTAAAACTGAAAAGGAAAGTAAAGTAAAATGGGAAAGGGAACTCTCATTCAAAAAGGAAGGTTAACAACTTAGTTCAAGCCTTCTAATTTCAATTTTCGCACAACTTAGAAAAGTCACTTTTTAAGGTCTCTAAAAGGTCACATGAGAGTTGGTACATGCCTAAAATTACTCCTAACCCTTAGGTATACCTTATGGGCTTTAGGAACCCCTATTAAACTACCCCTAGGTGTCCATTTAACCCTTTTTAAACCCATCCGAAGTTAATTTTCGGGTCAAACTTAAGTTGACCATCCCAAAGATTCTTTACCCAATGCATTTATGGAATCATATTAAATTAATTGAAAAAGCTATAGTTAAACAACTCCCTCTAAGAGACAAATTTAAAAAACTCAAACATAAATCAAAACATGTGTCAAGTGACACAAAGAAAATACTTTTACAAAATTATACATGAAATCTTGTCTCTTGTTGGATTTACACAAATAATCAAAATTCAATTTAACATTCATGCAACAATCACTTTCATGAATAAAATACGTTACAAACGGGGTGTTGTCTCTCCAAATAGACAAACCCTGGTTTTATGAACGCACATAGATCTAGGTTTGGTTCTCCATAATATTTCCATGGTCACATCGATAATTTTCCTACGCATCTCAATTACACATTAGTAATTTCAAATAACCTCATATAATACAAAACACATGAATAAGAATACACATCAAACACTCTACAACCAATATACAATTAATCAAATCAATACACTTTATATCCAACAAATCCACATAAGCAATTATCATAATTCTCATAATTTTGATCCACACATAAAACATACATCCTATTTCTATCATCATAGTAAAGTCCCACAAAAACAATAAAGACATATATCATCGCAAATTCCTCCTATTCAAAAATCATGTAGAGCTCTATATCATAAAGCATATAAATGAAGCATCAACATATAGCAATGTTATCCAAATCATGGAATCAAATAAGTTCTAAATCCATAATGCATAAAAATAAAGCATCCATAATAGTCTCAACATAAAAATCACTAAAATGTTAGACTGAGTCAGGGTAGGGCCTCACATGTAGCGTGAAACTACTATTCCCGATCTTCGATAGCACCACCTTCGAACGTGCTCCAACTCCAATGCTTACTCATCAGGTCATCGGGGTGACGTGAACCCGCTCCTTCCGATACCCGATGGCTTCACCAACAAACGACCAAAACAAAGCTTTCTTATTGGGTCAGCGGGGTAACTTGAAACCACTCTCCTCGATACCCGATGGCTCTACTCCATGCCTATGCCTTCTCATCGAGTCGTAGTTTCATCATAAGAGCATTGCCCGTTTCTTTTTTCACTTAAGTGGAAGGGTCACCGTATCGCCATTTTGAGTTCTAGGTTTGGGCAAGTTTTAATTAAATTTGAAATGTTTCATAGTTTCCTAAAGTCCTAAGTATTTTCCTTTATGTATGCGTCGGGTTCTTAAAGGCCGGATAAGTTTATTTTGATCTAACGGTTATCGTGAGACCGCAATGGGAAGTTGCGTGTTGAATATTCATCACGACCCAGTGACAAGCCACTAGCGGTGAGGCCAGTCAAACAATCAATCCATAGAGTTAATGGAGACAACTAGCGGTGACGGTTTAGAGGTGGCTGCTAAGTAACGAAGGACCTTAAGGATCAAATGGTTAGATGATGATCAGACGGTTGTTGCTAGACCGCTATGAAGAGATGCTCCTCCTCTACTCTTCGCAGACTAGTGACTGAATGGTGGGCCCGACCAATGTGACAAAGTCCAAAGGAAATCAATGGCTGTCACTAGACCACAAAGGGAAGATGCTTAACCTTTACCCATCGCGGATCAGCGACAAAGAGCAAGCTAGTGACAAAATGATGGGCCCACTTTGAAGGCTAAAGTGATTAAAGGGAGCGCTGAATCCGCATGATCTAATAGTTCTCGGTAGACCATGATAGGAATATGCTCGACCTTTACTCATTGCGGATCAGCGACTGAAGGGAAAAATACTCAAAAGAAGCCCTTTTGGTCCGTTCGAGCCGAAATTTGAAATTTAAAAGAATTAATTGCAGAACTGCGCGACCCTATTGATGATAATTAATGCTCATTTTTCGTTAAGGTCTCTCCATAAGACATTGTTTTGAAATTCAAATTGCAAATAGCTGTGAAGAGGATTAACAAAGACTAGGTGTGCGATTTTTGTGATTTCTCAGGCGACAAGTAAGTTTTTCTGCGATTGTGCTTTGCAATACCTGTTTGTGTGACATTGTTTGGTGCTGGAAATTTAGAAGGGGTTATTTGAATAACAATTGAAGTGATGATAGCTTTAGATTGATAAGATGGCACCGTGAAGAGAATTTAAGGGAAAGATAGATTACCAAGAGACGACTATTTGCGATGACTTTCTCGAACAATTGGTTCAATCCACAAATAGTGCAATCAAGATAAAGAAACTTGTGCCCAAATCTCCCTGCCTACGGATTGGTGATGGTTTATATGACAAGGGATGTTGGTTGAGAGATCCCCATATAGGCATGATAGGTTTAGGTCTGTTCAGGGTAGGGTTTGGCCAACAAAATACACCTGGTCCTATAAATAATATATGGGAATTAGATGTTGGGAAACTGGTGGTCCCTGGAGTTTTCATGGACATTGATTTGTTGACCCAGATTGCAAAAAGTTATGACCCTATCACTAGGATTGTGAGGAATGTAAACAGGGCCCCCTAATTCAAATCACTGATGATGAACTCAGAAGGGTATTTCAACTGAATGAAGCCTCTAGTTATTTAGAACCCATTGATTTTGAAATGCTCAAGAATGTCTATGATGCCCAGAAGGATCATCTTAGGAATGTTCCATTGAAGGAATTTTTTGCAAAGATAGGAGGGTTAACATTGGTAGGCCCTAACACAATGGAGCCTTTCCCTATGAATTTCTTCACTTTAAGGGCTAAGGGTGTATATTGGCCTCTATGTCAAATTTTTGGAGAAGATGCAGAGAATGCCAGGCCAACTCATTATATGCTTATGATGGCACAAATTTTGAACCCGTCCTTAGCAATGGCATATGATTTTGCACCTTATCTTGTAGATGTCATTCATGAGGGTTTAATTGGGATAAATAATGCTAAAGTGGATAGACCTTTTGGCTGGTATTCCATGTTGATGCATATGTTCTTGTTTAAAGGCGTGGAATATTTTGGAAAAGATATGGACCTACTAAGAGAAAGGGATGGTGAAGACATGCTAGTTCAGTTATGGAGTGCAGATCTGTCTTGGGACAGAGAAGATGCTAGCTATCTAAAATTTGATAGATGCTTTGCATCTAAGCTTAGAATTCTTCTATCTCAAGAGAACCCTAGGATCCTAAAGGTTCTCCTTGAATTCATCAAACCTAAGGAGTTTGCAAAGAGCATCAAGATTGTGCACAATTGGGGTGACATAATCTTATATCCTGTTTCCACTGTTTTCATAGTATATGGTTTCAATGGAACCCCATATTTGCTCCCCTATCAAGTCCCTTTAAAGATTGGTATTGCTGAGATTATGAGATTGGTATTGGATGCCTACAAGAAGCAGAGCTGACAAATAAAGGAAGAGGGACAATCTTCCCAACAGTCACCATGGCACATAAATTTGTAGTCACCAAAGGTGGTTGGCTACATTTTTAGAAGTTCTTTCAGCCATACACATTGTCAACGACAGTGGCTAGGTTTGTTGATCTTGAAGACTTCTTCAATGGTATGTTTAGGAAGAAAGTGAGGTGCGGTCGCATAATTCATCAATTCCACTTCCCTGAAGATCTGATAAGAAATGAATTTAATTTGGATGAGCAGGAAGTAAAAAAGGAAAAATGATTGGCATACAAGAAGACCCTTGATTTTGTCCAATTTTTTGACAAGAATTATGATCCTTTGAAAAGATTTCACCCATTTGAGGAGAGGATCAATTATTTGATAGGATACTATGAAGGTGCAATGCAGACTCTGAATTGGAAGAAGGATGCTTTAATGAAGGTAGACCTTGAGAAAGCCAAGCTTGTCTTCACTAAGCCCGTTTTGGTCAAAGTCATTCCCTCTGGAGAGTATGTAATCGGGATATAATGTGGTAATGCCTAGGAGGGATGAACCTTCTATGTCAAAGGGAAAGAGGCCAATGGAGGATGCCCTTCAGTCACAAGCTTCCCCAAAAAGGCAGAGGTTGGAAAAAGAGGCACAATCAAGTGAATCCCTATATTCTCCTTCTCAATCCCCATTGTTTATAGGTGATGAGCAGGCAGCTGTTGAGCAATTACTGCAACTAGGAAGCTTAGGGGAGATTGCATGTACATATGGAGAATTTCTTGAAGGGATGCTAGAAGAGCTAGTAGGTGCCAAAATGGACCTGACTGTTGACGAATTTGTAGGTAGAGAATTGGATCTTGTCATTAAGCAGGCTAGTGACGAATTTTTGGCTGATAACAGTTTTGTAAAGACAGGAGCCTTTCTGCAATTTGTTTGGCGAAGGCATATATGGAAGTTTAAAGAAAGGTGTGAAAAGGGGAAAGTTGAACAACCCCATAAGGATACATCTATTGTTGAAGCAGAAATAAAGCAGGAAATGGTGAGAGAGTTTGAAGCAATTACCCCTAACGAAGGGAGAAAATTGATTGCAGATGCTAAAGTGCTAATTCTCCAAGAATGGGACATAGCCGATGTAATAGTTTTTGATGCAGTAAGGAAGGAGACCAAGCCTTTAGAGGGAATGAATTATAGTACTGACCATGCAACCCTTGTAATGTGGTCACTTAAAAGAGACAAAAATAAAAGGAGGAGAGATTTCTTAGAATCTGATTACTCAGGGGGCATGATTGTGAAAAGAGTCAGAGACACAGGGGTAGTAGAAGCTACTAGCATGACCTTAGAGTCTTCTAAATTCGGCATGGCACTGGCTGAAAAAGAGGCCAAGGAGAAAGCTGATCTCCACGTGAAATTAGAGGTAGTCCTAAAGGCTTATAGTCAAGCAAAGCTTGAGCTAGCTTCTAAAGATTGCACTATTGCAGAGCTAAAGAGTAAATTGGAAGGACAACATCAAAGGGGTGAGTCTTCCCAACTGATTATTGCTTCTTCTCCTACTAAGCCCCCTCCTTCCAGACCAATTATTCAATTCCCTCCTTCTCCCATGACTCATGGTTTCCAATCAGCTGAGAACATTGAGGATGAGATTGAGAGATTGAGCCAAGCTCAATCAATTTTTGCAAATAAGTATGAGGAAAAGATCAGGGGTACTGTTTTGAAGTTTGTTGATACTATTGGGCCAGAAATTGTGCATATACATATGGGAAGGGTAATGAGTCTTTTAGATTCTTTCAAAGAAGAAAAGGCTACTTTGGAGCCAATTTTGTATAAATGGACCGCCAGAGAGGTGGATTTGAAGACTATATATTCTTTGTCCTAGGGAGAAGAAGGTGTTGATGTCATAATCAGACCTACTTGTGAATTATCAAATGAGTTGTCTAGGTTTGTGGCAGAAGGAGTTAACATCGAAAGGAGGGCAAACTTGTATCGAAAGGAGTATGCAAGTGAAAAAATTGAATTGTTTCCTGGAGGTTTTTTGAGCGCCAACAAGATAAAAGATAAAGAAGTATGGATTGAGGAGCTGGGTCATAAATTGTGTCAGAGAATTAATAACATTATAAACATGGATGATACTTCTTTATTTATTCAGACTATTGAGGAAATTGAGAAAATAAAATCACATTTCAGTTTTTTGGAGAAGAAAGTTAAACAGTTGACAAAATCATGGAAGAGTTGGAACAAACTGAAGAAAAAAATCATTAAATTCTCATGGCCTTATGATGATACATTCAAAATATGGGAAACCAAATATATTTTGAAAGAAATAGAAGCAGAGGAAGGTCCCACTGACACCCCGACATGTGGCTATTCATAGGCAACCTGATTTGTAGAGGAATACTTTTCAGAATCAGTTGCGCTCCTACTGCTACAATATTTTGTAATTGATGTAACTTTTTGGGGGGAATTGTGGTTAGGATAGGAATATTTTCTAGGGAATTCTGAATCTTGTCACATCCTATTTTATATAAGTGGATACCAGGACTACCTAGAAGGGGATCACAAGAATTTTGTATGAAAGCTCTGGCAAAATATATACAGCCTTTTGTTTTGGCATTTTGGAGGATCATTTTGTGTCTATGTAAAAATTTGATGGGAGAATATTAATATACAATCTGAACATTTATAAGCCCAGATCTGAATGTTGTCTTTGTGTCTATATACTTGTTATCATTTTGTTTAAATGATCTAGGATTGTTTAGTTAAACGATTTGAAAGGCAAATTATGAGAATGTCTTAGGTTTTTTCCTCAAGGATGAAAATTAAGTATACTTAATTCCTTTTCATTGATAATCAGTAAATTTGCATGAATTTGATGACTGGGTCTACCATAGGTTGAGAGTTTATATATGTCAGGCATATATAGATTCAATAAATCAAGGTGATGATATGTATGTGAATTTGTATTGTCAAATTTTCATTCCATTCTTAATGAGTCAAGAGACAATTATAAGATCATCATTGTCAAGGTTTCATTATGTGTTGTATGAATAATATAAACATGAAATGGCTACCTCTACATCAATGTCTTCTTTCAATTTCTTAATCATCTCTGCTTCATTCTCCGGGGTAACATTTGGGATTCTCTCCCTCAATTTTTTCCCTTTGTAGTAATACAAAAATGATTTGAACTCTTTAGACTGTACAAAAGCTTCATCTGCAATAAAGGCAACATGCTCTTCCATTCTTACATCTGCATTTGCATTCATCCTCACCATGGCTTGCTCATGGCTCTCTGCCACTTCTTGTAAGTCAAGTGCTCGGAGGGTCCATACAACTACATTCTCATCAAATTATCCTTCCTCTCTTACTTCCTGAAGTCTCTGCTTCTGTTCTGTTGGTGCCCAAAACCACAGATTGGAAAACTAAGGGTTTGCCAAATCCTCAACTAATCCAACTAGCCTTGGCCAACGAATAGGGATGGTCGAAGACCAAATCCCTCTACACTTAAGGCTCCACTGAACCTAGGTGGGTGTTGAACAATATATTTGAACTTAAAAATCTTCCCAAAGGCGTGAAAGCTAAAAGATCATCGGCCAAAAATATCATGTCGAGCATCTCAAAATGAGTTTCACCGAAAGAATAGTTTCATCGAAATAAAACATAAAGTGTAAAACACTAAGTTAAGATGACTTCAGCAAAATATCTCTTTCGGTAAATGAAAGAAACCACTCATCGATATTCCAGTTTCATCAAAAAGCGAAAGACCAACAAAAGGTGAAGTCGAGGAAATAAAATTGCCGAGGAAACTTAAAAAACATTCATCAAAAAACAAATCTTATCGATAACAATATGTCGATAAAAACAAAGGGATTTCATCGATAAAAGAAGGACATCGAAGAAAAAAAGATTTCGGAAGAGACTAAAGGTAAAGAAACTTTATTTGGACATGAAATCATACAACTGAAGTCAAACAAATTACCAAGAGGCCTAGTAGCATTAGAAAGGGCTTTCAATACTTAGGATGTGATTGAGACTAAAGGATCAACTGTCAAAGAAAGTGATGTGGAACAAGTCAATTTAGGAAATGAAGAAACTCCTAGAAATGTTTTCATTGGGAAAAAGTTAACTCCTACCATAAGGCAACAATTGATAACATTGCTAAAGAGGTATAAACACGTGTTCGCGTGGTCTTATGAAGATCTCAAAGCTTATAGGGAAGATCTTTTTCAGCATGAGATACCACTTAAGCCAGAAGCTAAACCATTCAAACAAAAGCAGAGACCTATTAATCCAACACTATTACCAAAAATGAGGGAAGAGATCATAAAAATGAAAGATGCAGGAATTATTGAACCCTGCAGATATTCCACATGGGTCTCTAACTTGGTGCCGGTTAGAAAGAAGAATGGGGATATTAGATTGTGTGTGGACTTTAGAAACTTAAACATATCATCTCTAAAGGACAATTATCCATTACCAAATATGGATAACATGTTGCAGAAGGTGACAGGGTGTGAGTTATTGTCTATGATGGATGGGTTTTCAGGTTATAATCAGGTGAAAGTTAAAGAAACTGAAAAATATAAGACAACCTTTACAACTCCATGGGGCACTTATGTCTATGCATGAATGCCATTCAGATTGACTAATGCTGGTGCTGCATTTCAGAGGGCAATGGATGTGGCTTTTGCAGAATTGACTGATATAATCATGGTAGTATACCAAGATGACTTAACTGCATACTCAAAGAAAGTTGAGGATCATTGTGAGCACCTTGAAAAGATATTCAAGAAAGCCTTAGAGTATGGGATTTCCTTGAATCCTAAAAAATGCCACTTTGGTGTCGAAGAAGGAAAGTTACTTGGACACATAGTATCCAAGGAAGGGGTAAGAATTGACCCTGAAAGGGTGGCAGCTATCAATGAGATTCCCATTCCCCGAACCATTAAGGCCATCCAATCATTCTTGGGACAAATAAATTTTGTAAGAAGGTTTATTTTAAATTTTGCAGACATAATAAAACCTATAGTAAGGATGTTAAAGAAAGGAGCCCAAATAGATTGGACTAAGGAAGCAATCGACTCCTTTATAGCAATCAAAAGAGCAATTTCAGAAGCAACAATACTAATCTCTCCATATTTTAGCAAGCCTTTTATAATATTCTCATTCGCCTCCTGTCACACAATAGCGACAGTGTTGCTGCAGAAGAATCAAGAAGGGTATGAGTAGCCCATTGCATACTTTAGCAAGTCTTTGAGCCCCTCAGAAATAAAATATGAGTTGAATGAAAAGCAAGCTTATGCCTTGGTCAAATCAGTAAAATAGTTTAGACCATACTTAGTAGGGGCTGAAGTTATAGCATATGTTCCCAATGCAGCAGTGAAAGATATCCTCAGACAAACTAAGGTCATGGGCAGAAGATGTAAATGGATCAACCAAATACAAGAGTTCAACATTGAACTCAAAATTTCATGATTTATCAAAGGACAAGGATTGGCCAAACTCATGACAGGAACTGAGATTGAGGAGTCTTGTGTAAATCAAGTAGGGTTGGAAGAAGCCAACTTCAGCATTGAGAATACAACATGGTACACTGATATCATGTATTACCTTAAGCACTTGAAATGTTCGGACGGTATGACTGATAATCAGAGAAGAACTTTAAAGTTGAAATCTGCAAAATATGTGATTGTCAATGGGGACTTGTATTGGAAAAACAGAGATGGGATATTATTATTATGTCTAGATGACTACCAAGCAAAGAAAGTTCTTCAAGAAATGCATGATGGGGTTTGTGGTGGTCATTTTTTGGCTAGGACTACTGCACATAAGATATTGAGAGCTGGATACTTTTGGCCATGTGTTTTCAATGATTCTTACAGATATGTCAGAAAGTGTGAAGCTTGTCAAAAATTTTCAGGCAAAATGAAATATCAAGGGTCACTCCCATTAAGACCAATGCTAGCTGAAGAACCATTTCAGCAATGGGGAATAGATTTCATAGGAGAGATATCAGAAAATCCAGCGGAGGACACAGATGGATATTGGTCGCTACAGACTATTTTACCAAGTGGGTAGAGGCAATACCCACTAGACAGGCTACTAGTAAAGTGGTAATAAAATTCATAATAGAGAACATTATCACTAGATTCAGTGTTCTTGCAAGGATCATCTCAGACAATGGTATGTCCTTTAGGTCTGAGGAATTCAACACTTTTTGTGAAGAATATGGCATCAAAAATATCTCATTCTTCTCCTTACCACCCTCAAGGAAATGGGCAAGCCGAATCAAGCAACAAAAACATCCTAAAGATCATTAAAAAGATGCTAGGACACAACAAGAAGGCATGGGATTCAAAGTTGAGTTTTGCATTATGGGCAGATAGAATAACAGTGAAGAAATCTACGGGAAAGTCTCCATTTAAGTTGGTTTATGGCAAAAGAGCCAGATTGCCTTTGGACAATCTCTTGCCTATACATAGATTCATGACTCAAGAAGGGATAGATGTTGAAGATCCCTCACAAGAGAGGATGATGCAATTAGTAGAGCTTGATGAAGTCAGAGTAGAGGCTCAGAAGCAAAATATCAAAATTCAAAATCAGATGAAGAGGTTGTATGACAAGAGGACTGCAGATAGGAAATTTTATGTGGGTGATTGGGTTTTAATGTGGAATGCAAGGAGTCAAGACAAAGGCAAACATGGAAAATTTGAGGCCTTATGGATTGGACCATATGTGATTATGGATAAAAAAGGAGAATATTTTTACCTTCTCCAAAGTGCAACAGAGGAAGTCCAAGAATTGCCAGTACATGGACAATTCTTAAAAAACTTCTTTTCTTGATATATTTTGTTATATGTACAATAGATTTGCATCCACTTCCATTGTAAATACCATAACTTGTCAAAATGTATCCTCGCTAACCAGAGATTTTGAATTCTTGAAGACATACACAATATGCCTCCATCCTCAGTCAGAGCCACTGTTGAACAATATATTTGAACTTAAAAATCTTCCCAAAGGCCTGAAAGCTAAAAGATCATCGACCAAAAATATCATGTCAAGCATCTCAAAATGAGTTTCACCGAAAGAATAGTTTCATCGAAATAAAACATAAAGTGTAAAACACTAAGTTAAGATGACTTCGGCAAAATATCTCTTTCGATAAATGAAAGAAACCACTCATCGATATTCCAGTTTCATCGAAAAGCGAAAGGCCAACAAAAGGTGAAGTTGAGGAAATAAAATTGCCGAGGAAACTTAATAAACATTCATCGAAAAACAAATCTTATCGATAACAATATGTCGATAAAAATAGAGGGATTTCATTGATAAAAGAAGGACATCGAAGAAAAAAAGATTTCGAAGGGCTCGCGTGAACTTTCACCGAAGTATAAAACTCATCGAAATATGATTTCGATGAAACTCATGAATAACTCATTAAAAAAGATTTCATCGAAGAGAGGATGATTTTGGGGAGACTAGAAGATGGTTTTTTGACAAGGGCCATTCATCGATGAGGTGATATCGAGGAAAATTAACTTTCGATGAAAGATTAAAGTATTCAACCGAAGACAAGGGTTTCATTGAAAACTCGATTCACAATCATTTCAGTTGAACAGTACTTCCCGTGAAGGAATTAAAAGCTCAAGTTGAGGATGTCACATCTGCAATTAAGTTTAAACATTTGAGTAGCCATTTTAAACACAGAGACATTAACTATTGTACAAGTTGCCCACACAATTACAGCTGAATTGATCGAATTTTCATAAGAACCAGATTGTTGCCAAAAGACATAAAGTTACAAGGAGCTAGCTGAAATTCGTAAACAACAGTTAGAAGAGCTTGACAATTCTCCAAGTAAGTGTGATATCTCACATTGATTGAAATTATGGAACCCTCTTCTTCTTCTAAAAAGAGTAGGAAAGGAAAGGAATTGAACCCTGAAGAGAAACCCAAATGATAGAAAAAGGAGGGTAGAACTTTAGCTTAGGATCTGCTAGACCAATGCTCGACATCCAGTGTGAGGTCCAAAAAAATCAAAAGTGAAGAGGAAGGGTTGGAAGATAGATTTGAACATCTAGGAGACATATGGATTGAAATCAGAGGACATGAGTTGTTCTTATTTGGTTACAAGAGAAGGGATGCTCCTGAGCCCGTGAGTAACCTGTGGAAGAAAAATTTAGGGAAATTGGTAGTTCCGAATGTATTTGTGGATGTCGAATTAATGAAAGCCCTAGTAGATTGTTATGATCCAAAAACCAAAACCATATGTGACTACCGAGGGAATCCTATGGTGGTAATTAACAAATAGACCATTGATATGGTGTTTGATCTAGACTGGGATGTAGAAGAGAAAATTGACATACAGAAACTGTCGCAAGAGTTCTTCAATTTAGAGGACATCTATAGGACATGGAGACTACCCATTCACTAGCCAAAAGTGGGAAAGTCCTTAGTTCCTTTCAGTAAAGATGACAAGGTGCCTTTTGATGTCAACCAATTCCATCCATATTTCAAGTATACATACTATGCTGCAGCCCAAGTATTAGGCTTAGAGGCTCATCCTCTCATGGATATTGGGGTTATGGTTCTATGTGCTGATCTACAATCAAAAGACCCTAGGCCATTTGACTATGCCACTTATGTTGCAAAAGCCCTAAATCATGGGTTGGAAAAGTTATAAGGAGACCTTATAAATGTTCATTTCTCATTGTATTCCTTATTAATGCACATTATTCTTTATTGTGGACAAGAATTCAATTTCTGGTCAGACGATTTTAGCATCAGAGCTTATGATAAAAATGGTTTGAAGAAACCAGTCTAGTTGTGGGTTTCTGCATGGGATCAAAGATCTATAAACAACCAATATTGGCACTTTCAGGAATATTTTGTAAAACCACTTAGTGCAGCCTTCAGACAGCATAGAAATTATACTTTGTCTCCTGAAATCAAAAGATTCCTCAAGCCAAAATACTTCTCTCCAGAGTCTCAGATTGATCACAACTCAGGTGGCTGGTATTGCCACCTTAATCATATAGAAATCAGAGTATTCGGGTATGAAGGAAAGCCATACATGCTTCCAATTACAGTGCCAAACAGGGTGGCTAGTCTAGAGATTGTAAGACAACTGTCTGCTGTCAGTGCCAAACATCTCACAGATTTTGGTAAACAATCTATTGTGCCAGGGTTACTGGTGTTTTCTGATTTCATTGATAAAAGTTCTAAAAGTTATCATTTACTTCAAAATAAGTTAGATTATTATGGCATGACTCTGGGTGATCCTAGAGAGAACTTTGATCCTGAGGGATATATAAGAGCTACAAGGGCATCACAGAAACTAAAAGTTGGAATACATGTGGCTCAAATGCTAGCTGATTTAATCAGGAACCTTGAAAGGGGAGAGGCCAAGGTTTTTGAGAGAAAGATACGAGATGACTTGGGAAGCTTTCAAGTGGAAAAGAGCAAGGGGGATGGTGGATGGAGACCTACTTGGAAACCTCCAAGATCCTTTGGAGATAGCCAAAAAACTACTTCAGCATGAGGTAGAGATTATGCATAGAGTACCCCCATAGTTCCTCCATTTTGTCAACACTGGAAAAGATAGTAAGCCATTGGCTCACATGTCACCAAAATCAACTACTAGTAGCATCCCTGCTGACTCCCCTAGAGAAGATTATACCCCTCATTTTGAAGCAGAGGTAGATGTGGAAAATGGTGAATTCAATATTAGGGATATAGTTGATATAAGGATGACAGAACATGAAGACTTTGTTGCGGATGATGGATTCGCTTCCTCGGGAGAATTCCTTTCATTCTTATACCAGTATAAGGGGGCTCATGTGAGACGATGTATGGCTGGGAGATCAGAAGAAGAGCAGATGAGAAGGCTGCAAGATGAGATATATGCTCTCATGAAAGATATGACCCCTGAGAAGGGGAGGAAAATATTAAAGGAGGCTGGTGTTATCATCTTTTCAGGTTGGGATATAAATTCAGCACTTCTGTTTGATGGATTCTTAAAGAAGCAAGACCCAAATCAATAGGTATTGCCTCAAGAGATAGATAAATTGTTCATAGGCTCAAGATATGATCCTGATAAAAAAGATCTCTTACAATGGGCACTATATCCGAGAGGAAAAAGACCAATTATTGTGGATATTGAAGAAACCTTCGGACACCTTATGATCCATCAGGTAGGAAAGATTGACCCTAGGGTCACTGCAAGATTAAACTTGGATGTAGCCAAACTAAATTTGGATCAGACAGAGTTTTTGGTCAGGGAAAACATTACCTATAAGGGTTTATATGAAAGAGCTAAAGAGGAGAATCAGAGGCTACAAGCAAGGATATTGCAACTTGAGACAGGAACTCCTTTAAGTGAATATGTTGCATATCTCACAGGACAAAGCTTGGATGATATCTCTGATGTTCTATATTGGAAATATCAAGCAGAAAAGGCTACCAAATAGGTGAGTAATATTCAACAAAAGATGGACAAATTGGTTAATGATATCATTGAACACAGGTTCAACACCATGCTCATACATGTTGAACATTACTGGAGGGTGTACACTGGAACCATAAAGGCATTAAGAGAGCATGAAAGGTTAAAAGCACGATTGCATGAAGTAATAAGCAATGTTGATGTGATGACGCTAGAGGAGAAAACAGAAGGGACTTTGTATATGGAGAATCATGTTAAATATGAAGATGCGCTAAAAAGAGATCTTAAAGAATTGGATGATGGGAGCCCTATTGGAATGCCCTCGATTTATAAAGAGGGAGAATTAATATCTATGGATGAATGGTGGAATGAACTTATAAGCGTCAAGGATCGGGCTCTGTCAAGATTGGATCGAAACAAAGATATGGCACCTACCATCAACCAGATGATATTCGAATACCTTTCACAGGGAGAAGAATTAAAGAAACAGAGCATCAAGATCAAGACTTTTAAAGAAGATGATTACATTCATCATTTAGGGATGCTTAATCTCTTTTTACTTAAGTTTGTTAGGAATGTTCAGATTGACAATTAGTGTTTTGAAAAGACACCTCTTTTCATAGATAGCATTTGCCCTCATATATATATGAGAGAGGTTTCTTGTAATATGATTCATTAGATATCATAGGAAAAAGAGAGTAACATATGACGGCTTGAAAGCTTCTTGTTATACAAATTTTTGATGGATACATAATATAATCAGTCGTCTTTTCTTTGCATATGTGTTGTGGATTATTTCATTTGTTGTTGGCAGTTGCTTGTGATATTATCTAAAGGAGATATGGTTATTCATATTCTTTGAGTGAAATTTATGTTGTATGTTATAAGGTTGAAATAAAAGTTCTGCTTGTGAATTATAATTGTTCTTTGCAGTGCTTACTTGGGTGGTCCCTTAAAGGTAGGGTTAAATTTATTCAAGCAACTTATGATATAGGCATTCAATTGATCTCATAAGAAATAGTAACTGACAGATCCATAAAAGGGGTGGGTTTAAAAATTGTCTCACAAGTTCACACAATAAGTCCTGAGGAAATATAAAGACTCTGTAGCCCAGACAGCAAAGAAGGCACTAACCATTTATAAATTACAACTTATCACCATATTCATCACATTTTATTTTAAAACAATAGGAGTAGTTGAGTAGGAAACATAGAGTAAGTTGGCAATAGTGTATACATATAAAATTCTAAGCATAAAGATCAAGTAGCTTCTACAACAACAATCTTGAACTCATCTGCTATATCTCCATCCTAGAAACTTATGCCATTCTGAGATAGGAGGAATCCAGCTTAAGACACTGAATCTGCTATAAAAAGCATTAGTTGAAGGAACAACTAGTGAGTAGGTATACCCACCTAGGTCCTGCAGAGCCTAAAGTGAGAGAGTTAGTAACCAAATAGGTTCACTCTATAAGTTGGCCAAGTCAATTGGAGGGTTTGATCAAAGGAGTTGGCATTTCCTTAGAACCTATCCAATCTATTGATTTGAGACCCAACAGTGGGTATACCTCTTCCTCTCAAGCACAAAAGAGATTATTTAAAGTGGATTTAAGCCTTTTAGCAAATTACAAAAACTAGCTAATTGTTGTTCTGCAATTATGCTTTATTATGTGCTTTAAGTGAATGCATTTGAAAAGAAATGAAAATGATTATGATAGTATATTTAGAATAAGAATGATTTCACGACTTAAAACAAATATGCAAAGATTAGTTCATATAGAATTTGGAAAGAATGTTTCTCTATCAAGGACCTTAAATGCATGGCCAACCAGGACCTTAACAGATAAATAACAGACTAGTGCCTCTATCCAGGGGTATTTATGACACTTTGCGAACAAAAATCTTATCAACTCTCGAGACAATATTAATAATCAACTATGAAGGTTTCAGTATGTGTTACACAATAATGAAAAACCCATTGTCACATTTAATGTAACAACATGTGATGGCACATCATAGCAAATCATATGACAAATTTATCAAGAGGACAAAGACAACTCATCAACACAGAAGTATGGACAATACTTAGGAAAAGAAACAATGAACCTTCATATATTAATCCTTAAGAGATGATTGCATACATAAGTTGTTGGCATTATATGAACCGGTATGAGGACATGATGACATTGTATGTTGTCATTGATGTCAATATGTTGAAGAGGAGAGAACCGGTATATGTGAGAACCGGTATAACACTGTGAACCGAGATTTGTGCCAAAGTGAAGCGGTGTGTTTATTTAAGGTGAACCGACATGTGGTTATGGGAACCGACATATGGAAGCTTTGTTTGACTACCAGTTGGTAGTCTCAACTTTAGGGTTTCTGGTTGAGGTGTCTCAAGCCTGTGTGACTCAATCGGTGACTTTGTGTGATGACTTAGCATTGTAACGAAGAATAGATTGTGTTGCCATGTCAGACTCGTGCGTGTGAAGGATCTTGCATGAAGGACATTGTCCCTATCTACCTCGGGAATGTGTGAAGTCTATAAATG
Source organism: Cryptomeria japonica (assembly GCF_030272615.1). NCBI lineage: Eukaryota > Viridiplantae > Streptophyta > Pinopsida > Cupressales > Cupressaceae > Cryptomeria > Cryptomeria japonica. Next base: position 416,089,910 of record NC_081411.1, on the reverse strand, counting down.
GTGATAACGTGTGATGGGTTATCAGCCACCATGAAATCAGTGGAAAATGAATGATGGAGAATGTCTTGAGATTGGTTCAAGACTGTTGCATTTAATGCAATGTGCTCAATGGTCAGGATTGAATCATTTGAATTTCTTAACCTAACAAGTTTAGGGTTTAGGGTTTATGCTACTGACCTATCTATTTCCTATAAGGTCGATGTTGGGTTTCTTTCTGAGGTTGTTGGCAAAAGTTGTGTGTGTGTATCCAAGAGAAGAGATACATGATTCTTGCCAGACCAGAAGAGAGAAGTAATACCTGCAGAGTGTAAGTGTAGAAGGTGAAGAGGAGCTAAAGCAGATCTATATTGGCATTGAGTGCTGCTACCAGATCATTGTAATACCCATTGATCTCTAACCACTTCAACAGTTGAGAAATCCCTTAACAGGGTAGCTTTAACCGACTTACTATAAATCCTTTGACAGGGTGACTCAAAACCATTGAGTTCTTGAAATCCTCCAACAAGGTAACCTTTAACAAGGTTTAACCCTTAACTGGGTTCTCTAGCCATCCCTTAACTAGGTGATCCCTAACAAGATCGGTTCCTAATAGAACCTGTTGTATTAGTCTTTAACCAAACAAGGCTCCTAACAGAGCGGACTTCTAAAGAGTTCAAAAATAAGCTTGTGGGTATTCATCCCCACCGTGGTTTTTCCCAGTTGGGTTTCCACGTGAAAAATATGTGTGTCATATGTGATGTCTTTTTCATGTGATGCTATGTTGTTTTCTATCAAGTGGTGAATCATGTTGATCTAGCTATTTATATATATATCTGTGTGGGGGAAAAAGTGACACTAAGCAAACATGCCCTAATCTCACTTTCAATCACACATTTGTGGAATACGAAAGAGCCTAGAGGTATCACACAATTGCCTACTTCTTTTTGTGGAAGAGAGAGCCATGGGCTACCTATTAGGATTTCTATTCCTTTGTTGCAAATGATAGATAAAATGATGCAAGTTCAACTACTAGCCCTAGAGTGCAAGTATGAACTAGTAACAAGATTGCAAGATTGAGATTAAGTGATGAAAAGCTGTAAACACAAGGATAAAAGGAGAATGCAGATGTGTACCTGGGGTTAAAATCTAAGTGGAAATGTTCAGGATGGGGGTGTGGGCGCCACTGTCCTGATTCTGCCCCTGAAACTGCTCCTGAAACTACTGTTTTGCAACCTGAAAAGCTGTCAAAAATGCTGAAACTTGTTGTCTGAAAGAAGGACCAGGGTGCCCAGCACCCCTATCCCAGGGACCAGGGCACCCAACGCCCCTATCCTGGCAGGACTAGGGCACCCCACGCCCCCGTCCTGGTCTTTTTCTCTGCAATTTGGTGTGTTGTTCCGTCTCAGTCTGCTTCCGTCGGATCTACAACTTGCGGCGTCCTTCGAATCCCGAAACCTGCACTTATATCTGAAAAGGTATGGTGGGCAGCTATATAGGGTTTTTCCTTAGTCAAACCACCACTTTGGTGATTTCCACCTCCACGAATAGCCAAGTTGTATTGTAAAAGTAGTGTGTGCAGACCTTGTGTGTGTGCAAGATCCTAAAATGCAAGAAAGCAAACTAGAGCAACCTAGAAAGTAAACCCTAATTGCTTACAAATGATAATGTAAAATACTCCAAATCAAGATGCAAAGTGATCTAAAGCATGAATACAAATGATATAATGAGGCTTATGCAAAGACATGAAAACAACATGAAATCATACCCAACCCCAAGGGAGGGGTACAAGCCAATCTTCAATCGGTGATCCCCTATTGCTCTTCAATGTCTTCAAAGCCCTAAATGGATGAATGAAATTGATGAATTCTTGATGGATGGATATTGAATGTTGTTGAAGTCTTCAAAGATCTGCTCTTTCGCTGCATAGAAGGTCCTTGAAACCAAAAATCTCCCTCCTTTCAAATGAAGAAAGAGAGCTCTTATATATGAAACCCTGGGTCTTAATTTCAACTTTTGGCTAACCTAGAGACTGAATCTCTCGCCAATTTCTTGGGGTTAAGCTTTATTTTATGATTGGATCGCGCTCCTAAAATTTCGGGAAAAATGTCCGGGACCATGTGCACGTCGGGCGCCATGGTCCCGACAACTTTTCACCAAATTTTCAGGGCCGTTAGATATGATGATTTTAGAGCGAATCCCGAAGTTACAGCTAATTTCGAGATGTTTTGACCCCCGAAATCAAGCCCCCAAGTTCAAAATAGGACCTAATTAGGGTTTTTGATTAAATGATGTATTGGAGGAATAAAATGAAAGGGGCACACTTTAATGAAAAGGGCCCAACTTTATGATATGGGAGATAATAAAATAGAACCTTAGACCTAATTAATTTAATTAATTAAGTGCTAAAGGGGAAAAAGCAATGCAAAATGCAAAATGCGCCAAGGCGGGTGCTAAACTAGGTGTGAAATTGTACCACCATAGCAAGTGCGTACAATTTACGATGCTACATTTAGCCCCCACTTTAGCGGTCATATGAACACTATGTGCATATGCAAGCTAAAGTATAGAAAAGTAAACATTATTTGGAAAAGGATATATCCATAAGTCGTCGGACGAAGCCCCCAGCGGTATCTGCAGTACACAGTTAGGAACCGCACCCTACAAAACACACGTTAGATCACAAAATCACCTAATGCTTACTAAGGAAGGTGATGAAAATTCGAGGGTAGCTATATGCCCCCCCTGTTTCGGCTTGCTAATTTTAGTGAGTTGAAACAGGGTATCATATTTACCACTTCGAATTGTTAAAGAATATTGATGACAAATGCTCACAAGAAGATTTGATATGAGATCAAAAATTAATGGAGAATCATTTGGTAAGAAAGAGGACTAAATCTCAATTCCAACACAACAAAGAGTGTGAGGATTTGAGAGTTCTCTAACACAAGATGAAGGATGTAAATGGAAACAAAATGCAAAGAGAAGAAAAGAAAGGAAAAAAGCATGAATACACACATTGGTGATCCATGAAAAGAATAGAGAGAGAGAAAACATGGACTTCTCGCCCCTAGATCTTGTCCAGGTGATCCATGGGAAAAAGGACATGGAAAACTAGCCCCTAGAGTCTGTCTAGGTGATCCATGTAAGGGAGGAGAGTGAGAAAGTCTAGCCTTATGCCGCTAGTTCCACTCAACCTCGTGCATGTGTGTGTAAGTGAGGTTAGAAGCACCTTATAGGAGTCTATGCTCGAGTATGCTACAACCTATATATGTATAGTACAAAAGCGTGACATCTCACGCTAAGAGTCTGTGCTCTAGTTCTGAGAATGACCCATTGCTCAAAAAGTGTAATGTTTATGTCATAAGCAAAGTAGAACAAGGATACCTACCTTCATCACAAAAGAAGATACCCCAAAAATTCAACAATGTCGTAGATCCAAGCAAGAGAGTTTTGCACTCTTTAAGCAAGGATAAGATAATTGAAAAGGGATATCTTGTAGTATGTGTAAAGGAGATCCTTAGAGGAGAAGATATCTTTGTACAAAAGACACCTATCCCCGAGAGGAATTGTCATAGACAAATATAACATCTTCTAGAATAAGACAAAGAAGAGAATAAGAATGCAATACTTCCTTCTTTGCGAGGTGAAAGTGATTCTTAATGAAGGATGACACTTTTTTTAACCCAATTGGGAGAGTGAATTCATTATGGATATATTTTACCAAGTGCAAAAGAGGTTGTAGTTAAGGACTTACACCCCTTGTAAGAGAGAATCCTTGAACAAACAACCACAAATGCATACAAGGAATAACATCAAGTAATAAAGTTCACACCATCCACGAAATAGGAAAAAGTGGATCCTTAGATAAAAATAAGGAAAGATCATTGCCTCCCAAGGATAAGGACAATGAGAAGGACTTACTAAATCTTCCAGGGAGAGATTTAGACATAAGCAAAATCTACTACATACTCACATGAGTTCATGCAAGCAAGACATTAGTGTATGTAAAATGCTCCTCACAAGAAGTGGGTAGGATAAGAAAGAGAACACACATCTTCTCCCATATCTAGGAAAAGAGGATTCTAAAGAAAAGATGATCAATATTTCCACACTATTACCCCATAGGAACAAGAGATAACATAGAAACATTAGGCTATTATGTTGCTTCAAAAATATGATTGCACTTGAAATTGTACCATCATGAATGACAATGAGCCCCCAGTAAATGAGCTACCAATGTCACATAATGATGAGCAACATAATAGCCATTAATGTTATTTAAAGACATGATAGATTGAATGAGGTATTTGAATATGACATGCTGAATGCTCAACCATAAGTGAGATCAAAAACATGTATAAAATGATAAAAATTGAAGAAGGAAAGTTATGAGAAATCTTAGAAGAGAGATGAGTGTAATTTATTAGAGCCTTATCCCTGGAGGAAAGGACTTTATGATGAATAGGAGATAAAGATTCATAATTGGATTTAGAAATTTGAGGGGAGTCATAAAGAGATTTGTTCATCGCCAAGATTTCCTTATGAGGGGAATGAGAGTTGATAGAAGTAGAAGATGATTTAGTTGGAGTGAGATCATCATCACTACTAAATATAGCATTCACATTGAGAGATGGTCTTTTAGATGCTTTGGTGGGCTTAGAAAGATTATATCCAAGTCCAAATGAATATTCATGCATGTTATGTTCTAAAGGAACTTTAATTCCTTGTTCATTTGCGCCACAACCATTTCCACTATAGCCACTCTTAGCCAAAATATGAAAACCACGACCATAACGATTAGCCATTTCAGAAAGAGAAGGTGGTTTTTCATAAGACAAAGAATCAAATTCTTCAGAATTAGAGGTGTGAGGAGAAGAAGTTTGAGAAGCGGCCACAAGATTATTGCTCATAGGTTCAGGTAAGACTGATTGATCTCTAGTTTCTTCCTTCTTTTTAACTTTAAGCTCTCTAGGAGGAACCCTATACTCACCTACAAAGGTGGGATTGAAATCAAGAGATCCCCAATCGTCTTCTGCGAGAACCTTCTCAGTATCAAAATCCTTTTCATGTGTAGATTCAAGTTGAGAAGAATCTTCTTCAGGAACTTCATATTCATCCAAAGAATTTTGATTATCAGAGGGTGATGATTCATCCATAGGTATCTTGTTTAACGGGTCATCACTAGAAGAGGAAGGCTTAGAAGAACTCCCTCTGGAAGTAGATGTTTGCAAACAAGCTTGAAAATTAGTATCACCTATCAAGGTATAAGTCTTATTATTATAAATAAATTTAACTTGTCTATGCAATGTAGACGGGACATCTTGCATACTGTGAATCCAAGGTCTCCCTAATAACAAGTTGTATGTTAGATTTCCCGACATAACATGGATAGGAGTAGGCAAAGTAACAGGTCCCACTATGATGGGTAAGGTGATAATACCTAATGAAGACTTAGCCACATTATCAAAGCCTTGAATGGGATGAGAGTCAGGCTCAATAAGGGATGTATCCACATTCATCTTATGCAATAGATTAATGCTACATACATTAAGTCCAGAACCATTATCTACCAGTGTTCGTCTTATAGCAGTGTCATTTATGATAACCACAATCATCAAGGGATCATATTGATGTTGAACTTCACTAGTAGGCAACTCATCTTGGGTAAACACAATTTGAGCTTTAGGATTCATCACAGAGTTAACCAAAGACACTATATTACTAGGTGGAGGAACATTCAAATCTTTCAAGGCATCTTGTAACATTCCATGATGAGCAGAAGAAGTTTGGATCAAATCCCAAAGCGATATCTTAGCAGGGGTAGCTTTAAGTTGTTCTATGAGATCATATTCCTTACCAAGAACTTGTGAAATACGTGGAGCTTGCGGAAGAATAGGTTGGGAAGGAGGAAGTGAAGTTGGGATAACTGGAGGAGGATTAGGTTGCCTATTGTTTCTTGTGTTATAGGTATGAGCAACCGCATTATAACTCTCTCTAGTCAGTTGCTTAGCATACTCATAAGGGCTCTTAGTAGAATAACCTCCTTGCACAGTAATAATAGGTTTGTTAGGAGTGCAAAAAGAATCATTAGCATAACCACCTTGAACCACTAAGATAGGCTTATTTAAAGGTTGAGAATTTTGAGAAGGACAAGCACCTTGGATAGTGAAGAGAGGTTTGTTAGGTGTTTCATTCACACGTATCAAATTGATTGAGGATGGTTTAGAGGAATGAACAAAAGTGTTGGAAGAATTATTGATAGTCTTCTCTTGTACTAAAATCTTATCATGGATTAAATCAATTTTAGGAGAGAGACAAGGGGTAGGCATTGATGTTCCAGTAGGAAGAGTAATACTAGGAGAGGTCATATCATCCTCTATCATCAAAGGATCTACATGGGGAATAAACTCTCTAGGAGAAGGATCAACATTACTCTCTAAAGTCTCACTTTTGAGAGGGAGATCTTTGAAAGAGATATTAACCATCTTGCTTTGAACTAGGGTATCCTTATGAGTAGAACCAAGTTGAGGAGAGGGAGATGCTTTATTTTTAGAGGGAGAATGATTGAGATTCAAGGAAGGTGAGAAACTATCAAGGGAGTTTTCAATCTTGATTTCATCCCCTTTGGCTAGGGTTCTCTCATGGGGTAGAGAATAATCTACACCTTCTTCTAATGGTTCATCCCAAATAGCGAAGTTGTTGAAAGGAATGTTTGAAGTATTGTCAATTTCGGGAGAGGAGATAACATTGTTTATTAATTCCTCATCCTTAGGAGGGAGAGCATCAATAGATGTGTTAAACTCATCCTCTTTCCTCAAAATATGTTCAATATGATCTTTAGGGGAGAGAGAATTAAGGAAATTGCTTATTATTTCATCTTCTTTCTCTAAGGGATGCTTATGGGTAAGACAAACTTTAGGAGAAGGGTAAGCATTTATCATTAATTCATCATCTCTAGTGGGAATTTTGTTAGAAAAGGAAATGCCATCACTAGGAAATGTAGGGATAATGTCATCTTCTTGCACAAAAGGATCCTCATGAAGGGAGCGTTTTTTAGGAGGAACATGAACATATTTCTCCAAAGATTCATGCTTAGGAAGGAGATCTTTGAAAGAAGTGTTCATAACCTCTTGTTGCACTAACATGCCCCCATTGGAAGGACCAACTTTAGGAGAAAATAAGTCAATGTCCATCAATACCTTTTCACTTAGAGAGGCATCATGTAGGGAAGGTGAAGTAACATTAAGAAAGGTGTTTATGATATCATTCTCTTCCTCTAGGATAGCTAAATAGGAAGGGCACATTTTAGGAGAATTGTCAAGATCACTCTTAAAGTCTTCATCCTTAGAGCATGGGAGAGTCTCAAAGGGATCAGAAGCAACTCTTTTAGGCACTAAAATGTTGTTATAGATGGGGGGAGGTTCTTTAGGAGAAGGAAAAATTGAAGCAAGGGAAGATAACCCATTATAACATCTATGAAATGAATGCATCATGACAACAATTTTCCTTTTTCAAATGATAACACATGCAAAATAGAAGGAAATGTTTAATTTTAACAAATACAAGCACTTAGAATGTAGATTTAGAAAATGAAATTTATGATTCAAATGAGTTCCTAAATCAGATTTGAAATTATTGATCCCAATTAAGCTATCCACAAGTTCAATTATGAATTGAAAAATTAGGGTTTTAGCAAAAATTTCCTCTAAATTTTTGAATCTTGCAAGAAATTAAAACTTGTAAATACAAATTTGAATTTGAAATAGCATAAACACTCAAATTTGAAAACATAAATCAGAATTAGAGAAGATTGGAATTCACGTCGGGCTCACCAAAATGTGTGGGGGAAAAATTGACACTAAGCAAACATGCCCTAATCTCACTTTCAATCACACATTTGTGGAGTATGAAAGAGCTTAGAGGTATCACACAATTGGCTACTTCTTTTTGTGGAAGAGAGAGCCACGGGCTACCTATTAGGATTTCTATTCCTTTGTTGCAAATGATAGATAAAATGATGCAAGTTCAACTACTAGCCCTAGAGTGCAAGTATGAACTAGTAACAAGATTGCAAGATTGAGATTAAGTGATGAAGAGTTGTAAACACAAGGATAAAAGGAGAATGCAGATGTGTACTTGGGGTTAAAATCTGAGTGGAAATGTTCAGGACGGGGGCGTGGGTGCCACTGTCCTGATTCTGCCCCTGAAACTACTCCTGAAACTGCTATTTTGCAACCTGAAAAGCTGTCAAAAATGCTGAAACTTGTTGTCTGACAGAAGGACCAGGGCACCCAGCGCCCCTATCCTGGCAGGACCAGGGCATCCCACACCCCTGTCCTGGTCTTTTTCTCTGCAATTTGGTGTGTTGTTCCGTCTCAGTCTGCTTCCGTCGGATCTGCAACTTGCGGCGTCCTTTGAATCCCGAAACCTGCACTTATATCTGAAAAGGTATGGTGGGCGGCTATATAGGGTTTTGCCTTAGTCAAACCCCGCTTTGGTGATTTCCACCTCCACGAATAGCCAAGTTGTATTGTAAAAGTAGTGTGTGCAGACCTTGTGTGTGTGCAAGATCCTAAAATGCAAGAAAGCAAACTAGAGCAACCTAGAAAGTAAACCCTAATTGCTTGCAAATGATAATGTAAAATACTCCAAATCAAGATGCAAAGTGATCTAAAGCATGAATACAAATGATATAATGAGGCTTATGCAAAGACATGAAAACAACATGAAATCATACCCAACCCCAAGGGAGGGGTACAAGCCAATCTTCAATCGGTGATCCCCTATTGCTCTTCAATGTCTTCAAAGCCCTAAATGGATGAATGAAATTGATGAATGCTTGATGGATGGATATTGAATGTTGTTGAAGTCTTCAAAGATCTGCTCTTTCGCTGCATAGAAGGTCCTTGAAACCAAAAATCTCCCTCCTTTCAAATGAAGAAAGAGAGCTCTTATATATGAAACCCTAGGTCTTAATTTCAACTTTTGGCCGACTTAGAGATTGAATCTCCCACCAATTTCTTGGGGTTAAGCTTTATTTTATGATTGGATCGCGCTCCTAAAATTTCGGGAAAAATGTCCGGGACCATGTGCACGTCGGGCGCCATGGTCCCAACAACTTTTCACCAAATTTTCAGGGCCGTTAGATATGATGATTTTAGAGCGAATCCCGAAGTTACAGCTGATTTCGAGATGTTTTGACCCCCGAAATCAAGCCCCCAAGTTCAAAATAGGACCTAATTAGGGTTTTTGATTAAATGATGTATTGGAGGAATAAAATGAAAGGGGCACACTTTAATGAAAAGGGCCCAACTTTATGATATGGGAGATGATAAAATAGAACCTTAGACCTAATTAATTTAATTAATTAAGTGCTAAAGGGGAAAAAGCAATGCAAAATGCAAAATGCGCCAAGGCGGGTGCTAAACTAGGTGTGAAATTGTACCACCGTAGCAAGTGCGTACAATTTACGACGCTATAATATCTTTGATGGTAGATTACCTGTTCATGCTCTAGGGTGAAATAGAAATGAAGTATTAGATCGTATGAGAAGATAAGTGTCAACTGGTTTATGTTTGTCTTAGCTATTCTAGGTTTTGCCGGTTGTACTCTGTTTAAGACCGGTGTTACTGTTTGTCTTCCTAAGCACAATGACTGCTGACAAACCGGTTTAGGATTGTGTTTTTGTCTATACTGATTCAACCCCCCCCCTCTCAGTACCATTTTGGTACTATCCATTCATCATTGAGTTATCAATTAGTATCAGAGTGTCCTCCAGGTCCTCTGTGTTATAAGCTTAACTGCTTGAGGTAAAGATCCCAGTCTAATGATGAAGAGGGAAGGTCCAAAGTTCAACAGAGAAAATTTCAGCATATGGAAAGATAGAATGAAGATATACATCAGAAGCATGGGTGCTCAACACTGGAGCTATGTTGAGAATGCCTATGTTTCCCCTACCGGTACTCTCACCGATGACCAAAAGAGAGAGATGCAGGAGAATGGGCAAGTCATGGAAGCCCTAATTATTAGTTTATCTGACATTAAGTTTATTGATGTCCAAGATAAGGTAAATCCCAAAGAGGTATGGGATACTCTTGAAAATATCTATGGCGGTGATGAGCATGTAAAACAAGCTAAGGAAGAAAGCCTTAGAGGGAAGTTTGAAGACATGCAGATGGTTGAAGGTGAGACCATTCAACAGTATGGAATAAGAATCAAAAATGTTGTTGGAGATATCAAGAGTGTAGGTGGTAAAATGGAAGATTCCACTATGGTAAGCAAAGGCCTGAGATCCTTATTACTGGTCTATGCAATAAGGGTTGCTGCTATTCAGGAGTTGAGATCAATAGACCAAACTAAGGTATCCCTAGACTCCATCATTGCAAAGTTGACAGCCTATGAGCTAAATAGTTTTGATGGCAGTGTTCAAAAGACTGAATCAACTTTTAAAGCTTCGGCTGTACCATCTAGAAAAGGAAAAGAAGCTAGCACTAGTGGTGAACCAAGACAGAGCAAAGAAATGGATGATGAGGAGATTCTGATGGCATTTGAAGCTCTTCTTGCCAGGAAAATTCCTAAAGGAACCGGTAAATACAGAGGTAAGCTCCCTTTGAAATGCTTTTCTTGTAACTAGATAGGACATATTGTTGTAAACTTTCCTAATGGTGACAACAAGGACAAACCGGAAAGGTTCAAGAAATTCAAAGGAGGAAATTGGAGAAACTGTTTTGTGGTAGTTGATGAAGGTGTCACAGATGAGGAATTAGAAGATGAAGAAAATGAAGATATTGTGTTTGTTGTTGTCAAGGAAGATGTGTCAGACAAGAAGGCTCTTGTCTCCCACTTTGATAATTCCAATGAGTTGATTATTGACAGTGGCTATTCTCACCATATGACTAGTGACCGGAGCAAGTTTCTATCCTTGGAAGAGTATGATGATGGTGTGGTTCGCTTTGGTAATGATGCACCATGTATGGTAAAAGGCAGAGGGTCCATCTCTCTGAATGGAAAGAGTAGTGCTGACAATGTGTACTGGGTTGATGGTCTCAGACACAACCTTTTGAGTGTTGCCCAGCTGAATGACAATGGTCTCACTCTAGAATTCAAGAATGGAGAGCAGAGAATCAAAGGAAATAATGGTGAATTGGTGGCCACTGACATGCAGACCAAAGGTAACTTATTTCAACTGAATGCAAATATAAGTACATGTCTTATGGCTAAATTTGATGATAGCTGGCTATGGCATAGGAGACTTTTCTATGCAAACTTTGATAACATTGTGAAAGCCAGTAAGATCAAGGTAGTTAGAGGGTTGCCGGTGCTGAGCAAACCAGAAAATACCTTGTGCAGAGAGTGTCAACTAGGGAAAATGTCTTCCTCAACCTTTAAAGGTAAACCTTTCACTATTGACAATTTGATTGATCTTGTGCATACTGATTTGTGTGGTCCTATGAAAACTAGGAGTGTGCAGGGTTATAGGTACTTCATGATTCTCATTGATGACTTCTCAAGAATGATGTGGGTCACATTCTTGAAAGATAAGTTTGAAGCTTTTGTAAAGTTAACAGCCTTCAGAGCATTAGTGGAGAAGGAAAGCGGTAAAAGGATCAAGTGCTTGAGAACTGATCAAGGAGGGGAATCACTTCTGGTGAATTCAACAAGTACTATGAAGAACATGGCATCAAGAGGCAACTGTCTGCCCCCCTGGACTCCACAGCAAAATGTCCTAGCAGAGAGGAATAATTGTACTGCAGTTGAAGCAGCTAGAACTATGTTGATTCAAGGAAACGTTGCTCACACCTTTTGGAGAGAAGCGGTGAGCACTGTAGTCTACACAATGAACCGGGTACTCATTAAGAAAGGTAAGGATAAAACTCCTTATGAGTATTGGACTGGTAAGACACCTATGGTTAGCTACTTTAGAGTGTTTGGTAGCAAATGTTACATCAAGAGGAGCGAACACCAGAGAAAATTTGATGCAAAATGTGATGAGGGAATATTCCTAGGGTATTCCAAAAAAATCAAAGATCTCAAGTGTTTCAATAATAGGACTCAGAAAATTATGGAAAGCATCAATGTAAGAGTTGATGAAACCTCTGAGAAAACTAAGGAAACCGGCAGTGAGCAAGCGGTAAATGAATTGGTTGTAACCTTCTGGGAACCAGTTGTCAGTCAACCAAGTACCAGTAACAGTGTTCCTACATCGATAGATGTAGATTCTGATACTGATGGAGATGAGGATGAAGAAGAAAAGCAAGAGGAATCTATCAAGACCATTGCTCAGTATGTCAAGTTGAATCATGATCCTAAGCAGATCATAGGAGATAAGGATGTAGGAATTCTTACAAGAAGAAAGGTCAAAGAAAACTCATGTATGATGTCTGAATTTGAGCCTAAATCATTGAAAGAGGCACATAAAGATGAAGATTGGATCAAGGAAATGGAAGAGGAACTTGACCAGATAGAGAAAAATGGTACATGGTCTTTGGTACCCAGACCGAAGCATAAAAATGTCATTGGCACCAAATGGGTTTTCAGAAATAAGCTGAATGAGGATGGCACAATGATTAGAAACAAAGCCAGACTGGTGTGCAAAGGATATGCTCAAGAATAAGGAGAAGACTATGGAGAAACCTTTACTCCTGTAGCCATATTGGAAGGAGTTCGTATGCTTCTTGCATATGCAGCTTTTAAAGGATTCAAAGTATATCAAATGGATGTAAAATCTGCATTCCTAAATGGTGTACTTGAAGAGGAAGTGTATATAGAGCAACTAGATGGGTTTGCCCTATCTGAAGACAATGACATGGTGTGTAGGCTACATAAAGTCTTATATGGTCTAAAGCAGGCACCTAGAGCATGGTATGAATGCCTGCACTCCCATCTTGTGAAGATTGGATTTGAGAGAACAAGCGAAGATAGAAATATCTACTTGAAGTCTGAAGGAGATCAGATCCTGATCTGTAAGGTATTTGTTGATGACATTATCTTTGGTGGAGATGAAAAGATGAGTCATGAGTTTACAGATGAGATAAAGAAAGAGTTTGAGATGTCACTCATAGGGGAGATTAAGTTCTTTATTGGACTGCAAATTTAGCAGATGAAAGATGGAATCTTTATCACTCAGTCCAAGTATGTCAAAGAGGTGTTGAAGACCTTTGGCATGGAAGATAGCAAACTAGCTGGTACACCGATGGTGACCGGTTGTAAACTATCCAAAGAAGATGACTCAACAATGGTTGATGAGAAGGAATACCGATCAATGATTGGTAAGTTGCATTATGTAGTGCATAGCAGACCAGATATTGTACATGCAGTTGGCAATACTGCAAGGTTCCAGAAAAGCCCAAGAGAATCCCACTTGGTTGCAGTCAAGTAAATTCTTAGGTATCTGAAGGGAACTATTGATTATGGATTGTGGTATCCATATAGCAAGGATTTCAACTTGAAAGTATTCACAGATGCTAATTGGGCAGGTAATGTGGACGACCGGAAGAGCACAACCGGTGGTGCATTCTTTCTCGGTGGTAGACTGGTCTGATGGATGAGTAAGAAGCAAAGTTGTATCTCTCAATTTACAATGGAAGTAGAGTATGTTGCAGCGTTCATGAACTGCACTCAGACAATTTGGATGAAGCATGTATTAAATGGCTTCAAAGCTCTTGTATCTGAACTGGTAAGTATATTTTGTGACAATACTAGTGCAATTAACATCTCCAAGAATCCGGTTTTACATTCTAGAACCAAGCACTTTGAGCTTAAATATCATTTCTTGAGGGAAAAGGTTCAAAACAAAGAGATTGCACTGGAACATGTTTCCAGTTGTAGCGTCGTAAATTGTACGCACTTGCTAGGGTGGTACAATTTCACACCTAGTTTAGCACCCGCCTTAGTGCATTTTACATTCTGCATTGCATTTCTCCTTTAGCACTTAATTAATCAAATTAATTAGGTCTAAGGTCCTATTTCATTATTCTCTACATTATAAAATTGGGCCCTTTTCACTAAAGCGCGCCCTTCGCATTTTATTCGTCCAATACACCACTTAATCAAAAACCCTAATTAAGTCCTATTTTGAACTTGGGGGCTTGGTTTCGGGGTCAAAACATCTCGAAATCACCTGTAACTTTGGGATTCTCTCTAAAATCATCATATCCGACGGCCCTGAAAATTTGGTGAAAAGTTGTCGGGACCATGGCGCCCGGAGTGCAACATGGTCTCGGACATTTTTCCCAAAATTTTAGGAGCGTGATCCAATCATAAAATAAAGCTTAACCCCAAGAAATTGGCGGGATATTCAATCTCTAGGTCGGCCAAAATACGAATTTACGACCTAGGGTTTCATACATAAAAGCTCTCTTTCCTCATTTGAAGGGATCGGATTTTTGTTTCCAGGAACTTCATATGCAGCGCAAGAGCAGATCTTTGAGGACTTCAACAACATTCAACATCATTCTATCAAGCATCTATCAAATTCATTCATCCACTTAGGGCTTGGAAGACATTGAAGAACAATAGGAGATTACCGACTGAAGATTGGCTTGTACTCCTCCCTTGAGGGTTGGGTATGATTTCGTATTGTTTTCATGTCTTTGCATAAGATTTGATACATCATTTATTCATGCTTTAGATCACATTGCATCTTGATTTAGAGCATTTACATTATCATTTGCAAGCAATTAGGGTTTACTTTCTAGGTTGCTCTAGTTTGCTTTCTTGCATTTTGGACCTTGCACACACACTAGGTCTGCACACACAATACATTTTACAAAACAACTTGGCTATTCGTGGAGGTGGAAATCACCGAAGTGGGGGTTTGACTAAGGCAAAACCCTATATAGCCGCCCCTCCCCCTTTTCAGATATTATTGCAGGTTTCAAGATTCGGACGACGCCACGGGATACAGATCCGGAGAGAGAAGGTTGGAACAGCACTCTATGTGAAATTGCAGAGCAGGAGACTGGGACAGGGGCGCTAGGTGCCCTGGTCCTGCCAGGACAGGGGCGCTGGGTGCTCTGGTCCCTCGGACAGAGGCGCTAGGTGCCCTGGTCCTCCGGACAGACAGTTTGCAGATAGTTTGCAGACAGTGTTTCAGAGTGCAGAATAGTGGTTTTCGGTGCAGTTTTCAGGACAGTGGCGCCCGCGCTCCCGTCCTGAACATTTTCAGTCTGATATTGACTCTAGGTACATATCTACATTCTTATTTCATCCTTGTACTTACAGTTGTTCATTGTTTAATCTCAATTCTGCAATCTTGTTATTGGTTCATACTTGCATTTTGGGATTAGGGTTTGAACTTGCATTACTTGATCTTACAATTTCAACAAGGGAATAGAAATCCTAATAGATATCCCATGGCTCTCTCTTTCACCAAAAGAAGTAGCCAATTGTGCGATATCTCTAGGCTCTTTCGTATTCCGTAATGTGTGTCAAAAGGTAGGATTAGGGCATGATTGACCTAGTCTCGTTTTTTTTTCCCCCACTCATTTTGGTGAACCCGACGTGAACCTATCATTGCTTCCTCTTGAATTGCATTTATTAGATCTAGATCTAGATTTAGTGTGTTTTCATTTCATTTTCATTAAAAAGAAAGAAAAAAAAAAAAGGGAGTGTGTTTCTTTGCATTGTGTGTTTAAATTTTATGTAATCCTTTCAAAATGTCAGATTTTTATTTGCAAAATGTTCATGCTTTTGATGATTATTATGAGTATAGCCAAGATGAATTAGATGAAGCTTTAGATGAGTTTTTAAACCCTAAAGATGCCAAACCTTCATTTTACCAAAAACTCATAAACCTTGTTACTATGCCATTTAGGTGTGATGAGAAAGATAAGTCGAATGATTCCTCTCAAGGATACATTCCTATCAACTCTTCCCCTGAATCTAGTAACATGGTTGTTTTCAATAATCCCCTCTATGAGGAGATGTCTCCTTTTGAATCAAAAGACAAACCTTTTAACCGATATGATCATGCTTTGTTGGATGATGCTCTTGATGACTTTGTGGCTTTATCGAAATCTTTAAACAAGAACAAGGTCTCTAAATTGGTTAACATGATAAACTTGAATGAACATAATAAGCCTCTCTTTGAAGTCCAAGGTGCTTATCCTTCTCCTACCTTTCAAATTCCTAAATCACCTCTCCTTATTGTTCAAGGAAGGTATGATCATGATTCCTTTCACACCCCGAATAAACCAATCATCACTGTACAAGGAAGAAAACCTATAAGTCCTTACAATTATGTTAGGCAAATAACTAGAGAGAGTTATCATGCGGTTGCCCATACCTATCATACCAGAAATAATAGGCAACCTAATCCTCCTCCTGTTATTCTAGTCTCTCTTCCTAATCCTCAACCAATTCTTCCTCAAGCTCCCCGTATTTCGCAAGTTATGGGTAAGGAATATGATCTCATAGAACAACTTAAAGCTACCCCTGCTAAGATATCCCTTTGGGATTTGATTCAAACTTCTTCCGCTCATCATGGAATGTTACAAGATGCCTTGAAATATTTGAATGCTCCTCCACCGAATACGTCTAGTAATATAGCATCTTTTGTTAACTCTGTGATGAATCCTAAAGCTCAAATTGTGTTTACCCAAGATGAGTTGCCTACTAGTGAAATTCAACAACAATATGATCCCTTGATGATTGTGGTTGTCATGAAAGACACTGCTATAAGATGAACACTAGTAGATAATGGCTCTGGCCTTAATGTGTGTAGCATTAATTTATTGCATAAGATGAATGTGGATACGTCTCTTATTGAGCCTGACTCTCGTCCCATTCGTGGCTTTGACAATGTGGCTAAGACTTCATTAGGTATCATCACCTTACCTCTCACAGTGGGACCTGTTACTTTGCCTACTCCTATCCATGTTATGCCGGGAAATTTAACATACAACTTGTTATTAGGGAGGCCTTGGATTCATAGCATGCAAGCTGTCCCCTCTACATTGCATAGACAAGTTAAATTCGTTTATAACAATAAGACATACACCTTGATGGGTGATACTAATTTTCAAGCTTGTCTGCAAACATCTAATTCCAAAGGAGATTCTTCTAAGCCATCCTCGTCTAGTGATGACTCTTTAAACAAGAAACCTATCGATGAGTCTTCACTCTCCGATGATCAAAATCCTTCGGATGAGTCTGGAACTCCTGAAGAAGATCCTTCTCGACTTGAAACTACACATAAAAAGGATTTTGATCCTGAGAAGGTTCTTGCAAAGGATGATTGGGGATCTCTTGATTTTAACCCTACCTTTGTAGGTGAATATAAGGTTCCTTCTAGAGAAATTAAAGTTGAAAAGAAGGAAGAAGCTGAAAATCACAAAGTTGAAAAGAAAGAAGAAACTAAAAATCAATCAACCTTACCTGAATCTATGAGTAATAATTTTGTGGCCGCCTCTCAAACTTCTTCTCCTCACATCTATAATTATGAAGAGTTTGATTCTTTGTCTTATGAAAAACCACCTTCTCTTCCTGAAATGGCTGATCATTATGGTCGTGGTTTTCGCATTTTTGCTAAGCATGGGTATCATGGAAAAGGTTGTGGTGCTCATGAACAAGGGATAAGAGTTCCTCTAGAGACTAATTTTCACAATTATGCCTTTGGACTTGGCTTTAATCCCTGCAAACGTACTAAAGCTTCTAAAAGACTAGGCATTAGTGTTAATGCTATCTCTACATCTCTATCATTACAACATCCTGAGTATATTGATGGGGATCCTTCGTGTGCCTGTGCTTTGGATATCTTCCCTACCGATGATGCTTTAGTTTAGTTCTTGGGAGCCTATGACACTCTTCCTCGTTATCATCACAATAGGGGACTCCCTTATTGTTTGAACACCGAAGCCTATTTTGGAAAAGAGATTGATAATGATGAGATTGTGAAAGAATTCCCTTAGTTAAAGGACACTCCTCAACAAAGCAATCTTCTCATAAGTGACACCACTGATGTTAAGATGGATCCTTGCAATAAAGAGAAAGTCATTAAAATTGGGAAATGTTTGGATGAAGAGGAACATAAACAATATGAAGAACTATTGCATGAATTCCCTGAGATCTTTGCTTGGGAATATTCTGACATGCCTGGTATAGATCCTAAGATCGTTACTCATAATATTGTCTTAGTTCCTGATGCTAAGCCCGTGAAACAAAAGATTTGAAAAATGAATCCTAAGGTGGCTCTGCTTGTTAAGGCTGAGATTGAAAAATTATTGGAGGCTGGATTTATCCGCCCTATTGACTATTCCCCATGGATTTCAAATATTGTCGCTATGGCTAAACCAGATAACAAAATAAGAATGTGTACTGACTTTCGGGATCTAAATAAGGCTTCTTTAAAAGATGATTTCCCTCTTCCAAACATTGACATGATAGTTGACTCTACGGCAGGACATGCCTTGCTATCCTTCATGGATGGTTTTTCAGGCTACAATCAAATTTTCATAAACCCTCAAGATCAATTCAAAACCGCTTTCACCACTCCTTGGGGTACGTTTTGTTGGATAATGATGCCTTTTGGACTTAAAAACGCCGGTGCAACTTATCAACGAGCGATGACCCTTATCTTTCATGATTATATGCATAAGATTTTAGAGGATTATGTTGATGATATTTTAGCTAAATTCCTTTCTTCGCATGGATCATGTTACAATCCTTCATCAAATCTTTGAAAGAATTCATAAATATCACATGCGCTTGAATCCCCGAAAATGTGTTTTTGGTGTGGATAGTGGAAAACTATTAGGGTTCATAGTTTCGCATCGTGGGATTAAGGTGGATACTAAGAAAATAGATGCTATTGTCAACATGCCACCTCCTAGAAATGTGTCTCAACTTAAAAGCTTACAAGGAAAGATTCAAGCTATTCATAGGTTCGTGTCTCAACTTGCGGATCGTACCTTTCCCTTTACTCAACTTCTTAAAAAGGATATCACTTTTCAATGGAATGAGGATTGTCAGCAAGCATTTGAAGATTTAAAAGTGTATTTGGCTAGTCCTCCTATTCTTCAACCTGCCGAACCTTCTAAACCCTTCCTTCTATATACAGCTGCTTCCTCTCATGCTCTCGCAGCATTGTTGGCACAACATGATAAAGATGGTAAGGAATGTCCGGTTTATTACATAAGTTGTACCTTACTCGATTATGAGACCTGATATTCTGCGATAGAAAGACAATGCTTGGCCTTGGTATTTGCGACTCAAAAATTGAGACATTATGTTTTAAATTCAGAAGTCCATGTCATGGTTAAGTTTGATCCTTTGAAGCATCTTTTCTCTAAAACTGATTTATCAGGACGTCTAGCTAAGTGGGTTATGATGTTAATTGAATTTGACCTTAAATTTGTTTCCCAAAGAGCAATTAAAGGACAAGCATTGACTGATCACTTAGTTGAGGCCCCTTCGCCTTTCTCCTTCCCTAACCCTGAGTCCTTTCCCGATGACTTCATTCTTTCTATAGAGAAAGATGAAACTTGGGAGTTATACTTTGATGGCTCTAAGTGTCGTATGGGATCGGGGGCAGGTGTTGTTCTAATTTCTCCTACAAAGAAACCTATTCCCTTATCATATCGTCTAAATTTCCTATGTACCAATAACGTTGCTGAGTATGAGGCTCTTATAGCGGGAATAAAGGCAGCCTTGGCCTTGAATATAAAACACATACATATCTATGGAGATTCGCAATTGATTATAAGACAAGTAATAGGAGTGTATCAAGCAAAACAAGACAAATTATCACAATATAAAGATCTTGCTATCTCTTTATTACAAAATTTTGATTCTTATACCATGGAACCCGTTCCTTGAAAAGATAATCGACATGCGGATGCAATGGCATGTGTGGCTTCTCTAGTATCTTTAGAGGACCCTATGGTCGATCTTAATTTTGTTATTCACAATCTTATTTCTCCGGCTATTGAAGATGATTCTAGCTTGATAACATGTTGTGACTTTGTAGACTCAGATGAATGGTTCTCGCATATCGTAAGATATTTGACTGATGGTACCTTTCCTGATTCCGCTAATAGGAACACTAGGGCTAGAATCCGCAAGCTATCTGCTAGATATATCATCCTTTTTAATGTCCTTTATCGAAGGGGTTATGATGGTCTTCTCCTTCGTTGTCTTAACAAGTCGGAAATCCCCGTTGCTCTTGAAGAGGCACATTCAGGTGCCTGTGGGGGGCATTTTGGGGGCAAATCCCTGGTTCATAGGTTGCTTCGTATGGGATACTATTGGCAAACTATGCAGAAGGATTCTTTTCATTTGTTAAGAAATGTCATCAGTGTCAACAACACAATAATCTGATTCATGCTCCTGCCCAAGAACTTCATTCTCAAGTAGCTTCTTGGCCTTTCTCCGCATGGGGTTTGGATCTTATTGGAAAAATTTCTCCTCCTTCATCTCAAGGACACACCTTCATTATAACTGCAACAGATTACTTTACGAAGTGGGTAGAAGCTATTCCTCTTCGCTCTACTACTGCTGAAGTGATTTGTCAATTTCTCTTAGAAAACATCATTTCTCGATTTGGGATACCTTCCACTATTATCTCAGATAATGGGACATCGTTTAAAAACAAGGATGTGAAGAAATTCCTCGAGAAGTATCATATCAAACATCGATTTTCTACACCATATTATCCTCAGTCAAATGGTCAAGCCGAATCATCTAATAAGATAATTGAACAAATTCTTCGTAAAACCGTAAATAAGCATGGTAAGGATTGGAGTAACCAGCTAATCTATGCTCTTTGGGCTTACCGAACGAGTGTACGAATTGCTACGGGAACTACTCCTTATAATCTTGTTTATGGTGCTGATGCTATTATGCCCTTAGAGTTAGAAATTCCATCACTTAGGGTTTCTCTCAAAGGTATAGTAGATGATGACTCTTATAGGGAACAATGACTTCAACAGCTTGAGATGCTTGATGAACAGCGCATAAACACTCTTGAGCATATTCAAGCGTATCACAAAACTCTACAACGAAGCTATAATGACAAGGTTATTCAACGTTCCTTCTCAGTAGGTGACTTAGTCCTTTATGAGAATCAGCGCAATGTGAATGCCTTGCCTGCAGAAAAGGGAAAATTTAGTCCTAATTGGCTTGGACCATATATCGTTATTGAGGATTATGGATCAGGTGCTTACAAAATAGCGGATGTAGACGGTACGCCTCTTAAAGAACCTATTAATGCTATGCACTTGCGTAGATATTATGCTTAATTCTTCATTCTTCATCTATCTTCCTTTTCAATTCTTCAACATTGGATAATATGTTAGTATTTCTTAATTAAAGCAAAATAGAATTAAATGTTATGTCGTTTAATCTATATTGCTTCGTTCCTGACAAGCATGTCTTCTTACTTTATAGTTTGTCTTGAATTCATTAATGTAAATTGTAAAAGGTTTACATTTCTCATTATGCTAGCATATTATACAATGTCTTTATGTATTAAGTAGAATTGTATCATGTTGTGTTTAAGTTCAAAATTAAATCACATTAGTTATATGATTCTTAGACTTAATGCATATTTCTTCCTTATCATCAATGTAGCACTTGATTAAATATTTTAATTAAGTCACACATGTATCAATTTAATCATGGAGCATTGAGAAATCAATCACATGGCAATTAAATTCTGAACATACATGTACATTTACCAAATGTATTAGATTTAATCAAAACAAAACATACATTGTTTTAAGCATTAAAGATAACACATTTGAGACAAAAGATAAGCATGTATATATACATATATATGTGTGGATCGTATACAAATCTAGGTCACTGTACATCATAAAATCATCTCCTATCCCTAGGGCTAGTGGCTGGAGAGTGTCGACTGGATGCTCCCTCCTGGTCTGGCCGTGAAGGTGGACCCATGGGTGTGTAGCGCGATACTGATCGTGAGTGACTCCGAGAGGAACTCCTACGATCCCTATCCATAAGGATCGCACGATAGGTGGTAGCCTCGGTCTGAGCCGCTGCTAGATCTCACCGCGCCTGCTGGAGGTCCTCTGATAGGACTCTCTCTCTCTGCCGCGCCTGCTGGAGGTCCTCTGATAGGACTCTCTCTCTCTCCCTCCATATATCTACCTGTACTCGGAATGGGAAAAACAAATCCTCATGCCGACCCGCGTTCCCCTGAGGCCTATAGGCAATCTGTGAGGAACTGGGGATCTGTGCTATCATGGAAATGTCTGTCATTGCCTGCTGAATCAAGGAACGCCATTCCTGCACATTAGCTGTGGCAGTAGAACAGATTTTTGTTAGTACCATTCTATATCATCAAAACATTAATCAATCAATATAAACCTACTATACCTGGATCTCCCTCGCGCCAGTAGGGATCATGATATGGTAGTATCTGTGACTGAGAACAGCTAGGCTCCCCTCGCTCGTATACTCTATCCACGATGGGTGTAGGCTGGACGGTACTGGTGACAGGTCTCCGTATCGCCTCCTGTTCCCCCTGTTGGAGAATAGGAGGTGGATCCAGAGCTATGGTATCGTCTCCTGAATGGTGGGGAGCTGCATCCGATTCCTCCTCATCATCTCTATCCTCCTCCTCGTCATCCTCATCCTCATCCGCATCATCACCTGCATCCTCCTCGTCCTCCTCTCTATCTGCATCCTCATCCTCCTCCTCCTCGTCACTGGGCTGATCACCTGTAGGTGGATCAGGATCTCCCGCCTCCTCATGACCCTCTCCCTCCTCTGGCTCCTTTGACTTGGATCCCTCGTCCTCGTCTCGGTCTCCATGTCTCCATGGGCCTGGATAGCCTGTTGGATGATCTGGTGGAAAGATAGGACCTGGATATGATCTCATGAACCATGAAACATATCTACGTTGTGCTCCAGGCTCTGCAGAATAGTCAGTGACTACATCCTGATCAGATCCCTCTAAGTCTGTCGTTTCAATATCATCTACCATCGGTCTCGCTACTGCTCCAGGTCTGGGAAGGACCCATGAGTGTCGAGTATAGATGGGCACATCGGCTGGAACACACTGCTCTAGTCCGAATTGCCTCCATACTCGGTCAAAGTAGAAAGGGACTATGATGTGTGCATATCGTCCTCGCAGTAGGCGGTTCCTCTGTAGGCATGCTAACTGTCTCTCCATACCATCCCATCTGTGCATCAGTAGGTAAGGTCTCCACACTATCACCTCGGATGTCAGTCTGTCAAAAATCACTCTCCAATATAATAAATCTCCAAATCTCCACTCGCTGGTAAGTGGATAAGCGAACACCCTAGGTTGCTCGCTTGCTGTACTCAGTGGAAAGCCGACGGGCCTGGTACATGTGAAATGCTCTAAAATCCACACCTGTAGAAGTGTGCATGTCATCAAACTACAACCCTGTCCGAATACATACTCCTCAAGGTCATGATAGAGATGTGCTAGCATACTCCGACCCCACGCATACACTCTCCTGTGTCTCTCCATCGCTCTGATACACCATGTGAGGCCCCCATGCATGTGTTTCCCTCGCCCATTAGGGCAGATGGCTAGTGCTATGATGGCTATCATAAGGCGTCTCAGAAGTGGTACCTCCCCTGTAGGATGTAAGAGCCAGCTGACTATGATGCGACCTCTCGTCTCGCTCGGCATGACTCTCCCTATGCAATACACCTGCTCTCTCTGATGATCCTCTGTTGACCGATCGGTCGCGTATGTAACTGTCGCTCCTCTGATAGGAAGACGAAGTATACGGTACACATCCTCGAGTGTGACCGTCAGCTCTCCTACTGGAAGGTGAAAAGTGCATGTGTCAGGATCCCATCGCTCCATCAATGCCATCAGCATCGCAGGATGAAATCGAATGGCCGGCATGAGAATCACGTACCACAATCCTACAATCGATAGTGTGTCTCTCTCTGACTGAGTCAGCCATGGAATCTGATCTCGCAAAGTGCGAAGAATATGTCCCACTGTGTGCTCTCTCATGTACGGGAGACCCTACAACACGAAAACATGACCGTAATCAGTACTCGATCATCGAAATCGCAAATGCAAACCGTCGCACATCGTATGCTAGCCCTGAAACCTCTCACCAGGCCCTGATTGGGGACCATGGCACCCCGTCAGGGACCATGGCGCCCCTATCAGGGACCATGGCACCCTGGGGGGACCAGGGCGCCCCTCAGGGACCATGGTGCCCTGGGTGGGCCCCGGTCAGCCTTCGAGGCCCGCATACGATCACGGAAAAGTCAAACATGCGAAAAATCAAAAGTCAAACGTTCAGTCAACTCACCTCGTCCAGTGGCTCGTCGTCAATCACGGCCTGGCGCAGGCTCTCAATCCTCGTGGGACGCTCCGGTCATCGTGAAGGCATGATGATAGCTATGTAGGCTCTGCTGCACTGAATAGTATTCTGAAATCAACAAAGTGATGAATACAAGTGTCACTTTTGAAGTATATACTCTCGTTTGTTTATTCTTACTTTTTGAAACCCTAATTCTCCTCTGACATTCATTTTATCATAACTTGAGTTTGGGAGATGCGATTTTTGAACCGTTTGTTGCGTTGGAATCATATTTTCTTTCCCTTACTCTCGGGATGTTCCAAAAAGTGCTCTGATGAAGCCTATTTAGTGAACACCCCTCATCAATACTCTATTACACAATTTGTTGCAAGTAAACATGCTACCCTGTTTCACCTCCCTAATAAGCAAGTCGAAATAGGGGGGGGCATATAGCTACTCACAGATTTTATCACTTTCCCTAGTAAGCATTAGGTGATTTTGTGATCTAACGCTTGTTTTGTAGGGTGCGGTTCCTAACTGTGTACTGTAGATACCACTGGGGGCTTCGTCTGACAACTTATGGATATATCCTTTTTCAAATGATGTTTACTTTTCTGTACTTTAGCTTGCATATGCACATAGTACTCATATGACCGCTAAAGTGGGGGCTAAATGTAGCGTCGTAAATTGTACGCACTTGCTAGGGTGGTACAATTTCACACCTAGTTTAGCACCCGCCTTAGTGCATTTTACATTCTGCATTGCATTTCTCCTTTAGCACTTAATTAATCAAATCAATTAGGTCTAAGGTCCTATTTCATCATTCTCTACATCATAAAATTGGGCCCTTTTCACTAAAGCGTGCCCTTCGCATTTTATTCCTCCAATACACCACTTAATCAAAAACCCTAATTAAGTCCTATTTCGAACTTGGGGGCTTGGTTTCAGGGTCAAAACATCTCGAAATCACCTGTAACTTTGGGATTCTCTCTAAAATCATCATATCCGACGGCCCTGAAAATTTGGTGAAAAGTTGTCAGGACCATGGCGCCCGGAGTGCAACATGGTCCCGGACATTTTTCCTGAAATTTTAGGAGCGCGATCCAATCATAAAATAAAGCTTAACCCCAAGAAATTGGCAAGATATTCAATCTCTAGGTCGGCCAAAATATGAATTTACGACCTAGGGTTTCATACATAAAAGCTCTCTTTCCTCATTTGAAGGGATCGGATTTTTGTTTCCAAGAACTTCATATGCAGCGAAAGAGCAGATCTTTGAGGACTTCAACAACATTCAACATCATTCTATCAAGCATATATCAAATTCATTCATCCACTTAGGGCTTGGAAGACATTGAAGAACAATAGGAGATTACCGACTGAAGATTGGCTTGTACTCCTCCCTTGAGGGTTGGGTATGATTTCGTATTGTTTTCATGTCTTTGCATAAGCTTTGATACATCATTTATTCATGCTTTAGATCACATTGCATCTTGATTTAGAGTATTTACATTATCATTTGCAAGCAATTAGGGTTTACTTTCTAGGTTGCTCTAGTTTGCTTTCTTGCATTTTGGACCTTGCACATACACTAGGTCTACACACACAATACAGTTTACAAAACAACTTGGCTATTCGTGGAGGTGGAAATCACCGAAGCGGGGGTTTGACTAAGGAAAAACCCTATATAGCCGCCCCTCCCCCTTTTCAGATATTATTGCAGGTTTTGAGATTCGGACGACGCCGCGGGATACGGATCCGGAGAGAGAAGGTTGGAACAGCACTCTGTGTGAAATTGCAGAGCAGGAGACTGGGACAGGGGCGCTGGGCACCCTGGTCCTGCCAGGATAGGGGCACTAGGTGCCCTGGTCCCTGGGACAGAGGCACTGGGCGCCCTGGTCCTCCAGACAGACAGTTTGCAGACAGTGTTTCAGAGTGCAGAACAGTGGTTTCCGGTGCAGTTTTCAGGACAGTGGCGCTCGTGCTCCCATCCCGAACATTTTCAGTCCGATTTTGACTCCGGGTACATATCTGCATTCTTATTTCATCCTTGTACTTACAGTTGTTCATTGTTTAATCTCAATTTTGCAATCTTGTTATTGGTTCATACTTGCATTTTGGGATTAGGGTTTGAACTTGCATTACTTGATCTTACAATTTCAACAAGGGAATAGAAATCCTAATAGATATCCCGTGGCTCTCTCTTTCACCAAAAGAAGTAGCCAATTGTGCGATATCTCTAGGCTCTTTCGTATTCCGTAATGTGTGTCAAAAGGTAGGATTAGGGCATGATTGACCTAGTCTCGCTTTTTTTTCCCCCACACACCAGTAAGGAGCAGTTAGCAGACATATTCACCAAGCCTCTTCTAAAGGCTACATTTATGTACTTAAGAGGTCAATTAGGGGTCCTGCCTCTTCAAGAGGTAAACTAAAGGCATATGCTCCATATCAGTTAGGTATTGCGTAGTCAAATTCTTTTTGGATTGATGTGTTGAAGGATGCTACTCCTCAGGGGGAGAAGCATAATGGAACAGGGAAGCTTGTGCCTCCACTTTGGCATTGTTGTCAAAGGGGGAGAAGAAGAGAAGCAAAGAAGATATCTGCAAAAGTTGGGGGAGAAGATGTGAAGCAAAGAGATATCTTTGTATATTGCCATCCATGCCAAAGGGGGAGATTGTTGGTATTATGTGAACCGATATGAGGACATGATGACATTGTATGTTGTCATTGATGTCAATATGCTGAAGAGGAGAGAACTGGTATAACACTGTGAACCGACATTTGTGCCAAAGTGAAGCGATGTGTTTGTTTAAGGTGAACTGGCATGTGGTTATGGGAACCGGCACATGGAAGCTTTGTATGACTACTGGTTGGTAGTCTCAACTTCAGGGTTTCCGATTGAAGTGTCTCAAGCCTGTGTGACTCAATCAGTGACTTTGTGTGATGAGTTAGCATTGTAATGAAGAATAGATCGTGTTGCCATGTAAGCCTTGTGCATGTGAAGGATCTTTCATGAAGGAGATTGTCCCTATCTACCTCGAGAATGTGCGAAGTCTATAAATGATGATAACGTGTGATGGGTTATCAGCCGCCATGAAATCAGTGGAAAACAAACAATGGAGAACGTCTTGAGATTGGTTCAAGACTGTTGCATTTAATGCAATGTGTTCAACGGTCAGGATTGAATCGTTTGAATTTCTTAACCTAACAGGTTTAGGGTTTAGGGTTTATGCTACCAACCTATATGTTTCCTATAAGGTCGATATTGGGTTTCTTTCTGAGGTTGTTGGCAAAAGTTGTGTGTGTGTATCCAAGAGAAGAGATACGTGATTATTGCTAGACCAGAAGAGAGAAGTGATAGCTGCAGAGTGTAAGTGCAGAAGGTGAAGAGGAGCTAAAGGGGATCTGCATTGGCATTGAGTGCTGCTACCAGATCATTGTAATACCTATTGATCTCTAACCACTTCAACAGTTGAGAAATCCCTTAACAGGGTAGCTTTAACCGACTTACTGTAAATCCTTTAACAGGGTGACTCAAAACCATTGAGTTCTTGAAATCCTCTAACAAGGTAACCTTTAACAGGGTTTAACCCTTAACCTGGTATTCTAGCCATCCCTTAACCGAGTGATCCCTAACAGGATCAGTTCCTAACTAAACCTATTGTATCAGTCTTTAACCGGACAATGCTCCTAACGGAGCAAACTTCTAAAGAGTTCAAAAACAAGGTTGTGGGTATTCATCCCCACCATGTTTTTTCCTAGTTGGGTTTCCACGTGAAAAATATGTGTGTCATATGTGATGTCTTTTTCATGTGATGCTATGTTGTTTTCTATCAAGTGGTGAATCATGTTGATCTAGCTCTTTATATATATATCTTTGATGGTAGATTACCTGTTCATGCACTAGGGTGAAATGGAAATGAAGTATTAGATTGTATGAGAGGATAAGTGTCAATCGGTTAATGCTTGTCTTAGTTACTCTGGGTTTTGCCGATTGTACTTTGTTTAAGACTGGTGTTACTGTTTGTTTGCCTAAGCACAATGTCTGCTGACAAACCAGTTTAGGATTGTGTTTTTGTCTATACTGATTCAGCCCCCCCCCTCTCAGTACCAGTTTGGTACTATCCGTTCATCATTGAGTTATCATAAGCCACACTTGAAAATACTCCATTACAGTCTGTTTGCACAAAAAGATACTTCTTTGTTCTATAGACTTCCCTAATATATATAACTTGTAGTCCTTCTAGGCAGTATATTTTTTCTGAATCCTAGATGCCTTTACATACAAAATGACTCATTATAAATACACATGCTAAGAGATAAGAAAAAAAGGAGACACCCTTTCATTATCCTAAACAACTAACTGAACAATAACTAAACATCTTAACTAAAACATCAATTGCACTATAAACACAAAAGTAAACAATGACTTGAGGTTTTCGATCCAGCCGTTGTCCGTACTTCTGAATGTGCCGAAAATAGTCTGTATCTTTGTAGGTTGTAGCGTTGAATATTGCATCCTTGGCTACATTCTCTATCATGTAAAAATTCTCCAACTGATCAGCTATGTCATTCATATCAAGAATATCCATTTTGGCAATGGCTTGGGCTGCACTAAGCATAGACTTACACTCAGAAAGCCATACGGTCTTATCCTTGATTACACTAGCATCTGTAGCATCCTAAAATTGTGACACTTGCAATTTCGACTGCATTTCGGTCTTCACGATGGCGACGCAACATGCAACCTGAATGGAGACCCCAAAACCTGATTATGACACTGAAAACTGCATTTTTCAAGCACCCTGGCCTGAACCTCTTTGCACCCTGCTGTCCCGGGAGGTGGGACCAGAGCGCCCAGCGCCCTGGTCCTTTAGGACTAGGGCATCCAGCGCCCTGGTCCCCAGGACCATGGCGCCCAGCGCCCTGGTCCCTGGGTCCTATTTTGGGCCCGGTCTCCTAAGGGGTCTCGGGTCTTTTTGTTTGCAATTTGGAAATTATCTTTCCTGGTTGGCCTAAGGTCGGGAAAATCAGTCTATCAGCCCTAATTGACAAGTATATAAACTACATTTTCCTCTTTCATTTGACATGATGGAAAAGGCGTGGAAACTATACTCAAGCATTCAAGCATTCAAGCATTCCTTCAAGCAATTGATCATTTCAAGTCTCCATTCAAGGCTAAGTGTTGCATTCAAGACAAGGATTCAACCATTGAAGAGGAGATCACATACTACTGCAACATACAACATACAACATCTAAACCTTCGCACATAAGGATACAAACATCCTTAGAACAAGGTATTAGTACTTGTTTTACAGTCATTTACATTTACAGCTCTTGCTCATTTCTTGGTTAATTCCAAAACCGGGGTTTGACCTAAAGGCAAACCCCTAATCCCTAACCCCCCAAGCGTCTTCGCTTTTCTGTGTGTAGGTTGTAGGTACGCGGCTGAAATTGAAGATTTGGAATCCTTGTGCAGAGACGAACAGATCCCCCTTCGTTTCGCAGATTTTTCGGAGGACCGTGGCGCCGGGCGCCATCGTCCTGACAACTTTTGCTCAAATTTGCAGGACAGCGCCGTATCGACATTTTACTGCTAATTCCAGGTCCGCAGCTTCATACTGTATCCCTATCTCAGTTTATAAGCAAATCTTTCTCACTTTCTATGCATTCCTAGCTTAATTCCTCTATGCACATTCTTTACAAAAGAGGGTAGCCTTGCTGTCTTAACCCTTGAAACTCATTTAGCATCCAATCTTGCATTGCATGGGATTGGATCTTGTGGGTTTCAACCCCTCTTTTGAATGTAAAGTCTCTCCCCTAAGTGAAAACCATCAACCCTAGTGAATCTCCCTTCTCTCTCCTTAGAGTTGGAAGAGGGGAGAGCAACTAGGGTTCAATCGCGATTTTCCGCTTTACAGCATCATCTACCAAACTAGGAACCCCATGCTGAACAATTTGCTGGCATTCGTCAAATTCAGATTTCAATTCCTTCGTGAATTCATCATGTGTGATAAGCAAACCTTGAACCTTCTTCTTTACCTTTTCCCTAGTTGATGCATCTTGTAACAATAGGTTGAGTCTATCTCAAATTCTGGTATTAGAAACCATATTGTCCATGGTCCTCTGATATAAATCCCAGAATTCATTCAATGCCTTCTCCATGTTATCATATCTTTTACTCATTAATACACAAGCAGTATCAGCCTTGTTTCTCTTCATCTCCCTCTTCAACTTGGTGTGTTCATAAGCTATTTTTTCAAATTTCTTCTTCCACTGGCCTCCTGAATCAGTAATTTGAGGGATCGAATGCCCACTACTCTTAAGAGTTTCTTCATATAAATCCTTATATTTATTTTTCTCTGCTATCTCATTTTTCATCTAAGTCTTATTGAATTTTGAGATATTAATACCTATGTCAGCAGTGACCATAGGATCTACCTCTCCAACTTTCAGGGTCATCATATGACCAAAAGCTTTATCCACATCTATGATTTTTGGCCTTTTATTCGGGGGGTACAAAGTCCATAACAACATTTCTTTTTCATCTGGATCTTACCTCGATCAAATGAATATATCATTAACCCCTTGGACATTCAACTTGAAGTCATTATTGTGTGCGTGTAGTAAACTGCCAAAAATGAATGATGCACTGAAATCCCATCCTGGGAAAAGAATAATACCTACTTCCACTAGCAATTGCCTTCCTCTCTGAGGGGTCATTGTCTCTATTTCTACATCAATATTAGCTTTGAGCTTTTGCAACATTTTGTCCTCATTCTCTGGTGTGATATTTGGCATTGCTTCCCTTAGCCTCTTCCCTTTGAAGTGGTATAAGAAGGATTTAAACTCTTTAGATTTGATGAATTGATTATTTGAAATAAATGAAGTGTGTTATGTCATCCTTTCATCTATTTTTGTATTTAGCACAATGAGGAGCTTATCCCATGCTTCTGGTTCCTTCTCTTTCTCAAGTGCACAGAGCTTGGAAACTACCTCATTCTCTCCTGAATCACTTTGGGCTGGGTCTCCCTCCATGTTTTGTAGTCTCTTTCTTCTCTCCTCCAGTTTCTTCTCCAAGGTCTCCATAACATCTGCAAGCTCTTCTACTTCCTTATTTTTACACGTGTCTTCAAACTCATCCTCCTGATGAAAGTAATTTGCCAACTCTTGTCTCTTCCTTCTTGTGTGGATGTAGCCCTCATGATCATAATGCGTTCTAGATATGTGTTGGAACAGGTTGTACTCATCCACCAACTTCCTATCAATAACCTCATATAATCTCATGGATATAATTTTAAAATCTAAGAAATGAAGTGTGCCAGGGAGGAAGGCTTGCTTATGTGCACCTTCGAAGTGTTTGGCATTAGAGACACTTAATTGCCTTACAATTTCCAAAAAAGCAATCCTGTCCGTTGTAGACTTCGGTAGCACATAGGGGTAACCTTCAAATCCATAGCACCAAACAAAAGTGAAGTTTTGGCATGAGTACCAATCACCCCAATTGTGATTAACCTTTGGATTTTTGTGCTCATGAGGCCTAAGAAACTTCTTTACATCCTTAGAAAATGATCCCTGCAGAGGCTCACCAAAGAGCAAGAAAATCGGCTTAACAAAGAATTCTTCAAATTTGAGGTAGTGAGAATTTACATATCTATAGTCCCAGAGAGAAACCCATAACCGCACTGGTTGATCCTATCCATTCTTCCCAATTGTACTTACATTCAAACCTTCTGACCATAACCCTCTAAATCTCCCATAAAATAAAATAATATGCATCAACAACAAATAATGCTTAAAATACTTGTCTGGATTATCTTTCAAGTTCATGAAGCCTTCATGAGGTCTATCCACTAGGTAAGAAGCAAAATCAAAAGTTCTAGGCTCATGTCTCTGAATATCTGCTGCTAAAACTAGTGGTCCTATGTTTGCCACATCAGGGGCTTCAACTCCTCCAGCTTGACCACAAGCCATATATGTATATTGTAAATATTTCTTGAAAATAGTCATACCATATGGAGGACCATCTTCCTCTGTTAGCCTCCCCTTCTCTTCTTTGTGGATAGCAAGGTTCCAACCCTAGTATGTAGTATCCATTTTTCTGTATTCCTCTTCCAAATCCGCAAAAGATAAGGGCACATTCGCCTCCAGATCTACTGCAAAAACTTCCTGAATTGTGGCTATTGCATAGTGAACTAAAGCAGTCCCATTGGGGAACAAAATGCATCGCTTGTTTGTATCATAATGTCTTACCATGAGCTTCAATAAATCAGTATTTAGAAAGACATTAGGTACCATGAGTTTACCTAAATTGGTACTCCAAGGGTTTGAAATTGGCATAAGCTCATCCCTGCGAAGGTAATGAAAAAGAACAACTCGTGCCCACACATTGTTGTGAGTACATCTCCAATTTCTTTGTATTTGTCCTCCAACTGATCGCGAATTGGCAAATTTACCTTAGCTCTGTGTGACCTAGCTCCTGGAGAGCCCATCTGATCTATCATGTCTTGATTCAATTTTCTTTGGGCCTCACTGACTTCACCCTTCGATTTTTTTGTTGTGGTACTGGATATTTCAACAACCTTTCATTTCCCTTTTGAGCTTCACCCTTCCATCTCTACAAATTCCTTTACTCTATGCTCAGCAGCTCAGAATATTTGTCAGTAAACACTTGATATCTTTCTACAATAACTTTGTGCAAAATGTTGTTATGCAACGCTGGCTATATATCCCAAGGAGTCCAATCTTGTACTTAATTACTACAATCTTGATGGATCTGCTTCATGTGGCAACATACCTACTCAATGGATGCATTTAATGGAGGCCATTTTGTCAGTTTTTCACATCAAGACCTTCAACGGCTAATTGGCAAGACTTTTCCTGATGATTCAATTGTTTGGTGCCGTTTGTTATGACTTTACCGCTTTTCACCTTCTAATCGGCACAAGCTATCCCGACCGACTTTTCGGGTCTCAGGATAACAATTTTTCTCCTATCCCGATGGTTCACTTTATCCTGATGGGCATTCCTGCAGTCTCGGCTTTGATTTTTGTTTTAACGCTCAATCGACATAACTCTCCCCGATGCATTCACCTTCAGCTTTCTTTTACTTAACCCATCGAGTGTCGACATAGTTCATTTTATGTCCCTCCGATGCCCCGATGATCTCAATATACCAATCCACATTCTGACTAAGCCCCCCGTGTTATCGGCATAACTCACCCCAAAGAACTCCTTTCAACTCACCATCCACCTTAACAGTCCTATCAGGATTCGGCATAGCAAAAACGTTTTTCTTCCGATGTCTCGATGAGTCATCACTTAATGTTTACTTTATTGGTATAATTTACACTAATATCCCCGTAGGTGCTTTATCTTCATTGGGGGTCGGAATAGCCCTTTTCTATTCCTCCCGAAGTCTCAATGACTCTCCGATGCACTTTTATGCTTTATACCTCCGAGTTTGTTTTATTGGTATAGGTGATACCGATAGTTCTGTTGTCCGTTTCTCCAATTCATCAGGGGTTGGCCTAACTATTTTTTGCACTATCCTGATATGGTCTCTTTCTCCGATGGACCCGCCTTCAGTTCCCTTCAGTCATTGGGTATTGGGATAGAGTTTTTTCATTATTTCTGATAGGTTGATACATGTCGATAGACAATACCCACATTCTGCCTCATCGGAACAAGCTATCCCGATCATATGATTTTCCAAGAGTGTGCACTGTGTTTGAAACATTACTCAAGTGCCTCAATGAATCTGCCCTCTGATTTATCGATATATGTTATGCTGATAATCCTTCTTTTGCTTGCCAATGCTATTTCATTGGGACTACTTATGCCGATAATTGAAATTTTACAATTTTGAACAAATGAGCCATCCACCTTCAATATTAGTGATCCCAACTATCCCACAGGGTCTGATACATACTAGAAAACAATCTTAGATTATACCATAATGACTTCTGGATCATAATTCTTCCGAGCCTGGTGTCCATACAGATTGTACTCCTCTACCAGCTTCTTTTCTATCATTTCATAAGCCTTAGTAGAGACAATGATGAAATCTCTAAAATGTAGAGTGCCAGGCATAAACACCTACTTGTGTGCACCAGCCAAATGCTTAGCAACTGACATGCTAAGCTGCCTAACAATTTCTAAATAGGCAATCCTATTAGGAACTAATGTGGGCAACATATATTGAACACCCTGAAAACCATAAACCGTGAAAAAGGTGAAATTGTGGCATACAAACTAGTCACCCTAATTGTTCTTGGCTATTCGGCATAACCCTATCCAATATTTCAATTACTTCATGCCACCCAAATTTTTTGTTCCTTCAATTACCTTTTTGTCTCGCCTATCGGCATAGGTCATTCCGACTAGTCTTTTCGCACCTTATTCTCCTTATCGGGCTGCTTTGGTTTATCGGCGTATTATTTCCCGATGTAGTCACTTCACTTGTGATGAGCTCATCTTCCTTATCAAGTGTCGAGATAACTCAATATGCATCTCCCCGATGATGTATGTTATCTTGATGAGTCTTCTTCCTTTCTTGAGTGGAACCTCTTTATCAGAGAAAGTCTTTCCGATAGAGTCGCCTTCTTTATTTTGTGCATCGAGTATCGGGGTAACATAAATTAGGACCTCCTGACAACCCGATGTCCTCGCTATGCATACATCACCTTGTTAGATATCAGAAAGAGTTCCATCGATAACCCCATTAGGTATCAGGATAACATTTTTTCCTTGTTGTCGATAGTGTATGTTATCCCGATGACACTGTCTTCTTGTCACACCTACGTATCGAGAATTAAATTCATTGAGTATCAACGTAACACCAAACAAGTCCACCTTTAGGTGTTAGCCCTTCTTTGTCATCAAGTCTGGCTGGATATTCATCGAGTAGTTTTCCACAGTGGTATAGCGATAGCCATTGGATCTGCATCTAACCTGCATGCCCTTTATCTCTTCGTTCATCTATGCCACATGTCAGCTTCAAGTTCACTCGCGGATCCACTGGACTGCCATCTCAAGCTGTCCATGGACCGCCACCTCATCAGTCGCCAAGCCATGATGGTTAACCAGAGAGTATCTTCATCATGTGGTATAGTGACAATCGTCTGATCATCTCGGACTTGCTCACTCGTTAACTTGCCTGAGCTGCTCTTATGTCAGGCCCCACCTTGGTCACCAAGCCACGATGGATAATGTTCGTGCATCTCCATCATGCGATATAGCGACAACCGTTGGATCTAGATCTAACCTGCACACCTTTTATCCTTTTGTACATTTGATAACTGATGCTACCCCAATGACTGAAGATGACTTCGTCGAGTCATCGGGATGACTTCAAACCTGCTACCCTGAGCTCCAAAATGGACCTTTCGTACAACATGTTAGCAATAGGTTAGTCAATCGCAACCATTAATTGCAAAATCAATGGTGTAAAATGTGCAACTAACGTGCGTG
Source organism: Cryptomeria japonica (assembly GCF_030272615.1). Lineage (NCBI taxonomy): Eukaryota > Viridiplantae > Streptophyta > Pinopsida > Cupressales > Cupressaceae > Cryptomeria > Cryptomeria japonica. Next base: position 416,054,198 of record NC_081411.1, on the reverse strand, counting down.
TTAGTCAAGACTCATCGGGTATCAGTATAGAAGACCGAGACCTCTCCCAATAGCCGATACCTACTCCAATATGTCGAGGTCATCGGCAGAGTTTGTGGTGATAGAGCTCGCAGATTTTCTTCACATTGTTTCATCGGTTAGAGTTAACTCAATCAGTATGAACAAAGGTGAAGTGAATTAGAGGTATATTTCAAACACATACCACTGACATCTCTGAACATGTTCACGACCTTGCTCTATGCTGATCCTCCAAAAGTACTTCTGCAATGAACCTAATTGTGAAGATGAGGATTGCTAGAATGCCATAGTACTCAACATTCCCTTCAATATGCCCAAGTGATTCTTTTTCATAAAGATACTACAACATAACACCTGTACATACAATCCACCAGTAAATGCTCTTATGATGAAACTAAAGGTGTCCATATATAGCACAAAACAATCTTGTAAAAATATGCGCTAACAGGATGAAGGTCTAACAGTAATGTAGCTTTGTGAAGTCATTTGTGCCAAGCGACTAATATCATGGCAAACACATTTGACATCAACCACTATCTCAAAACACTATCACACTGAAGATATCATCACTGTGTCTGTTTACTGTTGATGATATCGCTTTCTTGGTCCGATGTGTGCAGGACCAGAATGGGAAAACACTGCAAATGGCATGACATTATGGTATTGGAAGTTCAAGATGTTGGTGAAGGTTTGCATCATTTCTGTTCAAGGGATATTCAATGGATGCCAATTTGTGTTGAAAATGATTCAATGACAGACCTGTGTGCAGCAATTCCACTGGGTAGATTGGATGCATTCATCAGAGGGGGATCGTTGCGCTAAGGTGTTGAAACTCAATTCCTCTGAAAGCAGCACACTGAGCACGAGAGTGGTGTGCAGAACACACATACAACAAAGATGTACAGCCGATTCGTAGACACATTCTTTCCTATTATTTGTCTTCATTTAATGACATTACAAGTGTTGTTGATAATAGGAGAGTTGTTTTTGAAGGTATTCATGTTCATATGGACCAGAAGACAATAGGAAAAAGTCACCGAATAAGAAGCGCGCCCAGACATATTAGAAAAAAAGGTTGTACATGCCACTTCATTGTTAAGGTGTTATATGGTAGGCTAGATGTGGCCATCTTGATATTGAAGCAACCATTGCATGTAGACAAGAATGGTGAAGCTTGTCATGGCATGGATGATACCAGCAATGAGTTGCGCTCACAATTTGCACCAAACCTTTCCGATGAATGCAAACATATATAAAGAGGTTGTTGTTGATGGATGTGAGCGTTGATGCTATTATGGACAAACATCTTGATGATCCCATTTTTCATGACAGGTTGAAGAAGATAGATTCATTCGTCACATGGAAGGATGGTATGAATGCGACGACGAGGGTCCATTCCATTCGGTCATGAAAGCATGTGCACGATGCCACTAGCATCTTAGAATGGAAAAAACAAGATGAGGCAAATTTCTTTTTTTTCCAGTAGCCAGAAGGTGCTGACAGACCTTTCATTATGGGAATACAAATAGCTTGGATGCTTGACACGATGGTTGGATTCTCGCATAACTCAATCATCTCAATGGATTCGACATTCACAACAAACAAATATGGGGTAAGTCTCTTCAAACTTAACCTATTTTCATGCATCCCATTTGATTTGTGGATGGTCATGATCTTCTTGTTTGTTGTTTAAAATAGTATCAATTGTATTCATGTTGCATGGGTTGTGACATCGAGGAATAAGATCGAGGATATCTAGGTGTGGTTGATGGAGTTGCGGAGATGAGGAAAGGAAAAGAGGATTGATTGGAGGATCAATGCATTTATCATGGATGATGTGAGTACAGAGATTCAAGTGATAGATTAAGTGCAAGAGAGAAATGTTTGTCTACATGACATCAAACATTATGATACGTTGGTCTATGTTTTATTTCAAATGAGTAGGCTCCCGGCTCAATTAAACATTTTATTCATAACAGAAGTGTTTTTGAATGTCATGTCATACTTTGTATTTGGCACGTGCATCGAGTATGGTTGAAGAATGTGTACAAGTATGCAATGAAGGAAAGAGCAATGGACATTTTTCACCATCTAGGGGCGATAATGATGGCAATGCATGAAAGTGAAGAGAGCACTGTGGAGGAGCTGCACACTTTCTTTGGCGAATTTAGTGATCAGCGACATTTTCTAGAGTACTTTTATATCACATGGTGTCAAGGAGGAGGTTGTATCGGTGAGTTGGACATTACATTCGACTAGTGGTTTTATGACTTGTTACCCATTTTGGTTGTCGTTTGGTAGTTGACATCCTACTCCTATTTTAAAAATCTTTTTTTCAAATTTTTTTTGGCCAGATATGTGGGCGAAAAACTTCAGAAATTTCGCTCATGCTAACCAGGACACAAATAATGCCATCAATTCATACCATGTAAAATTGAAGTCATTGCACCTAAGAGATGATAAAAAGACATGCTCAAGGAGGATGGACAATCTGTATTTTATACTTGTGTATAAAGTGGAACCATTGTACCAGCATAAGCGAGAATTGCAGCATTTTGGATTTATCAAAAACTACAGGTTGACACATTTGTAAACTAGTATGGAGAGGGAAAAGGCATTTCCTGATGCCAATTGTGTTCAAGATGACACTACTCCTAGTTGGTACTTGGTGAAAATCCAGTCCTCGTACAAATAGTATGTGGTTAGGAAATTTGGGGATCACTTCTACATCTGTGAATGTTCGTGGAGTTTGCGAGGAAACATGTGCAAGCATGCATTGAAGGTTGTTGCAATGATGAACAATTATTCCATGATTCACGTGTTTCAGGTAAGTGGATGTTCGTGAATGTTGATCTTTGCTAACTTAAAAGATGTGTACTTCACTCTAAGATCTTGTTTCATACAGATCCTATTCCTATGTCACCTCCAACATCTACTAATACTAATGAAAATCCAATACCTAAACCCGTCGTCGATAGAATTGCTAATGCACATACAAATTTAGAGGATGTGGACACTGTAATGTGGAACGAAGCAAACATAAAGTTAAACATATTGTCGCAAACAATGCTAGGTTCAGGCGATAAACTAATGGCTTTTGTAGGTTGTCTAGATAGGTTCATGGCTGATCTTTAGAATTTCGGTTCCATGTCATTTGATTTTAGTCTGTTTAGTGATCCAACCAACACAACCACCGAACATATGCAGCCTTGGTTCAGTGCAAGTCGGGTTCGTCATTGCAATCGGCGGCAACATAGGTAGAGTACTACGAGTGAGATCTGTCATGATGTCGATGTTCAGTAGCCTGTCACCTTTGAGTTCCCCTTTGAGACTTCTAAGAGGAGAACGAGAAAGAGGCAATTGGACCAAGCAACAGAACCGCATGTCCTTTCCACTGCATCGGTTGTGTCTGATACATGTTGGTACTCTAGTGTCACCTATAAGTGGTTTGTAAACATGTGAATATTGCACATGTTTATTTAGTCATCATGTCTTGTAGTCGGTGAAAGTGATCCACACTTATGTGTGACAGTGTTCGACACCCCTTCAACACCTGGCCATAGGAGTTGTTGTCAACGATTGGCTTTTGATGGTCTTTTACATGGACAGGGATCATACAATGATCCTCCTTGATACTAATTGTGGTATTATTTGTTCAGATTAAGCTTTCTGTTTGTAACTGTGTCATATATGTGCTTGATGTTTAGTCATTCTTCATTCAACCTGTTGCGCAATATGGAACAACTTTGTTTATTGTAGTTGCCTTGTAATGTTTACTATTACTATCCCTAACCATCTTTTATAATGTGTCTTTGTATGCAGGTCCATTGTTTTTCGCCCTTTTTTATCACTAAATGGCTTTCACATACACGTCGAGTGACAGGTGTAGGTTTTATGCAACTTAATTTTCAGTATTATGCTTTTATGGCTTCAATTTATTGAATGCTCTAATTAAATAATTAATACTCTTATGGTGTGATTATGTCTTGTATTTTTTTAGTTCTTAACACTCTTATGTCTTACATTTATTGAATTCTATAGTTATATTACTAACACTCTTATCGTATGTATCTGTAGACTGCTATAGAGGTTGGCAGAGAACAACGAGGAGTCTGCCTTATTTCAGCGCCTCCTGGATATCATTGTTTTAGATATTATCTAAACAATAACTCCCAGACGAGCCGGTGAGTGGACCATTTGAATGGGAAGACATTATACCAAGGATAATATGTACACTGTCCACATAGAAGATGTGATCTCGTTCGCCAGATTGTTGACTTTGGTGACGATCACTTTGTATAGGCAACTATGGCCAGTGTATTTCACCCTTGCGTACTGGCCAGTCACTCTCCCTCGGATTCACATTTAGTGTGCTAACAGACCCCATTGGAGCTATGGACGGTCCCTGGTGCCATACATTGATGACAATATCGAGGATGTCACGACATTCTTTCCATGGAACCTCCTTATTATGGACTACACCCGCATTTTCATGGGTTATGGTAGTCCTCGGCCAACACGGAGGTTTGTAAGGATACATAGTAGATTCCCAAGGTAGAGGAGGTCCTCTCATTAAAATTGTATAACTGCTCCTGCATGGTCCCTCCTGTATGACTATGCTCTTTTTATAAAACAGTTCATTTCTATGGTTACATAGCCGATCTTTGTACATTCTTTGCCTCAATTATTTACGATTTATATGTTTGTGTCGGTTATGTTTACAATTTATATGTTTGTCTCTATACACTTTATATGTCTACAAACCAATACACTTTATATGTTAATTTAAATCTAATAAATATAATCCTTTCTCTAAAGGAAAGGTTGAAGCTATTCTGGCTCCAAAATGAATGCCATTGAGTAACCTATCGCTAACATGGTGTACGAAAGGTCTTTTGGAGTGAGCAATTGACTAAGACGGCGTGTTAGTCTGTTTCGCGTGGCAAAAGGAAATGGTGGCCACCCAGTCCGCCTATCAGCAAAATAGACTAACACATTGTGTTAGTCTATTTGTGTTAGTCGATTTCGCTGATTCGAGGATTGGCTAGCCGACATTTCCTTTTTCCACGCGAAATGATGAAATAGACTAACACACCATCTTAGTCGATTTGTGTTATTTGATTTCGCTGATTCGCGAAATGCGGGGCTGCCATTTCCTTTTCATCGGCGAAACGGCGAAATAGACTAACACGCCGCATTAGTCTTTTTTGTTGATTTGCTGACTGGCAGGCTGCCATTTCCTTTACGCCCATGAAACAATGAAATTGACTAACATGGCATGTTAGTTTATTTCATCATGAGATGGCGATGTGTAATTGGCGGGTAGGCAGTTAGCCAATCAATGAAAACGACTAACACTTCTCACATATATATGAAGTGTTACTTTCAATTTGAGTTTCTTTGTTTACAAAATACAAGTATAACTAACCTGCGTGTTATACTCCACCTTATTGGTGTGCTAAAGATTAAATAGTTAAATACTCATTGATCTATATTTAATATTTACGAAGAAGAATACTCATTGAGCTAGCTATCTTATGCACTTGTGATTCAGTTTATCCATCATTTATAAATAAGCATTTTTCACTCTTCAATAAACAACTATTATAAGCAGGTGGAAATGACTAACACTTCTCACATATATATGAAGTGTTACTTTCAATTTGAGTTTCTTTGTTTATGGAATACAAGTATAACTAACCTGCATGTTATACTCCACCTTATTCGTGTGCTAAAGCTTAAATAGTTAAATACTCATTGATCTATATTTAATATTTACAAAGAAGAATACTCATTGAGCTGCCTATCTTATGTACTTGTGATTCAGTTTTGCCATCATTTACAAATAAGCATTTTTCAATCTTCAATAAGAAACTATTACAAGTAGGTGGAAGTTAAGAAAAATTGCCATCATACAATTACTGGTCCTTTTAAATCCGCTATATAAAAACCTTTAACCTACAGTTAGGTTTCAGGTATAGATTCACCTGCCTTGGTTCGCTAAGACTGATTTGGAAGTCATTAAGAGAAGTGCGAAAACCATCCATCATACAAGACGTGTAGAAAAGCCACATATAACCATTCAAAAAGCATGAAAAGTGTACAAGAAACCAATAATTAACCATTGAAGTTGTTTTAGTGAAGTCAATCACTTTTATTTTTTTTATTTTTTTGAAAAGGTGGCGAGGCCACTTAATATATTTTATTAATATATATATTTTTACAACTAGTTCAAGAAGGGCTCTCGAAGAAAAGAACCAGAAAGAAAAACTTCGGTCAATCACATTTATTAAAAATAACCATTCATGAAGCATACAAAGTGTTTTCTTAAATGAAAGAATATGTCTGATTACAAAGAGTCTGCACCACTGCTGACATTTTATGAAACAGGAGTCAGCAATATACATCTAGAAAACTTTCATAATAGTACAAGCCTCTTATGGAGGTACAGGTTGAGTATTTAAACGAATTTTATTTCCTCCAGTGGTCAGAGTAAGGGGAGACACATCATTCTCATCATCTTCAATGGTTACGGAGGCAAACACCTCCGCATACCTCTATTTCCAGTACTAAGTGCTCGCACAAACATCTGGCATGCCCTGCATCTAGTCACTTATGATTTTGTTGTTTTTAGCGCATGCCTCACGCGCTACCTCCTATCTCTCACTCACCATCTACAAAGTATGCACTTCCAACTCAATGTTCGTATTCTTATCGTCGAAGTCCATCACCTTGTTATTGAGTTCCATGCATTTCTTATTTAGTTCAGTGCATTTCTTATTGAGTTCAGTGCATTTCTTATTGAGTTCAATGCATATCCTTTTCACTTTAGTGAATCTCCATTCAAGATCAGAAACAATCCCCTTCAGCCTTTCATTTTTAGCGTGGGCCATTTTGACCTTCTGCATTAGCAATTCTACATGCATGGCATCAAACTTCATTGTGCCATCCCATCATTCCAGTCTACAAAGGGTGGTGGTGGTTGTCTTGCAGACTTCCCTAAACCACCATCAGAGGTGAGAACATCGGGTGTCCCATTCGCCTTTGAATTTGTAGCAGGCATTCCGTTCTACGGAACAGATGTTTCAACGCCCTTTCTTTTTCCTGTTTGTGCTCTTCCCATTGCCATCCCCACAAAAAATGCCAAAAAGAAGTATCAATAGACAGGTGGGCAAGACAACATGAAAAATGTAGGAAACAATAGTTTGTGCCAACATGAAATGAACAACTATCTCTTGCATTTTTTGCATGAATAACATTATGTACAATACAAAAGTTAACGTGTTCACTAAAGTTGACATGTTCACTAAAGTGGGAACTTGGGTGGCAGGTTACTTGCCAATTGGGAATCCATGTTTTGGGAAGATAACTCCATCAGTCACCACTCCTTGTCCTGCATCCAACTTATTACACATTTACCATGAAACTATAACGGAAGTCTGGTGTATTTTAATTGATTTTTTTTTTGTTATTTTTTTGTTGTTAATTCATTTCAAATTTAGTGTTCAAAAACAAACAATAACAATGGTATATTGAACTATTGTAAGCTACAGTGGAAAGAGCACATGGTTCATAATTTCAATCAAACATTCCGCTTGATCTATATATATAAAAGAGTTGTAGGAACCCTATTACTACGCAATAACAAAACCTATGCATATGCAATATGTAAGAGACTTTGAACAAAACTTGAACAATAAACTACTATCATCGACTTTATTGTACCATCCACTATCATTATTAAAAATGTTGCACACCAAAGATAGGTTTCTGAAGTTATTGAAGGGTACTTGATGGTGCAGGATCACCATGAAACAATCCAACAAATCAAGCCTTTACAGTTATGTTGCTTAAAATAGCAGGAAAGGTTGAAAATAAAGTACAATTCATTTAAAATGTAAACAATAAATAAGAGGGTTTAAACTATGGTAAGGTAAAAGCCATCTTAATATAGCATCTCCAAATCCCATCTGAATAGTCTATCAAGACTGATCTTCCACCATAGTATCTTGCTCTAAATATTAGGAAAGAGGAACAACAACTATGATTGAAAAATATTATCGCCTCCATTGTCTGGATTGCGCAATGGAGTTGACAGCACTGTAAAATGCTTTACGCTTCTTCTCATTCTTATGCAACTCGGGAGGGGTCATGCCAAGTGATCATAGCCTCTAACTTACCCATCTAATCACAGGGCTGCGTTTAACATCCTTTTTTTGTGGCTGGACACTTTCACCAACTTTATCCTGCCACATACAAACGACATCATACGAGTGCTGCCTATTTCATTCCATTGGAATAAGGTAAATGATGGAATGAGAAGATGGAGCAAGGGATCTTGTCATCTTTGAAACTTACCACGAGTGGGGAACAGACTAGGTCTTCAATAGGCCACACCACCCATGAGTTTAGGGAATCTGACAAGACATCAGTGAAAGGACCTGGGCGAGGCAACTGGGCATTTGCATCAAAGATTTTGACAATGCGAACTTTAGCACAATGTCATGGGACTGGAATAGTATGACACATTACACCCTTCCTAAGGCCATCAACAACGCCTTCCCTAACCATTGCCCCATCCACTAGTAGGTGGACTTCAACTCCAACAGCAACAACATGAGCATCTTCATTGGCACACTCTTCTTTGTCTTCCACGGTTGCCTGCATCAGTAACAAGTGGACGCAGTCACTTAAATAGAATTGTTTATAGCTGACCATCAAACATAGGTAAATGAATTCATGGCAATGTAATACAACAGTATCGAAATAGCTGTCTATCCCAGCCCATTGCCCCATCGTGGTCACAATCTGCATTTGTACATCCATCATCATTTCCCCTAGACTCTTTCTCAATGCTTTCTTCTATTAGATTATGCTGCAAAATGTGACACATTGTACAGGAGTGTAAGTACACATTAAACCCATATGCCTACGAACACTAATGGATCAAGGCCGATGAATTTTACATGACTAAGGAAATAACAGAAACAAACATAATGGACACAAATCGCAACATCATAAAAAAACCTCTCCAGTATAACACTGCCTCTCACCACCTGTTATTCAAAATAAGAGCCCAATACATGTTCATCTCTTCTCTTGTCCTCCAATGTTTGCCCCAATTGAGTAGACTCCTCTGCAATCTTCTCACCATTGCATGCACTCAAATTTCCATTCAGCATCTCCTTCAGCTTATCTCTCGAAATAGACTTCTGAAGTTTCTCATCCAAAACCGCGACCAACTGCATACAAAAAGAGTTACTCTATAGTATAACACACCATGTCATGCACAATGGCACTACATTACCTATTCATCTTTGCACCTATCCTCCAACCTTTGCCCCAGTTCAGGAGACTACTCTACAATCATCTTGCCACTGCATGCACTCAGTTTTTCAATCGTTGTCTCCTTCAACTTCTTCCTCCTAATAGACATCCGAGATTTTGGACTTGGTTTTTCGGGAACACTACACACGGTGTCATTAGGCAACTGCATTGACTGTTCTTTGATCCTATCGTCCATCATCTACCCCAACTCAAGAGACTGCTCTGCAATCTTCTCACCACTGCATGCACCCAATTTTTCATTCGACATCTCCTTTAGCTTCTTTGACGAAATGGACTTATACCTAACAGACAATCAAAGTTTTCGACTTAATTTTTTGGGTACATTGCATTTCGTGTCATCCAATACCACGGGACAGTCCATGCTCCCTCCATGGATCCCATCAAAATCAACCTACAATGACATGGACAAAATAGTCAACATACTACACAGTGGAGTGCAAATCATACCATGCAATGAAAACACACATATGGATAGGCCAACAAATAGTCACCTTTGATGATAAACGTGTCGCCTCATCTAAAGTCGGACTTGTTTTTTCTGTGGCATTCTTGTTTTCTTTCTTCCTCGACAAATCACATGTAGGCTCATTGACTGGCACGTTTGTTTCAGGATGTGAAGTCCACCTTGTTTTTTCTGCAACATTCTTCTTTTTTTGCTTCCCCGACAAAACAGGTGCACCCTCATTTGTTTCAGGATCTGAAGTCGACCTTGCTTTTTCCACAACATTCTTCTTTTTTTGCTTCCCCAATGAAATAGATGCAACCTCATTCACTGGCACGTTTGTTTCACGATTATCCTTCGATGCCAGAACCTCCTTGCCATGGCCTGCACTGTCACTTCAAATCTGGGCACTAGGATATGATAGGTCAATAAGTCATTCTTCACATGTTTAAAGGAATTTAGTAAACTGCAAAACAATACGATCACTACAAATTACCTCTATTGCAATATTCTTTCTTTCCAGTAACTCTAAAACCTTCTTCCTTCTCGCCTCCCTAACCGGACTGTTGTCGTACACTCGCATTGCTTCCTTTATCTCTTCCTTCCCTTCGGTAGGAAGCTCATCACGTGATTTATTATCATATTTCATGCACACCCAGTCAGTGACACATTTTTTTTGCATACTGTGTCGTACACCCATTTGGTATTCAATATTAGACTCCCTCTTTTTCAAGTGCATCAGTGATTTCTTCATGCGATCTGCGCTGCGTTGTCCACTACCACACGGTTGATGACTGCATTGTGCAATCCCCAATAATTGAAGTTGATGTTCTCTGGCTCTATGCATATTAAGCCTGCCCAGATCCCAAAACTGACGGCCTCCATTTTTGGAACAATAGCGGAAGAGACAAAAGTAGTGCAATCTACCATTAATATGTTCTCTTTTGTGATCGACCTATTGCTACGCACAACCAACGAAGACAAAGAGTCACATTTAATTTTGCACTAATCAAGCATTATAAAGATAATCTAATATATAATGACTAATGGTGGACCTCCTTGTTACTTGCCCCTCCTCCTTGTTCCTGTTCATGAGTGCTGACAGAATCACATTGCCGTTCAGTCTCCTACTCTATGCTCACCTTGTGCTCGCTACGAACATCCCCTTTTTCACTCTCACCGCCTAGAGCATCAGTATAATTGCCCTCATCTACATTTCCAATGGCCTCATCTTCCTCACCAGCACAACCACTATCATAATGTTGTTCAATAAAATAACACACATCATCGATGCATTTTATGCCCATGTATATATCTACATTTCCACTTATAAATCCCAACTTCCAGCAACCATACCATGCAATGATCGAAAAAACTATAATGCAATGATAAATAATTACCAGTGTGGTTGTGCAGTCACTGAGAAGCCGACTTGATAATGGGTTCAAAATTGGAGACCTGACTCGTGATTCATTCATATTTGAATCCCTAACTAGTCCCTGACCTAAAGGCCCATCTCCCGACTCTTTCAGATTTGGATCCCCAACTAGTCCTGCATCTAAAAGCCCAACTCCTGACTCTTTTAGATTTGAATCCTCAACTAGTCATGGATGTGAAAGTCCAACTCTTGAATCTTTCAGATTTGAATCCCCAACTTGTCACGCATCTAAAAGCCCAACTCCTGACTCTTTCAGATTTGAATCCTCAACTAGTCTTGGATGTGAAAGCCCAGCTCCTGAATCTTTCAGATTTGAATCTCCAACTGGTCGTGCATCTGGAAGCCCAACTCTCGACTCTTTTGGATTTGAATCCTCAACTACTCCCAGATGTGAAAGCCCAACTCCCGAATCTTTCAGATATGAATGCCAAACTGGTCTCGCATATGAAAGCCCAACTCTCTCCTGGGTATACAAATTGGTTCTCTAGTGACAAGAATTAAATAGTGACAACACCAAGAAATACTACATGTTGCATAATCCATTAAAGCTACTTAGCTTACAGGCAGGCCGATGTCACATGTCACTAGGAAGCGAATGCGGCCAACTCCCAGGAGATCATCTGCCTTTAGCTCCAGTAACCCATAATCATGATCAATAGTTTTCCTCAACCTTTTTCGCAGTGCAATTGACATGATTGAACTGAAACAAAAAAAATGCAATTCATATTCTTCACACTATCAATAACACAATATATTCACCACAAATGACACAGCCAACACATGATCGGTTATTCCCACATTGCAATACAAAGTCAACATGTCACTGTGTTATGTACAACCTAGCTAATGGTTTAGCCATAAACTATCCATAACATTCCACTGTAGAACATATTTCATTGCTATTGCAATGAAGTAATGACTATTATCCATCGCCAACGCTGTTAAAAAGGCTTCCCATGTTCTCCCCATCCAAAATACAACACAAAAACTAGACTTTGTTAAGGATTGATAAAGAAGGATGCAAAACACGCTTAACGCATCGACTACATCTATTGCGGCTCCAAAATGGACCTTTCCTACAGCGTGATAGTGAGAAGTTAGTCAATTGCAGCCGCTAATTTCAAAATTGACGGTGTAAAATGAGTGTGCAACAATTAAGATGGTCAATCTATGTCAGAGAATACACAGGGATTCATTATCATTAACAAAGTCTTTGACGATAATTAATGGGTACAGAGACCTCCAATTCATTATTCCAAAGACACATGTCTTTTGAAATGAGTATCTATTCTAAAGCTTCCATCTCTTTGTTGATATGGGAATATTATTATTTATTAAAAACTTAGTCTTAAGTTACGAAAAAAAAACAAAAAAAAACTGTGAAGGATATACACGTGAGGAGTTCATCATGCCAACCGAAGACATTTGAAACAAAAGCCCAAATAACATTTCAAATTGGAGTTGGATCATCGAACACATGTACTTCTCAAACATCACGAACATCAATAATCTAGATATACAAATACACTAGGATGAACATAAACACTCTCATGCAAATCAACAAAATATATACAAATTTATAACACATAGTTCACAAGAATCGGGATTTCTGGTTCATATATTCAACACTGGTTTCATGACTCGAAGATCCATAAATAACAATCATACTGCATTCAGGTTGGAAAATAATATCTTATTGTCTAATATGGGGCATCTATAGTATATAATATAAGGCATCAGCCAATTGCATTGTTCATTTTCATCATTATCAAATTCAGTAAAAGTAAGGACATTAATATTACATGATCAAGAACTGAAATTTATACATACATTTGTATCGCATAAAAAATTATATACAACAAACTATATATATATATATAACAAGCCCCTTTCAAAAAGTTACACAAGCCCAAAGATTATTAATACGTGGACATTACAGTGCAAGTAGTATTAAAGAAGGGAGAGAGAGAAACAACCTGGGAACGTCTGGACGTTTGCTAGGGGACTACTTAATAGTCCTTGAAAATCAACAACTTGCATGGATAACTAATGTTAGTGGTAGTCTACATTGGGAAGTAAATGCATTTCAAAAGACATAAAAGGAACCTACATGTTCATATATGAAAATGCAGTTTAACATTCAATATAAAGTACCACTAAGTAATTTATATCACCTAAATTATATGTGTCAATTTGTCATAGTGCCAGAGCTATGCCAGAGTTGTCTATATCAGCCACCTATTTTCATATTGTTGTTATGCGCTCAAGGATAGATGCCTCTATTCCAATTCGAAATCAACGCTATAGTCCGACTAACATGCAACTTAGTCACATGTTTTATACTATATTTTGCATTCAATGGCTGCAATTGAATAACATGTCACTAACACGCAGTAGAATTTGTCTATTCTCGAGCCTTGTTATTGACTAATTCCAACTCCAATTGTAAATTGCATCGCGTGTTAGCCTTTAGGTTTACTGCTATTAGCTGCATCAAATCACAAACCGTACATGAACAATGGTCCAAGAGGCTGTGTCTATTTTGGCTCCAAAATAGACAAATCATACAAACTAAAAACGCCATGTTAGACAAAAGCAACCATCAAATGCAAAACCTAGATTAAAAACTTGCAACAAATATGGGGTGTTAATCCCCCCATACTATTTTTTGCAGCCACAATAGAGGCATCCCGCAATGAGAGTAACTTGAGTTTTGTGCTACTCTTTTCTCTGACAAACATACCAAGTTTTGCAGCCCACAACCTCTTCTTCTTGTTGGGATGTCATCCGAACATGATTCCTTCATTCGCAAGCTTTTAATGTGTGTGTTATGCATAATAAACTGACGGTAACCATGAAGCATGCCGCAACCATCCTCCGGCATCCCCACATAATTTTGCATGGTCCCCAAGGAGTGAAACTAAGAACTCAACAACAAATCCACATCACATACCATGGGTATGAGCACCACGACAAGTTGGCATAGTATACATGTCTAGGAAATGTATGTCGATGCATGTCGTTGGTACGATAGGTCCACTGTCGAGCCACAATACACATAGCATCCCACATGTATTTGCATATATGTTTATTCTGTAGTTTTCAAGTGTGATCTGGTGCTTCCAACTTGTGTCAGACATGTCTATTCTGGCTTCAAAATGAGATTGTACCAACGACATGAATTGACATACATGAGACGCATCTATTCTGGCTCCAAAAAGGACCTATCGTACCAATGACATGCATCAACATACATGTCCAAGAATAAATATATATGCAAATACAAGTGGTAGGCACCTAATAGCTACATGAAAGAGAAAGTGAGGTAAAATTTTCTATTTCAAATTGAGCTTCTTTTATGTGCTCTACCTCATTTACATGTTATGGTTTGCCTATTGATGCAAACAGACTCCTCAAAATCAGGTTGTTGCCTGGTTGATGCGAACATTCCTTGACTGTGCGTGACCTGCTCTTGTTTTTCACAGCCACAATAGAGGTTTCCCACAACGAGAGTAACTTGAGTTTCATGCTACTCTTTTCTCTGACAAATGTACCAATTGTTGCAGCCTGCGACCTCTTCTTCTTACCGGGATGCCGTTTGAACGTGATTCCTTCATTCACAAGCTTTTAATGTGCATGTTATGCACAATAAACCGATGGTAACCACGAAGCATGCCGCAACCATCCTCCAGCATGCCCACATAATTTTGTATGGGCCCCGAGGAGTGAAACCAAGAACTCGACAACAACTCCACATCACATACCATGGGTCCGAGCACCACGAAAAGTTAGCATAATATGCATGTCTAGGAAATGTACGTTGATGCATGTCGTTGGTATGATAGGTCCACTGTCGAGCCACAATACACATAGCCTCCCACATATTTTTGCATATATGTTTATTCTACAGTTTTCGAGTGTGATCTAGTGCTTCCAACTTGTGTTAGACATGTCTATTTTGGCTTCAAAATGAGATTGTACCAACGACATGAATCGACATACATGAGACACGTCTATTCTGGCTCCAAAAAGGACCTATCGTACCAATGACATGCATCAAAATACATGTCCAAGAATAAATATAAATGCAAATACAAATTGCAGGCACCTAATAGCTACATGAAAGAGAAAGTGAGGTAAAATGTTCCGTTTCAAATTGAGCTTCTTTTATGTGGTCTTGACCTCATTTACATGTTATGGTTTGCTTGTTGATGCAAATAGACTCCTCAAAATTAGGTTGTTGCCTGGTTGATGCGACCATTCCTTGACTGTGTGTGAACTGCTCTTGTTTTTTGCAGCCACAATAGAGACATCCCACAGCAAGAGTAACTTGAGTTTTGTGCTACTCTTTTCTCTGACAAACGTACCAAGTTTTGCAACCCACGACCTCTGCTTCCTATCGGGATGCCATCTGAACGCGATTCCTTCATTCACAAGCTTTTAATGTGCATGTTATGCACAATAAACCGACGGTAACCATGAAGCATGCCGCAACCATCCTCCGGCATGTCCACATAATTTTGCATGGGCCCCGAGAAGTGAAACCGAGAACTCGACAACAACTCCACATCACATACCAAGGGTCTGAGTGCCACAACAAGTTGGCATAGTATGCATGTCTAGGAAATGTATGTCGATGCATGTCATTGGTACGATAGGTCCGTTGTCGAGCCACAATGCACATAGCCTCCCACATATATATGCATATATGTTTATTCTGCAGTTTTCAAGTGTGATCTAGTGCTTCCAACTTGTGTTAGACATGTCTATTCTAGCTTCAAAATGAAATTGTACCAATGACATGAATCGACATACATGAGACACGTCTATTTTGGCTCCAAAAAGGACCTATCGTACCAATGACATGCATCAACATACATGTCCAAGAATAAATATATATGCAAATACAAGTGGCAAGCACCTAATAGCTACATGAAAGAGAAAGTGAGGTAAAATGTTCTGTTTCAAATTGAGCTTCTTTTACATGGTCTTGACCTCATTTACATGTTATGGTTTGCTTGTTGATGCAAATAGACTCCTCAAAATTAGGTTGTTGCCTGGTTGATGCGACCATTCCTTGACTGTGCGTGACCTGCTCTTGTTTAGGAGTTGATTTGCTATTTGCTGACAATTAGGAGTTGATCTGCTATTTGTTTGACGATAGCAAACATGTCACCTTTTTAATTTGCCTAACGTGGAAAAAGTAAGACTAATGCACAAATAAAAACATTATTGTTGAAGGGCTCCTTGTTGAAGCAGCCTGCGTCTATTCTGGCTCATTGTTGAAGGGGGATTTATGGGACTACAGTTTTCTGTGTCATGCTGCAGCTTGGGGTATGTTGAAATCCGCCTCTATAACTCATATTTTTCCTATTTCGGTTTGGATTTTGTTTAAAATCATCAGGGTTTGCATTGTTTGTTTTCATTTCTTGTTTGCCTCTATATGTAGCTAAAATATCTTTAGCCTATGTCAAATATTTGCCTATTTTGGAGCTGAATATACGCATACCGTCGCGTTAGGGTTAGGTTTTCTTTTTTTATCTAATGAGAACTTGAGAATAATGGAAACAAAGCATAATATTTCCATAGTTTCTTTTATCTATGTTTTCTTCTGTCGTTTTTCTCTGTATTGCAGAGGACATGTTTGTGTCTGTGTGTGTTTGTGTGTATATTGCTTCATATTGACATATATATATATATATATATATATATATATATATATATATATATATATATATATATATATATATACTAGCACACGCCAAACTACAAACAAACAATGCAAACCTTGAAGGTTTTCAACAAAATCCCAAAAATTAGGCCTCAACAATGAGCCATCAATAATCAAGCCTTCAAAAATCGGACACCCTTCAACAATGAGCCAAAACATACACAGCCTGCCAAACCCATATATATATATATATATGAATATGAAGCAATATACACACACACGCGTGCGTGCACGCGCTGACGGTTGTTTTTTTTTTTTGGCTTTTAATGTGCGTGTATAAGAATGAGCATTTCATCTTTAACAGCTCTGCTAACTATGGAAAACTGACACATATAATTATGGAAATATACATACCTTTAAAATCTTGTAGATCTTCTTCACTCTGCCAAAACACAAATAGGGAACTTTGGTATCCTGACACGACCATGTTGCAAAATGATACCTAATTTTCAGAGATAGATCACAAAATGACACAACAAATAAAAAAAAATTATTCAATGTCTAAGGGTTTCAAATTACCGCAGCCATCTAAGCCTCCACCCAAATCATTGTACTCTTGACACCTCTTGAGGCCACACTCACAACCATGTCTGTGATATAAAAATGATATAAAAAATTACAATAACAAATACAGGGTTGATGAAGGAATCATAAAACTATCGTTATCTATTAGGGTTTGAATTTACCGATGCTGCTATAACCCTAAACAACAATCTTCAATCATACCACCCCCTTGTGCGAGCCCTGTAATGGGAAAGGACTGATACCTCCCTGCACATGAAAAAACCCATGTGTTAACAAGCGATAACAATATACCCAGACAACTTGCATTATGCATGTGGTCGGCTTTTGTCCTCCCCTTCGAAGCCACAGATATTTTGACAATGCATACCTATAACTACAATTGAAGTGCAACTCCTTCGCTCAGTGATTCAACTGGGGACATTGTCATGCCATGATCAACATGAATTTACACCACTAAATATTTTGTTTCGCCTCCACCAGTGCGTTCTACATGCGGCCCATGCAGCTCTCGGACGAAATATATTTTTAATTTTCGCGAAATTGAGTTTTCATTCAAATTTTTTTAAAAAATTAATTGAAAATTGTGCCCATTAAATGTGACCGTCGATGTTAGTCAACTCGTGGATGCAATAAAGTAGGTTAGCCAAAAAAAAATGGCCGCGTGGCCATTAAAAAAAAAAAATCAAAACTGGGGGTCATCGAAAATGTAAACCGCCTGGCCGGCGATATGTTAACTGCCTCGCCTGATGTAACCGTCGCATCGTGGTGACAATGGCCATTAAAATGTTAACCACGAGCAAGCTTTTCCATCAAACGCAAACTAGCAACATCATCCACATCATCATTGCCACAAATTCCTCCATGTCATCTATGGATCCCAAGAACGTCACTCTCATGGACTTGTTGTACTTGAATGGTATGTCTTCGACATCACATAGAGGCATGCCGATTTGGAACCAGAATACCTACAACCCATATGCATGAGCTAGGATTTGTGGGGCTAACCAACACACACTAAGCTTTGACTGCTTAGGTGGCTGGTGTGGGCCCATACCTTCTCCCAAATCCGTTCCGTCTATTCCCGTTCAACACCGTTAATGTTTGAATTCAAACATAATCCCACCTAACGATTCCCATTTATGTCGCCGTTGTCATGGAATGGTTTTATACTACTCGAGGATACAACACAACCCGATAATTGTCAGATATCATAGTTGGAAATGCTATGCTAGAGATTCAATCAAAATGTGGAAGCATAGACAAGGTGCGTGAACGGTTTTACTGAATTTCTCAAAAAATATGGTCTCATGGAATTCTGTGATTGCAGGATATCGAGAAGATTCCTTGCTTGAAAATGATTTATATGATTTCAACCTAATGTGATGGGCAGGTGTAAAGCCAGATACCGCAACCTTTTCCAGCATCCTCTCAACCTCTACAAAAATGGGAGCTTTAGAATAGGGGATGGACATCCATCAAACAATAAATTTTTTAGACCTTGTAGCCGCAATTGCCTCGACTACCCTTTTAAACATCCATGCAAAATGTCTACGCATAGACAAGGCACATGAACTGGTTGACAGAAGGCCATGATTGCCAGGATATGCAAAATCTAAAAGCATATGAAAGATACCTAAACTATTTGACAAAATGCGTGAGAAATATCTTCTCATGGAATGCCCTGAATGGGATATTAACAAAAGATATCCTAGAAACAACAGTGTATTATCCACATTTCTAAATAAGACCATGGGGAGATTCTTAAAAATTTGAATAACCACTTGCCCCATTTCTTCTTGTGCAAAATAAACACTCTCTCATGTGCTTCCACTATGACCTACCCAATAGTTGTAAAGGATAATGTTGTTCATTTGTAAATAACAATGCAAGTTCTTTTTCTTATCATAAGGACTGTTTCTTACGAGTCAATCCGATCATATGTAACCTAAAGTACTTTTTTAAAACAATTAAGCAATATTATAGTTCAAATTTTGCTTAGAAACTAAATTAGGTTTCCACAACTTCAATTTGTTTTTCTTACAAATCCTTCATAAAAAACCTTGGAGAATGAGATGGTAGCAAAAACACATATTAATGAAATTGTAGGGCTTCCAAAAGCAACAATTTAAATGCATTAAGTAAACATAAATATTCCACTCATACTTCTCATGCCACTACTATTTGTACTTCTAAATCTTCAATATACTAGTGAAACAATTTGATTAGCTTAAGAAGAAAGTGGATGCTATCCTTGCAACTTTGACTCGATTACATTAGATAGATGTTTCTTATGAAAAGAAGGATTGAATGGTTCTTAATGAACTCACCAAGGATCAAGTCTTGTTAAGTGCATGGCTCCAACATCTTGAAAAGGGATGAGATCGAGATCATGTTTTGGGTGAATTTGGTGGAATGGATGCCCTTTAGTTCTTGTCTCTTATGATAACTCTTGTTCTCCACCAATAAAGAAAGAGAAAGATAATTTCATTCTTCCATATATTTGGAAAAAAGCAAATTTTCATCTTTATTATCCAAAGAAGAATAAGAAAGCAACTTTTAACAATCCCAATGCTAACTGATTTGATGACACTACTTCATGGATCAAATAGTTTTTATAGGTTATTTATAATCTTATCATTTCCTTTAATATTTGTGTTGTTTTGATTTTTGATTCCTTAGGCTCAACTAGTTCTTTTCTATATCATTTCATTAAAAAAAATCGTGTGATATTCTATCTATACTTTTTTTGTGTAATGAATCTTTAATTTATAGTGCCTACAAAAGATTGTTTTTTTTTTTTGTATTGGAAATCGAGAGTAAAAGTATCAAAATACAATAAGTTCAAAGGGGGAGGCACTGCCTCATATCAAGTATAGACAAAAATTACATCAAAAAGAAGGCCAAATCACCGATCAGCCGAGTATGTACAACAGACAAAAGTAGAGTCAAGAGACAAAACACATAGAGCTTGCAACTAGGATAACCAATGACTAAGTTTATCCACCCAGGCAGTCCATCCAGCAGGGCCTTCCATCCAAGCTATCTCCTTACTTTCCATATCTTAACAAGCATATGAGGTTGTTCATATGAGGGAGCACTGGATCCATGGATCTCACGTATCAGCTTAGTGAGAGCTTGGTTGAATTTTTTGAGATCTTTAGCACACCTCATCCACTCGTAGCCATCCCGCATCTTGAATACAAACATTGTAGTAGCTCCATCTTGAAGGAACCTGAACAACTTGTCTCTTTCCAGATCCAATATTATAGAGACCTGCATAGCAATATGATAGAAAGTCAGTCTTTGAAAAGACTCAGTAAGAACCCTCACATGACCTTGAAAAAGCTCTTTGTTCCTAATATCCCAGAGATACCACAGAATATGGGTAGAAAGAATAGACCAGAGAAGATTAGCATCCTTTTTAAGACCATGAATGAAGCTAGATATAATATCAAAAGTTTGCACACCATAGGGAACCTGTAAACCAAACATAAGCCACACTTCCTTAGCAATAACACAGTAAAAAAAAATATGTCTAGCAATCTCAGGTAACCTGCAAATAGTGCAAATATTATAATCAACAGAGTCCTTTCTCAGGGGGAGCCTGTCAAGAAGAATCAACCAATTAAAGCATTTGATCTTAGGGGCAATAGGCCTTTTCCAGAATCTATCAAGTCTTTTGTGCCATTGAGGGGGGGCTAGGTCCATATACCAGAGGTGGTTGACATGCTTGATGATGGAGTCATTGTAAGAAAGGGTGGAGTATATGTGTTTAGCTTTAGTTTTGTGAAGGAGAGTCCCCTGGGGCCATTTAAACTCAAGAAAGCTATGAGAGTCAACCTCACAGAGTTTGGGGAGGCCAATGTTAGAGCAGGCGAATTGAATAAGCTTGTAGGTTCTTTTCTGCGAAGAGGGGAGGTTAAAGGTATCTCTGAGGTCTTCCCAAGGGATGAGATAGCCATCTTCAAGAATAGAGACAAGTTTCTTGATGCCTTTCTGAGCCCATAGGCGGGCCGAACAACCCTTGGTGAGAGCAAGAGGTTTGGAGTTATACTCAAGGTTCCACCAGATAGATCTCTCCCCATGGATAATCTTATCATTGAAGAACTCGGTATCTTTAAGGAGGCCGCTAACAACCTCCCAAGATTTCCAGATAGATTTGAAAATGGGGGAGCCATGGACGCTCACAGGGAACTTCCCAGCAATGATGTCACTGAGAGGGAGGCCTTTCCATGTTTTAGCCTTCCTAGGGACAGCCTTTTCAAGATTATTGTGAATGAGGATTTTCCAGGGTTCATCTCCATCAAGTGCATGGAAGATCCATTTGGCTGCGAGGGAGATACCTTGGAGACGGAGGTCTTTCAACCCCAAGCCTCCAAGAGATTTGCTAGTAGAGCACCATTTCTAGTTGACAGCCTATTTTTTCCTCCCACCTTTACCATCGGACTAGAGGAACCGCCTGATAGCCTTTTGGATTTCGTAGATTTTGTAGTTAGGGAACATCCAGGTAGAAGAGTAAAATATGCTATAGGAAGATAAAAAAATTTGACAGACTTGGAATCGGCCAGCAAGAGATAAATACCTCCAGTTCCATTTGAGGAGTTTCTTAAATATTTTTTCCTTGATCCAAGACCACATGTCTTTAAGGGAGGGAGAGATGGCAAAGGGTATACCTAGGTATCTGACAATCTTGTTAGGGCCCCCCCATTGAAACCCAATTTGGGGGATCCAATCAGGAGGAGTATCATCCCACCCGAGGAGAATAGATTTAGCTTGCGAGATTTTGGCTCCAGAGATGTCACTAGAGTCTTGAAATTTAAGGCACAAGTTCTCAAAGTTGGTCTTAGAAAGCTCAAGAAAAAGAGAGGTATCATCAGCGAACTGCAAGTTGAGGAGTTGGGAGTCATCAGGGAGCATGATGCCCTCGATACAAGGGGAGAGGGAATTGTCTTTCAGAAGGAAGCCAAGGGCTTCCGAGGCAATGACGAAGAGAGTCGGGGCCAGAGGGCATCCTTGTCTAATAGACTAGAAAAGGCCGATAGTAGAAGAGAGGGAGCCATTGATTTCAATGAGGGCAGAGGCATCTTGGAAGAGGACCTTAACCATGTTACAAAAAGAAGCAGGGAAGCCAAAGGCCTTGAGCATGGATAGGACAAAGTCCCACTCAATTCGGTCATAGGCCTTTTCAAAGTCCAGCAGGAGCATAGCAGAGTTCTGTTTAGAGAACCATCCCCACTCCATGGCCTCCAACTAGTGATGAGGTTTTCCAGGATGTAGCGGCCTTTGATGAAGCTAGTTTGGGTGGAAGAGATGAACTTAGGGAGGATATTTTCTAACCTCGTAGCAAGGGCTTTAGCAAGGATTTTATAGGAGACGTTGAGAAGGGTAATAGGGCACCAATTTTTCATAAGGGTTTTATCTCCATCCTTGGGAATAAGTTTGATGATGCCTTTGTTAATGTCAAATCTAAGGGAACCATTCACAAGGGCCTCAGTATAGACATCAAGGAGATCTTGGGCAATCCAATCAATGTTAGATTTGTAGAATTCAGCCGGGAGACCATCGGGTCCCGAGGCTTTACCATCTTTAAGGGAGTGAATAGCCCTAACAATTTACCCAATATTGATGGCCTGATCCAAAGAAACAACATCCTCCCTAGAAATTCTTTGGGGGATGATAGAGAGAAACCTACTCCTACGAGCCTTGGAGTGGCTATTGTCTTTGGAGGAGAAAAGGTTTTGATAGAAGGAGGCAAAAGCCTCAGAGATATCCCCGGGGTTGGTGATGGGAACACCGTCAACGAGTAAAGTATCAATGTTCTCCCTAATATTCTTCTGCTTGAGAAGGTTAAAGAAGAATTTGGAACCTTTGTCTCCAAATTGCAGCCATTGGTGGTGCCCATGAATCATGGCCCCTCTAATCCTGACATTTTGATGATTTCAGAGAGCATCTCTAGTCTTGGAGAGCAGAAGGGAAAGAGAGGTGTCATTAGGGGAACACTGGGTCTCAGCCTCAAGCCGGGAAAGGAGGATAGAGAGAGACTTCTCCACAGATCTGGTAGCCTTAGCTTACTACTGACCAATAGTTTTAAGCAGTTTTTTCCAAGAGGTGATATTAGTGTTCCATCTGGAGATGTGGGGGGTGGGAGAGCGGTTATGGGTGTTAAGGAATCTAACCATCTTAATGGCAGCCACGGTAGTGGGGTCCTTAAGGAGGGAAGTGTTGAGAATGAACTTATTCTTAGGGATCGGGAGGGGAAGGGGGGGGACAGAGAGGTTAATGAGGGTGGAGATGGGGTGGTGATCAGATAGGGAGGAGGGGGAAGTGGAGACAAAATTCCCATCAGCCCCAGGGGTAAAAGAAAAGTGGTTTCTATCCACATAGAACCGGTCCAGTCTGGAGTAAATCGTGTTAGCTCCCTGCTAGAAGTTGCACCAAGTATGCCAGATGCCAACATGGTTAGCCTTATTGGTGGGGAGGGGGTCAAAAAGATGCATACTATGCTTAAAGCTATCCCAGTTAGGTTTTTCATTAGCCTTCCAACAGAAGCTATTACCACCAATCCTATCCATAGGATATTCAATCATGTTGAAGTCCCCACCAAAGATCCAGGGCACATCAGGGAGGGAGGCTAGGAACTGCCAAAATTCGGCCCTCTCCCTATGATCATTGGGGGCATACAGAGAACAAACCCCGAATATGGAGCTATTATGTTTAATGATAACCCAATCAGCTCTATTGCAGGGGGAGGCACCTTTTAAAGTTATGAAGGGCTCCCAGTTGGGGTGAATGAGGAGGGCTGCTCCTCCTCGACCTTTGGGGTGGTTAGTGTAAATTTTAATCGAGTCCTTCCAAATAAATCTAAATTGATCTCAAGAGTAAAAGAAGTAGCCTTGAGCTCTTAAAGCATGAGGAAATCTATGGAGTTGACAGGGTTGAGAGATCTTCTAATGACGTGCTTTCTATTTGGTGCTTCTAGACCATGGATATTCCAGGAGAAACACTTCATGGTAAATTAGGTGAGTTAGAGTTATGTGCTCCAGATGAGCCAAGAGTCTGATAGTGAGGGTCATGCTTCCCCAGTTTCTTCTTAGAGGCGATGGGGTCTTATTTTTAGAGCCAGTAGGTCTACCTTTCGGTTTAGGAGGGGGAAGGGGGATGTCATTTTCATGATCAGAAAGATTCTCCATCAATGAGAAGTTATTGTGGAGATTCATATTATTAGGGATTGATCGCCAGTCAAGCGGGGAGGATGGCACTTGTGAGGAATAGTCTTGATCATTAGGGTTCGTAGGGATGACATTAAAAAAAAACTCGTCACCAATTTCCTTCAACTGTGATTCAATCGTAGGGATGTTCACACCAGTACTGACACCACCATTAGCGGGAGGTTTTGCCAGAACGTCATTAACGACCTCTGGAAGGCCATGCATTAATGTCAGTCTGGCAAGGCCTGAACCAAGGATGGTATCCCTACTGGAGCAAGCACCATCCTTGATGGCTTGAACAATACTTTTAACCACAGAGCCAGAATGGGTCTTTCCAGCAGAGCCTCTGGTCATCATAGTAAGCTCAGGGATATCTTGTTTCTTAGCCGGAGTCTTTGATTTCCCGGCGGATGGGCATTTATCAAATATAGGGGTGTTTTTTCTCCGATGTTTTTTTGATTTTCCAGCAAGCAACTGAAACTCATCTCCTAGGGACCCAGCGACAAAATGAGGGGAAGACTAGTCAGCAGAGTGAGTGAGGTTAGGAATATCTGAGACAGGTTCATTAGGAACAAGGGGAGAGACTTCGTTGATGGCGGGAGAAGGATTAGGTTTAGGGTGGGGTTTTGATTTGAGAACAATCAGGCAATTTTTACGCAAGTGCCCTTCTCTTTTGCAGAGGAAGCGAGCATTCAATCCACCTAGGATCTCAATAGGGCACAAAAAAATTTCATCTTGTATAACAAAGTTGAGGTTGCTAGGAATATCAATTCTAGGATTCAAGGAAATCAGAACCCTAGCATCCATATTAGCAACCAATCTGGACAAATTGTCCATTCTAACAATTTTGCCAATCGAATCCAGCATTCAAGGGATAAATTTCCACAGAAAAGGCGGAACATTCTTAATCAGAATCCACCTAGGGCTCAAGAGAGCCAAAATTTCTTCCGAGATAGCCTCTAGGGTCCAACCAAGGGCACGGAAGGATGTTTTCCCAACAGCCCAATATTGTTTTTTCAAGACTTCACTCTGCATTGAGTGGTTATCAAAGAATATAACAAAAAGACCCTTCTGGATCTGACGATAGAAGGAGATACGAAACCCTAATTTAATATTCCAGAAGTTATGAAACCAATCATCCAAAAATTTCCTAGTTGGAACCTTATCTATCTCAACAACAGCAAAGAAGATAGCACAATCCTTAAGCCTATTCTTTTTAGAAATGATTTCATTTAGGAGACATTCATTAGGAGCAAGGAAAGCAGAGTCAGGGTCACCGTGAGGGTTCTTACCCAAACCAGATCCTTCACTGTGATCTCCGGCCACCACGAAGACTGCCTAGTCGGGCAATGCTTGAGCAAGATTTGCCACAACATCCTTGTAACTGGTTGATAGCCTAGCGCCAGGGAGTTGTCCATGGTTGCAGGTGCTAGGGTTAGGAGAGACAGGGAGGGCATCGGGAGAAAGTGAGGACAGTGCAATGAATGCACCATCCGAGCCAGACTCCATAAGGAGAGTCGATGCAGAGAAGGAGTAAATGCAAACACGGGGGAAATAAACCCTAAAAGAAAAGACAAACAAAGCAGAAAGCACGTGAAAACAAAGAATGATAAGTGGAGAGCAGAGATAGAGAAATCAAACTGCGTGGAGGAGGGAAACCTCCTCCACAGTCACCAGGTATTTAGTCGGGTCAACACCACCATTGCCACTTAAAGGTTTTTCGCACCATCACCGAATTTTCGCACCATCGCCATTAAGATACTCTCATTATTAGCTTTTAAAATAATCAAAAGATTGGTTTTTCCTAAATTCCTATAAACTAATTATAGCTATGTATATTAAATTCTATATTTGATTAGCATTTGGACAAATCTCTCCTTATACATACCCTTAATTAATCCTTGAATCTTTCTACACAATTGATTGATCTAAGAGTGAAATGTCAATCTACTCCAAGATTGTGTATTATCACTATTCTTGAAGAAGACTATAAATTCTAAATATATTGAAATTTAATGAATTTTAAGATCTAACAAATCAAAACAATTGACCATTTTTCAAGAAGAGGCCTACACCTACCATTTGACATCCTTAGTCCTCTATTAAGAACATTATCCTTTTCCATTTTATTAGGGAATTCTACTAGAAAAAATCCACTTGAGAGGACTTTTAGTGTATAAGAATCCCCTATTTGATTTTCAATTTAATTTTTCATTTTCCTTTTGTAGGATAGGAGCCAATAAAATTTATAATTCAAACAAATTATTTGAAAGATGAATTTCATTCTCTAGTGACAAATTATTAGATCAAGCTTTTTTGGATGGAATGAAATTATTGTTAATTTTCCCTAGCCTCACTTGTTCCTCTTAACGTTGATTTAAATACTTGAAAGGTGAAATATTCCTTAGTCTATTTGAAGAATTATTTTCATAGACATTATTAAAAACATATTTTTGTTGAGATAATATGATTAAGAACTATTTTCATGGACATTATTAAAAACATATTTTTGTTGAGATAATATGATTGATTATTAAAAAAAATATAGACATTCTTTTCTTTCCTAGTTGCCACTCATGATATTCATATATTCTTTTTATATAAGTGTACTTCTTCCTTTAGAGCCACTCAAATTAGAAAGATTCTTCTTGCCTTTTTGTGCACCTTTTCTTGGAATTTTTCCTAAACATTGCTAGCTTATTTCTCAATTAAATTTATGATCAAATTCATGGTGATTATGTTAATGATGATTTACCAAACTCTCAAAATTGGTTCATAATTTGTTGCTCCAATTCACTCATATGTGGTTTCTCACTATTTCATATGGAATATTTAAATTATTTGTATAGTTAAATGGAATGTCTTAAGAATGCATTACATATTAACATGTTATAGTCACTATAGTTTATCCCTATTATTATTTATAAGTTTTTAGAGTCATTTTTCATCAACTTAAAGACAATCTATAATTGGTTAGAGAGCTCACTAGAAATATTTTCATAATAAATATGCCCTCAATCATAAACCCAATTAAATTAAAAAGTTGCACACTTTATGTTTCTATCATCCCTAAATTTATGCTTCATTAAACTAGTATATTAAATGGTTCAATATAGTGCATAATTACGGGTGATTAGACTCCATAAACCTAATCATAAAATTAACATGCATTAGGTATTTATTATCTTTAATTTGACATGTGATATGGTCAATAAAATTATTTGTTTAACCAAGTGTTCAATTGCAACAAGCCCTTTATATATGAGTAAGGGAATTTGTTAGATTTTATGAATTAGTATGTTAAAAATGTATAATACCTCAATTGTTATCATTTAAGGAAATGTAATTGCATTAACTAAAACTTGATTTTAAATTAAGGACATTCAATTAGGTGAAATTTGAGTACCATGGCACATCATTCTAAATGAAATGAATAGGAGTAGCCTTTGGTCTAGCTTTTAAACTTGAAGCACATAAAAGTGGCATTAATTTTTAATGCATTTTATGCTTTTATTTAAATTTTAAATAAAAATATTATGTTATATTTCAAAAATTGACACTTTTCTTTAATGATTAAAAAAGAAAAAAAGAAAAATTCTCGAGATATATTCTCTTCTCTAGAACATTATATTTATTTGTTTATTTTAAAAATAATATTGTTTAGGTAATAGATTAAAAAAAATCATCAATCATAAAATGGAAATATATAATTAAACAGTTCAGGTGCGTTGTCTATGCTTCCAAATTTTGCATACGTTCGCCAGAACATTTCTAATTGTGACAACTCAGTGCAATCGTCATTCCTTGATGCTAGAGCTCCCATTTTGGTGCAAATCAAAAGAATGCTGGGAAATTAAAACTGCCCCTGGGCTGTCACCAAACATGTACCAAAATCCACCATACTTACTAGGCGTGAGGAATGTTTAAATTTGAATGCTAACAGAAATGAGACAAACGGGAATGGACGCTCGCAAAGGGAATGGGCCCACACCAGCCACACTAAACAGTCAACGCTTAGTGTGTGTTGTTTAAGGGTGGCCGGATTTGTGAGTTTTAAGATACAATGATTTTTGTATTAAATTTTTTTTAAAAATACATTAAGAAAAACAAGAAATATAATACTTACATCTGTTGGCTTTCATCTGGTGGACACACTTTTGTTGCTTGTGCTCTCCACTCTCTTGGTTTTCATCTTGTGGACACACTTTTGTTGCTTGTGCTTTCATCATTTTTCTTTTCTTTTCAAAGACTTGTTTCTATATTTTTCTACTAAACTTATGTCCTATGACAAATAAATGATCCAATGGTTAAGAAGGGTAGGTGAAGGAAATATTATTTTATATTTAAGGTAAACCAACATTTTTTAATTTTCAAAGAGTTTCGTATCTCTTAATTCAATGGTTACATAGGGTAGTTAAGATTTTCAAAGAGTTGTTTCTATAATTTTCCACTAAACTTATGCCCTAAATCAAAACATAAGTAGTATACATTCAAACTTTTCATTGTGATAGTCATACAACATATTTAAAATAATATTTAAATAAGATCTATTGAACTTGAATTATCTTATAAGAAAAAAATATTAATTTAATAGTTTAGTATTTGTAAAAAGTGATGTAAATAGTTTAATAAAGAAAATGACTATTTAAATATAGTCTTCAACATTTACATTCAAAGCCATTGAAGCTCAGACTGGAAATTGAAAAGCCATGCACCTTAGAACAAAATAAACAATTTAATAAAACTCTATAATCTAAGGTGGCATCAGTATTTCTATCAAATTGCATGAACTTGTCTCTCCATGTTGCAATGGTTTCAACTATAACTAACATTTAAAAGACTACTTAGAAATAATTGCAGCATCGAGAAGCAAGTCGTGCAATTTAATAGAAAACGGGATGTCACCTCAGAAAACAAAGCATTGTTAAGCTGTTTATTTTGTTCAGAGGTAGATGAGTTTTCACACTTGGGTTCCTTGAGAAGGCCGATTTGATGACCAACTTTTTATGTGCGGATCTCCTCCTTGCAATTGAAATCAATTTTTGTATTGTGTAAATATCTCTATTACAAATAATTGTGTAATATCTTTTTTATACAAAACTGTGATAATTCTAAGATTATCAATAAATTTCTACTGTAGAATTCCTACAAAATCTAGCATTCTCTTATCTTTCCTGCAAATGCATGAGCTAGGATATGTGAGTTTTAAAATATAATGATTTTTGTAAAAAATAAATAAAAATAGTTTAACATATTAAAACCAAAAGAAATATAATACTTATATGTGTTGGCTTCCATCTTGTGGACACACTTTTGTTGCTTGTTCTCTCCACCTTCTTGTTGATGTTCTCTGCTACGCTAACCAAATGAAAAAAACAAGAAATATATTAAAAATATATCATTGAAATGTGAAAAAGGAGAAACAATGAAAGACTTATTAACTCACTTGTATATTTTCGTCAATCCATTGAAAGATTTTCATTGTCATAGCCGTTCAACATAAAATTTATGAACACACTCTCTCATCCTAATCCACAAGCCTCCACCTCTAAGGCCTATCAAACAAGTGAAGGAAATGAGGTAGAGGAGCACACATTGGTAAAAATATATGGGTAGAGCAAACTAAATAGCTCAATGGCTAAATCATCATCATCTAGATAAGATTTCCAAAGAGTTATTTCTATAATTTTCTACTAAATTTATGTCAAGTGGCAAATAAGTCATCCAATAGTTAAGAAGAGTAGGTAAGAAAAATATTATTTTACTTTTAAAGAAAATCATTAGTTTCGATTTTAAAAAAATTGCTTATCTCATGATCTAATGGTTAAATAGGTTAGTTAAAATTTTCAAGGAGTTGTTTCTAAAAATTTTCACTAAACTTGTGTCTTGTGGCCAATAAGTGATCCAATAGTTTTCAAGGGGTTGTTTCTATATTTTATTTTTTATTGTTTTATTTTTTTAAGGAACATTAATAGTTTCAATTTTCAAATATTTTCTTATGTTGTGACCCAATGTTTACATAGGGTAGTTAAAATTTTTAAAGAGTTGTTCCTATAATTTTCCAATAAACTTATTGTACATCACCAAGGTGCTAACCAAAGGCAATTAAATCAATCTTGAGCACCTAACCAAAGGCAATTAAATCAACCTTGAGCATCTAATTAATTAATTTCTCAATCATCAAATGTCACATGACAAATAAATCATTCTAAATTAATTAAATATTTATTTAATTAATTAATCATTCCAAGTAAATCATTTTGACCAATTATCCTATTTATTTAATTAAATATCCTAGCATATTTAATTAATAAATCAATTTGTCATTTAATCATCAAAAAAGGGAATTAATTTACAAAAATGAATTAATTTATAAAAAGGAATTAATTAAAAAATAATAATTAATTTACAAAAAAGAATTAAATTGAAAAAAGAAATCAACTTGAGATATTTCTTTTTCTAAATTTGAGACAACTTGAGAAATCTCAAAAAGCAAGAAAAGCAATTAAATTGAATATATCATTTTCTCTAAAATTAAAACTCAAAGCTTATCTCGAGGAAATAAGTTTAGTTGCATTGAAGAGGCTTTTTCTAATAAAAATCTTGAGCAAATAAGAGGAATGTGCATGGAATCAACTAATTTTATCTCCAATGCAAACTCAGACTTATAATCTCAATGCATTCAATCAAGCTTTAATTGGAATTTATGTCAAGATTAACTCAATCTAACCTTCTTTGAAACTTAAGCAAAGCATCCAATTATTTCAATTCACTTGGATTGTGCTTTTTCTTGAGGAATCTCAATTGCTCATCATCAATCGATCTTGATCGTTGGTCTGTATTTGGATTCTCTATAAATTTAGCCTTTCATCTCTCATTCAAAAGACTCTGGAGATTTATTGTTATTATGTTGTTTTTGCTCTAGAGTCATTGAGAATATTGTGTATTAAGATTATTGCATCTTAGATTTCTTCCATGTTAGTTTAATCATGATTGCTTGAATTTATCTAGCTTAATATTCATTCATCTAGCTTAATCTTGCATCTATCTAGCTTAATCTTGTATCCATTTAGCTCAATTTTGTGCTCATATAGATTAAATCCTTCATCTTGGTGTAGTCTAATCACTGGTATTGTTTAGACAAATCTAAGAGCAAGTCTATACTCACATCTTTTAGAAGGCAATAGGTTGATTTGTTATAATTTTTATATTCATGGATTATATCTGTCTAATTGTGCATGCAATGACTTATTGAAGTGTTTGTGCCTTACAACTTACAAATTACCACTTTTTCACACACATTTTTGGCACCCACCATGGGGCTAAAGATTCCAATTTTTCGGCCTTGCAGATCAACTCTTTTTATTTTTCAGATTTCGTCTGTACAATTCCTGCTAAAACTCGTACGAGTTTTTGTTAGGTATAGCATGATAATTTGTGAAATATCGTATGGTTTGTGGAGAAACATCGTACAACTCTGTGAGAAAACTCGTACGACTTTCTATTTTCTCGTATGGCTCTGTAAGAAATATTGTATGGTCCGTGGGGAATAATTGTATTGCTAGGTGAGAATACTCGTACGATTTTCTATTTTCTCATATCAAAAGGTAGAGTGATTTTTAAGTTTTGTTTTTCATTGAATTTTGATGGTACTAATGCTAACCCTAAGTTTTTTCTATCTGCTTGAGAGATTTTTCATAGCCTAACCAGTTTTTGCAGAATGTTTGTCGAAGAACATGCATGTTGCTCAAAAACAATATGACTACTGATTCGTTGTTTTTGATTAAGAAAAAATAGGTTTTAAGGGATCCAAAACCCGCTTACAATACAAAAGATGAGCATGAAAGAAACAAGAAAAAATAGCTGCAAAAGACCAGCACAAAAACCAGCAGCTAGGACAAAAAGACAGCAAGGAGCCAACAAGAAATTGGCATCCAAAACCCAGCATTACATATCGATTGAACACTTTTATAGACTCCTCAGCATTCTAAACCAAAAGTATCATCGCCTTAGCCACTTCCCTCAGATCATTGCTCTCATGTTTTAGCTGGATGTCTTTCATTTTGGTCTCCATCTCAGTGGTGTTCTGCCTAGTCCTTCGCTTGGAAATTTGATGGGTGGAGCTGGAGGTCGGTACATCTTGAATGATTACCAAGTTCTTATCCTGATTTTTCCTCTCTAAGTGATCCACCAAGGCATTCATATTATGTGACAAAACTCTTAGGACCTCAAGACTATGGTTCATGAAGCTTTTCAGAGCCTTCTCAGTTCGAGCAACCCGGGTATTGATATTGTCTTTATCCTCCTCAGCCTGTTCTTTCACAATTTTGATAACATCCTTCAGATGTTTCAAATCCCCTTTAATCAAGTCTTTTTCCAGCCAGTCCTCCATCTTGATTTCCTCCTCGGCTTCACTAGTTTCTGTCTCCTCATTCTTTTTCCCCGAATTTGTTTCCTCAATCAAATTGTTTATCTTATTTTCCAGGTCCCTCTATTTGCTCTGAATGCTAGTAATGTTGTCAATAACCCATTTCTGGAAGTTGAAGGATTCCAGAGTACAGTTACGGGTAGTATTCAAAATAGTATTCATTGAATCCCTACCTTGCTCAGTGCCCACAGAATTAGGGTTGTCTTCCTTCTTAGAATTCAGGGCGACATTCCTGCTATCCGAGCCCATAGGGTTAGAATAAGGGTTTTCAGAGTTAACCGCTTCTTCCTCTTCACCAATGTTCTCATCCTTCTCACTCTCCATTTTTGTCTCAATATCCTTCCCCTTTTCCTCCTCCAAATCACAATGCACCTCTGTTTCCACATTATCTGTATCAGCTCTCTGTTTTTTATGGGTAGGGGCATTAGGCTGATCCTCATCCGACTCAAAATCTTTACAGCTCTCAGAAATATGTGCATTAGTGACCAGGTGATCATCTTTGCTAGCCCTAGCTTTTTCCTTCAGGTATTCATAAATGAGCAAGATGAGCCCCTGATGGGCTATGGGGTAAGAATTAGGCTTTTTAGCATGATCAACCAAACTCTCATTTAGAGAAGACGCTAAGTAAAAAGGCAGGGAGATTTTAACCCCATGACGGAAGTGATTAAGAATAGCAAAATGATAGTATAGATTTTAGTGAATCTACCATCAACAGTGAGAAACTCCATCAAAACCCTTAAAACTTTCTGCCAAAAGGACTTTACCTATTGGGGAAGGTAGTAGGAGATGTTGTCTTTCTTGACAAGCTTGGCCTTCTCATCCTCCGATTTTGGGAAGTTTTTGAATGCTTCAGCAACATACTTCTGGTCTCTATAGAATTTAGTGCCCTCCTTCTAAAGACTCGTGACCTCCGCAACCAGATCCTCATCAATTTTCAATATCTCCCTGAACAATGTGACTTTGTTGTTATTCCAGCCTCTAGCAAAGCCATGTGACACCCAATTTCTGCTTCCATGTAGCTTTTCCATATAGTCAGTAAAACCATATCTATGAAGCCTCCTCCATACTTTTTGTTCACTCTTCCAGTTTTTGCAGCCAAGGGGCTCATTCCTGTTTAAGTTACCACCCATTTTGAACAGCAAGTAGAAGTACCCAAAGATGTATCTCACAATCCGCAGGTATAACCCCAAGTTCTTGTGTAAAATTCTGGAATAACATAACAGAGTCCCTTTCGTAGTTTTAAAGCTTATGTTAATGGCCACACAAAACTAGCATTTATTATTATAATCCCCCTCACACATTTGATCATAGAAATGATGCCTAAAGGCTATCAGTAACTGACAGTTAATCTGCCCCCAAACTCTATCTTTGGAATCCGGACCCCAAAAGATAACCATGATATTAACTTGACCCATTGATGCGATCAAAAAATAATTGCTCTCTAACATCCCTTTTACAATGGGTCTCTCCAATATATTTAACATCCACCTCTAAATTGACCCCTTCATTAGCTAAGAGGTCCGCAACCTTATTGCCTTCTCTTAGATTGTGAGTTATGATAATACTAACATAGTTATTTAATAATTTTTTAGCACTTTCAACTAAGTTAGTAATATTCCAAGAAATAGAACTAGTACCTTTAAGGGCCTGGATGATATTTAGGGAGTCCCCTTCTAGCCAATTTTTTTAAAATTTGAATCCCTGAGCAAGCTGGAGGCTTTTTAGCATGGCCAGAGCTTCAGCCACATGATTATTTTGGACCCCAAAAGGAGAAGCAATAGCCACAATACAGACACCTTGAGCATTTTTTATGACTCCTCCAACACCAGACTTCCCAGGGTTGCCTTTAGCTGCCCCATCGAAATTCACCTTTATCCAATCATGATCAGGAAAGCGCTAGACAATATTATCTCTCCTATTCTTATTGTCAGATCTGCAAACTTTGTGTATTAAGTTCCATTCAGTGAGGATGCCTTTTTCAATTTCATTCATATCAGTAACAAGCCATTGCTTATTATTCATGTGAGGAATATTTATGTTCTCTTTTATAGCCCTGCAAATTTTTTCAAAGACCACCTGAGAGGTGCACTTAGCTTCCCTAAATATTCTATTATTTCTCTCTTTCCAAATTCCCCAGCAAGTCATGGGGAGGATCAGGGACCAAAGGTTCTTGATAAGAGGACAATTGGTGGGGAATGTCCATTGCCAAATAATTTCCTCGAGACTCTTGTTCATGACCCAATCAACTTTCCATTTCTCCCACAACTTCAAATTTCCCAGGTAAAAGAGCAGTGGAAAAATAGATGATCAACTGATTCTTCCTCTTTCTGGCATAGCTCGCACCTATTAGGGAATATGAAACCTCTTCGGACCAAATTGTCAATAGTTAGGATCCTATTGTGAGTAGCAAGCCAAAGGAACATATTGACTTTAGGGATCATAATTATGTTCCAAAATTTACCCCAAATGGGGTTACTGGTATGAGTGAAAGTGTTTTTGTAGGCAGAAGCAACTATAAAGTCACCTCTAGGATCACTTTTCCAGAGAAACACATCATCAAAGTCTTTGTTAATAGAAAAAGATAGTAGCTCCTTCTGGAGCAGGGAAAATCTAGCATGTATAACATCAAGCCTCAACCATTTGTTCTCCTTCCAGTAGTCACACACCATAGGTCCAAACCTCCTTTTACATTCCTCAATAAGTTGATTGTTGCCTTGATCAAAGATAGGTTCATTGTTCATCCAAGGATCATCCCAAAACCTTATTTTGTCACCTTTTCCAAGGACCCATCCAGCTCCAGCTTTGGCCACTTTTATGGATTTGATAATACTATTCCAAATGAAGGATCCGACAGGGATGTCTTCAGAGTTAAGGAAATCCTGGAGAGGCTAATTCTGAATATATTTGTCAAACCAGATTTGGTTCCAATCTTTCTTGATGTCATAAGCTCTCCATATTTGTTTTGCAAGGAGAGCTTTATTAAAGTTTTAGAGCTTTAATCCCAAGCCATCCTTTGCTCTTTGGTTTACACACTTTGTCCCAAGAAACCAAGGATATCCTCTCTTTTTTGTCAACTCTTGACCATAGAAATCTCTTCTGGATTCTTTCTAATGCTTCAACAAATTTAGTTGAGATACCAAAAAAGCTGAGAGCATAAACGGGGAGATTCTGGAGAGTAGCTTGAAGAAGCTACAACTTCCCAGCTTGAGATAAAATGGATCCTTTCCATCCAGCAAGTTTTTTGTTGAGTTTGTCAATAAGCATATTCCAGAAGGAGTTTGGGGGAACTAAACCCAAGGTGATACCAAGGTAGGTGGAAGGGAGCATGTCCACCTTGCAACCAATAATTTTAGCAATTCTCTATTGTCTTATGACCGGAGTGTTCATGAAGTATATAGCCGATTTTTCCCAATTGACTTGCTAGCTAGTAGCCAAAGCATAAGAATTAAGAGAACTTTTAAAGGCATCAGCCTCCCCAACAGACGAATATCCCATAAGGATAGTATCATCAACAAACTGTTGGTGAGAACAAAAGACATTAGCAGAGGAATGTTGAAGGCCTTTGATGATTTTATTCACTTTCAAATTATGGATCAATCTGCTCATGCTCTCTGCCAAGATGGTGAAAAGAATTGGAGATATGGGATCTCCTTGTCTGAGCCCCCTTGATGATTTAAAGAATTTAGTAGGAGATCCATTAATGAGAATTGAAAACATAGGAGTGGAGATCAGCTCTCTAATAATTTTGATTATCTTCTCATCAAATCCAAAAGCCTCCATGATTCTGAAAAGAACTTGCAATCCACTCTATCATAAGCTTTCGCCAGATCCAACTTTACCAAAAATCCTTCTTTATTAGCAGCATTGAGAGAATGAATATTCTCATGCACAAGAATGATAGAGTCCAAAATTTGCCTGCCAGGAACAAAACCTTTCTGTTCCTCAGAGATGATGATGGGGAGGACAACCAAAATTCTAGTAGTCAAAAATTTAGATATGATCTTATAGAAAGAGTTACATAGACTTATTGGCCTAAATTTTCCCATTGAATCCGCCCTAGCAACCTTAGGAATTAAGGCAATAAAAGTGGAATTGGATTCCTTAAGGATTCTTCTAGAGCCAAAAAATTCTTTTACCGCATTGATCGTGTCTTCTCCCACAATATGCCAGAAATCCTGGAAGAAAAATATATGGAAGCCATCAGGACCCGGAGCTTTATCCCCTTGAAAAGACAAGACAAATTTTTTAATTTCCCCAGCAGAAGGGATAGCAGAAAGGGCCTTATTCTGACTAGGATTAATGATCTTGGGAATGGTATTAACCATATCTTGTTGTTGGGTATAATCAATATCCTTGTTCCTGGTCAGGAGCTGAGAGAAGAAACTAACAACTTCATCCCTAATTTCATCCTCATTAAGAAGAATTTTGTCCTTAGCAATTAATCTGGAAATTCTGTTCACAACTTTATGTTTCAAAGAAGTCATGTGGAAAAATTTAGTGTTTATGTTCCCAGCCTCCAACCAAATCACCCTAGATCTCTGCCTCCAATAGATTTCCTCCCTAGAAATGATGTTGTGAAGTTTGACTAAAACATCATCTTCCATAGCTTTGGGATACTTTTTATAGCCATCTTTCTGTATAGAGTTTTGGATCTATTCTAGTTCCTCCTTCAGCTTTTTTTTTGAATAAAAAATATCACCAAAGACCTTCTTGTTCCATATCTTAATGTTGACTTTGATGTTTCTAAGTTTTTTAGCAACTTTATACATGGCAGTTCCATTCACATCAATATTCCACCAGTTGGCAATAGATTTTTCAAGATAGGGGTGAGAAATCCACATCTTCTCAAACCAGAAAGGGAAGCTCTGGTTATTCTTAAAGTTCTC
Organism: Cryptomeria japonica; assembly: GCF_030272615.1. Lineage (NCBI taxonomy): Eukaryota > Viridiplantae > Streptophyta > Pinopsida > Cupressales > Cupressaceae > Cryptomeria > Cryptomeria japonica. The sequence goes on along the minus strand of NC_081411.1, from coordinate 416,016,174 downwards.
AGCAACAAAAGTAATGGGATAATGATCCGAACCAATTCTATTGATGATAGACAGGGAGCATCTATGAGAAAGATTCCAATCATTAGTAACAAGGGATCTATCAAGTCTTACTTGAATGAGGTCTTCACCATCCTTGCGGTTAGACCAAGTGTAGGAAGCTCCATTAAGATCCATATCAATAAGAGCATTGACATTGATAAAGTCCATCAAGTCGGATCTGCTATCTGGTTGAGCTTGAGTTCCTCTAGATTTATTAGTGCCTTGCAGAGGAGTATTGAAGTCTCCCATCACAACCCAACTGTTCTTAGGGAAAGATCTTCTTTTTTGCTAGATTTTATCCCAAAATTTGCTTCTAGTAGATTTGGAATTAGGGGCATAGATATTGGTAATTACACAATCCTTTCCTTCATAGATGCTTTTAACTTTCATGGATATTATGTTACCATCTTCATCAATCATTTCTCCTGAAATAGTTTTCTTGTTCTAGAATATAGCCACCCGACCAGATGCCCCATTCGAGCTGCTACCACATACCCCTCCATTTTTAAAGAAGTTTAAATTCTCCACTTTCTCCTTACTCATTTTGGTTTCCTGAACAAGGATAATATTTGGTTTTTGGTCTCGAATGAGATTTCGTAATATATCCTGTTTATTGAGACCATTTAGGCCTCTGATATTCCATGATATTACCTTCATTTGGAAACCTGGGGGCAGGATTCCTATATAGTTCGCTGCCTTCCATCAGCTATGTTTTGCTTGCTCTCCTGGTCCCTGTGCCATTTCATAGTTTTATGTCCCGACGGGGATTTTGATGCACCAATATCACCCTTGGACCTGGTCCTGGTTTTCACCCCATTAAGGCATCCTGCCTTCTTGTTTTTTTTCTTTTTTCCATTCCCTATTATTTCTTCCTCTTGCTCCTCTCCAGGCTCGTCTTGCATATTACTCCACAGTACTCCTCTTTTATGGGATGATGTGGGCGTATCAACTCCAATATTCTGGAATAATGCATTTAGATTAACCTTAGGCGATCCAAACTTGTTACTCCTTCCAAGTTTAATTTCATGTCCTTCAAATTCATCTAGGCACTGTTCATCTCTTTTTGTTATAGAAACTTGAGGGACCTCATGATGAGAGTCAGTGATATTCTCAATCTCACCATCTTCAAGTATCCCTTCACTGATAGCATTCTCCTCCTCCTAAATCTGTAGAGCCTCAAAAGTATTGACTATTTTGATTCCAAACTCCCTGATTTCAATCTTTTTATCTTCCTTCAAAGGGGTCCCTCTTAGGAGGGTCATTTCTATCTCCTTCTAATAGTTCTGGTATATTACCAGGACTTCCACTTCTTCCTTCCACTTTGTTACCTTCCTTATTATTATTATTTTCTTTCCAAACCTGTGTTTACCGTCACAGGTTTTTTAGGGTTGCTAGGGCAGGCCTTAGCCCACCAGCTTTTTTGCAAGAAAAGCACACAAAGGGGAGTGATTCAAACTCTATTGTCTGTTCCCATGATCCAAGTTTGGAACTTATATCAATAGTGCTAGGAAGGTTCGTCTTCTGTGAAATATTGACACAGATGCGTGCATAAACCAATCTTTTATGAGCTGCAGTCATTGGATCTATCGCAACAAGCTCCCCAAAAGAGTTAGCAATTCCTGAGAAAACATCCTCAACCCAAAATTCCATCGGCAAGCCTGGCAGCCTTACCCAGACCGAAGCAGATTCAAAGAAGGAGTCATTGAGTTCCATGTTAAGAGACCATTTTCTCATAGATAAAGAGGATTTACCAAACATCCAAGGGCCACCGCTTAATGATGCTTCCATATCTTCCCCACAAGAGAAGGAGAAAACAAAAAATCCTCTAGATAGGGTACAAACATCAACCTGACCTTTCATTCTCCATTTTCTCTTTACAAAAGACCTAACATCCTCAATATTGGGTCGTGGTCCAACAAACTTCCCCACCAGAGAGAAAGCCATTAAAGAAATGCTATGATCGATAACCAAATCTGAAACCTCAATAGCAAGTTTACCCATTTTTCTATCAGATATATCTTTCACAAAGGGAAAGGATGATTTACCAATCGGTTTTCCAGTTGCTTTCCTTGCAAAAAGATTACTCCAAGGTTTGAGGGCTGGCACCTCCTTGATCTTTTCTGAGTCAACTTTCACAGCCTCCGGACCCGATTTTGGGGAATCTATCATCTTTTTGCGGTCAGGAGGAGGGTCCTGTAGCCATGGGTCCCCATCCAGTCTCCCATCCTCATCATCCATCGCTTGTCCTTGAGCTACAGTGGCATCAGAACCAGAGGATCTAGCCTCGTTTTTGCCTCCATTTCAAATTTCCCCCCTCTGCTTGCGATGTTCCCTCCATTATTTCATTCGCTTTTTTTTAACAAGTTTAATAAACTTGACTACTGATTCGTTGTTTTTGCAGGTTGTCTAAGGAGATTCAAGTAAAATTTGTGTATTATTTATTATTTGGGTATGTGCAGGATCACGATGGGCCAAACAGGCCCTTTAGTGGCAATGAAAATCAACAAAATAGAGTTAGGCACCTTGATGTAAAAATTTGAATAAATTACCAACATTATTTCAAAAATATGTAAGAGAATTTGTAGAAAATTGAATGTAGATTTTAAGCTACTAGTTCTTTTCAGAAAATAAATAAATCTACTTGACAAAAAATTGAAATTTCAATGCAGTAGTACTAAAAATTCAGGAAAAAGATAAGAAGCGAGTGCCTGTCTGACCACCCTAACCACAATCAAATCATAATATTTTTTAATAATATTTTAAATATAAGTAGAAGACTCAGGTTCAGATGTGACACATTATTTTTTGTATATTTTTTTAAATAAATAATTAATTATGTTTTTTTACTGGGCATGTGCAAGATCATGGGGGGGCAAAAAGTGACAATAGAGAAAAAAAAATGCGTTTTAAACCTTTCCAAACACGCCAAAATCCGCTTTGACTTTTTGTTTGGGTTGACCAAAATTTGAATTTGGTTTGTTAATACCAAACCAAATCGGATATCCATTAATATTGGATATCCGTTATTAACGGATATCTGATTTGTGATGTCACTAATGTGATGTCATACTTTTTCAAATCGGATATCCGTTTTTCTCAACATACAAAGTATAGTTTAGTAAAATGGGCATAACTTTTGCGTTTCTTATCGAAATTTTGATTTTTTATAGGCGTTGGAAAGGTAATTTAGAGAAATATAAAATGGATGAAGTAGTTTTATTATATTATAGACCAAAAATTAATTATAATAATTTGAAGTTATTCCTTCAATTTTAAAACTTTAAATACTCATAAATTTTGCATACAAAGTCTCATTTTTTTCCTATCACCTCCTTTATCTATCACTTGTCTATCTATACTTATATAAATATATTTTATCTATCTCTTTCTTCTCTACTTATGTCACTTATTTTCTCATCCCATCTAGATAAATAAATTCCCAAGTTACATGCATCTCTACATATATCTCCATCTTTATATTCCTATCTCTCCCTCTCTCATTCCATCATTGTCACTCCTTATTTATATATTTCTCTCTAATAATCTCTCTTATCTCTATTTATCTCCCTCCTCTACCTTATCCTACCTATACTTATATATTACTTGTCTCTATCACCTCCTTTCTCTCCCTATCTTGTCCCCTATATCTCTATATCCATATAGATCTATCTTCATGTATATTTATATCTCATTATCTCTAAATCTCACTTATTCACTCCATCTCTCCCTCCATTTGTCTTACTCTCTCTATCACTTTCTATCCATATCTATCTCTATCTCCATCTTCACATCTCCATCTCTTTCCCTATCAATCTCTCTTTCTATATGTTCCTCTATGATTATATATCTTCCTCTATACATGATTAATCGACTTCTCTGTCTCTTCCTCTGTTGCCCTCTTGAAGTATGTTTCCCTTTCTCTATCTTTATCTCTTTATTTACTCCATCTTTATATATCTCTAGCTCTCTCCCCACATCCTTCTCTATAGTCCCTTTATATATCTCTATATCTCCCTCTTTCTCTCTCTCCCTCTCTATCTATCCCTATCTATAATCTCTATCTCTCTTTCTCACTCTCTAGCACTATCTATATCTCTTTATCTATCGATATTTCTCTTCCTTTATATCTCTCTATAGCGTCCTAAAATTGTGACACTTGCAATTTCGACTGCATTTCAGTCTTCACGATGGCGACGCAACACGCAACCTAAATGGAGACCCCGAAACCTGATTATGACACTGAAAACTGCATTTTCTTGCACCCTGGCCTGAACCTCCTTTGCACCCTGCTGTCCTGGGAGGTGGGACCAGAGCGCCCAGCGCCCTGGTCCTTCAGGACCAGGGCGCCTAGCGCCCTGGTCCCCCAGGACCATGGCGCCCAACGCCCTGGTCCCTGGGTCCTATTTTGGGCCCGGTCTCTTTTGGACTTCGGGTCTTTATGTTTGCAAATTGGAAAATTATCTTTCCTGGTCGGCCTAAGGTTGGGAAAATCAGTCTATCAGCCCTAATTGACAAGTATATAAACTACATTTTCCTCTTTCATTCGATATGATGGAAAAAGCGTGGAAACTATACTCAAGCATTCAAGCATTCAAGCATTCTTTCAAGCAATTGATCATTCTAAGTCTTCATTCAAGGCTAAGTGTTGCATTCAAGACAAGGATTCAACCATTGAAGAGGAGATCACATACTACATGCTACATACAACATACAACAAACAACAACATCTATACCTTCGCACATAAGGATACAAACATCCTTACAACAAGGTATTAGTACTTGTTTTACATTACATACATTGACATTTACAGCATTGCTCATTTCTTGGTTAATTCCAAAACCGGGGTTTGACCTAAAGGCAAACCCCTAATCCCTAACCCCCCAATCGTCTTCGCTTTTCTGTGTGTAGGTTGCAGGTACGCGGCTGAAATTGAAGATCTGGAATCCTTGTGCAGAGACGAACAGATCCCCCTTCGTTTCGCGGATTTTTCGGAGGACCGTGGTGCTCGGGCGCCATCGTCCCAACAACTTTCGCTCAAATTTGCAGGACAGCGTCGTATCGACATTTTACTGCTAATTCCAGGTCCGCAGCTTCATCCTATATCCCTATCTCAGTTTATAAGCGAATCTTTGTCACTTTCTATGCATTCCTAGCTTAATTCTTCTATCAACATTCTTTACAAAAGAGGGTAGCCTTGCTTTCTTAACCCTTGAAACACATTTAGCATCCAATCTTGCATTGTGTGGGATTGGATCTTGTGGGTTTCAACCCCTCTTTTGAATGTAAAGTCTCTCCCTTAAGTGAAAACCATCAACCCTAGTGAATCTCCCTTCTCTCTCCTTGGAGTTGGAAGAGGGGAGAGCAACTAGGGTTCGATCGCGATTTTCCGCTTTACATTTTGGTGAACCCGACGTGAACATCCTTTCTGATTATTCATGGTTAGATCTGAAAATTGGATTCCTTGATTACATTTCCATGTTTGATCTTTTGCAAATTTTAGAGGTTGATTGCATAAAAACCCTAAATTTTCTTTTTAGTAATTAAGCTTGTGAAATGTCTAAATGTTAATGCTTGTTTCAGATCTACCCTTCTATTACAAATTATCAATTCATATCTATGCTTTAATTTTGAAAATTAAGTGGTTAAGTGTCAAAACCCTAATTTTTGAAACCCTCTTGATTCAACCTTTGTCCGACAATTTCACTGATCAAAACATCTCCAAATCAGCCGTAACTTTGGATTCCGCAATAAAATCACAATATCTTTCATCCCTGAAAATTTGGAAAAAAGTTGCGAGGACCGTGTGCGCTCCGAGCGCCATCGTGCCCGACATTTTTTCTGAAATTTCGGGAGCTAGATCTTACTGTATTTTCCTGCTAAAATCCAGAATTTTGGCTGATTTTATCAAATCTAACACTTTCAAAATTACAGTCAAAGTTGGTCTTGTGATTGCTTGGATTAAGGGTTCTAAACATTCAAAAATCATCGAAATTGAAATTTTGTGTCAAAATTGTGTTCTTACTGTCCTAAATCTGAAAAGTGTGTTTGCATTCATTCGAAATTTCAGTGCTTTATTCAAATTCTTACAATGTGTGACTTTTGAAATTAAGCGCTTAATTAAAACAACTTTAATTTCCGCTTTCAAAATTGAATTTTGCGTGAAATTGAGTCAATTTTTAAATTTCAAAATTTGCATTGCTCTTGACATTCCCTCTAAAATCATAAAATTCAAAATTTCAGTTTCCCTCTCTTTTTCAAAATTCAAATTTTTGCATTTTTCGACAATCTTGGTAGGGTTCAATTTCGAGATTGCAACTTTAATTTGGCCTATCTACAGATCGTAAAATCACTCAATTTTTTCAGATTAGCTCTAAAATCATCATAACTTTCATCCCTGCAAATTTCAAAAAAAGTTGTCGGGACCGTGTGCACTCCGAAGCGCCACAGTCCCTAACATTTTTTCTGAAATTTCGGGAGATTGTCCTGATTGTATTTAACAGCTTAAATCCAGAAGATTGGCTGATTTTACTGAAAATTGTTACCTCTAAAATCAAAATTTTCTCTCCCTCTCTAGTGCATGAGTTTTACAACAATAAGCCCTACTTACACTATTCCTGTTAGACGAAGCCTGAGAATTAAGTCTTTCCAAGGTTTAATTACTGAGGAGATGGAACCTAATTTGAATGGTCTTTTTAACGAGGACATGGGTAATTCCTCTAATCCTCTTAATGATGAAGAAGCTCTCCATGAGGTTTTTGTAGAACAACTTTCAAAATTGGATAACCAATTTGACGATTTTCGACAATGGATGTCTCAAGAATACCCTGATAGTCAAGCTCTTCCTTTAATTGAGGGTCTAAAACGTATGCTTCAAAGTGATAAGAATGGAATTGATATTTTGCGTGGTATTGCACACATTGTGGATTCGAATGTGATGCCTATGAAGAGTTGTGCTGAAAATTTGGGTTATACACAACCTCCTACTCAAGTCAATCATTCTATTCCTTTGGTGACTCCTATTGCTAGTATACCTACTTTTACATCAAACATAATGACTACTTCAATACAAGATATTCCTCCTATGATCACCAGTCATGGGGGCAATCTCTCTTCTTCAATTAACCCTCTTCCTTCATTCAATCCAACTTCTTCATTCATTCCTTCAATGAGTGTTCCTATTACATCTCCACAAATGAACATGACGCAAGGGGGTAATTCATTTAACCCTTCCATTCCTCCTTGTAGTGTTCCTCCTGTCCAATCATCTCCTATGACTAACTATCATAGTGTCCCACCACCTTACTCTCTACCTTCTTTCAATAACATAACACCTCCATCACAATCTAACACATCTAATATGAACTCTTCGACTGAAGCGACCATTAACAATCTTGCACAAACTATCTCTTCTTTACAGCAACAAATTGCCTCTATGAATCAATCTAAGTTTAGTGTGCCCACATTTGATGTTGCAAGCCCACTTTCTCTTGACATTGTTCGAGCTATCCCTCCTAAACATGTTGAAATTCCACATTTGGAGCTTTATAATGGTAAGGGTGATCCTCTAACACATGTTAAGACCTTTCAAACAATATGTACTGATTTTGCTTATGACCAAAGGTTGCTTGCAAAACTGTTCACTAGAACATTAAGAGACAAAGCCCTACAATGGTATTGCTCGTTGCCTTCCTATTCTATTACTTCTTTCGAACAACTTGCAAATGCTTTCATTCAACAATTTCAAAACAATATAAGTCCTAAAGTTACTTTGATTGATTTAATGCATTGTAAACAAGGTGTTAAAGAAAAAGTGACTGATTTCATTGGTAGATATAAGCATTTGTATGCTCAAATTTCTTTTCCAGTGCCTGACAATGATATTCAAAGAATCTTTATTTCTAATTTACAAAAAGATATTCGAGACAAACTTCTGTTTTTTGAGTTTACTTCTTTCCAACAGTTGTGTACAACTCTTCACAATTATCAACTGACTGTGAGTCAAATGGAACAATCACATCCTATGACTCCGAGTGATAAGGGTGATAGTAGTCAACAACCATTTGGGAAGTTTAAACCGAACAGAGATTCCATCAAATTCAATGAAAACATCATCAACAACAATGTGAATGCAGCATCAGGTGTGCCTCCTATTTCTAAATTTTTCAAGAAAGAAAGAAAGTATACTCCTTTGAATGAATCATTGCATAGTATTATGAATAAGTTATTGGAACAAAATGTGCTTACTCTTCCTCCTATAAGGCAAATTGATCCTGCAAAGATTACTTCACCTTATTTTGATAACAAAGCTTTTTGTCAATTTCATCGTCAGCCTGGGCATGATACTGAAAAATGTTTTTCTTTAAAGGGTAAAATTCAAGATTTGATTGATAATAATACTATTTCTGTTTCTGGAGTGAATGATAAAGGCAATACATCTGTAACTCCTCCTAATCAAAATCTTCAGATTTTCACTGATCCATTACCTTCTCATACCTCTAATGCGATTGAGACTAATGATTCCTCTCTTTCATCTGATGGTCTTGTGTCTATGACTCCGAATGTGATTAACTTTGTAGAGCAGCAAGAAAACCCTAAAGAACCTTCCATCACATTTGATTCCAGTGAAACCATTAGGGCACCTGATGGTCCTTTATACATAGTTGCAAAAGTCAAGAATACACCTTGCCGTGGAGTGCTTATTGATCCTTCGTGCATGGTTAATGTTATTACTGAAGAATTTCTTTTTACTTTGCAATTGAATCAAGTGATATATAACAAAACAGATGTGATTGTGAAACTATTTGATGCATTTTCTTCTCCTGCAATTGGTTCTATTACATTGCCTATTGAGGTCCATAACAAATCCCTTGATGTGAACTTTGCTATTATTCCATCTTCCGAACAATTTCGTGTGAAGCTTGGCTATCCTTGGCTATCTTCCATGAAAGCTATTGCTTCTCCTATTCATAAGTGTTTGAAATTTCCCCATAATGGTGAAGTTGTTACTATCAATCATAGTCTCTTTAAACCAGCTGAAAGAACTTCTAGCGTTCCTATTGATTACTTTTGGCCTAAACAATTCCAATCTCTTCCTCCGCGAAGTGATCATCTTTTCAAATCTTATCAAAAGTGGAAAACAGATATGATCCTATCTCTAAGTGAACCTAGAACACCTAAACTTGATATTCCTATCATTCTTGAGAAGGAAGTTCTTCCTTTGAAAGATAAAACTAATGTCTTTCCTCAAGAAGATTCCCAACCTATTCCCATGGATGTGATTATGTCTATGCCTAATAAAACTTCTAAGAGTAGACCTATCCCTCCTCGTCATGATGGACTTGGTCTCCTTCCTAAACCAAATATTCCTCCCTTATATGGAGCAGTTCCTCCTCCTTCTTTTTATAGAGAGAAGAGACCTTCTTCTTCTCCTATTATCCAGCCTAAGAAACCACAACCTAAACACCCAAGTGATAAGGATGAGAACATTCCTCCTCCTCAATCTTCTCCACTTCCTACTAAGACTAGACGAAATCGTTCTGCACGCGAACGTCGATGAAAGCGTCATCTTAGAGCTCAAGCAGCTGCTTCTCAAACTTTGCAATCTCCAAAAACACCTTCAACAAGCATTATTCCATTTTCTCCAAAATCTCCAAAACATAAGATGCATGATGGTCTTGATCCTGTGCGAATTAAAGACCCTATTTTTATAAATCTTGATGATGATATAGATGAAAATGTTATTCATGATGAAAATGTTACTCCTCTTGCTTCTGATAGTGAATATGAACTTGTTGATATTGATAACCATTTATCTAATGAATTTTCTAAAGCACTTATCCTAGCTCCTAGACAAGAACAACGTGGCTTGGAACATGAACATAGCCCTTGTTTGGATCTTGTGATAGCTCCATCTGCTGTGTTGGATGTTCCTACTCTAGCGTGTTCCCTGCCTTCCCGAAACATTGATCAGCAAGATCGGGGGGTAGATGACGTGCTAGACTAGTTACATTAGCATAGCAAATTCTCTCCTCCTCTCTTGTGTTACTTCTTCTATGTGTTATTCTCATTCTTCTATTTGTTGTCCTTAGTGTTGTCCACTTGAGGATGATGCAAAGTATTGAGATCTCTCGATCTCTCTCATGTTGACCCAAAGGACACATGTGTTCCCTTCTTCTAGGTGACCTTCCTTGATTGGGGAATGAAGAACAATTATGCATACATACATATGATATATATACATGAATTATTATACAGCATACTAACCTCGAGGAAAGCGAAGTTACCTTGTGCTTTGTGTTTTATGTCTGTTATCCTTGGGTTTATCTCACACTTGGGGGCTAAATCTTGGCGATAATGTGCTCCTTTCCCTTCTCATTCTTATATGTATCACTACCTTAAAGCAATCACCCCCATTGAGGCGTGTGCGATCGCTTTAACATAGGGGGGCATACACCCTGTCTATCCCTTCAGGATACATGAAAATTTCTTGGAGAACTCAGCTTTGCCTTGAAAATTTTCGGTATTTCTCTTGCATGATTCATAGTGAGGGAACCTTACTACTGACAATCATGGTTCTCCCTTGTGATCTTCCCTTTTACTTTGTCAATCGAAGTCGTAAGATCCTTAGTCCACTGGGGGCTTGGTATGTCTTGCCTCCTTGACGTGGTGAAAGTCTTTCAATATTGTTTCCTTGTACTTTACCGGAAGTATGAGCATACATACTCCCGCTAAAGTGGGGGCTAAATGTAGCGTCCTAAAATTGTGACACTTGCAATTTCGACTGCATTTCGGTCTTCACGATGGCGACGCAACACGCAACCTGAATGGAGACCCCGAAACCTGATTATGACACTGAAAACTGCATTTTCTTGCACCCTGGCCTGAACCTCCTTTGCACCCTGCTGTCCTGGGAGGTGGGACCAGAGGGCGCCCAGCGCCCTGGTCCCCCAGGACCATGGCGCCCAGCGCCCTGGTCCCTGGGTCCTATTTTGGGCCCGGTCTCTTTTGGACTTCGGGTCTTTATGTTTGCAAATTGGAAAATTATCTTTCCTGGTCGGCCTAAGGTCGGGAAAATCAGTCTATCAACCCTAATTGACAAGTATATAAACTACATTTTCCTCTTTCATTCGATATGATGGAAAAAGCGTGGAAACTATACTCAAGCATTCAAGCATTCTTTCAAGCAATTGATCATTCTAAGTCTCCATTCAAGGCTAAGTGTTGCATTCAAGACAAGGATTCAACCATTGAAGAGGAGATCACATACTACATGCTACATACAACATACAACAAACAACAACATCTATACCTTCGCACATAAGGATACAAACATCCTTACAACAAGGTATTAGTACTTGTTTTACATTACATACATTGACATTTACAGCATTGCTCATTTCTTGGTTAATTCCAAAACCGGGATTTGACCTAAAGGCAAACCCCTAATCCCTAACCCCCCAATCGTCTTTGCTTTTCTGTGTGTAGGTTGCAGGTACGCGGCTGAAATTGAAGATCTGGAATCCTTGTGCAGAGACGAACAGATCCCCCTTCGTTTCGCGGATTTTTCGGAGGACCGTGGCTCTCGGGCGCCATCGTCCTAGCAACTTTCGCTCAAATTTGCAGGACGGCGCCATATCGACATTTTACTACTAATTCCAGGTCCACAGCTTCATCCTATATCCCTATCTCAGTTTATAAGCGAATCTTTGTCACTTTCTATGCATTCCTAGCTTAATTCTTCTATCAACATTCTTTACAAAAGAGGGTAGCCTTGCTTTCTTAACCCTTGAAACACATTTAGCATCCAATCTTGCATTGTGTGGGATTGGATCTTGTGGGTTTCAACCCCTCTTTTGAATGTAAAGTCTCTCCCTTAAGTGAAAACCATCAACCCTAGTGAATCTCCCTTCTCTCTCCTTTTGGAAGAGGGGAGAGCAACTAGGGTTCGATCGCGATTTTCCGCTTTACACTCTCTATCTCTTCATTTTTTTATCTCACTCTCTTTACCCCTATCTATCCATTTTTCTCCATCTCTTTATATATTTATCTTTGTCTTTACCTCTCTCTTTCTCTATATCTATTCATCTCCCTATCCCTTTATCTTCATTTTTTATCTCTATCTTCCTCTCTCCTTTTCAATATCTAGATATGTCTACCTCTTTCTATCCATCCTTGTCCTTTAGTTTTTCTCCCTCTCACTTCATACTCCTTAATATCTATATCTCTATTTATGTCCTTGTCCTTTAGTTCTTCTCCCTCTCTTTATCTCTTCATCTCTCTTCACCCTTATATCTCTCCTTATTTGAAAATTAGTACATATGGTCTCCTAAGGGGTTATATGGTGTCCTAAGGGGTCATAGAGCACCATATGACCCCTTAGGACACAATATGACCCCTAAAAATACCATATGGTCTCCTAAGGGATCATATGGTGTCCTAAGGGGTCATAAAACACCATATGACCCCTTAAGACACAATAAGACCCTTAATGACACCATATTATGTCCTAAGGGGTCATAAGACACCAAATGACCCCTTAGGACACCATACGACCCCTAATGACACAATGTGGCATCCTAAAGGGTCATATGGTGTCCTGAGGGGTCATAGGATACCATATGACCCCTTAGGACACCATATGACCCATAGCACCATATAGTGTCCCAAGGGGTCATATGGTGTCCTAAGGGTCATAGAACACCATATGACCCATTAAGACACAATACAACCCCTGACGACACCTAAGGGATCATATAGTGTCCTAAGGGGTCATAGGACACCATATGACCCATTAGGACACCATACGACCCCTTAGGACACCATATGGTGTCCTAAGGGGTCATATGGTATCCTTAGGGGTCATATAATACCATATGACCCCTTAGAACACAAGAAGACCCATAACGACACGATATGGTGTCCTAAGGGGTCATATGGTGTCACGAGACACCATATGACCCCTTAGGACATAATATGACCCCTAATAATACCTAAGGGGTCATATGGTGTCCTAAGGGGTTATATGATGTCCTAGGAACCTTCAGGACACAATATGACCCCTTAGCACACCATACAACCCCTAATGACACCATATGGTGTCCTAAGGGATCGTAGGACACCATATGACCCGTTAGGACATAATATTACCCCTAACAACACCTAATGGGTCATATTGTGTCCTAAGGGGTCATAGGACACCATATGACCCCTAACGACACTTTATGGTGTCCTAAGGGGTCATATTGTGTTCTAAGGGGTCATAGGACACCATATGACCCCTAACGACATAAAATGACACCTAACAATACATAAGGGATCATAGGACACCATATGACCCCTTAGCACACCATACAACCCCTAGTGACACCATATGGTGTCCTAAGGGGTCATAGAACACCATATGACCCCTTAGGACACCATACGATGCATAATGACACCATATGGTGTCCTAAGGGGTCATAGGACACCATATGACCCCTTAGGAGACCATACGACCCATAACAACATAGTATGGTGTCCTAGAGGGTCATAGAACACCATATGACCCCTTAGAACATCATACGACCCATAATGACACCATGTGGTGTCCTAAGGGGTCATAAAACATAATATGACCCCTTAGGACATAATATGACCCCTAACGATGTCATATAGTGTCCTAAGGGATCATAGGACACTATATGACCCCTTAGGACACCATACGACCCCTTATGGCACCATACGACCCTTTACGACACCATATGGTGTCCTAAGGGGTCATATGGTATCCTAAGGGGTCATATAACACCATATGACCCCTTAGAACACAAGAGTATCACTTTGAAACTCTCTTCATACAATATGCATATGTGTCATAATCATTACCATTCATCATCAGACCATAAACCAATATAACCAATTCACCAAACTTAATCGGTTAGGGTTTATAAAAAAAATAGGTAGGGTTTAGCGGTTCAACTCTCCAATACTTAGTAATACCGGTTCACTCCACAAACTAACCTACCGGTTACAGTTTCCTTTCACTAGCTCTTCCTACTGGTTACAAAACAACTTTACAACATCATTACTAGTTAATTGACATCAATGACAATATAACAAATCATTAATGCAATCTTCATGCAAATGCCAACAACAATAGCTTGTCCTAACCTTGCCTGATTTTGATAAAGTTTTCCAAATCGAAAGTGATGCAAGCCATATGGCTATAGGTGCAGTTCTCAGTCAGGAAGGCAAACCAATAGCCTTCTTCAGTGAAAAAAATAATGAGGCAAGAGGAAGTATTCTTGTTATGATCTTGAGATGTATGCTCTTGTTCAAGCACTCAAGAAGTGGTGGCATTATTATTGCCAAAAGAATTTATTGTCTACACAGATAACCAAGCCTTGAGTTTTCTAAACAGTCAGGAGAAGCTTAGCCACAAACATATGAAGTGGGTAGAATCCATCCAAGCTTATACATTCACCCTAAAGCACAAGAAAGAGGTTGTAAACAAGGTTGCAGATGCTCTCAGTAGAAGAGTGTTGACAGTGCAGGAGGTGCAATTGTAGAGTGTGGGGATTGATTCCCTAAAGGTAATATATGCAGATGATTATGACTTCAAAGATATTTATAAGGTATGTTGTGACTTTGAAAATACATATAATATTGAGTATTATGAGTTTTTGATTGAAGATGGATTGTTGTTCAAGGGTGGTCAATTGTGTATCCCTAAGTATTCCATGAGGGATAATATTATCAAGGAAAAGCATAGTGGGAGTATGAGTGGTCACTTTGGGTAAGATAAAACCATGGAGCAGGTGAGGAGACACTACTTCTAGCCCAAAATGAAGTCTTATGTCAGAAGGTTTGTGGAATGTTGTGTTGTATGTCAAAAGGCTAAAGGAGTGCCCACAAATGTAGGACTTTACCAACCCCTACCTATACCCAATAGACCATGGGAGAGCATAAGCATGGACTTTGTAATGGGGTTGCCTAGAACCAAGAAGGGATATGATAGTGTTTTTCTTGTTGTGGACAGATTTAGTAAGGTGGCTCATTTATTGCCTTGTAAGAGTACCAATGATGCTTCTCACATTGCAAGGATCTTGTTCAAAGAAATGGTAAGGATTCATGGACTTCCCTTAAGAATTGTGTCTGATAGAGATGTCAAATTTGTAGGACATTTTTGGAGGACTCTTTGGAAGAAGTTGGGAACAATTTTGTCTTTCACTTCTACCTACCATCTCCAAACACATGGGAAAACTGAAGTGGTTAAGAGGTCATTAGGAAACCTCTTGAGGTGTCTCACAAAGCCTCATAGTCAATCTTGGGATTTGGTCCTTCCACGGGCAGAATTTGCCTACAATGATTCAGTGAATAGAATCACAGGAAAAAGTCCTTTCCAAATTGTCTATGGTATGATTCCAAGTGGTGTCTTGGAGTTGAGGGATTTGCCCAAGGAGGCCATTTGTAGTGCATAGGGTGCAAACTTTGCTGAGGCAATCAAAGATGTACATGAGCAGGTCAAGACAACATTACAAAATACTGCAGACAAGTACAAGGAACAGACAAATAAAAAGAGAAGGGAAGTACACTTTCAGGTTGGTGATATGGTATGGGTGCATTTGAGAAAGGAGAGGCTACCAAAGGGTAGACACACTAAATTGATGATGAGGAAGATAGGACCATGCAGGATGCTTAGGGCATTTGCTCCAATGCCTATGAGGTGGAGTTACCATAGGATATTGGCCTCTCACCCATTTTCAATGTTTTAGATTTGACTCTTTGCAAGAATGATATTGCAGGTACTGTGACAGGTGAAGTAGCAGTAGAAAGTGATGAGTGGCTCAAGGATCTTCCATCCAAGCCACCTTTGAAGCTTGAAAAGATCCTAGATACCAAAGTGGTGCAAAATACTAGGACTCGAGTTTACAAGCAGGCCAAACTTGTAGGATTGATGATGATTTTATGAATGAGAAGCCATCTTTGTTGCAGGAACTTGTGTCTCAGCTCGTGTATTTTTTTTTTCATTATTGTATATGATTGGTGCATGTATCTAATGTGTTTGTAGGGTTGAAAAAGTGTTATATCTAACATCTCCATGTGGTTGTAGGAGTTGAAACATAGTTTGGAGCCAGGGGATTAAATTTCTTCAGTTCCGGGTTCTGAGAAAACCCTACTTAGGGTTTCATAAGACATGGTTGGTTCCTAACATTCCCAAGAGTAAAAATTACTCAAACTCAAGGGGATGTTGGGAAAGCAGGTGTATCATAGCATGGTAGGGCTGAAAAAGGTGTCCATGAGCGGAGGAGAGAGAAAGGTGCACTGAAGTGCTTGGCATTGTATAATGGCAAGCAATTGAAGAGGGGTAAATTTGTTTGTGAGAAACTAGTAGAGTGCAGGACCAAAATTTTTGTGGAATCCTTAGTTTTGACACATTTCCTGAGTGTCCAAATGGTTGAGAAGTTTATGTGATTTCATTATAGAGGGGTTGCTTTGTAAAACAAGCCTAATTGGGGCACTTGACCAATTAGGATAGGTAGTGTTCTGTATAGTTCCTCCAATGGACTCCCATATAAATTTGACATATGCTATAGAGATCCCAAAAGGGTGCTCAAATGTGTAAAAAAATTTGTCGTGGTTTGGGAAGTTTGTGTGTTATTCCCCAAAAACTCAAAACCTAGGGCTACAAGGATATTAGGAAGTTTGTAGACAACTTCCAATGCATGAAACATGTCAAGACCAATGTAAAATGACATTGTATGAGGGTGGTTTTGGTTTGTGCTTTCTTGTTGGTGTTTTATCTTTTTGAGTGCATATAGCCTAGTGTGAGTAAGGGCTATAGGTAGAGGTATGTTGTCTAACATTGAGTGATGTCCACCATTGGTATTGTGATTATGTTGAGAGGTTGATGTGTGGGAGTAATTATCTTGTTGATTTATCATTTGAAGCAAGTTGAGTGAGTGTGTTGGGATTGGGAATCTTGCCTAGTTTCCATGTGGCTTTGCATCGTTTTGGGAAGAAGAGTGTATGCCATCAGAAACCCAAATTGAATCTGCTATTGATTTTGCCTCCCAGGGTGAGGAGGAGGGTGCATATTGGAGTGAGGTAGCAAGGAAAGGAATATTGATAGAAATTGTGGCTTCGGAGGGCTCTGCAGATGGGATGGCCTTAGATAAGATAACGGGGCACTCCCATGAAGACTACGAGCCTGTGGATTTGGATGATGTAGTACAAGATAAAAGAAGGTTTTCTAGTTTGAAGTAGAAGTAGCCATTGACAGGAGCAGAGGACAATGGGCATCACTCCAAGCAATTTCAGGCATCATAGGCAGAGAAGGGAGATATGGCTCACCAACCTGATTGGATGGATGTGGATGATAGCATAAACATGGATATTGTGCAGCATGAGGTTGAGAGGAGTTGCATGAAGAAGCAATTTGAATCAATCGTTGAAAGTAAATCCAAGACAGATATTTCCCCTACTCCTAAAATGCCCATGGCAGCCGTTGAAACCGAAGAACCTTTCGATAAGAAGGCGATTTTGAGAAAACCAATGATGGACTTTCCAAAGTTGTAGATGTCACTAGCCCTATAGGAGAAAGTTGTTTTGAAAGGGAGTGTAGCCCGATTGAAGAGCCCTTTGTTTCTATGAGAGCAAGTCATCATGACAATGAGCGCAGTGGGGGTCTGATCCCCAGGTTCAAGGATCACCAGTCAAAACCTGATGATTTTGTTGAGTATCATAGGCTTCAACGACGAGAATTCAGTAGAAAGATGAATGCCAGCGAGTGCATAGCTTGAGGTTATTCTCTTCAGCAAAATTTTCCCAAGCTGAGAGACGAGGCAGATACTTTTAGCCAGATTGGGATGCTCCCAAAGTTGTGCAATATTTTTCCATTTGCTTTGGAGGAGTTGGCATGCGTGGAAACCCCAGATTTTGGAACGTTTTTGAAAGTGTACCGAAGAGGGGATACAAGTTCTCTGACAAATATGGATACCTCTGTAAGATATTTGATTTGTGAACAAGACATTGATACAAGAGTTTACTCTATTCATGAAATAGGGGCTCAGATTAGTGTGCAAGAGATAGTGGAAGGATGCTTTAGTAACGCCTCTATGCATGTAACTGAAACACTATAGTCGGTTGGCCACTGTGATTGGTATTCGACGGATGATGATGATAATAAGGATTTCGAGAATGTAATGGTTAGTGCGAAAATATAACGGAATTCCAAGTGATTGCAATCATTACGTCTTTGGGGCCAATTGCTTTGGACAAGATGTTGATTCAGAAGAGTATTATGCAAGATGTCGTTACTGATCTTTTGTTGCATTATCTATCCAAGGCCTTACTTAATCAGTGTAATGATTCAGTGAAGTTGGTTCCTACAAGGAATCATTCTGGAATTACTATTCGAGATGAAATTGAAGGTCTTGTGCGTGGACAACTCGATTTGAACACCAAAATGCCCATTCTGATTCTTGTGGGTAGGTGTCCTCTTGGGCATGATATGGAGGCACTGTTATAGCGATTCGTGGATGATGATTTAAATGGGAAAGAGTTGATGCAGTCCACTTATTGGAGCTTGTCTCCTACTAAGCTCACTCAGGAAGGCGGGGTGAGTCGTCTTGATGGCTCACTCGACTACGAAAGTTGTAAAGCCTCATTTAGATCAAAGAGCACTGTTGTGAGAAAAGTGAATCCTTCTTCCCCAATGACAAAGAGAAATAACCAAAGTGGTGCCATGGAGTTGGTTGTGAAGCCCGATGCTTCCAACTATTATGAATTTTTCCTGTGTCGTTGCTAAGAAACAGTTCTTGTTCGATCACAAGGAAGTGAATCTCATTTTTTTCTGACATTAGACGAATATATTGGGTTGGAAGGGGATACGTAAGGTATGGATCAAATCCAACTGCAAGTTATGGCCGCTCTGGTGGTGCACAAATTTCTAGCAGAACAAACTATTATATAGGTGGGCCTTACACAAGAACCGGTGGCAATAGCTATAGGGAATCTTCACATGAAACTTCAGCGCAAGTTCAAAGCGATGGAAACCAAAATGGTCTGGTTGTTTCCCTATCATCTAGAGTAGCATGTCTGAGGGTGGAAGTGTTGGCATTTAAACTAGAAGAGGGAAGATTTAGGCAATTGACATACATACTTATTTATGAAGGTGTTGGAATTTTTGTTGTTAAAGAGGATACACATTTATATGCAGTAGATTGTTGTGAAATTCTCACACCAGATATGACCCTTTCTGGTCTCCTACAAGATGAGGTAGCTTTGTTGGTGTTTGAGAAAAATGACAGGCTTTACGATGTTTTGTCATGGGGGAGCATAGATGATCATGTCATGTATGTGCTTAAAGATTCATTTATGAATGGAGGGTTCATATTAGAACCAGTTAATGATATTTTCAATGCTTTATTCAGTGTGAAGGGGAGCATACGAGAAGATATTTTTGACTCGGATCTGTTATGGAGATGGCTCATCCACAGTGTTTGTGAACAGTCTCTGGTGAAGTTAAAATCTTTGCTTGGTTTAGTTTTGTAAGTTTCAGAATGGAAGCAGGGGATGCCACAGTGCATGGTTGCGCTGGTTGGACTTCATGGGGGAGATTGTTGGGTATGTGAAGCCCAAAGGTCACATGACCGTTCGACTTCCCCAAACTATTCATTTCACAATTGAATGTGATTGTATAAATGACTGAGTGCAATCATGTATCTTGTATGATTGGATATTGGTTAATAGATGATTTCCTTGCTTGAGAGTGAACGTAGGCATTTGCCGAACCACTATAAATCGTGTCTCGTGTCTCATTCATAATTCTATTTTTTCTTTCATTGTTTTATCTTATTTCTTTGCTCGATTTAAACTAACAATAGTATCTATTATTTTATAATTTAAATGTTTTAATTAAATTTATAGAATTTTTTTTACAATACATGTGAACACAAAGAATAATCTATCAAAAATTATCACCATCCGCAATGATACTACATTTAATAGTTTCATATAGAAAATAACCATAATTCAAATTTGAAATTAAATAATTTATTTTATTCTATATTAGAATAATAAGTTCTTTAGAATAATTAATATCTAGAATTATTCATATTAAAATAGACAATGTTTTCAATCATCTACAACATGAAAAATTTTAATTGGTTTTTTGAATTTATCAATACACCTCTAATCATTTAACCTAATTGTAATCTTATCCAACTCCTTAATTCTCAAGGAAAAGTACCAGCATGGAATTAAAAATGGTCCTCGTACATACACAAT
The DNA here is from genome assembly GCF_030272615.1 of Cryptomeria japonica. Lineage (NCBI taxonomy): Eukaryota > Viridiplantae > Streptophyta > Pinopsida > Cupressales > Cupressaceae > Cryptomeria > Cryptomeria japonica. Next base: position 415,995,866 of record NC_081411.1, on the reverse strand, counting down.
CATGGTCATGTGACATTGTGTAGAAAATTTCTCAGATCAAAAAATAACTCGAGGATGGACAAAGATTAAACTATGAATGAGAGTTTGGCTGCCCACGCCAAAAAGCCCAGTTCTTACCCCATAGCCCATCAGGGGCTTATTTTGCTCATTTATGAATACCTGAAGGAAAAAGCTAGGGCTAGCAAGGATGATTACCTGATAATTAACGCACATGTTTCTCAAAGCTGTAATGATTCTGAGTCTGATGATGACCAGTCTAATGCCCCTACCCATAAAAAACGGAGAGCTGATATTGATAATGTGGAAATGAAGGCACATTATGATTTGGAGGAGGAAAAGGGGAAGGATATTGAGACAAAAATGGAGAGTGAGAAGGAAGAGAACGTTGGAGAAGAGGAGGAAGGGAAATCTGAAAACCCTTATTCTAACCCTATGGGCTCGGATAGCAAGAATGTCACCTCGAACTCTATGGAGGAAGACAACTCTAATTCCATGGGCACTGAGCAGGGTAGGGAATCGACGAATACTATTTTGAATACTACTCGAAATTGCACACTGGAGTCCTTCAATCTCCAAAAGTGGTTTATTGACAATATTACTAGCATTCAGAGTAAACAGAGGGACCTGGAAAATAAGATACACAATTTGATTAAGGAAACAAATTTGGGGAAAAAGAGTGACGAGATGGAAACCAGTGAAGCTGAGGAGGAAATTGAGATGTAGGACTGGTCAGAAAAAGACTTGATAAAAGGGGATTTGAAACATCTGGAGGATGTTATCAGAATTGTAAAAGAAAAGGCTGAGGTGGATAAAGATAACATCATCACTCGGGTTGCTCAAACTGAGAAGGTTTTGAAAAGCTTCATGAATCACAGTCTTGAGGTCTTAAGAGTTTTGTCACATAATATGAATGCCTTGGTGGATCACTTAGAGAGGAAAAATCAAGATAAGAACTTGGTAATCATTGAAGATGTACCGACCTCCAGCTCCACCCATCAAATCTCCAGGTGAAGGACCAGGGAGACCACCACTGATATGGAGACCAAAATGAAAGACGTCCAGTTAAAACAGGAGAGCAATGATTTGATAGAAGCTGCTAAGGCCATGATGCTTTTGGTTCAGAACGCTGAGGAGTCTATTAAAGTTTTCATTTGAAATGTAATGCTGGGTTTTGGATGCCAATTTCTTGTTGGCTCCTTGTTGTCCTTTTGTCCTAGCTGATGGTTTTTGTGCTTGTCTTTTGCAGCTGTTTTGTCTTGGTCTTATCTTCTCTTGTTTCTTTCTTTCTCATCTTTCGTATTGTAAGTGGGTTTCGGGTCCCTTAAAACCTGATTTTCCTTAATCAAAAACTATGACCTGTTACCACTTATCAAATTGCTATTAGTTTTTATATTCAAAGTCATACTATATATTCTAGTCGGTTAGCACTACCGAATCATGTAGTCGGTATACACAGAGAAGTCGGTATGCATAGTCTAGTCGGTTACAGAAGAAAGCAGTCAAAGAACGCAGTACACACCGAGCTATCTACCGAGTATCTTTTTGAGACTACTGAGCAGTAAAGATGACACACCGAGTTGATATTCACCGGGTGAAACGTGTTACCAAATACATTGAACCTGGACATGGATATGAAAATGTGTTACAAGATTGAGGCACATCTAACCGTTATTACATTGGAAATTGCACCAGAAGATTGTGTATGATTTTGAGATCAAGCTAACCAATGAAATATTTTGTTTAGTTATTCATTTGATAAATCATGTTTGTAAGATCGATGCAATGAATTAGATCATCGTTTTAAGGGATCTATTTATACAACATGAGTTAAGAGTTGAAGGTGTGTGCATGTATGAATGTAAGAAGACTGTTACAGAGACATAGAGGTCACCGAGAAGGTTTTCAGAGAACAGTCGAAGAACAGAGTAAACAGAAGGGTTTACCGAGTTACTATATGGGTTACTAAGGTATGCTATAAGGAAGGTAATCTTATTCTGAACACATAGAATCTGCTATAACATTTCAGATGTAAAGTTGCAGATATTTGTAATGATATTATTGTAATATTGTGAAGATTGTAAGAGAAACCTTTAACAGGGTAAAAAACTCTAATCAAGTCTATAAATTGTAAAGCCTCTAACTAGGTGCAGCATTCAGATTAAATGTTGTAAAATCCTTTAGCAAGGTAGATCTAACAGATCTTGTTACTCCTAACAGGGTATGCTATCAGAAATAGCTAAAACGTAGCTCTAACCGAGCATTCTTTATTATTGCAGTAGTGAAGTTGTGGGTGCCATCCCCACCACAGTTTTTCTCTCTAACCAAGAGTTTTTGCGTAACCAAAATATATGTCTTATGAAGTGAATCATGTATGATTGTTATCTATTTGTTTTAACTTTATTTTATGTTACCGCACTATTCAATTTATGCATAACAGTAAGGTTATTATTCAAGAAAAGTTTTGGAGTACTAATTCACCCCTCCCCTCTCAGTACATTAGCTTTCCATATTGGGCCTAACATGACCTCCTATCAAGCAACTAATAACATTTATTGAAAATCAGTCACATTATTATTATATAGTGTTAATTTCAACATTGCTTAAATCTCTCCAATCCATTAGATAGACCAATTTTTAAAGCAATTAAAAGGGCAGTAAAAGGCCACAAGTTTTGCAATAACATCCACAACACTATAAAGAGTTCTGAAATAAATAACATCCACGCTTCCATACTCTACCAGATGTTTCACTAAAATGTCACTAAGAATGTTAGGGTTTGAACACAAGTAGTATAGATATGTTAAATGTAACGAAAATAAAAGACAGAAAAATATTAGTTTCTTTTTCATATTAAATTGATTACAATAGTCTTGAGGTTGATATCTTTAGCATTTCTTATATAGGCTTATTTAAAATATTTATAATTTGGAAAAATTAAATGCTTTCATTTTTTTTTAATTAAGGAAGATTTGAATTCAGCACCATCTCAATGCCTAAAACATGAACTTTACCATTTAAAAAAAATTATAATAACTATACTTTTTCCACTCACTTTATAGCCTCATTCTTAAGAAAGTATTCTTATCCAACTAATCATTGACATGATTATTGATTATTTTATTAGTCTACAAAATATAAAATTTAACATTATTATAAGTATTTAGATCTATATTATCAAATAATAAATATAAAAAAATAAGCTAATACTAGGTGTGTTTATATGTCTCAATATTCGATATAGTTTAGTTTCAATGTTTTTAAGGGATAGTAACATTATTAAATAGCTTTTGTTGGGTTCTCATGATATTCAAATGATTCTAGAATGATCATGCATTTAGCTAGGTTCCTTTTATAGCACCAATTGGAGTGTGTGGAAGAAAATATTTTTACAAGTAAATGATATCTTGATATCTAGATGATAAAAATGAATGAAATAAATATCTTTAAATATATGGATATAACAACATATCACACATAATTCTATCTAGTCAATCCAAAGTGCTAAAGGTCAAATTCTATCCTATTTTTGCATGGTATCCTTTGTAACTATTTTTGCTATATATCTATATACCATTATTATATCTATCTCATTAACCAAGTTAGTTCCCACGCCAAAATATGGATCAATACATATTTTGATTAACATACCATTCATTAAAACCTTTATATAGAATTTTTAGAGGACTATAGCAAATATATCATCATATATAAAGATTTGATATAAAATCTCTTATGTATATCAATCCCTAAAATCTTTCTACACCAACTCCAATAACAAATCTTGTTGTGGACATCTAATAAAGGGTTTTAAGAAAATTATTTAGGATTGTATTAAGCTTGGTGACCTTGGTGTGAAAAAATACAAGACTATATACATTATAGAAAAATATATTCCTTCATGACCATGATAAGACCAATATACCAATTCTATTTCTTGTAGTTAACCAATGTGAATTGATAGGTAGAGGATTCAAATTGCCATTTATATATACACTAGCCCATTTTGCCCATGCTCTCTAACCCTAAATATATATTGATATAACACTAATTATGTTATCCTCTGATATATTGGGAAATAGGATCTTAGGCCAACTAATGAAAACTAAATATACTATTTCCTTTTATACTATTGGAACATGAAAAGGCTTAACTATAATCTTGAAGGAAGAAAAAGGCACTAGGGTTATTTTCCTTTGTTATAAAAGAAATGAGATTATGAAGTGTGTATGTGCTCTAGGCTAATTATAGAAAAAATATTCTATTTAACATAAAATAGTGGATATAACATGAATAAATAAAATATGTAAAAATATATGGGACATAGACACAAAGAAGAAATTAAATCTAAAACTTAGAGCAAATAATGGTACATAGGTTGCTAGGAATCCTTCTCTAAAGATGTTTGAACTGTAGTAGATGATTAATAATGTAGTCAAGAGTTTTTGTGCTCCTATATTCCATAAATTCATCTTAGAAGAACAAGACAGGGGCATGGAGAAAATTATTCAAATATTTTTCATTTGTGCAAAATCTGTTGCAATCTTTCATGATGTGCTCTATGCTAATGTAACTTTCTCACTATTAGATCTAGACTCGCATACACAAAAAATGGTGAAAAGTGTTGTGTCATTTAGGGGCTTGCCTAAACCAAATCTCGCTTTAGTATTTTGAATTCCACAATGTCTAATAATAACATATGAGTGCAAGCCCTCGCAATAAAAGGAGTAAATCAATAATAAAATGGTGAATTGTTAAGATATTAATGACATTAGATTTTCACAATCCATAATAAGTTGATGATTTGTTGTGTGAGAGTTTTTTGCATCAAAATTTTGGATCATACTCCATGATCCATCATTAAGATGTTTGTAAGAGTGCATAAGGAGCATGAGAATTGGTAAGGAGAATACCAAGATTCACTAAAAGGGATGGGTTGGGGAGGAGGGAAAGGAAGTGTTCAATAATAAAACACATAGGGAAAAAAAATCAAGCAATAAGCACAAAAGATTAAAAAAAAAAAGAACAAATAATATTAAGAACAAAATAAATAAATAAGAATATGAAGAATCCCCCTCCCCCCCAAAAGAAAAAAAAATGATGATAAAATCAAAAGGCTTAATATATTAATTCTAAAGACTAATATAAGTGATAAAAATGTAATTGAAATAAATAGAAAATAATAAACTAATTGCCCTTGGTCTCCCTATGTTACTCATCATTCTTTTATCAGAAGTTGTTTGGCTTACTAAAGTTGTTGTTATTGCCCGTCGTGTCGCGTTTTTATCTTTAGAATGACTTTTCTTTTCGATTGTATCAAAGGCACTAGCAACAGTTGATACAACTTGTTTTAAAGACTCATCCTTCTTCTTGGGTTTGACATAAAATCCTAACTTCTTCATCACTTTTCGCATTTTAGTCATTTTAATTAGTTGTACCATTAATTGACATTGAAACCCAAATTTCTTATTATAAAAAAATGTCTAAACAATCTATTTGCATGTGTCCTAATTTGTCTCCATGAAACCAAACCAAGAAGATTGTCTAGTACATCACTTTTAATTTCAAATTTTTCATTCGTTTGATTATCATTCAAACATGTTTCATTTTCAATTCGCATTTCCATGTCTACATCCACATTATTGGTTTCAGTTGCAGGTGGATTTTCAATTTCATTTGGAGTTTCAATTTTGGTTTCATTTTCAGTTTCAAGTTGAGATCTAGTTTCATTTGGGGTTTCAATTTGGATTTCAATTTTAGTTTCAACTTGAGTTCTAATTTCATTTGGGGTTTGATTTTTAATTGGCATTTGATTTAATAAGTAATTTACTTCTACTAAATCACCAATTTCTTCATGAGAAAAAACATAGGGCCGTGACGACATACATGTATCCAATAATGGATTAGAAGGTGCACCTGAATTAAATGGTTCTATTATGTTTCCTTCGTCCACATTTATGGTCTCATTGATGTTCTCCTATTCTGAAATGATTGTGGAACTTGAAGCTCCTTGTCTCATTCTTGCTCTTCTCTCTCGTTGACGTATTGCTTCCTTCTCCCTATTTGCTACAATCTCCTCAGCTGTCAGAACCTTCCTTTGCCTCTTCCTGCATTGATTTGATCCCATGGCTGCACCAAATTTTGAATTCAAATCGATCTCCTTACCAAATCGATAATAAGACAAAAAAAAGAGAATGATTAATCAAAACATTCTCTTTGTAGATCGTACCTGTTAGGCAATGATTGAAAAATCATTCAATCATTGGGATTTGTGCTTGTGGGCCAGATTCTGGCCCAACAAATCTTTTCAGAAACTGGTGCTCGCTATTTAATGAAACAGGTGCCCATTTTAGAATCGGGTGCATGTTTCGCTTTCAACGGTACAAAGCAAAACAAGCGCCCATTTTTAAAAATTAGGGGCGAGAAACAACCCTTAGCCTTGTTTTTTGCTTTAGGATAGGCTTGGTCCCACCAAGCCCATGCTTGGACCTCCAAAAAATGGCTAAGGTAAAACGACATCAGATTTCTACTTTGGCCTAATTTTTTTAGGGCCTTCCTGATTGAATTTTTTGACGAAACGAAAACCCATTAGATTTTTTAGCGTCCTGATTTTAGAAATGTAAATTTCATAGTGATAAGATTATTTTTACTATTTTTGTATTATTTATTAATCAAAAGTGGTACCTAAACCTAAAATACTGACGTTCAGTAAAACTTTAATAATTTTTTTGCTTTTAGGATTTTAGAAAAATAATTTATATGACATTGATCTACATACAATTATTTTGAATATTAAAAAAAAAATTGAAAAATATGAAATTTTCATCAAATTATGGTGGTCGTACACCCGATGTTTTGAAAATATACTTTATTGTAAGTTAAAAATTAATTTAAAAAAATATATTCAATAAAAAAATTATAAAAAATATTCTCATCAATATTTGGTGTCTTAGGTATCATTTCCCAGAAGGATTTGCAAAAGACCATTTATTTGCATCAAAAAAGGGTGGTCATACACATGTGTGGTATGGTCTTGAAACATGAATTTTGAAAACCCAGTTTTTAAACATGCCTACTAAAAAGAGATTTATACCATGTGGGTATTAAAATAAATTACATATTTGAAAAGTACACTCTAAGCACTACATTTTCTATTACTGAAGTTTTCCGAGATTCAATCTCTAAGTGCATCAAATTTTGACATCAATCGACAGAAAATAATTTGGAAAACAGAGAAAACACTTTCCACTTTTTGCCCAAAAGTGGTACTCAACTTCTTGCAGCCACCCTTAACTTTATTAAAATATGCATACATCAACTGGTATACCAGTACATACAAAATTGAAAGAAGTAAAGAAACCAATAAGACAATCACATAAATGGATACCATAACACACATAATTATATGTGGAAAACCTCAAAGAGGAAAAACCACGATGTGATTTGTGACCCACAATATCAATTCACTGGCCATATGAAGAGATATTACAAAATATAGGGGTCTGCACTTGCGGGAAGGCTTACAACCTAGATCACACTGCTCAATCACAAAAGGAGCCTCACTGACTACATACAATCTAGACTACAATCCGGAGAAATGATTGAACTGCAAAGATAGCATGTTCTATGCTTGAATACAGTTCTGGTTAAGCTCTATTTGTTCCAGTCTAAAACCCTAAACCCTTTACCGGAATACCCCTTACATAAATATCCTCACATACATGATCCCTCTCATATGTTTCGCATACATAACATCATCCTATTCTCCTATCCATCCATATTTGCATCCATATCCTATATTAAAAAATGATCTAACCAACTGACCTATATACCCTTTACAATTCATCATGCCTTATGTCCACTTACAAAGATAATTACAATGTCGGCTAGATAACATAAATTAATGAATATCAAAACAATTGTTGATGCCGGATCCAAAAGATGTCGGCCTCCAATACTGATAACTTGATTCTAAACCATGTCGGCCTGCATTGTTGGTAACCAAAGAAATCCTTTCAACCTGTCGGTGCCGGTGTCGGTGAAGTGTCTGTGAAGTGCCTGCCGGTACACAATTAACCGAAAATATGAAGCCAGAATAAATTGCCATGTTGCCATCAATGACAACATAGTGAAACCAACCAATTGAGTGTCAATTGCCAACAACATATATATACATATAATATATATTCATATATATATGCATACACACAATACTACATAAGACAACAATTTAAGACATTTTTAAAAATTAAAATGAATATTTTGTCTTTAACATTATATTATTATTTTAATTAATTTTAATTAAAAATATTCTAATTCTCTTAAATAAAAAATTAAGACTAAAAGAATCGTGCATTTTTCAAGAGGGCAAAGGTAAGAGGAATGTCGAGAAGTGAATTTACATTCATGATAAAGAAACTTCTGAGAACTGAGGGGAGAGGGAGAAGGAAGGGAAAGGGCACCACTAGAGCTAGCTAGAAGACCTTCAATCTTTTAGCCATGCCCTGTGCAATTCTGAAGCACAGGCTCTAGGTGAGTGACTTTTCTCGAATATGCTCGGCCAAGCTTCAATTTGGCATCATTTCCATAACCAAAGCCATGGTCCTTGAAGCCCAATAGTACCCCAACAAGTGAATCAAGTTATGGTGTTTAGCCATGGCCAATTCTCAAGTTTCATATAAAAACATAATAAATTAATGGGTTTCGTAATACTTTTTATGTAAACTTTGTCCATTTTCTTTCATTGGCATATTGAAGGCAATTACCATGTATTTTTTTGGGGGGTGAATCTATATAAGAACATATTTTTTTTTAGTTTTGGTTGTGCTTTTTATTTACAAAGAAGTGGGATTGCTTTCATTTTTTGTTTTAAATTTCTATTCATCTCATCCTCTTTTAACCTTTTGTCCTAAAGTGCATGTCCAAAACTTTTCAATCCATGAACACTAGAAACTCCACATAGAGAGGTACAAGTGATCTAGAAGAAAGGTGATGAACTGAATTTTCATGAAGATAGTGCAGAGAATCTAGAACCTACTCCATATTTGATGGTTGCGGGGGCCTTTTAGAATTCTCACTAGAATGGTTTGTGGTGACTTAATGGATACCAATAACAGTTTTATTGGAGCTCGGAACAACAAGCATCCATTTTTCATTACATCAGTACTATTGTCCATAGTATGCCTCTGATCTGTTAGTTGAACCAAAATAGGAATATCCTAAGCCTTTTTAAGAACATGGATTTATTGGCAATTATTATTACAAACATATCCATCAAAAAAAATACATTCTCATCTAAACCCTCGTGGGATCAATATTCAAGCTCGAAACATTTACAATGGCATATTGTTGCCATAATATAGACAATTTAAAAAGAAATGAAAAAAGAATACAAACATCCATGGGTATGTCTAGCCATCCTCAGGATGTTTGGCACTCTTTTTGATTCTTCAGGGATGTGTCAGAAACTTTGGAAGGTAGGGGATAGCCTTTGTCTTCCTTGTGTATTAGAAACACTATTAGGGATGGGCACCAGGGATAACTTTAAGAACCCCCCCGGGCAACTGTGTAAAATCCTGGTGAATCAGACATTATTTTCAGGGGGAAATTTTCATATTGATGGAGAAATTTTTTTTTTAAATGACGAAAAAATTATTTTGTATTGGTGATTTTTTTTCTAGGGTGCGAAAATGCCATAAATTTCTTGCGAATAATACCTTGTTCTATGGGGAAAATATTTATTGTGGGAGGCGAATAATCATTGTTAAAAGGAACAAATATATAATTGTATGAGCGAAATTTTTTACTCCAAAGGAAAAATTATTTAAATGTATTGGCAATTTTTATCCACCGCTTGAAATTTTTTTAATTTGTTCTAGCAAATATTTTGTTATTTATGGTACAATATATAATTCATTGGCGATTTCATAAATTCATTGCCATTAATAGACAAGGCACATCACATCACATAATACATTGAGTCTGAACTCTGCATGATGTATCAATAAACGCGACCTCTTTGACACGTAAAGGGTGACACATACCTAAAATCTATCAATGATTTTAAACCGTTCGATGATCGTATATCAATGGCTGAAGTTTTATTTTGGCTCAATTTTTTGAAGAGAACATAGCTCACCAGAAAGTGCCCGGAATGGAATTGGATTCAATAGACACGTATCAAATGTCACGAATCACGATCGATAATTTCGTTCATTTAATATATATCTTTTCACTTATGGCAATCCACTCTGTCCCCACGACTTCCAATGTGATACTTGCCAATTTGGTACTGGTTGATAGTTGTTTCCAATTTCGCACACTCGTGCATTTATGGGAAAGATTTGCAGAGATATGAAAGATTTAAAAAAAATTATAGCAATTAATACTGTTAAAGAAGTAATTATTACAATCAAGAGCTTCAACAATTTATATACGATCTCTGCTTCTTTCATCTTCAATTAGCCTTTGCCATTTAGTAGATAAATCGTCAGAGCTTACGGTATTTTAGGTTTATAGGCTCATTGCTCAGGTTGTTTAATTTGTTAATCTATTTTCTCAAGATGGACACTCCCATTCACTTGAGAAGCATTTCTGCAGAGGACTAGAGGGCCTTTCTAGGCTCCGTTAGAGACCCAACCCTCCAATCAGTCTGCAAGGAGGTTGGGTCGTTCACCAATGAAGTTGTGTGGATGGTGTTGGGCAGAGAATTTCTGTGAAATGAAAATAGGTACCGTGTTAACACGGACCTTACATCCCGCTTCTTAGCGTCTCTTCTAGACTTGGGAGGAGATAAGGTGGATATGTTGATGCTGTTGAGGAAGGTTTTTAAGGAAGACTTCCTTGGAGATGACATTACTCTTGTTGTTCTTGCAGAAGTAGGGGTGGGGATCCCTTGGGTGAGTGATCTATCCAAGCTTCTCCTCCCTGACCAAACCCTGCTAGTGGCCAGGAAACCGTTTCTCCTAAACCTGAATGCGGAGCAGCTGACGCATCACAGAAAATGGGCACGGATTGGCAGGGACTTCCTTCAGAAATGGTTCCTCCTGGATGACTTTCCAAACTACATGTGGCTTGAAGAATTCTCTCAGCTTATGTTGTCTGAAGAATTCTACATGGAAGGAGGGCCAGATTCTTAGGGAAAAATTGTAAACAATTCCACTCCCTGTGGTTTTTTTTTCCTATGTCCTTGAACCCTAACAGGCTGAGTGCTAGAGGCTCACTCATTTTGGCTTTTAAGTTTTGGGGGGACTCAAGTCTCTGACGAAAAAATTATAAATTTCAAAAGCATAAATAATTTAATGATAATTTTTCAAATTTCAATTTGTTTCACTTTGCCTCTTACATTCTTATGGATATAAAAATGCTTTCTATAATTCTATTTCATTTTTATTAATTAATTTCTTTCAAATGCTTTTTGTATATGAGCTACGCTATTTCAATTATTTGTTAAACAATGGAAATAAATTTAATACCGTGATCTTTTTATGTAATGCTATAAAAAAAAAATTCAATTCGTTCCATTAATTATTTGTACATTGATTATGGTTGATTATAATTTTATAAATATATACTATTACTATATAGTTATTCAAAATACAAAATTTCAAAAGTTGCAAGATACAAAAGTTTATCGGTCAAGGTTTTTTCATTCAATTAATTGAAACGTTTCAAAGTACAAAATTTGTCCATAGCTTATAGCAAGCAGACAAAAAAACTAGTTCATTGCCGATAGGCGGCTCACTTAGTCTCACTATCCCCCTGGTCCTCCCAGTCCCTTCCCTCCTCAGAGGTCGATGCTTTGGCTTTCCCTTTTGCCACTTCAGCTTTCATTTTTGGAATGTAGTTTAGGAACCCGAAGTCGGGGTCGCCCTCCAAGCTTGCCAGTAGCTATATGGCCCTTCCTTCTTCAGCCCTATCTCTCAATGCCCTACCAACCTCCATCCTTGCCACCACATGCAAAGCATTCAGGACTTCATCCACCCTCGTTAATTTAACAAAGAGTTTCATCGCTTCCCACCCCACTCGGGCTCGTTCACGGCACTGGTATTTGATTTCATCCTCTGGGCCACGAATAAAAGGAAGCAATTCCTCCTGGTCGTCCCCTTCCATAATTCAAATGCCAACTCCCGGCACCACCCACTCCAAGATTGAATCCAGGTTAATCAAAAACTCCCCATCAATCAATTTGACCAATGTGAGTTTTACCTTTTCCACCTTCGGTTCGAATTCACAGGCCCATGCCATAATCAAAGAGTAAACCTCCATGTTAGTTCAATACCAGTGACTGATATGTGCCACCTCCTCCACAAGCATCAGTCGAGCTGCCGCCCACAACTTCTCCTCCTTAAACCTGAATAGTCCTTGCATTCGTTTATCAGATACGTTGCCCAAAAAGGGCACCAACTTCTTGTCTATTCAAAGTGTGAAATTGGCCTCCATTGTCTTACAGAAGGTACGATTCTATGAACTATAGATTTGTTCTGCACTTGTAGCTGTTTCAAAGCAAAAAGTGGTACACAGATGAAAAGGTAAAAAAATCTGCCTCCGTCTTAACTCTTATAGGCCGGGTAATGAATGTGCACAATAAGACATTAATGCCATGAGATCAGGAAAAAGATTTCCTACCATCCTCCCCTTCCTCCTTTCGTGCGGCATGTCGTAGACAACTCCTTGTGCAACAATTAATCGCCACCTTGGCATTTGTACTTTCCAAATTTGCTCGCCTTAATAGGTTGAGGACTGCAGTTGCACATTTTTTTAAATTAATAGACTAAATTTATGTTGAAATTTTATATATATTTTTAAACTATTTTTGAAAATGATATATCGTAAACATATTTTCAAAGAATTTTGTTAAACGTTAAATTAATATTTTAGATTTAATATTGAATGTTTCTTTTTAATATTAAACTTTTACCTTTCAAATTGCATATCAAAATTTATATTTATATTTAGTTATTTGTTTTATTCTAGAAACTAAGTTTCATGTTTAATACTATTTTTGAATTTAAATTTTTTACAAATAATATTAACATTATATTTAATAGTTATCTCAAACTATTGCACATCTTTAATTACAAATAATATTTATTATTAACATTATATTTAATAGTTAATAGTTATCTCAAACTATTGCCCAATGCCCGGAATTGAACATTTTAAATTTAATTAAATAGAATTAAGTGAAAGTCTATACTTATAGTCTATGACTCTATAGACTATAAATATTTTTTCGGGCGGAATTTTAAAATGATTTAGTAGACTTAAAAAACAGACCAGAAAAGTAACACGAGTATGGTGACATGCCAGAAAAAATGGCAGAAGTCGTGGGACCCACTTCATCTAAAAATAGGTACCATCGACCATTGGATGAACAAAGATCAACGGCTAGGGTGGATTTCGGCCCGAATGTGGGAAGCGAACACCTTTCTGAGACTTCGCTCGGAATTGGACATTTTAAATTTAATTAAATATAATTAAGTCTAAAAATCTCTTTTTCGGGCGGAATTTTAAAATGATTAAATAGACTAAAAATCAAACCGGAAAAGTGACACGAGTATGGTGACGTGCCAGAAAAATGGCAAAAGTCATGGGACCCACTACATCTTAAAACAGGTACCATCGACCATTGGATGAACAAAGATCAACGGCTAGGGTGGATTTCGGCCCGAATGTGGGAAGTGAACACATTTGGGAGAACTTCGCCCAGAATTGGACATTTTAAATGTAATTAAATACAATTAAGTCTATAAAGATTTTTTTCGGGCGGAGGTTTAAAATGATTAAATAGACTAAAAATCAAACCCGAAAAGTGACACGATTATGGTGACATGCCAAAAAAATGGCAGAAGTTCGTGGGACCCACTACATCTTAAAATAGGTACCATCGACCATCGGATGAACAAAGATCAATGACTTAGGGTGGAATTCAGCCCGAATGTGGGAAGTGAACACATTTGGGAGAACTTCGCCCGGAATTGAAACGTTTTAAATTTAATTAAATATAAGTAAGTCTATAAAGCACTTTTTTGGACGGAAGTTTAAAATTATTAAACAGACTTAAAAAATAGACCCGTAAAGTCACAACAGGTACCTTGGTCCCTCATCCATTGGATGAGCAAAGGTCAATAGCTTAGGGTGGATTTCGGCCCGAATGTGGGAAGTGAACACATTTGGGAGAACTTCGCCTGGAATTGAACGTATTACATTTAATGTCCTCAGAATTTATACTGAAGTAGTGAATGTTTTGTCCTTCGGCATCAAATACTTATTAATAATAATTAATAAAATTACAACATGATTCTTAATGTACTTGGAATTTATACTGAAGTAATGAATGTTTTGTCCTTCGGCATCGAATAGTTAGTAATAGTAATTAATAAAATTACAACATGATTCTTGATATTTTGCCATTTAGGTTTTACTTTTCTACTTTTTAGAGTTTTCAAAATAAGAGACTCGTAAATCATAATCATCTTTCATTTCTTAGACAAACCTATAAATCGAGGGAGATTCAGAGACAACTACTAGATTGAGGAATGCAAGTTGCAACAGAGACTGTCTGCGCCAATCTAGTGAAATAGAAATTCCAATTTCCAGGTAAAATCTAGAACACCTACATCCTGCCTTTTTCACTTTTGGTAATCCCGTTGTCCAATTTGAGGGTTAGCATTTTCAATTTTTTATCTAGCATTATTTTGAATTATTAACAATAATAGTGATGGGGAAAACGGGAAGCAGTAGTTCTACAAGAAGTCAAGTGAAAAACAAAATGTACCTAACCGAACTGGTTAAAACACCAAGTTTCACTGATGAATACCATGATATTTATGACCCTGTTATCCATGGTGAAAAGCGTATCATAGATATTAGATATACATTGTCTAGTAAGGTGGCAGATGCATCCAAGGCAAAATTTACTATTTTCAACCCAATGTTACAACAAAAAACAAATAAAATCGCATTGTGGGATGTTGGATTGGGAAGCATGGTGTTACCTGAAGTATTCCCTTGCCCTGATTTTGTCATGGTCTACGCCGAAAATTATGATGAAGATAAAAAAGCAATTGTCAATAAAAATACAAAAGAGGAAATTCTATCCATAAACGAGGGAGAATTTGCTCGTTTGTTGAACCTAGGATTTGAAGCCCAAAACTCAAACGTCCAAATTGACCTAGGAAAGCTGGCAGAGAATTATGAGAGTCTTGATCCAAGTCGCAAAGATTCATTTATCAAAGGTCTAATAAAGATTGGTACTGGTATTGTGTTGGATCAGAATCCTAAGCCTCCTTATGATTCTAAAATTTTTGTTCCATGGGTTGGGGATGCTATTTCCTTGCTATCGTTTTGCCTGGGATTGGAAAATGATAGGGAAGTGGGTGCAAGCCTTCTTGAATTGATTTATAATATCCATTGTGCAAGTCAGCCAGTAAGATATAATTTTATTGAGCACATTGTAAAATCCATGCAAAAACAGTTACTAATGATAAAAAAAGGTTCTTGTAAGACATTTAGGTTCTCATCCTACTTGTGCTATATCCTTCTATCCAAGTATCGTGCAATATTTGAGACTAACAAGCTTCAAATTGTGAGCTATAAGATTGATGAGAAGATTGGGAAGAGAACAGAGTGTCCAATATATGATTGGACCCCAAAGATAAGGATGCATGATAACAGAAAGAACTACAACCATTTTGTAGACTTCTTTTTGGCACCAATGTATAATGAAATTACAAGCACTCCAATGCCTAGGTTGCCTGTGTCTTGTAGAGATTGCATTCAACTCGGAAGTCAAATAGAATTGGCTGACTGGTTCTTCATGGAAGAATTCACTGTGTTAAGGTTTTACGGATCGGCAGTAAAACCATACAGACTTCCAATACATGTGACAGAGAGGGTATTTGCATTAGAGTATGTATGACAATTGGAGAGCACAGGTAGACACTTCCATGGTTAGCAAAAGAAGAGCATATTTCCTTCCTTGCCTTTCTCATGTGGAGGGTTCACATTTGAGAGAAAAACATTCATTGTGGCACATGATTTCTTGACAATTTTTAACTTTGGTGATGAGGGTCTCTGGCAGTATGATCCAATCGGTGTAGTTCAAGCAAGGCTTAAGAAAAATGGGAACTCTTCGACATTATGTCAACATGAAAGTAAGCCATTGCTAGAAAAGCTTAGAAACAAGGACTCTTGGGATGAGGCTAAAAAAGAGATGGAGAAAATTGCAGCTGACAATAACATTTCAATAGAAGAAATTTCATCACAAATTATGGCATTGCAAATGCACACAGAGAGGACAACAGAGGAGGGCCAGGGCATCCAAAATAGGAGGTCCTACAATTTCTACCTAAAATCTGCTAATCCATCTAAAAAAACTATTCCCAAATCAATTATGCACGAATGTAAAGAGAATTATTTCACTCAAACCAAAATAAATGATTTTTGGACTATGAGGAGGAATCTCGGTGAACCAAAGACAAGTGCAGAATTTGAGAGCATCGATGAGGATGCAGAGTTTAGCAAATTTTGGGATATGAAGCATGGTGGGACTGAAGGTGATGATGATGAGCATGAGGTTTCCATTGAGCCCCCTCCAACAACTACTACAGTCCCTAAAATATTAGGTGGAGTCAGTGAGTCCATGAAAGAAAAATATAGCAAATGGGCAAACCTTGTGGAAAAAATGGGTTTTGAAGGTGGTGGTCTAGGTCCCAGAGGAGAGGGCATTTGGTATCCACTTTAGGTACAACTTCCATCACAGTCAAAATCAAAAGGTCCTTATAAACCAGTCATTGGACTTGATTCTTTAGATTCATCAGGGATAGGTACTACTCATTACCCTCAGGGTACACCTACATTTGTTTCAGGTTCAAATCCACAACCACCACCACATCATGGTATTCCCATTGGTGGTGAATCAAGTGCCACTGCCACTGGTGGGGAATCTGGGGATAGTATTCCTATTAATGTTCAGTCAAGTGTCGCTGTGATTGGTGGGGTTGGCATGGGTACTACTACTGATACTAGTTGTCTTGGTGTTGGACAAGGGCAACAACAAAAAATCTCTCGTAAGAGGCCACTAGAGGTATATACTCAATCTCATACTATTGAGAATCCTATATCAAGTGCCACTGACACTACAAATCAATCATTTGCAGCTTCAGATCACACACCTCAAAAGACTATGAAAACTACACATGAAAGTGTCAGTGAGAGTGGGACAACATTAGGAACTGTTGTTGGTAATCCTTGTCAAGCATTAGTTAAAACCATAGGAATAAGTGGAACTAGAACCTATGGTATTCCTATGTCACCTTTCAAACATTCAATTGCTTCAGCAAGCCCAGATTTTCAATTTCGTGATTACTATGAAAAATATGAACACACAACAAAAGCAAATAAAGAAAAAAAGAAAGCATTTCATAGGAATTCTATGTCTGAAGTTGTAAACGAACAACCTACAAGGAACAGGGTATTTCCAACATATGACCCACAGAAAGATATGATGGAGTTCCTGGTTGTTATGCCCCCAGACACATCTAAAGATAAAAATCCACCACACAGTCAGATAGATCCCTCTCAATTTCAAGTTAGCACCCTCCAAATGGATTTTTCCAAAGTACATAATGTGGACAAAATTAGTGTGTCAAAAAGGACTAATGAAGTGGTCTACACTTCACTACTAAAGGTGGAGAGAGAAAAAAATAAATTGGAGAAACAAATAGAAAAGTTACAGGCAAACCTGGAAAACGAAAAATCAAGGAGGAAAGCAAAAAATAGCAAGTGCAATGATTTACAGAAAAGGATTAAAAATTTGGGCTTTGCAGTAGAAATTGCAGAGCAGGAGAAGAAGGATGCAGAATTGAAGGACTTGACTGAAAAACTGGCTAAAAGCAGTAAAAAAATTGTTGAGGAAAAAGCTAGTTTTCAAAAATTATACAAAAGTTATGAGTCTGCTGCAGTAAAAATGAGAAAGTTACAGGACCTATTGGATCATGGGAAGGAAAAAGAAAAACATTTGCAAGAGGAAGTAGAGGAAGAAAGAAAAAAATGTGCACAAATGAAAGAAGACCTGCACAATGCAAATGATAAAATAAAAACTTTGGAGGATACATTGAAAGACAATATGAAAAATACAACGAAGTATATACAAGAAAACATTTGGCGGCGAATAATGCAGAGTAGTGAGAAGTTGTGTGAATGGTTTCAATTGACTGAAAGTATGAGACAATTTTTTATAAAAATCAAAGGGCACTATGAGAAGAGCACACATGTTTATTCAAAAGAGGAAATGGCAAAAAAGATTTTGAAAGTAGTCTACAGTTCCAGTGATAGCTACTTGGCATCCAAGGGAATTAAGAGCCGCATTGATGCCACAGTTAAGACATCATCTATCATTCAAAAATGTCAGAAGCTAAGGGAAACATCAGAAGTTATGGACAGTTGTGGAAAAAAGATAGTGAAGCTGCAAGATATGAAAAATAATTTGATTAAACTTGGTTTGCCTAAGCCTGTTGACACATCAAGTAAATTCATTGGAGAAGAAGCTTACAAAAAAATCATGGAGATAAAAATGAAGTCTGATTTAGACTTGCTTCCAAAGGACACAACTCCCAAAAGCTTTCTGGAATTCATCCAACCATTTACAACTCTAAATACGATATTGGATGAAACAGTGATGTCAAGTAAATCTTATAAATATGGAATGTTGACGAAATTGGAGTTGACTTTCCATAGTTTACAGAATATTGACCTTCCATCAGACGAAGAGTGGAGCACCCTACAAAAACTAACATAGAATTCTTAAGAATCATAGTATGTATTGCACAATTTTCTTCTTTTATTCTTAATTTCAAGGTTTTATGTTTTTTCTGTTTGCTAATCCAACCTATGAATCTATGATGCACTGGCTAATGCTATTTTGCTAATCCAGCCTATGAATCTATTTTATGAATAGGAAAAAAATAGCACTCACTATTGCTATTTTGCTAATCCAGCCTATGAATCTATGATGCATAGTGCAAAACTTCAGCCAGTAAATTTGTATTCTCAAATTCTCCCTTGCTTTAACATTTATGCATTTCTCTATTTCTGATTAGTAGGTTTTAGGCACTGCTATTATCTATGTTTAATTTGTCATGACGTGAATTAATATTTAATTTTGAACTTTGTTTTTTGAACAGGAGACATCAAACATGTAGCAGATGTTAAATTGCTAATACGGCCTGTGATGGCCATATAAATATGTTATGAGTTTGTGATTTTGATGTTCAATGTTCACATGTTGCAAACTTGCAATTCGACTTGAAGTTGTTGTTGCTCCCTTGTTTCTATAAAATGGAATTCAGGGTCATTTGCAATTTTGCAAAGGGTTCTACTTCTGAAACTTTGTATTCATTTTTGCATGGACATTGGAGAATCACACAAGAGTTGTTGTTGCTCTCTTGTTTTTATAAAAGGGAATTTAGGGTCATTTGCAAAGGGTTCTGAAACTTTGTATTCACTTTTGAAATTGGTATGGAGAATCACACAGATTGGAATTTGGTGTATTACTATTGAATGAATTGTATCATATGGCTATATTTTGAAAGAATTAATGAAAATCTAAGTTTTGGACATATGTATTACTATTGAATGAATTGTATCATATGGTTCTGAAATGTATCACACAGATTTGAGACTCAAACATGTATAAATAAACAATAAACATCTCTGTATCAATAAAAACATTATGGCTTTTTTTTTATTATGCTATTTTAAATCTGGAAATAGAAAGTTGAAAAATATAATTACAAATCAATATTAAATTCTAATTGCAAAAAGTAATATGCTTTTGTAATATGAATGATGAGATACAATAATAAGATTAATAAATACCAATCTCTTACTATTACAGTTGCCATTCATCCTCATCAAATTTAGTGCTTTCTTGATTCCGTCTGTGGTTTCTTCACTCTAAGTTTGAGTCTGCATATCTTCGCTGAACTGCATCTCAATGCTACTAGTAGCTCCAGTAGTCCCACTGGCACTTTGGTTTGAAGTGTTGCCCAAACCTCTTCTTTCACATTTGGACCTCCAAATTTGCAGTGCCCTATCATAAGGAAAAGTGTGGACATCATACCTAGATGTATAGAGCCTCTTCTTAGCTTTGATTTTAGGAACCCCAAAGCACTGAAAACTCTCTCATCTTCCACCGAACCCAATATCATGGTAAGGTATAAATCAGCAAGCTTCACATATTCTGGCATTGAATCATGCAAGGTTTTGCTCTCAGCTATATATTTCCAAACCCTTGTTACTAATCCCTCTTCGTGGGGGTTATCCATTTTGGCATATTGTTCTTTCATAGTGTATGCAAAATGAGCTGATTGCTCTCAAAGATGAGTTTCGTCTAATATTCCATTTATAGTTACTCCATTAAATTCTCTGGAAATGTAAAATTGTTTTACCAAAGTCAGTAGCTTACTTCAAAAATCAGATGCATTGTTGAGACTCCAATAATGAGGAAACACAATAGACATGGCTTCGAGTAGGTTGTCAGGAGGGAATTTGCTTCTAATTTGTAAGGAAAGATCATATGCAATTTTCTTCACAAAAGTAGTTACAGTCTCAACAATCTTGTTGAAATATTCCTTTGTAACTCTTGCTAGTTTCTTCCTGGGGCGCTTTCCTGGTTCCTTGGGGTCGACTTTGGCATATAAGTGCATTGGTATCTCAACTCCCTGTACATTGGCACATACCTCCCTGTCTGCACCGATTTGTAAAAAGTTATCAGGATTGTTCAAATCTATGAGTGTCCGCCACTTAACAAATTTTTCATCAAATAGTGTTGGTTGATTTTGATAGAGATTGTCGAGGGTCAGGCATGTCATCTTACGCAACGTAGCATATTCTGCAATATACAGAGCTCTTTTTTGGGCAGCCTTCATAATATTCCTCATTTCCTCTAGCATGGGCAGAAGAGTTGCTAAAGTTAAGAGTGTCTCTAAATTACTTAACCTACCAAGAAGTTCTGGAAATTTTGGTTGATCTAATTCGTCTCGAGTTGTGTGAAATAGTCCAATCAAGGATGGATATTCTGAAAACACTTGATGCGCTGAACCATCCAAAGAGATCCATCTGGTATCATTATCCTTGAGAAGCTTGTTCCCATCAGTTAATCCATCAGCAAAGTTTTGAAATTCCATAAATCGCTTGGGACTTTGACATAAGTGTGAGTAGAGCTCTCTGATTAAAATTTCATTTTTTTTAACCGAAGCAAACTTGCTTACAATTCCAAAAGTTAGATTCATTCTATGAGTCATGCAGTGAATTGCAGTAATGTACGGTGCAAATGAAGTTTCAATCTTTGTACAAAGTCCGTTCCTGTGACCTTGCATTACTAAAGCTCCATCTGCTCCAACACAAACCAATTTTTTGGCTACTGTCATGTCATCCATACCTCCATATTCAATTAAATTTCTCTTTACTAGTTGAAATAAATTTTCCACTGTCGCACTCTCCTTCATTTTAGCAACAGATAGTAGATGAGGTTGGCAGGTATGATTCTCTACAGTATAAACATGCATGCATACCCATGAAGTATTGTCTACTGCGGTAACGTCGTCTAAAGAAAATGCAATGAAGTTTGACTCTCTTATTTTTTCCTGTACATCTTCTTTTTCAACCTCAGCAAGACAACTTGCCCATTCCCATCCACTGTTTACTGACCAATGTCTATTAGGATAGTTAGGAACTTTCAAAAAGTGTAATAAACCACTAATTGATGGGAAATCTGTCATAGCACACCCTCTGCTCAAAATATGAAAAACAACGCTTAACTGAATAACTTTTCCTAGTTGTTCTATTTGCATTGCTTTTCCAAAAACAACTTCAATAGAACCTTTAACTTCAACAAGCTTCATCTGTAATTTCTCATGAAAATAATACTCTTCGACATTCCTCACATGCTTACATTCATCTTTTGTTTTCCATCTTATCACTGATTTTTTAACCCCGTCTATCATTTGTTTTTCATAAACTTTACCCATATGCTTTTCTATGGTGTCAAATTTTAGCTGCAACCTAATTTCCTTGTTATGTTTCCAAGTGCAAATCTTACACCTGCATTCTATTAGAGGCTCGCCTTCAATTGGATTCTCGACTGGTTCAATGAATGGATACTTTGATGCCCAATTAATTTAAAAATTCCTCACTGACATATCCCACTCCTGATCCTTTTTTGATTGTGGTTCACCCTTTTTTGATATGACTATTCTTTTCCCCTTCCGTGCATTATCATCAATGGCATTATCACCCAAGTCGATTATATTATTCTAGCCAACTTGGGTATCTACCAGATAATCTTCTTCAAGATCATCCTGATCTGAGATATCAGGTTCGCCGCCGTCTTCAACATGCGGTGCAGGTGGCGAATTTTGTACTTGTACTTGTGATGATGTACCTTCCTGATTTTCACATCCAATGCTAAAGTACGAAGACAGCGTTATGCTTTTTGTTGGCCTCTCCTGGCCTTCCCCACTTGTAGGTTTCCTACCCCTCTTCCTATTCGACATCTCCAACGAAATAAAGGCTGCCAAAAAAATATCAATTTGTTGAAGAAGCAATAATAGGCTATAATGTATAATATACCACTTCAAAAATATGATCACTCACCTTTAGGCTTTAGGTCACTAGCAGTCACCAATACAGTCAACGACTCAACAACAATGATTTTCCTTGGTCTGAAACTTCACTATTGATCAGAATTCAGAGCCTAGAATCCACTAGATTGTGTTGAGATATTGAGATAGATCTGATCTTTGCATGTATTTATACCAATCCTTATATGGTGAATTCTGCGGGAATTTTATATGGTATACAAATATTTGACGAATCTCGCGTAACTATAACACGTCTTATGTAATTTTCGAGGCGATTATAGGTCATCCAAATATGACTCATGTAATTTTCGAGGTGATTATAGGTCGTCCAAATAATAGGCGAATACAATATTGTTGGCGAAAGTTGGGGTGAATGGAGACACGCGTCAACAAGATGTCGGGCGAATTGGGTCCCCCTGGCTAACAAATCTTTGCATGCCTATAGGCGAATTAAGGTAATCTATTAAGGCAACCACAGAGAGTGTAGGTGAAACAATTATATTTACCGTGGGTCCACCATATATTGTATTGGCGAAATCATCGCATAGAAACATTTATTTGCATAAAACATATGGCGATCGAGCTGTGACTATGACGAAAAATGATAATGTTCTGGCGACATGGCCACCCCCAAATGGTACAAAATATTTGCCATTTTCGACATGGCCGACGTGAAAAATTCGCCACTAAAGTAAACTCTGATGGGGACATGGGGAAACATGGGTGACATGTCCCCTTCTAACCCTAGGGAATGTAGGTAAAAGCAATTCTGGTTATATTAATTAGGTTAGAGAAATTGACACAAGATGGAATAACAATCCAAACATGCCATTTTTTTTTATCTATTCTAGATAATGATGATTAGGATCTATTTGTTTGCATTGTTTCTCAGGGGTTATAGAATGATTACTGGATGGTTCCATTTCTAGGTGATTGTATAGTAAATGGAGTTGTATTTAGCTTAAAATCAAACTCAAGCTATCTCAAAATTACAAACTCTAGGATGATCTTGAGTTGTGATAGATTCTATAACACTCTATACTCTTTTGATAGTTGTAGACACCTAAAATTGTCATGTCTAATTAAATGAATATCTTTATTTATTTAATTATTTAAGCCTAATTCTTCTATTAATTAAATAAATCTTTATTTATTTAATTAATTCATTTATCCTCTTTTAGCCTTATTTCTCATTTTATTTATTTAAATTATCATTTTCCCTAAATTAAATAAATAAATATTTGTATTTATTTAATTGATCCCACTTCTTCTATTATTTAAATAAATCTTTATTTATTTAATTAATTCATTAACCTTTTCTACCCATGACATATGTCATTCATCTCTTAATTCATACACTACCTACCCTCTCATTATTTTCTTATTTCCTCTACCTACCCTCTAATCATAGCCGACCATTTATCTTTTACATCTCTTAATCTTATCCCTCCATTTCTTAGGGTGTCTTCTATATAAGGAGATGCTTCCTTCATTATCAAACCCCAACTGACTAATCAATTGACTACACTACGCATTCGATTTTTCATATGCAATCCTACTTGCAACCACATTTTCGTTTTTTGTTGAACTCTTGTGCACATAAAATCTGAGAGCAAATATATCAAGTAAGATCAATGGAGATAGGAAGAATGGAGATCCAAACCCTATTGGACATGTGATGGTATAATCTTTGTGATTTCATTTGATTTGCATTGTCTTAGGTAATCTTCATATGTTATGGTGGATCTTTGTTGTTGTTAGGCTAAGGTTTTGTGGTTGAATCTATTTAGTCTTTCAATATTGTTGTTATCCATTTTCACCATATACAAACTTTAGGATGATCTTGAGTTGTGATAGATTCTATAACACTCTATACTCTTTTGATAGTAATTTGTATTCATACTATTGTAATTTCTCGATTCTTAAGTGACCAATTAATTAAATTAATTTTTTATTAAGTCATCCAAAATTAAAATCAAATATCTTAAGATGAATTAATATTGATTAATTTAATTAATTAATTGTAAAGTAATAAAAGTTCCTCAAATCGGCTTCTAGAAGTGTTGTAGAAATATTATTGAGTTAGCCATATCCATCATTGAGTAACGACTACCTTAAGGATTTGGCTGGCAATAAATATCATGAAGTCTCCTCCTACACTCAGTCCCGGGTATGTGTAGATTTTATGTGATGTCAAAGTCTGAAATGAAATTATCTGTTTGTGATCAGATCTGATAGGATATAGATAAAATCGAACTTAAGGTTGGGTGTTAGTATTTGTTTATGTTAAGTTGTGGTTATCATTTCTATGATTATATAAATTTCTTGACATTGAAATCCATAAAAAAAACCAGACCATAGAAAATTCAGAAAATAAGAACTCATTGCTTACATGCAAAGTGTTTGACGGAATGTAAAAACACTAGGATTCAGAAAAATAAAGCGATTTATAGCTATTACAGAATTTGCATTGAATTTAAGATCTGAGCCATTCCCAATCCAATTGGGTACAATATGTGGTTTGTATGCATTATACATATACTTCATTGGCAACATCAATTTTTTTTTCATTGCGAAATCTCAAGCAACACTCAAACAAAGAAAGACAAATTCAGAAATTCAATACAGTAAGGACAAGAAATCAGTCATTACTTGTTAGAGATACTTCTGTGGTATTAGAGCATAAGCACACAAACCTCAGCTCAACACTCGAAAATAAAATCAGTTTTTGAACACAAACTGTTTGACAAAATGCCAATAGGTCGAAATCGAAGAATTAAGGCAGAATAGGCAAAGGGTTATTACAGTGGTATCAAGCGAATTGAAACAGAAGGTCTATGATCTATAGCAAATAGCTTCTACAGTGTCCAAAATATATGTATTATATGGTGCCTTGAACCTCTTCATGGACATGGTCAAGCCAATTGAAACGGAAGGTCTATGATCTATAGGATACAACTTCTACAGTGTCTAAAATATATGTATCACATGGTGCCTTGAACCTCTTCATTGACATGGTCAAGCCAATCAGACTCGCTGTGCATTTTGATTCATTTTCTATTAACCAAATAAATGCATCTAACACTTCCACATCACATGCCCTGCACTGTATTTAGTACATAGCAAGGAAGCAAAAATCGTTTGGGGAATTAATCGGCAAATCAAAAGTATATGATTTTTTCAAAAAATTGGGAAAAAATCGGGAAAAAATCAGATTTACAAAAAAACGTAAAAAATTGTAGAAAAGCAATCAAAAACTACTTTTTTTATATATATTAAGTTATTTCCATAGCGTAGAGATATTGTAGGCAAATAAAATAGACACTTGAACACATGCATTGCAGGAAATAGATTTCCGTTGTTTATGTTCATATCACCGATTACGTTGCACAAAATATACTACACCATAAATAATATCTAGATGGTGATAGATGTCAAAATGTCAATTACAATAGAGTTTGTGACTTTGAACAAAGTCAACTTGTAAACTAAGTACAAAATTCCAAATTATCAAATGTAGGCAATGACATGCTAGAGGGCAGGAGGCTCTTATGATGAAGCTCCTGAGTGAGAGCTTGTCCTAATTCGATCAATCCATTGAGGAGCAAAGTTGGCTTGCCTCATGATATCAAAATCGTCAGTCTCAAGTGGACGATCAGCAACAACATCATCATCATCATAAACATCATCATCATCATCATCAACATCTTCAGCAGCAATCAACTCACACTCTGGATATATCTCATTGAGGTCAATTGGCAAGCCATCCTCAATAGTTCCTGATTTTGCCCATGTAGAAATTAGTGTTTCCCTTACAAGTGAAAAACACAATGAATAGTGAATAGTGAATAGAATTTCAAAAACTGCAACTATATTTTAATATTCTCACCTTGAGCTTTCCTTATCTTCAAGCGAAGGTTGTGATGAACAAATACCAAGTCATTCAGCCGTTGTTGTGATAGGCGGTTGCGTTTTTTGGAATGTAGGTGTTCAAAAACACTCCAATTACGCTCACAAGATGATGAGCTGCACGGTTGGCTCAAAATGCGCACTGCCATCCACCTTAAATTTGGTATTTCATCTCCAAAAGAAGCCCACCATGCAGCTGAAAAACACATCAGATGGAGATGATATTGTAAAACTAATAATATCTTATAATCTTAACGAGCTTAATGAGCATGTTGGCAAAATAAAGAGATTCTTAAAAGTTTATAGTCTACCTGGTCGAATAGTCTTTCTGCTTTGTATAGCAGCCCTAGAAGAGAGAAAACCGTTAGCATGCTTGTACACTTCCAACTCTATCGTAGCCGCATCAAATTTTTCCGTCAGGAAACATTTTTTCCAAGCACTTGAAAAATCCTCGTTTGATCTCAGCATCAATTTCCAAGAAGTCAGTCTTATAGAATAACAAAGGATTGAGAAAGTATCCTACAACATGGAGAGGAGTGTGCATCTGTCCATCCCATCTCCTATCAATTATGTCCCACAATGGCATATACCTATCCCTGTTATTTTCCAACTTACTCCTTATCACCTCCTTGGCCCTATCCATGGCCTCATACACATATCCCATGGGGGGTTTTTCCCCATCCACTAGTCTCAAGACTTTTACTAAAGGCTCTGAAAATTCTACAATCTGCTCAATTGATTCCCAAAAGGTGGTAGAATACATATACTTTGCCACTGCTATGCCATTTGCTTGAAGCCAGACTCCATCCACTCAGCTGAAACAAACATTTGCCTCAAATTATCTTTCTGTTCACATGATGTTTGTAATGCAAGGAAATATGTTGCAAATCTTGTCACCCCTGGTCGAACTAGCTCCTTGCCTCCTGTGAAAGAGCACATTATAGCCAAAACCCTCGTGTGATTATAAACAAATTTGGTAACCTTGTGAGTCTTCTGAAAGGCCACCTTAACCCATTCTATTTTTCCAATGTCCTCTAGGGTTAGATCAAGGCAATGTGCTGCACATGGTGTAAAAAACATAGAAGGGTATTTATTTGTCAGAAGTCTCCCTGCAGCAACACAGGCAACAACATTGTCTGTGATAAATTGAACCACATTTTGTGGCCCTACATCCATAACTACCACGTCATACATCTTAAACAATGCATTTGTGCATTTCATCATATGAGATGCATCCACAGATTTTAGAAAAACAGTGCCAATCTCACAAGAGACAAGGAAGTTAATGAGAGTTCAGTTCCTTCTATCTGTCCAACCATCTGACATGATACTGCAACCAGTTCTAGCCCACCGTAACCAATGTTGTTTAACAACATCTTGAACATCGTCTACTGCATCTTTCAACATACCAACCCTCAATGACTCATAAGATGGGGCTTGAAACCCAGGTCCTATAGCTGCAATAGCATCTACCATGGGTTGCCAATATGGATTTCTCGAAGCATGGAATGCCATGTGAGAGGAGTACCAAAAATTACCAATTGCCTTCTTTGCTTGTTCAGTGACAGTTTTCCTCCATCCCGTACTCTCCAAAGTGGTTTGTGATCCTGGTGTAGTACGAGGTTGGAAGAAAGTATTAATGTTTCCTCCACCTGTGTTTGGTCCACGTGCTATAGAATTAGGAGTTGACCCACATTCCCTAAAACTCCCATCTTCGCCATCCTCCTCACCCAAATGCTTCGTCTTGGGATCTGCAGAACTAGAACCTAGTTCAACCCCAATTCTTGCCTTTTTGGCCCTACTCTCAGCAGTCCTGTCAAGAGATTGCTTTGCCTGATACGAGACATCTGCAGGGCATGCTTTGCATATCACGGTGTTATTTCCTCGTTCTTTGGACAAATGCCATTTGAAACGATAAATTCCACCACTGATCTCTTCTAGACACCAATTGCACTTGACCTTCGTGCTACCAGGAATTGCTGTGCAATGTGTCCACGCAAAGTCTTTTTGACGTGGCATTTTGATCAAGAATCAGATCTGTAAAAACATTACACTCAGTCTTAAACTTTTGAGGGATCTAGGGTTGGGCTTGTGTATAATAATTGCATTTTAATTACATTGACATGGGAAATTGGAAACCTAAATGTACTTGAATTTCAAGTTTACACCAATGGTATACTTCAATCATTGCTCAATACATAATCTAGTAGATGACCACAAACAACAGTGACATTAATTCATAAATTTACGACATCAAGACAAAGAACTAATAGTAGAAGTCACACAGTTATATGGGCACCTATATTAGACCTTTGACACTTAAAGAATCAATAATATGTAAGGTAGATGTAAGAGCAATGTCTGTGACAATGTTAAGAGCAGTGTTAAGAAGAGTAAAATGACTATTGGAGGAGGATGCCATGCAAAGTTATATCAAAATCAAGATCAAATAGAATATTAGTTGGGCAAAGCTAAGACTTCATATTGTCACAAGTCATAATAAAGACACAATTTCATAAGCATGTTAAGTAGACTGGTTTCTAAATGCCCTATGACAAGTAATTCCCCATCCTTTGTTAGGATTGATGATTAGGAAATAAGGATTGGGGCTTAAGTATAGTAACTGCCAAATGTATTATGAATCCTAATTGTTCCTTCACTTATGAATTGTTTTCTATCACAAAAAACCAAAACAAGGAAATTCTTAAGTGATATGGTTGAGCAGTAGGGTTTCTGTGGTAGTCTACCCAATTTTATAAAAAATATATCTCTATTTTCTGTACAATTTAAACTGTATAAATTAATAAAGAAAATGGAGTTTAATATGATTTTTATTATATAGAAAATAGAGCAAAAATATATATACAAAAAACATATACATAAATTTTTAAAAAATATTTTATGTATAAATTTCCTATATATACTTTATTTTTTGTAAAAATTTATACAGAAAATATAGCCACTGTATAAATTACAGTGGCTACATTTTCTGTATAAATTTTTTATAGTGGCTACATTTTTTGTATAAATTTTTTATAGTGGCTACATTTTCTAATTTATACAGAAAATAGAGTATATATTTTCTACATTAATCTATGATTCTATACTAATACAAAAAATATATAATTAATTCTGTATACAGCCATTAATATAGAAAATTAATACAAAAAAATTATAAAGAAAAATTAATACTATATTAAATAAAGAAATATACAAAAAATACTCAGTTTTTTTAATTAATTTTCTATAAAATACATAAAATTAATATAGGAAAATTAATACTCTATTAATACAGAAAATCACATAAAAAAATTCTATTTAATATAGTCTATTTTTCTGCATATAAATACTCTATTTTTTGTATTAATTTTCTATAAAATACATAAAATTAATATAGTAAAATTAATAATCTATTAATACAGAAAATCACATAAAAAAATTAATAATCTATTAATACATAAAATTAATAATCTATTAATATATAAAATTAATATAGGAAAATTAATAATCTATTAATATTTATTTCTGTATATTTCTAGCAAATCACATAAAAAATACAGAAAATCACATAAAACTTTGTATGTCATTCAATATAAAAAAATTCGTGTAAAAACCTGGCAATGGCGGAAGACCTCTTCCTGTTTTCGTCGAGCTCCTGTGCCTCTTCTCTTCCCGTCGAGCTATTCCGCGACCCCACAATGGCTTCTGTCTTCTCTTCCGATCAAGCTATTACGCGACCCCACAGTGGCTTCCGTTGTTAATTTACAAACACCTTCCGCGTTTTTATAAAAATTCTCACATTTTCTAACATTTCGCGGCGTGTTTAGGGTTTTCGTGGGGATTTTTAGGGTTTTCGCGGGTTATTATTCCGCACTGGCGATTTTTACGGATTAATCGCGTCTAATATGTTCGTTATTTTGCCGATTATACCCGAAAAAATCGTTGACCGCGTTGACCGATTAAAACGTGATTTTTGGGGGGAATTAATCGGCTAGACACCTGATCAACGATTAATCGGGTATAATCGCGTTTTTTTCCAGATTGTTGCTTCTATGGTACATAGAGAAAGAAGGGCTGAGTTTCAAGTAAGGAGACAAATGATAGACTCTGAAAGGATATGACCTCAAAATAAAGAAAAGAGGGCAGATTATGGAAAAATAGGCATTTCATCAGGATTGTTTTCATGGTTGCCTAACACTGCAAACAATCACTCAGGTTGTGGATGAAACAATGCTGATATAGTGTTGTTGTTCCTGCCCACAATAAATAGTGCCTAGTTCAAAATTTTAAAAAATCAAATTGTAGCATACCACGTTTGAATGATCATACATCCATACATCACACTTTTATATATATGTACTATTTCATGTTTCAAGCATGCTTTCATTTGAATATATAAAATAATCATATGACTAATCAGATTAGGTAATTATACGATCTAAGGAATGAAAATTAAACAAAATAAACAAATGATAGCAAATCATCAGAAAATTAATTTTGATATGATAATTTTCAAATTTTATAATCACTTCTAACATCTCATTGGAAGATAGTTGGCTAGACTAAATATGTTAATTTCAAAGTTGCGATGATAGCCATAGATATTTGAAGAATAGAGTGTGTCTTCTTCAGTTTCAAATTACAAGGTGATCAATGTGATTAGAAGTATCACAATCAAAACCTTGTGGACTATAATTGAACCAAAAATAGAATAAACAAAAATTCGATCTCTCAAGACCTCAAATGCCTAACTCTATGAATATCCTGGAAATGAGAATGAAAATGGGTTAAAGACACAACTAATAGTCTAAGAATACTCAAGATAACTAAGTAATTGGAAAAATTAAGAATAATAAAAATACTTGAACCTAAACCAATGTAAGCTTTACAACTTATCCTCAAACTCAAACAAGGGCATCATTTGCTCCTTCAGACCCTTTCTCTTACGGATATCAAGAACCAGCTTCTCAGCTTGAGTACCATGCTCTAGTGGATCAGAGCCCATCATATCCCAGTGATCAAACACACATTAAGGGAAAGCTTGACTAGAAGTTGTTGCTTAGAGAGTGCTAGACAACCCAAATGACTCTATGATTGGCAAATATGCCTTGATGTTGTAGAGCGGAGTTCCTGGCCTCCACATTTCCTCAAACATGTGGCCCCTCTTTTGATTCGGCACACCGTAAATGCCTCCAAGTTCCTATTTAGGAGCCTGGATTTCTACAAGATATACTAGCTCTAGAAGCCTTGGTTTGATAGTGAGCTGAGCTGCATACATAACCCTTCTGGCTGTTGGAATAATCTGGCCACCTCCTCTATGGATGGCATCAGTATGTAAAACAACATCACAAACCTCAAAGCAAATGCCACACATGTTCTCCTCTGCTAGAGAACCTTCCTTGGATTCCCACTAAAATGCTGCAACAAATGAATCCTTAATTTCATTCAAGTACGAAACTCCCTTACACATATCTACAACCATGTTGGGACCAGTTGTTTTAGGCCCAAAACACCAAATCTTCTTAGCCAGATCTTTGTCCCATCTAAACTCCTCAAAAAGGATTTTGGCACAAGCCTTAGGATCATCTCTTGGGCCAATGCAAACTTCATCAATCTCTTCTGGAAGACCTTCTTCAAGAGGTCTTGCTTCAAAATAGAGTCTGTGGTGTTTATTTGGAGACTTGCTCATTACAAAACGAGATGACTTTGTTGGCAATTTGGCACTAAGTTGTCATTGATGTCAACCGGTTTGGCAAGATCACTGGTAAGTTAGAAGTGGTGACTGATATGATGGTGATACACATGAGAGTGAGAAGACAGAAGGAAGGCTACTGGTACACATGACTCGGGTCATCTACCGGTAAGGCATAAACCGGAATGAAGGCACAACAACCAGTGGACGACCGGTGAACAAAACTGAAAGGATGGTTGATGGTCATATCGGTGAGATAAGCTAAACCGATAGTCAACCTGGGTCGACAAAGTATGTCAAACCGACATAGGAATCCAAGCAAAGGAGGATGTTGACAAGCACGACAACTGGATGTCAGGTGGAGGTATTGCACAGGTCGGTGGAGTGTGCATCAATGTAACAAATCTGCATGCAGGTTGGCTTTTATGAGGAATCCGCAAGTCACGGAGGATGCCATAAGATTGCGGCTCGAGGAAGGCTAGCTGGAAAAGCAATCGCACTGATCTTGCAAGAAGATTTGATCTTCGTACCTGATAGTTGAAGGAAACAGCAAAGCCATTAATGGCGAGTGATAGAGAAAAGCAGAAAAGTGTGGTGCAGATCTCCAGATTTAGAAAACGGACATTGGAATGCGAAGTTCGGATGGCGATTGATTATTGTCATAAAGATCACATCCCTGAAAAGCAGATTGAATCAAAGTGGATTCAGATTGAGCTGGAAAAGGAAAACCTAACATGGCAGTGTTTGAATGCATTCTTGACGAGAATCCATGATTATAAATATACAAGCTCGAAACAAAAAAGATTGATGCTTGTAGAGAAGAAAAAGAGAAAAGAGAGCTTAAGTGCAAAGAAGGATCATTTTGCCTTAGAATTTATTCTAAGAAAGTTGCAGAGTGAGTGAGCAAGCAGACCGGTGAGAGGGTTTTACCGACAGTGATTGAGTACTGGTATAATTGTAGCAGGTGCAATAGTTAAGAAAACCAGTGAGGTGTGTTAGAGCAAGACAACATCCAAGCGTGACACAGAAAGTTGCGAGACTATGAGAGAGAGAGAGAGAAGAGAGGCCAAGAATCAGAGAGTGATCTCACAACTGGTAGTGTGAGATCCAGTGGAGAAGAAAAGACTATCAACCGACAGTAAGCCATTTGATGAAGAGTTGTAGAATTGATTTGCAACAGGAAGCCTTAACTGTGTCTAAATTGTTTTTCAATATATACATCACCAAGTTGGAGCTTGGTGCAGGGGTTGGTGCTCCTTGGGCTGGTGCCCTGAAACAGAAGGGGTTGGTGCTCCTTGGGTAGGTGCCCTAAATCTTTGTAATCCAGTGTTTTACTTGTGAGGTTGGATTGGAGTAGTAGTCTCCAGCAACATTTCTCACCGAGGTTTTTCCCATATTGGGTTTTCCTCGTATATCTAGTGTTGTGGGTTGCATTTATGTGATTGTTCTCTTTGTTTTCCCTTTTTGCTTTACTGGTTTGATTGTTTGGTGCTTAAGATAATAACCGGTAATCTGAAGTTGTTTTAAACATTGTAAAAGAGTTTAGGAACCACTGATTCACCCCCTCTCAGTGGTACTCTATGTTCAACAATTGGTATCAGAGCATAGGTTCTCGGTTGTTTATAAACCTTGGGTAGGTTCTGGACTTGAACACAATGGCAAGAAATGAGTTTGCTTCCTCAAAAGCCCCCATGTTTGATGTATCCAACTATGCCTTTTGGAGCAAAATAATGTAGACCTATATTTCCTCCCTTGGTTTTGATGTGTGGATGTCTGTCAAGAATGGGTATGTTGTCCCTAGTGTTCCTCCCACTGATCCAGATGCCAAGAAGGAGTAAGAGAACAATGCAAAGGCCAAACATGCTATCTTGAGTGGATTGTATGATAACGAGTTTGTCAAAGTCATGCATTGTGCATCAGCCAAGGAAACTTGGGATAAATTGCAGAGATTATTTGAAGGAGATGCAAAAGTCAAAGAGGCCAAGCTGCAAGCACTAAGGAGCCAACTTGAAGGCATCAAGATGAAGGATGATGAAAAGATTGCAGATTATCTTCACAGATTTGATGAAATTGTGAATACCATCAAAGGGCTTGGTGAAGAAATTGCAGATGAGATCCTTGTAAAGAAGGTACTTAGGTCTCTTACACCTAAGTATGATACAAAGGTGTCTGCCATAGAAGAAGCCAAGGATCTAAAGATCTTTTCAATGGATGAACTATCTGGCTCACTAACAGCCTAAGAGATGAGAACAGCCGGTGATGCTTCCTTAAGAAAAGAAGCAGCGTTCAACATCACCCAAAAGGGCAAAGAAGTAGCTGCTCATAAAGGATCCAGTGAAGACTCTGATGCAGAGGTAGCAAACTTTGTTAGAAAGCTGAAAAGAGGATCTGGCAAGTATAAAGGAAAGCTACCACTCAAATGTTTCAGCTGTGGTAAGGTTGGACACTTTGCTGCAAAATGTCCTTACAATGAAACTGGTGGAGATTAGTCAAGAGAGTTTAGCAAATTTGCTGGGAAAGATAGAGAAAAAAATGTTTACCGGCAATGAAGGAGAGGCTACCAAAAGCAAAACAACCTCTATACTATTGAAGATGATGCCACATAGGAAGAAAGTGCATCAGAAGATGACTGCCATGAGAATGACATAAAAGTTAATCTCTTTATGGCACTTGATGAACCAGTTGGTGAAGATGAAGAAGAAGAGGATATTGAAGTTGAAGTGGATTTAGAAGGAGAGCTTATAAGTTCTCTTGAGGAACTGAGTAAAACAAGAAGAGAACTCAAGAAGGTCAAGCATGCAGTAGTAGATGAACAAGGTCTCTTGAAGCAATCCCTGGATGAGTCCAGTCAAGTCATATCTGACTTGAAACTGTAGCTGGAAGAAACCAAGAGAATATGTGAAGTTACATCCTTTGATCTGATGAAGAAGGAAAAGGAGCATCAAGATCTGGAAGCAGAGATAGTGAAGCTCAGAAAGGAGCTTGAGGAAAGTAAGGAAGAAATAAAAGTAAGGAGCAAGTATGAAGGCAACACTAAAGCCTTAGATAAGATATTGAGCAAACAAAAGCAATCCAAAGATACCAATGGCTTAGGCTTTGAAGAAGGTCAAAGTTCAAACAACAAAGACAGATCCAATAAAGAAATAAAGTCCACCTCCTCAAATGAAGGTGAAGAAAAGAGGACATTCACTGTAGGCAAGGATACCAGTAAAAAGACATGTGGATGCTGTTGGAAATTGCCACACAAACTGGTATACACAAGCAATGAACCGGAGGCCACACTCATCGTACCGACATGCAGATCCTAAGAGAAATGCAAGAGTTGACCATGAAGGATTCACTAGAGTCAACCGTATGAAGGGAAGACCTCCGATGAGACAGTCCTTTGCAGGACCAAGGCAACCTAACTGGTATGTTTCTAACTTTCATGGTTATTGTTACCGGTGTAACAAATTTGGGCATAGCATAGCTGACTGTAGATTAACCAATAAGCCCTCCATGAGTTGTGAAAGTAGAAATACATTTAATGCACTCTGGGATATGAATGTTGTTTGTTATCAGTGCAATGGATATGGTCATAGGAGTTTAGAATGTAGGAAGAATAAACTGGTGCCCCACAATAATGTTAAGGATTTATCTTTAAATGAAAATGTGAAATGCTATAATTGTCAAGAGCATATAGAAACGGGACTCGCTCGGACTCGCCTAAACTCGGCGAGTCTGAGTCCGAGTCATGCTTGCCGAGTCTCTGGGACTCGGACTCGTCCGAGTCTGGCGAGCAAACTCGCCAGACTCGCCGAGTCGGCGAGTCCCAAGCCCCAAACTGGGCGAGTCCCAAGCCCCAAACTCGGCTACTGGCTAGGTTAGTAAAATGACAAAAAAAATACATTTAAATTTTTTTTTTTAAATGAATGGTATCGTCTTTGTTCACTACAACCTTCGCCTGAGAATGAGAAAAATTAGGGTTACAAAATGTCAGCCAATAGAAAAATAACTCCAGACACCTTTATTAAATAATAAGTTTTTTTGGCCTCGTGGGGCGTTGCCCCTCGACCCTTCTCTGTATCGTGATAGGGAGCGCGCAAGGGGCGATGCCCCTTGACCCCACCTTGGGGGCGCTGCCCCCAAACCCCTGTCGAAAAATATGGGGGGAAACTACGTCAATAGAAGTAGGGAAAATTTAAGCTCCGAGTCTGATACTGATTGGATCGACCAGGTAGATATAGAGGTTGAGACTGTAGCCATGGCAGAGGAGGAGCGGAGAGCACGAGCACAGACAGGAGATTCAGAGGCAAATAGTGACACGGATGTTCCTGATGTTGGTGAGCATGGCATGGTGTCACGAGGAGCAGCTATGGCTGTTGAATCATCCAGGACCTACCTTAGACGCCTTCGCAGAGTGCTGGGGCCGGAGGGTGCAGGCTCCTCTAAGCCATAGGCTTGTAGTTGTATTTACCTTTGGTATTTGTATGAAACATTTGATGATGATCATATGATGACATGGATTTTTTATTCCATGAGTTTTGCAATATTGTATACATTTGACAATATTTATATATCTATGTTTGTTATTTCCTTCAGCTACAATTTGCGTTTATGCTTATGTGATTGATGTATACTTGTGTATGTAATCAAATGAGCCAAATTTGATTATGTTATTGTGTCTTTAAGGTGTATTCAATAAAGGGTGCCTAAAACAAGTTTTAAATCTTTAAAAATCTCTAAATTTCTTGAGTTTTTCACTTTCCCGAGTCCAGCCGAGTCTGGAGCCGAGTTTGACGCTGAGTCCTGAGTCCGAGTCCGAGTCGGCCTTGCCGAGTATGAGCCGAGTCCGAGTCCCGTTTCTTTGGTCAAGTGTTTGGACACATAGCAAGGCTTTGTAAAAACAGGAAAATCAAGCAGAAGAAGACAAATCTTGATCAAGAACAGGTAGTTGAATCTAAGCACAAAATTGCAGCTGACAAAAAGAAGGAAACCAAACCGGTATGGGTTGAGAAAGAAAAGAAAAAGGTTGAATCAAGTCTGATAGTGCAAATTGCCTTACATGCTAAAAGGAAAAATCTATGGGTTGTAGATAGTGGTTGCTCCAACCACATGACAGGTGACAAAAAGAAATTCATCAAACTTGAAGACTGAAATGGTGGTTCAGTAATATTTGGAGACAACTCATCCATCAAAATAAAGGGAAAAGGCACTCTAACTACTGATGAAAAATTGAAGGCACATGATGTATATTATGTGGAAGGCCTAAAGCACAATTTGCTGAGTGTGAGTAAGATTTGTGACAAAGGTTTTAAATTCATCTTTGACTCAACCGGTTGCCAGATAAAGAAAGACAGTATCGGTGAGGTTGTGGCAGAAGGAAAGAGAACAAATGGAAATGTTTATAATCTGAAGGAATGCTATGAGTCCCAATGCATGATAGGACATGTTGTGATGAAAGCTGGATGTGGCACTGAAGATTAGGCCACACAAACTTTGATAACTTAGTTACAGTGAGCAGAAAGGGGTGTGTTAGGAATATTCCACCCATCATCAAACCAGTAAGCACATTTTGTGATGAATGTGTGAAAGGAAAACAAACTAAAGTGAGTTTCAAGACAAAAGAGCACAACACCTCCAGACCACTTGAGATTGTGCATACAGATCTATGTGGTCCAACTAGGACAAGAGCTCTTGCCGGTGAAAGATATTTTATCTTTATTGATGATTACTCAAGAATGACTTGGGTCACCTTCCTGCGAGATAAGTCACAAGCATTTGACAGATTCAAGATCTTTAGGAAAATGGTGGAGAAAGAAAGTGGGTGCGAGTTAAAATGTCTAAGATCAGACCAGGGTGGAGAGTTCACATCAAATCAGTTTGAAGATTATTGTGAAAAACATGGAATAAGAAGGCAATATTCAGCCCCTAGGACACCACAGCAAAATGGTGTGGTAGAAAGAAAGAACAAAAGAGTTAAGGAGATGGTCAGAACCATGTTAAATGAGGCCAGTCTTCCAGACACATATTGGAAGGAATTTGTTCATATTGCTGCATATACTTTGAACTGGGTTCAATTAAGAACAAACTGCAAAATGACACCTTATGAGTTGTGGTATGACCGAAAGCCATCAATCAAATACTTCAAAGTATTTGGAAGCAAGTGCTTTATCAAGAGAGATATGGATGATCTAGGAAGTTTTGACTCCAGAAGTGATGAAGGAATCTTCCTTGGTTACTCATCTAACTGCAAGGCCTACAAATGCTACAAAAAAGACTAAGAAGAGTCATTGAGAGTACGCATGTAAAAGTTGATGAGGATATGCACAAAGGAAGTCAACCTCAGGTTAAACGGTATGATGATTCCGGTGATGAAACTCAGTCAGACAATGAACCAGAAGAAGCATCCAAGAAGACTCCCAACCGGTATGTGCAACTGAATCACCCGGAAGAGCAAATTAAGGGAAATAAGAGTGATGGTGTGCAGACTAGAAGAAGACTTGCTCGAAATGATGAACAAGTCAACCTCTACCTCATGACTGAAGTAGAACCTAAAACATTCAATTAGGGAAGCAAAAGACAAGAATGGATGGATGCCATGGAAGAAGAACTACAATAGATTGAGAAGAACAAGACTTGGGAATTAGTCGCCAAACCAGAAGACAATAACATCATTGGCACTAAATGGGTCTACTGGAACAAGATGAATGAAGAAGGTAAACTTGTTCGGCATAAAGCTAGACTAGTGTGCAAAGGATACTCACAGGTAGAAGGAATTGACTTTGAAGAAACATTTGCACCTGTAGCTAGACTAGAAGCAATTAGAATGTTTTTAGCCTTCTCTACCTACAAGGGTTATAAAGTATATCAAATGGATGTAAAATTTGCCTTCCTTAATGGAAATTTGGAAGAAGTGTACATGGAGCAACCGGAAAGGTTTATGTTGCATGATGATGAAACATTTGTGTGTCGGTTGAAGAAGGCCCTGTATGGTCTAAAGCAAGCTCCTAGAGCATAGTATTCAAGATTAGATCAGTACCTGAAGGAGTAGGGATTCAAAAAGGGGAGTGCTGACAGCAATTTGTACATAAAGAAAGATGGGAACCACATGATCATTGTGGTTGTGTATGTAGATGACATTATCTTTGGAGGCAACAAAGACGCCCTCTGCAAAGAATTTGCTGTTCAGATGTAGTTAGAATTTGAGATGTCAATGCTTGGTGAATTAACATACTTCCTTGGTTTGCAAATATTACAGCAAGATAAGGGAATCTTTATCTCACAAACCAAGTATGCAAAGGATATGTTGAAGAAATTTCAACTGGAGGATTGCAAACCAATAAGTACCCCCATGGTGACTGGAAGTAAATTGAGCAAGAATGATGAATCGCCGGTTGTGGATCAGACTTTGTATAGGTCCATGATAGGCAGTCTATTGTATCTAGCTACTTCTAGACCGGATATAGTACAAGTAGTATGCATGGTGGCCAGATTCCAAGCTACACCCAAGCAGTCACATATGAATGTTGTAAGCAGAATCTTTAGGTACCTACAAGGGACAGTTATGGGTTGTGGTACCCTAAACAAGGGAAATTCATCTTGGAAGCATACACTAATGCTGATTGGCCAGGTTGCATTGATGATCAAAAGAGCACAAGTGGTGGTGCATTCTTCCTAGGTGACCGGTTGGTCTCATGGCATAGCAAGAAGCAGGATGCTGTCTCTCTATCAACTGCTGAAGCAGAATACATTGCTGCTGCTACATGCTTCTCTCAAGTTCTTTGGATGAAGCAGACCCTCAAGGACATCCAGGTGGACATCATTGATCCTATTCTCATCTGGTGTGATAATTCGAGTGCAATCAACATAGCAAAGAATCTGGTGATGCATTCCAGAACAAAGCACATTGCTATCAAGTATCATTTTCTCATAGAGAAGGTTGAAGGATAAGAGGTAAGGATGGATTATGTTCCTACCGGAGAACAAGTAGCAGACATTTTCAGCAAACCATTACCAGTAAGCACCTTTGAGTACCTTTGACACAAGTTGGGAGTTGTGTCATCTGCCTTATGCACTTGAACACGAAAGAATTTATATGGTGCAGGGGGAGATCGGTATGGATCAAAGGGGGAGTGTACAGTACCCTTTGTCATTGTGTCAAAGGGGGAGAAATATACCGGTATGAAGTGTCTTGTGGTAAGTTGACATCAATGCCAAAGGTGGAGATTGTTGGCAATTTGGCCCTAAGTTGTCATTGATGTCAACCGGTTTGGCAAGATCATCGGTAAATTAGAAGTGGTGACCGATATGATGGTGATACACATGAGAGTGAGCAGACAGAAGGAAGGCTACCGGTACACATGACTCGAGTCATCTACCGGTAAAGAAGGCTTACCAGTAAGGCATAAACCGGAATGAAGGCACAACAACTAGTGGATGATCGGTGAGATAAGCTAAACCGATAGTCAACCTGGGTCGACAAAGTATGTCAAACCAACATAGGAATCCAAGAAAAGGAGGATGTCGACAAGCATGAAAGTTGGATGCTAGGTGGAGGTATTGTACAGATCGGTGAAGTGTGCATCGATCTAACAAATCTGCATGCAAGTTGGCTTTTATGAGGAACCCGTAAGTCACGGAGGATGCCAGAAGATTGCGGCTCGAGGAAGGCTAGCAAGAAAAGCAATCACACTGATCTTGCAAGAAGATTTGATCTTCGTACGTGATAGGTGAAGGAAACAGCAAAGCCATTTATGGTGAGTGACAGAGAAAAGCAGAAAAGCATGGTGCAGACCTCCAAATTTAGAAAACGCACATTGGAATGTGAAGTTCGGTTGAAGATTGATCGTTGTCATAAAGATCACATCCCTGAAAAGAAGATCAAATCAAAGGGGATTCGAATTGAGCTGGAAAAGGAAAACCTAACACAACAGTGTTTGAATGCATTCTTGGCGGGAATCCATGATTATAAATATACAAGCTCGAAACAGAAAAGATTGATGCTTGTAGAGAAGAAAAAGAGAAAAGAGAGCTTAAGTGCATAGAAGGATTATTTTGCCTTAGAATTAATTCTAAGAAAGTTGCAGAGTGAGTGAGCAAGCAGACCGGTGAGAGGGTTTTACCGGCAATGATTGAGTATCGGTATAACTGTAGTAGGTGTAACAGTTAAGCAAACCGGTGAGGTGTGTTAAAGCAAGACAGCATCCAAGCGTGACACAATAAGTTGCGAGACTATAAGAGAGAGAGAGAGAAGAGAGGCCAAGAATCAGGGAGAGTGATCTCACAACCAGTAGTGTGAGATCTAGTGGAGAAGAAAAGATTGTCAACCGGCAGTAAGCCATTTGATCAAGAGTTGCAGAATTGATTTGCAACAAGAAGCCTTAACTGTGTCTAAATTTGTTTTCAATATATACATCACCAATTTGGAGCTTGGTGCAGGGGTTTGT
Source organism: Cryptomeria japonica (assembly GCF_030272615.1). Classification (NCBI taxonomy): domain Eukaryota; kingdom Viridiplantae; phylum Streptophyta; class Pinopsida; order Cupressales; family Cupressaceae; genus Cryptomeria; species Cryptomeria japonica. Next base: position 415,954,194 of record NC_081411.1, on the reverse strand, counting down.
TCCCTGAAACAAAAGGGGTTGGTGCTCCTTGGGTAGGTTCCCTAAATCTTTGTAATCCAGTGTTTTACTTGTCAGGTTGGATTGGAGCACTAGTCTCCAGCAGCATTTCTCACCGAGGTTTTTCCCATATTGGGTTTTCCTCGTATATCTGGTGTTGTGGGTTGCATTTATGTGATTGTTCTCTTTGGTTTCTCTTTTTGGTTTACTGGTTTGATTGTTTGGTGCTTAAGATAATAACCGGTACTCAGAAGTTGTTTTAAACATTGTAAAAGAGTTTAGGAACCACTGATTCACCCCCCTCTCAATGGTACTCTGTGTTCAACAGACTTCTCCAATAAGGTTTCTCGAAATGAGACAACAGGATCAGAAACAACAATCAATATTGTTATCTATTGTATTTGTATTATAGATATTTCTACTCCTTAACTATAAGAGGACATTTTGTGCCGTTGTTTTTGAAAAAACACATCTTAGAATAGGTTTCACTTCAATGGTTTAGTCATTTCAAGATTGCATCTTATCTTCTCTGCATCTGGTTTTTTCAGGCCCAGAACCAATGGAAATTACAACTGCCACATCTTCATGCCCATTTGATGAAATTTTAAGCTCAAATATTAGTATTTTGGAAGGACATACCTCTGAGGTTTGCATTCTCATAAATGAGTAGTAAGCTTTTTCCATTTGTGAAAAGTTAAAACCAATGCTGCTAAATGTGTTTGATTCCTGATATGCAGGTTTTCATTTGTGCATGGAGTACAACTAGTTCGTTGCTTGCTTCAAGGCAAGTTAAATTAATTGTTTTGGGAAAAGCTAGTAGCTGTATGCTTTAATATATACCTTATCTATACTATTTCATGATGGTTGTCATGTTTATCAAAGGTAATTGTCGCTATATGCTTCAATGTATAACTATGACTATACTAGGTCAGATTTCATATTTAATTATTGTTTATGAGTTATTATGTAAATGCTTTGGGAACACAGTCTTGTTATTATTCATTGTAACAGCCCATTGTTTACACATGAAGTCTTGGTATTTATTCATGTACATTATATTTCAACATTCTACTCAGTTTTGTATTTCAAGTTTTTATTTTTTCCTTTTGTTTTACTTTTTTGAATTGATATCGATTACAAATATCTTGCTCAAATGAGAATTACCATTAGACCAATACAAGCTCCTTACGAGCAAACACATTAGAAATCACCTATGGAAGACGAAGAGTTAGTACTTAGAAATGCACTTTTATTTAGAACCCACCTCCTATGGAAGATCAAGAGTCACAATTTAGAAACCACCTCCAATGGGGAATTGAACTTGGGTCTCCACAATGAGAACCCATTGTTTTAACCAATTATTCTCAACTTGCTTGAACAATTTACAAGTTTTGTTGGTTGATGTTGAATTTATATTTTCAATGTCATAGATATTTGTCATTTGAACTTAAGATATTTAGAATTAGAAGGTTTAATGATGTTTAGCAGCTTTATTATAAAATTCAAAGCCAAGTCTATATAAAATTTTCTTTCCCTTGTATGTGCCCCCTACAAACCCTCAAAATTCAAAAAATTTCACCATCTTGGAAATACTGCTTTTGTGCCTGATAGAATGGATCTTGTTTCTCCAAAATTAGGTGTGGAGATTGACGTTTTTGCATTTTGGAGGATTCAATCATAATGCTTTTCTAGTGTTTTCATTTCAGCTAGTGTGTGACATTTTCGATGCACTAAAAAAAACTCATTTTCTAATATTGTATTATATTGAGACATATTTTCAGAACCAATGTCTGTGCTTAATTTGTTTGCTGTGCTATATATTTATTTATTTGTTGTGCCATATATTTATTATCATTGAATTCTGCTATAAAGTATCTTCAAGCTATCCTTTATTATCATGCAACCCTCACCTCTTCAAGGTTTTGTTTACTATGTCTTGGAGTTTTTGAATGAGATCTACACTTAATGATTAATTCGAAGGGTAAATGCATGATAAAGAGGATTGTATTTGGACTTTGAGTTTCAACTTATCCTCTATTAGGCATAGGGATCCTGACTTTAGTTCATCACTTCGCATTGATGATTTCTACTATATTTATCATTTGACAGCTACAAAACTTTAGTTCCTTTTAAGCTCTATGACTGCACGATATTGTCTCCTTGAAGTATTCAATGTAACATATGGTTTCCAGTATGTATGTTGTCCAATATCCTTATAAAGGCTCAAGACTTCTCTAACACTGTCTTTTTTCTTGAGTCCCATGTATGATGCTCATGCATTATTTTTAGGTTCATACCACTGTCTTTGATTCTTACACCTTGCAAATATTTGGAGTTTTCACTGTGGTTCATGACTGTCTAGGCTAGAATCAATGTTCTTTCTGTGGCTTAGGACAGTCACTTTCTCACAACAACCTTTCTTCTCAGGTTTTGGGACTGCCCTTTTATTCTTAAGTGCCATGTATGATGCCCATGCAATAATCATTTCCCCATTTGTCAGCATTGTCTTTGGCCATGACAACCTATACCACTATCAAAAGGGCTGTACCATGCATGCATTTAAAAAACCTTTGCTATCAATGCTGCCATTATGAGGTCTTTGAGGTGAATTATAGACTATATGTTTCCACTCCTATAGGCCCTTCAATCAAAGGGTTTTGAATTAAATTTGGGACTAACATTTATGATTAATGCAACCTTTATTTATTTGTCCTTGGTTTCTCTATGCTTCAAGGAGAAAAACCTTACTGTCTCTGTAATGCAGTGTTAAAGTCTTGGACAACAAGACTATTTTCTTTCTTGATCTTCATACATTGTACCCTTAAATTCCTCTAAGTCTCTCTTCATCTACTCACTGTAATGTCTTCATGTTCTCAAATCCATCTTGCTTATTTGATATGACTGTTCTTCTTGGACTCTTGCTAGTCCATGACTGCATTACTTCTCCTCAAGCCTCTTGCACGTACCACAAATCAACTAAACTATAAAGGAAAACATTGTTGTTTCTTTAGGAGAGATTGTTTGTTGCTTCTCATATGGTGATAATTTTCTAAGAACCTCTATATGATAAGCTTTGTTATGGCATGTTCACTGTAACTGATTTTTTATTGCTAATATATCAGATTATGGTATTTTTTGTAATTATTGATGATAGGTTTCACTATTTTGCTTGAAATAATACCCATACCTCTCTTTGAATCTAGGCACCTAATTCCATAATATATGTAATAAAACCTTCATGAATATACAAAACACTTCATTTTCTTTTGCCAAACAAGAATGTGAATATAGTGGCTATTATGAACCAAGGGTACATTGATAAAAATAGGCAACAAAATTATGGAATCAAAAAAGATTTGTCTATAGCAATTGAAAAAATTGGACAAATTTCTCTGCTTGGGAGATCCAGACTAAATCAAATTTGGTAACTATGATCATTAGAGGTATGATCTCCACATGAAATCTCCTTTTGATTTGGTTACTATAATATTAAGATCATATCTATATGCTATGTATAATTAATAATATACAATCCCTTTGCATCCATGAGTTCAAATGTTACAAGCTTTTAGTTATCATCAAACTCATATTCTTTTGGGGATTTAGGCATGCATTGCTTCTTGGGCATAGTATTAAATTTTTTATTTATCTCATTGGAATTTTCTTGCTTTCTTTTCCATGATCTGGACTGTATCTCCATTTTGCCCTATTATCAAGAGGCCACATCGTTTAGCCATAAATGTTGCATCCATAGTTGCATTATAGGTACATGGGAATGGCGTGACAAACCAAAAGTACAAATGGAATTCAATTACATGGGTTTAAAATGGAAAAAAAATGGCAAATTAAAAGATGTTGGAATACTCTAAAAATCATGGAAAAAAATACAAATGTTAGAGGGTTCCATAGACAAAAATCCCTGAGCTGACTGAAAATCAGGCATTTTTTTGAATTAGACATGCATAAAACATGGTTTTTCAATTACTTGTGTATAAATCATTCTTTTTACGTTTTTTCAATTACCTGCATTTATTCACCGTTTCACCCACATTGACCTAGTTTCAACTCATTTTTGGAAAAAAAATTGGGCATGGCAAGTTTGAACTGTGTGGTTTTGGTGTTGGTTACAAATTACCCACAGTTATATTTGCATTTTTTTGGCGTTTCTATTACTATGGTGGCATCTACTACTGAAATCAAGTCTAGATTTACATGTCCATCTTTCTCTGTTTGTTCTACCTTATGACAGAGACCTTTATACTATACAAAGGCATGCTTTATTTCAAACCTTGGGGGTTTTGTTCACATGGTTGTAAGAGGTCTTCTTTTCTCCATCATTGTGTGATGACAGTGAAGTGTATCTTCATTGAAGCTGGGCACCATCTTGAAGATTGGCTCTATGACATGCCCTAATGTGGTTGAGATCTTTGTGTTAGGCTCTGTCATTGATAGTTAAGATTGCAAACCTGAGGCTCATATCTCTATATCTCTACCATGGACTGCTTTTCCAAAACTAGAATATAGCCATGGACTGCTAATTCTGATTGTTCAAAGTCGCATTATGGCTGTTTTCTGATGCTTTTGGCATTTTATGTCCTTTTGATGGATCATTCTTTTGCTACTCATTGTTATTATGGATTGTCCTGAGGTGTCTTAATACTGTAACCTTTTCTATTTATATTATCAATCTCAATAGAAACATTCTTTCTATTGGTTGTGCTTTTGAATGAATGGACTGTAATTTGACCGAACCATGTGTGTAATATGACCTCCCTTTTAACAGTGTATTGCTTGTTGACTGTGGTTTGCATTTCAAAATCCCTTGTACCTTTGTCTTGCCTTCATTTTGACATTGACAAACTGCCATAAATTTGCCTCTATAATAGAGATCCTCTAATGAGCGTTGCATTGTTTGAACTGTCCTAAGGTCTTTTACGACTGCCTTTTTCCTTGGCACTACTCCAGGCACTCTTTCTCCTCGCTGCAATTCATAGAAGATCTCTATCATCATTGTTTCTAATGCTTCTATGAGGACTGTAATACTTAGTCTTTTGGCACTGTGACTGATAGATCTTAGAATTTTGAATTTAAAACCTCTGTCTTTCCTGGTTGCTACTAAATGGATCTGTTACACAGAAACTCTAATGAATATCATCTATGTTCCATGCTTTCAATGTTCCTTTGTGAAAGGATCTGTTATTTTATTTATTTGTATCTTTGGAGCTTTTTTCCATGATATCTCTCTTGCAACTTCTTTCCATGATATCCCTTTTAAACTTATTTGTGAAAAGGGCAAACTCTTATTGCTGCACTTAATGATCATTTCATGGTGATTTTTGTCCCTTAACTATTTCTTTTTCTGATTCCATGATTGTAGTCTTTAAACTCTGTAAGACTGCATTTGGAAGCTTTTGATTATAATCTTGATGAATATTGTAGCTCTGTACCTCTGTGGATGAAGATGTCACTGTATCATTGCATCTCTTAAAGTCTATTAGCACAGCTCTCTTTAATCCTTGAACCTCCCAAGACAATGATGAGTACCATGCTCAAAACTATCTTTCATCAGTGATTTGCCCCCTTTTCATCTCTGTGGCATGCTCCTTTGATCTTCTTTGCCTTTCAATATGCACTAACTGTCATTATCTTTCTTTCTTTGTGTTATCACTGTGACTAAAACTCACTGCTATTGCTTGCACAAAGGAACTATTTGTGGTTGACAGTGACTCTTTCGTTGTTAAGGTTGTTCATTACCTTATATGACATAACTACTATTATCCTCTGATAATTTTGTTATTAGGTCTACAATATTAGCCCAGTGTGCAATCTCTGCTATTTGATCCTAGACTTTCTTGAACTATTTTGCTCTGTATCATATGGTTAAGACTCTTTCTAACATTTCAAGATTGTCTTCTTTGCTCTGTTCCCTAGCATGGAGACCTCTGTTTTTGAATTGATCTTTGTATCTGTTTGTAGATTTTTCCTCTTGGTTGTCATAGCAATGAGGATCTAACCTTTGTTCTTTACCATGCAACACTGTTTACTTGACCTCTTTCGGGCAGTCATAAGTATCTTTTGACTTGAACAAACTCTATTACCTCACTGCTGCTACAGTTCTTGACCTTAAGGCTTAATACTGTCTTGAGCTTATAAGGTATTCAATCTATATCCAAAACTGAACCTTTATCTCAGTTGATCCATGGAATGTTGAGTGGGTATATTGGCCTATGATGCCTTTTGACAATATTTTAGTGTCTGATGACCTTGAATATGCAAGAAGTTAGCAGAAGAGATATGGGGCAAATACAAAGATGTGAGTCAATCTTGTTATTTTGAAAACCTCTCTTGTAGATATTTTAGCTGAGTGTAGAGTTGGTCATTGGTCATTGAAATCCTCTTTTGCAAATATTTTAGATAGTGATGTGATGTCCTTAAACATTGATTCTTTGTCATCAAATAGTTGATTTTGTATTTTGTGGAATTGTATGTTTATAGGCTAACATAGGATACATGGTATAATTATTTTTTAAAGGGTGCTAGCTCAATGGAAGAGCACCTGCTTTACAAGCAGAAGGGTGGTGGTTCGAGTCCATCGTGCCCTAATATGACTAAATATATGACCAGTTGATGGCAAAATAATGATAAAAAACACTAAATATACTACCAATTGACAATAATTAATGACTAAATAAATGACCAATTAACAACAATCAATGACTAAATTAATGACTAAATCAATAACCAAATCAATGACTAAATCAATGACTGGTCAACAACAATCAATGACTAAATAAATGACTGGTCGACAACAATCAATGACTAAATTAATGACCAAATTAATGAATAAATCAATGACCAAATTGATCAATCAAAACAACCCATAAATGACTAAAATAGTTTATTCATAAATTTGGTCGCATGATTAATGACTGGCAATAAACTAATACTAGTCACGTGATCAAATTTAGTCATTTATATGCAATTTTTGGTAGTTTTTTAAGTCATATATTGTTGTTTTTGTACTAGTGGATTAATCCATTAAATCACACTATGTATTCTCAAAATCATCAAAAAATCCAAAAATAATACATCTTTCAAAAATAAATCCCAAAATATATGCATCCACATAAACAACCATCCTGCATCCACCAAAGTGTTAGTAATATATCATAAACACATCCATATATAAGTATCCATCCTGCACTCACCAAAGTGTTAGTAACATATCATAAGTATTGGCATAAGTAAGCATCCATCCTGAATCACAAACATGTCAAAACAAAACATCCATAATCATCATCAATGCATCACATCATAAAACAATAAATAATGTCCATCATAATGTCCATAATAAAATACATGAATGAATAAGGGCCGCCAAAAATTATATATCGCATATATATGTCTCTCAAAAATTAATATAACAGTCATTGTACAATGGTCGCCCCGAAGGGTAAAAAATAATACATAAGGTCATATGGAGCTAACTCCCCCCTCTTGTATCTCCAACCCTCTCCTCATCTCCTTCTCCTCCTCTGGATCCCTTTCCTTCCCCTATCCTAGGTGGTCTCATTCCCATCGATCCGTCGGACTGTTGGCTCTACGTCGGACGCTGGTTGTGGGTCCTATGAGAACGTACACTCTCTGTGTACGATGCTGCTCTCTTCTCTGTTGGGACCACCCAATGATATAATCCTTTATAGTACACAGCCTCATGTCCTGCCCTCCCCGCCCTCTCATGTTGCTTCATCATAACAAAGTACATCTATCCTAGCCCTGCTTGTTCATAGTCCCACCATAATAATGCATGTCCTTTTAGCTTTGTCTTTTCTATCTTCACCTGCTGCTCATCAGGAACATCTTCACATTCAAAGTGATTATCCATAGCTGCAATCCAATCTAGATGATCTTCTTCATCCAAATTACCTCCATACATAGGAAGTTCAACTTTCACCTTATGTTTATCACCTTGAACTGCTTTTAGAAGACCGACTGTCCTCTGTTCCTCAGGGTCCAATTGCTCTTCTCCTTCCGCTTCTTGAAACTCTTCTTCTTCCTCTTCACTCACATCTCCCAAATCAACATTACTTCTCTAATTAGAATCTAAGGCTTCAATCCTTGCCAACACAACATTGTAGGACTACTGCAACCTTGTATTATTCTCTCTCAACTCTTGCAACTCTCTGGCAGTACCAACGTTCTTAGGAGGCATCTTGTCTGATATCACTTACTCTTCTCTCAACTTCCAACTATCTCATTTCAAGGAAACTACTCCCTCGCTTTGATACCACTTGATGCATTACAAAAACCCCTTCCCTTTAGACCTACAAAATTCAAAACACGGAGTACCCTTACAGGGACTCTTTGCTACCAAATTAACAGTCAAATTGCAACAAAACTTAAGCTTATATGCTCATCAAATTAGCAACCATAATTGTAACTATAGATATAATTAGACTGATGCCTCTTCTTGATGTTGATTCTACCCTCTAACCCCTCTTGGGACCTCACACCAAGTTTCAAGGTGTTTTGACAATCAAGTTAGGGAGAAATAGTCATTTTTCTATTAGAACCCTAGCTATCCTAACTAGCTAGGCAACCCCGTGAAAAAAATTGCAAAATCTTTCTAGTTCAGAATTTCAATCATCGGCAAATGGAACATTACACACACTTATACACCCACATGTTCTCACTTAAATAGTTTTAATTCAAACAACAATATGTAAACACAAAATTAGAGAAAATTGCAGAAATAGGGTGAATTACAGAGAATATGCTTCCAATTTTGTGTCAATGATTTCATTATTGAACGAAAACAATCATAGAGTTTACATTGCAGAACTTATAGTTCTCTCCTTCTCTTCCCTCTCTACCCGTTGCTCATACAATTTATACCAAATTTAAATTTTCCCGCCATGACCATTGGATTGCATGACTGTTCAAATTCAAAAATTGATAAGTTGTTGTCGGACACAGGTATTAGAATAGCAATTCCAAGCTGATAAATCACTCTTAGACACCGGTATTGGAATAGAAATTCTGAAAATGTCTTCTTGATCACCCATCAGAATAACCCTTCAAGGCGGAGCAACAATTTCATGTGATTTCGATAGAACAAACTACCCCGATGTTGCTCATTTCGGTATAGCTTATGCCAAACAAGACATTTAGAGGTCTATCGGTATAACCCATCGAAGTCAGTTGAACAATATTTTGTAATCCAGATAGTGTAAACTATCTTGACGACAACCTTATCGAATTAACTATTCCGATGATAACTTTTTGCCACCACGATGCTTTATCGGGTCAACTATCTCGATGCTAATATCTTATCAGAATAACTATTCAAAGTCGACCAAATAGGATTTTGCAAATCTGACAATGTAACCTATCCCGATAACAACAATGATGCCTTATCAGTTTAACCTATCCCGATAATAGTAATGACAATATTTTATCACAATGACATTTTATCGGTATAACTTATCTTGATGACATAAATGACAACATTTTGAGCAACTTTACAAATTTGAAAATCATGACTCCAATTTTGACCAACAGACCCAGAAACATGAAATAACATTATAAATGGTCTCGATGGACCTTAATGAATCAAAATAGACCTAACCCTAACTCCTAAGACTCAAAACACCAAATTGACAAATTTACTAGACCTTAGGAGCTCCTGCACCAGCCTAGAATGACGTGATCAACTACCTTGTTCTCTTGAAAGGTATGTTGGTTTTGCATGAGTTTGAATGGGGGTTGAGCATCGGGAGAAGCTGCCAAGGTAACTCAGGATGGGGGTCGGGGCCTATGGAGACCTGCCAGGATAACCCATATCAAGTTATGCGATGACACTCCTCCCTTGTGTACACCTTTGTTATGATCCTGTGCTGAGACTTTTGGAATTACTTTGTGTTGACATTTTATCTTTGTGAGTTTGATTGAGTCCTTACTCGGTAGACCTTTGTTTAGACCATGTAGTGTGTATTTTGCTTGTGTGCTTGAGGGCCTTATGTTATCTCCTAGCACAGGGGGTGGAGCTTCAAGTTCCACATGGTCGGGTGGTAGTTGCCTTCTTCCATCAGGGGTTTTGTTCGTGGCCTTGTGTGGATTGGATTCATTCATGTTCCTGAATACTTTTCATGGATAGGGACATCTCATTTTTTTCAGATGTAGACCTTATGTATTTGACTTGATACTTATGTGTACCTTTTGTAATCATATGTATATTCATGTCTTCATGGCGATATTGTAAATGATGTACCTATGAGGTGTATGTAATTTATCTATAATGTAACCATGATGTAAACTATGGAATATTCATGATGTATATTTGATGTGTATGTATTGAGAATTAGCTGATAGGTTATATGTTAGGAATTGGCAATATTGACTTTAAATTTAAATGTGGATATGTTTGTTAATCATTGCTCTTTATGTTATGTTAATTGTTGTAATGGGTTTCTTTAGAAGTAGTTTAAAAAATTGATTATGGAATGCAATGCAATTGTGTAGTTAAATATTTAGTTTTAATGGAATACTTTAATCATTCATTAGAAATATGTTTTTTATTTTAGAAATGCTATTCTTGTTAGTAACAGTAGCTTAAACTGATGTTAGATTAAATTTGTATCAACGTTAGGAAATCTTAGGGGAAAGATTTAATTTGACTTCCGCTTGTGCATTTTAGAACCTTTCTTATAATTCTTTTGTTTAAAACATTATTAAACAGTTTAAAAAATATATATTTCACCTTTAATTGCTTAAGTTAGCTTTTTCCTCTAGGTTTTCTTGGTGGGATGTTATGCTTATAGATGTGTTTCATGCTTCTAATATTCATCTTAAGACATAAGGATCTCATCCCTTGCTTTGTCTTGAAGAGATATCCATAGGAACAACAAAAAATGTTCTTACAAGTACAATTGATGAGAGAAAACTTGTCTTAAGGTTAAAAAAATTCAAAATTTAGTTAGAGATCCTCCCATTGAGAAGATTTAGTTAAAATGATCATTGCTTAAGGACAATCAAATTTTGGATGGGGAGATTGGACATTATGCCCCTAATCATATTTTCTATTATTAGTGATGAAATTGTCTTACAAGGTAAGACTCCACAATTTCATAAGATAAAAACTTATGCTTCAATCATCTATCTCTTGCAATCAAATTGGTCATCACCACCAACCTTGTGTATTGCTCGTTCTCCTCAATCAATACAATGATTTTATTCACAAAATTATTCTTTAATGATTAATAGTTAAGATAGGAAAAACGGTTTAGAAGTAAACAATGTGTCTTTTGGTAAAGAGATGAAGGGCTACAATCACATAAAAGGAGGTGTCTCTTCATAGCCGACATAACCTTGGGAAAGAAGATGACTTCTTGGCATCGGAGGAATTATATAAGAGACCATTCCAACATCCAAGGAAATGGATCAAAGGATTTAGACCTAATATTTTATAAGATATTAATACTTAGTAGTCCGTCTAGTGATCACAATTTGGTCTTTAATCAAGTGAAAAGTATTTCTAACCCAACTTATTCATTTGGAAATTGAGAACAAGGAAAAAGGAAATTGAATCACAAGGAAAGAAATAATACTCAGTAGTGTGATTTATATATTGGTTGTCGTATGGATTTCCATACATAATGTAATAATCCTATGTATATCTCCATACTTCTAAATTAATATGCATCATTTTATGATTTTGACATAGCATAATAGATATATTGTTGATTCATGTTGTATTACTACCTATGACTAGTTTAATACATTGTCCATATGGGAAATATTTGATTATTTATATAAGATGTTATGCGTATTTATTCTATGTGACTATTGTAACCAGCCATGGTAGGAAATTTGGGGAATTACAAGTTGGGGAACAATGATGGGGTCATCTTCTATGTACGCCACATCATGGTATAAGTTTGGGGAACTCTATGGGGGAAAATGGGTACAAGGGTACAAGGGAGTGCCATAGTAGAATAATAGGGAATAGAAGAATCCGTCAAAATCAACAACTTTTGTTTTCAGCTGGGTTGGGCAAGATAAGGTTCAATCATAGGAGTAGGTAAAGGTAAGGAAAGTTGGATACGTAAGACTAAATCAACATCTAACTATTTAGAGGAAGTCTCACTTTTTGTATTAAGATAATAATATATAGAATGACATCTCATGTGGCATTCTCTTGCATTATATTTTTCTAGTGACAACTTAGAGTTTTTATAGAAGGAGGTGGGGTAACATCAATTCCTTATCTTCCTTTTCTCTAGGAATAGAAGGAGGAACATAAGGAAACTATAAAGTGATGTAGAGAAGGGCTTATTATATCTATACAAACTCAATCAAGCACTCCCAACAAGTCTTTGGGATGGTTCAATGGTATATTGTTCACAACTAGACCTCTTTCCTAATAGCCCTCCAGATAGGTCTGACAGGGCATAACTTTCAACACGGGACTCATAGGACAAAACTAAAATTAATTTTTGATACCCATTTGGACATTTTAAAACATAATTTGGAATAGATAGGGTTTACTTTAAATTTAAGGGGTAAAAAATTGACAGGTAATGTTGCAACTAGGTCTAATTTCATGAACAAACTTATAGCAGTAAATGAGGTTTTTCGCTCATAACTTTCAAACCAGAACTGATCTCTAAGAAAGAAAACTTCAATTCAAAATACCCATTTGAGATTTATATAACATATGTGAAAATGGGTTGTGGTTCCTTTGTACAGACTAGGGAAAAAGCAAGTCTGCTCCTGTGTAAAACCCTAGGATTGCTACAAAACTGATTTCACCAAAATAGCCATAACTTTCATAAATCTTAATGAAAATTGATGCCACAAAAATAAAAATGAAGTAGACTCAATTAAATTTCATTTCCCATTGGTCTCATATCATAAAACAATTGTACAGGTCTGTACCACAATAAAGAACAGTGAAGAAAAATCTCGATTTGCAGAAACAAAGATGTCTTTATTGAATTTCACTTAAAAAATGTAACCACGCCCTTCTCCAACCACCTCCAACCATGTAATTAGAGTTGAAGTCCATATTTAATCCTTTTCCAACCAACAATAATCAGTTACAACTAGCTTTTGAATTACCTGATCCTTCAACTTCCAAATATGATAAAATTACAAAGTTGCAAAGCAACGTTTGCAACAAATTACAAAAAATGACAAAATATACTCAAACTGACCCATGCGACTTATTACATTGCAAATGATCTAAATATATCTTATTATACCAAAAAAGACTTCTAAACACTTAACATGTGACCATATTTACAAAAGTTGACTAGGTGCCACTGCACCATAAAGGTTGAGATCTATAGGAGGTGTTTTAGATGGCGCTGGGATTTTTTCTCATTCTCATTTATAGAATGGATGAGATGCAAACATAGTATACATATCAAACTCTCTAGGAAGGGGAATGATACCTAGGGTAGGATTTGGTTCACTCATTACCTATGGGGAGGGTAAAAGCACAACTTTTCCAATTGGAATTGTCCACTAAATGTTTATTTTATCCCACTTTGGGTTTAATTACCAATTTTAAAATTTGTTTTTTAAAACTCGATGTTTCAACAACTCCTACTCTTATAAATAATATTTTTTTTGAAATATAAAAATACCTTTTCATAGATCTATAAGTGAATTTTTCAAAATATATATCTTTTAATATTTTAATTAGTTTTTATAATTTATATTTTATTTTATTTTTATTGAAAGTGGGTCATCAACACTAAAATATAAGGTTGATTATCTTGTAAAAGAAAAATACTAAAATTTATTAAAATTTTTTGAAAACAATTTGATGTACTAGAGAAAAGAGTCTATGTCAAGATGATGTAATTACAAAAAATATATATTTAGTTTACATCATTTCAAAATTCAAAACATATATTTCACTTTCTATTGATTCAACTTAATCAGCATTGGTCATTTTCTTTATAAAAGTGTGACATAGCTTTGTGCTTTTATATAGAAAGAAGAATTAGTTTCATATCCATAGACATCATAGGACCCTCAAGGATAAGAGTTGGAGTGGGACTCAAGGAAATACCTAAGGAAGTATCTAAGTTTCTTGATTCAATTCATGTGTGTAAAGAAATTCATCTATAACCACATTTACCATGCATACGTGATTACTGAGCATGCCATGTGTGGGTTTGTCATTAATTCTATCAATGACATATAGCTGTCCATCAAGTGCATGGATTGAATTGTTACTTTGGTGCATGGTGATAGTAAGTTCAATATTTATGTTATTAAAATTTGTCTCTACAACACTTATTAAATGGGAATGTAATTGATTAGTGAAAATTTGCAAGTTTTGATTATGATGATCTACACATTTATTACTTTTACCATTTACAATAGACATCTATATAATATTGGACACAATGACGTCTTGGACTTCATAAAACACTTGTTATCATTATCAAGGAGTAGGATGATATTAAAAAAAAATGCCTTGAGATCAAAGAAAGGAGGTAAAGAGAGGTAAAAGATCTACACATTTATTACTTTTACCATTTACAATAGACATCTATATAATATTGGACACAATGACGTCTTGGACTTCATAAATCACTCGTTATCATTGTCAAGGAGTAGGATTATATTAAAAAAAAATGCCTTGAGATCAAAGAAAGGAGGTAAAGAGAGGTAAAAGATCTACACATTTATTACTTTTACCATTTACAATAGACATCTATATAATATTGGACACAATGACGTCTTGGACTTCATAAATCACTCGTTATCATTGTCAAATAGTAGGATGATATTAAAAAAATGCCTTGAGGTTAAAAAAAGGAGGTAAAGGTTTTGAAGTGTATCCAAGATTGTTTTAAGAACGAATTCAATATCGATTGCTAAATAAAAAGAAGCTGTCACAATGGAATTTGAAACCTCAAAATAAGATTAACAAATTAATGCAACTCTGAGATCATGAATGTGATTACCTGCATTTCGAATAAGAGATTTAGCAAACCGAAAGATTTATAATAGTCATGGGAAGAAAATAATTACATGCAAATTGAAGGAGCTCAAAACAAAACACACATTCAGGTTGAATCTAGGAATGCCATGAGGCGTGGTGAAGACAAAAGAGTTTCTTGCTCAAAATACAGCATTCAACTTCAAATCCTCTCGAGAGTTCCTAGCTAACATGAAAGTTCTTACAACGAAAGCAATGAAAGCACTTGTTAACAATAGCTGCGCTAAAGCTACAGTCCCTTTCAAACAGTTGAATATGTTGACAACATACAGTTGAGTTCTGTGATCCTCGAGACAATTAATGGTATACATTGCAAATTAACAACAAAGTCACTATGAAGTACCGTAAGCTTATCCATTTAGGTGCTACAATTTTCTTCCATCATGTTAAATATGTAGATTAGTTGACTATCTTAGAATAGAATGCAGAAAACGAAATGCTCTGCAATTGCTAAGAGTAGCGAGGTAGCTGAGTGTGGAAAGAGATCTGTGTGCACTATCTTACATAACATAGTATTTTTTAAACATTTTGATAATGGATCATAGAGTGTGATTCAAACATTTTGATGCTACAAAAGTTACAAAATCAAATTCAGAAAAAAATTAATGAAAAAAATGAATCGAAAATTGAAAGGCTTATTCACTCACTTGTATAATTTCCTTGATACATTGAAAGATTTTCATTATCATAACCCTATAACATAAAGTTTTTGAACACACTCTTTGATCCTAACATACAAGCTTACACCTCCTAGACCATTCAAACAAGTGAAGGAAATGCGATAAAGGAGGGAGAAAATTTCTCCCGGGCCCTGCCATTCCTGAGCTTTCTTGAACAACTACTTTTCTAAAATCGGGATTTTGCATTTAGCCTAGTAGATTTGTGCCATTTTCCAATTAGAAAGCTCCATGTGTGTGCTAAAGGCACAACAAATTTCTTCCGGTTTTTGTTGCATTGTGTCTGGGTAACTTTAAAAATTGGCACTTTTTTGAGAAAGGCCCGCATAACCTCCTAATAGTCACCTTTCGTCTTCTTGAGCAGACGAAAACCATCGTTAGGAATACTAGTAGCAAGGGGAATAGTCTTGGCCAAGACCTGAAAAGAAATCCTACTTGATCACCATGACCAGACCCTTTTTTTCAAGAGTCGGCAAATTCCAGACTTTTAAATTATTTGATACTTTATTAACTTTATATAAGTTTTTCTATAATATATATAAACACATAAATATTTTAAATGACATTAAAAAAAAAAATTTAATCAAAATATTTCACTATCCACAATCATATTATATTAGATATTTACATTATAAATACAGAAAATGATTAATTTAATATTGAAATATTGAGCTCTTCAAAATGATTAATATCAAGAATTATATAAATTGAAATAAATAATATTTTCTCTTTTAAAATTTGTTAACACTTACCTTTCAGTATTGCTCAAGAATCACAAAGCCTACCTACCCATTACAAAAGCCTTCTGGGCGCATTCCACCAAAATCCCATCCCATATTACATAATCTTTTCATTATTTTCATTAGACACAAAAGAAGTTGTCATGAGAGGCATACAAGCATAAATTGCCATTCGAATCATCAGGAAGATCAACATCCACCAAAAAACTGAAAGATCAGCAGAAAAAGTCGACCACGAACCACTGCCTATAAAGAACAAGTCTCCAAGCCACTGATTAGCAAGAACCATAAGCAAACACAAAATAATCCATATAAGAAAAAGGAGGGGATGCTGGAAACCCGAAGGAACCAAAATGAGGCCAAGTCAAAGAATAGCCCATAAAAATAGCCAAATAAGCAAAAGAGAGATGAGAAACCACCGCATATACCATACCACCTGCAATTTCCAAGGCCCCAAGACAACCACCATCTTCCAAGCCTTAACAAAATCATTCGAAAGAAACAGAGCATCTTGCATCTTAACATATGAAAAGAACCACCAGAATAAAGGAGTGAATAGCATGGAAAAAGAAAAACAGAGCCGGTATATAAGCAACCATGGAAAAGCACAATACAACACAGAAAGTGCAGGAACCAACATATCCAAACATAATTACCAAACCCATTTGTCCAAGGAGTGAACAAAGCACAACCAGACATAATTACTCAATCAAGCAACCAGGCTGCAAACCATGATAAAGAAAGCTGCTAAAAAAATGATTAACCGATACCACATCACGAAGAAGCTGCAGCAAACCAACTTACCCAAACTCATCCCACCATGATTACCAAATCAAGCAGCCAACTGCGGATCTGACTGGCAGACAGATAACACCATATGGATGAAATTCAAGCACCCACTGCACTCAAAAAAACAGACCTTACCGTAAAAGTCATCATCAAAGAAAGTTGCCATCCTCTTTAATGTAATGAAAATAAGGAAAACTTCCCACCATGATAACCAAAACAAAAACAGCCAGCCTGCAATGATCTTAGCCAAAATGCCACAAGTCTGGCTTCTTCCCTAAAATGCAATCTGTCCAGCAACAGCATATTCCACCACGTGCGATACGAATAACATAAATAACATCCACAGCACTTTAAAAAGCTCTGAAATAATAACATCCACGCGTGAAAAACAGAAACGGATGTTTCACTAAAACGCCACTTCATGTATTTCCCCACGCTCAGTTTGGGAAGTTTTCAGAAGCTCTTCAAAAGGATTTTTAGGTTTTAAAACCTTAATCAAAAGATGACTGATTTTCTCCTTTTGTTGAAAACCTGATAAAGTTTCTTAGTCTGTCAACGCCACTTTAAATTTAGGTATTTCCTCTTTCATACTAATTCCATGTAACATAATGTCACCGTATTTCTGCACGGTGGGTTAGGGAAGCTTTCAGAGACACTTCAAAAGGATTTTTAGTTTCAGTTAGTTATGAATGAAAGTACCCAAAAAAATGGAAACAATTTATCTCAAAAACAGATAATATCAATAATGTATTTTTGAAAACATTAAAGAATTTGGTATATATTGTTCAAATCGTAAATCAAGAACACATTATTTCATAATGAAAATCTAAAATTAATAAAGAAAACTATTGGGTTACTTATTCAATGAGATCAATGATAACTTTTCAGTCATCATACTAAAATAAACCATTGACCAGTATTCAAAAACACTACATATTTTTCTGGTCTTAAAAACCTTCATTAGATGAGTGATTTCCTTCTTTTGTAAAAAATTATAATAAAAATAAATCATTAATCATAGTAAAATAACACATTTTATCATCCAGATAAACGTTTTTCTGTATAATATTGGTGAAACCTCAGCAATGTACAAAAAATTTATGCCGTGCATGCATCCACAAATTATGGACATGCATTAATACCCTTTTCTTAAAAACCAGGGCGCTAGCACAAACATCGGATGGGCACCCAATATCAAAAATACTTGAGGACAAAATTGTGGTACGAATAGAACCCAACAATAGAGCAGATAAAACTAAATTAAACAATTCGTAAGGGTGGTCCTTATGTGTAAAAAAAAATCAACGCCAAAAAAATCACTGCTTAAAAGATTCATTCACAAAGCACCGGCCTCCTGAAGTGAACTAACTATCAGAAATTGACAGAAACATATGGAATGATATAAACATGTTCATACACAGAAGAATAAAATAGATACTTTGTATTTTGAGAAAGCTGTGGATTCTCCTTGCTTTGTGACAATTAACAGAATCATTAACTGTTTGATCAAGCAATTAACGGAACCATTAACTGCTTGATCAAGCAATTAATGGTTCTATTAAATTGACACAAAGCAAGGAAAAACTAAGCTTTCTGAATATATACTAGCAGTATAAGTAAGTATCTATTTTATTTTTCTGTGCATGGATATGAGAAACAACATTTGCAATGCCTATATCATTCCATATGTTTCTAACAATTTCTGATGGTTAATTCAATTCAGGAGGCCAGTGCTTTGTGAAGGAATCTTCTATGCGGTGATTTTTTCGGCGTTTATTTTTTTTGACACATAGGGAGCACTCTTACGAATTGTTTAATTTGGTTTTATCTGCTATATTCTTGGGTTCTACTCAGATCACAATTTTGTCCTCAAGTATTTTTGATGTTGGGTTCCCATTCGAGGGTTGTGTTTGTGCTAATGAATCCTCCATTAATGAAATGCTGCAATTGCTAAGGGTGGCCAGGTAGCTGAGTGTGGAAAGAGATCTGTGTGCGCACTATCTTACTATCTTACATAACATGGCATTCTTTAAACATTTTGATGATGGATCATAGAGTGTGATCCAAAAACTTTGATGCTAAAAAAGTTACAAAATCAAATCTAGAAAAAACTTAATGAAAAAAAAGAATCCAAAATTGAAAGGCTTATTCACTCACTTGTATAATTTTCTTGATACATTGAAAGATTTTCATTGTCACAGCCCTGCAACATAAAGTTTTTGAACACACTCTTTGATCCTAACGTACAAGCTTACACCTCTTAGGCCATTCAAACAAGTGAAGGAAATGAGATAGAGGAGGGAGAAATTGATGGAGAAGATTGACGAATAGAACAAATTAAATAGTTGAATGGCTAAATGGAAATTCCTCAAAGTCAATAGTGGGTCAGTAGACAAAATAAATGGTTTGAAATAAGTCGTCCAATAGTTAAGAAGGGTAGGTAAGAGAAATATAGTTTTATTACTAAGATCAATCAATGCTTTCAATTTCCAAAGTGTTGTCTATATCATCGTCCAATAATTAAGAAGGGTAGGTAAGAGAAATGTAATTTTATTCCTAAGGTCAATCAATGGTTTCAGTTTCCAAAGTGTTGTCTATATCATCATCCATGGGTTACATAGGGTAGTTAATATTTCCAAAGAGTTGTTTCTATAGTTTTCTACTAAATTTAAGCATCGTGGAAAATAAGTCATCCAATAGTTAAGAAGAGTAGGTAAGAGAAATATTGTTTTATTTTTAAAGAAAATCAATAGTTTCAATTTACAAAGATTTGCTTATCTTTGATCCAATGGTTACATAGGATAGTTAAAATTTTCAAGGATTTGTTTCTATTCTTTTCCACTAAGCTTATGCCCTTTGACAAATAAGTGATCCGTAGTTTCAATTTTCAAAGAATTACTTATCTGGTGATCCAATTCTTACATAAGGGAGTAAATATTTCCATGGAGTTGTTTCTATAATTTCCCCCTAAACTTATGCCTTGTGGCAAATATCATTTTATTTTTAAGACAAATCAATAGTTTCAATTTTCAAAGATTTGCTTATCTTGTGATCTAATGGTTATATAGGGTAGTTAAAATTTTCAACCATTTTTTTCTATAGTTTTCCTCTAAACTTATGCCCCGTGCCAAATAAATGACCCAATGGTTAAGAAGGGTAGGTGAGAGAAATATTATTTTATTTTAAGGAAAATTAATGTTTCAATTTTCAAAGAGTTAACTATCTAGTGATACAGTCACAAAGAGTAGTTCAAATTTTCAAAAACTTGTTTCTATAATTTTTCACTATACTTGTGTTGTATGGCATATTGATCAGATGGTTATGTTGGGTAAATAAGAATATTATTTATTTATCATTTTTGTTCTAGAGAAAACATAAACTAAATGATCCAAAAAAATAAAATTAAAATAATCTTTAAATGTTATATTGAAAGAGAGAATATAGAGAGTGATTTTCTTTCCAAGAGTCTATATTGTGTCATAAATTATAAATATATAATTAATATTATTGCATTTCTTATCAAATAATTTGTTCAACCAAAACATAAGTAGTATACATTCTTCCATCTACTTGAGAGCTTTTCTATTGTCATATTCATGTAGCTTAAAATTAAAATAATCTTTAAATATGATATTGGACTTGAATTATTTTATAAGAAAAGAAAATAAATAATTTAATATTTTTGTATGTGAAAAAAAGTGATATAAATAGTTAAATAAGATAAATGAATATTTAAAAATAATTAAATAATAATTTATTAACATTATTATATTATATTTTAAATATTTTTTTTGAGCAAATTATCATATATATTTATAGAGAAAGAGAGAAATTCATAATTTATATTTCCAAAAAGCTACTTATAATAAACTTATATGTAGAATAGCTAAGAGAAATATTATTTTATTCTAAAGAGTAATGGAAACTAAATTATCAAAATAAATAAAATTAAAATAATATTTAAATGTCATATTGAACTTGAATTATCTTATAAGAAAAGAAAATAAATAATTTAATAGTTAAGTATGTGACAAAGTTGATAAAAATAGTTTAACAAGAAAAAGTGAATATTTAAATATAATTAAATAATAATTAATTAATATTATTATGTTTAATATTAAATAATTTGTTAGACTAAATTATTATTATATATAGAAAGAGATGTTCTCTCCAAGGGTCTATATTGTGACATAAATAATAAAGAAATAGTTAATATTATTGTATTATTAACAAATAATTTGTTTGATTAAAACATTAGTAATATAGTTCCTCCATCATAGGTTTCCATTGTCATAGCCATGCAACATAAAAAAAATTGAACACTCTTTGGTCCTTACCCACAAGCCTACACCTCCTAGGTCATTCAAGCAAGTGAAGACTATGAGATAGAGGGGGACACATTGACAAAAATTGTTGGATGAAGCATAATAAATAGTAGAATAACTAAATGAAAATTGCTCAAAGTAGATAGTGGGAAGGTAAAGAAAATAAATGATTTGAAATAAGTGATCCAATGGTTAAGAAGGGTAGGTAAAATATTTTTTTATTTTTAAGGTGAATCAATAGTTTTAATTTTCAAAGAGCTGGGTATGTCATGATCCAATGGTTATATAGGGTAGTTAATATTTTCAAGGTGTTGTTTCTATAATTTTCCACTAAACTTAGGCCTCATTGAAAATAAGTGATTAGATGGTTATGCTAGGCAGGTTAGAGAATATTATTTATTTATTTAGTTTTGTTTTCAAGTAGAATAGGGAAATTTAGATTTGGGAAAGATTATTTCTATAATTTTCCACTAAATCTATGACTCATGGAAAATAGATAATCCAATGGTTTCAAAGATTAGATAAGAAAAACATTATTTATTTTTTAATTTTATTTTCGAGAAAAACCCACTAAATTTATGCCTCATGATAAATAAATAATCCAATAGTTATATAGGTTAGGTAAGAAAAATGTCATTTTTTTATTTTTTTATTTTAGAGAAAAAATGACAAATTATATTTCCAAAGAGTTGTTCTATAATTTTATTATAAACATATGCTACTTCAAATCATAGATGAAACAATGATTATCTACAATAGCTAATAAAATTATTATTTTATTTTAAAGAAGAATGAAAAATAAATGATCAAAATAAATAAACAAAATAATCATTTAATATGATATTAGACTTGAATTATCTTATAAGAAAAATAAAATAAAAAATTAAATAGTCTAGTATGTGAAAAATGTGACATAATTAGTTAAATAAATAAAATGTCTATTTAAATATAATAAAATGATAGTTAATTATTATTATTATATTTGATTTTTAATATATTTTTTTTGGTAGGAACTACCAAGGGGGTGAATCCCTAATATAAATCATGACTAAAACAATCTCAAATAGAAGTGCATCAAACCCTTGAAGGGGTGCATTCCAATTAGAATTAGTATTACTTTTTTTGAGGTGAGAATGCAAAGACATCTTATGGGGACCCAAACTTGAGGTTTTCTTTCATTTTCCTTTGAACCACTTTCCACTCAGTTGTTTCAATTTTAGATAGGCGGGGTTCACCAAGATCTAAAGACTCATTAACTGTGCTAGACTCAATGAGAGTTTCAAATTTATTTGGTGGGGCATGAGAAACATTCAACTGTGGGAAAAAAGGTCAACAATTTAGGACACTACATTTAGCTCGCACTTTATCAAGAGTATGAATGTATTCTTTTACTCATGGTAAAGTATGAAGAACCTAAAGATTATCTCATTGAAACAATTAAGAGATGAGATGAATGTAATCTTAGTGAGGCAGTAAGCCCCATGACTTAGGATCTTATCAATCTACAATATTAAATGAAAGGTCAAGCACAAGTGACCAAATATGGTCAACATTGGAAATATACATGGAGCATGTATACAAGACAAGGTATGACATCTAGGACTAGTAAAATCCTTAGATACATAATAGGAGCCATATCCAAAAAAATAAGGCATGACCTCTAGGACTAGTAATAGCCTTGATACTTACTAGGAGTCATGCCACAAACACACAAAGCATGTCCTCTATGACTATCAAGATCTGCAGATACTTACAAAGATCCATGTCCATAAGGGGCTCATAAGTCACAAAGAGAGAAATTTATGTTATGCTACCTATGGCTCATGAATTGGCGAAGGACTCAAAAGCTAATAAAAACCCTCACATATACTAGTTGAGTTTTATGAAAATGGTATTGGAGATTATAAACAAGTAAAAATACTTTATTTATCAGATAATCTTGATTTAATTATACTAAAATAGGATATTATGATCTAGCACAGAGAACTTCATGGTGTGTGCTCAAAGTGAACAACCAATCTCATGGTGTGTGCACAAAGTGAAAGACATAGAGGAATGTATGCCCACACCTTAATGTTATTTCATATGCCAACTAGGAGAAATTTCCTTTAAGGTAGTATCCATTCCAAGACAAGCACGTCGCAACAATGAATTGACCCCAACATAGGCAATTCCTAGTGATACAACACCACATAAGGGATCCAAAATCCGAGGGTCAATATGAATAAAAGGTAAATGTTGTAAATCAATATGATTTTTTTGAATTGACCTCATCCTTGAAATATAATGTAATTATGAGTACAAACTATTGAACACAATGTACCACTAAGAGGGGGATGAATCAATGGTTCCCAATATTCTATTCCTTCTAAACCAAACTCTTGGTCCTGGTTAGCAAATCAGACACAAGGAGGATATACCGGTGACATAAGGAAAGTGATAAAATACAAACACACAAAGATACACAACACATAACACCGGATATATGAGGAAAACCCAAAATGGGAGAAAACTCAATGAGAAATTCCAGCCTTACAATAAACACGGTTACAATGTTTAGGGCACCAACCCCTTATTTAGGGCACTAACCCAAGGAGCACTAACCCCTGATTTTAGGGCACCAACCCCTGCACCGAGCTCCAACTCAGTGATCACAATGATTATAAGAAATATAATAGTTATAGCCTTGTTACAAGTGAGTTTTGTAACACTTGCAATCTAAATAGTTCATCGGTTTAACTCTTCTCTATCAGTTCTCTTCTGTTCAATTCTCTGTTGGTTCACTGTCCTCTGTTTATATCCTTTCTGCCTTGACTCTATCTTCCATAACCTCCACTAGTACACTCTCTCTTTTCCTTCACCTTCAACAACTTTCTTCTTGAATCTCCCTTGCTAGTTGACACAATTTTTATCCTTTCTGGCAGCTTGCCAGTTGCTCTAACCTTACTAGTAAAACCTCTGATAAACCCTCTTACCGGTTCAACTTTTATGTCAGTCAGCTCCAACACTTAGATGCTTTTGATCTTCTCTCTAATCACTCTTTTCTCTCTCAGTTACTCTATCTTTTCTAGCATCTAGCATCATCATCTTTCATCTTCGGTCTGCATACTTATACTTGGATTTCCCACCAAGACTAGAGTTCAAACAGTGGCACACTAGGGATTTTCTCCACCAACTCAATCTGTATCAAATATGATCGGATCTCATCTCCTCGATTGATGATTTGCAGTAGATCAACCATCACCGCCATTTCTAATGAAATCTGTACACGCTTTCTATATTTAGCAGCCTGCAACTTGTTTTCCGGCCTTGCTCTGTCAATCACCATTAATGCCTCAGTTGTTTCCTTCAACCAAGGAGAACAAAGATCAAATTGTCCTACTTGATTTACATCACCAAAAAGATTTTGCATCTTGATCCGCCTCGAGCCACACTTCTTTTGTCATTGACTCATGATTTACGATTTCCTTATTTAAAGTCGACCTCTCATCACCTACCACGTCGACGGACACTTCACCGACCTATGGATGCTTGCCACCTGGTATCCACATGTCATCCTTGTCGACATCCACCTCTGTTCAGTCTACTGAGTCAGTTTAGATTCATCTACCGACCAAGAAATACTATCGGTGCTTGCTCACCGGTTCACTAACCCTGCCTGTACATGTCACCATACCGATTATCCTTCATGCCTGTCTTCCTCTGTTCTGTCGATGGGTCAAACTGACTTGTCATCAAACACATCGATTCATTTCCTAATTCTATTTACTGATGATATTATACCTGCCTTCATACTTATATTATCCTTGAGTAAAACATGTCATTAATGCACATCCTGATAATCATGCCTACCGATGGATTACACTCTTCTCTGTTGTCTTTTTCTTTCTTACCAGTGGTCATATTTACTTACCGATAAACATACATGTCGGTAACATCTCCTTCTTGGAACCTTCATTCACCTTGCATACCGGTAACCATCCATATAGTGACATGCTATACATACCAGTTGACATCAATGACAATGCAATGCCAACAATCTCCCCCTTTGGCATTGATGTCAACATACTCTACATTTATTCAACCAATTCATTCTCCCCCTTTGAAAACAATGACAAAGGGCACAAAATCTGCACGTACTTATCTCTCCCTTTGTCAAATCTCCCCCTTTGTCCAGCAAATGGTTCAAGAGTAAAAAGCTATGGCAGTGAACTCCCCCTGAACCATAGATCTCGATACACATTTAAGTGCATGAAGCAAGTGACACAACTCTGAACTTGTGTCTTAGATACTCAAATGGGCTTACCGGTAGAGGCATGGTGAAGATATCAACTACTTGTTCACCCATAGGGACATACTCTACCTTAACCTCCTGATCTACCACCTTCTCCGTGAGAAAATGATATTTGATGGCAATATGCTTTGTCCTTGAGTGCATAATTGGGTTATTTGATATGTTAATTGCACTAGAATTGTCACACGGGATGGAAATAGGGTCAGACATCTCTACCTAAATATCCTTGAGGGTCTGCTTCATCCATAGCACCTGAGAACAAAATGTGGTAGCAACAATATATTCTACCTCAGCAGTAGATAGGGAAATTGAATCCTGCTTCTTGTTGTGCCATGAGACCAACCAATTACCTAGGAAGAATGCACCACCACTTATGCTCTTTCAATCATCAATGCAACCTACCCAATCAACATCAGTGTAGGCATGTAAGGTAAAATCCCCTTTCTTGGGATACCATAGTCCATAATCAAGTATCCCTTGTAGATACTGGAATATTCTCCTAACTAGATTCACATTTGACTGTTTGGGTGCAACTTGAAATCTAGCCACCATGCATATTGCCTGCACTATCTCCGGTCTAGAAGCAGTAAGATATAAAAAATTGCCAATCATGGATCTATACAATGTCTGATCCACTACCGGTGATTCATCATCCTTGCTCATCTTGCATCAGATCACCATGGGAGTACTTACCGGTTTGTTGTCTTCCATTTGGAACTTCTTCAACATATCTTTGGCATACTTGGTTTGAGAGATAAATATCCCTTTACCTTGTTGTGAAATTTGCAAACCAAGAAAGTAGGACAACTCTCCAAGCATTGACATCTCAAACTCTGATTGCATCTGATCAGCAAACTCTTTACACAAGATATCCTTATTGCCTCCAAAAATGATGTCATCCACATATATGACCATAATAATCATGTGGCTTCCATCCACTTTAATACAGATTACTATTTGCACTCCCTTTTTTGAACCCCTTCTCCTTTAGATACTTATCTAACCTTGAGTACCATGCTCTGGGAGCCTGCTTTAAACCATGTAGTGCTTTCTTCAACCAACACACAAAGGTTTCATCATCATGTAGCAAAAAACCTTCTGTTTTTTCCATTTATACTTCCTCTTCTAAATTTCCATTTAGGAAAGAAGATTTGACATCCATTTGATCAACTTTATAACCCTTGTAGGAAGAGAAAGAAAGAAACATCCTAATAGCTTCTAGCCTAGCCACTGGTGCAAATATTTCTTCAAAATCAGTACCTTCTACTTGATAATATCCTTGGCAAACTAACCTTGCTTGTACCTCACAATCTTCCCTTCTTCATTCATCTTGTTCCAGTATACCCACTTTGTTCCAATGACATTTTTATCAACCGGTCTAGGAATTAATTCCCAAGTCTTATTCTTCTCAATTTGTTGTAGTTACTCTTCCAATGTATCCATCCATTTCTGACTTTTGTTGGCCTCATTGAATGTCTTAGGTTCCATTTCAGTCATGAGGCATAAATTGACTTGTTCATCATTTCGGGTAAGTCTTCTTCTAGTCTGCACACCATCACTCTTGTTACCTAAAATCTTCTCTTCGGGGTGGTTTTTCTGCACATACTAGTTAAGGACCTTATTGGATGCTTCTTCGGATTCATTGTCTGACTAAGCTTCTTCACCTTCATCACCAGAATCATCATGCCGGTTGACTTGAGTATTTATTCCTTTAAGAATATCTTCATCTACTCTCACATTCACACTCTCAATGACTCTTCTTAGTATTTTGTTGTAGCATTTCTAGGCCTTACTGTGAGTTGAGTAACCAAGGAAAATACCTTCATCACTCCTAGAATCAAAGCTTCCCAAGCCATCCTAATCTCTTCTAATGAAGCATTTACTCCCAAACACCTTGAAGTACTTGACTGGTGGTTTCCAGACATATCACAGCCCATAAGGTGTCATCTTGTTATTTGTTCTCAATTGAACCCGGTTCAAAGTATATGTTGCAGTATGAACCGCTTCCTTCCAATAAATATCTGGTAAGTTTGCCTCATTCAACATAGTTATATCCATCTCCTTGACTATCTTGTTCTTCCTTTTTACCACACCATTTTGTTGTGGTGTCCTAGGGGCTGAGTATTGTCTTCTGATTCCATGTCTTTCACAGTAGTCCTCAAACTCATTTGATGTGAACTCTCCACCCTGGTCTGATCTTAGGCATTTCAGCTTGCATCCGCTTTCCTTCCCTGCCATCTTCTGTAAGATCTTAAATCTATCAAATGCTTTTGATTTATCATGAAGGAAACTGACCCATGTCATTCTTGAGTAGTCATCAATGAAGAGCATAAAGTATCTCTCACTGGTAAGAGCTCTTGTCCTAGTTGGACCACACAGATCAGTATGCACTAGTTCTAGTGGTCTTGAAGTATTATATTCCTTAGTCTTGAAGCTCACCTTAGTCTGCTTTCCTCTTACACATTCATCAAAAAATGTGCTTACTGGTTTGATGATCAGTGGTATATTTATCACAGAGCCCTTTTTTCTTACTATAACCAGATTATCAAAATTTATGTGGCCTAATCTCTTGTGCCACAACCATCTCTCATCTACCCATCCCATCATGCATTGGGACTCATAGCATTCCTCTAGATTGTACACATTTCCAGCTGTTCTTTTACCTTCTGGTACAATCTAACCAATACTCTCTTTTCTTATCTGGAAACCGGTAGAGTCAAAAGTGAATTTATATCCTTTATCACACATCTAACTCACACTTAGCAAATTGTGTTTTAGACCTTCTACATAATATACATCATGTGCCTTCAATTTATCATCAATATTCAAAGTACCTTTGCATTTTATCTTGATGGAGGAGTTATCTCCAAATCTTATTGAGCCTCCAATCCAATCTTCAAGCTTGATAAATTTATGTTTATCACCAGTCATGTGGTTGGAGCAACCACTATCTACAACCCACAAGTTTCTTCTTTCTGCATGTAGGGTAGTCTACACAATCAGACTTGATTATGCTTTGTTCTTGTGTTTCTCAACCCAAACCAGTTTCTCTTCTTTCTTTTTGTATGTTGCAACTTCTTGTTTTAGTTTAACTATCGGTTCTTGATCCGGTACTAACTTCTTTGGCTTGGTTGTCCTGAGTTTGCAATGTTTTGAAATGTACCCAAACTTTTGACAATTATAACACTTTATATTGACATTAAAAGATGAATCTTTAAAACTATTGTAGGATACTAGTTGACTTCTCCTACATTCAAAACTCCTATGACCAAATCCATTACACTGATAACAAACAACATCCATACCCCGAAGTGTAGAAAAATATGTTTTTCTTTCAAAACTAACAAGGGCCTTATTCATTAGTCTACAAATGACAACTCCATGTCCGAACTTATTACACTGATAGCAATAACCATGGAAATTGGGTACATACCAGTCTTGTTTCTTTGAACCGTAAAATCTTTGTCTTACCGGATGTCTTCCTCTCATGTTGTTGATTCTGGTGAATCCTTCACTATCCACCTTGGGCTTTCTTTTATGATTTGAATACCGATATGATGTGTGAACCTTTTGCTTTTGAGTATACCGGTTCATAGGATGATTTCTTGTAGCCTCAGCATAGGTCTTCTTGTTGGTATCTTTGCTAACTCTAAAGATTTGCTTCTCTTTACTTTCACTTGAGGAAGCGAATTGTATCTCCTTACCGGATGTGTCTTGGCTATTTGAACATTGTCCTTCCTCAAATCCTAAACCATCGGTGTCTTTTGAATGCCTATGTTTGTTCAACATCTTGTCTAAAGCTTCAGTGTTGCCCTCATACTTTCTCCTCATCTTCAATTCATCCTTGCTCTTTTCTAGCTCCTTTCTGAGCCTTACAATTTCTTCTTCCAAATTTTGCTGCTACTTTTCCTTATTTATCAATTCGGAGGATGTAGCTTCACATATCCTCTTAGCTTCTTCCAACTAGAGTTGTAGATTAGAGATTGTTTTCTTGGAATCCTCCAGAGATTCCTCCAATTGTTCTTGTTCCTTTGCAATAGCATGCTTAACCTTTTTTATTTCTTTTCTTGTCTTACTTAGCTCCTCAAGAGCACTTATGAGCTCACCTTCTAGATCCACTT
The DNA here is from genome assembly GCF_030272615.1 of Cryptomeria japonica. NCBI lineage: Eukaryota > Viridiplantae > Streptophyta > Pinopsida > Cupressales > Cupressaceae > Cryptomeria > Cryptomeria japonica. The sequence goes on along the minus strand of NC_081411.1, from coordinate 415,924,232 downwards.
CAGCTTCAATATCTTCATCTTCCTCATATTCAACAACCAATTCATCCAGTGCCATAAAGAGATTAACTTCTCTTTCATCCTCATGACAATCATCTTTTGATGTACTTTCTTCATCTATGGCATCATCCTCAATGGTATATAGGTTTTTCTACTTCTGGTAGCTTCTTCTTCCTTGTTAGTTTACTTTCTTCTCTTTGTCTTTATCGGAAGATCTGCCAGAGCTCCTTTTCTCATCTCCACTAGTTTCACTATAGGGACATTTTGTAGCAAAGTGTTTTATTTTACCATAGTTGAAGCATTTGAGTGGCAGCTTTCCTTTATACTTACTGGATCTTGTCTTGAGATTTCTAACAAATTTTGCTACCTCTACATCCGAGACTTCACTAGATCCTTTATGAGAAACTTCTTCCTTGCCCTTTTTTTATGGAATTGAAAGCAACCTCTTTCCTTGAAGATCCTTCTCTGGATGTCCTCATCTCATAAGCAATTAAGGAGCCAAATAACTCATCCATTGTGAAGGTTTTCAAATCCTTGGATTCCTCTATAGTAGAGACTTTAGTATCATACTTAGATGTGAGTGATCTAAGTACCTTTTTGACAGTAACTTCATCAGTAACTTCTTCTCCAAGTCCCCTAATGGTGTTCATAGTTTCATCTACCCTATGAAGATAATCTGCAATCTTTTCTTCATCTTTCATCTTCAAGCCTTCAAGTTGACCTCTTAGTGATTTCAGCTTGGCCTCTTTGACTTTTCCATCTCCTTCAAAGAATCTCTGCAATTTATCTTGTCTTCTTGACGGATGAGCAGTGCATAACCTTAACAAACTCATTATCTGACAACCCACTGATAAGTGGGGAATAGACTTTATTGGTCCTATTGATCCTCCCTCTAATGGTAAATCTTATATCCTTGTATGTATTGATTATATTACCAAATGGGTGGAAGTTAGAGCTATGATACATGCTAGGGATAATAAAGTTGTAGAATTCATTTATGAAGAAATTTTTACTAGGTATGGAGTCCCCACGGAGCTAATAATTAATCAAGGGCCACAATTCACTTCTAGTTTAATAACAAACCTAATGAATGATTAATATATTTATCATAAAAAGTCAACTCCATACCATCCCCAACTCAATGGCTAGGCAGAGGTCACAAACAGGGAAATTGAGGCCATTCTCACAAAAATAATAAGTCTCCATAAGATGGACTAGGCATCTAGGTTACCTGAGGCAGTCTGGGCTTGCAGAATAACATGGAAGACAACTATCGACTTCACACCATTTGAGCTACTTTACAGAAAAATAATTGTTCTTCCAATAGAATTTGAATACAAGACTCTACGGACGACCCTTGACTTGGATATAAATATTGCTAAAGCAGAGCAGGAACGTATTATGCAGCTTAATGCCCTTGATGAATATAGAAAGAAATCTCTTCATCATATAGAGATCATCTAGCAACAACAGGCCTAATGGCATGATAAGCATCTCAGAAATAAGAAATTTTCCCCTGGAGATTGGGCGTTGTTATATGACTCTAAATATCAAGATACTCAGGTTAAGTTGCAGACACGTTGGATGGGACCCTATGAAGTTACTGAGGTCTTTGACAATGGTGTTGTGCGACTCACCATAATAGATCTGGTCCATTTCAAGTTGTTGGTAAATGGCCATAGGCTTCACCTTTATCACAAGACTAGTTCTAAACAGGAGTTCCTGCAACAATTCACGGATAATCCAAATTTCAAATTTGCTACGGGAAACTTTGGCGGACTTCCTAGTTCGCCACGTGCTAAATAAGGTTCTATTTTACAACTTCCTAATAAATTTTTCACGTCCACATGGAAATGCTTTCTTCTTTCTTCTTCCTTCATTCCACCTCATCTCTATCTTTCACTTTTTCATCTATCCTCATTTTATTTAATTATTTGGCTCTATTGTTGCATTGCACGCTTATTGGCAACCACATAAACACCAATAATTATTACTTATTATGCATCACAACTTCAGGTATGTGTGCACATATTTTTGTACTTATTACTCTTAATTACATTTAATTTGAGTTTTTTCCTTATCATTACTGAATATCATTTATTTTTCAACCTGCCTGTATTGACATCCCTTCCCATGTGTGGACCCATGTGAAATTTTGGTTGTGGGGAGGGGTTATTTGATGATGTGTTTTTTTTTTGCAAAGTGCGAAGTAGAATTCTTCAAATTTTCACATTAGTCACCTTGCAAAAAAAAATTTATTTTAAGCTATCCTAAGCTTAGAGTCATGCTTTTCCTTTGAAATATCTTTCTTGTCACCCTGTTGTCTTCAGTTTAGACGTGTGATAAATGAAGTGCCATAACTAGCTCCATAATATGTAACGATTGGGGGTGGCAAGTTAAAAAAAATTGTTACGCTTCAGAAGGAAGGGAATCGCCTTGTATTGAGAGAATATTGAGTCTTCAAAAATGGGAGGACCACCAATCAGGCATGAACTAGTAGACCATGAACTTCTTCTTCTAGATGTAGACTGTGAGCCAGTATTTCAAGCAAGTGGGGGGTTGGATTACTTTCTTAAGCTCGACAGTCTTAACAATGTTGTGGCCTATGAGTTTGAATCCACATTTCAAGATGGGGAAGCCATAGTACGAGGGGTTAAAGTAGTAGCCACAAAAGAACACATAGCTGAGATAATCAGACTACTTGCAGTTGGATAAAAATTCTTAGACACCTTTGATGCATGAACAACAAGGGCTGGATTCACACTTTCAAGAGATCCTCCATTAATGGTTACCAGGCAAGGTACAAGTAAGACATCTCTGCTAGAAGAATGGGATCCTAGAGTAGTGTACATTATTAAGTATCTTACCTATGAGGGTTGTCAATCTCTTCTATATGCTATACATTTTAGCTTCTCTCTCATCTCCACCACGAAAGATACATGAATGTTCCAAGTGTTTTGTACCACGTGCTAAATAAGATGTCTATGGAAACACAAAAAGGTAGGGAATAATTTGTGTCCCACCGTTGTTTGATTAAGTTATTGGTAGAGAGAAGTGTACAAGAAACAACCCTCGGTTATCTTGGGATAGTTTTCTTAGAGGAGAACGAATTTAGAATTTACGATCTGTATCTCAACCCAAGACTTCTAGAAAGAAAAGGTAGAGAAAATAAGTTTCAGAAGCCTCCTCTTCAAAAGACCATAATGATCAATCTTTTCTGAAAAAGATGCAGAGAAAATGAAAACCCTAGCACCCTCACCCTCTTCTAAAAAGCAGAAGGAGGAGTCTGTAAAAGTTAAAACACCATTAAAGGAAACATCTAAAGAGTAGGAAGAATTTTTTATGCAAAGGGTGTCTGATCTTCTGCAGTCAAAGCAAAAATAATGCATTCCAAACCCTCTGATTCGCCTTTAAGGCATCTAAGTAACTGTAATTTAGGCAAATCTAAAAGAAAAGTAAAGATAATTCCCAACAAGTGGTTATAGATGTATACACCTAAAAAATGGTCTGAAGATAATTAATTAAACAAGCAATTATTTAATTAATCCCCCTTCCTAATTTAATTGAATTCATTAAGCAATTTGATTAAATTCTCCCTTTCATCTACTTATTAATAAATCTAAGGATTTATTTAATAGGTTCATTTCAATAGTCCCCTTTGATTAATTAATTCAAATTAATTAATCCTCCTCCCACTTCAATTAATTCTTCTAATCTCCTAATTAATTAAAACAAATCAATTTATGAATTGTTGAGAATCAATTAGTCTTTTCATATTATTTGAATTTTTAAATTCAAATTACTCACGTGCCTCCTAACTTCTAATCACCTAACCTAACCATCCCTCTAACCTAACCCATTCCACCTAGCCTTGTGTTTTACCAACCCTATCCTATCTTGCACATCCTAACCTCCTTATTCTAACCTCCTATGGTGTGGATATTTTCTTTTTGAGACACATGGCACTTTGACCACATGTCTCCTCTCTTGGACACTTGCCCTTTTATGAGAAAATATCCTTGACACTTGTCACCACAAAGATGACAAGTGTCTCTTCCTCCAACCTCTTCTCCAACCTCCTCCAATTTCACCCTTGATATCTTCAGACTCAATCTTGACCGTCGATTCCTGCCACCTCAGCTTTGGCCTTGGAATTCCTATAAATATCCCCTATTTTGGAGCAATAAAGATCCCATCTCATTTTCATCTTATGTGTTGGTACTATAGGCATATCCATTCTAGCATATCATTTGAGCATTGTTATTATAGGCATTTGCATCTTAGATCTAGTTTAATTTGATCATTTCCTAGCATAATTGTTGAATCATGTAGCTTAATCAATCTCTTTTCTAGCTTAATTGCATCATCATCATAGCTTAATCATGCATATCATTAGCTTAATTAGTCTCTTGGATCAATCTAGAATAATCAATCTCATCTTTTCACATCATTATCATTTCAAATCCTCCGTCTAGGTGTAGTCAAGTCACTGGGATTGCTTATCCAACTCTGAGAGAAAATCCATACTCGCATCTCTTAGGAGGTGATACGTCGCTTTGTCATGTTTTTATCTTTCTTTTTCTTATGATTTCCTAACCATGCTTGTAATGATCTATTGAGTGTTTTGTGTTGTAGCTGCAGGTATCACACTTCTCATAGAGCACGACAATAGAAAGTGAAATTGAGTAAGATGACAATTCTGTAGGAGAATTGGTAAGGAAGATGTACAATAAACCACTATCCAGAGTTCCAACTCCTCCCTCTCCTCATTATTTTCCACAAGAAAATATATGCACGGAGAAGAAAGAGGGGATAGATCTAACTATTAATCTGAATGTGTTGCTGCAAGATGGTACTCAATTAGGAACTGAAGGGATGGTTGGTTTGGATAATCTTGCAGTCACTGTGGAGCAAATGGCTTCTGCAAGTCAAGAAGAAATAATGATGTGCTTACCAATTCCTCCAACATTCAGGTGGCCAGAATTGTTGTTTCAGATATACCAAACCATTCAAGAGGAACATGAAACCTGGAAATAAGAGAAGGGAAAATTGTAGAATGAAATTAATAGGAAGGATAAGGAAATTTTTAAATTGAAAGCCAATTTGGGAGAGTTCATGGAGTTAGTCCCTCAAATTGCGCAATGTCGGCCTCCACCCAAAGTATATATTATTATACTTAATAGAACTATATCTTTCCTATTAGTTATCAAGGGAGTTTTTTTGTTTATGTTCTTCTCTGCTAACCCCAAGAGAGTTTCTATGTGCATATGAGACTTCAAATTCTATTGATAAAAACTTGCTTTGTGAGTTATATTTGCATAATTATGCAGTTCTAGTTGACACTCATTGGAACCCTCTATTATACGTTGGTGATGTTCAGCTCAAGGCATTCATGTCTTACATCCAGAATCAGAATAGTTGGGGCAATAGTTTAGGCAATACAGGGATCTGGAATTAAGAGCTGAGACATCTGACTCAGACAATGTATTATACCAATGGAATCAAATTTTAAGTGACAACAAGAAAAAAGACCTTATTTTGACAAAAAGGGAACAAGTGTATAGAGAATATGAAGCAAGGCTAAGACTTCAGCATGCATGGTGTTTGGATACCTTGCTTAATGATGGAACAGGCTACCAAATGAGTTAAAGCAGCAAGAACCACACTCTCTGCAAAACTACCATGCAATGTTTAAAAGGGAAATTAGGTACATCCAGTTGGGAAGATCATTGCAGGAAAGGTGGATTCCTCTCACATTTTACCCTCCACTTTTACTATACCCTGTTCCAAATTGGAAGAACCTTCAGACATATGACAAAGAAGCTGAGGATACCCGTTGGAAAGAAATAGAATAAAATCAGGGTTTTTACTTGGATCTATATGTTTAGGCTATAGGGGAGATAGGGGTGACAGATTTTAGAAATGAAATATTTCAGGAACATGAAAATGCTTGAGAACAAGCATTAGTTAGGTTGGGGGGAAATGACGAGTCATCTTTTTGGCTATTTTATATGAACTTTATATTATGGTAGATTTTTCATTTTGTGACTCAGACATTATGGTTGAGATAGATATAATCTTTTTTTGTGTTTAACCTATGAACTTTACTACCTATTAAACAACCTTATAAATGATATATGAAATCCATTTTAATGATAAGGGAATGCTTGATTAAATGTTGATTAAAAGTAGTATTGTTCAAATATATGTTTTTGATTAAGTAAAAACAGGTTTTAGGGGACCTGCAACCCTATTACAATTCAAAAGATAAGCAATAAAGAGACGAAACAAAACAGCTGCAAACACCGGCACAAAAACCAGCAACAAAGAAAAAGATAACAAGAAGCCAACAAGAAGTTGGCTCCAAACCTAGCATTACAAATTACTTGAAAACTTTAATAGATTCCTCAACATTTTGAACCAAGAGCATCATCGCCTTGGCCGCTTCCCTTGGGTCATTGTTTTCCTCTCTCAGATGGCTATCTTTCGTATTGATCTCCATCCCAGTAGTGTTTTGCCTTGTTTTGTGCCTGGGAGTCTGGTGGGTGGTGCTGGAAGTTGGAATATCATCAATAACAACCAGATTCTTTTCCTGATTTTTCCTTTCTAGATGATCCACCAAAGCATTCATGTTCTGTGATGAGACTTTGAGGACCTGGAGACTATGGTTCATGAATTTTTTTAGAGCCTTCTCAGTACGGTCGACCTTGGAGTTGATGTTGTCTTTATCCTCTTCAGCCTGTTCTTTCAAGGTTCTTATAACATCCTCTAGGTGTTTCAAATCCCCTTTGATCAAATCCTTTTCCAGCCAATCCTCCATCTCGATTTCCTCTTTAGCTTCACTGGTTTCCATCTCATCATTCTTTTTCCCATCGTCCTTAATCAGCTTATTAATCTTGTTGTCCAATTCCCTCTATTTACTTTGCATGCTGGTAATGTTGTCGACAACCCATTTCTGGAAGTTGAAGGTCTCTAGAGCACAGTTACAGGCAATATTTAGGATGGTGTTGTTAGGATTGTCATCCTCCTTAAAATTCAGAGCCACATTCCTGCTGTCCGATCCCATAGGGTTAGAGTGAGGGTTTTTTAGATTTACCCCCTTCATCCTCTTCACCAATGTTCGCATCCTTTTCATACTCCATATCATTTTCAGATTCCTTACCCTTTTCCTCCTCCACATCACAGTGCACCTCCATGTCCGCATTATCTGTGTCAGCTTTCCTTTTTTTGTGGGTAGAAGCGCTAAGCTGTTTTGAATCTGAATCCAAATCTTTGCTGCTCTCAGAAATATGTGCATTCATGATCAGAGGGTCATCTTTGGCCACCCTAGTCTTGTCCTTCAGATGTTCATAGATGAGCAATATAAGCCCCTGATGGGCTATAGGGTAGGAGTTTGGCTTTTTAGCGTGGTCAGCAAGACTCTCATTCAGAGAGGACGCTAAATAAAAAGGTAGGGAAATTTTGGCCCCATGACGGAAGTGATTCAAAATAGCAAAGTGATAGTTATAAATTTTTGTAAATCTATCGTCAACAATTAAATACTCCATTAAAACCCTTAAAACTTTTTGCCAAAAGGGCTTTACCTGCTGAGGAATGTAATAGGAAATGTTGTCTTTCTTCACAAGTTGTCCCTTCTCATCCTTCGATTTCGGGAAGATTTTGAACACCTCAAATATATGTTGTGTGTTAACTTCTATATATACAGCAGGAGGAAAGACCAAGTCAACAAAGGAAATTTGTTGTTGATTCGATGCAATCTTGATCAAATAGAACTATTGAACTAGTCAAGCCAACAACTGATAACTATCATAAAACTCCTAGTTGCCGTTGATGCAATTGTTGGTTCAAAACATGTCAGTTTGTTGAGGAAATCTAGAGGAAACCTTGGCCTATATTTGTGCATGAGACTGAGTCCTTGGTTAGAATCTTTGAGTTGACTGTCATGCAGCCACAAAAACTCTATTTTGTGATTGTTCTTGCAACCAAAAGAAAGTAGAGTTTATGGTTACTAGGTGGTTAGTTCATTTTCTGCATAAAGTTATAAGTTTCATATTAAGTAGATTAAGTTGATATCAGAAGAACCAACTTTAGAATTCAGTGCTTTCCATCAATTTCTTATTTAGTTGCTTCAAGCTTAAGTTAAGTGTCCCTTATGAGTTTCTTAGTGCATATATAGTGCAGACCTATTTCAAGTATATGTTCTTAGGTTGACAAGTGAATGGATTTCTGATTAATGAATTAGTAGTCGAATGATGCAGAGAATTGAACCTTTCGGTCAAGAAAATGTGTCTTATTTACTAGGGCATTATTAGGAACCAATAGAAGGATTAACATATTATAATTGATTAAAGTGGGATAGGCCCAAGCCTTTACATAACCACCACGTAAGCACACAAAAGGAGGAAATCTTGAGCAATGAGACCACCAAGACCAAAAGACCCAAAAAAGGACAAACCCTTTTTTGACATGATGCTTTTTCCCAAAGCACCTAACCAACGAGACCATAGGCCCACACTAAAATCACATAATCAGAACAAGGGGGTTTAAGATAGCACCTCGAACCAACTTCCAAACAAAACCCTTACACTGAAAACAAAACATTCGAAGAAATGGAAAACAATTAACATGTTTTGAAAGGCTTTCCGCAACCTTTAGTATAGAATCTTTTCTCATACCATTTAATGTTTTCTTGTATAAAAAGTTCAATAGTAGTAGCATTGTAGTTAGATTGATGCCCATTAGATAAAAAAATTGGCAAGCTATTAGTTCTTCCACTTGATATTTCAATGGGGTCCCTCTCATATCAAAATAGAAGTAGTATAAATTTGTCATTTTTTTTTATTTGAATATGATTCAATTCTGCCTGTTGTTTGTACCCAATATATAACATATATAATATTACCATATCAAAATTTTAAAATCTAGAGGATTCTGTGATGGTTTATGAAGTGGATGAACTATCTGCAATTAGATTTGAACCTTTGTCTACCATGTTTCATCGCTTCTCTATTTAGGTACCTTTCTATCATTCTATAACGTCTTCCATTACGATTGTGTTTTCTTCATTCACTTCGCACTTCTGCAAGCCTGGTTAAGTTTATTTTGTATCTTGTAATTAAGTTTATTTTGTATCTTGTAACGTCTTTGTTATTTTTTAATTATGCCTTTGTTCACTAGCTTCACTTGCTATCTTTAGTTACGTATCTCACCTTTTTTTTCCAAATCTTTATGCGTGTAAAAGATTCCATTTTCTTTAAAGTTAAAATTTAAAATTTCAAGCTTTTAATTTAACTTGCATTTACGTACAATTTTTTACAAGAACTAGCTATGTCTTTCATTTTTAAAAAAAAATGTATAACACGAAGATTAATGAACCGTTTTAGAACCAGATTAACAGCGTCCATTTTTTTCATATCTATTTCATTATTTTTTAACTCTCAGATTTTTTTTAATTAAAAGAAGCTTTCAACAATTCTCTCTATAATTAAATTTCAATTTACTTAGATGAAAGTTAAAAGTTTTTTTTTTTTAAAGTTGTGTTTAAGTTTCTTAATATAAAGTTTTAATTTAAACTTTTGAGTTAAGTTTATATTTTCTATTAAAGTTTTTTAGAAAAACAAATATGATTTAAAGTTTTAAATTTAAACAAAATATTTTAAATTATTGTATTTATCTTTTAAAAGATTTGATTTTTTTAAAAAATAAATTTCATTTATTCTTAAAGTTTTTTTAAGTCATTTAAACAAAGGGGTAATTTTTTTTCATTTTCCAACTAACATATTTTTCAAAATTTTGAATAATGTCTATTTTTAAGAAGCAAAAGATATGTACCATATGAACGACCCAAGCAAATAAAGTCATTACTAATGCTAAATTATAATTTGTTCAAGCATTATGAGATTTCTCACAATATTGCCTTGATGAGTATTATTATTGATGTCGATGTTTAGCATGAAATGCTAACAATTTTTCTTGATGTAAAAATCTAATATGGTATTATACCATCTATTTGTATACATAACGATGCATGTTCTGGTAAGATGTGTAGGGAGCCCTTTCTTCAAGGTTAACCATGAAGGGCAACTCAATTGCACCTCATTCATAGTAACCTCTTGGGACCCATGGAGAATACCTCTATCCAGAGCATGGTATGCACTTACATTTGGTGATGATTATGAACTTGGATCTTTTCTTCATAGAAAGGATCAAGTTCTTGAATTTTCTTTTGTTGGATGTCTCATTTCTATTGGAAGGCAATCTAGTTTTAAACTCATAGTTCTTGCAACTGATTACGATAAGGCATATGTTAATAATGTTTTCAATGGTTCTATATAATCATTTGGTGTTAATCTTGAGCTATCCACTCCCTACATAGCTCAAAAAAATGGTGTAGCAGAAAGGAAGGATATAGTGTTGGTTTAGTTTCTAGATTTATGTTTAAACCTCAACAAACTCATTTCAAAGTTGCAAAAAGAGTTTTGAGGTTTGTTAAAGGTACTATTAATGTTGGCTTATTTTATGATGCAAATTGTGCTTTTAATTTAAAAGGATATACTGATTCAAATCTAGAAGGAGATCCCAATGATGGGAAATCTAACTTGTGGATATTTTTTTTTGTTGGTTCAAGTGTAATTTCTTGGAATAGTAAAAAAACAACAATCTACTTCTCTTGGTTCCACATAAGTTGAGTATAAAGCTTGTACTAATGCATCTTAAGAAGCTCTTTGGTTACAAAGATTACTTGAAGAATTGGGGCTACCTCTTGCTCACTTCATTTTAGAGCAAATTGAAAACAAGAAAATTTCTCTTTTGTATTGTAACAATGAAGATCAAGTTGTAGACATTCTCATCAAAGCTACTTTGTAAAGAGAAGTTCCAATTTCATTATAAAAATCTTGATTTGTAACCGATTGAATGGTTTGATGTAAACTCCCCAAGTAAAGCTTAAGGGGGGTTGTTAGGAATTAATCTTTACCTTGTAAAGTTACTTTCCTTTTCCTTTTTACTTGTAGGAATATTCCTAAGGAATCCATACAAATCCTTTGTCTTATTTGAGTTCTCACAACTCATTTTGTTTATTCCAAATATGTGGAATATTAAAATCCCTGCTTATGAGGACTGTGACACTTTGGACACACATAGAATGATAGATGACATCCTTAGACTTGGGAGTTATATTTGCAACTCCTCTCTCACCTCTATATATTGAAGCACCTCTCTCATTTCTTCCATGGAAGCATTTCTATGCTAAGCTCATTCTCTATTTCTCTTCATAATCATGGGGTTTTTTTCTTTGTTTTTCTCCCCTTACAAATCTAGTGTCTCCTTCTTGGATTATGGTGTGCTTGCTCTTGGTTTTGGCTTCTCATTTTTATTGTAAAATTCTACCTTCAAACAATTTCTCATTGATTAGTTCTTTCTTGGTACTTCATGTTATTCTTCTTTCAAGGACCATTGTGAATAGTGATAGACACAAACAAGGATGGAGACCACAAAAATTGGTTTTGAAAGGCACCTAGAAACCTTATAACAGTTGAATCACCTAGCCATTCCAAATATTAAACATCAGAGAATGGACTAGAACAATAAAGTCTAGAGGGTTTTGAAAGGTGTCCCTAAATCTTTTATTGGCAAAAAATCCTACAAACAAAGCTTTATGGACCACCTTAACAGGTCCATAGACAACAATATTCATAGTCACTGCAGAACAACCAACACCAAAAGAGGTGTCATAATCCTCTGAATCACGCTCAACGGAACCTCCAAACTCCAAAAATTCTATTTGTAGAGGACTAGGAATAGGGGAAGTAGTAGAAAGCACCAAGTTGTCCAAACAATAGGAGTGAATATAAATGGAAATCTCCAAGAGAGAAATAGAAACCTTCATCCATCACTGTAAATGAGAACGAGATCTACCCAACTAAGTAGCCTCCACCTCTAGAGGAGGCTCAAAAGGAAACATGGGGATCAACAATATAGGAACCTCCACTAAGATGGGACATCTACCCACCACATCCAAATCCACCACCAGAGCCACCCCAATAGGAATAGTAGGAAATATCATTATCAAAAGCCAATGTCATTACCATTGAGTTTGGAAATCAATGAGGACATGTTCTCTAGCATCATAGAATTTTTTTCTCATGTATTGATGACAAGTTGTTGGTTTATGAGAAGGAAAATGAAGACAACCATGCTTTTCAAAATGAAGAAGTTAACATACACAAGGTTGTTGGTCAAGATGAACATGATGTCAAATTAGAACTCCTAATTCAAGAAGAGAGTTGTCATAAAGCCAAAATCAATCCTCTCATGCTAGAAGTAAAGAGGATATTGAATAAGAGTTTGGGATGACTTAGAGAGGTTTTTCTTATATTTGGATGCTAAACTAGCATCTTTTACAAAGAAAAATCATTAGAAATGAGAGAAAAGTGCAAAAAATTATGTGTTTCTATCAAATCAGTCACACGAAATGGAGTTTACAAATCAAGAAGAGGATAAAGTTCAACAACCGATCAACACCAAGAAAATAAGGAGGGTTCAAATTTTTTCTCTTTTACAAGGACACATCAGATATCTAGCTGAGATGGAGGCAAATAAAGTGTCACAACTTATGTTTGCACCCAAGTATAAAGTTACAATTGAACCCACACGAGTAGTGGAGTTGTCTTGGGTCGTGGGTTTGCTCCCCATTGGTCTTGACTTTGAATCTAAGGCTTGGGCCTACTTTAATGCGCATGGTTTATGGGTGATTGTGTGCATCCTCGAGGAATTAGTCTTGCCTCAACTTGCCCCTTCCTAGCCCCAATCTAGTAGTAATTAAAACCAAGGCAACAAAATTTGAGCAATAGGCTAGGTTGTGGTGATACCCTTGAGTTACCCAAAAAAAGATACAATTGAAGATGAATCCAAATTTTCAATTGAGTTGAAGGAGAATGGTTTCATCTCTTTTATCCACTTCAAAATAAGAATATATATTATTAATTTATGAAGTAGTGAGTGAGTGTACTGACACCTTTCCAACAATATTGTAGTTGTTTGTTACATTCCTACTGATATTGCAACTCTTTTTTGTTGCAAATAAGCACGTGAAGCATTGTAAGTTGCTGAGAAAATGTAGACATTTCACAAAACCAATGAATGGTTTTTTGTTTAGGTCATGTTTATTGGTTAGTGTAGGTTAGGATAGGTTTTTCATTAAATAAGTGCTCTTGCATAATGCCTTATATGCCATTTCATTTAATTGTTGAAGCATAGTTAGTTAGGTGTTGCCTGGTAAAGTTGTTTCCCCATTTTTTCTTATTTAAATGACTCTTTCAGAGGTGTTCACAACTAGTTGGTTGGTAATAATTCAAGGTCACTTATTTTTCAAGGTTGTGAATCAGTCATGTCTTCAATTTGAAAGAGAGTATTTCCATATGTTGTCAAAAAAAAATCCATTAGGTAGCTGGGTCTTTATGGAATCAAAAGTGTTTTTGATTATGGTAAAAAATAGTTTTGAAGGGACCTAAAACCCTTTAAAAATGGTTAGAACCAAGATAAATTATGAAGACCATTACAGAAAAACTAAATGCTGCCAAAGGATAAAATCAAAGAACAAGGCATCCCAATGCCAGCAAAAAACCTGCAAAAAACTAGACAAGGATGAAAGAAGATTAAGCCAAAGTCTTTAAAGTCTCAGTGACCTCTGCCTCCAACTGATTCATTATCTGAGCAACTTTCTTGAAATCCTGGATCTCCTACAAGGGTATTTCCTCCTTCCTCTTTATATTAGCCTGAGTTCTCTTGCTAGGACCCAATGACTCTTCGTTGTCTTTTTCCTTCTCAAGATCCAACTCCACCACCAAGCTACCTTTGTAACCTTAGTCCTTATTAATAACCATGGTGTTCATGCTCTCGACTATGGTCTTGATAACACTATGATTCTGAGACATGATCGAATGGAGAGAATCTTTTATGCTTTTAATTTTCTTCTCAAAAGCCGCAATCTTATTCTCATGGTCTTTTTTCAGAGTATCTAGAGCTTCAACAGTTTTGGTGAGACACTTAATAACTTAAAATTTTTCTTCCTCAATCTAGAGATCATTGCCTCTAGTGCCCTGTCTACCATGAGAGCCCTCACTACCAATATCAAACATTTCCAAATTAATGCCAATAGCCCTTTGTGTAATGTTCGAGTTCTTTATCTCGTGAAATGCCCACTTCATGATGTGAAAAGTGTCCACCACCCCATTTCTTTCAATTTCTAAAATATCATTGGGGTACTCTTCATCCAGGTTGTAAAGGGAAGAATTTGGGTTCAACTGAAGGGGAAAACGAGGCCTATTCTCCCTGTTTATGGAAGGATAAGAATTGAATGAGTACAGGGGAGAATGGGAAATTTGGTTAGCATTATTCAGGGAGGGAGCCTCAAATTTGAGAGATTTACCCTTTGACAAAGGGCGACCCTTATACATCTTTTTGACTTCTTTAGTTCCAAGGCTAGAAGGAAGGACAATCTTTGGGTCTTTAACCTTCCCCTTCCCAGCATGAGAGGGATTAACTAGCTTGGATCTAGTTTTATTTTTCTCCGGAGGGACAAAGAAATCATCCTTCATGTCCGTGTTCCAATCAGCATCATTGGAACTGTGGGTATCCGACTCCACATCCTCCAAAATTGAAATGAGGGGGTAGTTGGGCTTGGCAGATTTAGCTTTAAAATACTCATGGATTAAAACTAGCAAACCCTCATGAAGAATAGGATTAACCATAGGGTTATTTTTATACTCATAAATACTAGCATTGAGGGAAGACAAGAGATAGAAGGGGAAGGAAACCCTAACCTGGTGTCTGAAATGATTTAACAGAACAAAATGGTGTCCAAAAACCCTCAAGAATAGATCATCCATCGTGACATATTCCATAATCACCTTTAGCATCTCCCTCCATAGAGGCTTGATCATATCTACATCATAACAACTTTTATTTTTCTTTACCATTAATTTCCTCTCTTTATTAGTTTTTGAGAATTTCTTCACTGTTGATTCAAAGTATTTTGTCTCTGTAAAACTTGAGACCCTTAGCGGGGCGACCAATGATTTATGCAATCAAGTTCTTATCCACCACCACAGTCCTCCCAAATAGATTAATTTTACCGTCATTTCATCCTCTGAAAAATATTTTAGTCACTTTTGGATCCCATCTGTGCAATTTATCAATGTAGGGCGTAAAATTCCCCTTCTCTAGAATTTTCCAAATGGTCTGGCTAGCCCTTAGCCCTTCATAGTCCTTGGGCTCAACTTGACGCATTTCTCCTCCCATTTGAACATAAGCAGAGTCCTTAAGAATAGAGTGGGGAAGCAAAGATAAAAACCAAATGGATTCCCCAAGACTAGAGTGGTTTTGCACAAAAAACAGGCAAGTTAAAAACCAAACAAGCTTACAATATACCCAAAAAGCATGTGAAAAATAATGGAACAAACTACCTCTTAGCTCGCCACCACAACCATCATGAATAGTAATTATGGCTCTACCCATTACAAAAATTAGCATCAAGACATGATACCTCCATGTATCCCATGTGATCTATCATATGCAAGAAGGACTTTGACATCATTATCCAAGCTGTCTTCTATGGTCCATGTCATCCTTCCCTTAGTAGTCACCCCCTTATTGGCAAACAAGTCTACCACCATGTTGGATTACCTATAAGCATGGGAGATAAAACATTCATCAAAAGAGAGGATTATTTCTTTTGATAAATTAATCAAACTCTGAATGGTCCATGAGGCCTTTTTGTTCCCCTTAAGACATTGGATGATATTATTGGAATCTCCTTCAATCCAAACTTTTTTACCATTAATTTGATGGGCCAACATTAAGGTCTGATAGGCCCCGATGGCTTCATCAAGTTGGTTGGTCTGGTTACCCAATGGGAATGTCACCACTGAAATGAACCTACCATTCTCATCTCTAATCACTCCCCCACACCCATTCAGCCCAAGATTTCCTTTGGTCACCCCATCAAAATTGATTTTTAACCATCACTTAAGAGGAAATCTCCAAAACACACCCTCTGGAATTTTTAGTTGGCCTCAATGCTTTAGAAATATATCTCTTTAATTGTAATTCTTTCGAAACCACATGATCATAGGCTTGACAGTCTTGTTTCTCCTCTCTCTTTAATTCATTATCCAAGATGTTCATATTCTATCCTATGGCCCTTATGATTTTTCTAAAAACCATATCTGATGGAAGAGAAACATCCTATAAAATTATGTTATTTCTCTCTTTCCATATACCCCATGCAACATGAGGGAACACAAAAGACCACAATAAATGAATCATCTGATTAGTCAAGGACGCTTTCCACTGACAAAAAAATGTCAAGAATAGACTCAAGGAAGACCCAATATAAATTACACCTCTTTAAAACCTAATCCCAAATATCCCTAGCATAGGAGCAATGGAGAGAAATATGAGAGGGATATTCTACTTTGGCCATACAAAGGAAACATATGCTTGGCATCGAAAAACCTCTTTTACATTAGTTGTCCAGAGTAAGCAGCTTGTTCTGAAGCAAAATCCAAAACAAGATGTTAATCTTAGGAATAAGGTTTCTCTCCCAAGCCTTAGCCCAAAGAGGAGGGGGGAGATATAGATTGGGACAAAAGAGAGATAGCGAAGGAGACAAAAAAAACCTAGAAGGAGTCAATCTCCAAACTAAGCAGTCCTCCACACCAAAAGGAACCAAGGAAGTATAATTGAGGGAAATAATAAGCACTGAAGAGAGTCATTAACAAGACCAAGATTAACCCATTGTCTCTCCTTCTAGTAATCACCAACAAACTGACCAAACCTTGTCTTGCATTCCCCAATAAAAGGACTAAAAGAAGCACAAGTGCAAAGAGGTTCCTAAAAAAGCCAAGGATCTTCCCAAAATAAGGCTTTTCTACCATTCCTAATTCTCCAACTTGCACCCCTCACAACAACCTCCTTGGATTTAATAACATCATTCCATAAGGATGATCCCATCGAGAGATTGTAGGAGTGGAGAAAATCTTTTAGAGAGCCAACATTGTGCAAGTATTTGTTGTGCCAAATTGAATTCCACTCCCTAAAATCAGAATAGGATCTCCAAATCTATTTGTCGAGGAAAGCTAAGTTGAATGTTTTGATATTCCTTAGACCAAGACCTCCCAATTTCTTCGGTCTGTAAACGGTCTCCCAAGCAATAAGTGGGATTCTTTTTCTTTCCTCAACACCAGACTACAAGAAGCATTTTTTAATCTTCTCAATGATATTTGTAAACTTAGAGAGAATTTTAAATAAACTGAGAGCATAAACTAGAAATTTTTGGAGCGACGATTTTAGAAGCCGAATCTTTCCCAATTGACTGAGGAGGACACCCTTCCAATTGGTCAATTTCCTATTAAACTTGTCAATAAGAAAAGTTTGAAAGTTATCATTGGGTTTAGAACACAAAGGGAGACCAAGATAGGTAGAGGGAAGAGCGCTAATTTGAAAACCAAGGATGGAGGCAATCCTCAACTGCCTATCATTAGGAGTGTTGAAAAAAAATAGCGCACTCTTCCTCAAATTAACTTTTTGACCTCATGCCTTCTCATACAAATCCAAAGTTAATTTGAAATCTCTAGCTTCTCCTAAGAATGAACTCCCCATCAGAATTGTATCTTTGACCAACTATCGATGAGAGAAGACCAAAGAAACAAAGGAAGGTTTAAGGCCTTTTAGACTACCATCATTCACTAGCTTCTACATATACCTTCCTAGACAATCTACCATCAAAATAAAGAGAAATGGGGAAATTTTGTCTCCTTGTCTAATTCCCCTGGAAGTCTTAAGTAAATGCGAGGGAGAACCATTAAAAATAACAACCAAAGAAGATGAAGAGATGAAATACCAAATAAGATGAAGAACTCTCTCAGAAAATCCAAAATCCTAACTTTAATTAAGAAAGTCCATTCCACTCTATCATAGGCTTTGGACAGATCAAGCTTAAACAATAAATCTTGCTTTTTAGAAACTTCCAAAGAATGGATATTATCATGCATCATAATGATGGAATCAAGGATCTACCTCCCAGGAACAAAACCACTCTATTGGGGTGAAATTAAAGCTAGGAGAGCAACCAACAATCTAGAAGTCAGGACTTTGGAAATGATTTTGTAGAAAGAATTATAGAGACTGGTGGGCCTGAAGGCATCCAAAACATCTTCTCTTGGGACTTTGGGAATGAGAACAATAAAAGTGAAATTTATTTCCTTAAGAATGTTCCTTGACCCAAAGCATTCCTTAACTCCACTGACAACATCCTTAGCTACATTATCCCAAAAAACTTGAAGGAAGAACATTGGAAAACAATCTAGTCTAGGGGCTTTATTACCTTTAAAGAAGAGCATTTATTTCTTAACTTCATTTGAAAAAGGAATAGTTGATAAGATTTTGTTCTAATTTGCATTCAAAATTTTGGGAATGACTTCAATGAAATGTTGTTGCGTAATCTCATCAAGACCACTTTCAGAAGAAAGAAGATTGTTGAAGAAGAGGACAACTTCTCTTCTGATATCTTCCTCCTTATCAATCTTGGTGACATCTTTAAAAACATGTGATATCCTGTTAGTCGTCTTATGTTTTAGTATTGTCATGTGGAAGAAATAGGTATTCCTATCTCCTAAGAAAAGCCATAGGATTCTAGACTTTTGTTTCCAAAATTATTCCTATTTTGAGATCATATCACTATATTGTTGGCTTGATGATGATTGTAATGAATTCATCATATGTTGTCATTGATGAAACACATGCACACATATATGTTTATACTATCTACCGGTATGACTTCAAGTTGTTTATACTATAACCAGTATACTATAGGTTTATTTCTAATCGGCATTTGGTGACAACCGGTATATGCATGGAGATAACCACTTGGTTATACTTGTCTCAGCATCAACATGAGGATCTAGCGGAGACTATCTCAGAAGCATCAAGGACAAGCAGTTTAACTCTAACCGGTATTTGTATATTGTGTGATGAGTTACCACCACTGACAAGTTTGGTGGTATTTTTGTGATGAGTTATGATCACTTGATCAGATACACTGCACCTAGGAAATTGTGTTATGATTTCTTGAGGTCGACATGAAATCTAAATGTCTATTTATTGACATCACAATGAATTATTTTGGATGAGCAAAAGTGATATGTTATGTGCAAAGGTAAAAGTGTTAAGTTGCAGAATATGTTGAGAAGCAGTGTTAAATACGCTAAAAAAGGATCTGATCAAGCAAGTATTGTTCTACATAGACAGATCAAACAAATCATGTTGACTTTTAACAATTACAACAGAATTAAAATCCCCTAACCGGGTAAGCTCTAACAAGCTTCATTGTTCAAATCCTCTAACAGGGTGATCCATTAGTTTGGATTTAGAAATCCTCTACCGAGGTTACTCCTTATAGGTTAGTACCTTTTATAGGGTATAGCTTTTAATCAAGCTTTGGGATCTCTAACAAGATTCACTCCTAGCAGAGCACTTTGTAGACCTTAACCGGCTAGTTATGTATTACTACAGATAGTTAAATTGTGAGTTCCATCTCACCGTGGTTTTTACCTATTTGGGTTTTCCATGTACAAACGCTTGTGTTATGGTGGATGTTTTACTTATTGTGGATTTTGTTATATCATTTTGGATTTCATGCATTGTGTTTAAAAGTTTGTTAAGTTCATCTAGCGGTTAGTATTTGAAGTATTTTTATTTTTGAAGTCACTGATTCACCCCCCTTTCTCAGTGATTTTCAAGTCCATCAATTGGTACCAGAGCCTAACTTATTTGAAGCCTAATCTCTTAGAAGGGAGCATTGAAACCACTATGATGGACATGAGCTATTTTGAGATGGATAGAGGGCTTGAAGCTAGTATAAATGAGCTTGAAAACCTTAGAGACAAACTGAAAGCTTCACAAGTCAAAAGAAGAGAGCTAACTGAACAAATGTTGGAAATATCTGATAACAATTCTTCAGATGAGGCCAATATTGATGCTTTAGCTAAGGAAGTTGAAAATTTAAATGGTGAGAAACTAAATCTAAGGAGAGAGTTAGAAGGTTTAACTATCTGCATGAGTTAGGAACTAGAAGCCATAAGAATAGCTAAAGATCTTATCAAGGAAAGAGATCAAGAGATTGTCAAGATCAAGCGGGAAAATGTCACTATGCATGAGCATTCAGTTTCTGAAAGAGAAGAAAAAGGGAATTTACAACTATATCTTGAACTAGCATCATCTCTGAGAGAGAACCTATCAAAACATAATGAAGATCTCACTAGGCAGCTCACTGAAGCAAATGAGAAAATGGAAAAGTTCAACAAGATTTCTACCTTGCTAGATGAACAAATTCAATCACAAATGATGAAAGGTGATACCTCCAAACTTGGTTTTAACACTTCTGAGAAAGGAGGATCATCTGGTACAAAGATCAACACTCTTAAGAACAAATCTAATCCTAAGATCAAGAAACCTACCGGTAAGAAGGTCTTTAAACCTGTTTATTTTGTTTGCCACAAACCTAGTCACACTGCAAATGTTTGTAAAGACAAACCTAATAGAAATGCAAGCTACAATACTAATGCTAGGTATGTGTCCAAGAAATTTGAAGTTCATTGCTTCACATGTAGAATGTATGGACATAGATCAGTTGAATGTAGATATGGAGAAAATAACCTTGTACCGCATATGCATCCAAGACCAAATGGCAACTGGATGAGGAATTTTGATAACCGGGTCAATATGAACTGGCAAAGACCCTACGGAAACCAGTTTAGTCTATTTGAGATGGAAAAGGTAACAAATGTCATATGCACCATTTGTAACAAATTTGGTCATGTGGCTATGAATTGCAGAAGAAGAACTAGGAGAGGTAATGCAGGACCTTGGAAATCAACTGGTATGGCCTACTATCACTGTAACAAACTGGGACACTTGGCAAAATTCTGTAGATCCAGGAAGAGCAAACTGGTCAACCCTTCTGAAGACCAGAAAGGAAAGCAAAAGGTAAATGTTGAAGAAACAAGAGAAGAAATTAATCAAACTTGGAAGAAGTAGAGTGATGATTCACCCAGAGAACAAGCTATTCCTTCACCCAACGAAGAGAATCCTACATCGGTGAATTAAGCCTTTTTGTATGGCTAAGGGGGGCATAACGGTAAATCCACCTTCGGATCCCTTGAAGTAAATATGTGGTAAGAGAATTTGAAAGCATGAAATTTTGATAACTTTTTGTCATTTAGCTATCAACCAGTTTTTCCTTGAGCGGTGTAATTAGGGTTTGTAACCCTAATGGGAGAGCATTTATTGTAGTAGGTAAAAAGGATAAAAGTGAGTTTTCACTTTGTTATTTTTACCCTAATGCATTCGGTAAAGAAATTTTGAGCATTTGCAGAGCTAAGTAAAGATTATTAGCTGATTTCAGTCGAAGTTACATTGAGATTTGAGTATTTAAGTTGATTTGAAGGTTGGAGAAGACATAAGTGGTGTGCACTTGGGCATACAACCAGTAAATGAGGCAGCGCGTGAAATAAGGTATTTCTTGATAATCTTGCTTTGTAATCTAGTTTATCTGGAATGACATCATCTTCTAAGACAATAGGAAAATTGATGATCACATCAGAACCTATGGAAGTTGTAAGAGAAGAAAAGATTGTGTCTTATAATGCTTTGTCACAAGTTCCTAGTGGTGTCATAGTAAAAAGAGATTTGTCTAGCTACATTGACTACCAAATTAAGGATTAAGGGTCACTATCAATATATTCTCAGTTGAAATCACTTTGTGATGAAAACGGAAAAATTCAAACAGAGTATATTAGGGTTTTCAAGAAAGGTTTTCATAACGCAGCTTACTTCCTTGAAGATTTTGAAGAAGAGCATATCCAAATTATCTTGAGTAGAGTTCATGGGGAGAACATGTACATAGAGAGGACTCATACCATAACCAAGGAAGCCATTTAGGCCGAAGTTGGTTTTCACTCAACCGGTGAAGTACCTCAGTTGAGATGCATTTTAAAAGATATAGTAAATACCCTAACCGGTTCAACCTCTAATGGTCATGCCTTCTCTATTAACAATATCAAAGACCCAACAGTAAAATTAGTAGCTATGGTCATAGGCTACCAGTTATTCTACTATAGCAGAATGAATAGTGTTCCATCAACAGCAGTGCATACTGCTTACAGGATGATAGCTAAAAAATGAAGATTATGACCTCTGTGAGGCCATAAGAAGACAATTGTTTTTAAATCTACAATATATCAATAATGACAATGGCCTAAAGTTTAAATATGGACAATTATTGATCAGGTTATTCTTTTATTTTCAGAATTTCCCACTAAGAATCGAAGATCTTGAATGGTCTAAGGATCTACCGGTATTCGCCCAGATCAAGAACAACATCAAGGTTGTAAGGAATACTTATTCTGCTGCTATGAACAAATACTTCAATGAATTTTAGAAGAAGATGAGCAGGAGAGTAAGATTGCTTGAGGATGTGGTAAAACAATTTTCCAAAGACATTGTTTTCACAATTACCACTAATTTTTATTTAATGGAGGCAATTGAGCCTAGAGAGGAAGAAATGGAAGATATGAGTTATGAGGTTAACTATGACTTATTGATTGGCTATGCCAATAACTTGCTGGCATCTCTAGTAGATAAAAAGAAGGCAAAATTAAGTTCAGTGAAAGAATATAATGCACAAACTGAAACAAGTATTGTTCCAACCACAAGCGGTAAGTTAAGAAAAAGTAAGTTGAGGATGCACCTTCGGTGATGAAAAGTACTAGAATGACATGAAGTGTCCAAAAAAAAAAGGAACCAGAACCTAAGGTGTATATGAAAAAGGAGACAAAGAAAAGAGGTTGGAAGTTAATTCTTCAAGAAGAATCTGAAGGAACTGACACTGAAGAAGAACCTAGGAATATGAAAGCGATCGAGAGAGTAGCAAAGTCAGTGAAAAATGTGCCAAAGGCAACTGTGCCTATTGTTAATGCATAGATAGCTTCGATAAGATAAATGATTGAATGAGAGATAAATGAAGTCTCTCATTCAATCATTTATCATATCGATTATTAAAATAAATAAACTCAAGCATTCAATTGATAAACATTCTTTATTTATGATGATTAACTGTTCATTATAATAGTATCCCGATTTGATAATCTATTTGTATTCACTGATTGACAAATCGAGTTAACCATTGCAAATATGACTTAATGATTATCATTTAGACTATCGATTTGTATCGATATTAGTTTATGTTTGCACCGATTAAATATTGGGTGGTATATTAAACTCACACCGATTGATATCGAGTGTTGAGGATAGTGTTCGAAGTATTAATCATACACCGTTTGGCATACACCGATAATTATCGGGTGTAGAATATACACCAGTTGGTTCATAAAACACCATTATAGCGAGGGGGCACTATCAAGTGATGTCTTGATCAGCCATGTCCAAAAGACATGGCCGGTCAAGGCATCGCTTGACCATACCCAGCCCACTATATATGTCAAATGGTATGTGTGAGAATGGAAATCAAAATTTATAAATGCTCCTCTCTCCTGCCACACAAAAGAAGATAATCAAATTCATATAATAATTTGGTAATAGATAAAACAAGATAATACTAAGTAGAATATAACTTGCATATTGAATCTAAATTGAACATAATTTACATGGTATCAGAGCCAAGTTAAATCGAACCTAAGGCTATTCAATTTTACGTAAAATTCAAATCAAGCATATATTCAACATCACAATCCTATCAATGGCTAGTGCTATCAGATTTGAAGACAGACTCGTAGGAGGTGACAACTTCTCCGCATGGAAATTCGGAATTCAAATGATTCTAAAAGAAAACAAAGTTGAATCATTTGTAAAGACTGAAACTAAAGAACCTCAGAGTGAACCTGAGAAAAGCAATTTGGAAAGAAGGAAATGATAAGGCTATCAAAATCATAGTTGATGGGGTAAGGAACAACATTATGCCCATTATAAAGAAACATGAAACAACCTTCAACATGTACAAAGCACTTGAAGACGCTTTTAAAATATCGAATGCCAGTAGAACCTTGGCTCTAAAAAGAGAGATAAATCACATAGCCATGATAAAAGGAGAATCAATCAATGCCTACTTCATGTGAATATCTACCCTAATGGATGAACTGGAAACCCTTGGATATGAGATCTAAAACAAAGAATTAACCCTCATTGCTTTAGATGGATTGCCTAGCATCTAAGAAACATTCGTCCAAGGCATCAGTGCAAGGGATAACTTCCCAAAATTTGATAGGCTAAAGGCTGACTATCTCCAAGAGGAATCAAGGAAAAATAAGAAAGGGATCAAACAGAAGAATATAGATGAAGATCTTCAAGTTCTAAATACGAACTCAAACAAGAAAGGCATGCAAAAGCAATTCAGGAAGAGAAAAGGTCATTACGGCAAGAACTCCTTCAAGAAGGACCTCTCTCAAATTCAGTGTTACAGATGTGATAAATTTGGGCACTATGTTGCAAAATGTCCAAAAAGAGCTAAACAAGCCACATTTGCCAAAATAGGAAAATCCAAAAGGGAAGAGGACTCTGAGAAGTATGTGCTCTATTCAACACTCACAAATCAAGCATTAAACAAAGTGAACTCCTGGGTGATCGATAGTGGCTCATCCAGACACATCACATGATTCAGAGAAGTACTAGACTCCATAAAAGAGGAGAATGATGAAGAGGTAACCATCGGAGATGACTCTACACACCCGGTCAAAGGAGTTGGAAACTGCACCATCAAACTAAAGTCAGATGTATCATTAAAACTTAGAGGAGTGCTATATGTTCTAGGCATTAAGAGGAATCTAGTCTCAATATTAGCACTGGAGGACAATGGATATAGAGTGACCTTCATGGACAAAAAATTATTGGCTTGGCTAAAGAACTCATCCATCAAGAAAGCTAAAATAATTGGTCAAAGACAAGGCTACTTGTATGAGCTATGCACAGAGCCCAACTTAGCCCTAATTCATGAAACTACAAATGCCAATGAAATCTGACATAAAAGACTAGGCCACCTAAATTTTAGAGCTTTATCATCAATGGGAGACCTTGTCACGGGTCTACCTAAGCTAAAGCAATATCATTCAGGGGCATGCATAGGATGTGCCCTAGGTAAAAATACTAAGGGTGCTTTTCAGAGTAGTACTAGGAAAATAAGTAAAATTTTAGAGTCAGTTCATTCTGATGTATGTGGACCTATGTCTGTAAATTCATTGGGGGGATTTCTATATTATGTAATATTTGTTGATCACTACTCTAGGAAAACCTAGATCTACTTTATGAAATGTAAAGAATCAGAAGAGATCCTTAATAGGTTTAAAGAATTCAAATCACTAACAGAGAACTACTCAAGAAACAAAAGTAAAACCCTAAGAACTGATAATGGGGGGGAATACACATCAGAATTATTTACAAAGTTTTATAAAAAATCAGGGATTAAGAGGGAGTTAACAATACCTTACAACCCTCAACAAAATGGGATAGCAGAAAGAAAAAATAGGACAATCGTTGAAGCTGCCAAAGCTATGATTCTTGATCAAAATCTAAATATCAATCTTTGGGCAAAAGCAACTAGCACTGTTGTATATATTCAAAACAAATTTCCTCACTCTCATCTTGAAGATAAGACCCCCGAGGAAGTCTTTACTAAATCAAAACCAGATATAATCCACCTTAGGATTTTTGGATGCCCTATCTATATTCATGTACCTAAGGAGAAAAGATTAAAATTAGAGCCTTCTAGAAAAAGGGGAATCTTTGTAGGATATAGTGAAACCTCCAAAGCCTACAAGATATATATACCTGGTCAAAAGAATATTGAACTAAGTAGGGATGTGATCTTTGAAGAAAAATTATCCTTCAAAAGAGCCCAAAGCTCACTAGACCCTGAAGTCTATATCCCCACCCCTAGCTTAGATAGAGATCCTACTCCTGAACTTCAAGGGGAGAATCCTAAGGAAACTATAAGTGAAACTCAAAGTCCACCTAGAGAAAACCTCAAGAAAAGACCACTATGGGCTACCAAAACCGTAGAAGAATCTTAAAAGTTTGTTGCTCCTTTAGGAACCTTCAGAGAAAGCAAAAGGCCTAATAAATTCACTAGCTATGTTGCCCTTATAAATGATCTCTCTAAAGCTGAACCAAACAATTGAACATCAAGTATGGAAGGATGCCATGTCTAAAGAGTATCAGTCCATTATGAAAAATGATGTTTGGAAGATTGTTCCTAGGCCAACTAAGAAATCTATGGTTTCATCTAAATGGCTTTTCAAGATCAAACATGCTGCAGACGACAGTATTGAAAAACACAAGGCCAAATTTGTAGCTAGAGGGTTCTCACAAAGGGAAGGAATAGACTATGAATAAACTTTTGCACATGTTACCAGGTATACATCAACAAGAGCTATATTAGCCATTGCAGCAGCAAAGGGGTGGAAGGTACATCAAATGGATGTTAAGACAACTTTCCTAAATGGTGAGATCTCAGAAGAAGTCTACCTAGAGAAACCTGAAAGATTTGAAATTCATGATGCAGAGTATCATGTGTGTAGACTCAAGAAAGCTCTCTATGGGCTTAAATAGACTCCCAGGGCCTGGTATGAAAGAATTGACACCTATCTCTCAACACTAGGCTTCTCCAAAATGGATGCAAATCCTAATCTCTACTACAAAAGAAATAAAGGTGATATGCTAATATTGATTTATATGTTGATGACTTATTAATCGCAGGAAATGATCACCTTATAAATCAATGCAAGAAAGATCTATCTAAAGAATTTGATATGAAGGACTTAGGACTCCTTCATTACTTCCTAGGATTGGAAGTATGGCAGAATTCTAACAACATTATACTAAACCAAGGAAAGTATACCTTGGACATTTTGAAGAGGTTCAAAATGCTAAACTATAGACCCATGACCTCTCCTATGGAAACAAATTTACATAAAATTAAAGAAGCGATAGTAGAGTCACAACCCACTGATCCTACTCAATACAGACAGATGATTGGGTCCCTGATGTACCTGGTAAATACAAGACCAGATATTTGTTATGCAGTTAATGCTCTAAGTCAGTTTATGTGTGAACCGAAGAAGATACACTTGGTTATAGTAAAACACATTATGAGATACCTACAAGGTACCCTAAACCTTGGTCTCAAATATGAGAAAGTTGATATAGACCTACATGGATTTACAGATTCAGATTGGGTTGGAAGTGTGACTGACAGGAAAAGCACTTCAGGGTGTTGCTTCAGTCTAGGTTCGGCTATGATATCTTGGATCAGTAGGAAGTAGTCTTTTGTAGCTCAAAGCTCCACCGAGGTAGAATACATTGCAGCTTCTATGGCTGCCCGAGAGGTAGTATGGCTCAGGAAGTTGTTTGTAGGGTTGCTTGGAGAATCTATGAAACCCACTGTTATACATTGTGACAACCAGAGCTACATAAAACTTTCAGTAAATCCAATGTTTCATGACAGATCCAAGCATATTGAGATTTCATACCCCTATGTGTGAGATATGGTTGATAGGAATGCAATCCAATTAGAATATGTTTGTACGGGAGATCAAACTGTAGATATTTTGACCAAACCTCTTTCCAGAGTGAAGGTTGATCACTTCAGAAAAGGTTTAGGTATGATAGAAAGGTAAATTACTTTGTAATCTGTATTTGCATATCTATAAGATGTTTATGCGTAAACTTATTTGTCATGATAGGACTTTTTTGGATTTTATCCCCTAGGTTCATATCTAAGAGGTGACGATCTCTCAAAGATAATGAACACTTGTATGGAGACATTATAAGGTGATGATCTTATAATGTCCAAACTAGTTATCATGTTGGATCTCTGGTGGATCATGGATGAAGCCATGATTGTGTTTTGGTAAAACATTCATATGAAGTGTTAGTGCACTTACCATAACTTGGATAAAGGTGAGAATTGAATATTTTCTCATATGATTATCCTTAAGTATTGTGTTTTTAGGTAATATGGATATCATGTCATCACAAGACTAATGTGATAGACATTTTGTATCACGTGGTTAGGTGATACTTCATATCTTGTGAGTATATGATATGATCCCCTGGAAAATTATAATATGTAAGAGAATGCTAACTATCAGTTGAATTGTGATGCTTGATACACTACTCTTATTTATCTTACCTAGCTAAGAGGGAGTGTTAATGCATAGATAGCTTCTATAAGATAAATGATTGAATGAGAGATAAATGAAGTCTCTCATTCAATCATTTATCATATCGATTATTAAAAAAAATAAAATCAAGCATTCAATTGATAAAAATTATTTATTTATGATGATTAATTGTTCATTATAATAGTGTCCCGATTTGATAATCTATTCGTATTCACCGATTGACAAATCGAGTTAACCATTGCAAATACGACTTAATGATTACCGGTTAGACTATTAATTTATATCGATATTAGTTTATGTTTGCACCGATTAAATATCGGGTGGTATATTAAACTCACACCGATTGATATCGGGTGTTAAGGATAGTGTTCGAAGTATTAATCATACACCGTTTGGCATACACCGATAATTATCAGGTGTTGAATATACACTGGTTGGTTAATAAAACGCCATTATAGCGAGGGGGCACGATCAAGTGATGTATTGATTGGCCATGTCCAAAAGACCTGGCTGGTTAAGGCATTGCTTGACCGTACCCAACCCACTATATATGTCAAATGGTATGTGTGAGAATGGACATCAAAATTTATAAATGCTCCTCTCTCCTGCCACACAAAAGAAGATAATCATATTCATATAATAATTCAATAATGGATAAAACAAGATAATACTAATTAGAATATAACTTGCATATTGAATGTAAATTGAACATCATTTACACCTATGGATATCTCAACTTTCAAGCCTGAAACCCACTTTGAAAGAACAATGAAGACATTAGGGAGAAAAATATTTGACAATGTCAAAGAACATTTTAATTCCTTCACTGAAGATGAGAAGGAGAAAATCATTCAATAGG
Source organism: Cryptomeria japonica (assembly GCF_030272615.1). Taxonomy (NCBI): domain Eukaryota; kingdom Viridiplantae; phylum Streptophyta; class Pinopsida; order Cupressales; family Cupressaceae; genus Cryptomeria; species Cryptomeria japonica. Next base: position 415,895,126 of record NC_081411.1, on the reverse strand, counting down.
TAATCAAGAATTTGTGTCATTACAGTAGATTACCACATGATCTTGAAAAAGATATCTCTAATTATTTGTACACTATTCTTTTGAATAAATGGGAGGAATCTATAAAGGAGGAAAAAGAAATTATAAATGAGATATTTGTGCAATATTTTCCTAAATTATCCAAGGATGAAATAAGTGCTTTAGTTGATCAGTACAAAATTCAATTTGCTTTCAAAGCAAGAAGATTGAAGATACTTAGTGGAAAGAGGAAAATTATTGAGATTGAAACTCATCAGATAGCCTGTAGCATCCAAGGGATGGAAGAGCTCATACGTTATTCTCAGGATTAACAAGATGATGATGATATACCTGAAATGGATAAAGATGTGCAAGCTGATGAGAGGAAGGATGACACTCTTATCCATGATATTGATGATATTCAGGATACAATTGATCTAACTAAGGAAATCATTGCACCTGATATACAGCCACCTATGATCACTGTCTTATAGGTTACTTCAGTTGAGAAACCGACAACTCAACAAGAAGTGGATATTCCACCAGAAAAAAGAACAACCTGAGAAACCCCAATCCCCACTGTTTTCACATGATATTCAGAAGGAATTTGATGCAAACATTGGTACTTAGTCATCTGAGCAAGAAACAGAGAAAGAACAAGAAAAATCAATTGTTAAGGTAACATCTTCTGAACCGGCAAAACAATTAGTCTTACAACAGAATGATGAAGATAAAGATGACTCATTAGGCATTTCAGGGCCTATAAATGTTGATAATATGAGTGCATCTAAAATGATGAAGATTGCAAATGTCATGCAATCTAGAGCACACAAGAAAAGACTTAAGGAACAAAGGATAGAAGCAGAAACCATTCAGAAAGCAGTGGATATTCTGACAAATCTACTACCGAAAATTGCTACTAAGCACCTGACAACACCCAATAGAAAACTTGGTCAATTAGTTGTTGATGCATCTGACCAAATTACATCACTTGAAGAAGCAGCCCAAACATATGCTAATAAGAGTTATAGGAAGAAGTGAGGTGAACAACTTATGAAGGAGATTGATACTGGGAAGCTGGCTCTATCAATTAAGAAATATTTATTAAGGCAAGCTATTGAAATAGGTGGGAAGTATCTTGCATCCACTTCTAATATTTCATTCTATTTTACTGATATCAATAGCAAGCATACTGAAACTAAGTAGGAACTAGAGAAGACATGCAATACATATGTACCACTTCAAGACTCTATTTTTTGTTTTAGCAAATCTCTAGATGATTTGCACAACAAGTTAGACATCTATGATCTTGAGAAAGTAAAAAGACTCTGGTCAATAAAATAATTGAATAGTCAACTCACAACACAAGTGGACATCCTACAAAGAGCCTTCACGCATTCAAAAGCTATTTTAGCTACCCCAGAAACTTGTTCACTAGATTCCATGGAGGAATTTCATAATCAGATCATGTCAACACTTGAGTTCACTGAGAATTTGCTGGAAACATGGGAACATGCTTTATCTCGGTTGAAGAGGAATTTTAGTGCAATTTTTCTGAGGATTGCTAATGCCTGAATCTTGATTCAATTTTTCAAATTGTTGTATATGCTGAACACTTTGATACAAATTTTCTATTATATATATATATTTTTTTTTGTTTTTCAATTTGGCATTGTTGTCAAAGGGGGAGTATAAATATGTATTTGTGTTTTTTAAAATTTTGTATGATGTATTTAGTAAGGGGGAGTGTGTGTCATTGATATATCCCTCTTTTTGTATTTTATCCTGAATTTATTTTAAATCTACTTGAGTAGCTACTTTCATTGAGAAAATGTCCCCAAACACTTCCTTGTTCCATCTCCTGACTTTGTATTTGACTTACCTTAACTTTTGGCCACCCTAAACATAGCTGATCTTGTAACCATTATGTTCCACCATTCTTTAATAGAATCCTTCAAAGGCGAGTGGGAAAGCCACGTCTTTTTAAATCTAAAAGGAAAATTCATTTTCCCATTTCTAGAATCCACCACAAAACTAATGGGATAGTGATCAAAACCAACCTTGGAAAGAGTGATCTAGACACACCTGAATCAAATCATTTCCCACCCTCCTTTTAGTCCACATGAAAGAGGCTCCCCTTAAATCAACATCATGCATACCTTGGTTGTTTATGAATTCCATCAAATCTAGCTTATTGTCCAAATGAATCTTAGATCCACCAAACTTCTCCGCTGCATGAAGAAAAAAATTGAAATCTCCCATAACGATCCACTTCTCTTCAGGGTAGAGTTTTCTGAAAGCAGCAAGCTTGTTCCAAAAAAAAATTCTAGAATTTTTATTGTTAGGAGCATAAATGTTTGACAAAATTCAAGATAAATCATCTCCGTTTTGGGTGAATAAAGAAGCCACATGATTAGAGTCCTCCCAAATTAGGTTACCTTGGATGTAGTTACAGTTTCAAAATGTAACAATGCCACCCAAAGTGCCTTCCGAACTAACACCAAAAACACCACAATGCTTAAAAGGTTTAATTATTTCCACTCTTTCCTTTGGCATTTTAGTTTCCTAAACTAAAATAATATTAGGTTTGTGGTCCCTAACAAAATTATGCAAAATATCTTTTTTATGAGAGCTATTAAGCCCTCTCAAGTTCCATGACATGCTCTTCATTTCTTACCAAGGGATCAGATTTCTATGATGGTTCTCTAGGTCCCATCCACAATATTCTGAAGGCATTTTTGGTCCTTGTACCATTTAATCAATTTCCTTCCCACTACACTCTTGTTGGCTCCACAATCCACCTTTTCTCTATTTCTGGTAGAAACCCCAGAATTCGTATTCAATTTCTTCCTTTTTTTCCTTCTTCACTGTAATGAAAGGCCTCTCTCCATCCATATCAAAGTCCTCCAAACTCTAATTTTCTTTACCAAAATCCATCCCTCTAACCTCAATATTCTTTTACATCAATTTCCTATCTAAGCTCACTTGCTCCATATTCTGGTTTATAACAGCAAGAGTGATTGGTTGCTCCTCCCTAGAATCTTTGCTTCCTAAAGCAGAAAGTTTTACACTCCCTTGAGAATTTTGGATAGGAGAAAAGGGAAAGGTGGACTTAACCACCTTAGGAGTCTACATCACATTAGTGCAAACCGCTGTAACAACAGACACCCCATTGGGCCCATTTCTTTCCCTTGTATCATTGCTTAGCTTAACAAAAATTCTATTATCGGGAGCAGAAGTCTTGTTGTCCATTTTCTTTCCTTCTTGTAACTGAACTTCCATGTCCACAAAATCTTGGTGAATAGGTTATTCTACTTCCTAGCCTGACATTTTCTATCCACTAGCCAAAGCTCCTTCCTTTTTTGATTCTTGAGGGGTTGGAATGTTCTTTTCTCTATCATTATCCTCTTATTGACCATGATCCTAGTTTTTACTCTCAATCTCCCACCCCCCTCCCCCAAGTTTTTAGGTTTCCAAATTTTGGCCTTGCTAGGTGCCTTCTGAGCTTGGGATTCTTAGCCCAAAGAGGACCTTTCTTAGCCCAATTCCCATATTTTTACAGTTGAGACACACAAAGGGAAGAGATTCAAACTCTATGGGTTGAACCCATTTCCCAAGTTTGAAATCAATATTAATGGAGGGGAGGTTAGACAACTGGACCACTCCAACACAAATTTTGGCAAAAACTAATCTCTTACGAGAAATTGTCATAACATCAATAGATAATATCTCCCCAAAGGAACTTGCTATCCCACAAAAAACATCTTTATTCCAGTATTCCAATGGCAGACCTAGGAGTCTAACCCAAACTGGGGCAACTTCAAAGATAGAGTCTAAAAGGTGCAGATTGCATGACCATTTCATAAGAGCCCGAGACAACTTACCAATCACCCAAGGTCCACCCGCTAAGACTGTAGAGATATCTTCTTTGCATAGGAAGGAAAAGGAAAAGAAGCCTTTCAACATTGCAGAAATGTTGACCTGGCCCTTCGACTTCCACTTCTTTTTATTAAAATCCCTAATAGTCTCAATATTGGTTCTAGGACCCATAAATTTACGACCAAAGGTAGAGCCATGAGAGAAATATTGAGTTAAATTATTTTATCTGAAATAGAAATAGCAAACCTTCCTGCACTAGGATTCGAAGTATTACTGACTAGAGGCAGAGAAGATTTACCCAAAGGTTTGATCCCAAAAAGAGAAGACCACTACTTAGGTTTCTTCTTTAAATCTACATCAATTATGTTTTCTTCTAGAGGACCCTCAAGATTCTAGCAAACCATCTCGTGAGGATCAATTGACTTGGGATCTAGAGCATGCTTAACCTGGACTCCATTTGGACCCTCCACTCCCCACCAAGAAGGAGGTCAAATCTACAGGGCATGAAAGATCCACCACATGATTCCCCATGAAAATTTTTAAACATGCATCGAATCTATGGGTCCCCATCCTCAGTATCAAAATCATTTTGTCCTTCAATCAAACCGCCAGTCTTCTAATCTGCACCAGTCTTCGAACCTGATTCCCTGCAACCTTCTCCAGCTCGAGCACACCCTGGTCATCTGCTCCCACTCATTTTCAATGGTAATGGACTGCATTTTAATTTATATTAAGTCATTGGATGGAGATAATTTTCTACAATAACTATTCAAGATACCTACAGCAACTGCTATGTGACTAAGCAGTTAGCCCACAACAATAGTTGTGTGACTAAACAATCAACCTACACCAACTTTCAAGAAACCTAAAACAAATACTGATGTCAAATATGTAGAACTCTTAAAGGAACATGTACATTTAACTATCCTAAGACATGTACTTTCACTTGTTCACCAAATTTGTATCTTTTCACATCACCATAGGTACTTACATTTATAGTTTACATTTATTAGTAATAATCATTTTTAGTTAATTGACTATCTATGCATTATAATGTGTTCATCAATTGTTATTGTTATAATTTCATACTTCATAACTAATTTATTTTTCCACACTCATCCATTTATTTTCATTCGAGGACAAATGACCTTTCAGCTAGGGGGGATTGTGTATGCTTTGTATTGTTGGTTTAGGCCATAGGAGGATGAGCTTTCTTGTATATCTTCATACTTACTTCCTACATTCCTGACTATGTTTGCTTCAATTGAAATATTGTCCTATTGGTTTCTTTGTCATTATTGAATTAATGAGACAAAAGGTTGAAGTCTTTAGGGATAGTTGTATTGTTATTGAATTGCATTTGTCTATTTAGTTAGTTTATGCTAAATAATGGTAATATATTATGATATATGATTGTCATTAAATGAAAATAATTTTTGAATGATTAACATGTTTATTTTAGATATTTGAGTCATTAGCATCTAGAAATAAGAAACAAGTTGACAATTGTCACCACATGTTGTTGACTAGATGTGCATAAGTTGTCAAAAACTAGTCTCAATAAAGTGTGCATATCTCCTTCATTTCTTAACAAAATTCAAATCTTCAAAATGATTTGGAAATATTAAAAGGAGATATACCAAACCATTAAAGTGTTTGAGCTTATTTGCAATAGTTAAAGAGCATAATTCACTAGAATTTGACTGAGACAAAACTGTCAGATTTGGAGGCAGTGGTTAAGAAATTAGTTCTAAGTTTGTTTGGATTCCTCTACCTCTATCTAATCTCATGGATTTGGATTTATTGAATTCAAGGAAAGGCTTATTAAATAGTGGAAGTGGGATCTATTAAATAAATTAAATATTTATTTAAATGAGGAAAGGCTTAGAAGAGGATTAATGAATTAATTAAAAAAAAAAAAGATTTATTTAATTAATAGAAGACATGATAAAATAATTAAATAAATAAAATATGTATTTAATTAAATAAGACAATTTTAGGTGTCTACAATGGTTTGATGTCAATATATGAGAAGAAGATTTCTAACTTATCTCAAAATTGGGCCTCATCAATCTCCTCCTTACTTACCTCCTTTATAGAAATTATCTTTGCTTCATAGAAAACGCTAGTTTCTCCTCTTGGGATGTGGGTATTATTACAATATAATGCATAGGTTGGAGAACAACCTCATACATGCAAAAAAAATTCATCTTCAAGAACAAGATTTCTCTTATGCTTCTTGTGCTTATGTTGCTTGTCAATTTCCACAACATCATCTCATTGCTTGAATATGAATTAGGCATGAACATGTAATTTTCCCTACCTTCAAAGAAGAAATGAAGGTCATAAAAAAAACATGAACCATCCTCGTGTCTTTTTCCTTTTAAAGGCTAACACCTTTGCTGCAATTAATTTTTTTTATTTTTCTCCTATGAAAAAGAGAAACTCTCCATCCTTATGAGCATGTGGAATCTCATGACTAATGAGATGCTCCTCTTCTTTTCTCTATTCATGTATTTAGTCAGCTCTCCAAACCAAAAGTCCACGCTTAAAGAGTGAAATGGTGTCAAAAAAAGAAAATAAAGGGAAAAAGATTTTTTGCAAATGAGACCAGGAAATTTGATTTTTCTGAGTGTAAATATCCTCTTGAGAGATATATTATTGTGGAACAACAAGGAGAGAGCCTTTGAAAATTGGGATATTAAACCTAGGCGGTACAATAGAAAGCATCCCCTATTTGAAACTTGGGATTTTAAATTGAGGTTTTAGGGGTTGATTTCTCTTCTTGCATGAGTTGTTCTTCTTCCCTAGTAGTAACTTGCACTGGAAGAAACTTCTCTTGTTGTTTTCTTTGAGCCTTCATTTCTTGTTGTTTCCATTGAATATGGTAAGCAAGTTGATTTTGATATTCGTGTTCCTCAATAGATCTCAACTATTATTGGAAATTAAACATTATTTCATTGGTGTCAACATTGCTAGAGTTTCTCATGTATTAATGTTGGGTGAGAGCATGGGCATGTTGATAGGGGATAAAATAGGCCTCTTGGATTTTTCAGTAAGTGTAATTGGGTTGTGAAGAAGATTCCATAGGGGTAGGTGAGAGGAAAACATTTAGAAATTGCTCACAACTTATTATAGCAGAGAGATATGGGAAAAAATCAACACTATTACCAGTCTAATATAGTTGGTAATGAGGTGGAAAGCATGCATTTTCATAGAAAGGAGGAGAAAAAATAAAATATTTGTCAATATTGATGTCTTAAACAAGGCCAAAAGGTCCAATCAATATTAAGAAACAAGCACATACTAGTAGAGTCATTCAAATGATTCAATCTCATATAGTTTCCAAGAGTTTGTAGGATGCCTCCTTGAGGCTGAATATGCTAAATGTCATGCCAAATTACTAGAAATGAAACTCTGGAGTCCTATCGAGCATGCTAGGAAAACTATTGAGATCCAAAGCTTATGCTTTACAGAGAGTAGTCTAAAAGTTTTGCAGACATGGGACCTGGTGTAGTCTATGAAACAAACCTTGAGATTTTGCATGCTAGCTCTTTGAATTTCAGAGGTGGATGGAAATGGAAGAGATAATTAAGAGAAAATCAGCTACACTAAGGTGATGCACCAACACAAATATTTTACAACACTTAAAAATCATTTCTTATAAATAATAAGAAACCAACAACTCCAAAAACATAGCACAAAACACCACAAACTCTTCATTGTTAGCAAGAGAATAAGATGTATAAGGTTAGACAAACACAAAGAATAGCATTAAAATCATCTCTCAAGAAGCACCCACTAAGGCCCACTAAAACATGGGTGTTCCTATTATTTCACTTGACAACTAGCCATTTGTGAATTTTTCCCACCAAATAGCATAATCTAATTCCTATCCATAAATCACTTAAGAGTCATTATTATTTATTAACCAATATTTCTTGAATCTTAATTGATCTTAAGGTTCCATTTACTTTTCAATCCTAGGTATATGTTATGTAGCTTCAACACTCTTGGATATGACCTTGGATGCCTAGGGTGTAATAAAAAATAAATTACAAAACTCCCAAGAATCTTGGCATTATTTTTTGTAGATGAATCAGTAGCTTTGTGGATTTATTCTTAGGGAATTGATACAAACAATGCTATAATCTCTTACCTTTGGAGAATTTATTTCAATGCCAACAATTTCCTTCTTTAACAACTCTTCTCCTTTTTATTTGGTTAAGTCAAGATCACACAAAGTGGTCCATATGTCACTCCCATATGAGTTCTCTCTAAAAGGTTTCCTCGACTTCCCTTGGTTAGAGCAATATGGGACTACCTCGTACTCCTTGCGGTAGGTACCTAACTGCACTACAAATGAGGTGCACATACTTTACCCCCTTGTGGGATTTTAACTTGTGTCCTCTCTTTCAAGAGAACAAGTTCTCCACCACTAGGCCAACTCAGGTTGTACCTTTTAGAAGACCCTTTCCTTTCATTTTCTTCAAAATACGCAAGCACGTCATGTGATAGCTTTGCATGTTGCTCAAAATATTTTGCATCCAAAGTGCTCATTGCAGAAGAAGCTAGGAGTTGACATCACAAAGTCTTTTGAAGAAGCCTTCACAAATTTCATCAACATGCCACATTTCAAATACGTGGGCAAGTGGAAAGGGAAGCAAGGAAAACTCAAGGTGTAAGTAGAAGACAAAACTTTGTCAGTGAGGTCGAGGCCAGGGAATATTTCAAACCTCGAAATGGATTAAAGGTGTGCTATTAGTTTTTTTGCAAGCAAAAAGACACCATAGTGCACCACCTGGTAACACCAAGGAATGGAAAAGGAAAAATTATATGCCAAGGAAGTTGTAATAAAAGTAATGGACAATCTAGGTGGTATCCATGTCTCATGCATAAAAAGAAAACAATGATGCATAAGTCATGGGCCCAAGGTGGTCATAACAATCTCCTTAATGGTAATGAACACAACATAGATATGCCAAGACTCTCTTAGTTAAGGCACTATCTCTAGTCAGAGTTGATTATTCTATATAAGCCTACGAGCACTTTGTATTAGAGGTTGACCATTTGAGGGTTCACCATATTTTTAGAGAACACTTGGAAATCAATAGAAATTAGGTTTGAAATCATATTTTTAGGTTTGATTTCTATCAAGAAAATGATTATATAATATTATGATCTAAAAATATGATTTTAAGCATAGAGGATTGTGCTAAGTTTTCTTCTTTGTGAGTTTTATCTCTATTTAATGTTTTGATTCAATGCTTCATGTCATTTCAAGATGGGTGTAGTTACTGATAATTATGAGTCTTTGCTTTTATAATTTCTAGTGTAAGTTTGTAGAATATGGATCATGTTAATAAATCTTCTATTTTCTACAATTATGGATAGGAATCAAATTATGCTATTTGGTGGGAAAAAATCACAAAGGGTTAGTTGTCAAGTGAAATAATAGGAACACCCATGTTTTAGTAGGCCTTAATGGGTGCTTCTCGAGAGAAGATTTTAATGCTATTCTTTGTGTCTGTCTAACCTTATACATCTTATTCGCTTGCTAACAATGAAGAGTCTGTGGTGTTTTGTGCTATGTTTTTGGAGTTGTTGGTTTCTTATTATTTATAAGAAAGGATTTTAAAGTGTTGTAAAAGATTTGCGTTGGTGCATCACCTTAGTGTAGCTGAGTTGTTCAATTAATTGTGACTCTTAGTTCTAAGATTCAAGAAATATTGGTTAATAGATAATAATGACTCTTAAATATGATTGAAAAGTAAATGGCACCTTAAGATCAATTAATAACGTAATTTTTTGTCATGAATAAACTCAAAGTTATTTGGATTGGATGTCTTAATTTTTGTGACATGAACACCATTTGTATTTTTCACATATTATAGCATTTGGTTTTGGGGATTTCCTCAAGAAAAACAAAAAAAATGTTTACTAGACAACTACAAAGTATCTTAGCGTTAACTAGCCTTGGATACTAAAAATTTTACAATAAAGATGAATATTTAGTGAAAACTCATGCTTGGTATACACTTTTATAACTATTTACGATTGGAATAGGAATTTGAAATTATAACTACTATCTTTGATGGGTCTCTCCCCTACTATAACCCTTTGTTAAATAATCACAATTCGCATAAAAATAGTTTGTATCATTTTTATTCAATCATAAATATGTTCATTTCATAGGCAGAATAGGTATGATGGTTATTTATTTTCCACAAAAGTTTCAAATATGATATTATAAATTGTTCTTGTGTATTACTTTTTAAAATACATTTATCAAATTTTACTATCAAGTTCCGTAATCACTGCCATAATCTTTATATGATGCCTTAGTGAAGCCTCAAGAATGTGCAACAAATAATTATTATAACATGCCAATTTCCTAAGTTAGCCCCTATTTATAGCCTCATATTGCCTACTATATCCTTCTAGTCACCTTACCTCGCTTGAGAAAACTATCTACATGTCGAATTAAAATTTGTAAATGCAAAAGTAATTTTAATTCTACATGAAATTCTAGGGTAGGATACAACATTAGTAATTTTCATAATGAAATATTGTTGGAATTGTATTGTCATTGATATCAACCGGTATGCAAGATATTGTTACTGGTGTTGGAGATTGTTAGCATGTTGATGTCAATCGGTATGGGATGTCAATCAGTAATTCTGTCAACCAGTAAGGAAGAAAACCTAGCAAGTGCAATCTGATTTAACATGACCTAACCAACAGAACAGAGAAGTGCATGATATGAAGGTTAACCAGTTAGTGTATACCGGTAGCATGTTCGGTCGGTGACCAAATTTGAACCGACACAATCAAGTGAGTTGGGTGTTGATAGAGATGTCACGTGGACTCCAGGTGGCAAATGTGCAGTGGTAGGTGAATGGTGTGTCGGTGAGGTAGTTGTTGACTAAGTCGATATTAAATATCGACTACAAAAATCACAGATCAATTATAGAGGATTGCAGCTCAAAGCAGATCGAAGGGCAGAGAAATCATTCTTTGAAATTATCATCGAAGCAGTATATCTAATCATCTTGCTAATCTAGACAAGGAAACTGCTAAATTATTTATTGATCGACAAAATCAAGACTGATGAACAAAGTCGAGTTTGCTAAATATAGCAAACGTTCATAGGAAGAATAAAAGAGGATAAATCTTTTTGTTGTACTATTGTAGGCTATTGATTCAAGAAAGATGAGATTCGATTTGATATGGATCAAGGTCGATGAAGAAAAACCTAAGCACGTGAAGTTTAAGTTTTTGTTTTGGTGGGAAAGCATATATATAAATATGCAGATAAAAAACTAAAGCAGGTTGAGAGAGTATGCTTGATGGGAGATTTATGATATAGTGAATCTCTGTGAGGTAAGAGTTGACCAGTTTGATTGTGATAGAATATATTGAAGCGACTGAGTGTTGGAGAAGAACCAGTAAGGAAGGTTTAACCGGCAAGGGTTAAGGTAACCAGTAAACTGTTGCAGAGTATAACAGTCTATTAAATAAACAGTGTTTGAACCAATAAGAGATTAACAAAGAGTGAAGGAGAGAAGAGTGAGTTTTAGAGAAGATCTAGCAAGGCTGAAATTGAGTTGTAGAGGATTCAAAAAGTAAGAATAGAAGACCGGTAGAATAGAGAAGCAGTGAAACATAAAAGAAGTTTAACCGACAGAGTGAATAGTTTCTAGGTGTTACAAAACTCATTTGTAAACAAGTGTTTATCTTTGTATTGATTTTATATCTCATTTTATTTCACTGAGTGGGTTCTCAATGCAAGGGTTGGTGCTTAAAATAGAAGAGGGGTTGGTGCTCCTTTCGGTAGGTGCCCATAAATTGCTAGGGGTTGGTGCTCCTTGGGTTGGTGCCCTAAACATTGTAAAATTGTTATTATATTGTGAGGCTGGATTGGAGCAGTAGATCTCCAGTAGCATTTCTCACCAAGGTTTTTCCCATATTGGGCTTTCCTCATATATCTGGTGTTAGGTGATGTGCTCTTGTGTGTGATTTCTTGTTAGTGCTTTCATTATCCTACCAGTTGCACACATTGTTTGAAATTTTTTATAATCACTGATTCACCCCCCCTCTTAGTGATATCTTGTGTTCTATAATTGGTATCAGAGCCTTAGGTTCCCTGTCTGTCAAAGCTTTCTCTACTTTTGGTAGATTATAGTTTAAGAACACAATGGCAAGGAATGAATCCTCCTCCTCCAAAGCTCCCATGTTTGATGGCACCAACTATGCCTTCTAGAGCATAAGAATGGAAACCTATATGTCCTCCCTAGGTTTGATGTTTGGATGTCTATGCACAATGGGTATAGTGTCCCTAATAATCCTCCTATGGATCCAGATGCTAAAAAGGAGTACGAAAACAATGCCAAGGCCAAGCATGCTATTCTTAGTGGTCTATCTGATTTTGAGTTTGTTAAGGTCATGCACTGCTTATCTGCGAAGGAAACTTGGGATAAGTTGAAAAGATTTTTTGAAGGAGATGTCAAGGTCAAGGAGGCTAAACTGCAAACACTAAGAGTTATCTTGAAGGCTTGAAGATGAATGATGAAGAAAATATTGTTGATTATCTTCACCAAATTGATGAAACCGTGAACACTATTAGAGGACTTGGAGAAGATATAGCTGATGAAGTGATTGCCAAAAATGTACTTAGATCACTCACATCTAAGTATGACACATAGGTCTCTGCAATAGAAGAAGCCAAGGCTCTGAAAACCTTTTTGATGGATGAGTTATTTGGGTCCCTAACCGCTTATGAGATGAGAACAACCGATGAAGGAACTTCAAAGAAAGAGGCTACTTTCAACTCCATCAAAAAGGGTAAGGATGAAAATAATCATGAAGAATCTAGTGAAGACTCAGACACAGTGGTAGAAGACTTTGTAAGGAAGATTAAAAGAGGATCCAGTAAGTACAAATGAAAATTACTTCTCAAATGTTTTAACTGTGGTAAAATAGGACACTTTGCTTCAAAATGTCACTATAGTGAGAATGTTGGAGAGGAGCAACAAAGCTCTAGCAGACCTTCAGGTAAGGATAAAAATAAGAATGCTTACCCATAAGATAGAAGAAGCTACTAGAAGAAGAACGACTTGTATACTTTTGAAGATGATGCCACAGATGAAGAAAGTACCTCGGAAAATGACTATTGTGAGGATGAAAGAAAAATCAATCTTTTTATGTCACAAGATGAACCAGTTGATGAAGATAACGAAGATGAAGATATTGAAGATGAAGTTGACCTAGAAAGTGAGCTCATAAGTGCTCTTGAGGAATTGAGTAAAACAAGAAGATATCTCAAGAAGGTTAAGTGTGTTGTTGCTGAAGAACAAGACCATTTGAGGCAATCCCTGGATGAGTCCAAGAAAATAATTTATGATTTGAAACTCCAAATGGAAGAGGCCAAGAGGATATGTGAAGTTACATCCTCTGATTTGATAAAGAAAGAGAAGGGGCATTAGAATTTGGAAGAAGAAATTGTAAGGTTCAGTAAGGATCTTGAAAAGAGAAAGGATGAGTTGAAGATGAGGATAAAGTATGAGGGAAACATTGAAGCCTTGGACAAAATATTGAGTAATTAGAAGAACTCAAAAGATACCAAAGGTTTCGATTTTGAAGGACCGAGTTCAAATAGAAAAGACACATCCGACAAGGAGATATAGTTTACTTCTTCAAGTGAGAGTAAAGAAAAACAAACCTTTACTGTAAACAAAGCTACCAAGAAGAAGAACTATGTTGAAGCTACAAGAAATCTACCTATGAACTAGAATGCTCAGAACTGGAAGGCTTACTCTATGTACCAGAATGCAAACCATAAAGGCAAGTTCAAGATTGATGAAGAGGGGTTCACTAAAGTCAATAGCATGAGAGGAAAACATTTGATGAGACAAAGTTTTACTAGTCCAATACAACAAGATTGGTATGTACCCAAATCCCATGGTTACTATTGATGCTCTGCAAAAAGGATTAGAAAATCTATTTGATGGCAACACACACAAGAGCACAAGAAACAAACGTTAGTGTTAGCAACAAAAGATTATCCTAAACAGGCATATCAAGAGAGATATTAAGCATGAAATAGAAAGCATATAAACATAGAATGAAATAGCTAATCAAGATGCTCATAGTTACTCCTCCCTTGTTCCTCTCCTCTCCAAGTCCCAAATGAGTGTAGCTCTCAGCTTTTAGCACTAGCCATGGATGCCATATGGAGATTCAAGATGGTTGAATATGATAAGCAAATACTATGCAAGAGTAGATAGTGATGCTATGAAAAAGCTCTATGCTAATGCCAGTATAACAACAATACTCTAAATGCTTCCTTTTGCTTGAGGAGAAGGGTTCTATTTATAGAAGAAATGGGGAAATGAAGGGTTAAGATTGAATGGTTTAATCAAGGGCCAAGTTTGAAAGTTGGGGATCCATGTGCACAATTGGCACCAATAAAATGGTGACAAGTGTCAACATAGGATTGGGTTGAGAGAAGAGGTTGGAGGCATTAAAGGCCTGAGAAGACCTCATGGTTATCTAGAAGGTAAGGGTCAAGTCTAAATTAGGATTACCCACTGGATTAGGAGTTAATGCAAGGATAAACCTTTGTGCAAATGATTAAGAGATAATCATGGTCAAAGCATTAAAGGCTTGATGAGACCCTTGGGTTGGGTAGAGGTTGAGTCAAAACAAATGTTTTAACCATGTGGGAGGGTTTGAGGTAACCATTAATGGTTATTGGAGACTTTGGGGATTAAGTGGTTGAAGGTTGAAAGCCTTCAATGGTTATCAAAGACTTTGAGCCATTTAGTGGTTGAAGGTTGGAAGCTTTCAAAGGTTATCCAAGACTTTTAGGCTTTGAGAAGTGACTCCATTTTGCTTAGGAATGTGACAATAATTAGGGGATGGATTAAGCTAATTAGGAAGGGGTTAGAAGAATCTAGAAGGGGATTAGATTTTGCAAGTGGATTTGGTGGGTGAGGGAAAATAGGATTTTATTAAAATAAAAATTCATTTATTTCAATAAATGTGTGCAAGTTGTATTTGGATAAATATTCAAATAAATATTAATTTATTTAAATGAGAAAAAGGAAGATAAAGCATTAAAATGCTTGAAGACTTTGAGGGGAACCATTAAAGGCTTGAAGACTTTAAGGAAAACCATTAAAGTCTTAAGAAGACTATAGAAGGAAGCCATCAAGTTTGAAGACTTTAAAGCCATCAAGTTTGAATACTTTAAGGGAAACCATTAAAGGTTTCAAGTGGGTGAGGATAAATAGGATTTTAAATAAATAATTTATTTAAAATAGTTGTGCAACTTGCTTTTGTAGGAAAATACAAGTGGGTGGAGGATAAAGGTGTTTTAAATAAATTATTTATTTAAAATAATTGTGCAACTTGCTTTTGTAGGAAAATACAAGTGGGTGGAGGATAAAGGTGATTTAAATAAATGATTTATTTATTTAAATGTGAGAGGTGGGATTTTGGGGGTTTTAAATAAATATTAATTTATTTAAATGTGAGAGAAGATTTAATTAAATAAATATGATTTATTTATTTAATTAATGGTCTGAATTTGGTTAAGTGAATTAAATCAAATAAATTGAATAATTTATTTAATTAATAGGAGAATAGGGTTAAGATGAATTAATTAAATATTAATTTAATTAATTATTAATTGATGGTTAAATAATCAAATAAATACTAAGTATTCATTTAATTAAGTGGACAGATTTATGTGACTACATTTGCCCCTCTTTGAGACGGTGCGGTTTATCGCGTCGTTTCAAAGAAAGAAAAATAGGTGTGAAGAAATGCCCCATAAAATGTAAATTTAATGGGTGGAATGCCCCCTCGAGGGATGGGCCGAATTTTTTTGAAAAATCGGGCGATCTCTCGAAAAAGAATGAAAAGCGGAGGGGAGGTAGAATAGAAGAAATTAGAACTAATGATGAAAGAATGGGAGAAAATGGAGTGAATATGAAGAAACAACAAGCCAACGAGTACCCTGAGGTCATGCAAGAGATACATAGCAGATGTAGTGTGGGGTTTTGATTGATGCTATACAATTGATCAAAATTGGTTGGACAATCTGGTGCAATCGGTTGAATTGCCCCGGTCAAGTCAAAGCGTGACAGTTGATGTCAGTTGGTCGCTTGGACATGATAAAGTCTGAGTAAGTGAATCAAAGTGACCTGATGGTGACTTAGACAATTGATGTAATTGCCCGATGAAGTCAAGGTATATGAAGCAAAATACTCGTTGAGACATAGACAATTGATGTAATTGTCCATTGGATTGTGTTTGATTGGTTGATCAATTGATAGTGTGTGCGTGGGATGGATGATTGTGGTGAATCATAGCAGCCCCGTTGAGACTAGGTCATTATGATAAATGTTTGTTGTAGTCTAGGTTTGCCATAATCGATTACCTGTTGAGACCCGAAGATACTTGATCAGAGTATCTGTTGATAGTCTAGGTGTGCGTGAGTTGATGTACCTATGCAGATAGAGTAACTTTCTTGACTTATTGGATGACTTAGGATAGGAAACACAATCCCTCCTATTTAGAGATGGATGGTGATGAACGTGGCTTGATTAGGTTGATTGGGACACGATGTAGGGTATGTGATGGTGATTATCGAGATGGGGAGGGTGGGGGGGGGTTCAATGTTAAATAGAAGAAATGGAGGACCTATTACATTCCTATGGAAGAAGAGGAAAATAGAGTATCCATTGTCATTACTATGTATGCATGATATGCAGCTATTTATGAATGTATGGATGGATGGAATGCAATGAAATGCAATACATACAAATGAGATGGAATGATGATCCATAGTGCTTTATTTTTCATCATTGAGCTTTAAAATTTTGGAAGAAAATACAAGCATCTTGACATAATGATTCAAGATGACCTGAGTATTCCTTACATGGATTTTATATAGCAAGTTAATACAAACGACTTGATATAAGGGATCAAGTCGACCAGAGTATTGCTTGCGGAACAGACAAGGATTATCTCTATTCATGCATGACTTGGATCGTCCTCCTTGATCTTAGGCTGATCATATCCTGAGACAAGTTCATACCGTACTAAGAGATAAAAAACCTTTATCCAGTTTGGATGAGGTAGGAGGAACCAAAGGAAGAGCATTGCACCTGCAAACAAACAATATATACATAAAGAATAAAGAATAAGGATCCTTGGTAATGGTTCATGCTCATATGGTCGAGGTATACGCTGTAGTCAGCAAGCCGTAGTGATCTATGACTACATTTTTGCCTATGATCACATAGCTTAGTGAACTTCCCACGTAGACACCATTAGTACATGCCCCAGAACTTCATCGGAAGTAATGCGCAAACGATACAAAACAATGTTGAAAGATCCCGATACAGATAAACAAATGATTGTACTCATAAATCAACCAAGTATTTGATAGCTTAACATAATTTTCTTGTCAAAGAAAATGTCAGCTTGTCTTTGTTTTGATAAGGAAGGATGCATCCTTGTTTAAGACAGTTTGGATTGTTGATGTTGATTGTGTTGGTCGAGTGATAAGTGGTCATTTGTGTGTGTGTTTTGTCAATGTTTGTTTTGTATCTGATCGGATGAATATGTACAAGGTGTTGTCATGTTTTTGGGTGATTTTCGATGGTTTTTCCGATGTTTTTGGATTTTGTGAAACATTATTGAATGTTTTTGGATTTTGTATTGTTTTTGAATGTTTTTGATATTTTCTTTAGGACATTTTCTGAATGTTTTTGATATTTTTGATGATTTCCTGAATGAAGAGCGTAATGACACATAAGACAATGTAGAATCCACTTCCATCAATAGGTTAAGGGTATTGCCCCCAGTTTTTAGACCTGACTATGAAAAGGTGGGATGCTAGACGCATGGAGTACTTTCTTAATGACAGATGAATAACAAGCCATGGCTTTGGATGGATGGATGTATGTATGAAGTAAATGTGATCGCAACAAGTCTGAAAAGATAATGGAGCCATAGCCCTTACAAGTGGCGCCTGTTTGCCAGGTTTTTACCATCGCACTTACCCAAGGTGCCACCGGAGTGGTTGTTCACCGTTTGGATGCATGATTTTTCTTTACTTTTTTTGAATGTTTTTGTATTTTCTTTAGGACATTTTCTGAATGTTTTTGATATTTTCTGATATGTAGGGGAGCCTGATGCTCTGTATACCTTAGGTATAAAACCGTTTGAGGTGCATGCTATTGATTGGATCTGCGAGCGGTTCTCCGTCTGATGTAGCTAACTGATATGCCCCGGACCCGAATACAGCAGTGACAACATATGGGCCCAACTAGTTTGATTCAAACTTGCCTTGATGTTCTCTGTTTGGTTGGTTGCGAGGATTTTCTCGAAGAACAAGATCACCTACCTCAAATGTACGAGATCTAACTCGGTGATTGTAGCTTCTACTCATGCGCTGCTGATAGGCTTTGAGGTGATTGTATGCAGCTTGTCGCTTCTCATCTAGTAACTCTAAGTCCTGAAGACGAGATACTCTGTATGCTTCATCATCGATGAGATTGTGCAATGAAACTCGTAAGGATGGTATCTCGACCTCAATAGGTAAGATAGCTTCAGCACCATAGACCAATGAATAAGGAGTTGCACCTGTAGGGGTCCGAATGCTAGTTCGATATGCTCATAGCGCTGGATTCAATTCAACATGCCAATCACGGCCGACATCATTGACTGTCTTCTTTAGGATCCTCAATATGTTTTTATTGGATGCTTCGGCCTGACCATTGCCTTGTGGGTAATAGGGAGTGGAAAAGCGGTGTTGGATATGAAATTTCTCACAAAGCTCACGAACATCCTGATTTTTGAAAGGAAGACCGTTATCTGTGACAATGGACATGGGCACACCATACCGGCAGATGATGTAATTGAGGATGAATGAGGCGATCTGCTTGCCGGTGACTTGGGTAAGTGGAACAGCTTCGATCCACTTGGTGAAATATTTGGTGGCGGTAATAATGAATTTATGGCCATTGGATGAAGATGGATGGATTTTACCCACAAGATCAAGACCCCATTGACAAAAAGGCCATGGTGTTGTGATTGGTTGCAGTTCTTGAGCTGGTGCATGTATTAGGTCGCCATGAACTTGACATTTTTTGCACTTCCTGACAAAGTAGTAGGAATCCTTTTCCATAGATGGCCAATAGTATCCAGCTCGCATGATCTTCTTGGCTAGTGATGGACCACTTGAGCGAGTCCCGCAAATTCCTTCATGTACCTCTTCCAAAGCCTTTGTTATCTCACCTTGTTCTAGACATCGAAGGAGAGTACCATCAAGACCGCGTCGGTATAGGGTTTCGGCAATAATGGTATATCGAGCAGTTTGGCGAATGAAGGTTTTACGTTGGTTATTTGATTGGTTGGGAGGAAGGGTGTGATCGCGGAGATAGGTGTAGAAATCACCGTACCATGGGGATTCAGAACCGACAAGGCGACATATCTTTTCGGATTCGAGGATATCATAAGCGGGAATCCAAAGCTGTTCTACCAAGAACTCGTAGCGTGTTGAATTCTGTGGAAGATCTAAGAGAGATGCGATGGTAGCCATGGCGTCAGCAGCTCGATTCTGATCTCTTGGTATCTGCTCAAAAGTGATAGTAGTAAATGATGTCTTTAGATTGTCCACCATTTGCTTGTATGGCATGAGTTTATCATCCTTGGTCTGATATTCATCTATTGCTTGTCGAATGACCAGTTGTGAGTCGCCATATACTTGCAGTTCTTTTAATTTCCATTGTATGGCTAACCTAAGTCCTATGATCAAAGCCTCATATTCTGCTATGTTGTTTGTACATGGAAATGTGAGCCTGTAAGACTTCAGAATGCTATCACCCTGAGGTGTGATAAACAGAATGCCTGCCCCCGAGCCGTGCCTAGTGTAGGAACCATCAAAGTATAATTTCCATGGCTGTGCTTCTGTGATCATGAATATCTCTTCATCTGGAAAATTGGAAATGAGAGGATGATCGCCTATGAGTGGTGCATCGGCCAACTGATCTGCAATAACTTGCCCTTTGATAGCCTTACGGTCCACATACTCAATGTCAAATTCACTTAGAATCATCACCCATTTGGCCAAGCGACCTGTCAATGCTGCTTTGCTAAGTAAGTACTTGAGTGGATCAATCTTTGCGATGAGTTGTACCTTGTGTGTCAACAGATAGTGCCGCAATTTAGTGGCTGCCAGGATTACTGCTAGGCAAGCTCGCTCAATAGGTGTGTAATTGAGTTCATAGCCCACTAGTGTGCGAGAGATGTAGTAAATAGCACACTCTTTTCCTTCTGCATTATGTTGTGCTAGTAGTACACCCAATGCTGTACTTGTTGCTGAGATATAGAGCAATAATGGTCTACTTGGATCTGGTGGCATCAACAATGGTGGATTCATGAGATAGTCTTTAAGCGCCTGAAATGCTTGTTGGCATCTGTCATCCCACTGAAAGCGGATGTTCTTGTGTATCAGGTGTGTGAATGGGTGACACTTATCAGCCAATTGTGCAATGAATCTGCGGATAGATTGAAGCCGTCCTTGTAGTGTTCTTAGCTGACTAATATTCTTTGGAGGTGGCATGTCCATGATTGCTTTAACCTTTGCTGGATCGACCTCAATGCCTTTGCTTGAGACAATGTATCCTAGAAGCTTCCCGGAGGTCACTCCGAAGACACATTTCTTTGGGTTGAGTCGAACATGGTATTGTTCCAGTCTATCAAAGATTTTATCTAAGATGTGAAGATGTCCTTCTCTAGTAAGTGATTTTGCTAGTAAATCATCCACATAATCTTCCATTATAGTATGCATCATGTCATGGAAGATGGTGGTCATTTCTCTTTGATAGGTCGCTCCTGCATTCTTTAGACCAAAAGGCATTACATTCCAGCAGTATGTGCCCCATGGACATGTGAAGGCTGTCTTATGTTGGTCCTCGGGTGCGATCTTTATTTGATTGTATCCTAAAAAGCCATCCATGAGTGAAAGCATGGCATGTCCTGCTATCAAATCTACTATGATGTCGATATTTGGTAGAGGGAAGTCATCCTTAGGACATGCCTTATTCAGATCTCTGAAGTCTGTACAAATGCGGATGCCCCCTTTTGGTTTGCCGACTGACACAATGTTGGAGATCCATTCTGCATAATCAATTGGTCTAATGAAACCAACATCTAGGAGTTTCTTGAGTTCTGTTTTGACTAGCACGGCAATCTGAGGATGCATCTTACGAAGCTTCTGCTTGACAGGTTTGGCTCCTTTTGCGACTGTGAGATGATGCATAACTAAATCAGGATCAAGCGCAGGCATGTCTACATATGACCATGCAAAGTTGATCTGACGCTGCTGGAAGAACTCTATAAATTTAGGTTGTTCCTCTGGAGTGAGAAGAGATGCCAGATGTATGATATGAGGGTTTTCAGGAGTCCCCACATTGTATTCTTTAGTCTCCTCAATGAGAATCGTCGATCGTTCCTGTTGTGTACTAGCAGGGAGAATGTCAAACCCTTCATCCTCAAGTGCCTCAGAGAGGTTTTCACCGTTGGATACGCTCTTTCTTTTTACTTTTGTTGGATCAAACAGTGCCACAGTGTGGTTTTCACTAGAAGATCCATGTTTTAATGTTATATTTTTGCAGCTGAAGGGTTTGGCATCCGCCCCGAAGTATGCTGCGCTATTAAGTTCAATGGCGAATCCAGCTTTGTGATCCCCGCTTGGTAGATTATCCCTTAATTCCAAAAAGTCAATGATAGCCTCATCGTTTTGGAAGAGGTCAAGACATGGGGGATTTGGTTGGTTCCATTCGATGAGTTCAGGGTGGATAATGGGCATTACTTCATCGATTAAGTTAAGTGCGGGAGATGTATCAGTGAGGGTTAAGACAGTGTGGTGAAGGTCGTTGATGGTACTCTCCCTATCAGAATCCGGCGTAGGATGAGACGTAGGGTCTGTGGAAGATGTTTCCAGCTCAGGTACCCAAGTGGTCTTTATCTGTGCTTCTCCGTAAATAGGAATGTCTTTGCGTGGCGAAGGTGGTGACGTGTCTTCCTCATCTGAAGTGTTAAGCTGTACAAAATCAAATTCCCACTCATGTGAGTCGGTCTCTGAATCACTTTCCAGCATCCGATTGCTATACCATACTGGGATGTCGCTGGAGTTGAATACTGCAGGTGTGATTGGTTTATGTACCTTTGAGGTGATCGGTGCTGCAGGAACTGTGATGGGGTTTAAAGGTTTTGTCACTGGAAGTATCGACAGTGTTGATTTAGTGGCTTCTATTGGAACGGCCGGTGCCATAGATGCTGCTACGGGTTCCAATATAGTTGCTGCTATGAATGGTTTTATTGATGTGATGACTGCTGTGGATGGGATTACTAGTTCGATTGGTGGGATTTTTGGCACTGATGACGGTTGCGGTGGGTTTGTGAGCCTCGATGGGGCAGTGACAATATTGCTTGATGGTGCTTTGATTATGAAAGGTGTCCTCTTTACAGTAGGTGGGCAAAATGGTTTGCTAGGTTTTCCTTTAAATCTGAGTTTAGGAAGGATCTCTTTTTCAAAGCCTAGGCCTGTATTACCTTTGGGCTTGAACTCTGGCAGCAGCGGTTCATGTCGTCCTTGTTTGCAGTATCCCAAAGCACTCTGACCATCATATCCCATTCTTTGCATAATGAGGAGGCCTTTGCCATACTGTTCTGTAGGAAGTGTAACTCGCGGTATGTCAGTGGTGATGGGATCTTTATAGATCCAGTCCGCTAGGTCCTCATCTTGTGTTTCTTCCTCTTGACTCCTTCCAAGGACGAAAGGCGTCCAAGCACATGCTGGCGTGATTAGTCGTTGCTGGAGTAACTGCTGTGGTTTACCATGTGTTTTAGGAGAAGTGGGCATTTGTCCCACACAAAAGAGTTGACTTAAGTTATATTCTCGGGGACCTTCCTCTGCGACTTTCATTTTAAGCTTTTCTTGCTTGGGTATAGGGGTGTTCAAACTAGCAAGAGAGGTGGGACTTACATATGATGTAGAGGAAATGGCTTCCCTATTATTAGGAACAGTAATTTCTGGTTGATGGCTGATATTATGGCAAAATGCAAAGGGATTTGCATCACCCAGGATTGTGATCTCTGCACCATTATGTGGGAACTTGATACATTGATGGTAGGTAGATGGAACGGCTTGCATGGCATGTATCCAAGGTCTTCCTAATAATAGATTATATGGCAGAGGAAGGTCCAGAACCTGACAAATTATGTGTTTTACCACAGGGCCCACTCGGATTGGTAGCACCACCGCTCCTTTGGATGAACGCTCTGCATCATCATAGGCCTTGATGGTGATCTTCTTGCGAGGATCCACTGATTCTATTGCATATCCCAATGCTGTGACCAACTGTAGTGTACAAATGTTTAGGCCTGCTCCATTATCTATCAAGACTCGCTTGATCCTGTGTTGGTTGATAAAGCCTTCAATGTGTAGTGAAGCGTTATGAGGTTGTTGGAAGGAAGAGTTGTCACTTTCAGAAAAAGTGAGACAAGGTGATGACTTTAGATTTCCAACCATGGCTTGAAACTGGTTCGTATTTAGGTTTGCAGGGACTGACGCCTCTTGGAGTGCTTGATCCAAGATTGTTTTATGAGATGGCGATAGGCGCAATAGCTCTAAAATGGATATAAGCGCAGGCGTTTTGTCTAATTGTTCCACAAGATTGTACTGCTTTGGGACGGAGGTGGTGCCCTGTGGAGCTGCCTTGATGGTGACCTTGCCACGACGGGTAACAACATTGCAATTTGAGGTGGGATTTTTGAAGGTTATAGTTGCAATTTGTTCACTGGCATCATACAGGTGATTTACAATGTAGTTATACGCAGCCTGCGTATAATCAGTGGTATCAGTGCCTCGCTGGGAAGTGGAAGGACCCCTTTGATCTTGTGATGGAAGTGGATCCTTGAACATGAGATGATCATTATTGGTCGTTTTAGGGTCATGTCCTTCAATTTCAATTTCTCCTCGATCAATAAGATCCTGAATGAGATCCTTCAATCGATGACAATTACTTGTCTTGTGTCCTCGTCCTTGATGGAACTCACAGTGTTCAGTATCTCTCCACCATGTTGGTTTGACCTGAGGCTCATAGTTGGATAGTTTAGGTAGAGTGACCAAATTCTGAGAAAGGAGTTGTCGCAACACTGTTTCAATGGGTTCCCCTAAGGGAGTGTATGTGCTTTTTTGTTTTTGTGGACGAGGTCTTGGTTCATCATGAGATGTGATGTGACCTTGATTGGAAGGAACATTTGTGTTATTTTGAGATGGAGGATTTTGTCCTGCAAATCGAACCACAGGTTGTGCATTTTGGATAGTTCGAGCATCCACAACCCCATCGTTGACAATATTTTTATTCTTGTTCCAGAAGTTTGGTTTATCACTATTGAAGCGCGGGCGAGGACCATCTTTTGGTTCATTAAAGATTTTGATGAGTCCTTTCTTGATGAGTGCCCTTTCACATTTTATACCCTTTGTGATCATATCGTTAAAGGAGTCTGTGTCTTTGACATCCAGGTGAAATTCCATTTCTTCGTTTAAGTTGGAAATGAAAATTTCCACTAGTTCTTGTTCAGGTAACTGAAGAGAACGTCTGCTAGACATTTGGCGCCATCGTTGCAGGAATACTGAGAATAGTTCACCTGGTTTTTGTTTGGTGTTGCATAGATCAGCCATGGTGATGTCGCGTTCAATGTTATGAGAGTAATGAGATAGGAACTTCTGGATGAGTTCCTCAAATGTTCTAATGCCACCTGGTAGTCGGGAAAACCATGATGTGGTGGTTCCTCCCAAGCTTTGGGGAAAAAGGTGCATTAGGTATGTGTCCTCATAAGCCACTTCAAGACAAGCAGAATGAAATTCTCGGACATGATCACGGGTATCCCCCTTTCCTCTATATTTTTCAAATTTGGGTGTTTCGAACCTGCGTGGAAAGGGTGGCATATAGAGATTCCTATCAAAAGGATAGGGACAGATGTCGTTAAGTGAGAATTGATTGGTCTTAACACCACTATGAAGTTGTTGGGCGAGATTCTCGACTTGTTGCCGCAACATCTCTATTTCATTTGGAGGAGGAGGTGGTGGGTTACCTCGAGGAATGTTATATCTGATGTGATTTCTACCCCTTTCCTCCTCATGGTGACTTTGTCTTTCTGATGCTTGTCTTAATTGGGAAAGATCAAAGTCCAAGGGGAGTTTGGCTCCTTCTTGAGCGAGTTTTAAGAAGTGAGCATCCACATTGCTCCTTAATATTTCATCAAATAATCTGTTGAAGTGAGGGTTATGCTGAGCCCTTTCGATTGTTGAAGGAGTGGGAGTACTTGGGTTTTCATCAGTTACAGTTCCTCCAAGTGCTTCTTGAAATTCATTGAGGTTGTCTTCTTCTTCCTCAATTTCTATTTCTCGTTGCCTTGATCGCGATCGGGTTTGAGCCATTTTGTTTGTAAGTTTGTGTTGAAGTTGATTGAAGATGATGATGAGTTATTGATGAAAGATTGATGATTGGTGATTTGTATTTTATGGGGATCTCTAGCACTTTAAGGTAGATGTAACCGAAATTCCTTCTTGGAATTGCTTGTTTGTTTTGAGGAGTTTGGATGTGATAAGGTGTAGAGAAATCTGAGATGTGTTACAGATTTTGACTACCTAGCAATGAGAGGATTCACTCATGTACTAGTTTTAACCTGCGTAGATGTGTCTCTTAGGATGAGCTTATCCTAGATGTAGAAACAATCTAAAAGTGATGTGATGTGTTTGATTTCAAGCAATATCTAAAAGAGAACTTGGGACAAGAACCTCTTAATGTTTTGAGAGTTTTGGGATGAATTGATGATGGAAAAATGATGTATGAATGAGATGATGGATGTTTTGTTTTCAACTTCAATAAAAACTTTGTGTTACAAATGGAACAAACTCTACTTCTTCCCTTTCAGGCGTTGGTGGCACTTCTCGAGCTGTGTTGTAGGTGATACAGATGTTTGGGAAGAAGTTGGGATTAATCTTTCCTCCTTGATTTTTGTGATAACTCAGAGCTCTATATTGCATAAAAGCTCTGCGGTTCAATGATTCGGAATCAAATTCATTTGTTTTACCTTGAAGATAGAGACGCATGCGATGTAGAAAGACTCTATGTGAGACAAAGATTTGTCTATTGAGATAGAAGAATTTCCTCCTTTTGATCAAAGCCTTTGAGCTTAATGGTCTCCTTCTTAAGTTGATATTCTGATGACACTTCTTCTTTCGCAAGATGTGAAGAATGGTCATAAAATTTGACTCTTTTTTGTTTGTACTTTGTTTTTGATGTGTTTGGTTGTTTTTGAGAAATGTTGGATGAGTACTTTGTTTTTGAAAGTGATTTGCTGATTTTTCTTTGACAAGAAAACAAAGCAAGCACACAAACACAAGAATGTTGCCCCCAAAGGCACAAATGAGTATGGGTCTAGATCAACCCAATCTTTGGACTTGTATATGACCCTTCCTTTAGATTTATTTTAAAGTGTATTTCCAAAGCCTGAAGTCGGCTCAATTTGCACTAGGTCTGTAAAACGAACACACTTCAAACACTTTTTATCCCTAAGGTCAAATGGCCAGTTGTGATAAATTTAGCCCACATCTTGATATTTCTTCGACTTTGGTACTACATACCTTATGAATCCCGCCGTGGCAGGTAAGGATGTGATATACTAAGTCTTGCACGAGCATAACAAATAGATGATCCCTATGATGGGGGAGTCACCACTTTTATCAAGCCACAAGTGACTTTTCAAAAAGCTATGTTTCTACTCAAGGAAATATGTATGGTGAGTATCTTGGGAGCAAAACCATCTATGCTCTTGCACTAAATTATATCTCAAATATCCTCAATCAATAGAACGGGTGGGCTACTACTTAAAGGTGTTTAGTCATGTTCGATATTTTTGGACATAAGTTCATTCTGCAGTGACTCACTTAAGAGCCTTGTAACTGGTGGTGGGGCCCATTTGTCCTTTCGGCCAGTTACACTGTAGGAACAACTATACCCAAGGCTACAGCTTTCGCTCTCACCTGATTTCTATAGCGGCTCGAAGGATTTACCGCTCGAGGTCGTTCCCAAGAGTATCGATCCCTTGGCAGGCCTCTCTTAAAATTATAAAATTTGAGCGTTACTAACACTTTTCTCTTGCACCTAGGACCACGAGAGCCAAGGGAGAGGATAGTGTGTGTTAGAGGTAGGACCACTCGATCAACTCTTTTGCACAAGTGTGCCAAACACAAAATTCACTTGTTCCTTTTAATTTGTCATCGCAATGATTTTCTATCTATTTGGAGATGTTGCTCCAACAATCATGGTGTTCTTTTTAATTTTCAAAGGCAATTGTTGGAGTAAACTAGAATTTGAAAATCCTGGTCAACTTAATGAAAAACACGTTTGCATGAAGTAAAATTGCTTTAAAAATGAGACAAGTTGATTGTGAATTTTATTTGCACCAAAAATGGAAGTGTGGATTGTAAGTTTTATCTTGATGCAAGAAATAAAATTTGCCTTGTTGATTTTAAGCACCAAAAGAATTTGTTCCTAACTTTGCAACAAAAAAATTTGCGTGTTTGTTTTTGTGATTCTTTTTAACTTTGAACAAGTGTGATTCTTTTTTAGAGCTCCAAACGAAAGATATGGTTCTTTTTAAAACTCCAAATGAAAGTGTAGTTGATTTTAACCCAAAAGGAAAATGAATTTATTTTATCCTAACTTGAAAGACAAAGTTAGCAATATGAACAAATTTATTTCCTAAGCTAAAATTGCTAAAAATAATGCTATTGTAGGGGTTAGTTAAAACCTGCACAAAAGATAATTAGTTAGAAAAATCTACATGTTTTGGTGGGCTTCTACAAGCCTAAAATTTTTGGTTTTTGGTTACAAGGAATTTTCTTACAACTCTTTGTTACAATAGCTCTACTCTGTGTGAAAACAGAAGTGTTATTTAACATGAAAGAGCAACATTATAGACAATAGCGTTAAAGTATCAATTTGCGAAGGTGCTAAATTGAGAAGAAAAATGCAAGAGAATGACCTGTGTGTCAATTAAAACATTCAAAAGTTAGTAGTCTTCAAAATGATTGCTCTTTGATTCACGTCGGGTTCACCAAATGATGTCATGGAAATGGGGACAAGGCAACAACAAAGTTCAATGTTAATAAGTTAGTTTCAACCATAAAAACAAAACAAAGAACTAAAAACCATTCCAAACATATCAAGAGAGATTTCAAAAAGCATGAAAGAAGTTTAACAAAATAAAAGAAAGGAGAAGAGCCTCCCTAAGATGCTTCCATGATGCCTTTTGATGCTTCTCCCTTGTTTCAGAAGGTTGCGTGTTCGATTCACGTCGGGTTCACCAAATGATGCTCTGCAAAAAGGATTAGAAAATCTATTTGATGGCAACACACACAAGAGCACAAGAAACAAACGTTAGTGTTAGCAACAAAAGATTATCCTAAACAGGCATATCAAGAGAGATATTAAGCATGAAATAGAAAGCATATAAACATAGAATGAAATAGCTAATCAAGATGCTCATAGTTGCTCCTCCCTTGTTCCTCTCCTCTCCAAGTCCCAAATGAGTGTAGCTCTCAGCTTTTAGCACTAGCCATGGATGCCATATGGAGATTCAAGATAGTTAAATATGATAAGCAAATACTATGCAAGAGTAGATAGTGATGCTATGAAAAAGCTCTATGCTAATGCCAGTATAACAACAATACTCTAAATGCTTCCTTTTGCTTGAGGAGAAGGGTTCTATTTATAGAAGAAATGGGGAAATGAAAGGTTAAGATTGAATGGTTTAATCAAGGGCCAAGTTTGAAAGTTGGGGATCCATGTGCACAATTGGCACCAATAAAATGGTGACAAGTGTCAACATAGGATTGGGTTGAGAGAAGAGGTTGGAGGCATTAAAGGCCTGAGAAGACCTCATGGTTATCTAGAAGGTAAGGGTCAAGTCTAAATTAGGATTACCCACTGGATTAGGAGTTAATGCAAGGATAAACCTTTGTGCAAATGATTAAGAGATAATCATGGTCAAAGCATTAAAGGCTTGATGAGACCCTTGGGTTGGGTAGAGGTTGAGTCAAAACAAATGTTTTAACCATGTGGGAGGGTTTGAGGTAACCATTAATGGTTATTGGAGACTTTGGGGATTAAGTGGTTGAAGGTTGAAAGCCTTCAATGGTTATCAAAGACTTTGAGCCATTTAGTGGTTGAAGGTTGGAAGCTTTCAAAGGTTATCCAAGACTTTTAGGCTTTGAGAAGTGACTCCATTTTGCTTAGGAATGTGACAATAATTAGGGGATGGATTAAGCTAATTAGGAAGGGGTTAGAAGAATCTAGAAGGGGATTAGATTTTGCAAGTGGATTTGGTGGGTGAGGGAAAATAAGATTTTATTAAAATAAAAATTCATTTATTTCAATAAATGTGTGCAAGTTGTATTTGGATAAATATTCAAATAAATATTAATTTATTTAAATGAGAAAAAGGAAGATAAAGCATTAAAATGCTTGAAGACTTTGAGGGGAACCATTAAAGGCTTGAAGACTTTAAGGAAAACCATTAAAGTCTTAAGAAGACTATAGAAGGAAGCCATCAAGTTTGAAGACTTTAAAGCCATCAAGTTTGAATACTTTAAGGGAAACCATTAAAGGTTTCAAGTGGGTGAGGATAAATAGGATTTTAAATAAATAATTTATTTAAAATAGTTGTGCAACTTGCTTTTGTAGGAAAATACAAGTGGGTGGAGGATAAAGGTGTTTTAAATAAATTATTTATTTAAAATAATTGTGCAACTTGCTTTTGTAGGAAAATACAAGTGGGTGGAGGATAAAGGTGATTTAAATAAATGATTTATTTATTTAAATGTGAGAGGTGGGATTTTGGGGGTTTTAAATAAATATTAATTTATTTAAATGTGAGAGAAGATTTAATTAAATAAATATGATTTATTTATTTAATTAATGGTCTGAATTTGGTTAAGTGAATTAAATCAAATAAATTGAATAATTTATTTAATTAATAGGAGAATAGGGTTAAGATGAATTAATTAAATATTAATTTAATTAATTATTAATTGATGGTTAAATAATCAAATAAATACTAAGTATTCATTTAATTAAGTGGACAGATTTATGTGACTACAACTATTACCGGTGTAATAAGTTTGGCCATAGAATTGCTGATTGTAGTTTGTTGCATAAGCCCCCTACTAGTTTTGAAAGTAGAAATTCATTTGCTGCACTCCGGGAGATGAATGTCACTTGTTATCAATGTAATGGTTTTGGTCATAAGAGTTATGAATGTAGGAGAAGTCAGTCAGTATCCTACAATATTTTTTCAAATTCATCATTCAATGTCAATGTGAAATGCTATCATTGTCAAAATGTTGGCCACATTGCAAACTCGAGACTTCTAAGCAAAAGAAGTCAGTATCGGAAGCAAAATTGGAGTACAAAATTACAACTGATAAGAAGAAGGAAACCAACCCGGTTTGGGTTGAGAAGGATGAGAATAAAGAAGAATCAAGTCTGATTGTGTAGACTTCCTTGCATGCAGAAAGAAGAAATTTATGGGTTGTAGGTAGTGGATGTTCCAATCACATGACCAGAGACTAAAATAAGTTCATCAAGTTTGATGATTGGAATGGAGGTTCGATGAGATTCAAAGATAACTCTTCCATCAAGATAAAAGGAAAAGGTACTCTGAACATAGATGGAAAATTAAAAGCGCATGATGTATAATATGTGGAAGGACTAAAGCATAATTTCCTAAGTGTGAGTCAAATGTGTGATAAAGGATACAAATTCACATTTAACTCTATCGGTTGTTAGATAAGGAACGATAGTACCAGACAGATTGTTGGAGAAGGAAAAAGGACATATGGAAATGTGTACAATCTGAAGGAATACTTTGAGTCCCAATGCATGATGGGACAAGTAGATGAGAGCTGGGTATGATAAAAAATATTAGGCCATATAAACTTTGATAATCTGGCTAAGGTGAGCAAGAAAGGTTATGTGAGACATATACCACCAATTATCAAACCGATAAGTACTTTTTGTGATGAATGTCTAAGAGGCAAGCAGACTAAGGTAACCTTTAATATCAAAGAACATAATACCTCAAGGCCCTTATAACTTGTGCATACAGATCTATGTGGTCCAACCAAAACAAGAGCTTTAGCTGGTAAGAGATACTTCATGTTGTTCATTGATGATTTCTCAAGAATGACATGGGTCACTTTCCTACATGACAAATCACAAGCATATGAGAGGTTCAAAATATTCTGGAAGATGGTTGAGAAGGAAAGTGGATGCCAGTTGAAGTGTCTGAGATTAGACCAGGGTGGTGAGTTCACATCAAATGAGTTTGTAGACTATTGTGAGAGGCATGAAATCAGAAGACAGTTTTCAGCCCCAAGAACGCCACAACAAAATGGTGTTGTAGAAAGGAAAAACCGGACTGTCAAGGAGATGGAAAGAACTATGTTGAATGAGGCAAACATACTATATATGTACTGGAAAGAAGCAGTACATACTGCTGTTTATACATTGAACGGGGTTCAACTGAGAACAAATAGCAGAATGCCACCTTATGAACTGTGGTATGACCAGAAGCCATCTGTTAAATATTTCAAAGTGTTTGGAAGTAAATGCTTTATCAAGAGAGATGATGATAGTTTAGGTGGTTTTTATTCTAGGAGTGATGAAGGCATCTTCTTGGGTTACTCTACTCACAACAAAGCCAACAAATGCTACAATAAACAATTGAGAAAAATCATTGAAAGTGTGCATGTAAGAGTTGACGAAGATTTGAATAAGGTAAAACAAGCACATATAAACCGGTATGATGATTCATGTGATGAAGATGAAGTTAAGTCAGAAAATGAACCAGGAGAAGCACCCAATAAGATCCCTAATAGATATGTGCATAAAAATCACCCAGAAGAGGAGATTATAGGAAATAAAAGTGATGGTGTACAGATAAGAAGAAGACTTTCCCAAAATAATGAACAAGTGAATTTCTGCCTCATGATTGAAATGGAACCCAAAACATTCAATGAGACCAACAAAAGTGAGAAATGGATGGATGCAATGAAAGA
Source organism: Cryptomeria japonica (assembly GCF_030272615.1). Classification (NCBI taxonomy): domain Eukaryota; kingdom Viridiplantae; phylum Streptophyta; class Pinopsida; order Cupressales; family Cupressaceae; genus Cryptomeria; species Cryptomeria japonica. The sequence goes on along the minus strand of NC_081411.1, from coordinate 415,863,037 downwards.
AGAGCTAGAGTAGATTAAAAAGAACAAGACTTGGGAACTAGTTCCTAGACCAACAGATAAGAATGTCATAGGTACTAAATGGGTCTACCGGAACAAGATGATTGAAGAAGGTAAGATTGTCAGACACAAAGAAAGGTTAGTGTGCAAAGGATTTGATCAAGTAGAAGGAATTTATTTTGAAGAAACATTTGCACCAGTTGCAAGACTTGAGGCTATTAAAATGTTCTTAGCATTCTCTACCTTCAAAGGATACAAGGTATATCAAATGGACGTCAAGTCTACTTTCTTGAATGGTAATTTGAAAGAAGTCTACATAGAACAACCAGAAGGTTTTTTGTTGCATAATGATGAAACTTTTGTATGCCGGTTGAAGAAAGAATTGTATGGTTTAAAGAAGGCTCCAAGAGCATGGTATTCAAGGCTGGATAAGTATCTTAAGGAGAAAGGTTTTAGAAAGGGAAGTGTAGATAGTAATCTATACATCAAAGAAGATGGAAATTATCACTTGATTATTGTTCTGATTAATTAGAAAAACAAGTTTTAAGGACCTGAAACTTTTTACAAAAAGATCAAAAGATAGTTCAACAAAGATCAACTAGACCAACACAAGACAACATACAAAAGACTAGCAAGAAAGCCAGCAACCCGAACAGACAACAAAAAACTAGGAACAACAAAGTAGAAAAAACCAGAAATAAAGACCTAGACAACTAGCAACACCTACAGAGACTTTAGAAGTTCAACAGCCTTGATGACCAACATGTCATAATTCACCGAAGCAACTTTGAGCTCTTCGATTTCCTTGTTTGGATTTTTCTCCCTCTTCTTGCCTCTGGTCCTCGTTCTTGGTCCTTGCACACCTTCCACGCCCTCCATGTTAGGTTCCTGCTCTAGGGATCCCTTCTCATTTTCTAGCTTACTGATCAGGATTTTGATGTTGTTTGCCAAGGCCTTCAGAATATTATAACTTTGTTCAACAATGCTTCTGAGATAGGTATCGACTTTGTTGAGTCTGTTTTCAGCATCCACCATTCTCTGGTCCCTAACATTGTCATTGTTTTTAATTTCCTCTAGGGCCTTCTCCACTTGCTCAAACCTTGGATTGAAGGCGTCCCTAATCTCTTCATCTCTGGCAATAATCTTTCCCAAATCCTCAACATACCCAGCCATGGATTTACCTTCACCAATGCTAATAGTCTCCACAATTTGAATCCTATGACTCAATTTCTGGTTTTCCTCCACAACTTTCTTGTTACTATTTATGAGCCAGTTGAGAGTGTCCACAAACCCCTTCAAACCCTCAACAAAAGGGTTAGAAGGGGGATTTTTTCACCAAACTTGGCCTGATCAGTTTTGGGGTCTTCTCCAACGGTAATCTATTCGGCATCACCACCAACACTCTGGTTGAAACCATCCCCCGTAATCTCCTCCTCAACTTTTTGGTCCGCATAAGAATCCTTGCTCTGCTCTTTGTCCTTTGTCTCCAACTCAGAATTGCCCTGGCTTTTCTGCTTTTTCCTTTTCCGGAAAGAAGATTTATGTTTCTTCTTCTGAGGGGATGGAGAGTCATCCTTTTCAAAGTCCTCAGAGACCTCCAAGGAGGAGGAAGAGTGAATTTGGAAGACCTTCTCTTTTCTTTTTTTCTTTCCCTTAGAAGAGGACGGCTTACTGCTCTCCTATTTTCTTTTCTTACCCAATTCAACCTCAGAGTCCTCCAGACTCTCCTTAGTCTCACTTTTCGAATCACCAGCAGAATCCTCACCCACAGAAAAATCAAAGTCCAACCCTTCCTCCTCATAATCAGAGATAGAAAGTTGGGGGCAGGCGATTTGATTAGCTTTAATATGATCATAGATTATAACCATTAGACCTTGGTGCATAGCAGTGTCTCTCTAAGGGTTCTCTCTATGGGATTTGATAGTGGCATTCATTGAGCAAATTAGGAAATAGGGTATGTTAACTTCATCTTCATACCTGAAGTGGTTGAGCAACATGAAATGGAAGCCGTAGACTTTGGTAAATCTACCATCCAGAGTGATGTAGCGCATGATTGCAAATAGAACCTCCCTCCAAGGCTTAGCAAAAGCCCTGGGAGGGTAGTAGGTCTTGCTAAGCTTAACCAAGCGCTTCTTCTCCTTAGTAGTTTCAGGGTATCGCTCGATGGCCTCCTTGCTAAGCTTTTTATCCCTGTAGAAATTACTTCCCTCCCTCCGGAGACTCGTCACCTAAGCAATGAGGTCTTCATCGATGGTGATAGTTTGATCTCCATTTTTCAGGGTGCCCTTCCTCCAATTTTTGGTGAAAAACTTAGTAATTTTAGCATCCCTCCCATGGAGTCGTTCCATGTACTTTGTTAGCCCGCCCTTCTGCAAGATACTCCATATTTCCTCCTTTTGTTTCCATTCCTTACAATCACTGGGCTTGTAGTGACACTTGTTACCTCCCATGGTTTCATAGCTCAAACCAGAAAATTGAGAGTTGCAGATAGCTAATGGAAAGAAATATCTAGAAGCGGCCCCAAAACCCCATAAAGTGTGGGAGAAGGTGGAATTCATCTTATCATTATTGGTACTGACACAATAATAATTAATATTATTCCTCCAAGTCATGTTATTAAACATTATACAATCCATTTAAAATCTTTGAGGTGCAGTTATATAAATCCATGAAAATGATCGATTTGACATCATTAAGAAGATCATCTTCACCCTTCTAAGTAATCATGTTGTCATGAATGATATAATTGTTGTTGTTGTATATGTGGATGATATAATATTTTGAGGCAACAAGGATATCTTGTATAAAGAGTTTGTTGATCTGATGCAATCAGAGTTTGAGATGTCAATGCTTGGAGAGCTATCATATTTTCTTGGTTTGCAAATTTCACAGCAAGATAAAAGAATATTTGTCTCTCAAACCAAGTATGTCAGAGATATGTTGAAGAAGTTTCAGATGGAAGACAATAAACCGGTAAGTACCCCCATGGTGATCGGATGCAAGTTGAGCAAGGTTGATGAGTCACCAGAAGTGGATCAGACCCTATATAGATCCATGATTGGTAGTTTGTTATACCTTACTGCCTCAAGACCGGATATAGTGCAGACAGTATGTATGGTGGCAAGATTTCAAGCTGCACCTAAACAGTCACATGAGAATGCAATTAGAAGAATCTTCAAGTACCTACAAGGAAAACTTAATTATGGCTTATGGTATCCAAAGCAAGGAGATTTCACCTTACAGACCTATACTGATACTAATTAGGCAGGTTGTATTGATGACCAGAAAATAACAAGTAGTGGTGCATTCTTTTTAGGTGACTGATTAGTTTCATGGCACAACAAGAAGAAAGATTCAATCTCCTTATCTAGTGTCGAGGCAAAATATATTATTGCTGCTACATGTTGTTCTTATCTATTATGGATTAAGCAGACTCTCAAGGACATTCAGATAGAAATATCTGACCCTATTTCAATCCAGTGTGATAACTCAAGTGCAATCAACATTTCAAAGAATCTGGTTATGCACTCAAGGACAAAGCACATTGCTATCAAACATCACTTTCTCAGAGAGAAGGTTGCAAAGAAAGAAGTGAAGGTAGAATATGTTCCTACAAGTGAACAAGTTGTTGATATCTTCACAAAACCTCTACCGGTAAACACATTTGAATATCTAAGACATGGGTTAGGAGTTTTCTCACCAACTTTATGCACTTAAATGTGTATGGAGATTTGTGGTTCAGGGGGAGTTCATAGCCATGCATTTTTTACTCTTGGACCTTATGTTGTACTCAGGGGGAGAGTACACATCCCCAACTTGTTTGTGATTTTTCATAGTTGTGTCAGGTGTCTCTTAAATTCACAGGACTGACAAAACTTTTAGTATAAAAAGGGAAATCAGGTTTGGGACTTTGGAAAGTTGCCTATTCAATTTGTCTATCTACCAAAGTCGCAAAAAACTTGACTAGGAGAGTAACTTCACCGAGGTGAATGTGCTCATCAGTCCATGTTTGTGGTTGTTTTCCAGTGTCTATTCAATTTGTACTTAATAAAAATCACAAATTGGACTGTAGGGTGAAAGGGAAAAGTAGTCTGGCCTATCAGGAGATAAAGTATAGTAGTTTATGAATTACCTGCAAAGGGGGAGACCTCAAAAAAATTTCCTAGCCCTTTGTCATTGTTGTCAAAGGGGGAGAAAGTTCACAGATGGAGTAAGAACTGCAGTTGGAGATAGTGCATATTGTTAGCCCGGGTTGTGGAGATTAACCTGATAATATGGGTAATGCCATCAATGCCAAAGGGGGAGATTGTTGGCATTGTATTGTCATTGATGTCAATTGGTAAGTATGGCAACCGGTATGCAAGATATTGTTACCGACATTGGAGATTGTTGGCATGTTGATGTCAACCGGTATGGGATGTCAACTGGTAAGTCTGTCAACCGGTAACCAAGAAAACCCAATAAGTGCAGTCTGATTTAACATGACCTAACCAATAGAATAGAGAAGTGCACGATATGAAGGTTAACTAGTTAGTGTATACCGGTAGCATGTTTGATCGGTGACCAAAGTTGAACCAACACAATCAAGTGAGCTAGATGTTGATAGAGATGTCATGTGGAATCCAGGTGGTGAATGTGCAATGGTAGGTGAATGGTGTGTTGGTGAGGTAGTTGTCAACTAAGTTTGTATTAAATGTCAACTGCAAAAATCTCGGATCGGTTGTAGAGGATTTCTTCTCAAAGCAGATCGAAGGGAAGAGATTTTATTCTTTGACATTATGATTGAAGCAGGATATCTAATCGTCTTGCTGATTTGGAGAAGGAAACTGCTAAATCATTTATTGATTGACACAATCAAGACTGGTGAATAGAGTCGAGTTTGCTAAATATAGAAAACGTTCATAGGAAGAATAAAAGAGGACATGGCTTTTTGTTGTACTATTGCAGTTGTCGATTCAGGAAAGATGAGATCCGATTTGATATGGATCAAGGTCGGCGAAGAAAACCCTAAGCGCATGAAGTTTAAGTTTTTGTTTTGGTGGGAAAGCATATATATAAATATGCAGATCAAAAACTCAAGCAAGTTGAGAGAGTATGCTTGATGGGAGATTTATGATACAACGAATCTCTGCGAGGCAAGAGTTGATCAGTCTGAGTGTGATAGAATATATTGAAGTGACTGAGTGTTGGAGAAGAACTGATAAGGAAGGTTTAACTGGAAAGGGTTAAGGTAACCGATAAACTATTACAGAGTATAACAGTCTGTTAAACAGGCAGTGTCTGAACCGGTAAGAGATCAACATAGAGTGAAGGAGAGCAGAGTGAGTTTTAGAGAAGATCTAGCAAGGTTGAAACTGAGTTGTAGAGGATTAAGAAAGTAAGAACAGAAGACCGGTAGAATAGAGAAGTAGTGAAACAAAAAATAAGTTTAACTAACAGAGTGAATAGTTTACAGGTGTTACAAAACTCATTTGTAACCAAGTGTTTATCTTTGTATTGATTTTATATCTCATTGTATTCCATTGAGTGGGTACTCGGTGTAGGGGTTGGTGCTCCTTTGGGTAGGTGCCCATAAATTGCTAGGGATTGGTGCTCCTTGGGTTGGTGGCCTAAACATTGTAAAACTATTATTACATTGTAAGGTTGGATTGGAGCGGTAGATCTCCAACAACATTTCTTGCTGAGGTTTTTCCCACATTGGGTTTTCCTCGTATATTCGGTGTTATGTGATGTGCTCTTGTGTGCGATTGCTTGTTAGTGCTTTCATTATCCTACCAGTTGCACACATTGTTTGAATTTTTTTATAATCACTGATTCACCCCCCATCTCAGTGATATCTTGTGTTCTACAAATGCCTCGTGTATATAGGACAAATGTACTCTCTAATTTTTTTGTATTCTTAAATATATGCACTAAGAAAACCTATATTGTTATGTAATAGATAAAAATCTAAGCACAAAGATTTATAGATAGCAATACATGGTGATGTTGAACATCAGCCATTTGAATGAGGCATCAGGTAGTGTGAAGTGCTTATGCAACAAGCATCAATTTTACAATCAACAATCCTCAAGTTGATTGAATAAAAATAACAGTTGTTGAGAATCATTTTGGGGAGGCAAGGCTTTAGGTTACAATTAAGAGTCATTATTATTTATTAACCAATATTTCTTGAATCTTAAAAAGCAATAAAGGTATTGAGGTTATGTAAAATAAAAAAGTGTAAGGAAATATTCAAATTTTAAGTCTAAGGGTATTTCAGGTATGATTGTTCTTTACATTTTTAAAAATTGATAGCTAGATATAACATATGTATTATAACCAACATAAATGTCAAGAACTATGACAAAATACCAAATTAATCACCTTATAGGTAACTTCTATGTCATTGTGCTTAACAATAAGACACTCTCAAATGACAACATAACTAAGTCACTATTTATAGAGGTTATTGAAGCTTAATTGTATCTAAAAATGAAAGGCATTTTAGAAAACAAAAGTTTTTGAATGAAAAAAGAAGACGAAGAAAATGAGTATAAAATTAACACAATCAATCAATATGTCACAAACCAACTATTTTTCAAGAAGAAATAAAACTCACTTTTTAGCATTTTTGGACCATAATTGGTCCATTTGTGCACCATTATTAGTACCCATAGCACACAACTGTTGTAGCATTTATGTATAAGTATTGACAATTTAAGTGCATGGTTGGGGCATCTTTAAGTAGGTCTAAGGGGACACTTTGAAATGTGTACTTTTTGACCCTTGAGTGCATAATGGATCCCACAACATGCATCGTTACTACCCATAAGCCATAACAATAGCTATAAGTAGTTAAGTTGCATGAGGAGACAACAACAAAAAATCGTCAAAATCCGATGTATTGTTTAGAATTTGTGGGTGCACAAAGTTAGCTATAATGGCTACTAGTACACTTCCCCTATTGTTCTAGCTTTTGGGTAGTAACGATGCACGTTGTGGGATTGTTATGCGCACAAGGGTCAAAAAGTACACATTTAAAAGTGTCTTTCAATACCTAGTTAAAGAAACCCTAATAACCATGCACTTAAAATTGTCAATACTTACGCATAAATGCCCCAATAGTCATGTGTTATGAGTACCAATAATGGTGCACAAATGAGCCAATTATGATCCAAAAATGCTAAAAAATAAACAGTTTTTGATACATGTGAAATTTATTATTAGACTCTTAGTTTTTTTGTTGTTTTTCTTTAAAATTAGTTATTGAGGGGTTGAGTGTGCAAAGAATGAACCATTATTGAAACATAGAGGCTATCTAATTCTTTTCCTCTAAACCAAAAAAAACAACTAACAATATAACATCAAGTTTCAAATCAAATTTCAAAGCAAAATTGATGTTAAAAAGAGAACCCAATAATATCTCCTTAGACAAGGACACCTCTTTCTAGACAGCACCCGTATTGTACCATTGACCATGTTTTTTAATTAATTAATAATTAAAATATGTGTTTATTTTTTAATTAATTATTAAATATGATCAACGATATAATATGAGTGCTGGATAGACATTGCGAACAAAAACTAACAAATCAAATAAAAAAATTCAAAGTCACTCTCCATTAAATTTCTACTTTTTTCCAAGTCACAACGGACTGCCTAAATTGTCAATCCATTTCACTGTAATTTCCCTGACCTATAAACGGAGTTAAAGCTATTGGCCGGATACCTTTTAAAAAAGGTTTTACACCCTCCCATTTCCAAGATTGACAGAGACAGAAGATAATATTGGGAAACTCCGACGCAGCAGATTTCTTCACAGTCAACATACGCAAAGGGCGTGATGGACGCGTTTTCCATGGACTCCTTGACCCAGATTAAAAATTAACAGGGGAAGGTCATTATTTATTTTGGGTTTTGCAGGTAGTCCCCAAAACGATTTCCCCCCTATCTGAAAGAGATTTGGAGGGAAAATGGAGGAGGAAGAGGAGGAAAGAATACTTGAAATGAGTGCAAGTTTGTTGTTCAGTATTGCACTGGGATTTTGTGGTGTGTTTGCAGTGCTCTATATTAACAGCAGATGGAGGAGGGAATACCTGCACTTCATGGACGCCCTTGTTGTTGCTTTCAATGATACCTTTTTCTCTATGTTCAGGAGATAAAAAGGTTGGATTATTGTGGGTTCTCATTATCTGTTACAATGTTGTGGATCTCTTTCTGAATTTTGTATATCAATATTTCATATCTATTTTTGCTGAAAGTTTTTTATCATAAACATTTTGGTTCATTTATGTACTGTAGAAAATATCATTTCTTCAATTTTTATCATGTCTCAAACAAACCCTCTGTAATTCAAGGCTATCCAGAAAAGATGAGATAAGAATTGTAATGCGCTTCTATCTAAGATAAATATACTAAGAATTTCTTTTTCTTTCTCTATGTCAAAGGAATACAAGCTGTTTATGAGTAGACAAGGTAGGAATTGTTTATTATTATAATGGGTTCTGATTATCTTTTACAATTTTGTATTGTTGAGTTTTTGTATCAATGTTTTGGATCTGTTTTTTATAATATGTAGAATTCTTTGTATCAATATTTTATATCTGTTTTTTATGAATTTTTTCAGACAATATTCTATCATAAATATTTTAGCTATATATGTACTGTGGAAATATCATATTTTTCGTCATTTATCATGTTTCCAACAAACTTTCTGTAATTCAAGGTTATTCAGGAAAGATGAGATCGGAATCTTAGTGCCCTTCTCTTTAAGATAAATATACTAAGAATTGCCTTTTTCTTTTCTTTTTTTTGTATGTTAGATCAATATGAGCTCTTGGGAGCAACTAGTACAAGCTGTTTATGAGTATACAAATTCAGAAATGTCTGTGAGAGATGAAGAATCACTACTTATAAATCTACTTTATTTTGAAACAACATTCACATTACAAGCCAACAATAAAGACCAAAAGTTGCCACTTAGAATTTTACATTAGATGTCTTCATAAGGATTTGAATTCATGTCTCTATAATAAGAGCTCAATATCTTAACCAATTAAATTCATTCCCTTGAAAAAAATTGTATATTTTGTAAGTGTTTCTACTTTATTATACAGTACATTCCACGAAAAATGACAAACTTTCACAAATAAAACCAGACTTACATTTAATTTAAAATATATGTGCTCTTACATAAATGCTTGGTGAGTACACTAAATATTATTTTTATTGTGTGTTTCCTTTTATGTTCATAACCATGGCACATTTGAACCATATAATTTTAAGAGGAAAAATAGAGGATTTATGACATAATTAGTTATCATTTTCTTTCTCAAACTATAATGTAAATGTGGGTTTCTAAAAGGGTCCAAACATGTTACAAAGTCGATCTTCAATATAATAAAAGTCCATCAAACATCAAAGAAATTATGCCAAGCCAATAATATTAATGTTGAAAGCCAACTATCTGAGATGTAAAACTAAAAACTTGTTGCAAGGCCATGAAGTCTTGCATTCTTGTTAGATCTGACTTTTTTTGTATGACACTAAACTCCAATTATCTAGCCTAAGTTTTTTATCATATTGGTCCTCTTGAAAGGAAACAACCACAGTACCTTCCAAATCCCTTCATTCATATTCCTTAAACTTGGATACCTCTTAGAAGGCTAAAACCCACAACTTAGTTGTAATGTCCCCTAGTAAATTGGTTTGAAATATCCTAGTTATGGATCTCAATTCTTAGTACAGGGATTAAGAGAAGGTACCTTAGCCTCTACTTTTATCAAATAACCTGCAAAAATAAAATCAGAAGATACTACAAATTACATAGAATTAGCTAATGTATAACATAAAGAGGGATTCTTGTAATATTAACAAAGTAAAAATCATAAATTTTGGTAGTGAGCTATAGTGCCATAGTTGGTAGGGTGTCTTGATTAATAGTTCCCCCTACCCAATGTAACCATGTAGGGTTCCTTAATATAGCAGTTCCCCCTAGTACCCTACCTAATGTATCCATGCAGGGTGCCTTAATACAACAGTCCCCCCTACCCAATGTTACATATGTTCAATGTGTCAAACTTGGAAGGCAATCATTTTTCATCATTCTTATCTTCTATTTAGGCAACTCAAGTTCCTTGTTTATCGTGGATGCATTTTCATTTCCTCTATCATGTGCTACATGTCTTGTAGCTCATGGATTCAGCATGGTGGATCATGTAGTGTGAATGCCACTTTTAAGTACTTTGATGGATCCATGTAAGTTGGTTCTGTGTGATACAAATTGGTTAGTACAAGTTGCATAAAAGATATCAAATAAATAAGTTGGGATATGCAGCACGTTGTGAACATCTTGGACATCTATATAATTAAGTAGTGTATATAGCAATTCAATACCATTGTAAATTTTCCTTGAATGTCCAAGGGGTTGAGTTTAGTTGGTTAAATGTTTGGTTTTTTTGTGGAGGCCCAAATCTGAAAGGGACATTGAAAGTGGAATTTTAAGTTATGATTCTTGATTGTCCATTGCCAGCTTCTAGTGTGTATGTAATATCTAATGTGGATTTCTAAGCAATGGCTCTTGGTAAATCATTGTTGTCTTCTAGTATAAATATCTATGTTGTATTCGAATACTAATGCTTGAAAGGATTTAAGCATTAGTCTCATTAGTGCTCATAAAGAGCTCAACATCGGTCGCATTAGTGCTTGTAAGGAGCTTAGTCTTAGTCTCAATAATACTCATAAGGAGATAAGTATAAGCCTCATTTGTAACTAGTTACTTGGATGAGCCATAATTGTAAACTCTTCAATATTAAAAAATTATTTGAATAGATCTAGTTAAATTTGTTAGCATAATCACTTACCAATTTTATTTAAGGCTTGCAATCTCAAATTCATATCTAAGACCGAATTTTTGAGAAAACATATTAGAAGAATTATGGCAAAAAATGATAATATAGAGTGGAAAGAAAGATTATTTTAGTGACCAAGACATCTAGAAGGCTAATGTCATCATGAAAATAGAATAATGAGCATTTCAACTAGGGCGTAGACACTACTCATGCTATGAAGTTCATTTATGTTTGGATTTTTCTTTTAATAGCTTAAACCATTACATATCATATAAATTAACACAACCTAGAAGATTAAGAGGAGCTAATGTGGTTGGAAACAATTTTTTTGAATTTTAAATACTATTGGGCTTCTCTTTGAAGCATACTTGAACTCTTTTTATGTAACTAGACTCTTTGAGGGCATGCAAAGACAATTGGACTTGTGTAGTTTAGATTATTCCTTGTTAATAGATAGTGCTTAAGGAGATGAAAACAAGTAAAGAGTATTTTTATGAAGAAGTAAAAGAGAAAATTGTTAGTGTTACAAGTACTATTATTGTTGCAAAGTGTTCTAGAGCCCTTTGGGGAAAAGTCATTTCTAACTAATTTGAGATGATAGTGGCTTGAGGAGGATTATATCTCACTAATGTAATATCCATACTAATTATGGGGGAAAAAATCACATGATGTACTTTGAATGGTTAGTATTGGTAATGGGTTAGTTGGTGGTATTCAGATGATGATTTTTTTAACCAACATTCTACCATAGAAATAATGAATGTAGTTTTAACAAGAATGCTTAATTATTACCTTTTGTTGTATTCTTTTACATTTTCGTCATTTCAATATCATGCCTAATTTATGTACTCATTTTTTATTTTGCTTGATCTTTCCAAGGCCAATTACTCTTTGTCACTCTCAAGCAAGACTTATTCTTCTTTATACTCATTCAATCCATTGAAAACTATTCCTTAAAATATTTATTGCTTAGGCTAGTAATGAAATTCTTAATGTAACTTTAATGTGATATGTTTCTCCTCTACTTGTAGGCCTTTTATTCTCATCATGATATCCTATACAACCTCACCAACAGTTTCTATAAAAAATTCAATGTTTTAGTTATAACAACACTTCCTATATTTACCCAATTGGGAGGGATCTTTGGAGATTTATAGTCTCTACTCTTGGTTGGTAGTGATAAATTCACCCTTTTATGGTCCATTCCCCTCCTTTTACCACCTTTTATAACTAGTGTTTGTGGTGCCTTTTGTCATAATGGTCCTTTCCAATCACAAAAAAACTAAGTTTACATAGATAATATTCTATCTTAAATAAGTCCCTTGTGTAATCTTTTCAACTCCTATCATGAGAAAATTTATATTTTTGATTTGTCCAATGAACACATTCATGTATTAGATGGTGAATTTTTTTAATGTACGTAGTTTTTATTTTACCATATCGTGTTCTTCAGTTGAAGATATATTTATGGTCATGACGATGTTGAGGAATCCTCTTTTTAGTTGCACAATTTTGCATCTACCAAATCATTATATACCAAGAATGGTAATAGGTCCTAGTTTTCTAAACAATCAAAACAATTTCTTCTCTTTCTTGCTCAAATGCAACATAATGATAACTTACTTATATAGGATATTTTATCTCATTCTTTCTAACATTCCCACAATTTTTCAAGCCACTCTATTATTATTTTGTATTCCTTCTCAAAATTCTAGTATTTTCCACTTCATCAACGTTTCCTATGGTCTTATATACCTTGGTTCCACTCCATATGATGTTTTCCAATGCATCATACTAAATATAAGTCCTCCTCAATTGAATCCACAATAATTTTGGTATTGATTTCCTTCCATCTATTACATGTATGAAAACATTGTTCTCAAAACATCTTACCTACTTTCTAGACCTCCATGCCTTCAATTTTCTGTAGGGAAATCATTTTTTGATCCACACCATCTAACCACTTTTCTCAAAAGTTTTGTTTGATTTCCTAATCATATGGAAATATATTTTTCCTATTGTTTATTTCACAATTTTGTAGATTAAATTGTGTTTTCACCATTGATAGGGATTTTTTTTGTCTATACCAATCCAAGTCACCCCTTTAAACAACTCAATCCTTGAACTTCTAGAATTCAAGTTTACATTTTTTTATTCTATGTGTAGGGTCAACAAACCTTCTATATTTCCTATTATCACATCAACACTAGATGGTATTAATTATATTAAGTTGCATTGGTTAGTAAGTTTATATTGTTTGATATACATTACAAAATTATTCTAAGTTTTTTCATATTACTTTAAAAGTATTATATATTTATGATATTGTAAAGAAAAATATTTTTTCTTAATTTTAATTTAGATTTAGTATGTGTACATGTGTGTGCTGGTCAATAATTGATGGTTTCAAATATGAAATTTTAGTAATTAATATTAAATTAAAAAAAATTAATGTAATGAATGAAAGCATCTAGCTCTATACTTTAAGATGTATGATTTTGATGTAGATTTTGGATTTTGGATTTTGTTGATTTTTGCTCTATCTTAAATTGGGTTTTAATTTTGACTCTTTTCTATATCTATAAATTTATCTTCTAACATTGGATTTGAACCTGATAAATGTGTACTTCTATTTGGCTTGCCTTTGCTTAATTTGTCATTTTGTCTAATTTAAAGAATATTAATAATTAAAAATATATTGAAAGAATGGTATTATGTTGCAAGCAGACATGATCAAGCAATTCAACTCCTAGTAAGATTCATTTTAAAGAACTAAACTAAAATGTCTCCTTCCTTAGATCCAAGTGATATGAAAATGATACTGGAGGATAATGAATGAATGCATTTGTATAACTCTTTAAATTTTGTGCATGATTTCAGCTTTATCTTAAATTGGGTTTTAAGTTTGACTCTTTTCTATATCTATAAATTCATCTTCTAACACTGAATTTGAAACTGCTAAATGTGTACTTCTGTTTAGCTTGTCTTTGCCTAATTTGCCTTTTTCTCTAATTTAAAGAATCTTAATAATCAAAAACATATTGAAAGAATGTTGTTATGTTACAAGTGGACATGGCCACACAATTCAACTCCTAGTAAGATTCATTTTAAAGAACTAAAACTAAAATGTCTCCTTCATTAGATGCAAGTGATATGCAAATGATACTTGGAGGATAATTAATGAATGCAATTGAAATGCCCTTAAAGAAAAGGATATATCAATAAATCATGCAAAACTCTATTTAGTTGGTTCATAATGACTAGTGAAAAGGAGAAAGAATACTCAAATTCAAAATTGAATATTTAGAAATTTGAAAGTCTATGGTCATGTGATCAATCTCATGCTCATGGAAATGGTCCAAGTCATAGAGGTGCATGAAGCAAGGTGGAGGTGGACTATTTTAGGAATAAATAAATGGATGGGTATAATAAATAGATAATTAAGGTGAATGTATTAAAATGTGTAGACATGGAAAATAGAGGGATAATTGTATGGGAATGGGTGCAAGGCAGGCTTGGATCTTGATGGTCACTCCTACCTGTGATGATAATAATTTAATGACAATTTGGTCATTTGAATCCCTTTTATTTGATGTTTTAAGGAAAATATAAATTGTCAAGAAATATTTAATTTATGAAGAATTTTATATAAAATTTTCTATATTTAAATACTTTTATCAATTTTATCAATCATATATATATATATATATTAAATGTGAACAAATATCAAATGCAAATTATTTAGCTGTTGGTAGGCATGAGTCTTCCACAATCCATGTATTATGTGCAAGCATATACAATATTTTAAGAAACTCTTGTACATAATTTAGTTATTCTTTTACAATATATTAATTAATTTCCTAGCAGAGCGTGATGTTTTGGCCTGGGGTAGAGATTCTTCTGGTAAGTATTTTGTGGCCACTGGTTATTTAGAACTCGTTTGTCATCTTTTTGGAGGGGAGGAAGTTCCTTGGTGGAAACATGTGTGGAGTAAATTTTCTTAGCCTAAATGCAACTTTTTCATGTGGTTAGTTGTCCATAACCATTGTCTTACTTGGGATAATATGTGCAAACGGGGTTTCCAAGGTCCCTCTATGTGTTCTCTTTGTTGTAATAGTGAGGAATGTGTTTCTCACCTCTTCTTTCAATGCTCCTTCTCCCGAGTAATTTGGCACCTCTGGTGGGGACTTTGGAATCAAGCCTACTGGCATGTTTCTTCTTTGGCTGAATTCTGGGCCTGCTTGGGAAAGCCTCCTATTAAGACTTTTCTCTAGGTTGCTTGGGCTATTGGTTTCTCTTTTATTATTTGGCATATTTGGTTGGAAAGGAATCGTAGGATTTTTCATGGTGTTAGGATGGTTGTTCAACATTTGTGGTGGAGAATTATTCATTCTCTTTGAGATATTGTCTTGGTTAAGTATGACTTTGGTGGGGGTGTGGATCCTAGAGTTGTTGATATATATAATCGGTTCAATTTTTCTCTTCATGGGGGTTCTTCTTCTTTTGGAGGGCAGTATGTTGGGAAAATCATGAGAAATAGATGTTGCCATCCTTTGTGGAGAGTTAATAGGGTTGGTCACTAGTCCCCTCCTCCCCAAGGAGTTTTGAAACTTAGCACTGATGGTTGTTCTCAGGGGAACCCTAGCCATGCTGGTATTGGTGGTGTTGGTTGTGATAGCTCTGGCGATATTCAGTTTATTTTATCAATTTATAAGGGTTTCCATACCAATAATCTCATGGAGGCTCTTGTCATTTTGCATGCGGTGGAGCATAGTTGTGTTCTTGGCTAGAATCGGATTATTTGTGTCATATTCTTAGGTGGTGGTGGCTTTGGTGAATGAGCATCAGTTAGATGAGATTTATTGGCATCTAGCTATGGTGATTAGGTAGATTCTTTGGTTGTGCAAATCATTGGAATCTGTTAATTTTTGTTACATTCCTAGGAAGTAGAATGGAGTTGCTGATTGTTTGGCCAAATGGGCTTCTGATCATAGGCAGGGCTGGAATATAGTGGATAGTGGGCAGTTATCTTCTGAAATGTTTCATTTGCTAGATACTTTAGTAGATGTTGATAGAGTGGTGTAATTTTCTCTATGCTGAGCGTGTGGCCCTTCTTGCTTTGTATCTCTTTCTTTGATTGAATAAATTTTTACCCCTCTTTTAGTTTTTAAAAAAAATTAAAAATATTCTAAATCAATTTATATTTTTATAATAAAATTATAAAATGACATATAATAATATTATAAATGAGAATAGTATAAATTTTTTCATTCAATAAAATTTTAAGGTTTCCTAATAATTTAAAATGTCATATATATGATTTTATAAAATATAGCTTGTCAATCTATATAGTAAATTTGAAAAAATAGTAATATAGGCCATCAAATTTTAGGCTTGGTGTAAAGGTAAGTATAAGAAATAAGTAATATATAGGAATGTGTTCGGACATAAATAGTATGCAATGAAATATATGGAAGTATTTGTAATATTTTGTGGATACTCTTCTATTACAGTGAATTCTCTAAATAGCTTGTTTAGATATTGCGTTATGAACATCATGAATGTCATCAAGTAAATTATTGTTGCCCCTATTTTTTGAATTGGAAAATGATGTTAACTCGTGGAAAATTGGTGTTATAAATAATTGGTATAAAGGGGGTTCTTCTAATAAGTCACTCACAATTGCATAAAGTAGCATATAAATATGAAAAAAGGAGCCAAAAAGAATGTAATACACTTGGATTTAAAAGACTAGAAGTAAACCATCCATAAATATACATTGAAGCTCATCATCCCCTAATAGAGATAGCATATTAGTAACCAAAGCTTGAAATGGGTACCCTATATAAGGTTTATTTGTTAACTCAATTGTTTGAACTGAACGTAGCTCTAGATGAAAGGGAATAAGTGTATTGGGAGAAGGAATTCAAAGCCCCAAATCCTGTTTGGGGTCATCCCTGTGCCCTGATTCCTCTAAATATCCCCTCCCTAAGTAACCCAATTTGTAGGATCAACAAATTTATTTAATTACTCAACAACCTTCCCTAAAAATTTGATCTTTAGTTGGTTCTTGTTCATTTTGTTTTCATTGCATGATTTGAGTGATAAATATCTCAAGCTCAATATTATAATGAAAACACTAGCGAAATCTTAAAGGAGGTGATAAAAGTGAGACAAAGAATAAAACTATGCAAGCACAAGATCACTTAGGCTTGATGGGAACACCATAGTGATTAATTGATCCTTGTGAAAATTGTAACACCCCACCAAGAAACCCTAGATGTAACGCCCCCGTTATGAGGCCCAGAGGACAAAAAAATAATAACCAATAAAAATGCAAATAATTTTATTTTGTTAAAGAAGAAATAAACCATACATATACAATTCTACAAGATGGTACAAGATGAAGATATCGAAAATATATACATCATACAAGTGTCCTCAAGGCCCCACAACGAAATTACTCAAATATAATTATAACCAAACATAAATAAAGAAATAAGAAACTTTTACAAATAATAATACATTTCCCTTCTCAAGATACATGGTTCAAATTACATAGCCAAGTGAATATACATATGATCATAATTACACTACAAGGTATCCATATGCATAAAATCTACAAAGTACAATAATGTCAAAGCTCAATAATTGGAGCGTAATGTAGATCTTCAGTCTTCTCTCAAACCATTTTGATCATGATGCAATTCGTACCAAAACCCAATGGGTGCGAATAGTAATCCACCCAACCATGTAGTACCATCAGGTCCACCCCCTATGCTAGGAGGTATCAGTCAGACCCCAAAGACAAGAGGAAGGTACAAAGTGAACAAGATCAACTCAAGGCTCACATGAATACAATTGCAAATAAATCATAGACAAGATCATGAAATCACAAGAAAAAACAACCAGATTCAAGAGGCCCAAGCAAACATAGAGAATCAACCAAGAAAATCATGAGGTATGCAACTAGGAAGAGTGTCATCACTAGGTTGTCATGAGTTACCCTGGTAGGTCTTTACTAGGTCTCGGCCCCCATCCTAGGTTACCCTGGTAACCTCTCCTGACCCTTGGCCCCCATACAACTCTAGTGGACCACACCAACCTTTCATGGAGACAAGATTGGTGGACGCCATTCCAGACCTTCTCATCTTACACCGAACCTGAACAAGTGTTCAGGTGTAAGAGAGGCATCCAAAAATTATCTTATTTAATGTGAACTAACTACCCATCCCCAATTCATTAAGTTATGTTATCACTTGATTACAAACTTCCGTTGAGTTACCCTGGCGACCACTTAGAGTCCCGATCCCCAATGCAAGCCAATATCAAATGAATGCACCTAGGAAACTAAGAAAAACCAACATCCAAATAGGAAATCACAAGATAAACAACACTAAATCACCATAACAATGCATGACCCTCTTGCTAGAATAAAGTAATTGTAGACATAAAAATGACCACTTTCCTAAGTGAATATTTAATATTCATTTTAACCTCATTCCTCTATTTAATTAAATTATTTATATTTATCTATTTGATTAAATGAATTACTCAATTTATTTAATTAAGTTCACCTAAGCCTTTTCTAACCTTTGATTAAATAAATCACTTTATTTAATTAATCCCCCTTTCTCAATTTTAATTAAATCTACATTTAATTAAATTGATCATTAAAAATAAATAAATCTAAATTATTTATTTAAATCCCCCACTTGTATTTATGCAAGTTGCATCTATTTTGTTGAAATAAAGTAATTTATTTTAATTAAAATTCCCCTCCATCCAATTGCATTTTCCTACATCTCCCACTTGCCTCCCTAAAACCCTTCTAGATTCTTCTAATCACTTCCAATTTAGCCTAACCCATCTCCTAAACATTGTCACATCCCTAAGCAAAGGGAAGTCACTTCTCAAACCCTCAAAGTCTTCAATAACCATTAAAGGCTTTATGTCTTCAACAAGTTAACCTTCAAAGTTTTCATAACCATTAATGGTTAACTCAACCTTCTTGCATGATTAGAGACTTTCTCTCTAACTCAACCCCCATTTAACCCAAGGGTTTCATCAAGCATTCATGGATTTTACCTTGGTTACTCCTTTAACCCTTGCACAAGAGTTTACCCCTTGGGTAAAAGCTTTATCCAATGGATAACCCTAATCTAACCTTAACCCTTACCTCCTAAGGTAACCATCATGTCTTCTCAAGCATTTAATGCTTCTTGAATCTCCTCTCAAGCAACCTTTTGTTGATAATTGTCACCATTTCATTGGTGAGAATTTCAAACATGGATTAATAACTTTCAATCCTGACCCTTGTTAAGATTATCCAATCTTGACCATCCATTGCCTTGTTTTTCCTATAAATAGAGATCTCATTCTCTCATTTCCATATCTCCAAAGTTTCATGCATCTAATCTATAGTCATTTTATTAAGCATTTAGCCTCTCTTTGATAAAAATCATCTTAATAGAATTTAGAAGTAATTTTAAATATCATAAGCATATCCATGTTAGACTAGTATATATTGTTAGGATATGATTACTAATATTTATCATAACATCATATTCATGCTAGTTTAAATCATCATAGATTCAATATCATACATATCTAGGAATGCATTCATGCTAAATTAATCAAACATAACTCATTCTTGGAGTTGTCATTCCTAAGTCACTTTGCTCAGTGATATGAGAGCAAAGGCATTGGCTTGAGGGATCTTGTGAGATAGAGAACAATGGAACGCTCCTTAGGAAGTTGAGATATTCAATATAGCTCCATAACTTTCACCAAGAGTCCCATTGGTGTGTGGATCTTTTGGAAACTGAATTTTATGTTTCTGTAGCCCACATTTCCCGCACACATTTCTGGCACCCATCGTGGGGCATAACCCCATTAATCTTATCATTTTTAATACAAGAGCAATATTGCAAGCACACAGAAAAAGTCGATTTAGTGCATTGGACCCTTTCTTTAGCGCATAGAACTCTTTTAGTAGCACTTCCGATATATTGTTTAGCATGTGAGACTCATTCATTAGCGCATTTAGGCTTTTTGTTAACACCTAACAATTCTGGCTTTATTCTGTATCATCATAACACATTCAACAAACATAGTAGCGCATTAGGTAATTATCTTAGCGCATAGGAGTTATTCTGTAGTGCATCTGTGGCTTTTTGTAGTGCATCTGTGCAGAAGTCTAGCGTGTGATTCTGGAAGAAGCAAAAATATAATTTGTAACTGAAGCAAAAAGTTAGGCTTGTATAAGCTCACATCAGATCTAAATCTTTCACTAACTGATATTTTTGATGTGGGTTACTAATCTTTATTTACAGGTTGGAGGAGTTTCATTTTAAAACATTTCATTATTTTTGTTTGTAACTTTTTCAAGTTAGTTTTAAAAATTGTTCATTTTCTTGTTATTTAAAAAGAAAAACCTCATTTTCATTTGGTGTTACTTTAAAAATAACAACAAACTTTCAAAGTTTTGCAAAGGATTAAAAAGAACAACCTCATTTTCATTTGGTGTTACTTTAAAAAGAACAACAAACTTTCAAAGTTTTGCAAAAGATTAAAAAGAACAACCTCATTTTTATTTGGTATTGCTTAAAAAGAACTTCACCTTCCTTTGGTGCATAAAAGGATCCATTCTCGATTTTCTTTACAAAAGGTAAAAAGAACCTCATATTTATTTTATGCAAAGCAAATTTTTCATTTCGTGACTTCCCTTTTGTTGACTAGTATCGAAATTTCCTTTGTTGACCAGGATTTCTTTTACTTAGATAGAAAATCATTGCTATAAAGGGGTAAAAAGAACACCATGCTTTTTGGAGCAATATCTCCAAGTAAAAATTAGAAAATCATTGATTTGAAGGTTAAAAAGAACACTTGTGTACCTTGTCTCGAAAGTGGAAGGTATATGCTCTCCCCTTAATTGGGTGACCAAAAAGCCAAACCACTCTTATGCTTTCTTCATTTCAAGTATTTAAATCCTTTAGTAGGCCTGCCCTCTCGAGTTTCTCTTAGAGCACCATTTAAATGGTCGATGAGAGGGGAATGACCTAAGTGGGAAATGCCTTTAACACCAAGTGTTCCAACCCACTATAATTAAAAGTGAAGGCTGACGAAAGTCCCCTTCAACGGTTTTGCTCAACGATTAGCCTTCCCCCAGTATCTTTAAGATACATAAAGCCTTTGTTCTAAAGGTTGGGAAGCCTCCCAAGGGAGTTTATCACTGAAGACCGAATGGAAGCCTGATTAAAAACCTTAGAACTAGGAAATTTGAGCCGAGTCAGTATCCAAACATCTTCAATATCATAGTACAAGGATGGGGAAGAATTTGCCCCCAAGATCACTCACTATATATCTCCCAAGATAACTACTCAATTGTGAAGTAATTCACTTTGAGTTAATTTCTAGTAAAAGGCAAAAAAACGGGCGCCCCCTAGGGGGTGACAAGGCTATTTGAGTTGACGGAGTATCGAGACTAGTGGGCTATGATATTATTGATGACCCTTGAATAAAGAGTCTATCTGATTTGTCTTACTTGTTATCTAAACCTATGAAAACATCGGGGATTTGAACACATCCTCACAGAACATACACTATTTGTCTAGCATAGGCAAAATTTGTTATCTCATTTGTGTGTCGTGTTTGCAATTTATTTTTCAGAAAATCATTCATCAAAAACACAAGTTAAATTCCCAAAATGGCAGAAAATAAAGAAATCAGGGCAGCTTAGCGCATAGGAGCAAGTTCCTAACGCATATCAACCATTCTGTAGCACATCTGCACCAAAACTTAGCGCTCTTAGTCTTCACTTTAGCACCTAATCAATTTCAGATTCAGTAAACTTTCAGTGGCGCATTCGGTAACTAGCTTAGCACATTTTAACATCAGCTTAGCATGCAAGAGGTATCTCTTAGCACTTTTTAGGGACATATTAGCGCGTAACATTTCCAATCAAAACAGTGTCAAACAATCTCAGTCAGTGCATATAAGAGGCAGCTTAGCGCATAGAGAACTTTTTGTGGCACATCTAGGTCATTAGTTAGCACATCCAGTCTCTACTTTAGCACATGGTAAAAACCCAGAAAAACAGAGAGTAAACCAGGCCTTTTTGGGAAAATTTAATCACTAGTTGTAAGTACCCTTTTTGGTCCTCTATCAAAATCATCAGTCAAAATCCGAACCAGATTATCAGAGAAAACAATTCCAAAATCAAACATGCATCCTTAGAACAAATTTTTTGAATCTTAAACTAGCTCGATATAAGACTTCATCCAACCAAAATCAGGCAGTACCATCACATTGATCAAAGTTGCACCATCTAACGGATCCTATCACAAACAAAATACCAAGTTTAATCCTTAAGTTGTCAAATAAAGTTTCCATATCAGGAGAATTTTATCCATATCATTAAACACACTTTGTCATGGGGGTGAATATAACTAAACCTCTACTTGATGAAGTAATCTTGAGTTTTTCAAAACAAAGTATCACAATCCAACATCAACGGAAACCCTTGATCATTCGTGTATGACCACTCCTCATATTTTGAGAAGAACAAGTCTTCATCACAAAACTAATTTGAAGAAGAGACAACCTATTTTTAAGACACTTGCAAAAAGGAATAAGTTTCTCTATATCAATCGCCAACTTTTTAAATCACATCGTGCATTCTTGCATCACATGCGATTGTATATTCAAGGAAAATCAAATGAGTTTGACAAAGAACCTTTAAGAAGAAAAGATTATATTTAGAAAGTGACATTCAACCAACGCTTAAATCATGGAGGAAGGATCAACCCCGCTTTATTCCCACAGTCTTGTATCACTTATAACAAAGCTTGACCTGAACCACCAACCCCTGAGAGAGAAGAAGACGAAGAAACTCCCTTTGTAACCGAAAGTTTTTATTGAAGAACATATTCTATCCACCAAACACCACTAGGAACTCCAATAGAAATAATTGCCCGTTGTCACTCGCTCTCAAAGAAACAAGCAAAGTGAATCACAACCAGAGTCAAGTATAGGTCGTAGATTATCCAACCCCTTTGAGTATACTAATTTGGGAGATACAGAGATCACTGAGGAATTTCTCCAAGAATTTCAAGAAAACCCCTCATTTGAAAGGCTCATGGAAAGACTTATTGAAGCCAACAAGGAAAAATATGTACTCATGCTAACTAGCAAAGGAGTTACACTTCCAGAAGATCTCAATTCCGACAACTTAAGGAATGTTGATGAAAGAATTTTTAGAACAAGGTCTAGAAATTATGCCTATCAAGACCAACAAAGAGAAGAAGAAACACACGACCCATAAATCATACATGAACAAAATAACACACCTAAATACAACCATGCTCGAACTCGAGATAATCTTAATGAAAGGGAGGAAGCTCTCCCTTGACGTACAAATGCACCCATGGTCGCTCCCACACAACAAATTCAAATGCTGCAAAGGCAAATGAAGAACATGCAACAAGGGACCACAATGTGATACTTCTTGGATGAAATATGTCATTACCCCTTTTACAGAAGATTAAACATGATACCTTTTCCCCCGAATTCAGATATACCAAAATATGACAAATACGATGGTAAAAGTGATCCCTGTGATCATGTTTGATAATTTTGTACCATAAGCCTAGAGTTTGCTCATGATGGCACTTACTTAATGAGACTAATCCCAAGAAGTTTGGGAGGGAAAACAATGGAGTGGTTGTCTAAACTTACACCTCCCATCAGATCATTTGATGAGTTGGTAAACTAATTTATCACAAAATACTCCTATAATATTCAACATGCAATCAGCATGTCAGATGTATGTAACACCAAACAAAAAAACAATGAGACATTCATGGTATTCCTTCAACATTGGAGATGTATGGTTTCAAGATATCCTCGAGATGTGCCTGAAAAGGAAAAGATGTATATCTTTATCAACAATCTAAATAGTGAGATGAGTTATCAACTCAAACTCCAATGCATGCCATCTTTTGCCAAGTTGATCGAAAATAGAATCCAAGTAGAGGAAGCTTGCATCAAGAAAGGAACATTGAGGTTCTTTAAGGAAGGAACTAACTCATCCAACACTCACTCCTTTAATAACCAAAACAACAACAACACTTTAGACAAATCCAAATTTTGGACAAGAAACAAAAATGTTCTTAATGATGGAGGAGCTGATGCTAATGATATAAAGTACAAACAACCAGTATTAGCTTTATCAGGTAATCCACACCTAACAAAAATAAAAAAGGTGTTAATCAGGGCACTAACACTTATCCACAAAATACCAATCAAGGACCTTCAATTTCAAACACCAATAACAATACCCAAGGCAACAACAATAACCAAGGAAACAATGCTAACCGAGGGAATAATACAAACCAAAGAGGTAACGCCAACACTTTCCCAAATAGACGCATCTACACACCATTGGGGCAAACCTTAGAATCAACATTTCGGGAACTCCTGGCAAACAAAATGATCACATTATCGACCATAAACAACTTTGAACCTTAGGTCAAACCACCTTGGTGGAATGACTTGCATTTTTGTGATTTTCATCGAAACAAAGGACATCACATAAATGATTGCTTGAGGCTTAAGAATATTGTTCAGGATATGATCGATAGAGGTGATTTAATGGTTGATGGTCTCAAAATAAATGGTGACCATGACGCTTTTAAAAATCCTCTTCCGAATTACAACAAGGAAGGATCTTCATCATCAAATGATACACGGGGAGCTCGTATAAATCACCTGTACAACAACACCATCAATCACATATCGACAGATGATAACCAGATAAATGTCATAAAAATCAAGGACAAACAAGACCATGCATCAATCAATGTGACAACCAGAGCTCAAAAATACATCTTGAAAGGGGATACATCAACATCCACCACTATCCCCAAGACTCAATATGATTTGGTTAATCATTTGTGGAGAACTCCCACTCAAATATCCATACTCGAGTTACTCAAACTCTTGCCAAAACATAAGGACATCTTAGAACAAGCACTAGTTGAAACAAATGTTCCTCAAGATCTGGACATTGATAAATTCCAAGCCATGGTGGCTCATATGACAGGGCCTCATAACCTCACCTTTTCCAAACATGATAATGTCTCTTTGAGTCATCCACATAACACTCCCCTTCATATCGAAGTCTTAGTCTACAAACATTGAGTTAAAAGAGTATTAATAGATGGAGGAGCTGGTCCCAATATCTGTACTTTAAAGCTTATGATCCGTGCATTAGGCTTCTTTGAGCAGTCTATTGATCCAAACAAAAAAGATCACCATCAAGGCCTATGATGATGAAGAAAGGTCATCCAAAGGAACATTGATACTACCTATTCAGGTAGGACTGATACAAAGGGACACTAAGTGCCAAGTCTTAGACATAGACTTAACATATAATATTCTATTGGGTCATCCTTGGATACATGAAATGTAAGTAGTACCTTCAACATACCATCAGTGTGTCAAATTCCCGTATAATGAATAGGAAATTTCCATATCTACCAATAATAATCATTTTCAACATTTCAATGCTATGGGGGCAGCTCAAGACAACCTGGTTCCATACAACAAGGAAGCTCCAGCTTCCCCAACATTAGATCATCATCAAGAAAAGCTTAAGTATTTATCCATGGACTTCAAACAAAAGATGAAAATCAAAGAGAAAGGCATGGGATAATACTCCTTCGAACCCATGTGTCTATCAAAATTGCCAACATCACCAAAATCTCATGGGCAACCTTCGACATCAACACATCAAGAAACATAGCCCCTCACCAAGTTTGATGGCAAATTTATCCAATTGGGCACACTAGCAAATGAATTAGAAGAGAAAGGCATGCTTAGTTGGCTATACAAGGATGGGGAAGCGATCAGAGCTGCTACTCTGGAGGTGGCCATACCAACACAACAATATGGAAAAGGATTCTTGATCATGCAACATATGGGATACAATGAAAAAGGACCTATAAGCAAGCATCAAGAAGGCATTACTACACCGCTAGAATCTCCTTCACAATTTTCATGGGACAAAAAAAGACTAGGATATGGAAGCAACATACCACCTAGGAAAAAACTAAATAAATATTAGAAACCTTAGTGGAAAGAAAAGAAAAAATACAATGAGAACTCATGGAAAGAGGCACTACATGAAGCAACAGAAACAACAAGGAAAGAGCGGGAACACCAGGAAAAAGAGAAATGACAAGAGGAACTAGCCATTCAAAAGGAAGAAGCCTCTTATAGAAAAGTGCATCATGTAAAGGAACCTATTCAAAACAAGGCAGAGTCACCACCTGAAAAAATCACTGCTCCCCAAGGAGAAACAATGTATGAACAAATGCAAAGGGTACAAGAAGGCTTTGATTTTGAATCACAAAAAACTACAAAATTGGTATCAATTATCAGAGATCTTTTCTCACCCTACAATGTACCTGTCAGCAGCACTAAAAGACTCTGGGACAGTACTTCTAAAACTGTTTCTAATGACTATGAATGGGGTAGTTGTGAAAATATTACCAAGGATGTTGAGGAAGGTACTATCCATATTCACACACACCCCTTTCATAGGAGGGACAAGGTGTAGAGTCTCGATTACTTGAATTCAGACCAGGACATATCTACGAGGCTAAGGAAAATAAGCAGCAACACTACGAACAATTCTACATCGAAGATGATACCATCGAATACCTTGACAATATCATTAACCTAACCAACATCCCAGACAACTTTAACAATACCTCTATCATGACACTTACCGCAGCTAATCTTGACCCACCAAATAACACTCTACCGCTTGTATTTCCTAATCTCATAGACTGGGAAGAACCTGAACACCCTGATATACCTATTTTCCCAGATGATGAATCTATTGTCCAGTATCTCTGCACATTCAACTCGGAAATAGGCTCTACCATTGAATAAAATAATGATATCTGTAATCGGGAGAGTGCCAAGTCTCTGAGTTGCAAAAATGAAAGAAACAAAGGATCTAATGCTGAAAACCAGTCAATCAATTTTGCTTGGTCCTATGCTGATATGCCCGGAATAGATCCAAACCTAATCATGCATCATTTATCTATTGCTCCAGGAGCTAAGCCAGTCAAGTAGAAGTTAAGAAAGATGAATCCGCATTTGGCATTAATGGTCAAAGTTGAACTAAATAAGTTATTAGACGTCAGATTCATTCGACCTATAGACTATCCTGAATGTATTTCAAACATTGTACCAGTTTCAAAACTAGATGGAAGCATCAAAATATGCATGGATTTTAGAGATGTCAACAAAGCCTGTCCAAAGGATGACTTTCCTTTTCCCAGCATCGACATAATTGTGGACCTAATAGCAGGCCATGCAATGCTATCATTAATGGACAGTTTCTCTAGCTATAATCAAATCAAGATAGCTCCAGAGGGTCAAGATAAAACTGCATTCACTTGTCCTTGGGGAATGTATTGTTGGAACGTCATGCATTTTGGCTTAAAGAATGCTGGGGCAACTTATCAAAGAGCAATGATGACAATCTTTCATGATATCATGCATACCTTCATGGAGGACTATGTGGATGATTTACTAGCTAAGTGATTCACACGGGCAGAACATCTGGTCATATTAGATAAAATCTTTCAAAGATTGGAGAAATTCCAAGTCAGGCTAAACCCTAAGAAATGTGTCTTCGGGGTCACATTAGGTAAACTATTAGGCTACAATGTGTGTGCAAAAGGCATTGAAGTAGATCCAGTGAAGGTACAGGCCATCATGGAGATGCCACCTCCCAGGAACATTAGTCAACTCAGATCTCTACAAGGATGGCTACAATCTATCGGGCGATTCATAGCCCAACTAGCAGATAAAAGTCTACCATTCAATCATCTACTACATAAGAACATACCATTCTGATGGGAAGCCAAGTGTGCGGAATCATTCTATCAACTCAAGCAATATCTAATGAATCCACCAGTTTTGGTACCACCAATAGCAAGGAAGCCGCTCATTCTCTACATATCAAAAACAAAAGTATCATTGGGGGCACTGTTAGTACAAGAAGATCAAGAAGGCAAGGAATGAGCCGTATATTACATCAGTAGAACATTAAATGGGTATGAGCTAAATTATACATTCATTAAGAAGACTTGTTTAGCTGTGGTATTCACCTCTCAAAAGTTCCACCATTACATGCTAGCTCACACAATCAAGCTAGTAGCGAAAATTGATCTTCTCAATTATTTACTCAGCAAAGCATCTCTTACAGGCCGAATGGCTAAATGGGTCATGATTCTTAGTGAGTTTGATATCTAGTACATAGAGCATCGAGCTATCAAGGAACATGTAATTACAAATCAATTAGCTGAAGCGCCACTACCAGAAAAATAACCAATGCAAGTGGAATTTCCAAACATAGATGTCCTTACTATTACACTCAAGCAATGGACCCTGTACTTTGATGGTTCCTATACCCAACATGGATAAGGTGCTGGCATCTTGTTTGTCACTCCCGAAGGACACACAATTCCAAGATCATATAGACTCATGTTTCCATTCACCAATAACATCACTGAGTATGAAGCTTTGGTCACAAGAATCAAAATGGTAGTGGAATGGAGAATAATTGAGAGTCTATGGAGATTCCCAACTGGTTATAAATCAGATCAATACTAAATATCATACAAAGAATGACAAGCTGTTGTCGTACAAAAGAATGGTGGATGACTTCAAACAGTACTTTGTACATATCACCTTCGAGAAAATACCAAGGTTGGACAATAGAGAGGTTGATGCAATGGCCACTATCGCTTCACTGCTACAAATTCTAGAGCAACAGAGTCGTTATGAGTTCCTGGTAGAGCAACTGTTTTCTCTGGCCTATGACAATTCTGCATCCTACGTCATCTATGCCTTAACCGGTTCAAACTCCCCTCTATATGGGACAATATATGAATATCTTAAGACCAATACTCTACCACTCGACCTATCTCGTAACCAAAAATGCAACCTTATCCGGCAAGCCGCCCGTTATACCTTAACCATTGACACACTTTACCGTCGAGGTCTAGATGGTACTCTTCTTTATTGCCTTGATCATAACAAATCTGACTATGCTGTACACGAGCTTCACGAGGGTATCTATGGCATGCATTCAAGTGGTCCTACTCTCGCTAAAAAACTTTTGAGAATGGGATATTACTGGCCAACAGTGGAGAAAGACTTATCAATTTACAAAGATATGTCCTAAGTGCCAAATTCATGGCAATCTTATCCATGCACCAACACAGGAGCTATAACCGTGTACCATATCCTGGCCTTTTTGTTAGTAGGGACTTGATTTAGTAGGGAAAATCCATCCTTCCTCTTCAAATGGACACAAGTTCATTATCACTGCAATAGAGTATTTCACAAAATGGATTGAAGCAGTCCCAATGACCACATCAATTGGAAAACAGATTGCCTCATTTATTCTCAATTATCTAATTTGCAGATATGAAATTCCAAGTTCCATCATCACAGACAACGGGCATCCCTTCAAAAATCAGGATGTGCGAGAACTATGTGAGTGATTCAATATCCAACATCGCTTCTCTACACCTTACTACCCATAGGGGAATGGTCAAGCAAAAGTATCAAATAAAACAATCTTGAAAATCCTAAAGAAAATAATAAATGATGTGGGTAAGGATTGGCATGTACAACTCAATCCGGCACTCTAGGCATACAAGACTAGCATTCAGACACCTATAGGGGCTATGACATATTCATTAGTGTATGGATCAGAAGCAATTCTATCTCTTGAGGTAGAAATTCCATTACTCAAAGTATCTTTGAAAGGCCTCATACTAGATGAGGAGTATTGGGTAAACAGATTGCATAAACTAGAGCTTTTGGATGAAAAATGACAACATGCCTATGATCATCTCAAAACATACCAACAACACATGTGCAGGAGCTACAACCATAGAGTCATCCCTAGGATTTTTAAAGTCGATGATCTTGTACTTAAAGAAAATCCCAGAAATCAACAGGATCGAGAAAAGAAGGGAAAGTTTGAACCTAATTGGTTAGGTCCCTATGTCATCGTATCAACCTATGGATTAGGCGCTTACCAACTAACAACTTCAGAAGGATACATGCTCGACAAACCAACCAACAACATCCATCTGAAGAAATTCTACACTTGAGCCGTCTAAATGCACGAAAAAAGTGAAAAATACAAAATAAACAAAAAAACAAAAAAGTGCAATAAAAACAAGTGGTGAAAACCTGGCAATAGGTGCTATTTGTGAGAGAACAACTCCTCTATCTATCACTACTCATATCTTTTACATCCATCCAAAGGCAAAGCTAATGGTCATCACCCAACACTTCTTACACAACATTATCTCGGACATACTTAGCATAGTCACTGTCCTTGATTATCTACAGATCAGTTCATCATATCCCACCATGGCTTGGTGATCACTATGTATATCCACATTGATACATATCTATAACTCGGGGCGGTATTCCTCTCACTTCAAGCATTCCAACAATGAACAAACAAGAATCTTAGCATGCTAAGGAAACCTTGTCAACAACTTCTCATCAGGCAAGAAAACAAGACCATTATCCAAATACAACTTTAACATACACATGATGGCTGATTTTCTGAATTATAATTTGTTTACATCTAGCATGAAGTTTTGACTATTTTGTATCTTAACATTTTTGAATCATTAGATCTACTGAATTTCTCAATGATGCATCGATCTAGAAAAAAGCAAAGGGAGAATCTGATATTTTTTTGGTTTCCTATCTGTGAGGCGATCACTTGTACGGTGCAAATTTATCTTAAGACATGATTGAAAACATATCATTGAAGACATTGTTCCACTTTGCGCATACAAATGGTTAAGTCTTGTCTATTTTATGCAAGCAACACTCAGGTCATCTTGGTTTAATTATACCTCGACGCTTGTGCTGTCTTGCCATATCAAAATCTATGTAAGTATTACTCAGGTCATTATGGTTGAAATATACCATTATGCTTGTATAAACTTCCAACATATCAAAAGATCAATGATGACAAACTAAAATAGTGCAAAAACAAGTGACTAAACATGAATGACAGCGACAAAATGAAGGTGATCATTTAGTTGCATATCATTTTAAACTCGCATTTAGTTGCATATCATTTTAAACTTGCTCTTAGTTGCATATCATTTTAAAAACTTGCATATCATACATCTCATTTTCAAGATACATCTCACATCATCATCATTATCATACATCTCATTTTCAAGATACATGTCACATCATCATCATTATCATACATCTCATTTTCAAGATACATCTCACATCATTATCATATCATACATCAAAGAAATCAAGACAACAAAGTAACATCATATTATCATTTCATCATGGCTCATACATCATAATCAAAATCAAAAGCATTACTATCTAAACATTATATCATCATCATAGAAACATCATATCAATGCATATCATGAATCATCATCCATAACACATCACATGTGGATCAGAGAAATTAGTGCTATATATATATATCTCTAAAAAATGGTTGAAATGTACAAGGGATATCATGTCTGTCAAAATACAACAAAATGGGCAAAATACAATAGAGACAAGTCTCTTAGGTATGACTATCTCCCGAGGTTGATGGTTCGCAACAAATGTCCCAGTTCTTGGATCTTCACCAGGTGGATCATGTCAGGGAGGCACCATAACACCTCTACTCTCTGTCCTCATCTGACTACAAGAAGATCAACTGGCTATATAGCTAGGAGATTTGTGCTCTCTAGGGACCAGCTCCTCATATAAGCACCTATAGTACTTGGCCTCCTTGGCCATGTACCGTATCTCCCTCAGTGTATCCCACATTGGGGAACCACCTATCACTCTCTCCAATATTTCACCAAGCTCCTCTACCCGAACCCAACACTCTCTCTCCGTATCCCGCTCTGCCATAATCCGTGTAATCTAGCGTTGTTGTGCTAGCACCTATGCTTGTAACTCCTGCATTGTGACCTGTAGGGCTCTAATTTGTGAGTCCTATCGATGGGTGGGTACCCTAATCTGAATGGGTAGCTATGTTGTGATCCCACCCATACCTTTCTCTATCTGAGGCACAGTTGGAGGTAGAACATCAAATCTCCTCCTTTGGGTAGGTCGCCTAGCATCCTCTATACCACCCACCAGCACTAACACTGCACCTACCCTACTAGCACCACCAACACCAAGAATAAGTCCTCCTCTATCTCTCCCACCTCCTCGTCCTCTATCTCCTCTATCTCTCCCACCATCACCCCCTCGTCCTCCATCTCTCCCTCTATCTCTCTCTCTCTCTCCTCCACACCTCCTCCACAACCTCCTCCATCAACTCCTCCATCATCCTCACCTCCATCTCCTACCTCCTCTCCCTCCTCATCTCTCTGTCTAACTCCCCGTCACCTCTCTGGCTGCTCATCCTCATCATCATCAAAAGAAGGTAACATCTCTATTGTATTCGATATTCGTGCCACTGCATGTACCACGAAGTAGGTAGAGAACTCCTCTGTCATCCCAACATCAACAACCCCAGCTCCATAATCCTAGATTTGGCTTGCTAAAATCATATACTCCTCTACCATTGCTACACTATCCATTATGGGTCCCCACTCAGGCACATCCTGTCTCCGATGAGCATATAAGCATGCTCCCTATGGTATCCCTTATTGTCTCCCATACTACCGCTACACACGACTATGTAAAAATTGCTCAATGATAAAGGGTGTCCACTCGATCAAATATCTTGACATATACACATAGGGCATCTCTAGCCCATCCTTAGCCCACACCTCACAATCCATATACGATCTCCAAATGACTGTATCAATATCATCCAATGCTCTCCACCAATGCTCTAGTTTGCCCAGCTTACGCTGAACAACTATACCTGTATACCCATAAGCATATGCTCGCCCAACTGGCCTATCCCTATCTGCAAGCGATCTCGACACACAAATGTGCTCCCAGGCCCACACCTGTAGTAATTTCACCCCCACTGACAAACTGCTGTATCCTAGATACACCACCTGGTGAAGCTCTTTGTAAAGGTGGGCTAACATACGAGACCCCCATGCAAACCTACGTCCCTATGTCACCATATCCTCCAAAACCAATCCCCATCCCATCGCTAGTCCCTTCGACCTATAGTTGGGACACATAAATCCACCAATAAAATTTGCTAGTATCGAAGGTAAAGGAGCATAATCTAGATCCACAAACTCTTGCCATGGGATCTCATATCCACAGATTTGATCATCCTAGAAGATGCGACGAAGAGCCTCTATCCCACCCTCCTCAGTTTGCTCATATGACAACAAGGCCCCCACAATAGGAATCCACAAAATGTGATAACAGTCCTCAGGTGTGATTGTTATCTCACTAGTAGCCAAATGGAAGGTGTTCTTGTCACTGTACCACCTCTCCGCCAAATCTGTCAACAAACCCCGGTTAATGATATACTAAGGCATGTCTAGTAAAGAAGATAAATCGCATCTCTCAATCACATCCCTATCAACCTATGACAATCACGGAATCAATGACCATGGTCACGGAAATCGCTCTCATGACTGAAGTATACCAAGTTGTGCTTGCAAAATAATAAATGTCAATCATCAGTTCGTACATCTATTCGAAAACAAAATCAACTTGAAGCAATGAAGCATCAAATAAAGTACCATATCAAAAATCAAAGACCCATATCAAAAATCAAAGTGTAATGCCCCGCCAGGAAACCACAAAGGGTTTAAGTTAAAAACACTAAAATAGAGCGTAAATATTTTTTTTTATAATAATAATTAAGAGTATTACTGATTAGTTACAATATTAAGATAATTTGGAGTTATCTAAAGTTTAGATAACACATCGGAAGACTAAATGAACCTAAGGAGTTTCCCAACGTGATTACGTAACCTTACACCTAACTCAACTTGCGACAATTGATCCAATAAGCTGGATATCTTAATTATGAGTTAATGCTTAAGACATGGATATATATTAAGTTCGATAAATTGACATCTTAGAATTTTAGAAAGCGTTCATTTATTTTGAATGGATAGGAGGCTAACATGAGGTTATTTACTCATTGCACTTTAAAATGTAATTAACTTAAGAGTCCACCCATTATAGATACCATGCGGCTATTATAACGAAGTTCATTCATTTGGGTTAAAGGTGACCAACCACAAATGATGTCATCCTTTATGATTAAAAGTATGGCTAATGAGATTCATTCATTTAGGATTAAATTGCAAATAATAAAATGAGGTTCCCTCATTTGATTTTAAGCAAAACCAACTAATGAGTCATAGTTCATTTATGGAGGATAAAATGTAAGTAGCCATAGAGTTCTTTCATTAGAGTTAAAATAATGTTAATAGATGGTGCTCAATTCAGTAAGGTGAAAATGTACTAGGACCACATGAGTTCATCCCTTTAATTAAAATATAGTTAGCAAGATGATATTCATTCCTTCAGGATTAAAAATATAAGTACATAGTGACGTTCATCCATTAGGATTAAAATATAACTAACTTAATGTGTGTCACTCTTTTTAGCTAAAATAAAGTTAATATGAAGAGATACATTTGCTAAGATTAAGATATAAACAACTAATTGAATCCTTCCCCATTTAGTTCAATTTTAGCTAATCATAAAGAAATTCATTTAATAGGGTTATAACATGGATAACTAGTTGAGTTCACCCAATTATCAAATTAATCTGTTAAGGATTATTTGTTAAGATTACAACATAAATAACTAAATAAATTCATCCAATATAGTGAAATATAATTAACATGGCGATACTCATTTACTAAGATAAAGAGGTAAATACCATATGATGTTCATCCTTTAGATTTCAAATTTAGAAATTATGACATTAATTCTAACTTTGTTACCCATTCACATTCATTCAATTTACCAACTTATATCATGCTAAAACAATAATGGCAACCTAGTGAGATTCTTTCCACTATTACTTCTTTTAATTAACATAAACAAAATACTTTTTCGAGAATCATAATTACAATATTTTATGAACCTGATTACTACATTTATCAAGATGACTAATTTTATGCACTTTGATTTAGCTTCATTAAATTCCCATTATACACTTATGAAAACCAACCATACATGATAACTTAAAGTATGAAATAAAAGAGACAAGGCATCGCATAACATGGATATGATCTCGGAGTTCACCCCTAGAGGGCTACATCTCCGGGTCTGCTCAACTGCAAGATCCCTCTGGCATTTAATATCGTTAGGAATACATAATTTACATATCTTTTACATCTTTGCCACTTAGGTGAACACAACCAATATTCAACAGCCACCTCAGTCAATAATTACATAAAGATCCCTTTTGAAGCAGATCCTACTAAATACATCAAAGCAGAAACAAGGATTTCTTAACTGTCGGTACCCTAAATGGAGACTTGAACTACTATGACCAGACACAAGCAATCAGATGACAGGGACCCAACAAACCCATTCAAGGATGTGCTATTACTTTAGGCATATCAATTACACAAAAAAAAAGTAACGAAACCATGCACAAGCTTTAACCAGAAAATACAATCATTTCTCATGTTGATTTAAGCATCTAAATAGGTTATTTAATCCTTAGATAAAGATAATTGATATGTGGGTTTAGGAATGATACTCAAGTCTCCATCCTAGCAGCACAAAATTTACCCTTATACAAATAGGGAAAAGGTACATTAAATATTAAATAAGGAAATGGGAAAAAAAAATGTCTTCCAACAAATTAAAGTTCCCTTGCATACAATTTAAGAGAAAATTCACCATTCGATTTATTCAATAGCATATACATAAATCCCAGTATTTACCAACTTTAAAAAGAAATGACAACCTTTCAACAATTGATAAATCAATGAAATAATTGCTATAATGGAACCAATGATTAATATATCATTAATAATATATACCAAATAGATATGGTCTAATTTAGCATATATTTTAATTTATATTTTATTCCATTATTAATGATTATTTCTTAATAATATTTAAATCCCCACCAAATTTTAATAATAATAAAATATATTGCTTTTAATATATTTATATTATTATTTTAAATCTTGTTTTATTTATGCTAAACTAAATTTATTAAAACCACCAAATTTTAATAATAATAAAATATATTACTTTTCATATATTTTTATTATTATTTTAATTTTGTTTGTTTGCCAGGAAACTAAATTTTATTTAAAAAAAACAAAAAAACAAATGGCAAATTAGAGGCGGCCAAACCCTAGCCGGAGGGTTTACGGCCTCCACAAGGGATGCAGGCCCTTGGCCTCCACCCATAGTAGAGCCGGGGTTATTGTGGCCACCGTGGGGTCGCAGCCCCTTCGGCCTCCACATAGTGGAGCCAAGGGTTGCCGCGGCCTCCACGGGGGACGCAGTCCCCTTCGACCTCCTCCAGGTGGAGCTGAGTGGTGCTGCGGCGCCATGGGGAGGGGCAGGTTGAGCTTCGACTCCCCCCCGAAAGCCCCAATTTATTTATTTTTTGGACAGATTTACAGTTTGGAATAAACAATAAAATTTTTGAATGAAGATATAGAAAAGCAAGAAAACGAAATCTCCCCCTTTTCTCTATTTTATTTATTTTTTATCATAGACCCATTCATTTTCCAAATTTTACCAAAGCCATCATAATGGGACAAATATTTTCTCAGCAAGTTTAAAAACCACAAAATCCATTGAGAAAATTTTGATCCAAGAGCAACCCACATTTTCAAAAAAAGCTGAACCCTACGTTTAAACAACAATAATGGAGGTTTTGGAGAAAGAAATCTTCAAGAACAAATTTCAGAGACACACCCAAAATTTTAAAAGGAAACAAGAGGTGCATTCGAATCCTACCTCTATTGCATTTCGGGAAGAATTTTTTTGAAGAAGAGCTCCACCTGCAACTCAAAGCAAAACTCCTTTTTCTCCAAAATCCCCAATCTCCCTTTCAAAACCATTTTTCCGCCAAATCATAACAAAAAGAAGAAACCCCAAAATATTTTTCAAAAACTAGGTTAAATGGGAACCCCTTTTTTTTTTTGACCTAATTTCCAATTTCGAATTTAAGCATTTTTTTAAATAAAAGAAAATGAAAAATGGAAATCATTCTTTTCCACTACTCAATAAATCTAACTTGTTTTTCTAATTAAAATTTGAAATGCTCCTATCTCTTATTTAGTTTTAAACTTTAATTTCTCAATATTAATTTAGGCCTACATTATATTTTGAAACTATTGACCAGGGTCAAGCATTTAGATTAATTTTAAATTTCCAAAATTAATCTTTTATACTATATCAACTTGACAAATTAAAATAACTTTCTTTAAATAATAAACTTTACCCTTTCATTTTCCAAAATGCAAAATGATTAAATTAATTATATTTCAAATAACTTTAAATGTTTCCTTTTAAAAAAAATGTATAAACTAATTAAACTTGTTACTTAAAATTAACTATTAAATTAAGCTCGCTACACATAATAAAGCGATCTTTTAAATAAATGATTGATCTTATGAAGGAAGCCTATTTATTTTAATCCCTCAACTACTAATGCGTAAATGAACACACTAATTCAATTTAAATACTTAAGCTAAAATACTCAATTCCCCACACGCATGGCACACAAACCAAGAAAGTCCACCACTCACACGACACGCAACCCAAACGGAAAGAAAACCCTATGGACCACACACGATGCTCACCTGACCATGGCTAAGGCAAGATGAGAGGTTTATGACCCCCAAATCCGAATTCTAAGGATGAAGGAGGTATACTCAACCCTGTGAATCCCGAAGGAGATGAACCTCGCCCTAGGCGGTGTTGTACCTGCAATCTCCTGCACCCATGAATCACACAAGCATACATATACATATACATATTCAACGAAGACGTTAGCTCGAGATTTATAACAAGAACTAGGAAACAACTACATTTACACAAAAATTGATACAAAAGCATAATAATAGCTATGCACAATTATTTATATTATCTAATCTACAACATTGCATCATGGTTAACCAACCATTCAAGAATGCCACCTAGGAAGTCAACCAAGGTCAAACGGGTTTTATAAGGCCGACTAGGGTAGGGGCATTACACAGAGCACCATATCAAAAATCAAAGCACCATATCGAAAATCAAAGACCCATATCAAAAATCTAAGCACCATATCAAAAATCAAAGAACCATATCAAGAATCATATCAAAAACCCATAACGCAAGCTGATATATCAAGAAATCATATCAGAGATCCATAACACAAGCATCATATCGAGAAATCATATCAAAGATCCATAACGCAAGCATCATATCAAGAAATCATATCAAAGATCCATAACACAAGTATCATATCGAGAAATCATATCAAAGATCCATAACGCAAGCATCATATTGAGAAAACATATCAAAGATCCATAATGCAAGCATCACATCAGGAATCATATCAGAAATCAAGAATCAAAACTCATATCGGACATCAAATTCATATCACAAGGCAAAAATCAAAGATCCACATCAAAAGACAATCAAGATCCTCATTCAAACAATCAATCAACTTGGCACTCCATATTGACAACAAAAATCATCATATAAAAAATTAGACATCATCATAGCAGGCAAAACATTGGCTCATGACCCATCTTGAAACACTTAGTAGGCACCTATCCACTCCTAAGCCATCTACCTCATCTATTCTCCCTGCAATGCATTCTTCCAAGTCTTTTCTACCCATTTTTTGCCCCACGCGCCAAAAACATACCTCCTATGTGCTAAGCTGCTACCTATACACTATCTTTCTTCACCAATGCACTAGAAACCTTATGCGCTAAAATCCTCTATGCGCTAACTGGTTTTTCCATTGTGCTACCCTGCTAACCCAAGTGCTAATATACCTAATGCGCTACTCTATCTACCATGTGCACTGACCTATCTGCCTTATGCACTAAAACACCCTACATGCTACCCTAACCTATCGATGTGCTACAGAATGCAACTTAAATGCTAACCTAGCTAGGTTAATCCTACATGCTATTTTTCCTATTGTATGCACTAAAAGTATACCCCTACGCACTAAAATGACAAATTTTCAACTAAAAAATGAAAAACGTGATAAAAGAAAGAAAAATCAATTAAAAAAGTGGCAAAATTTAGATGACTTATAGGTGGGCCATACGCGGTGGGCCTCTGGTATTGACGAACATGCTCGAATCAGTGCAAAGCATAGGGAACCAACATTTTCATCAGAGCTCAAGTATCTCAATCATAGAGAGATTGATGTGCAAATGATAACAATAAAATCACTTTTTACCTTTTTATAGGGTAAAGGTCAACAAGGTTAGTAAGTGGGGCATGTATTTTCCTCATTTTTCTCACTTTTAACCTTATCAACATCATTTTTCGGGAAAAGAATCAATTCAAATGCATTCAACATAGTCAAAATATTCAAAATGCAATTAATTCAAAAACGCTCATCAAATCAACAAAATTTTCAAAATCCTTGATTCATCTCTCGAGGGGGCATCATTAATATCGTTCATCAAATCTGAGGCATCATATCGACATTTCAACACATGACATTATATCGACAAATTTTGATAATATATTGACAAATTTTCTTTGAATCAACATGTGCACACACGTCACTTTAAAGAGGGGCAAAATGTAGACGTATAAAAATGACCACTTTCCTAAGTGAATATTTAGTATTCATTTTAACCTCATTCCTCTATTTAATTAAATTCTTTATATTTATCTATTTGATTAAATGAATTTCTCAATTTATTTAATTAAGTTCACCTAAGCCTTTTCTAACCTTTGATTAAATAAATCACTTTATTTAATTAATCCCCCTTTCTCCTCTTTAATTAAATCTACATTTAATTAAATTGATCATTGCAAATAAATAAATCTAATTTATTTAATTAAATCCCCCACTTATATTTATGCAAGTTGCATCTATTTTTGTTGAAATAAAGTAATTTATTTTAATTAAAATTCCCCTCCATCCACTTGCATTTTCCTACATCTCCCACTTGCCTCCCTAAAATCCTTCTAGATTATTCTAATCACTTCCAATTTAGCCTAATCCATCTCCTAAATATTGTCACATCCCTAAGCAAAGGGAAGTCACTTCTCAAACCCTCAAAGTCTTCAATAACCATTAAAGGCTTTATGTCTTCAACAAGTTTACCTTCATAGTCTTCATAACCATTAATGGTTAACTCAACCTTCTTGCATGATTAGAGACATTCTCTCTAACTCAACCCCCATTTAACCCAAGGGTCTCATCAAGCATTCATGGCTTTAACCTTGGTTATTCTTTAACCCTTGCATAAGAGTTTACCCCTTGGGTAAAAGATTTATCCAATGGATAACCCTAATCTAACCTTAACCGTTACCTCCTAAGGTAACCATCA
Organism: Cryptomeria japonica; assembly: GCF_030272615.1. Lineage (NCBI taxonomy): Eukaryota > Viridiplantae > Streptophyta > Pinopsida > Cupressales > Cupressaceae > Cryptomeria > Cryptomeria japonica. The sequence continues at coordinate 415,822,686 of NC_081411.1, read as the reverse complement.
TGTCTTCTCAAGCATTTAATGCTTCTTGCATCTCCTCTCAAGAAACCTCTTGTTGACAATTGTCAACATTTCATTGGTGAGAATTACAAACATGGATTGATAACTTTCAATCCTGGCCCTTATTAAGTTTATCCAATCTTGATCATCCATTGCCTTGTTTTTCCTATAAATAGAGCTCTCATTCTCTCATTTTCATATCTCCAAAGTGTCATGCATCTAATCTATAGTCATTTTATTAAGCATTTAGCCTCTCTTTGATAAAAATCATTTTCATGCAATTTAGAAGTAATTTTAAATATCATAAGCATATCCATGTTAGACTAGTATATATTGTTAGGATAGGATTACTAATCTTTATCATAACATCATATGCATGCTAGTTTAAATCATCATAGATTCAATATCATACATATCTACGAATGCATTCATGCTAAATTAATCAAACATCACTCATTCTTGGAGTTGTCATTCCTAAGTCACTTTGCTTAGTGATCTGAGAGAAAAGGAATTGGCTTGAGGGATCCCGTGAGATAGAGAACAATGGAACAACCCTTGGGAAGTTGAGATATTCAATTTAGCTCCATAACTTGCAACAAGAATCCCATTTGTGTGTAGATATTTTGGAAACTGAATTTTACGTTTTTGTACCCCACATTTCCTGCACACAGTAATACATAGGGAGCATTCAAAGTAGGCTAGGAATCACCATCTAGCTTATAAGTACCAACTAGAACTTTAATCTAAGGAGAGAAAACATGACAGTACAATAAAGATTCCATAAAAATTCCCTCCCAAGGCCTCTGGAACCAAAACATAGGACCATTTAAGTGAATACTTCCCACAAGGATAGAAAGAACCAAGACATGATTACGATCTCAAAAATGCCAGGATAGAAAGATACATCTAAAACAACAAGATGACCACAATAGCATTTAGAGACTAAACATCATTACTCCGTTAACCAAAATTTATAAATAAATATAACAAAATAAAACTTTCTTTAGGCCAAATATTTAAGGATTTCAATCATATAACATCACCAGAGGTTCTTATTAAACTTTATTTTCCAATATCTCAACAATTTCATTTAGTCACATTTCATCTTCAATAATGCCATGATAAGTAAAGAACTGGTTTTTTTATATTTCTACATTTATGAACAAGGATTCCTCTAATAATTTCCTTCTAAAAAACTAATTAAAATTTAAACAAATAAAGAACATCCATACTAAAAAAGAAATTTGAGTTGCGATTATACATAAAAGATTAATTCAGATTCAAATACTTTTTTTTAAAAGACCAAATACATTGAATATAAACACATCCATTTATTAATATATATTTATATATATACTTTAATAATAAAATAACATCACTACCAAAACATATAACAAATTGTAAATAGTGTGAAATACACAACGGGGGGTTCGATAATTTAATGGTGGCAAGAGGGAGAGCCATGGGTCCTTACCCATGGTTGTGGGAGAACTTCCCATAGTCGTGGGAAGCCCCATGACTGTGGGGGAAGCCTATTGGCATATTGGCATGAAAATTGATGATATTGATGAACCGATATAAGGACTGTTGGTGATGATATAAGTGAGATGTTTTTTTATGACTTGATGATCAGTTTGTGTTTTCATTGATGGAAAATATGGTTACATTATTCTATCATGTTATCTAAGTCATCTATGATTGAACGAAAAGCTATGGAATGGATTTGACAGTTAGTGGCAAATAGGACTTTAACTGGTAAAAGTGAAACTGTGTTATGCTTTAGTAATTGGATCTAGATATTGATGAGGAATTTGGTGTTGAGGTTTGGAATATGTGTTTGTAACATTGTAATGAGGTCATGACTAGGACCACATCATGTTTTGGCTACCGAAAGTCATGTTTGTGATTGACTGATGTATTTTCTATAGGGTTTTAGTAGGGTTTAAGAACTGGTATTCAAATCTTATAACCGGTAATGATTTTGAGTTTGACGGTGTATTACATTATGTTTGTAAGATGGTGATGACTTGGATGAATCCACGTGAAGTGTTTAAATGATGTTTTGGTGCGATCAAAGAGTGAATTTCTTGGGAATGAGCGAAGTACTTAGTAGAATGAGTTAAGGGTTTAAAAGTGTATCAGATCAATGTGCGGGGATCATTCAACAAATGTAATTGATTTGTAATAATCTGTAATGATTTGTAAAGATCTGTGATGATCTATGATGTAAATCTTAGTATGAGGTTAGGGTTTTGTAACTGACTAAGTTTTAAAGTCTATTTAGGGTAAGTATGTGATGATTTACTATGTTGGTCATCAAAAGAAGAGTGTGTGGCTGAACCCGTGTGTGTGTCTGCAAGAGAGAAGAAAATTGGAGTAGAAAAGGATCTGTACAAGCAAGCAAAGAGTGTTATTTTTTAGATTATACATCTGTTGTTCCCTAACAGTTGCAGCAAACTCAAAATCTCTTAACCGGGTAGGTCTTGACAGGCCCCATTGTATAAATCCCTTCACCAGGTGACTCATTAGCTTGAGTTATAAATATGTTCACAAGGTTCCTCCTAATAGGGCTAAGGTTAATCCCTTAACTAGGGGACTCCTAATAGGGTTTTCTCCTAATCATACATAATTGTAAGCTCCTAACCGGGCTAAGCTCCTAACAGGGTGCATTCTGAAAGAGTGCAAAAATCTTGTGGGTACCAACTCCCACCTTGGTTTTTCCCATTTGGGTTTCAATGTGAAAATCCGGGTGTTCATGTGTTGCTTGATTTCTTATGTGTTGAGTTGATATCTTTTTATTACATGCATGCTGATGAACACTTAGAAGAACAGTTTGATGAATTTGATCAACAGTATGATTTCAATTATTTTCAGTACTTTTTTTGTTGGTTATTAAAGTTTTAAAGTTTATTGTTATTACTGATTCATCCCCCCTCTCAATAATAACCAGATCCTCACAAATAACAAAGCCTCCCATAGTCGTGGGTCTACCCACAACTGTGGGTTGAAACTCGCAGCCCATACACACCAAAAAAAAAAGAAATAGGGGCCGGAAAGAATTACAGAGCCCGCACTCCTAACATAAACAATTAAATTATATTTCTGTCTTTTTGGAAATAACTATTTAATGAAAGCCAACATAAACAATTAAATTATATATTTTTTTAAACATGAATTTCTTGAGTTCAAAACCAAGTTAAATATTTTATTAATCCATTTTAATTCTAAACATGCACTAAATACATTTTAATAACTAAATATATAAACCAAAGTATTTAAGTACTATCTATTATTAAATTAAATCTTTTTCTAGCAAAACTAATTAATTCACAAAAGCCAACTTTAAGAAGACATTAACAACAACATATACGAACACACACATGGACGAGACTAACGAAACAATACTAGCTATGACCAAAAGGATACCTAACAAAAGGTAGTCTCTAGGGTCTGACTCATATCTTTATTTTCCACTTTACCATTGGGTTGAAGAGCACGCTCAGACTTGAAGATTCAAGTGGAGTCAATGCTCGGTACCTGCAGTTGCATAAGCAAACTATTGAATATGTGCATATAAACTGTATAATCCACACATCGTGAAAAGGGAATGGAAGAGGCGTAGCTTTCCCATAGAGAGAAGTGTGACACTTTTCCACTTCACCCAAATATATCAGAGATAATATACAGTGTAAGATCAGAACAAATAATCATCTATGAGTGTCAAGATCGAATTCTATCATTACATAAATAATCCATCTCTAAAAACATCTAACTCTCAGAGCATAGATACATCAAATAACATCACATAATAAATAGTATGAGAAACATCATTGTTCTTACAATCCACATAGCATAGAGTACATCAAAACAATATGCATCAATACATGCAAAGGACTGATGAGTAATCAATCACAATAATCTCACTAGTTGAACATGAACAACATCATATACACACATCAACATCAGCATATAAAACATCACTCACAATCATATAACACAAAGTACATCATTATTGCAACGAACCAAAGGGCAAAAAGTATGAATATCACAAATGAAACCAAAAGACAAGGCCATATATCAAAACTAAAACAAAATCAACCATCACCAAAAGGGTCGAAACCACACAAGACTCAAAACCACAAGGTCCGACAAACCAAAAGAGAGAGGGACACTACACTAGAGGATATAACTAAAATACTCAAATAAGGGTGAAAATATTTTTTTTCCTTAAAACTATTAAATGAACATTTCAACAAAAGAAGGATGAAATTGAACTATAATGCACAAGCGAAAGACCTCTACTAAATTTTCCGCTAAGGTTTCTTAACGTTGTTATCATTATACATTTGAGGAAATGAAAGTAATTAGATATAACATTTGATACATATAAGAGAATATTCCAAAATAACAACTAAAGTAATCCATTAAAGAATATTACCAAATCATACAATTACATTGCATAAAGCAAATATTTTCTAAAGCTACTTTCATTGAAAACCATTAACAACAATTTATCATAACATACAAAGTAATGTATAATGAATAGACACACATTTGATTTCAAGATTAATGTTTCCATTTGTTGACATAAAAACCTATCATCTAAATCTCATATCACTTACATCGAGATTACATCATGAATACATCATAGTCACATCATATTTACATCATTTTTTATATAGACATGTCCATACATATTTATACATAAAATCTCCATCTGCTCGTTGAGCTGACCAAAACCAAGAGTGGCAATTTGGAGCATGAACAAAGCCAATCCACATATTCAAAATCCCTGATGCAAGAAGGCAACTACCAACCAACCATGTGGAACCCAAAGGTCCACCCCCCATTCTAGGAGATAAGATAAGGCCCTCAAGCATACAAATAAGGAAATACAACACATGGTCAACACACTTCCACTGGGTAAAGACACAATCAAGATAATATAGAGACAACTCCAATTAGGAATACTCCAAAGGCTACAATCACAGAGACAAGACAATAGTGCTCACAAGGGGAGAGTGTCATCACATAACTTGATATGGGTTATCCTAGCAAGTCTCCATAGGCCTCAGCCCCCATCTTGGGTTATCTTGGTAGCCTCTCCCAACCCCTAGCCCCCATTCAAGTCTCATGAAGAACCAACATACCTTTCAAGAGGATAATGTAGTTGGTCATGCCATTCCAGGCCTTCCCACCTCATTTTGAGCCTAAACAAGCACTCAAGCCATGAGCGGGGTATGCATTATCTTGTTTAATGTGTTTAACTATACCCAGCCCCCGAAATTCATTATTAGGTTATCACTTATTAAGAAATTCATCCTATGGGTTATCCTGGCAATCACTTTAGGACCCTGGGCCCCATGGAGAGCCACCCCCCCTTATGACACTAAGCATACTCAAAATGAACTCCAAGGCATAAGTAAACATTGGCCAATATACATCACAATGAAATCCAATACAAGAACCTTCATAACACTTGGCCACATACATCTTCTTCACAAGAAGAGCACACAAGAGGTATCTTAGGTGACTGAGACAGGTCAACTCACATTTACAGAGCCACTGATGGAAAATGATGAAAGCAAAATAGTGAGTATTGATACATATATACAAGCATCATCCATCAAGCATTCTTATAAAAAAATTACTATAAATTAAATTTTATTAAAAATTACAAGAGATATCAAATAAAACATTGGAAACATAAAAGCACACACATTCTCATTTAATCCATTATCCCAATACAACTTCAAAAATTGATAATTTTGATAAAATATCCAATAACCCTCTTACAAGTAATTTTCTATCTTATTAATTTGCATATGATTAAATAAACAAATCTATACAATTAAATGTATATATATACATGCATATATAGATATAACATAACTACACAATAATAATAAATAAAGATTTAAGGATAAATTTCCAATAAATAATAAAAAACTGATCTTTAATTCACCCAACTTAAAAATCTCATGGGCAATAAAATAATCTAGCACCAATTAAAAAAAAAACTAATCATTAATTTATTCCAACTTACAAATAATAACTTAATTTATTAACCAACAAAGCTTTTATTTTAATTTATTTATGCAAATCAGTAATGTTTATTTATTTATTTAAAAAATTAATATTAATTTATTAATAAAATATAAAGGTACTACTACCTCAATACATACATACATACATACATACTGTAGCATCCTAAAATTGCACCCTTTGCAATTTTGACCGCATTTGGGGCCCCCACCTTAGTGTTCTCATCTTCATGCTTGATCAGGACCTATTTATGCCTCCCCCATGCAATAAACATTATACTTTCATACTTTACCTTAATGGGACCCCTTGTCTTGGCCCTAAATTGGGGTAGGACCAGGGCATGGTGCCCTGGTCCTCACCAGGACCATGGTGCCACGCCATGGTCCTCCTCAATTGGGCCCTAATTTGAACCCTTGGCCCTATCCCAAATTTGAGCAGGAAACTTTTCATCATGTTAGCCTATGTTAGAAAAGAAAATAGTATTGACGACAGACAAGTATATAAGGAGGTCTTCCCCTTTCATTTGGGAATAAGACAATAAGGTGGAGATGATCATAAGGCAAGGAGACTACATTCAAGCATTCAAGCATTTGTCATCAAGAATTTTTCAAGGCTGCATATTATTCATCTATCCATTGGATCAACATTACATCATTCATTTGCTAGCATGTGTGTGTGATTAGGGTTTTGTCATGTTCATGCCATTTCATACAACATATGTGATTACATTCAAGAAGCAAAGCATCATCATCATTCATTCTAGATCTGAAGGTATACCTTTCCATCATTTATTTCAAGCATTTGCAATATTTCATTCAAGGTTGATTCTAAACCAAGGTTTGACTAAGCCAAACCCCTATTTACAAACCTTTCCCCCTACTTTTCTCTGTGTAGGAAACATGTGTGCAACTATTCTTCTGGAATTAAGCTTTATTTCCAAAGACGGAAAAACCATTTTCGACGCGCGTAAAGTTTAGAAGATTGATAGGGGGCGACCTGGTCTGGACACACGGTCCCTGCAACTTTTGGCAGATTTCACAGAGCAGCTCCAGATCATCTCAAACTTCTCAAATCCAAGTGCACAATGAAATCTCGAATTTGTAGCTCATTGTTTCTGCATATTTTGTCTCCAGTTCCAGCATTTTACCTATTTCAACAATTCAACATAAAAGAGGAAATCCCTATCAACCCAAATTCACTTTGTATTCAGTTCTTATTTGATTTGTGACTAGATCTAGTGGATTCATCTCCTCTTTTGAATGTAAAGTCCTCCAAGTGAAAATTGCCTTAGTAATTTCTCCCTTCCATTTGGTGAATTTGCTAAGCCTCCAATTTTTCAATTTACATTTTGGTGAATCCGACTCCTTACACCATTAATTATGATTTTTGTTTTCAGATCTAAGTGTATGCAATTAAAATTAAAATTTTCATTTACAAGTTTGATTTCCTTGCAAATTTAAAAAATTTAGAGGTTAATTTCATTAAAACCCTAATTTTCATTTTCAAAATTGAGCTTATAAATTGCATAATGTGGGTTAATTGTTTCAAATCTGAGTATTTTTTCATTTTCAAAATTGAAATTTCATCTAGAAGTCAAATTTCACAATTAAATTTTAAAATTAAGTGCTTAATTTCAAAAACCCTAATTTTAAAATTTTTAAAAATTGAGCTTGTGGGTTGTTTAAAATTTGAATTTCCCTCTTCAAATTTGGTTGTTAATTTCAATTCAAATTCAAAATTGCAATCTTGGTTCAAATTTCAATTTTCAATTTAAATTTAAGATTAAGTGGTTAATTAAAAAGACCTTAATTTTAAAATTTAAATTATTTTTTCAATTTACAAATTCCAATCTTAGATCTATTTCAAATTTAAATTTTAAAATTAAGTGGTTAATTAAAAAGACCCTAATTTTAAAATTAACCTTGTGCATTTCCCAATTTTGCATTAATTATCTCAATTTCAAAATTTCAATCCTAGATCTAATTTTAAATTTAAATTTTAAAATTAAGATGTTCTTTTTACAAAGCCCTAATTTTAAATTTAAATATTCTTGTGGACAATTTCCAATTTAAATTTTAAAATTAAGTGGTTAGATAAAAGAGCCCTAATTTTTAAATTTAAATAGATTCTTTCAATTCTCAAATTCCAAGATTTCAATTTTCAATTTTAAAATTAAGAGGTTATTTTCACAAGGCCCTAATTTTAAAATTCAATATCTTTTGGATAATTTTAATTTTAAATTAAGAGATTATTTTTACATAATCCTAGTTTTAAATTTAAATTTCCTAGAGAATTACATTTTATTCTTTCAATCAATTTGCTTATTTAATTTAATAATAATTTTTCTAAAATTTTGCATTATTCAATTATTTTGTAATTTCCAAATTTCAAATTTCATTTCATAATTTTCAACATTAAAAAGAAAATATACGAAAAAATTAAAAAAAAAAAAAAATTACAAAAAAGTCTTGTTTTTTGCATTTTGTGTGTTTGCATGCTTTAGTTCATTTTATTGAAATAGTTAGCATTTCTTTTCAAAATGTCCAATTAATCTTTGCAAGATTATTGTGCTTTTGACAACCCATTTTCTTATAATGATTATCCTTTTGAAGAAGTATATAGTAGATAAGAACTTGAGGAGGCTCTTGATGATTTCCTTAATCCTAAGCCTTCTAAACCATCCTTTTGCCAAAGGTTAATCAACATAATGCGTAATCCATTTAGTAGTGATTTCATCCTTCCCTCTAAATCATCCTTTAAATCTCCAACAATTCACAAGGATATTGTCATGTATAACAATCCTCTTTATGAACCTTTAGATTCTATCAATCCTATTTATGAGGAAGCTTTGGACGTGGTAGAAAATCCTCTTTATCAAGCTTTACCTTTTAGAGATGACACCCTAATGAACCATGATAATTCCTCTCCTAAATCTTCTCTTTTTCATGAGGATACTTTGGTGAAACAAAACATTATTAACACTCCTTTTACAACTCTTCCCTTAAGGATGAAGTTTTGAAAATTGATGTTGATCTTTTTCCTAAAAAGTTCCTTTCCTATAAGAATACCTTAGAGAAAGAGGATGATATCATAAACACCTTCCTTGATGTCACTTTACGTTCCATACATCATATCTCTCCTAGAGAAGAAGTGTTGATGGAAATTGATTTATGCTCTCCCAAATTTGGTCATTCTAATGAGGGCACATTGGTGCAAGAAGAGGTTATGAGAACTTCTTTCAAACATCTCCCTCCTAAAGATGAATCTTTGAAGAATGATGTTTATCCTAAAATGTACCTCCCCCATGAGGATAATTTGGCGCACAAGGATGAAATCATTAGCAATTTCCTTAGTGCTCTCCCTTCTAAAGATATATCCTTGGAGAAGAAAGAGATAAATCAAGTCAATTCCATTCATGTATCTAGTTATGAGACGCCTAAAGCCAAAAAACCTCCCAATATCCTAAAAGTTGCAAAATACATATGTGAAAGAGATTCTATAGAAAGACAACTAGAACAAAAATATGGTTCCAAAATACATCAAACATTCATTGCTTGTGTCAAAAAGAAGATCCTAATATTCTTCTCAAGTTTCCCTTTCTTCCCCCTCTCACCCTAAGGACATTGATAAGGATATTGTTGAGAAACTCCATGGTATCTTAGAAAAGATCTCCCTTTGGGACTTGATTCAAACTTCCCCTTCATACCATAGGTTGATCCAAGAAGCCTTTCATAAAATGGTTCCTCATCCTTCTTCTAAAAAAAATGATATCACATTCTCACAAGATGAATTGCCTTTTATAGAGGTTAGAAATAGAGATGATCCCCTTATGATTACTCCTCGCATTTATAATCAAGATATAAAAGGTACCTTAATTGATAATGGATCAGCACTTAACATTTGTCATGTTGACTTGTTAGACAAGATAAATTGGGATCATTCTTCTATTCAACCCGATCGTCTTTATATTTGTGGCTTTGATAATGTTCCTAGAGAGACACTTGGTATAGTCATATTACCTATCAAAGTGGTACCTGTAACGCCCCGCCAAGAAACCTTGAAGGAATTAAACTAAAACACTAGAAAATAGTGTAAATAAATTTTTTTTAAAACTTTAATAAGTTAAATGATGCATTAAGTTAACATTACATTTAAATTACACAACAAAAGACTTAACTTAACTCCTAAAGGGTTTACCAACATGGTTTACATGATTTAAACTAAACATTACTTATTGTTAATTAATCCAATTAAGATGATTAAACATAAAGACATTATTACACTTAAACAATTATTAATTCATTCAATAGTATGAGATATCATAACATGTCTACATTCCATTCATGATAATTCTTTCCTTTAATTTATGTAATTGGTGTACTAATAAAACATATACATTTAACCATTTAAGTTGCATCCATACATTTCCTTTTGCATCACATGATTGAAATAATATTACAATGCCCTAAATCACTAAGTCTCAAAAGAACATATAATGTTTACATTACAATTACATCTTTCTATGAAGGCATACATAAAAAATAATTACAACTGACCATATAAGGACTAAGAACTACAAGAATGATCCAAGATGACAGATAGGATCCAACCAGTAATACAAGACGCTTGAATCCAAGAGCAATTGGAATACCTGTGAAGCCAGCTCCTGGAAGAAGGAACAAACACACCCAATGGAAAGTAGCACTACCACCCAACCATGTGGCTCAAAAATAACCACCCCACCATGCTAGGAGATAGAAATAAGACCCACTAGAAACCTACAATGTATGCACACTCATGGTCGAAACACAACATCGGGAAATTCACATAAAATATAAACTCGTACAACATGACTCCACAATAAAAATCAGGTGATTACCAACAAGGCTACACACTAGTGACCATAAGGGAGGAGTGTCATTACATAGCTTGGTATGGTTATCTAGATAGGCCTCTATAGGTCCCGGACCCCATCTTGGGTTATCATGGTAACCTCTCACAAACCCTTGACACCATCCAAGTCTTATGTGGACCCAAACAATGCTTTCGTGAGGACAATGTTGTTGGTTTTCCATTCCAAGTGTTCCCACTGCATCTTGAGTCTGTACTAGCACTCAACCATGAGCGGGGTACAATTATCTTACTTAATGTTTTAGCTACCCAACCCCCTAATATATTATTAGGTTATCACTTAACCAACTTTTGATGGGTTATCCTGCTAACCTCTTTGGGCACGGTCCTCACTCGAAAGCCACTCTCCCTTATGACACTAAAAAAATAGTTCCAAAAGAGCTCCAAAACCAAAGTACCAAAACGAAGCTACACAACGGAGTTCAAGACAATAGAGAAACACTTGGCCATACAAGCTCTTGCACATAGATTAAACCAACTGACAAAACTTAGTCAACTCACATGATTGACCAACGAAAAAGACCACATAAAAATGCCTAATTCCATTTGCAACTAAGGATTTGTAGTTTAAAATTAAATGTGAAGACAATAAGAAATAAAACAGACACCTTCGCTAATTTAGAATAATAATTCATTTTTTTTTCTTTCATTCAAAACACAAAATTGACCAAGGTTTTCTAACTTTTCGAAGTTTCCAAAATTCATCAGTCATTGATAATCATTTTACCAAATCAGTTAAAAATTCAAATCAGAGTTTTCCATATCCATTTAAAATTTCAATAGAATTATGTTAGTCACATTTGCTATAACACATGTGTGTATGTGTGTGTGTGTGTGTACATATATACACATATACATATATGTATATCTGTATATATATATGTATATACATATAAACATATACATATATGTATATCTGTATATATGTATATGTATGTATATATATATGTATATGTGTATATGTATATATATATATGTATATATATACATATATACATATATATATATATACATATACACATATACATATATACAGATATATACATATACATATATATATACACATATACATATACATATATATATACACATATACATATATATATACATATATATATATATATATATATATATATATACATACATATATATATACATATATACATATATAGACACACACACACACACACACACACACATATATATGTATGTATGTATATATCTAAATTTTAAAAACTGATATTTCTTTTTTCAGAATAAAATATCCTTCTCTTTTTTTTCACTTTTTAAAACTATATCATCATAAAAAAAATGAATATATATATATATATATATATATATATATATATATATATAATTTTAATTAATTTAAATATAAAAAAGAAATTTTAAAATTTCAAAAAACAAACCCCACGTATCCTATGTCACGCAACGACATGGCCCACCCCACAATCTACGACTATGGTTGGACCACGGCGTGGTCCACACCACCTTGGCCCCCCTATGGCTTTGGGGAAGCCACGACTCCCCAAGCCATGGGGTCCGTGGCCTATGGTCCCCCCAAAACAATATAAAAATATATTTTTTTTAAATTTAAAAAAATTTAATTTTTTTTAAAAACAATTACCCTGCACAAATAACAAACCTAGAAAATCATTTTCCAGCAACAATTAAAACCCAACAAATTTATTTTTACTAGTATATTTTATAAATAAACCCCAACAATATTACAAATCAATTTTTTTTTAAAACAAGGGGTTTGGAAACACAAAACAGGGTATGAAATTTATTTTCCCAATTCTTTTCAAACAACTAGCAAATTCAACACACCCAATTTTCCTAGGTTTGCCCAAAATGGAAAATTATGGCACCATAACCCCCTATTTAATGAACAAGGGAGGAATGAAAATTTGACAAACAAACATGGAAATTTCAAAATACACTAAATCAAACTACTTCATACATAACCCACAAATGTAACTGAGAAATAAATTTTACACAAAGAATTTTACAAAAATAAAATGATTCAAATCACCAACTTGGTAAGCTTTCTAGGAAGACAAAGTTGAAGCAATCACCAACCTGGTAAGCTTTCCAAGAAGACAAAGTTGAAGCAGAGCAAGCCTCCAACTACCAAATAGACTCTTCAACCACAATCTCCAACCAAAATCACCCACAGAGAAAATTTCTAGAAAATATTTCCCCCAAATGCAAAATGAATGATTATGGAAAATTTACACATTATAAAGAGTTTCCTCTCACCAAAAATATCTTTTAGGTCAAATTTCAATTTAAAAATGAAAAATAGAAAATTTAAAATTCCTTTTTCAAAACAAAACAAATACATTTTCAAATAAATTTTCTCATTGAAATAAATTGGCTTTTTTTTCAAAAGTGGAAATCAATATAGACATTTAATTACCATAAGGGTAAAATAACTTTTTTTTTAAACAATTGGAAAAACACATAATATAAAATTTTCCTAATTAATTCAACAATTCAACTTTAACTAATCAATTAAAACATTAAAATACACTTAATCAATTATTTCTAAATTTAATTTTATAAGCGCATAACATGCAAACAACAAAGCAAAACAGAACCACAACCCGCATACCAACAAAGGATAGGTTGACCGATGACTGACACTACTCAGTGATGAGAAAGGCTAAGGGTGAAACTTAGGGCCATAAGACTATCTCCTCCACTTCCATCAGATTATTTAGGTACGCTCAGACCTATGGGACCAGGTGAAGTTAGTACCTTGTACCTTCAATTCCTAGATCACCAAACCATGCATACATATATATATTCAAACATGGTAGATGGTGAAGGAGAATCATGACATTCCCTGTCTCACCGAAGTGAGTGAAGAAACATCTCCTCGCACCTCATACACTTTGAACATACATGATGACATATATATAACACATTTCACGCATAAAGTAAATGTGTTAGTCCATGGTCAGTAATCCAATAAAATTAGCATCCAACCATCAATAAAGAAATACTGCACAATCAAAATCCTTTGAATCTCAAATCAAAGTATAAAATGATATAGCATAATATCTGAATAAAACATCACCATATAATGTATCCACTAAAAAAGTCAACCGTAGTCAAAACAAGTATCTAAAAAGTCTGAACGAGGGAGGGGTACTACAGGACCTGTGACTTTGCCTACTATTCATGTCATACCCAACCATCTTAATTATAACCTTCTTCTAAGTAGACTGCGGATTCATGCTATGAAAGCAGTCCCTTCTACTCTTCATCGCTCAATACAATTCATATATCACAATGAACTTCTCACAATCAAGGCTGATCCTAATCCTTATGATGTTATTAATGATGAAGTAGGATGCCTTTCTCTTTTTAATACTATGATTCCTTCAATAACACAATCTCCCATCAATGATGTTTTTTAAGAAAATAATTGGGTTACATTAGACTTTATGCCTTCCATCAATGGGTATAAAATACCTCAATCTAAGGAGGAAGCCTTGAAGGAGCCTTGTGTGCCATTTATCCAAACTTCTTCTAAATCAAATCTCACCTCTCCTTCCAAGAGATGTTTTGGTGATGACGAGGGATCTTTCGATTTTGATACTAGGAATGAACCCTCTCCTCTAGATATTTCAACATTTATGCGTGGACACAATGGATATGGTTTAGGATGTGTGCAATAAAGTTTTTATGGTCATGATAAATCTACACCACACTTTGGCCAAGAATATTTAGGTTTCCAAAGTCCTTTTTTGACATCCCCTTCCCCATTGTCTAATATGACCATGTCTTCTTATAACTTCTCATCACAACAAGATGGTATTTTGTATGAGCTTCTTAAAGACAACTTGATTACTCTCCCTTTAAAGAATCAAAGAAATAATAGTAAGAAAAATCAACATGATTATTCTTTTTGAAAGTATCATCAAATCCCTGGCCACTCCACTAAGGAATGTCATGATTTAGCAAATAAAATTCAACAACTTATTGTAATTGGTACCATTTAAATACTAAATGGCAATGAGTTGGACTCTCATTTTTTTCCCTTTACATAAGATTTAAGTTCCTATTATGTTACTCCTCATTATGTGACATTGGTAGCTTTCTTATTGGGGGCTCATTGTCATTCATGGTGGTACAATTTCAAGTGCAATCATACTTTGGTAGCAACATAATAGTATTTTTATTCTTCTCTCCATGCTTGGGGGGGAAAGAATAGCCTTTCAATCATCCTTTTTCACTTTCCCTTTGTGAAGTAGGACCTTTATTGAGGATCACTTATTGATTATGGAGGTGTATATCCCTATTGAGGACCGCCTTCCTCTTATTGGAACAAGTATCCCTAATAAGTATCTTATCCTTGCCTTATAAGTGCATATCCTTAATTGGACCTCTTCCTTAGTGTTGAAAGTCTACAATCATTCATCAAATTCTTCTCTTTATTGAGTAGTATATTTTATAATGAACCCTTCTATATTGTTATATGTATCCCTACTGAGGATATTTTGCTTATTTTAGATGAGTGTCCTTTTATAGATGATCACTCTTTGGTGTCCTTGTCTCCATGCTTCGGGGGCAAGAATAATGTTTCATCTCTCTCTCTCTCTCTCTCTCTCTCTCTCTCTCTCTCTCTCTCTCTCTCTCTCTCTCTCTCTCTCTCTCTCTCTCTCTCTCTCTCTCTCTCTCTTTCTAAATATTGCATTCTTCCTTTGTTGAGTTGCATCTTTCATAATTTGATGTCATTTCTTATGAGTGTGTGTTCAATCATTGTTTGAAATGGTGCATCTTTTATGAAGAATCTCTCCTTAGTGTAATGTCCCCTACCTGATCTATTTCGATATATTAAAATTGATTGATATTCTTCAATTAGTTATTATCAAGTGCTTATCTATTTTCCACATTAGATGATTAATTTCATTATTCATAGTTCTTAATATAGATATCAGACCTTGCTACCACTTCAGTTTTAAGGGAGAAGGGTTTACGTATGATACCAAAGCACTTAGAGACCAACTACAATAGTTTCCCTCAAATTTTACAGATCCAAGCCCTTACCTATCTTAGGTCTATACCAAGGCTTATGGGTTGTTGATCCCCACCCTATCTTGGGACTTAACCTATCTCTTAGATTTAGATTGCCCCTCTTTGGAACATCTCATTCCCATCTTCTTAAATAAGGGCAGTAATAACATGATTTACACTAAGTATAAATATTTCTTATGTATTATGAATATATATGTGAAATTATGTATGAGTGTCATACATATTGCAGTCAATATTAATATTACTATCAATTCTACATAAGAACATTATTGGGCTTCATATATTAAGCATACTTATTACACACATCCCATGCATACCACCAAGAATAAGGATGTTACTATCTATAACTTAATAATAGTTCTGATCTAATCTAATCCATGGTGATGTTACTGGATGCTTTGTGATGCAGCCATAACCGGTGAAAACCCTCAAAAGAGTCAACCAACTTATGTACCGAGAGAGACACAATAGAAGTAGCAAGAAAACATAAGAAATTCACATAAACAAATCATATTAAAGCCATAGAACTTATGGAAATCCTGCAACAATCATTATATTATCATCCAAGAACATTCGGTAATTAACCAGTTACATGTAGCCTTCAAGCCAAATACAATCCAACTGGAACTCTAAGAACCAAATTAATCACAACATGTGAATCTTAATCCTTATTCTTAGTTCTACTTCCTCTGTGCATACAAATGATTACCTAACATAATATTTATACCCTCCGGAACACATCCGGGTCGGCCTCATAAGATTACATTCCCCAAAGTAGGAAAATGAAATGTGTAATGAGGTCGGCCCTAAGAATTAGATAAATCTTTTTGGAAAATAACAACCAAGTGATGCGGTTTAGTAGGAAGGTTGACCACATGCCAAAGAACATCGGACAAGACCCAAAATGAATCCACATGCCAAGAATCACACTGGTAATAGAGGAAAACCAACCGGTAAGCACAAGAATTGTCCCAGGAACCTAGAAATAGCCAACCAAAAGTGATAACTAACCGGAAGAGAACCCAAAAGAACTAGAAATTTGGAATCAACCACATGAAACCACTAGGAAACCCAAAACAAGATCTGACACGAAGAACAAACAACTATCAGTGCCAACCAAAAAGAACACATAAAACTTCACAAAGAACAAAACAAGAACAAAATTAAAAGGAAATATTTTTGGTTGATGCAAGATTGCCTATCGACCGGGGATGCTCTTGCATTAGACAACCCAGGTAGAAACTGATGTTCCATGAGAGGAAACTCATGAACATCTAAAAGGATTCAGAATGAAGATCCCATGCTCATTTCTAATCCAAACATCTTCCTTATTTGCCAACCTATGCTTTAGCTCCTCCGGTGCCTCAACCGACTTCTCTAACTTTTGACTCCCTTTGTTTTTCTTTATTTTCTTTAGATCTGCACATTCTCTTGGTGTACTACCTTCTTTCTTCTACAACTCAAGATTTCTTCTTCCATAAGACTTCATCCAGTTTGTCACCATGAGCTCTCTGTTGACTGGTTCCATCTATCCATCAGACTCATATGTCAAATCCTTCTGCTAACTCATGTCACCCTCTGGTTTTATCAGATGTTTCTTCAAATCATCTAGTATAACTTCTGCAACTAGTTCTATCAATCCTTCCGGTATAGCCCCTATCACTAGTTTCTTAGTAGTGCAACTTCTCCTATGACTCAGTTTCTTCACCTTATTCTCTTTCTCCTTTAAAAAAATCAATGTGAACTTTTGCCCATCCTTTTCAATAGTAACCAGGTTTCTTCTACAGTCATAAATTGCTCCTCTATCATATTGCCAAGGTTTTCCCAACAAGGCATGACAAACACTCATTGACACAATATCACATAAAATTTCATCTCTAAAAGGCCCAATATTGAAACTCACCAAACACTGCTCCTTTATCTCTATCTCTTGATCATCTTCTAACCAACTCACCTCATAACGACAAGGATGCTTAAGCCTCTTCAACCCAAGCTTCACAACCATCTCCTCAGGTACTAAATTATTAGTACTTCCACTATCTACAATGACCTTGTAGCACTTACCACTTGATTTGTATACAATCTGAAAAAGACTCCTCCTCTAAGTCGATCCGGTATCCTTTCTTCTGAACATAAGGGATTCTCCTTGCTCTGATGCTAGTCAGATCTAGTATCATCTGGTTTTTCACTTGACACACAACTTCTTGCCATTCCTTGCTTGCATTCATAGGATTTGTGTTTGGTTTCTCCATACTTGAAACACTTTCCAAGAAATTCTCTATCGGTACTGCTACTACCTTTCCTTGGTGTCTTCTTCTCTAGTTCTTTACTCCACTTAGGTTTTGCCTCCTCTTCTTCAACTGGTTTCTTCATACTATCATTCATATTGAATTTATCCTTTCCCTTATTCGGTTGTCTTATTCTCACCTTCTCCTCAGCCTTCAAAGAATACTTGTAAGCTTCTTCAACTGTGGAAACCTTCAACATACTCATCTCATCTTGAATGTTAAAAGCAAGTCCACTGATGTACCTCACCACCTTTTCTCTATCCATCTCTCTATGTCCAGATTTAATCACCATATTGTAAAATTCCTTAGTATATTCCTTCACACTCATGTTTCTTTGTTTCAGGTTCTGCAACTTCTTGAATAGTTCCAATTCATAGTCTCCTAGTATGAACTTGGCCTTCAATCTTGCACTCCACCAGGTGATCTTCAATTCACCTTTCTCCACTTTGTCTTTCTGCAATTCCTTCCACCACAAGACAACATGCCCTTTTTAACTTTGTCTGTACCAACTAGACTCTCTGTGGGTCATTGACATCCTTAAACTCAAGGTATCCCTCTAACTCTCCAATCCAATCGATCAGATCCTTCAAGTTTAGTGTTTTGGAAAATTTAGAAACCTCAACTTTATGCAATTTACTTGCTTGTGCCACTTCTCTTAAGAATATTTAATCTCTTTCATCTTCCGGTCCTTCAGCTTTCTCAAGCTCTTCATCGACTTCCTCATATTCATCTTCAGAAATAGGGTTTCTTCGCAAACCATCCAAAGCATTCCATATTTCATTCCTCACTTCATTCTTAAAGTCTTCCATCATCTATTCTACCCTCTGGGGGTTTTTTCTCCTTGGTGACATCTCTTCTTCCACTTCAGAGAACTGCCTCAACTCGATGATCTGACTACTGGTTTCAATTGCCTCCCCTTGGTGATCTATTGAAAATACACACAATCTACCTCCAATAGGTGATCTATCCACCTCAAGGAATGCCTCAATGTTCACAAATGATTCTTCCACCAACCAATCCATAACTAGCTCTGATACCACTTGATGCATCCATAACTAGTAAAAACCCTCAAAAGAGTCAACCAACTTATGCAGTGAGAGAGACACAATGAAATAAACATGAAAACATAAGAAATTCACATAAACGAATCATATTAAAGCCATAGAACTTCTGGAAATCCTCTGACAATCATTATATTATCATCCAAGAACGTTCGATAATTAACCAGTTACATGCAGGCTTCAAGCCAGATACAATCCAACCAAAACTCTAAGAACCAACTGAATCACAACATGCGAATCTTAATCCTTATTCTTAGTTCTACTTCCTCTGCCCCTACAAATTATTACCTAACATCATATTTATACCCTCCAGAACACATTTGGGTTGGCCTCATAAGATTACATTCACCAATGTAGGAAAATGAAATGAGTAATTAGGTCAGCCCTAAGAATTAGATAAATCTTTCCAGAAAATAACAACCAAGTGATGAGGTTTAGCAGGAAGGTCGGCCACATGCCAAAGAACATTAGACAAGACCCAAAATGAATCCACATGCCAAGAATCATGTCGACAATGAAGGAAAACCAACCGGTAAGAATAAGAACTATCCCGGGAACCTAGAAACAACCAACTGGAAGTGATAACTGACTGGAAAAGAACCCAAATAAACTAGAAATCCAGAATCAACCACATGAAACCACTAGGAAACTAAAAAAAAGATCTTCCATGAATAACAAACAACTATCGGTGCCAATCAGAAAGAACACAAAAAAGTGCACAAAGAACAAAACAAGAACAAAATTGAAAGGAAATATTTTTGGTTGATGCAAGATTGCCCATCAACCGAGGATGCTCCTGCATCAAACAACCTAGGTAGAAAAATATGTTCCATGAGAGGAAATTCATGAATATCTAAAAGGATTTAGAATGAAGAACCCATGCTCCTTTCTAGTCCAAACATCTTCCTTATCTACCAACCTCTGCTTTAGCTCCTCTGATGCCTCAACCAACTTTTCTAACTTTTGACTCCCTTGTTTTTTCTTTCTTTGCTTCAGATCTGCACATTCTCCCAGTGTACTGCCTTCTTTATTTGGAAACTCAAGATTTCTTCTGCCACAAGACTTCATCTAATTTGTCACCATGAGCTCTCTATCAACCAGTTCTATCTGTCCATCAAAATCATATGTCAGATCCTTCTACAGACTCATGTCACCCTCTGGTATAACCCCTACAACTAGTTTTATCAGATCTTTCTTCAAATCCCATGATATAACTTATGCAACCGGTTCTATCAATCCATCCGGTATAGCCCCTATCACTGGTTTCTCAATAGTGCAACTTCTCTCAGGACTCAATTTCTTCACCTCCTTCTCTTTCTCCTTTAAAGAAATCAATGTGAACTTCTGTCCATCCTTTTCAATAGTAACCATGTGAACTTAGCGAAAGTGGGATATCCTAAGAATCTACTTTGGAAAAGGTGTCTATTCTTAGTCCTCTTATCCTTCCAAGATGTCATCTTTATTAAGGATCTCCTCTACTCTTGGAGGTAGATATCTTTATGCAAAGATCTTTTCATTATTTGTTAATCATTCATCTATCAAAAGGATCCCTTTACACTTGTTGCAAGATATCTCTTTTACAATTATATCTTTCTTGCCTAAAGAAACAAGCCTACTCATGATTCTTTCTTTCTAGCTTGGAATGAATGCATTATTGGTGGATATCTCCTTGGTGTTAAATGTGGGTATCCTTGTTTGACTTCCTCAAGACATCAACATAGGACTATGTTGACATCTTAAAGAGGGGGACATGTATGCGGCCTCCCAGTTACATTTTTCACTATCAACTATCAATATGGGATTGTTGCATACTCATGTTTTGTTGGGTGAATATTTTGTCACTAGCTTACCAATGACAAAATGTGTATTTCATACACAACTATGTTAAGAAAAAGTCTTTCCTCTCATCAAGGGGAGGTTCCCTGGAAGAATTTGGGTATTTAAATAACTTTGAAATTAAATTTGGGGGTAAGCTTAGGGCATGTAATTCTCTTTTTTCAGAATTAATGTATCTCCCTTCACTTGATGATATTTTTTACAACTAAAAAAACTAACAACTAATAGAACTTATTTACAATGATTTTTAATATTTCAACAATCATTTAAGCTCAAAGTCTTATGTGAGTGCAACTTACTTTAATCACTACACTTACAACTATAATCACAACTTGTAGCTCAAAGTCTCCAAGATGTGATTAGTTTTCCTAAAAACTAAGACCAACTAATAGAAACACAAAAATTACTATGTAATCACTTAACTTATCAGAAGATTTCCTAAATATGCAAATAGCACAAAGTCTACTTGTCACAATTAGAAAGCTCTCTTACTCATATAAACAATATCACCAATAAGATTCAAACATTTAAGAAATGATTATGAGAACTAGACATAAGAACAATTCAATCATAAACACAATCTTCGGCCCAACACAAAGTTTGGAAACTAGCAGATTGCTATGTTTATTTCCTTGAATCAATCTTTACATAAAAAAGCTCAAAGTCTTTGTTGAGGCAATTTTTTTTGGCAGAGTCTTTCTTAGCATAATAAAAGATATATTTACAAATGATGTCCTCCTTATATAGGAAAATAAGTTGAGAAAAAGGTGGGCACAGTTTTACTAATTCAACTATATAGTCCCACTTGACTACAACTACTACATAAAATAAAAAATGCAACTACAAGAAAATTTACAGTAAGAAAAGATGCAACTCATGAATTCTACTTAGTGTCAATGAGGACACTTTATTCTTCATTTTCTTCCCTTTGGATTTACTTGGAGAAAGATCACTCATCCGCCAAAATTTGCAACATTTTCATCATGAAAATTGATATTCACAATCAGATCACCAACTTCAAAGATCTGAAATGATGCTGGAAAGATCAAAATTACCCTTAGATAAAAAGATAGAAAAATCAGCAGATCGGGTTTTAAAACCTGATTTGCACTTGGGTAAGTCAAGGCTACAGGTCTGGTTTTAAAACCCGATCTATAGTTGGACAAAACCTAGGTTGCAGGTCGGGCTTTAAAACCAGACCTGCAAATGTGCAGAAAATGACCTATAGGTCGGGAAAAATTTCTTGACCTGCCAATAGATAGACCTGCAGGTGGGAAAAAATTTCCCAACCTACAAATAGATAGACCTACAGATTGGGAATGCACATAGGAAAACTTGCACTTAGACACTACAGGTAGGGAAAAATTTCCCGACCTGCAGATAGGCAGACCTGCAAGTCAAGAAAAATTTCCCAACCTGCACTTAGGCACTGGAGGTCGGAAAAAATTTCCCGACCTACACATAGGCAGACCTGCAGGTCAAGAAAAATTTCCTGACCTACACTTAGGCACTGTAGGTCGGGAAAAATTTCCCAACCTACATTACTTTACATACCAAAACTGCACTTCAAGTTTTAAAACCCGACGTGCAGGAAAATACATGAAACACTACATTTCGGGTTTTAAAACCCAAAGTGCAATCAAAATATAAAATAAAAGGTTAAGGCAAAAACATGAAAACAAAATACAATTAAAAAAAAATGCAAACTGACACAACTTATGAGATAATTCGATTGACTTTTGAGGATGTGGGCTACGAAATGGATAAATTTTGTAGAGGTTGTCCCACGATTCAAGCTAGTTGAAATCGGTGACAACAACTGGCTCTGACTGGGGAACTTCCTTTGATTGTTGGAATGATTGAAGGGAGTAGAATCTAGAACTCTAAGTGCCTTAGTATCCATTTGGTTATAGAGTCAAACAATAAAGACATAGATGATAAGAAGGATGCTAAGACTAAAAACAAGAGGCAAACTTGTGCAACTGCACTTATTGAAAAAAAAACCTAACCTAACCTAAACTATGTTGGAAATTTAATGGAATTGATTATGATGTTTTGTCATTGATGTCAATACTAGCTACTTTGGTTCTTTACTAGTATCTGGTTGGTCCCGATAGGATGATTCATTTTTGGTTTGTAAGATCATGTTGATCTAGTATACTCTGGTATGCTTTGGCTTATGGAATTGGCTTAGATCTGCTATTCATGCTATTGAGATATATGTTCAGTCAGTTGGTATTGATTTGGTGATTGGATGCTATCTTATATGATGGTAAGCCTGGTTTATTGATCCAGTGAGGATTTCACCGGAAGAGCTTTGTTGAAGATCTTTTGATATTATGCATAAGTGGTGTTGGTTCAACTTCTAGAAGGGATTCTGTTGGCAAATGCACACTCCAATGAGAAATTGTAGGTGATTGAAGGTATTGTCATTGATGGAAACCTTACAATCATATGTTACCAACAGGCACTGACACTGGCAGACTCTACACCAGCATACAGTTCACCGGCACCGAAAAGATTGATTACTGGCACCATGGCCGACAGGAATTTTGTTTAATTATATTTTATATTTAATTGTAAAATCTTTTTGTAAGCCGACATGGCAGATTGTAATAAGACTCATATAAGTATGAGATCTTGTAGATCATTTGGAAAGAGGATATGGTTAGATTATTGTAGACCTAATGTGCAAATTGTAAGGCAGATTTTGGATAAGGGTTTATGATTATTACAGAGTTTAAACCGGTACTGAACCTGGCATAGTAGATGCTGATTTGAAGCAGTACATGACATTGGATTTGTATAATCCACTTTTGTAAGTTAGTGAGACTTCTTTTGTAACTGAGAAATGAGCTCTAGGCACTTGGCCTTCCTGCATGTGCAGGCCCCTATTGTAACAATAATATTCTCTTATTGGCCAGTAAGTGAATATTGTGGGTCACAAATCCCACCGAGGTTTTTCCCACACTGGGTTTCCTCGTTAAAATATTGTGTTATGGTGTGTCTTTCATGTTGTGCTTATTGTTCTTATTTACTGCATTAATTTTGGTTTACCGATACACAATTTTGAATGCTTTTCATATAATAAGTCTAGAAAATTCATTAACCGGTTAGATATTGATTTACCCCCCCTCTCAGTATCTTTGGGAATCCTAACAATTGGTATCAGAGCCTGGTCCTCTATTTTCAAAATCCTAACAACTTGAGGAAGATTTTGTCACCGGTAGAGATGGAAAACTTGAGAAAGCAATTGGAAACAACTCTTTCAGACTATGATGCATAAAAAGTAAAGAATATCAAACTTGAAGATGATCTGAAGGCTACACAGGATATCATTCAAGGACTTAAAGAGAATCTCACTATTGCAAGAAACAAAAGAAGAGAACTTTGTGAAAAGATGTAGAATGATGATGATGAAAAGGAAACTCTTAATGTTTTGGTAAACAAACTGAGACAAGAAAACATGACAATGAAGAATGAGATGCAGGATATGACTATGAGATTTTGTAAATAGACTGAAAATTGGAAGAAGAATGAAGATGACTTGACCAGAAGAATCAATGATGCTACAAATGAAAATCTAAGACTCAGTCATGAGAATGATATGCTAAAAATAGATCTAATTCACTTAGAACATGACAAAACTGAACTCATGAGATAGAAATATTTCTTGGAAAATGAATTGGCTACTACAAATCAACTCAAGGAGAAATTCAAGAAAAGTTCAAAAGAACTTGATGACATGCTAAAGAATTAGAAACCTAATGGTGATACTAATGGCCTTGGCTTTGAAGTTGGTGAAAGCTCCGGTACTGCAAACAATCATGATCACAACAAACAGGTAAGACAACCTAATGCTTACAAATTTAATTGGAAATACTTTAACTGTAAAAAGTGTGGTCATAGAGAAAATCAGTGTAGATCTAGAAATTATCAGAACACTAATACACCCGTCGGGCAATGTTCTAAATGCAACAAAGTTGGTGATAATTCAAAAAATTGCAGAATGAATGTAAGATGTTATGTTTGTGGAAGATTTGGACATCTATCTAATCAATCCAGAACACATACCAACATAGGATATGGGAAAGTTATTCAGAAAAACAATGTGACTTGTTATGCTTGCAACAAGATTGGACATATTGCAAAATTTTGTAGAAGTAATACATCACCAACAAATAACAAAGGACCCGGCTTGAAAGGTAAAGAAAAAGTTAAAGAGGTAAAGAAATAATTTTCAAAACAATGGATTAGAAAGTCTGACATGAATGTTAGTGAAGCTACTCCTCCACTGGTAGAACAAAGTATCACTCCACCGGCAAGAGATTCTTCATCTAACCGGGAAATAATCCCTTGGGGGTCTAGCAAAAAATAGAAAACATGCTAATTTACCCTCGGTTGATGGTGAGAAGTTGAATTACTTCTTTACCAACAAATGAGTTAAGTTTTGACTTAACCGACAGGCATTAAATGTGGTAGTTGAAGGAAATAACATTATAAAGCAAGTGTTTTGGCTCCTTTTTCATTCACCGAGCATTCAAATCTCCAGAGAGCACGAAAATCCCAAGCGAAGGCATCCTTAGCAAAAAGTGAAGCAGTTCATTCTAGCACTCATCCTATAACTATGGCTTCTTCATCTGCACCTAGATTTATTGCAAACCCTACTGTGATTGAAGTTATCAAGTGCCCTAGACCTGTGTTTAAAATTATTCCCAAAATTGCGAAGAAAGATGATACCCTAGGAGTATTTTCAAAAATACCTAAGGGAGTAGTTTATGCAGAGGATCCTAGAATGTATATACATTGTCATATTGAGGAGCTAGGAGATGATGAAATTAAGAACATGTATAGGACTGTAATTTGTGATGAAAATGGTAATGTTAAACTGGAACACAAGGTAGTGGAAACCCTAGGATTTGTGGACATTCTTAGTATCCCTGATTTTCTGAAAGATGTGATAAGGATAGTCTTGAGCAGAGTCCATGGCAAATTCTTTTGGTTGGAATCCATCCATAAGATCACTAAAGAGGCAGTTAGGGTAGTAACAAGCTTACCTTCCACCGGTAGAAGGCCTAACAGAACTAAGAAAGTTTCAAATGACACTGTGATGACCTTAACTGGCGCAACATTTGGCAAAATATCCCTAAGAGTCAATGATGTGAAGGACATAATTGTTATATTTGTCAGTATGATTCTTGGTTATAAGGCTACACATGCAAATAGACTAAACTCTGTCCCTAGCTTATGTATTAAAAGTGCATATGACATGGTGAATGACAATGCAAGAATTGATGTATGTGAATGGCTCAAAGATGAACTGATAGATAACCTGAAGAAAATCAAAGGTGATAAGAAGGGAACTTTTAGATTTGGTAACTTGCTTGTGTGCTTAATGCTATACATTACCAAGGAAGTACCCAGTATTGGTAGGAAAGACTTTGGTTTTGATATTCTAGTAGGAAAGCAACTGTTATACATACTAAACAACATGGGAGATGACAGAGAGAAAAACATAAATGAATATATTCAAACTTTGAAAGCAAGAATGAAGACAAGAATAAGGCTATCTCAAGAAATTGTTGATAAGTATCAAAAAGAGGTATGCTTTGTGATCAAGAAAGATGAAATCTGGATGGAGGTAGTTGTCCCTAGAACTATTTGGGTTACAGAGATGGGATATGAGGCTCATGACAACATAGTTGAAACTTATGCAAAATCCCTCTTAGAAGCCCCTAAGGAACTGACAAAAAAAGTATTTGGCAATGATGAAACAATTGAAATTGGCATTCAATCTCAGAAAATAGTTAAGAAAACTGAACAGATAGTAAGGAGAGGTTCAAGATAGGAGATAGGCAAAAGCAATAAAGGAAGATGTTTTGAATAAAATTGGTATTAAGGAAAGGGAACTGGAAGGACTTCAACCGGAAGTACATCTTTCACCGGTTGCAACTTCTTCTGATAGTGAGATTGGTGGCATATGTGCAGAGTATGTTGACATGATGATATTGTGTTGTCATTGATGTCAATATGCTAAAGAGTGAACCGGTAATATGTTGAAGAGTGAACCGGTTTATTGAAGTTAAGCAACTAGAAAAGTGAACCGGTATAATGTTGTGAACCAGTATATGTGCAAAATTTGAAGCAGTACGTTTGTCCAAGTGAACCGATATATGGTATGACTACCGGTTGGTAGTCCCAGCCTCAGGGTTTCCTGTTGAAGTGTTTCGAGCCTGTGTGATTCAACCGATGGCATTGTGTGATGAGTTAACATTGTAATGGAGATCAGATCATGTTTCCACATCAGCCTCATGCACGTGAAGGATCTTGCATGAAGGGGATTGATCCTATCTACCTTGAGAATGTGCAAAGTCCCTGCAAATAGTGAAGAACGCATGATGGGTTATCGCCTCCAAGAAGAGGTAAAGAACAAACGATGGAGAATGTCTTGAGATATTTTCAAGACCGTTGTATTCAAATGCAAAGTGTTCAATGGTCAAGATTGAACCAACTGAATTTCTCAACAGAAATGTTTAGGGTTTAGGGTTTATGCTATCGACCTATCTGTTTCCTATAAGGTCGATGTTGTGTTTCATGTTGAGGTTGTTGGAAAATGTTTTGTGTGTATCTAAGTGCAGAGATACATGATTCTTGCTAGACCAAATAAGAGAATTGATACCTATAAAGTGTGTGTGCAGAAGGAAGGAACTAAAACGGATCTACATTGGCATTGAGTGCTATTACCAGATCATTGTAATACCTGTTGATCTCTAATCACTGTGTGTGTGAAAAAGTGAACCTGTAGCTACAAGCACAAAAATTCAATTAAGTCATTATATGCATGGTTAGTAATCAATAATCAATAAGAAATAAACCATAGCAAAGCGACTAATTGCCTTCTAAAAGATGCGAGTATAAGATTGCTCTCAGTTTTTTTATAAGCAATACCAATGACCAGACTACACCAGGACGAAGGATTTAATCTATATGATATTAAGCTATATGGATGCAAGATGGATTAATAATTCAAGTAATAATAATCAATTCAAGCAACAATGGATGCAAGCAATAATGAATGGAAATTGGATGCAAATAATCTAAAAAAGCACAATAATCTTCAATGACTCTAGAGCAAAATTAGCGTGATAATAATCTCCAAGCGTGTTCTCAAAAATCTTTGGGGTGAATTGGATTGAGAGCTGAAGACTGAATTTATAGAGAATCACAAGAGAAAAAAGCTCAATTTAGGATTAATTGAAATAATTGAGAAATCAGATTTAGTTAACCTTGAGATAGATTCCAATTATAGTTTAATTGAAATGCATTCAAATTAGAAGTCCAAGTTGCATTGGAAAATACTAATAAATTAATTCCATGCATATAGGATAAAAATAGAATATTCTTTAATTTATTCAAGAAAAAGGTCTTTTCAATGCAACTGAACTTCTTTTCTGAAAAGCTTTGAGTTCCAATTTTAGAGAATAATTCAATAATTCAATTAAATTGCTTTTCTGATTTCCAGTTCTAAATTTAGAAAAAGAAATAATATCTCAAGTTTGATTTCTCTCTCAATTCAATTCTTTTTGTTTTATTTTCAATTCAACTCTTTGTAATAAATTAATTCATCTTTTGTAATAAATTAATCCTTTTTGCATGATTGAATGGCAAATTTATTAATTAATTAAATATGCAAGTGTTGGCAATATTACAAGGATATTGAGAAGGTTGTTGATGATTATGGACATAACTGATTAAAGATGTTTTACTGTCTTGATATTATTATTTTTTCATTGATGTCAAGAAATTGATTTTTTAATTTAGTATGATGTTGCCATATCTTAAGAAATATGATATGAAGATTATAAAGAAGTCGGTAAAGACAAAGGAAAGAATATGATGAATAAAGGGATAAGTTATTCAATGGGAAACTCTACCGAGTCAGACAATGATGAGATCTTGATGTTTTATATTGTTCTAACATCATACATATGTTATCAAATGTAAAGGTTAATACTATACTATGTTATCAAGCAAAGAACCTAGTCGGTAAACCCTAAGGGACCTAGTTGGTAAACCCTAAGGTTATCACAGTCGGTTAATAAAGACAAAATGTCTACCGAGTAAAGTTTAGTATTCATCGAGTTGTAACTGAGCTATAATAGAATGCATTAAATGTTTACATGTGATATTTAATGAAAGATGCTGATAAGCTAGAGCGGATCAATGATTGGCAAGCCATAGAAAAAGTTTGTTAATGAATCTAAGGCAATGGAAAGTCGGCAAGAAGATCTATAGCTTAGATTGAACCACATTACCCTAATACAAGTTCCAAGATGAATGTGCAAGTTCCGAGGTGGGGTAAAACATTTTCAGATTGAAAGATACAATGAACCTAGACAAGATTGAAGATCTGATGGCTATGATTGATCATGGGAAATGTGATCAAGGAGATTAAGCGATTAGAAGATTGTTTATAAATAAGGAACTGTTAATAAACAATGTAAGCGGGCAAGTGTATGCATAGGGATGCTACATAGTGATTACCGAGCACAGAAGCTTGAAGACCTGTTAGAATAACAGAGTATTGATGCCTAGCATATAGACAAGATTAGTTCTATGTCTAGATTGTATTGAACAAATAGGAACCTGCTTTAACATTTTAGATGTGAAGTTGTAGATAGATTGTATTACTGTTATTTTGTGAAAGTGACAAGAAATCTCTTAACCAAGTGGACTTAACAGTCTTATATGTAAATCCTCTAACAAGGTGACATTCTAAATGAGTGTTTGAAATCTTTTGACAAGGTCACTTCTAACAAAGTGAAATCCTAACAGATCAGAGGGAAATCCCTTAACAGGGTCACATCTAGCAATTTGTTTTGTAATCTTTAACAGGATTGGCTTTTAACCGAGCATACTCTAGAAGAGTATATTTCTTAGTGGGTCCAAAATCCCATAGTGGTTTTTTCCTATTTGGGTTTCCACATTAAATCTAGTGTTATGAGGTTTATATTATTCATATGCTTTTGAGTTTGCATGTTTGATAGTTTAATTATATGATTGATATATGTTACCAAGGTTGAATTTGATGTTTTTATGGATGAATAAGTTTGTATGATTCACCCCCCCCTCTCATCTTGTTGGCTATTGGATCTGTACTTATATTAAGTATCGATTTATCAATTGGTATCAGAGCTTTGGACTCTGAAAGGAAAGTTTAAAGGCACTTGAGTTAAATATCCAAAGATGTATAAGAAGGATGCACCTAAGTTGAATAAGTCAAGCTTTTCTACATGGCAGAAAAGGATGAAGCTACATCTATCAGGAGTTGGAGAGTATGCTTTATATTATCTGGAGAATGATTTTGTTGCACCGAGCACCTATCCATTGACTATGGAAGAGATAAAGGCAAAGCAAGAACACATTCAAGCAATGATTGAAATAACATCTACATTGACCGATTCTGAGTTTAATGATCTAGAAGGCTGCAATGTGGACTAAGCTCATATCTATATATGGAGAAGATGAACATGTTCAAAGAGCAAAAGTTGATAGCCTAAGAGGACAACTTGAATCTATGAGGATGAATGAAGGTGAGAACATAACCCAGTACAATACAAGATTAAAGGAGATTGTAAATCAAATCAAAGGAGCAGGAGGAACTATTGAAGAAAAGGATGTGACAGGTAAGTTGTTAAGAACCCTTCTACCTGCCTATGCAATCTGAGTCTCTGCAATCAATGAATTGAGGTCTGTACCTAATATGCCAGTTTCCTTGGATGCTACTATTGGTAAGCTACATGCATTTGAGTTAAGTAATTTTGATAATAGTGGGTCATCGGTAAATAAAGTTGAATCTGCATTTAGTTCTTTTCATCTAAATGAATCTAATGATTACAATGAGAGAATGTATAAGTACTCTGAAGGAGATCACAGTGGAGCAAGTGAAAGATTTCAGAAGAACATGGAGGAGGTACATAAACTGTATGAAGAAATAAAAAAGCAAGAAGAATTTGAAGCACTATTGGCCAAAAGGTTACCAAGAGGAAAAGGTAAGTATAAAGGAAAACTACCTTTGAAATGTTTCAATTGTGATAAGATTGGACATATGGCTTCTAACTGTCCTGACAAAGATTTCACTGAAAAGAGAGATTATCGGGAAGACAGACAGAAAGATAATCATTACAGAGGTCACTGGGACTTCAGAAGAAGAGATAGAAAGACATGCTTAATTGCTGGTGAGGAATTTGAAGATGATAAATCAGATGAGACTGATACAGAGGAAGTTGTTTATGTGGCTATCAAGGATGGATCAAATGAAGAAAGGTATGAAGAAAAAGCCCTAATATTTCACATAAACACTAATGATTCTTGGATTATAGATAGTGGATGCTCACATCATATGACAGGAGATAAACACAAGTTTGTTATGTTAGAAGATTATGATGGAGGCTATGTTAGATTTGGTAATGATGCACCATGTCCGGTAAGAGGTAAAGGATCCATAACACTTCTTGATAAAGCAAGATGCAATGATGTTTATTGGGTTGAAGGTTTGAAATATAATTTGTTAAGTGTAGCACAGCTAAACAACATAGGTTACTGAATAGAATTTTAGAAAGGAATTGTCGAAGTTCATGACAAAAATGGAAAGTTAGCTACTACTAGGACACAAACAAAAGGTAATACATTTCACCTTGACTCTACTCACAACAAGTGTTTGCATGCAAAGATTGATAATACCTGGTTATGGCATAAAAGGTTTTGTCATGTTAATTTTGATAATCTGATCAAGATAAGTAAGAAGCACATAGTAAGAGGTCTACCGAGTCTTGAAAAACCTGAGAATGCTATGTGTCGAGGATGCCAAATGGGTAAGATGACAAGATCCAGCTTTACAAGTAAGTCCTACACTTTTAAGGGAATTTTAGATCTTGTGCACATTGATCTTTGTGGTCCTATGAAAGTTCAAAGTTATTATGGTGATAAGTATTTCATATTATTTGTGGATGATTATTCAAGGATGATGTCAGTAATGTTTCTAAAAGAAAAATCAGAAGCTTTTCAAATGTTTAAGTGGTACAAGGCTAGAGTTCAAAATGAAACAGGAAGACAACTGAAATGTCTTAGATCAGAAAGAGGAGGAGAGTTCACATATGATGATTTCAACCTATTTTGTAATGATCATGGTATTAAAAGACAAGTCTCTACACCGAGGACTCCACAGCAGAATGGAATAGCTAAAAGAAGAAACAGATCTATTGTGGATTGTGCTAGAACATTGATGATTGAGAAGAAGGTTCCACAAACATTTTGGAGAGAAGCAATAAGCACAACTGTTTACACCTTGAACCGAGTTCAATTGAAGAAAGGTACTTTGAAGACACCTTATGAAATCTGGTATGGCAAGAAACCTAATGTAAGTTATTTTAAGATCTTTGGAAGCAAATGCTATGTTCATAAAGATGATAGAAATGGCAAGTTTGATCAGAAAAGTGAAGAAGGAACATTTCTAGGATATTCTTCTAGAAGCAAAGCATTTAAATGTCTGATCAAATCATCTAACAAAAAAGTAGAAAGTGCAAATGTGAAAATTGATGAATTTGTAGAAAGAACTGATGACAGGAATTCCAAAGAACCAGAAGACTATGATGAATTTGTCTATGTGCAACTGAGAAGTCCTACCGAGATAACTGTTGAAGGAAATGAGGAAGATATCCAGTTACTAAGTGATGAAGAGTATCATACAGAGCCTACCGAGCCTGTATTAGCCAAATATGTCAAAAGACACCATGCACCAAGTCAAATTATAGGAGATATGGATGATCCAGTGACGACAAGGAATAAACTGAGACATAACACATGTTTGATATCTGAATTTGAACCAAGAATAGTGAAAGACGCATTCAATAGTGAAGATTGGATAAATGCTATGACTAAAGAGATTGATCAAATCAAGAAGAATGACACATGGACAATAGTCCCAAGACCAAAGGACAAAAATGTAATCGGTACAAAGTGGATCTTCGAAAACAAGCTAAATGAGAAAGGTGAGGTCATTCGGAATAAAGCAAGATTGGTTTGCAAAGGTTATGCCCAAGAAGAAGGAATTGATTATGGTGAGACTTTTGCACCTGTTTCTAGACTTGAAGGAGTTAGAACATTGTTGGCATATGCTGCTTTAAAAAACTTCAAGGTATATCAAATGGATGTAAAATCTGCATTTCTGAATGGAATACTAGAAGAAGAAGTTTTCATTGAACAATCTGAAGGATTTGTTGAAGACAATAATAAAGATCAGGTATGTAAATTGAACAAAGCTTTATATGGTCTGAAACAAGCACCTAGAGCATGGTATGAAAGATTGCACTCTTATTTGATTAAGATTGGTTTATAAGGACAAGTGATAACAACAACATGTACATGAAGAATGATGAAAATGGAATACTAATCTCAGCCATATTTGTTGATGATATTATATTTTGTGGAAATGACTCTTTATGAAAGAACTTTGGAAATGAAATGAGCAAATAATTTGAGATGTCATTAATCGGTGAGATAAAGTATTTTATAGGCTTACAGATACTGCAAATGAAAAATGAAATTTTCATTACTCAATCCAAATACATAAAGGAAATCTTGAAGAATTTTGGAATGGAGGATTCAAAGCCAGTAAATACTCCTATGACTACAAACTGCAAACTATCAGAGAATGATGAATCTGGATCTGTTGATGAGACGCTCTACTGATCCATGATTGGAAAACTACAATATGTTGTTCACAACAGGCCATATATAGCACATGCAGTAGGTATTGTTGCAAGATTCTCTACAGATCCTAAAGAAATACACATGACAGCAATCAAAAGAATTTTCAAATACTTGAAAGGCACTGAAGATTATGGCTTAGTATATCAGAAAGGAAATAATTTTGATTTAAAAGTTTATACTGATGCTGATTGGGCAGGCAACATTGATGACAGAAAAAGCACAAGTGGAGGAGCTTTCTTCTTAGGAGAAAGACTAGTGAGTTGGCTTAGAAAGAAACAAGGATGTGTTTCTCAGTCAACAACCGAAGCTAAATATGTTGCTGTAGCACTGAATTGTACCAACATTGCATGGATCAAACAATTATTGGAAGGTATAAATGAGAAAGTTACCGAGCCAGTAACTATATTCTGTGACAATACTAGTGCCATTAATATTTCAAAGAACCCTGTTATACACTCTAAAACAAAGCACATATCTATCAAATATCATTATCTTAGAGAAGAAGCTCAAGAGAAGAAAGTGGTGTTGGAATATGTTAACACAAAGGAACAAATAGCTGATATCTTCACCAAGCCACTACCAAAGGACACTTTTGAATATCTCATAAGTAAGTTAGGGGTCCTACCCCTATCTTTTACTCACTGACCAAGTTTGGTGAAAGCATCACTTCGATGGCTCTATTGAATATCTTTTAGGGAGCTGATGCTGGAGTGATACACTTTAGAATGTTTTTCTGAAAGTGTACTAGAAATAATACTGGGATACTATAGAAAATGATATATAATTGTAAACAAATGCTCTGACCGAGACTCAGTTGATGCACAACAACAGGAAATAACTTCTTACAGCAAGAAATTATGTTTTAGTTCTATTCTTTTTGGCATTATTGTCAAAGGGGGAAGAAGACCAAGGAGAAGACCAAGAAGGAGAAGACCTACCCAGGGGGAGAAAACTGAGAAAAGACTATAGATTGAAAATAGAAGAGAAGTCTGATGTATGGGGGAGAGCATTTTAGCATTTCAGAATAACAACAATCTGAATTCTTAAAGGTCAAATCAATTGGTTTTGCCATCAATGCCAAAGGGGGAGATTGTTGGCAATATTACAAGGATATTGAGAAGGTTGTTGATGATTATGGACATAACTGATTAAAGATGTTTTACTGTCTTGATATTATTATTTTGTCATTGATGTCAAGAAATTGATTTTTTAATTTAGTATGATGTTGCCATATCTTAAGAAATATGATATGAAGATTATAAAGAAGTCGGTAAAGACAAAGGAAAGAATATGATGAATAAAGGGATAAGTTATTCAATGGGAAACTCTACCGAGTCAGACAATGATGAGATCTTGATGTTTTATATTGTTCTAACATCATACATATGTTATCAAATGTAAAGGTTAATACTATACTATGTTATCAAGCAAAGAACCTAGTCGGTAAACCCTAAGGGACCTAGTCGGTAAACCCTAAGGTTATCACAGTCGGTTAATAAAGACAAAATGTCTACCGAGTAAAGTTTAGTATTCATCGAGTTGTAACTGAGCTATAATAGAATGCATTAAATGTTTACATGTGATATTTAATGAAAGATGCTGATAAGCTAGAGCGGATCAATGATTGGCAAGCCATAGAAAAAGTTTGTTAATGAATCTAAGGCAATGGAAAGTCGGCAAGAAGATCTATAGCTTAGATTGAACCACATTACCCTAATACAAGTTCCAAGATGAATGTGCAAGTTTCGAGTTGGGGTAAAACATTTTTAGATCGAAAGATACAATGAACCTGGACAAGATTGAAGATCTGATGGCTATGATTGATCATGGGAAATGTGATCAAGGAGATTAAGCGGTTAGAAGATTGTTTATAAATAAGGAACTATTAATAAACAATGTATGCGGGCAAGTGTATGCATAGGGATGCTACATAGTGATTACCGAGCACAAAAGCTTGAAGACCTGTTAGAATAATAGAGTATTGATGCCTAGCAGACAGACAAGATTAGTTCTATGTCTAGATTGTATTGAACAAATAGGAATCTGCTTTAGCATTTTAGATGTGAAGTTGCAGATAGATTGTATTACTGTTATTTTATGAAAGTGACTGGGAATCTTTTAACCGAGTGGACTTAACAGTCTTATAGGTAAATCCTCTAACAAGGTGACATTCTAAATGAGTGTTTGAAATCCTTTGACAAGGTCACTTCTAACAAAGTGAAGATCCTAACAGATCTGAGGGAAATCCCTTAACCAGGTCCATTTAGCAATGTGTTTTGTAATCTTTAATAGGATTGGCTTTTAACCAAGCATACTCTAGAAGAGTATATTTCTTAGTGGGTTCAAAATCCCATAGTGGTTTTTCCCTATTTGGGTTTCCACGTTAAATTTGGTGTTATGAGGTTTATATTGTTCATATGCTTTTGAGTTTGCATGTTTGACAATTTTATTATATGACTGATATATGTTATCGAGGTTGAATCTGATGTTTTTATGGATGAATAAGTTTGTATGATTCACCCCCCCTCTCATCTTGTTGGCTATTGGATCTGTACTTATATTAAGTATTAGAACTATTAGCAAGGATATTTAATAAATTAAAATGGGATAATTGATCAAAATGATATTATTGGAAATGATTTGATTAATTAAATAAATATGTAATTAATATTGAGTAGTTGATTTGCCATGTGATTTTTGATAATTAAAGAATTAATAACGTGCTCAAGATTGATTTAATTGCCTTTGGTTAGAACCTTGGTGATGTTGTTGAGATTAGGGGCCCATGGTTTAGATGACCAATTTTGGGGTATTACATTTGGCTCTTTTTGAATTAATGTGCGAGCAGCACGTTGGTTTAAAGAATGTGTGATGTCTAGGAGATGCCAGTTCTGAACTTGATTGATCATGCACTAGATGAAAAGCAAAGTGTTTAGCTTGATTCAAAGTGACAAAGCTAAATGAAGTCCGATTAAAGTGATACCGATCCTGAACTTGATTGAACTGAGGAACAATAGAAAACAAAGATACCGAACTTGAACTTGATTGATCAAGAAGTGGATCTTACTGATCTAGAACTTGATTGATCTTAGATACTGTGAGTGATGATAAAAATTGATCTTGAACTTGATTGATCAAGACACGATGAGAAAATAATGAACTGTTCAGTTTGATCAAGAAACGAATACTGAACACCTACTTAGATTTAGTGTAATCAAAGATACTCTTGAAACTTTTGATTGAGCTTTAAATGAATAATCAGTTTGATTTGAAGTGATGAAACTGACTAATGTTAAGAGATTAATTCAGATGAAAGACAAATATCAGCTTGATTTGAAGCGATGAAACTGATATGCCCCTAGCGATTGATTTGATTTAGATGATAGAGAGATCTCAACTTGATGTGAAGCGATGAAGCTAAGATGCCCCTTAGCAATAAGGATTGATTTTCTTTAGTTGAAATGATTTTGCTCGACTTTTGATGAAGATTTGAAAATTTTTCTCGACTATGAGGATGTGAGGTCATAAAGTCGTGAGTATGCCCCCTTAGGAGCGAAATCGAAAGATAATGAGGGTACTTGATTATAGGCAATTGTTTGGCAAAATTAAGTTATTTGAGCACAAATTGATTCTGAGGATTTTTTTTAAAATTTTGGCATTGATTGATGAGAAATTGAGCATAGAGTTGATTGAAATGTTGATGTGTAAAATGAAATTGAATTAAGATTCAGCATTGAAATGGAGCGCAATTTGAAGAAAGAATGAACATTTGATGAAAAGAGCGCTAAGTGGTCTAAATTGTGAAATTGACTAGCAAAATAATCTTGAATTTCTATTTCGATCCCGAAAATGGAATCAGAGCAGGCAAATTAGCTAAGAATACAATTTTCATAACCATCAGAGCAAGTTGAAAAATTAGGTTTTAGGCTATATATAGGATGAATGTGTCATTTTCAAATCATTTTAACCCTCCAAGTTTGAAAATTCAAAAAGCCTTCTGCAAAGAAAAATGGTGGTCCCTACTCGTCAGCATCGATTTGAGCGCCAGAGACGTCACAATCAACCCCGAAACTACGAGCCAGCGGTAAGTGATCGATCTTTAGCCTCTTTATGTTTCCAATTTTGAATTTTTTTGTTCATTTTTCACATTTTGCATGGGTTTTAGGTCAGGTGTCACGGTTTATCGTGCGAGACAGGATCCTGTCTCATACGAGAAACTGGCAAATTTTCTTTTATCATTTAAAGCCATTAGATTTGTCTTACGAGATTCACCCTTGTGTCATACGACAGGTCGGTTAGAAGACAATTTTGTCGTACGATGTGTAAAAGTTTGTCGTTCGAGGCTATTTTCTCATATGAAAGCCATTCCTGACTCGTATGAGATGTTGTTTGACTATGTTTTAAAGTTCAAAAGACAGTGATCATTTTTGAATGTGTAAACATGAAATTTTGGTGTTGCATTTGACTTATTTGGATTTGCATGATGTTTAACTTCTCTTGTAGGCTCATTTGGAATGTTTTCTGATGCTCATTGTTGGGTTTTTTTGTAGGTGTGCTTACCTCCTATGCTCTTTAGATGCGTATATCCTCCCTTTATGGCTTTAGTTCATGATTTGTTTGAGGTTGACCAGGCTCATGTTGATATGTGTGGCTTGACTCACCTAATGAGGTTACCTGATATTCATGTGAACCATAGGATGCTCACAGCATTGTCGAGCGGTTTCATTCGGAGCATAATACCTTTCATTTGCCAGTTGGGGAGTTGAATATCACTCTCAAGGATGTGTATAGGATCCTTCATATCCCTTTTGCTGGGGATAAGGTGGATTATGATATTGCATTGTTACCTAAACTACAGGCTCTTAGGAACGTATTCAGGGATCCCAATATCTTGACTCGTTCCATGAGTTGGGATATATTGATGAGCAGGTACAGTGAGGAGTATCCACTGGCATGTGTCCTAGTAGGTTTCATTGGTTGCTTTTTAATGCCAGACAGAGGGCAATAGGGTTTCCAGAGCGGATGGGGACGGATGTTGGAGAGGTTGATAGAAACCCCTTAGAGACTTGGCTAGGGCTCTTGTTTGTTGGCCCACATGTATCAGGAGATGCATGAGATTGTTTACAAAGATAGGTGGAGCATGGCCGCTAGGGTGTACATTTTACAGGTGTGGGCTTAGGAGCACCTTCTCGTTTGTCGGCCTATAGTTGATGATAGCAGAGAGCCAGGGTAGCTGATTATTTACAGGTATGCCAGATATATTACGCAGCCCCATCTGGGCAAGACAGACTTCTAGCGACGATAGCTCAATGATCTGATAGCTGTCATATGGAGACCATATAGGGGGTTGGAGTCATGGGATGACTGGCGGGCAGTTCGAAGAGACCTTTTTGTTACATGCCCACTGATTGGGAGGTCACAGATTGTTGTGGAGCGATTCATCATTTCACAAGTAATGAGGTAGTACAGCCGGCCTCAGGGGATCTCTCAGGAGTATATAGTGTATGCTCAATACATCGATGAGGAGAGATAGGGATGGTCACCTAGGCTATCCTATGCTTTAGTGATGCAGGAGCTGATAGGTTTACACCACCTAAGGTGGGATTACTTGGATGATATAGCAGATGTGGGGGTATTGCCCCAGTATAGGGATTACTTCAAGCAACATCCATTCCCTTAGTTTATAGATCCAGGAGAGCAGGCTCCTCATATTGAGGAAGTGGAGGATGATGCCCCCGCACCGGCATAGGGACAGGGCTAGAGGCAGGGCCATAGGTAGGGACAAGCACAGAAACTAGATGCTCCACGATGGTTTGGTGGTGATCCTAGTGCTAGTAGCAGTGGGGTGCGAGCTGATGTTAGACAGCAGAGGGGTGAGGGTAGATCCCTTGGGAGAGTAGGTGTGAGGTTGGGTAGCAGAGAGGAGGAGCGAGCAGCTTTGAGGTAGGTCCAGTAGTGGCGAGATGAGTAGGGTGGAGCCACAGGTGGGGATGGTGGTGGAGATGGTGGTGGAGAGCCTACGAGAAAGCAGGGGGCTGACAAGGGATGGTCGATGAGAGCACATCTTGCAGAGCTGCAGTCACAGTTGATAGTGGCTCAGACTTAGCTGGCGGAGCGAGACCGACAGCTGGTCGAGGTTAGGGCTAAGTTTGATCACCAGATCATAGCATTGAGAGTCAAGTCGAGAGCAAACATAGAGTCTCTACGATAAGAGGTGCTTCTCCAGAGTAGTAGGGCAGCATATTATGTGGCGGCATATAGTGTCACAGTTCTTGTTGCACAGCAGGTGCAACCCTATTCACAGTATATGGCTAGATTAGAGGGAGCACGAGCACCTCGATAGGATCCCAGGCATCAGGCTCTTGCTCCTCCACCAGGTGATGAGGGAGAGGGCGCCAGCTAGATGATTATTTTTTTTGTAGCTGGGATATTTTTTGTAGACACACCCATTTTTTTGTAGCCGATACAATTCTTGCTCCGATGGGAGTTTGTATATGTCATTGGACATCATTTTGTACCCTTATAATTGACGTTATATATATATATATATATATATATATATATATATATATATATATATATATATATATATATATATATATATATATATATATATATATATATATATATATATATATATATATATATATATATATATATATATATATATATATATATATGAGATCCATTTTGATGTCATTGTACTTGTGTCAATCAACTATGAGATGTTTCTATATGCTTTATTCTATATGTATGCATTTATTTCAGCATGAATGTATGTAATGCAAATGATTATGAATGCATATTTTTTGGTTTCTTTTTATATGCAAATAAATGAATGAAAATGAGTAATGAGCAATGAGTAATGCAATTTTTTCATTTTTCTATGCATAAGATCAATGTAAATTAATAATAATGAAATGAATGAATCTATATGAAATGTTATGTATGCAGCTAAACATCTCAAAACACAAGTACTCAATCAGAGAAATAATGATAAAAAGACCACTTAGCATAAGAAATGATGATGCTTTCAGCTCTCATTCATAAGATAAAGAGATTATTACTATACCAAAATCACTCTAGATTCACAAAAATGCAAAATGAAATGCAAAATGATATGTGAAATGTAACCTAAACCTAGTCACTAGATTTAAAATACTTAAGATTCATCACTGAGCATAACGAACACAACAGGCAAGTTAGAGTTCCTTTCTTTTTCAATGTGCAATTTTAATTATCTTGTCCGCAATGACCCTTTTTTCGTTCATATCCTTGGACAGATTTTGCAGGGACCTGAATTGCATCATAAAGAAATTCCCTCAAAACAAACAAAAAAATGATATGGACCTCCCTGTAGCATACAAATAAGCGGAGTTGAGGTATGTGAGGCGATTTCACCTTGATGTGAAGGCTCTTATCACAGACACCTAGCTAATTTATATGTCTCTAGATCATCGGGATCATTCCTACAAGTAGAAAATAAAAGAAAATATTAATCCCCCAATCCTTGCACCTCTTAGTCACAATAGAATTCCTTGAGTTACTCAAAGGGATAATAATTGAAAACCAATATAAAAGACAACACATAAAGAAAATTTTCATTCATAGCTCAAAATTTTAGTAATTTCTTTTCGTTATGTTGTTTTGCTTGTTAACTCAGTGATAAAAACTCTGTAGTAGTCAGGAGATAGGTGACTGACTTGGAGTGGACGACCAGGTTTCACTGACGGAAGAATGACTTGGTTGACACTGCTTAGGATATGTAATGTGCTTTGTCAAGTAACCTAAGACTAGAACGTTGATCAGTTTCAAGTCATGAGGGTTCCAATGAACTAGGATGTCACAAAAGTGACTGAAAATATGTACAAGCAAAAGCAAAAGATGCTTGAAAGCGGGAAATCCCAACGTTGCATTGATAGATGGAGCGCTTGAGTACAAGAGGCGCCTGTTTGCCAGGTTTTCACCTACTTGGTAGAGATTCATTTTTTTTTTAACCAAGGTGCCTGTTTACCAGGTTTTCACTAGGGAAATTTCTCTTTTTATATATATATATTTTTCTTTTCTCTTTTTTCATTTTTTGGACTTTTTTGAATTTTTTGAATTTTTTTCAAGACCTTTTTCAACTGTACAAGTTTGCTGGAGCAGAAAATGCTAAGTGAAGAATTTCTTCAAGTGGATGGTGTTAATCGGTTCACAGAGCTATTCTCCTTTCGAGTTTGAGAGTTGATAGGCACCAGAGCCGTATGCTGCAGTAACAATATAGGGACCCAGCCAGTTGGGTTCAAACTTCCCTTTATTATCTCGAAACTGTTGATTCTTTGGATTTTCTCTTAGAACTAGGTCATCAACTTGAAATTCTCTTTGTCAAACCTTCTTGTTATATCCTTTGGACATTCTCTTCTGATACACTCTGAGATGATCAAATGCCACTTGCCGATGCTCATCCAACAATTCGAGTTCTTGCAATCTAGATATTCTATGATCTTCATCAGTAACAAGACCTTGCAATGAAACTCTTAGAAATGGTATTTCTACTTCAATAGGTAATACTGATTTGGACCCATACACCAAAGAGAAAGGTGTAGCCCCAGTAGGTGTTCTGATACTAGTTCTATAAGCCCATAGTGCAGGATTGAGCTGCAGATGCCAATCCTTCCCAGACGTGTTCATTGTTCTATGCAAGACAATCAGTTGGTTTTTGTTAGACACCCTAGCTTGTCCATTACCTTGAGGGTAATATACTGATGACCAATGTTGCTTTATTTTGAATTTCTCACAAAGCTCGTCCAGATCTTTATTCTTGAATTGTCCTCCATTATCAGTCACAATGGACGAAGGTATCCCATACTTGCAAATTATATAGTTTAGGATGAATAAGGTGACTTGTTTACCAATTGCTTTGGTGAGTGGAATTGCCTCTACCCACTTGGTGAAATACTTAGTGGCAATTATGATAAATTTATGTCTGTTGGATGAACCCGGGTATATTTGACCAATGAGATCAAAGGCCCATTGCTGAAAAGGCTAGTGTGTTATAAATGGTATGAAGTCCCTTGCCGGGGCATGTATGAGATTTCCATGAAGCTGACATTTCTCACAAGTCTTAGCAAATTTTATGGCATCTTTTTCCATATCTGGCCAGTAATAGCCAACCCATAATAGTTTTTGAGCTAAAGTAAAACCATTTGAATGAGATCCACAAATACCTTCATGGACTTTCGATAATGCACATTTAGATTCTTCAGTTTCTAGACATCTAAGCAATGTACCATCCAAACCTCATCTAAATAAATTGTTAGCTATGATAACATACTGCAAAGCATTTCGAGTTAGGTTTCTTTTCTTGTTACAAGTAAGGTTTTTAGGGATAATTTGATCACATAGATAGGAATAGATGTGGCTGTATCAGGATGAGTCATGTCCAATAATAGAATAGACTATTTGGGTTTCAGGATAATCATAAATGGGGTAATATAACTCTTCCACTAGGAAATTAGAGTGAAAATTGGACTCCTGTAACTCAGGTATAGATGCCAAGGTGGCCATAGCATCTGCTGCTCTATTTGCTGATCTAGGAATCTGTTGGAATGATACAAAAGCAAAGTATTTCTTGAGATCATCCACCATCCTCTTATAAGGCATCAATTTCTCATCTCGAGTCTGATATGTATCGTTGATTTGATTGATGACTAGCTGAGAATCTCCATAGATATGTAATTCAGCAACCTTCCATTCAATGGATAGTTTTATTCCATTCACCAAAGCTTCATATTCTGCAATGTTGTTTGTGCAAGGGAATAGAATCTTATAAGACTTTGGAATTGAATACTTCTGAGGAGTAATGAATAGTATGCCAGCACTTGAACCATTTTGAGTAAAGGAACCATCGAAGAACATCTTCTAGGTTTGTTGAGTAAGATGCATTATTGATTCATCTGGGAACTCGATGTGTAGTGGATGAGTATCCTCAAGTGGAGCTTTAGCAAGTTGATCAGCAATTACTTGTCCTTTTATGGATTTGCGTTCCACATATTCAATGTCAAACTCTATAAGGATCATAACCCATTTTGCCAATCTTCCAGTGAGTGTTGCTTTATTAAGAAGATATTTGAGTGGATCGATTTTGGCCACCAACTTGACTGAATGTGCTAGCATATAGTGCCTTAGTTTCTGTGATGCAAAGACTAATGCCAAGCATTCTTTTTCTATTATACTATAGCTCATTTCATAAGACACCAATGTCCTGCTGATTTAATAAATATCTCATTCTTTTTTGTTGTCATCCTGTTGTGCCAAAAGTGCCCCCAATGATGAAACAATTGCTGATATATATAAGATTAGTGGTTCACCCTGAATAGGTGGCATCAATATCAGTGGATTAGGTAGGTACTCTTTTATCTGCTAAAGATGTTGTTCACACTATTGATCCCAGTTGTATATTATTCCTTTTCTCAATACTTTTCTAAAAGGTTGAGCCTTGTCTGCTAGTCAAGAAATGAATCTTCTA
This sequence comes from Cryptomeria japonica, assembly GCF_030272615.1. Taxonomy (NCBI): domain Eukaryota; kingdom Viridiplantae; phylum Streptophyta; class Pinopsida; order Cupressales; family Cupressaceae; genus Cryptomeria; species Cryptomeria japonica. The sequence goes on along the minus strand of NC_081411.1, from coordinate 415,778,218 downwards.
ATGGATTGGAGACATCCCTCTAGACTTCTCATTTGACTGATGTTCTTTGGAGGTGGCATTTCTATTATAGCTTGGACCTTCTTAGGGTCAACCTCGATTCCCTTCTTTGAAATGATGTAGCTAAGTAGTTTACCAGATGTCACTCTGAATGCACACTTCTTTGGATTTAATTGTAGCTTAAATTTTTCCATTTTGTAAAGTATAGGACCTAACTCTTGAATATGCGTTGATCTTTTCATAGTCTTCACTAAGGTGTCATCAACATAATCTTCCATATTCTTATGCATCATGTCATGAAAGATAGTTGTAACTGCTCTTTGATAGGTCGCCCCTGTGTTCTTTAACCCAAATGGCATGACATTCCAGCAAAAGGTTCCCCACACATAGGTGAAAGCTATCTTTTCTTGATCTCCAGGAGTGATTTTAATCTGATTGTAGCCGGAAAATATATCCATTAGTGAGTACATCTCATACCCAGCCATCATGTCGACTATCATATCAATATTTGGCAATGGAAAGTCATCTTTCGGACATGCTTTGTTGAGATCTCTAAAATCTGTACAAACTCTGATAGATTTATCTACCTTCGACACAGGCACTATGTTGGAAATCCATTCAACATAATCTAATGCTCTGATAAATCTAGCTTTGAGCAGTTTCTCTAGTTTAGCTTTGACCAATAACGCTACATGCGGGTGCATCTTATGGAGTTTTTGGTTAACTGGTTTTACTCCTGGTGTGATTGAGAGATGGTGCATAATGAGATCAGGATCCAAGCCTGGCATATCAGAGTATGTCCATGCAAAGTTTATTTTCTTCTCTAAGAATAGCTGAGTGAAATCCTTCAATTCCTCTACTGATAATGATTGAGCTACATGAATAATTTGTGGTGTCTCTTGATTCCAGATATTCACTGGTTGAGTTGGCTCGATCAATATGGAAGACCGCTCCTGAAAATGACTGGGCAGTCTACCAAGTATCTCACCTTCAGGCGCCTCAAAGAGGTTTTCACCTTTAGGTACATCCTTTATTTTCTCTTTTTTAGATTTTGACACCACCACAATATGGTTTTCGCCATCAAATAGATTTTATTTTTATTTTTCTTGTTTTTGTGACTAAGATACTTGATATCCACTTTAGTCATATTTTCACTTTGTTCACTAGTGGAAGAGTTTATAGGTTTGATTGCTTTGAGATAATAGGATAATGTATAGTCATTGGCAAAAGTAGGTATATCCATGGGTTGATTATGTAAAGTACATTCAATCAATTTAGGATGTACTAAGGACAAATTTTGGATAGGTTCAAGAGAGTTCATGGTATTGTTATCATAGCTGCGGATCAAAAAGTCGAGTTCCAGAATGATACCTTGCATAAGTGTCTCGAGACCAAGAAGAGTCAGATCATGATTATTAAAGTTCACATTAATATTTAATTGATCTAATCCAATAGACATACTTGTAACATCGTTTACTATGCCGGACTGGACGTCATATCGTGGTTTAACAACAATAAGACTAGTAGGCAACTTTTCATTGTTTGTATCAAATGATTTAGAATTTGAGGCTGAGTGGGTATCATCATGAACATGACTGTCATAAGAGTCATCAGAGTCATCGGATGAAGTTTCCAAGTCTCTTTCAATTGGTTTAGTAAGCATATGTATGGTATCAATACTAACATCTTTAATGCTACAAGTTCCTTCATGTTGTGGTTCATTTGTCATTTGCATCTGATACAACTATTGACATGATCTCATTGTTTCTGTGATTTTTTGTCATCTACTCCATTCAACTTCTTCTAGACTGATGGCTGGTTCTTGTTCTCTAGCTTCTAACTCTTCCTATGTAGTGCTATAACTGATTTGTTCTATTTTAGGATTAGGGCACATAGATGAGAAGCTTTCTGGTCTTGTTCCTTCTTTCAATCCTTGTTCATAATTTGCTTGCCTCTTTTGTCTAACTTATTGTATTTCCTTCTCTATTTTTATGCGCTTTAGCTCTTGAGTATCATCTATGACACCACTAGATTCTTCTAGAGTTTCTATAGTGGATGTGTCTAAAAGATAGTCAGGACCCCATTCATACTCGTTTGAATCAGTCTCTGAATCATCTACTTGTTGCCTATCAGTATATGTGACTGGAACTTTTAATGGTGCAAACAATTCTCTGATTCTTACGAATTCATCTCTTATATCCTCAAGAACCTCAACTTCTTGTATTATCGTAGCTGATATCGTCAAAGCTTGAGCACTGACTATTTCTTCTTTCTTGATTGTTGATTCCTCTTTCTCTTTTCTACACTCTACTTTTGTTTGTTTAGTGTCTGCTTCATGTAATGTTAAAGGCGATATCTTTTTCAAGCACTTAGACTTAGAAACATGTTTTTGGTCTGATGTCTTTTTAGGATTGTATCCCAGTCCAACCTTATCATGTGTGGATTTGATTTGTAGCTGAATTGGTTCAGTAATACCTTCTTTTTGTTTGCCCAAAGGACCAGTACCTAAGTACCCCATGCACTGAATCATTTTGTAACCATGACTATATTGGTTTGAGGAAATCTCACAATGTCGTACCTCCTCATTTTGACTATCTTCCTTAAAGTGCTAGTTAAGCACAACATCCTCTTCTATTTCATCCGCCAAGGAGGTAGAAGACTGTATAAAGAGACCATCATATATAGTATTTGGAGCCAAAGTTTGTGTTCTCATAGCCTCTAATGGCTTTCCCAACTGTTTTGGCGATGGAGGGAGAGAAACTAATGATAGTACTGGTTCTATCTTGTAGCCATCCATGCTGGTATCTATAATCTTCAATCTCTTTTCTAAGTCTTTCATCAATGTTTCTGGATCTTCATTTGGAGAGGCTGCCCTATTATGAGGCACAAAAGTATCTACACCTTTTATCAATGCATTACAGATGACATTTCTATCAGTACAAATACTGACTTCAGCTCCGTTATAGGGAAACTTTAAGCATTGGTGATACGTTGATGGTACTACCTTCATTTCATGAATCCACGACCTGCCCAATAAAATATTGTATGACAGTGGAATATCAAGAACCTGGAAAAGGACTTCTCTCTCTACCGATCCCACTTTGATTGGTAATGATACCAGACCTTTGGAGGTCCTTTCTTCCTCATCATAGGCTTTTATTGTTATTTTCTTTCTAGGATCAATAACATTTTTAGAGAATCCTAGTTGTGTAAGCAGATGATAAGTATAGATATTCAACCCTGCACCTCCGTCTATCAAAACGCGTTTGACTCTGTGTTTGTGGATCATGGCTTCAATATGCAATGGCTGGTTATGTGGATGATTTAACGAATTGTCATCCTCTTCAGAGAAGGTCAAATAGTGAGGTGAAGTCAGATGACCCACCATAGACTAAAACCGATCAATGTCTAAATCTTTTGGAATGTTGGTAGTGCGCAATGCTTTGTCTAGGATTTCCTTGTGAGCAGATGAGAGTTGTAGCAATTCAAAAATTGAAATTTGAGCATTTTTCCTTTTTAACTGTTCAACCACGCTATATCCAGAGGATGATGATGAGGTTAACCTTTAAAATTTGTCCAAGGTTGATTCCTTTTGTTTATTTGGCAAGGCTATTGGATTTGATGTTTCTTGAGATAAGTTGGAAGAACTAGCTCCTTGGAGGGTAACTTTATTTTGAGATCAGGTCAGAGCTCTTGCATATCATGATTCATTTGGTTTATCTTGAGCTATAATCACATTGCAATATTCTAAGTGTGAAGGTTCAATCATGTTGATAACGTTGTCCTGGCTGGCATAAGTATAATTTACCTTGGCACCTCCTTTGGTCTTTGAGGAATCACCTTGTTCGTAAGCAGGCAAAGGGTCTTTAAATGCTTTATGATCAGCATTGGTTGGATGATTCCCAACAACAACTTTACCAGTGTCTATGAGATCCCGAATCTCATGTTTTAGCTTCATGTAATTGTTTATGTTATGACCCTTATTCTGATGGAAGTCACAATATTCATTTTCTCTCCACCATCTTGGTTTGACTTCTGGATCATATGGTCTGGAGTTATCTGGTAGTGTTATCAAGTTGTTTGCCAATAGAGTTTTGAAAGAAGATTCATATGATTCTTCAAGAGGAGTAAAATCACGCTTAGGTTTGGAAAGCCAAGGCTTTTCTTTGAACCATTCCTTTGTTTTCTTTGGTGGATTCTCCGCTGCAATCTCAATAGCTTTAAGTGCTTGTGTACCACTAGCCAAGTTGAATATTGTGGATTTTGAATTGGTTTTGATAGTGTCTACTACTCCATCATTAACAACATTCTTGTTGTTGTCTTTGGCAAATTTCCAATACTTGTTCTTCTCTTTAGAGCTAGATCCTGTTTGTGTTTCTTTCCAAGGTGTGATATCCCCCTTCTTTATGAGCACATCTTCCATTCGAATGGCATTATCTACCATTTTGTTAAATGATGGGTGTACTTGCACTTGTAAGCTATATTTCATTTTGGGGACCAAGTTATTGACAAATATATCCATTTTCTCAGAGTCTGGAATAGGTCGTGGGTACCTAGAGAACATCTTTCTCTAGCGTTGGAGAAAAGTAAGAAGAGGTTCCCCTATTTTCTATTGAGTATTACAAAGATTGATCATAGTTACAGGATGTCAAATGTTGTATGAGTATTGTTGTAAAAATAGTTGGATTAGTTCTTCGAATGTTTTTATTCCTTTGGGTAGACTTGAGAACCATTCCATTGCTTGATCCCCTAAACTCCTTGGGAAGAGATGCATGAGGTATGTTTGATTGTGCATGAACTCCATACAAGTAGCACTAAATTCCCTAACATGATCTTGAGGATCTGAGGTACCATCATATTTGTCAAATTTTGGGATTTCCACTCATGAAGGAAATGGAGGCATGTGTAGATTCTTGTCAAATGGAAAGGGACATATTGTTTCCAGAGAATATTGTTTTGGGGATTTGTCCTTATTCTTCAGTTCTGTGACCTACATCCACAAAGCTAGTAACTGTTTGTGTACCATGAGTATAGGTGAGTCTTTCCTTTTAGTAACAAGTGTCTGAACATTGTATCCAATAGGAAGTTTGGCACCTTGTTTTGCTAGTTCTAAGAAATAGTCTTCCTTCTCTCGGGTCATGATAGTTTTCATCATTTTTCTAAAGTCTTTGTCTTTCTGACAGTCAAGGATTTCTTTTTCTGGAGGTTTAGTGTCTTTGTCAATATCACTTGATGATGAGGAGTCATTATGATTTTTAGGAATATTATGGTTGTTTTTGTTTCCATCATTGTATTCTGTCTCATGTATAGTGGGAGATTTTGGTTCATCAAAAATTGGTCCGCCTGATGATGATGACATGTCAGTGAGTGGATCCTTCATGTAGAATGGATTATCTTGATAGATGAAGGTTTGTTCTTTGCCTTTGGCTTGTTTCTTATGAGAACTCCTAGTTTGAATAAGCATTTTTATGGATTAGTGTGACCTAAAGTCATTTTGTGATGTGTTGTCCTCGATTTTAGTTTGGCCAAAATCATGAGGCAACCCTACGAAACTGGTCCGTTTCGTACCTTATGGTCTCCGGGAGAGCTTAATCGACTTGGTTGGTTAGTTCGTTTTGTTCTTCACTTTTCATTTTTGTTATTTTTCTTTGCTTTCTTAGTTTACATTTTAACCTCCAGATTGAACTTTAAAGTCCGAACTACAGGGGTCTTTGAAAATAATTACACTTCGGACTTTAAAGTCCAAAGTGTATTTGAGTTTTGTTGTAGTCAGTAGTTTGGATGTTAAAGTCCAAACTGCATTTGGTTTTTATTGCAGTTCGGACTTTAAAGTCTAAACTACTGTTTGTTTAAGACTGCAGTTCGGACTTTAAAGTCCAAACTGCAGTTTGTTTTGGATTGCAGTACGGACTTTTTTCTCTGAACTGCATTTGGTTTTTGTGTTAGTTGCATGTCGGACTTTAAAACTTGACATGCAAGTACCCCTAGGTCACATGTCAGACTTTAAAACCTGACATGCAAGTACGAGTTGTATTAATTAGCATTTATTGCTAATTAGGGTTTTTGTTTAAAGTTGTTTTTAAATGTTAATCTTTCTTTTTAATCCTCATTCTTGGTTTTTATCATGCGCCTCCACCTCCTTTTTCATCGTTGCAACCCGGTTTTCTTCTCTTCATTGCTTGATCAAATCACCCATATCCGGATTCTGCAAATCTCCACAGTGGAATAGTCATTGTGCATGAATGTCAAAGCTCTCCCACAGCAAGCCCGAGTCTTCCTCAGGACAACCTTCTCCGAGTAAGGCATCATCAAAAAAGATGAAATACAAGTATGATAGGTACTTGAATATGTACCCTGAAAGTTCAGTGGATTCTAACATTAAAGAGATTAGGGACACTGAAATTGGCCACATTGACATGCAAGAATTTCTTGATCGGGTTCAGAAAGCTCTTGCACACCTGACTAGTTTGATCAAATCTGAGCTGCATAAGTATGCATCTTTCCCAGTTACGGCTCATGATCCTGAATTTGTACTAGCAATGGCTGATCATTTTGATCCAAGCACAAGACAGGTAAGGGATGATGATCAAAAGGTCATAATAACTCTAGACAGCGTATTCTTCAATAGTATTTTCAAAGGCTCATTGGTAGAAGAAGTGGCTGATATTTCTCAAGAGAGTGCTCAAGAGTACTATGAGAAACATGAAGATAAATGCAAAAAGGTGATCAATACTGTTTATCTCTTAACTACTAGATCCTCCCTCACCTCTCGATGGCCTAAGTCTTTCCACAGGAGTGATTTTAATGAAGAATATAATGACATGGTCACCATGTTATCCAGAGTGAGAGGATTAAAAGACTCTCATTATTTCCAAAGCTGGATGATTTACTATATGAATATAATCAGAAAGGGAGCTGCAAGAATTGATTGGGGAGAACAAATCAGTGATGCGCTTTGTGCCCAACTGAAAGAGGTCAAAGTAACACTAAAGTTTTACATGACCTCATACCTGGTTTACGCAGCTGCCTCTTTGAGGCAATATCCAGGCTTGTCAACTAAGGGTGACAAAATAATAGTGCCTGTTTGGGAATACTATGATCAACTCACTATCAAAAATCAAGGTAATCATTACAGGAGGGTTAATGATGCTTTCTTTGCTATTTGGAAGTGCATTTTTGATAAAGGCCTGTATAAGAAGAATATCAGAGGCCGCTTATAGTAGGGTTTCCCACTTTGGTTGTGTCTTCCTTCAATTCCCCACATTCACCTATATTCAGATTGGATACTTCTCAAGTGAGCCCTTTATTCTTCCAAGGTTTCCTTCAGATAAAATTATCCTTATGGAGTTGTACAGACAACTGATTAGTGTGCATGAGAAACAATCACAAGCACACAAGATTGGGCTAAAATTCCCAGAGTCAATTGGTAGGTATTCCATGCTAACTAACCCCAAAGCCAAAAAGATGGAGGAGGAGATGCAGTGGAATACCATGAGAAGATTCAAAGCCTGAACGATTTTGATTTTTGGGGCATAAAGAGCAAGCTCAAAAGGACATACACTCATGTCTATAGGTTTGAAGTTGTTTGGGTAGACTGTCAGGATGAGGAGGATATAAGGAGGATGGACTTCAGCTGCCTTACTCTGGAACAAATTGAGAATCTAGATCTAGCTAAGATCCCAATGACTATGGAAGACATAGATGACATAGTGGATCCTATTTACTATGAGAAGAAGATTGCTGACTCCCCACTTCCACTTGTGCAATGGTCAAAGAAGGAAAGCAAGTCCATTACTCAAAGGATCTCTCCTATTATAGAAAATACCAATGCTTGGTTGCTAAAGAAGCATCTTAGGATGAAACAGTTTCCTACCAGTTCGGGAGATGATGACAACAGTGATGATCCATTGGGTAAGACAGGGATAGTTGAAACTAGAACCAAGAACAGGGCAGACTCACAAGCACTATCTTCAGCTCCAATGGTACAAGCAAAAGGTAAAGGGCCTAAAATCCAATTTATAGTTAAAGGGTCAAAACAAGGTGAATCATCATCAGTGTCATAGGAGGCAGCAACAAAAAATCCAGAACAACCACCTGTCAGTGAAGCTACAAAGGGTAAAGAGGTCAAAGAAGGTGAAATTCCTCAACAAGAGGAAGTTCAGGTAGAAGAAGTACCACATTCAGTTGAGGTAGATACGACAACTACTTCACAAGTAGTCGTTCACTCTATTGATTTTGAGTTTGATTCTAATCAAGAAGATGAAGATGTTCATGAAGATGGAGATCTAAGTATGGGCATGCTGCAATCAGAGACTGCTGGTCAAAATATTATACCATGCAGGTTGTGGAGCTCGATGTAGAGACACATGAAAGGGTGAAATTAGATTCTCAAACAACCCTTAATTCTTTGTTAAGAAGACTGGATCAGGAAAGGGATGAGAAAAATATCCTGAAGCAGAAGTGTGAGTAGTTGACCAACATCCTCCTAAAGGTAACATAATCTTCTCAGGGGGTTGAACCTATAGGATCATCAATAGACACTGAAGCTATCAAAAAGATTCAGCAGGTAGGAGCTAAGGGCCGAGTAATGGACGAATGGATCTCACGGCTAAGGTCAGAAGGCTCTCATCTTCTAAGTTCAATGGTGGAGTTATTGTTTGATTATGAAGTGATCCAGAGTCGGATGCAAGGACTCAAAACCTCTTTATCCCAAGAAATTGAGGAAGTTGTGAAAAGCACTACCCTTTGGAGCAAAATGGAGCATTTCAGGATAGATGTCCTGGTTGAAAACATGTTAATTCGCACAAGAGAGAAGTATATTCAGATCTTATCCTTATTGTCTCATAAACAAGAGACGATAAAATTAATGATTGCAGAATTGGATCATGAAAAGAAAGAAGGTGATGAGGAGGTTGACCTTATTTTTGCTAAAGTAGGTGATCTCCCTTTCTATTTGTATGATGGTGATCAAAATCTCGTCACTGCTGAGGTCGTCACCCAAGAATTTCTTTCCTTGATGGACCAATGCATGGGACATGATTTCTCCCTTGATACATTTGACAAATTGTTAGAAATTCAAGTCAGCTTTGAAGTACTCGCATCCATGCTAAAGGATGTTAAGAAGAAGCAAGTGAAGATCCATGATGTGACATCTTGCGTTCAAATCATCACGAGTTCTACCTTGATGCCAAATGAAGAAGAGGTCAAAGCTATCCTCGCCAAGTTCGAAGGTTTTCAGAAATCTAATGAAGAAGAAAATCAAGAATGAAGTTCCCCCTTTTGACACTCTTCCTTCATGCAGCTACACCAATAGATGTTGTAAATTTTTGTGCAGCTGCACGTTTTCTTTATGTAGTAGTTGTAGTAAAGTGGGTCTGTGCAGTTGAATAAATCAACTATGCCCACCTTTTTCTCAACTTCTTTTCCTATATAAGGAGGACCTTTTTGTAAATATTTTCATCTTTTTCATGCTTAGCAAAACTCTACTAGATTTTTATCCCAATTTAGACTTTGAGCTTTTGTGATGAGAATTCAATCAAACAAATAAAGAAAATGGTTTTGTTGATTGCAAACTTTGTGTTGTATCAATAAATTTGTTTATATTACTTAATGTTCCTATGTCCATTGAATACATATTATCTTTATGTATTTGATCTTAAGATATTGCTACATGGTTAAAGATCTCTCAAATCTTGCCAATAGACTTTGTGCTCTTAGCATGCTTGAGAAATCTACTGATAAAGGAAGTAACTTGTAGTAAGTTTTGTATTGCTGCGGTTATTAGTAGTTTAATTGATTAGAAATTTACACTTAAAGACTTTGAGCTTTAAGCTAAGTTTCTACTTGTTTAATTTGTAAGGATCAGTGTAAATCAGTGTTACCATAAAGGAGACTTTGTGCTGCTTAAAAGTAACTTTTAGTATAGTTTATTAGATTAATAGTTCTTTTCTTTGAATATTTGAAGAGGTAGAGAAACTGTAACTAGGCGAAGGGAGAATACATAAACTCTGAAAAAAGAGAGTTATATGCCCAACGCCAACCCACCAATTTAATTTCTTGTTAATTAGAGGAGAAATTTCATAGGGAACCTCCCCTTGATGAGAGGAGAGATTAATATGTTAGCATAGCGTTGTGTGAATTTTATGTTTTGTCATTAGTATGCTGGTGACAAAATATTCACCCAACATGATGCAGAGGTCAAGATCAATTTCAGAGCTAGTTGTTCTATTTAGAGTATTGTTTGGGAGAGACAACTGAGATTTAGTCTGATTTCGGGAATGATCTATCCTATCTAAGATGTTATCTAAGTTGATTCTAAGCATAGTGTATGATTTAGTCTAGTTTCAGGAATGATCTATCCTGTATAAGACGTTATCTAAGTGACTAAAATTTGATAGGTAGTTTGATTGGACTAGCTGAAAGGTGATCAACAAAATCATGCAATGCAAATGAAAAAGGTACACTATCTTGATCTGTTTATGCTCAAGAAAATGATAACCAATATTATGTTTGTTGTAAGTTGTTTTTAGGCAAGTTTGACTATTCTGTTCTAACAAAACTAGAGACTCGTACGACAGGATTTTCTGGACCGGATGACAATTTAGCAGCTATAGGATGACAAATAGTTCTATTTCGTATGAGTTTCTGCCTCGTACCATATGACAAATGGGTATGTGCAGGATGACAAAAGATTGAGAGCAGTTCTGTTTCATATGACACAGGATACAGAGTCTGACGATAGAATAAAATGACTCGTATGACATAGGATTAGGTCTAGGATGACAAACCAGAAGACTTGTATGACATAGGATGTGATATAGGATGATGAATTATCAGACTCGTACGACTGTTCATAGGACAGAGCCTAGAAATTTTGAGTTTTTCCGATTGCTGAGTATAATAACTGCTTATGACCAATTCTTAGATGGACTGAATTTTGACTAGGATATACTAGTTTCTAACTCGGACAAATTTCCAACTTAAAAATGGACTAGTTTTTGACACAGATAGAGTTTTGACTCAATGAGTTATTTCTGGTCTTCACCAATTTTTGGTATTTCAGTTTTTGTTTCAGGGATGAAAAACACAGAAAACAAGTAGTATGCATAGTGACTCCAATCACAGCATGCAAACCCTAAAGAATTTGGTGAGGAAAGAAAACCTTTGCTTGTAGACTTAGGTACACACCCAATAGCTAATTAGAATACGGCCGTTGAGTCTCATGTAATGGATTCTCAAGGCCTTATTATCATGCTCCGAATGCTAATGGGGGCACAAAATGATAGGTATCTTGGGAGAGTTACTATCTCTCTTGCACAAAGATTATCCCCCTTTCGGAGATGAACTGGGTAGCTTCTAATTTTAAATTGGATTTAGTTAGGGATCCATTTAGTGCGTCAAGGTATAAACTCAATTAAGAGGTCTCCCAGCCTTGAAAACCAAGGTTTAATATACCCGAAGGTACGGAGGAGAGCTATTCCTGAGCACTATTGTTGACTTGATTTTCATCAAATCACATTTATTTTATAGTGGGTTGGAGTACTTGGCGTCTAGCCATTCCCACTTAGGTCATTCCCTTCACACCGGCCGTAACGACTTTAAGAGTTTTTTAACCCCTCAGGAGGGCAGGCCTGCTAAAGATGTACAAATCTCAAACAAAGAAAAAGCTTCAAGGGTATGGATTTTTGATTGTCTAGAAAAAGACAAGAGCATACTCTCCTACCTCTTAGAATCTTCTAAAAGCATGAAGGACAAATTTGTTCTTTAACTAGATAGCAAGTTAGGTTCCTAAAAATGAATTTAAAGAATACACGATGTTTAGTCTATTCTCCTCAGGCAACCTGCAAAGACAACAAATCAATAGTCATATTGTCTTTGTGCAACAAGCATATTCTTCTACAAGCGTTCTGCAAAAACTAGTTAGGCTGTGAAAAATTCTGAGATAGACAGATAAATAGTTAGGGCCAGTCATCAGAATAATCAATTAGAAATGAATAAAATATGAAATTTGCCTCTTTTACCATAAAATACAGAATCGTATGACAGGCACTTGACTTGTACGAGACAAGATGCAGTATCGTATGAAAGAAGATTGTTGATGATGTCTACTCATATGACAGAGGATTTCTGCTCATACAACAGAGGATTTGCTTGTATGATATGATATTTGCAATTCATGTGACACCTGTAGTTTGTCGTTTCAGCCTGTAAAAATTGTCGTACGAGATGTACGGACAAAAAAAACCAAAAAATCTGAAATCTGGAAAATAATGAAAAAAAGTGGTCAGTCTTGGAGGCCAAAAAAACGTAGCCTTCGGGCCCCATGGTGGGTGCCAGAGATGTGTGTGTGAAAAAGTGAACCTGTAGTTGCAAGCACAACACTTCAATTAAGTCATTATATGCATGGTTAGTAACCAATAATCAATAATCAATAAGAAATAAACCATAGCAAAGCGACTAATCGCCTTCTAAAAGATGCGAATATAAGATTGCTCTCAAATTTTTTATAAGCAATACCAGTGACTAGACTACACCAAGATGAAGGATTTAATCTATATGATATTAAGCTATATAGATGCAAGATGGATGAATAATTCAAGCAATAATAATCAATTCAAGCAACAATGGATGCAAGCAATAATGAATGGAAAATGGATGCAAATAATCTAAAAAAGCACAATAATCTTCAATGACTCTAGAGTGAAATTAGCATGATAATAATCTCCAAGCGTGTTCTCAAAAATCTCTAGGGTGAATTGGAATGAGAGCTGAAGACTGAATTTATAGAGAATCACAAGAGAAAAAAAGCTCAATTTAGGATTAATTGAAATAACTGAGAAATCAGATTTAGTTAACCTTGAGATAGATTCCAATTATAGTTTAATTGAAATGCATTCAAATTGGAAGTCCAAGTTGCATTGGAAAATAATAATAAATTAATTCCATGCATATAGGATAAAAATAGATAATTCTTTAATTTATTCAAGAAAAAGGTCTTTTCAATGCAACTGAACTTCTTTTCTGAAAAGCTTTGAGTTCCAATTTTAGAGAATAATTCAATAATTCAATTAAATTGCTTTTCTGATTTCAAGTTCTAAATTTAGAAAAAGAAATAATATCTCAAGTTTGATTTCTCTCAATTCAATTCTTTTTGTTTTATTTTCAATTCAACTCTTTGTAATAAATTAATTCATCTTTTGTATTAAATTAATCCTTTTTGCATGATTGAATGGCAAATTTATTAATTAATTAAATATGCAAGGATATTTAATAAATTAAAATGGGATAATTGATCAAAATGATATTATTGGAAATGATTTGATTAATTAAATAAATATTTAATTAATATTGAGTAGTTGATTTGCCATGTGATTTTTGATAATTAAAGAATTAATAATGTGTTCAATATTGATTTAATTGCCTTTGGTTAGGACCTTGGTGATGTTGTTGAGATTAGGGGCCCATGGTTTAGATGACCAATTTTAGGGTATTACAATCACTTCAACAGTTGGAAAATCCCTTAACAGGGTAGCTTTAACTAGCTTGCTGTAAATCCTTTAACAAGGTGACTCAAAGCCATTGAGTTCATAAAATCCTCTAACAAGGTAATCTTTAACAGGGTTTAACCCTTAATCGGGTATTCTAGCTATCCCTTAATCAGGTGATCCCTAACAAGATCGGTTCCTAACAGAACCTATTGTAACAGTCTTTAACCAGAATAGGCTCCTAACATAGCAAACTTCTAAAGAGTTCAAAAATAGCTTGTGGGTATTCATCCCCACCGTGGTTTTTCCCACTTGGGTTTCCATGTGAAAAATATGTGTGTCATGTGTGATGCGTCTTTCATGTGATGTTTTGTTATATCCTATTTAGTGGTGAATCATGTTGTTCTAGTAAATTATTGTATCTGTAATGATAGATTATCTGTTTATGCATAAGGATAAAGTAGAAATGAGGGAGTAGATTATATGGAATGCTAATTGTTGCTGGTTTATGTCTTTCATAGTCTCATTATGTTTAACTAGTAGTAATCTAGTTTAGATCGGTATTAGTGTTTGTCAGTCAAGTGCACTGTTTGCAGTCAAACTGGTTCAAGAAAAGTTTTTGTGTCTGTACTGATTCACCCCCCCTCTCAGTACCGATTTGGTACTCACTGTTCATCATTGAGTTATCAGAGATACCGATTGTATTCAAAAGGGTAGAAAGAAAAAGAAAACCCTCATCGGCACCCTCACCTATACCCAGAAAGATAAGACAAAAAAAAGGCAGTTAAACCTTCGACTAAGAAATTGACACCAAAGAAGAGAAAGCAAAATCAGGTTATTCCTCCACTTGACAACCTATTGAATGAAATGGAAGATGATGGAAACTTATCAAATGTAAGTAAATTGTATGATACTTTTACAAACGAGGAGAAAGAAAGCATAGAAAATAGTATCATCTTACACGTAGATATTTATAAGAAAGTTTTGATAGAGGTTGTAGATTATTTGCCTAGTGATCTATATAGGCGGCTTGATGCTAAAAGGTTAGCCATTATGGAACTAGACAAAAAAAATCAAGATTGAGAAATTGCTAGTTGTTCATCCAATGAAATCATTTGAGCAAATTGATGAGCTGACTAGTGAAGCAAACAGGACAATTTTTTCTAGTGGTCACCGGCATGTAAGTCTAATGGCAGATAGAATGAATGAAATCTTTGAAGAAATAGTTGATAAATGGGACATCTTATTTGTGGAGAAATAAAAACAAGAAGAACTAAAAGGACCAAAACCCTTTAAGGTATACTAGAAGGACAAAGACAAAGGAAAAGGCAAAGTAGGTGGACCTGTTATCACTGTTTTAAAATTGGGTTCTTCTTTTCCCATAATTGGCTATGGTACCTTGAAAATTTTCCGAATAAGGTGTAATCCCAAGTGCTTCAGCTTTGTTCTAAACCTTAGGGGTTTAAGGGTTTTGATTTTTTAGATTTTATCCTTTTGTTAAACCTTTTGGTTTCTAATCTTCTGTTACTTTATTCACTTAAGTTATGGGTCGCGGGGTCGTAGGAAGTGTCCCCCCTTGTTTTTGGCCTAGGCGGCTACGTTGATTATTTGAAAAATTTATGCCTTGTATGCTTTTCTTCTAAAGTCATCGGGCTAGTAAATGCCGATCAATTTAAGAGACGATCCGACGGTCCGCTCTATTTCGCAAGGGCAAAATGCTCACCCTTTAGGCCCGCGAAATAGCGAGAATGAACGAGGGCCATCCATGTGTCATGACAGAGAAAGTAAAGGGTGTAGCTGTCAGAGGTGGTTGGAGCCCCATGGCTTTCTTCTGGCGTATTAAAAGGTAGCACGTGGCACAAGTCACTACAGTCAGTGGGTCAGGATTAAAGGTTCAAAGTGGGCCCCACAAATGAGTCGGGACGCAGGTGGAGATGACCTGGCAGGTATAGCTGTTAACAATTTATTGAGACTTCGTGGCTCCTTCTAGCAAATGATAGAGTGACAAGTCAGCTCCAAAAGTGACAAGGCGCCAGGTGTCCATGATGGGTCAGCAGGCCCACATCTCCTGAGAGCCTTCTCAGAGAGTTAAATGCTGGTCAACTTAAAAGATGATCCAACGGCCTGCGCTATTTCGCAAGGGTAAAATGCTCACCCTTTAAGCCCGCAAAATAGCGAGAGTTAACGAGAGCCGTCCACGTGTCATGATGATGATGTAAGAGATAGACCTGTTGAGATGAAAGTGGGGCCCCTCGTGGCTTCTTTTGGGCGAATGAGAAAATGACAAGTCGGTGCCACAGGTGACTGGATGCCAGGTGTCCATGATAGGTCAGTAGGCCCACCATTCTTGAAAGCTTTTTAAAAGGGTTAAATGCCGATTAACTGCATAAATGATCCAACGGCCCATGCTATTTTGCAAGGGTAAAATGCTCACCCTTTAAGCCCACGAAATAGCGAGAGTTAACAAGAGCCGTCCACGTGTCATGATGATGACATGGTCAAAAAGTGAACCCGTCACAGTATAAAGAAAGACACGCGGTTAGTATCAAGTGGAATGCGAACGGATTTCTAAAGCCAATGGTTGGGTGTCATGTGGTATTATGTAGCCAATAGAAAAGCGGGACCCAGACTAAAGACAAAGCCATCAATAATGAAAGGTAACAGTGAAACACTTGCAGGAATGTTATGACCCATTGGAGTGAAAAATACGAATTCTCATATGAATTTGATTTTGAAGGGACGGCCAGAGCATGCGGAATCAATGTTATAGTTAAGGCCCTGAGTACAAGTATTTGATTTTCTAACAACCTAGTAAAGATATCTTTTAAAAGATTTTGCAGGAGGGTAGACGCAGAGTTATCTTTTTCAAATACAAAGCAAGAGGTTCAGTTGCAGAGCAAAATTCCTTCAAACAAGCATCAGGTTCTTTCATGTTTTGTAACAATTCTTGTGTGGTGTTTTAAATAAGAATCATTCTCGTGTTGCATAATTGTTTAAGAGTGTATTCATTTTCTTGCATTTTCAAATGGCTCCTAAAAGGGAATTTTCCGGCAAGGTTGATTATTTAGAAAGAAGTGTATGTGATGATTTTTTAGAACAGTTGATGTTGTCAACTAACCAGGCATCAAAGGCCAAAGAGTTAGTGCCTAGGGCTCCCCATCTGAAGATAGGAGAAGGATTGTATGACAAAGGTAATTGGCTGAGAGACCCACGGGTTGGACTGTCAGGGTTGGGGCTGTTTAGAGTCGGATTTGGAATGAGGAATTCTCCTGCTCCTCAAAACAGTATCTGGGAACTAGATGTTGGGAGATTAGTAGTCCCAGGGGTATTCATGGATACAGACTTGCTAACCCGAATGGCATTGAACTATGATTCAGTCACAAGATGCATCCAGGATGTAAATGGGAAAACCCTTGTGGAAATCAATGCAGAAGAATTCAGAACAACATTTGGGCTCAATGAGTTCACAAACTTCTTGGAACCCATAAATTTCACACAATTAGCTCAAGTGTACAGTGCACAAAGGAGTCATCTTAGGAATGGGCCTCTTAAAGAACTTTTTCTGAAAATAGGAGGGTTAGCAGTTGTAGGGCCCAACACACAAGAGCCTTTTCATTGAGTATGTTTACCTTGAGAGCTAAAGGAATGTACTGGGCACTTTGCCAAGTTCTAGGAGAAGATGCTGAAGCAAATATGCCAAATCATTATTTGCTAACGATTGTTCAGATTTTGAATCCTTCTCTTGCCATCACATTTGATTATGCTTCTTACATTGCTGATGCTATCCATGGAGGGTTGGTAGGAATAAAAAATGGAAAGGTGGATAAACCTTTCGGATGGTATTCACTCTTAATGCACCTTTTTCTCTTCAAAGGTGGTGATTATTTCGCCAGTGGACTGAACCTGGTTAAAGAGAAGGAAGGAGAGAAAATGCCAGTACAATTATGGAGTACTATGTTGTCATGGGACAGAGAGGATGCTAGTTTCCTAAAGTTCAATAAATATTTTGCATCTAAAATAAGGACTCTCCTTTGCTCTGATAACCCAAGAGTCCCCAAGGTTCTTCTGGAATTTCTAAGGCCAAAAGAATTCACAGAGAACATCAAAATTGTTCATAATGTAAGGAAGTTAAGTAGCGGAAACAACTTCCTACACTAACCTTGAGAGGAGGGTAATGCAAAACTTTTTCAGATCATTACAACAGTTACAGAAAATAGAAATAGATATAATAGCAATCATACCACAACACAATGATTTACGTGGGGAAAACCCTTTCGGGAGAAAAACCCCACCCTCCAAAAGCAGCTCAATATTTTATTCAGCAATCAAAAACAGATTACAAAATACTTGCAGAGCAAGCTCTTCGCAGGAGTAGCACTAATCAGAGATTCAGAGGCAACTCAATAGCCATGAGACTCTTACACACAACCTCTATCTCACACACCTCATAAATAGGAGATACAATACAAGAAACCGTCAAACGGTATTACAAAACCATGGGCTAAAACCACCCAATAAGGTGTAGCCGACCTTATCTCCCTTCTATGACATGTTAAAGCACACATCAACACGTTTCGCTCCCTTTTACAGCTCATTTATGTATTCGATACAAATTATTTTTCCTATTTCAGGAGTACAAACTTCCGGAGGCCATAACTTGAGAACCGGGTGTCCGATTGACGAACCGTTTGAAGCGCCGGAAAGCTCGCGAAGTGCTCTATCACCTCATAACCAGCTTCGCCGGTTACGGCAACTTTTCAGGGCGTTTCGGAGCCTCTAAAGTCCCCAAAATTAATTTTAAACATTTTATTGCACCCCTCCAAGACGAAAACTTTAATATCTTCAAAACTAGCTGTGACCTTGCGACGCAACTTTACAGGAATGCTTATCTAGCCAACCAGAAGCTTCAGGGAGAGTTTTGCACTATTTCGTGCTCAAATGAAAACTTACTATAAATAGTAACCTCATATAAATGCAAGGTTGAGACACCATTTTTCCCAACAAATCTCCCACTTGTCGAACACCTTGCATGAGCGAAAGGGAATGTCAACACAATGAATCAATTGCTAGGGGCCATAAGGCCCATAGACTCTGAACACCATCTGAACTTCTCTGTGCTCACAGCCTTAGTTAAAGCATCTGCAACATTCATCAAAGTGTCCACCTTAACCAGCTTCACCCTACCATCTTCGACCATATCTCTAACAAAATGATACTGAACATCAATATGTTTGGTCCGGGCATGAAATGTCGGGTTCTTAGCTAGGCTAATTGCACTCTGACTGTCACAGTAAACTGTCACTGTACCTTGTTTTATTCCAATATCCGAACACAGTCTCTTAAGCCAAATGGCCTCTTTACAAGCATGAGTAGCTGCCATATACTCTGCTTCAGTAGTGGATAAAGCAACCACAGCCTGTCGCTTACTCATCCAACTAATTGCACCACCAAACAAAGTAAACACATAAGCACTGGTGGATCTTCTGCTATCAATATCACCTGCCCAATCTGAATCTACATAACCATGGATATCAAGGGAAGTCATGTCTCCAACTGAATTACCATGATAACACAAAGAATACTCTGAAGTACCCTTCAAATATCTAAAGACTCTTTTGACTGCATCCCAATGAACTCTACCAGGATTAGACATATATCTAGAAAGTACTCCCACTGCTTGGGCAATGTCTGGTCTAGTACAAACCATAGCATACATTAAGCTTCCAACCGCACTCTGGTAAGGCACTCTGCTCATGTCTTCCATCTCCAATGGGGATGTAGGACAATCTGAAACAGATAGTTTCATTCCAACTGTAAAAGGAACACTCAATGGTCTACAATTCTGCATGTTGAACCTCTGTAACACTGAATTCACATACTTACTTTGGCCTAGCCATAGCTTTCTGTTCACCCTATCTCTTCTAATTTCCATCCCAAGAATGTGCTTTGCTGCACCAAGATCTTTCATTTCAAATTTAGCAGCGAGCTGAGACTTCAGTTCTGAAATCATACCTTTCCCTTTACCAATGAATAACATATCATCAACATACGATGCAATGAATAAGAAATGATCACCATAAGATTTATAATAAACACAGTGATCTGATTTAGAACGTTCAAATCCCAAACTCAACACATATGTATCAAATTTCTGGTACCACATCCTAGGACTTTGTTTGAGGCCATACAAAGATTTCTTCAATTTACAGACCAAATTACTTTTGCCTTTCACCACATAGTGCTCCGGCTGTGTCATATAAATATCTTCCTCCAAATCACCATGAAGGAAAGCAGTTTTCACATCCATTTGCTCAACCTCTAAATCATAAGCAGTAGCAATAGAAAGCAAAAATCTAATGGACGTCATTTTTGCAACAGGAGAAAATATCTCACCGTAATCAACACCCTCAACCTGAGAGTAGCCTTTTGCAACCAACCTTGCTTTATACTTCTCAATTCTTCCATCTGAACCAATCTTTTTCTTGAACACCCATTTACAACCAACAGGTTTTCGTCCTTCAGGGAATGGTACAAGATCCCATGTATCATTCTTTTTCAAAGCTGCCATTTCTTCCTCCATAGCAATCTTCTAGGATTCTGCATCATTCATACCTAATGCCTCTTCTACAGATTTTGGTTCATCCACACTAGTATTTAGAGCAAAAATACATCTCCAATCATCAGGTGAATACCTTTCAGGTGGTTGTCTATGTCTTGTAGACCTTCGAACAAGCTGAGTTGGAGGTTCTTCCTCCTCTTCTGAAGATTCAGAGCTAGATGAGCTCTCCTCAAATTCTTGCCTTTCTAGGGGTCTTGATTCAACTCTTTCAGGTGTAGAAGGAAGTTGAATCACATCTTCTTTTTTAGTCTGTTCTGGCTGCAATGTAACAGAAGGAGACTTAATTTCTCTAAAAATAACACTTCTACTGTGAATTACCTTTTGTGCAACAGGGTCCCAAAGCTTGTATCCTTTCACACCATAACTATACCCGATGAAGATACATTTCACAGCCTTGTTCTCCAACTTTGTTCGCTTCTCCTTTGGCACATGTGCATATGCCTCGCAACCAAAAACTCTAAGATGTCTCAATGAAGGCTTGTGACCTGACCATGCTTCCATAGGCGTTTTATCAACAAGAGCTGATGTAGGAGACCTGTTAATCAGGTAGCAAGCAGTGGCAACAGCTTCAGCCCAAAACTTTTGTTCAAGACCAGCACCACTCAACATACTCCTAGCCTTTTCCATCAGTGTCCTGTTCATTCTTTCTGCAACTCCATTCTGCTGTGGAGAATATGGAGTTGTCTTCTGCCTGTTAATTCCACAGTCTTTACAGAATCTATCAAAATCATTAGAGCAAAACTCACCGCCATTATCAGTTCTCAAACATTTTATTTTCTTTTCAGTCTGCAACTCAACCATTGCTTTAAATTCTTTAAAACGACTAAAAACTTCAGATTTACTCTTTAGAAAATATACCCATGTCCTTCTACTAAAATCATCAATAAATGAAACATAATATGTGGATTTTCCAATCGAAGAGACATCTACTGGACCAAACACATCAGAATGGATAAGATCCAAAACACCACAAGTTTTATGAGAACTCGAGTAAAACTGAACGCGGTTTTGTTTTCCATAAATGCAATGCTCACAGAAATCAAAGTCAAGATTACAATCATTCAAACCTTCAACAAGGTTTTTATTTTTCAAGGTCCTTAGACCCTTTTCTCCAATGTGGCCAAGTCTCTGGTGCCATAACATAGTCTTCTCTGCAGGTAACTTTGCTTCAGACGAAAGAGCACCCTTAGGTACCCAAAAACCATTTCCATCTGCTGAAGGTGAAACCTTCAAATCTTCCAGTGAAGTATCCGCAGATTTACTTTTTACAGAAGTGCTATTACACTCAATAGTGTATGCTTCAAGCTTATACAAAGTGCCAAACCTGACACCTCTAGCAACTACCATAGCACCCTTAATCATCTTACATCCTGCTTCAGAAAAGACTACCTGCACACCTACATCTATTAGTTTGCTCACAGATAACAGGTTTCGTTTTAATCCAGGGATATGCAACACACCATTAATCCTTTTTATTCTACCATCAGAAAACCTGATTCTAACTTTACCTCGACCAACAATGTCTAGATGTGAATCATCACCCAGGTACACCTTACCTCCATTAAATCCTTCATATTCAGAAAACCAATCTCTATTGGAAGTCATATGAAAAGATGCACCTGAGTCAATTAGCCAGGCATCATTACCTGCATGAGTCGCCAAAGCCGCAATAAATGCATCGCCATCTTCCTTGTCGGACTCAGAATCAGAATCGAACTTTTTCTTTTTCTTCTTCTTTTCTTCTTTGCAGTCCTTACGGATGTGACCCGGTTTACCGCAATTCCAGCAAATGACTTTGGACTTTCCAGGAGATTTCGATCTCCCTTTGGATTTGGACTTGCCGCGCTTCTCATTCTTCTTGCCTTTCTCCTTAGGTCTTCCACGAACGGTTAGGGCTTCCTTTGAACTGATGGATACCTTCCTTCGCATCTCTTCACCGAGTAGGGCACCCACCACGTCTTCAGATTTCAAAACAACAGAAGTACTACCGATAGCCATAACAAGAGAATCCCACGAATCAGGCAAAGAACAAAGCAAGATCTGACATTTCTCCTCCTCATCCATCTTAACACCGACGGATACTAACTGAGCCACAATCATATTGAATGCTTCTAGGTGGTCTGCAATTCGTCCACCCTCTTCCATCTTCAAGGAATACAATTTCTTTCTTAAGAAAATTTGATTTAATAAGGATTTCACTTGATACATCTCACCAAGCTTAGTCCATAGCTTCTTTGCAGAGTTCTCTTCATGGACATTGATTAGAACAGAGTCTGCCAGGCACAGTCTGATTAGACCCTTGGCTTTTCGGTCCATAACATCATACTGAGCTGCCGCAGTAGGATCTGAGGACCTTTGGACATTCGCATCAACAACATCCCAAAGATCTCGATCTATTAACAGATCTTCCATCTTCAGCTTCCACATCTCAAAATTACTTCCATTAAATTTCTCCACCTCTATTCTCCCTGACGAACTCGCCATTTGAATATTCCTGCAACAAGATCAAAAAGTGTCTTCTGCACAAGCTCCCACTCAAATCTGGATTAGTTCAAAAAACCCAACTGCCCACAATTGAAACCAAAGATGATCAGGCTCTGATACCACTTGTAAGGAAGTTAAGTAGCGGAAACAACTTCCTACACTAACCTTGAGAGGAGGGTAATGCAAAACTTTTTCAGATCATTACAACAGTTACAGAAAATAGAAATAGATATAATAGCAATCATACCACAACACAATGATTTACGTGGGGAAAACCCTTTCGGGAGAAAAACCCCACCCTCCAAAAGCAGCTCAATATTTTATTCAGCAATCAAAAACAGATTACAAAATACTTGCAGAGCAAGCTCTTCGCAGGAGTAGCACTAATCAGAGATTCAGAGGCAACTCAATAGCCATGAGACTCTTACACACAACCTCTATCTCACACACCTCATAAATAGGAGATACAATACAAGAAACCGTCAAACGGTATTACAAAACCATGGGCTAAAACCACCCAATAAGGTGTAGCCGACCTTATCTCCCTTCTATGACATGTTAAAGCACACATCAACACGTTTCGCTCCCTTTTACAGCTCATTTATGTATTCGATACAAATTATTTTTCCTATTTCAGGAGTACAAACTTCCGGAGGCCATAACTTGAGAACCGGGTGTCCGATTGACGAACCGTTTGAAGCGCCGGAAAGCTCGCGAAGTGCTCTATCACCTCATAACCAGCTTCGCCGGTTACGGCAACTTTTCAGGGCGTTTCGGAGCCTCTAAAGTCCCCAAAATTAATTTTAAACATTTTATTGCACCCCTCCAAGACGAAAACTTTAATATCTTCAAAACTAGCTGTGACCTTGCGACGCAACTTTACAGGAATGCTTATCTAGCCAACCAGAAGCTTCAGGGAGAGTTTCGCACTATTTCGTGCTCAAATGAAAACTTACTATAAATAGTAACCTCATATAAATGCAAGGTTGAGACACCATTTTTCCCAACACATAACTGGGGCGACATGTACTTGTATCCAGTCTCCACGGTCTTCAGAGTTTTTGGTTTCAGGGGTACTCCATTTTTGTTACCTTACCAGGTCCCTCTCAAAGTGGGAATAGCTGAGATCCTCAGACAAATTGGTAGCCTACAAGAGGCAGAATTAACAGGCAGAGGTAAAGGGACCATTTTCCCTGTAGCTACCATAGCCCACCAATTTGTAATTACAAAGGGAGGCTGGAATTGTTTTGAGGATTTCCTCAAACCCTACCATTTATCCACTGCAGTGTCCAGATGTGCTGATCCAGAGGACTTCTTCAATGGTGTGTTCAGGAAGAAGGTAGCATGCAGAGGTAGGCCTCATCAATTCCAATTTCCTAAAGACCTCATCAGAAATGAATTTGATTTAGATGAGAAGGAGTTGAGGAAAGAAAAGTGGGTGGCTTACAAGAAAGCCTTGGATTTTGTGCATCAATTTGATGCTAGCTATGACCCATTGGAAGAAAAAATAAATTTTTTGATTGTATGTTTTGAAGATGTGATGCAGACATTGAAGGAGAAGAGGGAAGCTGTGATTAAAAATGACCCGGAAAAGGCCAGAGTGATTCTGAGCAGGTCAACTTCCACCAAAGCAATTCCTCCTGGTGATTACATACTGCGAAAGAAATCAGGTTATAGTGTGCTGGTGTCTACAACAGGGGAGCCCTCTTCATCCAAAGGAAAGAGGAAAGTACAAGATGTCATTGACATCCAAGACAGCCCAAAGAAGCAAAGGGTGGGGAAGGAAGTGCAATCAGATACACCCTTGTATTCCCCATCCCAATCCCCCATCCACATAGGAGATGAACAAGCAGCAGCTGCACACCTCTTGCAGTTGGGAAGCTTGGGGGAGATTGCATACACTTATGATGAAGTGGAAGAAGGGATGCTAGAAGAGCCCATTGAAGCTGAAATGGACATTACCTCAACTGAACTTAAAGGCCAGGAGGGGGACCATGAGATAAAAAAGGCAAGTAGTGCCTTTTTAGCCGATGACAGCTTTGTCACATCTGAAGCATTCATGCAATTCATTTGGAAGCAATATATAGATAGATATAATGCTAGATGTGAGACAAGAAAGGCAGAGCAACCCAACAAAGATCTAGCCTCAGTGGAGGAAGAAATAAAATAGGAGATGATGGAAGAATTCAAAACCATCACTCTTGAACAAGGAAGAGATCTAGTAGCACAAGATGGAGTGCTCATCTTGCCAGAATGGAATATTGTTGATGCTCTGGTGCTGGATGCAGTAAGAAAAGAAACTAAACCCCTAGAAGGGGTTACATTCAGTAAGGACAATGCTGCACTAGTTATGTGGTCCCTTAAGAGAAATGAGGGCAAAAAGGGCAAAGACACTCCAAGGTCAAGTCACCTTGGTGGATTGATGGTAAAAAGAGTGCAGAGTACAGGGGCAGTAGAGGCTGCTAGCACTGTGCTAGAAACTGCAAAATTCAGTGTTGCAGTGGCTGAGAAGGAAGCCCAAGAAAAGGAGGCCCTCCAAATTAAGTTGGAAATAGTCCTGAAGGCCTATAACAGTGCCAAGGAGGAGGTAAGAGGTAAAGATAGCATCATTGCCAAATTGCAAAGCCAGCTGATGGGACAACACCAACAAGGTGAGTCTTCAACATTGATGATTTCCTCTTCTCCTGCAAGACCTCCGCCTAATAGCCCCATTATTGAATTTCCACCATCTCCTGCACCTTCCAGCTCCCAAATGATTGAGATTACTCCCCAAGAACTAGAGAACCTAAAGCAAGCTCAGGCCTTTTATGCGGGGAAATATGAGGAGAAAATAAAGGCCACAATCTCCAGTTTTGTAGATATGATAAATTCCTCCTTGCTTTACAACAATGTGGGCAAAGTCATGGAGATATGGAATGAACTGAGGAGAGATAAGGCCATTTTAACACCCATTTTTGACAGATGGAGGCCTAGGGAGAAAGATCTAGAGTTCATGTGTGTATCCTGTGATGAAGCAAGGGCCAATCCCATTATAAAATCTACCTCTGATGTCGCTAAAGTTTTAATACAATTGGTAGCAGATGTAGATAATGTGGATAGGAAGGTCAATTTATGCAAGAAGGAATACACTAATCAGGTTTTTGAGTTGCTCCTAGGAATTTTTGCCAATCCAGATCACCTAAAAGATAAGCAAATATGGCTCAAAGAGATAGAAGTCAAATTGTCAACAAGGGTTAAGGGAATCATTGATCTTGATGATACCTCTTTCTTTGTTATAACAATACAGGAAATAGAAAAAATTAAATCACATTATAGTTTTCTTAATTCAGAAGTCAACAAACTGAGAAATTCTTGAAAAAGGTTGACTAAAGTTAAAAATGATGTGATTAACTTTTCATGGTCGACAGAAGAGACATTTAATGTGTGGGGAGTTAAATATTCCACCCATGATCCGGAGCAGTTGGAGAGCGCCCCTGAAAAGCCAGAAGAGGTTGCAACCGAACAACCTGTTGAACAGACTGCAGAGGCTGAAAAGAGTGCATAACTGATTTTACGTAAAAATTGTAACCTCTTCAATTTTTGAAATAATTGTAACAAACTCTCCTCGAGAAGTCCGAAGCTTTGTGCATCCATGTTGTTATAAATGGATACCAGGACTAGAGAGTAAGAGATCACAAAATTTTTGTAAGAAAACATTGCAGAAATTTATCTGAGCTTTTCCAAAATAAATGGAGAATCAAAACTTCTTTTAACATCTCTTCAAATGAATATCAATATACAGGCTATCAGTTTTGAGTAGAGCTTTGTGTTGCCTTCAAGTTTGTTCACAAATTTACTTACTGTTTTCATTCTGAATAATCCAGGATTTTTCTGTTTGAATGGAGTTGCAAAGCAATCTCAGTATAAGTGTTTGTTAGCTTTTCTCTGTAGGAGGGAAATTAAATACGCGGGATCACTTATACCAATAAATTCTTTGGAAAGAATTTTGAATTTTGAGGACCATAGTTTAGTTTGAAATGATTGAATTCTTGTATGTGTCAGGCATATGCAAGGATTAGTGGAAACCAAGCTGATAGGAAGCATAAAGATATATTGTTTTAAGAGTTTTATTTGAGTTTAGGTGACTCTAAAACCCTGGATAAAGCACTGGTATTAATCGAGGTTGTTTATTACATGCTTTGTTGATCAAAATGTTGAAGTTAAGTATCATTCCATTCTCTATTTTCAGTTGATTTCAAGGTGAACAAATCCACTAGTTTCTGGACTGGTTTGCTGTGGGTTTATTGTTTGAAAGTGTGAACTTAGTTGACAAAGGTATACCCACCTGGGCTCCAAGGAAGCCCGAAGTGTAGAAGGTTTAATCAAACCTTGTCATATGTTGTCTCTGAGATTTCCTTATCTTTGATGTCTCTTCTACACCCAGTTTAAATCATATTACTCTAAGGACATTGAAGGGAATCAGATTTTAGTTACAACAGGACCACCAAATATAAAAGTGATAGACAATTTGCCACCACCTTCAATTACTTCACTGGTACTAACTGGTAGTTCACCAGCTACTGAGAATGTGGAGACTCCACATGAGGATACAAATCTTGATTCTGAGGTGTTATATACAATGAACATTGACACTCAGGAAGTCAAAATTGTGGTGGATAAGGAATCAACTGAGAAGACAGATGTGGCAACAAAGCCATCGACAGGAAATATTGGAATTGAAAACATTGGAATTGGGGAACAACAAATTGAAGGATCAAATGATCCCCCAGAAACTGGAAAGGCAGAAACCATAGATGTGCATACTGATGCATATACTCAACCACCGACAACTACTGAAACTGAAAAACCAACTGAGTCATCGGTAGTAGACAACACAAAGGTAAACACAGAAAAACCAACAGTGGACACAACAGTGAAATCATCTGAAGCACAAATAGAGAAACCATCGGAGCAATAGGCTCTTGATGAGGAAAACATAGAGAAATAGGTAGAGCAACAGGCTCCTTTTTAGGTACCTACTCAGATTGTACCACTAACTTCATCTAAAAATACCAATCCTTTGGTAGTGGAAATGCAAACTCAAACAGATCCTCCAGAGAAAGAGGAAAGCAAAGCTATCACTACAACTGGTGGACTACAGATTGTGAGAATAGTTGGACAGTCATCCAGCACATCAATGACTAAATTCAAGCCAACAAATGTAATAAAGGTACTCTTGGATTCAATAAAGAAAATAACAGAGTGCAATGTACAAGCTTATAAGGCTATAGATGACACTTTACCAATTTTGAAGATGATAGCTCCAAAGTGTAACATAGATAATAAAGATTCTTTGAGCCAATTAGACACATTGTCTAAGTATATAACCAACAACCTAATAACATTGGACCAGATAAATGAAGGTAAATTTAAAGAAAAAATGAATAGGGAGAAAGAAAAATTCTTTGAAGAAACAATGAAGAAGAATAAGGAACAAATGGAAACCTTATTACCGACATTAGGAGAAACAATTATGGATTTCAAGAAACTATACAAAGCTCCCTACAAAACTGATATTTTGATAGAGGACATAGATTCAGAAATCAGCAAAGCACAAAAAGAAATCAACAATATTGCTGACAACTTAATAGGAACGTCATATTCATTTTTGGAAGTTGAAAAGAATATTGCAGTTCTTGAGGAGAAAATTGAAAAGTTAGAAAAAGATATAAAAAAGATAAAGTTTAAGGCAAAGGATTTAAAATGCAAACTAGGTCCTAAACTGGATTACCTCATTTCTTTGAGAAAATAAATTTTTGAGGCTCTGGTTCCAGGACTTAAGACACTGGAAGAGAAAATGCACATACTCATTGGAACAATTGAAAGAACAGAAGCAACAATAAAGGACAATGAAAGGTTCAACGATAGTCAAAATTTTGCATTGGCGGACATCTATCAGATTGTAACGCACTGGTTACAAGGATCTAGGCAGGAACCACACACCATTGATAGTGAATGACAACCTTTGTCATTGATGCCAAAGGGGGAGTAGTGGATATGAGAAAAATGATCAGAAGAAAGACATCATCAGCTCAAGGGGAGCACACATTTTGGTAACATAGTTTTGACAAGTTTTGGTAGATTCTTTTTTGGACACTTTTTGGATTTTTCTCATGAGTGTTGCCATCAATTTCAAAGGGGGAGATTGTTGGAAAATGCACACTCCAATGAGAAATTGTAGGTGATTGAAGGTATTTTCATTGATGGCAACCTTACAATCATATGTTACCAGTAGGCACTGACACTGACAGACTCTACACCGACATATAGTTCACCGGCACCGAAAAGATTGATTACTGACACCATGACCGACAAGAATTTTGTTTAATTATATTTTGTATTTAATTGTAAAATATTTTTATAATCCAACATGGTGGATTGTAATAAGAATCATATAAGTATGAGATCTTGTAGATCATTTAGAAAGAGGATATGGTTAGATTATTGCAGACCTAATGTGCGAATTGTAAGGCAAATTTTGGATAAGGGTTTATGATTATTATAGAGCTTAAACCGATATTGAACTTGGCATAGCAGATGTTGATCTGAAGCAGTACATGACATTGGATTTGTATAATCCACTTTTGTAAGTCAGTGAGACTTATTTTGTAACTGAGCAGTGAGCTCTAGGCACTTGGCCTTCCTGCATGTGCAGGCCCCTATTGTAACAGTAATGGCTAGTAAGTGAATATTGTGGGTCACAAATCCCACCGAGGTTTTTCCCACATCGGGTTTCCTCATTAAAATATTGTGTTATGGTGTGTCTTTCATGTTGTGCTTATTATTCTTATTTACTGCATTAATTTTGGTTTACCGGTACACAGTTTTGAATGCTTTTCATATAATAAGTTCAGAAAATTCATTAACTAGTCAGATACTGATTCACCCCCCCTCTCAGTATCTTTGGGAATCCTAATAGATTCAGGATGCTAATGGTGATCATGTTTGAGCCTTGACTGATTAGAATCATTTCTTTAGTGTGTGTGGACCTAAATTGGGTCTGGTACTATCTAGGTTATGGACTGGCTTAATGTAATATGTTGTTGGACTTCTCGATGTGTTTCCGAGATGATTTATGGGTTGGATGATATTTGTTTGGCCTCAGGCCAACATGTTTTATAATTATATAATAGGTTTTATTGTCTGGGTGGCCGACCTAATTGTTTAAGGTCTAGGGTTTGTATATATATGTGTATGATCTCATTGTAGATCATGGTATGCAAGCGAATAATGTAATATTCATTCATGTAGAGGATTTGGTCGATCATAGGTGATTGAGTTGGGTTTATGCAAGAGGTTTAAGACCTCTGGTATTGACCTTAACTGGAACTGTACTCAGGCATAGGAGATGTTATTATTGCAGTTCATTCTTCCTTCAGGATTGTAGTATGGATTTCTTATGTAGTCAGTGAGACTCCTTTTGTAATGAGCAATGTGCTCTAGGCTGTTGGCCTTCCTACAAGTGCAGGCCCCTCAATTTGTAATCAGATACTTACTACATAAGTATTATCTGATTATGGGTAGGCTTCCCACCATGGTTGTTCACTTTACCAAGTTTTCCACGTACAAATCTTGGGGTCATGTGGATAGTAAATATTCTCTAATTGTTGCTTGTGCTTAACTAGTATATCTATTATTTCGGTAATTAGTTTATGTATTCTGGTATTGATCTTATGTGTTCCAGTAATAAAGTTTTAAATTCTTAAGGTTTTGGTAATATGGTGACAACTGATTCAACACCCCTCTCAGTTGTCCTTCGGTTATTTGAACTATCTAACAATTGGTATTAGAGCTCTGGTCCTCTCTGCAGAAGCTTAACCTCTTGAGGAAGATCCTATGACATCTAACAGTTCAAGTTCATCTGCATTTATTTTTTAGAGAGAAATTCCTAGGCTTGATGGAACAAATTATAGAGTATGGAAGATTCATATGGAGACTCATCTGAGATGTCTTGGTAAGGAAATCTGAGAGATCACTGAGAATGGTGTAACCCCTTTTAATCTGGCATCTGGAAATCCTCCTCCAAAAAACTTGGACAAGGAGCTTGAAAATGATTATAGAGTTAGAGAAGCCCTCTTGTGTGCACTTTCTGATTAGAAAATAATGGGATTGACTGACAAATCAATAGGAAAAGTTATATGGGACAAGTTGGAGACTCTAAATGAAGGTGACCCTACTATTAAGATTGCTAAACTTGATGGTTACTAGGAGAGATATGAAAATCTAAAGATGAAAGAAGATGAAAGGATTACTACATTTATGGAAAGGGTAAATGAAATTGTCATAGTAATTCAATGTTGTGGTGGATCTCTGAGTGAAGATGAAATAGTTTCTAAAGTTCTGAGAGCTTCACCACTAGTTTATAAGATGAAGGCTACTACAATTAATGAATTGAGAACAAAGGCAAATACTTTTGTCAATAGGGATACCTTGGTTGGGAAATTATCTTCTTTTGAGCTTGAAGAATTTGGACCTTCTGGAGCTATGAAGTCTGAACCTGCTTTTCATGTATTTACATCATCAATCGGCAAGAAAGATTGGAAAGCTTTGTATGCAAAGGAATTGGAAGATATGAAGAGGGAAGATGAATAATTTGAGCAACTTGAAGCCCTATTTTCTAGAAGAGTACCTAAAGGATCGGTAGGAAGTAAGTATGAAGTAAAATCACCCTTTAAATGTTTTGCATGTAATAAGATAGGTCATTTTGCATCTAGATGTCTTGAAAGGAATTCAAGATTTTAAGAAAGAGCTAGAAGATATTTTAAGCCTAACTCTGAATATCAGAACAAGCATAAGTATAGGAGAAATAGAGATAAATCATGTTGCTTTGCTAATGAGGAACCGACACAAGACTCTGCTAGTGGTTCCAACAATGGAAAGGAATGGGTGTTACTAGCTATCAAGGAAGATGATTTGGTACTGGAAGGGAATCTACCCAAAGAAAAGGCCCTTGCTACTAAAATTGAAGATAAGGATGAATGGGTAATTGACAGTGGATGCTGACATTATATGATTGGAGATAAAAGGAAGTTTCTATCTTTGCGAGAATTTGATGGCAGTCTGGTTAGATTTGGAGATGACAAATTATGCATAATTAAAGGAAGACAAACTATATCATTAGATGGTAAGAACAATACTAATAGTGTTTATTATGTTGAAGGTTTAAGGCATAATCTTTTGAGTGTAGGACAGTTGGTGGATAAGGGATTTCAATTACAATTCAAGGATGGAAAATGCAAGATCATTAATAGATCTGGATTGGAGATTGCCACCGGTACTCAGACAAATGGTAATATATTTCATTTGAATTCTGATGAGAAGGCACATTTGATTGCACAAAATGATGAGAGTTGGGTTTGGCATAAAAAGCTATGTCATGTGAATTTTGATTGTGTGGTAAAGATCAATTCAACTAAGTTAGTTAGAGATATACCTAAGATTGTGAAGCCCTATAATTCATTATGTAAAGAATGTCAAATGGGAAAATAGGTCAAAACCTCTTTTAATAGTATACAAGACAAATCTAATGATGTTCTTGATCTTATTCATACTACTTTGTGTGGTCCTGCTAGAATCAAAAGTTTTTAAGGTGATAGATATTTTATGCTAATCATTGATGATTATTATAAAATGATGTGGGTTACTTTTCTAAGGGAGAAATTTGAGGCTTTTGAAACATTTAAAATATTTAAAGCTAAGGTTGAAACTGAGACAGGATTGAAGATTAAGTGCTTAAGGTCATATCATGGTGGAGAATTCACATTTGGTGAGTTTAATAACTTTTGTGAGAATCATGGCATAAGGAGACAATTTTATGCTCCCCAGACACCTCAACAAAATGGAGTTGTGGAAAGAAAGAATATAACTATCTTGGATGCTGCTAGAACCATGATGATAGAAGATAATCTACCACATATCTACTGGAGAGAAGTAGTAAGCACAATAGTTTGTACATTCAATAGAGTTCATATCAAAGGATAAACCGGTAAGACAACTTATGAGCTATGGTTTGGCAATACACCTACAGTTAAGTACTTCAGAATCTTTGGTAGTAAATATTATATCAAAAGAGATAATTTCATTGGAAAGTTTGATCCTAGATGTGATGAAGGAGTATTTCTTGGTTATTCTAATGAAATCAAAGCATATAGATGTTAGAACAAAATATTGCAGAGAATTGTGGAGAATACTAATGTCAAGGTGGATGAGAAGAATAGAAGTCAAATCAGAACTTATGAGCAAAAATCGGCAGTGGAAATGATCATAACTGAACCGGTAACACCTTTACTGGAATAGAATGCTGAACTAGTTACTTCGATAGTATCAAAAAAATTAATAGTAACTGAAGATTGGGGAAGAGGAATAGAGAATCATAAGACTCCTAGGTATGTAAGGTTGAATCATTCAGAAGATCAAATCATTGGGGATAAGAACAAAGGAGTCATGATAAGAAAAGGATTGGTAGTTGATGAGGTATGTTTAATCTCTCAAGTTGAACTGGTATCAGTAATTGAAGCATGTAAAGATGAATGTTGGATGAAATCTATGTAAGAAGAATTAGATCAAATAGAAAAGAATAACACATAGACTTTAGTTCCCCGGCCTAAAAATAAGAATGTTATTAGAACTAAATGGGTTTATAGGAATAAACTAAATGAAGTTAGATTGGTTTATGTGAACACTAAGAGAAGATTGTAGACATCGTCACTAAACCTTTTCCTAAAGAATCATTTGAGTACCTTAGAGACAGATTAAGGGTTTCTTCCCCTCCACTAGAAAACGGATTGATGCTATTTGGCATCAGTCTGGTATGCATTATTAGAGCTATTATTCATTCTAGATTGATGTGGTGATGCTACTACTTAGGGATAGTAGTTAGTCTTGTGATTCAATGGTTTATGATTTTGCTTTGATATTTATGTCAGATCTTTGGCATTGATGTCAAAGGGGGAGATATATTCATGTGAAAAACTTAAGAAGTTATATAAATTAGGGGGAGAAATTTGCAGTACTTAACTATGATATCATCTATAGGGAGAGTATGAATTAGAACTTCATTTCTATATTCTTGTGTGGGAAATTTGTTTGGCATTTCTTGAAACTTAGATGTTTTTCACATCTAGTGTTGCCATCAATGCCAAAGGGGGAGATTGTTGGAAATTTGATGGAATTGAATATGATGTTTTGTCATTGATGTCAACACTAGCTACTTTGGTTGTTTACCGGTATTTGGTTGGTCCCAATAGAATGATTGGTTTCTAGTTGGTAAGATCATGTTGATCTGGTATATTTCGGTACAATTTGGCTTAGATCTTCTATTCATGCTATTCAGATGTATGTTCAGTTAGTTGGTATTGATTTGGTGATCGGATTGTATCTTATATGTTGGTAAGCCTGGTTTATTGATCCAGTGAGGATTTCACTGGCAGAGCTTTGTTGAAGATCTTTTTATATTATGCATAAGTGGTGTTGGTGTGACCTCTAGAAGGGATTTAGGATGCCGATGGTGATCGTGTTTGAGCCTTGACTAATTGGAATCATTTCTTTAGCATGTGTAGACCTAAATTGGGTCTGGTACTATCTAGGTTATGGACCAACTTAATGTAACGTGTTGTTGGACTTCTCGATGTGTGTCCGAGATGGTTTATGGGTTGGATGATATTTGTTTGGCCTCAAGATGACATGTTTTATAATTATATAATAGGTTTTATTGTTTGGGTGGCTGACCTAATTGTTTAAGGTCTACGGTTTTATATATATGTGTGTATGATCTCATTGTAGATCATGGTATGCAAGCGAATAATGTAATAATAATTCATGTAGAGGATTTGGTAGATCATAGGTGATCGAGTTGGGTTTATGCAAGAGGTTTAAGACCTTCGATATTGACCTTAACTAGAATTGTACTCAGGCATAGGAGATGCTATTATTGCAGTTCATTCTTCCTTCAGGATTGTAGTCTAGATTTCTTATGTAGTTAGTGAGACTCCTTTTGTAATGAGCAGTGTTCTCTAGGATGTTGGCCTTCCTGCAAGTGCAGGCCCCTCAATTTGTAAAATCATACTTACTGTAAATGTATTATTTGACTATAGGTAGGCTTCCCACCATGGTTTTTCCCTTTACCTGGTTTTCCACATAAAAATCTTGGTGTCATGTGGATGGTAACTGTTCTCTAATTGTTGTTTGTGCATAATTGGTATATTGGTTATTTCGGTAATTGGTTTATGTATTTCAGTATTGATCTAATGTGTTCTGGTAATAAAGTTTTAAATACTTAAGGTTCTAGTAATCTGGTGACAACTGATTCACCCCCCCCCTCTCAGTTGTCCTAGTTATTTGAACTGTCTAACAAACTATCTGGCCAAGGAAACCCCCCTAAATGAAACCATTCACAAGCTCACCAAAATAGTTGTCTTTCTTTAGTAGCTTGCAGTTCCTTGCATGATCATAAGCAACCACAACCAATAGAAGCACGAATAATTATATCATAGCTTGATGCACTGCTCCTTGAAAAAGGAACAAATTCTCTTGCCTCCTCAAATAAATCACACATATTGCTACCCCAAATTGGATCAATGAATTTGGACTGCCCTTTCTCATCCATAGATGCATCCTTTATCCCTTCCTCCATTGTATCTTTATGCTTAGGTTCAAGTGTGACTTTTGAGGAATTATTGGCTTCCAACCAAGTTAGATGTCTTACACGACATCCTCTTGAAAGGATAAAAATATAACTCCTCTTGCTAATTACATCTTTATCAACTGCTTCTTCAACCATAACCTCATGTTGAATAGAATGGGTTTCCTCATGTGAGTCAAGTGAAAATATGGCTGCATAGCTTGCTTCCTCATGTTGTTCACAAGCTTTAGATTTGGGAGAATTGTCAACAAAAATTGAACAAAACTCCTCTATTATGCTTGTGAAAAGGTATTCTTCAAGTTCCTTGTTAGCTTCTTCATGCACAATATGTTCAAGTTCATGACCTTGAAATATAGATGCAGTCTTCTAATTTTGTTCAACTTGACTGATACCTTCATGCATGTCCATCTTTTCACATCTCACGGTGTGATTGTCC
Organism: Cryptomeria japonica; assembly: GCF_030272615.1. NCBI lineage: Eukaryota > Viridiplantae > Streptophyta > Pinopsida > Cupressales > Cupressaceae > Cryptomeria > Cryptomeria japonica. The sequence goes on along the minus strand of NC_081411.1, from coordinate 415,742,519 downwards.
TCATTTACCAGCACCTTGGAAAAGTGGCCTTCAACCTCTTATTGTGTATTGTCCATGGTATCTAGCATGGTCTTTTCTTTTTGTTCTACAACTTTCTGGTACTGTATAAACCAGATATGAGAGTCACTAGCTATGTCTGCTTCCTCCTCTTGGAAGAGATTAGCAATATCACTTTGTTCAGATTCAGAGTTCTCCATTGCTGTATTTGTTGGTGGTGCCTCAAGTACAATATTTTCTGGTGATGAAGGAAGCTTGTCTTATTTTTTACTACATAACTAGGAGCAGTATTTGGATATGGTCTGCTTGGAATGTCTTCATAAGGAGAAGAGAATTCACCTTGAGCTGTTTTCTTTTTGATGAAAAGCAAATCATTGGCCAACCACTGCACCATGGGATCTATTCACTTGGTAGACCATGATCCCAATGAAGAATTTTCTTTGAACCCATTTGGTTCTATCTTTATCTTACTAGCAAGGATAAGATCATCTTCAAGTGATGTGGCCAATTGTTGTGCAACAACCAAATCTATAGGAGCATTTCTTCATAAAATAAAACTCACCTCCAACAATTGTGCATTTATAAAGAAATATTTTAAGTTTCTAACAGTAGGTTGTAAAGCAACCGGAATGCGGTTATACAACTTATTGAATTTAGCAACAAATTCCTGCATAGGCTCTTGCAGTTCCTTCTTCATTTGAGTCAACTACACCAAGAGTGCATGCTCATCTTCAACGGGTTTGAATATTTCCTCAAACCTTGTTTTGAGAGTAGCCCAATTGGTGATACACTTATTAGGAAGATGATAGAACCAATCAGCAGTTGCACCTTGCAAAGTTTTAATAAAATAGCCTTACAGAAACATCTTCATACTCTACCCTGAGAACAACACATGCAATATAAAAAGCGATGATGTTTTCATCAAGGTGTTGAGAACCATCCCCAAAAATAGGCAAATTATTTCTGGTACCTCGAGGAAGTTCATGTAGAGGTGATGTTAGGCTCAATGGACCAAACATCATACCCCAAGGACCTTGGAAAGTCATCCTTGGTGGATTATATGGGAGAATTAAAAAACATCTTACAGTTGGGATAACCGCAACTTGAAAACTTGATGCCTCACTTGGAATAGGAGACTATTGTGCAGTAGGAGGAAAACTCCTTGTTCACTACATAAGAGGTCTTGTTCATGGAGGAGTCACAAATGGAAAATTATGTTGCTGCAAAAACTCAAAGATAGGATCAATAATTCCTACTGCTTGATGTCCATGAGTGTAACTTCGATCAGCCAGATTAATACTTTGATAAAATCAACAATATAGATATTACAATGAAAGAACAAATTGCAACCCAAAAGAGAAAACTCTAGTTACACATCGCTCCCTAACATAGTCGGAAAAAAATTGTTGGGTGAATATTTTGTGGCCAGCATACCAATGACAAAATATGTATTTCACACAGAGCTATGTTATGACAAAATCTTTCCTCTCATCAAGGGGTGGTTCCCTGGAAGAATTTGGGTATTTCAACAACTTTGAAATTAAATTCAGCGGTAAGCTTAGGGCATGTGATTCTCTTTTTTCAGAATTAATGTATCTCCCTCCACTTGATGATATTTCTTACAACTAACAAAACTAATAACTAATAGAACTTCTTTACAATGATTTTTTATATTTCAGCAATCATTTAAGATCAAAGTCTTACTTGAGTGCAACTTACTTTAATCACCACACTTACAACTATAATCACAACTTTTAGCTCAAAGTCTCCAAGATGTGATTATTTTTCCTACAAACTAAGAGCAACTAGTAGCAATACAAAGCTTACTATGTAATCACTTAACTTATCAAAAGATTTCCCAAATATGCAAATAACACAAAGTCTACTTGTCACAATTAGAAAGCTCTCTTTCTCATATAAACAATATCACCAATAAGATTCAAGTATTTAAGAAATGATTATGAGAACTGGACATAAGAGCAATTCAGTCATAAACACAATCTTCGGCCCAACACAAAGTTGGAAATTAGGGGATCACTATCTTTATTTCCTTGAATCAATCTTTACATCAAATAGCTCAGAGTCTTTATTGAGGCAAAAATTTGATAGAGTATCGCTTAGCATAATTAAAGATAAATATTTACAAATGAGGTCCTCCTTATATAGGAAAAGAAGTTGAGAAAAATGTGGGCACAATTGACTAATTCAGCTGCATAGTCCCACTTGACTGCAAAGACTGCATAAATAAAAATGCATCTACAAGAAAATTTGTAGTAAGAAAAGACAACTACATGAATTCTACTTAATGTCAATGAGGACAGTTTATTCTTCATTTTATTCCCTCTAGATTTACTTGGAGAACTATTTATCATTCACCAAAATCTGCAACATTTTCATCATGAAAATTGACATTCACCATCAGATCGCCAGCTTCAAAAATCTGAAATGATGCCTGAAAGATCAAAATTACCCTTAGACAAAAAGACAGTAAAACCCGATCTGCACTTGGGTAGGTCAAGGCTGCAGGTCAGGAAAAATTTCCTGACCTGCCAATAGATAGATGTGCAGGTGGGGAAAAATTTCCTAATCTGCACATAGACAAACCTGCAAGGCAGGAAACATTTCCTAACTTTCACATAGGAAGACCTATAGGTCAGGAAAAATTTCTCGACCTGCACTTAGGCACTCTAGGTCGAGAAAAATTTCTCGACCTGCATTACTTTACAGACCAAAACTACTCTTTGAGTTTTAAAACTCGACGTGCAGGAAAACACAAGAAACACTGCATTTCAGGTTTCAAAACTCGAAGTGCAGTCAAAATATGAAATAAAAGATTAAGGCAAAAACAAGAAAACAAAAAATGACAAAAATGAAGATGCAAATGAACATGACTTACGCGATAAGTCAATCAAAATTCAAGGAAGTGGGCTACGAAATGGATAAATTTTATAGAGGTTGTCCCACAATTCAAGCTAGTTGAAATCAGTGACAACATGTTTCATCCCTATTATGTCCATCATTCATGGGATTATTGCATCCTCATGCATAATGCTCATTTCATTTATATGGGATTTTTGCATCCTCATGCTTCATTCTCATTTTATGCATCATTACATTTCTTAAACAGGTTGAAGCACACTCAAAAATAGAGCAAAGACTCTTACACAAGATGCTATGCACTTGAAACCAGACATCACTTGCACACACGCACAAGGATGGGTGGAACTAGCTAAAAATAGCTAGACTATTCCTACTCTCCTCCCCAATATGGATCACCAAGATAAAAATATCTAGGGGTGAGTATTCCATGCCTTTTCTCATCATTCTTCTCATGGATCACCTGGATAAACACATATAGTGTGTATTCATACTCTCTCTTCTTCCTCTCATGAACTCAAAGTTTTTCTATTGATAGTTCATGGATGATTCTTGCCTTGCTCTTTTATGTGATCACTTGTATTCATGAGATGGTATTTTTCAAGAATGATATTAGTTGTTGAGACATTTTTGATATCAAGGTCTTTTTGGCTAGTTGACTTGAGGTCTTGTTTTGGTCTTTAGCTTTTGTTGTGTGTCTTTTTGTGTCTTTTGCATTTGTTTATCTTTTTTTTCTTTGTTTGCCTTTTTGTATGTCTTGTTTTTTGTGTGCCCTTGCATATGTTTGAGTGAGTTAAGATCCTAATATTGGGGGCTTTTTTCCTCAAAACTAGTGATGTCTTATACTCCTTGTGATTTTGCTCCACATTCCTCATCTTCATCATCTCTCTTTCTTCTACATTACCGTGAGTACTTGTGTAAGCTCATAATCCTGCTAAAGTAGGGGCTAAATGTAGCATCCTAAAATTGCACTCTTTCTAATTTTGACCATATTTGGGGCCCTCACCTTAGTGTTCTCATCTTCATGCTTGATCAGAACCTATTTATGCCTCCCCCATGCAATAAAACTCATACTTTCATACTTTACCTTGATGGGACCCTTTGTCTTGGCCCTAAATTGGGGTAGGACAAGTGCGTGGTACCCTAGTCCTCACAAGGACCCTAGTGCCATGACATGGTCCTCCTCAATTGAGCCCTAATTTGAACCCTTAGCCCTATCTCAAATTTGAGTGGGAAAATTTTTCCCATGTCGGCCTATGTTGGAAAATTAATATTATTGATGAAGAGAAAGTATATAAGGAGGTCTTCCCCTCTCATTTGGGCATAAGGAAATAAGGTGGAGATGATCATAAGGAAATGAGACTACATTCAAGCATTTAAGCATTATTCAAGGCTACATATTCTTCATCTATCCATTGGAGCAACATTACATCATTCATTTGCTAGCATGTGTGTGTGATTAGGGTTTTGTCATGTTCATGTCATTTCCTATAACATATGTGATTACCATCAAGAAGCAAAGCATCATCATCATTCATTGCAAATATGAAGGTATACCTTTCCATTATTTACTAAAAGCATTTGAAATATTTCATTAAAGGTTGATTCTAAACTGGGGTTTGACTAAGGCAATCCTCTATTTCCAACCCTTTTCCCCTTCTTTTGTATGTGTAGGAAATAAGGGCGCAACTGTTCTTTTGGAATTAAGCTTTATTTTCAAAGACAAAAAAACTCTTTTTGACGCGCGAAAAGTTTGGAGGACCAATAGGGGGGCTGACCTGGTCCACACACACGGTTCCAACAACTTTTGGCAGATTTCACTAGCATCTCTGGATCATCTCAAACTTCTCAGATCTAGGTGTACAATGAAATATCGAATCTGCAGCTCATTGTTTCCACATATTTTGTCTCCAATTTCAACATTCTACCTATTTCAACAATTCAACTTACAAAAGAGGAAATCCCTATCAACCCAAATTCACTTAGTATTTAGTCTTTATTTGATTTATGACTAGATCTAGTGGATTCATCTCCTCTTTTGAATGTAAAGTCCTCCAAGTGAAAATTGCAATTTCCCCATTCCATTTGACTCCAATTTTCCACTTATTAAACTCATACCAAATATAAATAACACCTAATAGTAAATTAATAATTAAAAATCTACTAATGCAATAAAATAATAACCCATATGCAGCACATGAATATACATAGCAACATACTAGAGGACATCAGAATATTGCTCATGTGGCATTTTAATTAGGTTGACACTAAATAGAGGACATTGCTCTATTATTGAGCAAGGCTAAGGGTATGAACATTGGGCCTTATGCTATCTCCCACAACTTCCATCAGGATTATGCAGGCACGCTCTGACCTGAGAACCAGGTGGAGTTGATGCCTTGTACCTACAACCGTGCATCATTGAGAAAAACACATATACAAATAACATCCATATATCTAGTAATTATACACTTATTAAACTCATACCAAATATAAATAACACCTAATAGTAAATTAATAATTAAAAATCTACTAATGCAATAAAATAATAACCCATATGCAGCACATGAATATACATAAACAACATACTAGAGGACATCAGAATATTGCTCATGTGGCATTTTAATTAGGTTGACACTAAATAGAGGACATTGCTCTATTATTGAGCAAGCCTAAGGGTATGAACATTGGGCCTTATGCTATCTCCCACAACTTCCATTAGGATTATGCAGGCACGCTCTGACCTGAGAACCAGGTGGAGTTGATGCCTTGTACCTACAACCGTGCATCATTGAGAAAAACACATATACAAATAACATCCATATATCTAGTAATTATACACACTAGTGAAGGGAAATTGTGACATTCTGTGTCTCTTCGAAGTGAGTGACGGAAGATCATCCCCTTGCACCCCATACAAAATCAAACACATAACATGAAATCTACCACATGATACATTTCATAAGTTAACCAAATATGTCAGTCCATGGGTTAGTACACATAAATAAAATCTAACCTCTAATCATACATAAAGATAAAGTGCATAACCAACATATTTCAAATCAAAACATCATAACATAGTATCATAAATAGAGTCATCATAACATAGAGTATCATCCAAACCACATGTGAAACTGAAAGAGTAAATAAAAGTCCAAATAGATAAAGAAATAGTGTTTGAATAAGCGAGGGGTATTACAAAATAAAGGAGGCACACAATTTGAAAGTATTGTACATTTCATAATGGATCAACACTACCATCATACTATTTAAAACAAGGTTTCATAAATTTATTTGTTGAAGATAATGAAAACATTTTATGCCAAAGGATTTTGGAATATGTTGATAGTTTTATTTTCTGACTAAACTCTTTGTACATAAGTTTCAATATATCATTATAGAATTAAACCATAGCAATGAGGTAGTTTACATTGTTAGGAAAAATGTGTCTCAACCTTGTAATTGTTAGGAACCAGAAGGACAACTGAGAGGGGGGGGGGGGTGAATCAATTGTCAATAAATTACAACCCAAAACTAATTAATCCAACTTAAAACTTAGTGTCGGTAAAAAAAACTTAATGCTAGTAAAATAGATTAACAGTTATAGGGTATAACTTAATGCATGAAGCAGAAAGGAAAACAACATCCACAACACACGACACAAAGATTTTGACATGGAAACCCTGTAAGTGGAAAAACCACGGTGGGAAACCTTACCCACAATCAGATGATACTACTATAGATAGTAAGTGAATACAATAATGGGGTCTGCATATGTAGAAAAGCCAACCACCTAGAGCTCACTGCTCAAGCACAAAATAAGAGTCACACTAACTACAATTGGATGGTTAAATCCAATAACAATGTATTGCTTCAGTATAGCATCTACAATGCTAGATTCAGTACCAGTTTAAGCTCTGACCATGAGTGCCAAACACCTTCATAACCTTTCCTTCAACCTTCAGATAATATCTGCATGATTTGCACAAGGATTTGCTTATTTTTCGCTCTTCACAATGATCTTCAATATTCACAGACACTCATAATGATCTTCAATAAGATCTTAAAATTATTTATAAAAAACCTAAGACCTAATGATTAGGTCGACTCCTTAAAGATATTACTTTTACAAAATAAGTCTTGATGCGATAAAATATGTCGGCTCAATGCATTTACACATTATTCAATCAATAAACCATTTCCTAAACATTTCGTGCTGATCTGGAACATGATATCTTGTACCGGTCCATAACTTAGACCTATCTACTGGTTAAGACAAATATGTGAACCCAATTAGTCCAATAAGAAAAACTCCAAATGTAAACATCCAATCCATGTCATCGACATAACCAAATGATATCCAGATGATAACAAGTCATTATCACTGCCAGTGAATCATATATCCTATCGGTGAACCACAAAGTGTCAGTTCAACAATAAACCAATATAACCAGAGTGCCAAATCAACAATGTAGACCTCTAGAAAGATAAGTGTTGACATCAATGAAAAAACCAATGCAACACATGATGAAGTCATCCATAATACCAACAATCTCCCCCTTTGGCATTGATGGCAACACTAGATGGAAAAACATCTAAGTGCCAATAATAGAATGTCAAAAACCAACAATCTCCCAAATTAGATCAATACAAAGTTCTTTACCAAAAACAGAAACCAAAACCAAAATACATCTCTCCAAGTACAATTTTTTTCCATAGATATCTCTCCCCCTTTGACATCAAATGCCAAAGTAGTCAAAAATTAAAATCAGAACATAACATTCAGCTAACTACTCCCCTTGAGAAGTAGCTCTCCTTCATCAAAGCCGAAATTTTTTTTTTCTGTTAGTCCCTATCGGTTTGATGCCAATCTTCATCATTCAAGTCTCTATTGGTGGGGAAATTACACCAAGCTTCTCTCTAAGATATTTAAATGTTTCCTTAGGCAAAGACTTTGTAAAGATATCTGCAATTTGCTCTTTAGTATTCACATAAACCAATCTCAATTCATTTGCTTCAACATTCTCTTTCAAAAAATTGTACTTAATATAAACATGGTTTGTTTTAGAGTGAAATACCAGATACTTTGATATATCAATTGCTGCTGAGTTATCATAGAAAATAATTACTGGTTCTTTGGATTTTACCTTGATATCCTTCAACATTTTCTTGATCCATAATACCTGAGTGCAATTAGTTGCTGTTGTAACATATTTTGCTTTTGTTGTAGATAATGATGTACAAGTCTGCTTCTTGCTGATCCATGAAATTAACCTTCTACCAAGAAAGAATGCTCCATTGGTGGTACTCTTTCTATCATCCACATCTCCTGCCCAATTCGCATCTGTATATGCACATAACTCAAAATTTTCATTCTTAGGATACCATAAACCAAGATTTGTTGTACCTTGTAGATACCAGAAAATCCTTTTTACTGCACTTTCATGATTTTCCTTAGGATTGCTTTGAAATCTTGATACAATACACACTGCATTCATTATATTAGGTCTAGTTTGTGTCAAATATAGTAATCCTCCAATCATAGATTTGTACCTTGTCAGATTTATAGGAGTTGAATATCCTTTAATGTCAATTTATCAGTTGTAGTCATATGAGTGCTTACCGGTTTGGAGTTTTCCATACCAAATTTCTTCAAAAGTTCCTTCAATTTTTTTTTTGACATATGAATATACCTTTATCTGTTTGAGAAATCTATAAAGCTAAATTTTTTTTTATCTCTCCAATCATAGACATTTCAAACTCTTCCTGCATCTTGTTAGCAAAGTCTTTACATAACTCTTCTTCACCTCCAAAAATGATATCATCCACAAATACTTCAATAACCAAAATGTCATCATTGGTGATTTTGTAATACAAATTACTGTCAGCATTACCTTTAGTATAACCAAGCTTTAAAATATATTTATCTAGTCTAGCATACCAAGCTCTGGGAGCTTGCTTCAATCCATATAAATCTTTCCTTAACCTGCAAACCATATCCTTAACATCTATTAATGAAAATCCATTAGGTTGTTCAATGTAAACTTCTTCCTCAAGATCTCCATTCAAAAATACACATTTTACATCCATCTGATAAACTTTATAGTTCTTATGAGTTGCAAATGCAAGAAATAGTCTAACTGCTTCAATTCTAGCTACCAGTGCAAAAGTTTCATTATAATCAATTCCTTCTTTTTGAGAATAACCTTTACAAACTAATCTTTCTTTGTTTCTAATTACTTCACCATCCTCATTAAGTTTATTTCTAAATACCCATTTAGTTCCAATTACATTTTTTGTCTTTAGGTCCGGGAACTAATTTCCAAGTATTATTCTTTTCAATATGTTCTAATTCATCTTCCATTGCTTTTATCCAATGTTTATCTTGACATGCTTCAACAACTGATGCTGGTTCAACTTGAGAAATTAAACATACATCTTCATTTGCCAATCTTTCTCTTGTCATAACACCTTGATTTTTGTTTCCAATTATCTGTTTTTCTAAATGATTCAATCTTACATACCTGGGTTTATTCTGATTTTCACTTATAGGTTGTTGTTCTTCAGTCACAGTTGATTTTTTTGATAATGCCAGTGTGATTGGTTCTTCATTCTATTCCAGTGCAATCTATGCCGGTTCATTTGTAATCATTTCTACTATCGGTTCAGAACCTACAAATCATGATTCTCCTCTAAAGTGTTAATCTATCTTCACATTAGTAGTCTCAATGATTTTCTGCAATCTTTTATTATAACATTTATATGCCTTGCTTCTAGTTGAGTAACCAAGAAATATTCCTTCATCACTTCTAAGAGAAAATTTACCAATAGACTCATCTGATGAATACTAAGAGGGGGGCGTGAATTAGTATTCCAAAAAATACTGTACTTAAACACTTAAATAGTCTAGCAGTAAACCGATAAAACAGTTTAACAAACAAACCGGTTAACACACATGCAAACCAAATAGCAAATAAGGCATTCACCCATAGAAGCAAAATCACCATAACACAAGAGATTTTGATATGGAAACCCAAATGGGAAAAACCACAGTGAGATGAAACTCACAAGTAACTATCTATAGAATAGTAACCAGACTGATTAAGGTCAGACTGGTTAAGGTCATACAATGTTCTTTACCAAAACAGATCTTGTTAGGAATCTCAATCTTTGTTAGGAGATAAGTCCGATTAAAAACTACCTTGTGAGAGGATTTCAAATCCATAGATGTGAACCACCTTGTTAGAGGATTTACAAAGGCTTTTCTAGGCCTACCCGGTTAAGGGTTTCTGAATTGTCAAAGATGTGAGTAATCAACTGTTGGCAATATAGCATTATAATAGACAATGAAAGATTGTTGGCATTTCAATAAGGATATTGAGAAGGTTGTTGATGATTATGGATATAACTGATTAAAGATGTTTACTATCTTGATATTATTATTTTGTCATTGATGTCAAGAAATTGATTTTCTAATTCAGTATGATGTTGCCATTTCTTTAGAAGTATGATTTGAAAAGTATAAAGATGTCGGTAAAAGACACAAGAAATAATATGATGAATAAGGGGATGAATAAGGTATTCAATGGGCAACTATTACCGAGTCAAACAATGATGAGATCATGATGTTTAGATTTTTTTAACATCATACATATGTTGTAAATTGTAAGGTTAATACTATACTATGTTATCAAGCAAAGAACCTAGTTGGTAAACCCTAAGGTTATCGGTATCGGTTAATGAAGGTGGAATGTCTACCGAGTGAAGTTTAATATTTACCGAGTTGTAACCAAGTTGTAACCGAGCAATAACAAAATGCATTAAATGTTTACATGCGTTATTTAATGAAGGATGATGATGAGCTATAACTGATTAAATGATTGGTATGCCGTGCATGAAGTTTGTTAAGAATCTAAGGCAAATGAAAGTCAGCATGAAGACCTACAGTGCAGATTGAACCACAATACCCTAACACAAGTTCCAAGAAATGTATGCAAGTTTCAAGGCGGGGTAAAACATTTTTAGATCAAAACATGCATTAAACCTGGACAAGATTGAAGATTTAATGGCTATGATTGGTCATGGGAAATGTGATCAAGGAGATTAAGCGGTTACCTAATTGTTTATAAATAGTAAATTGCTGATAAACAATGTATGCGGGCAAGTGTATGCATAGGGATGCTACATAGTGATTACCAAGTACAGAAGCTTGAAGACCTATTTGAATAACAAAGTATAGAGGCCCAACAGATGGACAAGATTAGTTCTATGTCTAGATTGTATTGAACAAATAAGAATCTGCTTTAGCATTTTAGATTTGAAGTTGCAGATAGATTTTTATTATTGTTATTTTGTGAAAGTGACAGAAAATCTCTTAACCGAGTGGACTTAACAGTCTTATTTGTAAAACCCTCTAGCAAGGTGACATTTTGATTGAGTGTTTGAAATCCTTTAACAAGGTCACTTCTAACAAGGTGAAGATCCTAACAGATCTGAGGGAAATCCCTTAACTGGGTCACATCTAGCAATGTGTTTGTAATCTTTAACATGATTTGCTTTTAACCGAGCATACTCTAGAAGAGTATATTTCTTAGTGGGTCCGAAATCCCATAGTGGTTTTTCCCTATTTGGGTTTCCACGTTAAATCTAGTGTTATGAGGTTTATGATGTTTATATGCTTTTGAGTTTTCATGTTTAACAGTTTTGGCTATATTACTGAAGTATATGTTATCGAGGTTGAATCTGATGTTTTTATGGAAGATTAAGTTTGTATGATTCACCCCCCCCTCTCATCTTGTTGGTTATTGGATTTGTACTTATATTAAGTATCAGAACTATCAATTGGTATCAGAGCTTTGGACTCTGGAAGAAAAGTTTAAAGGCACTTGAGTTAAAGATCCAAAGATGTATAAGAGGGATGCACCAAAGCTAAACAAGTCAAGTTTCTCTACATGGTAGAAAAGGATGAAGTTGCATCTCTTAGGAGTTGGAGAATATGTTGTATACTATTTGGAGAATGATTTTGTTACATTGAGAACCTATCCATTGACTATGGAAGAGATAAAGGCAAAGCAAGAACATATTCAAGCAATGATTGAAATAACATTTGCATTGACCGATTCAGAGTTTAATTATCTAGAAGGCTGCAATGATGCAAAGGCAATGTGGGATAATCTCATATCACTATATGGAGGATATGGACATGTTCAAAGAGCTAAAGTAGATAGTCTAAGGGGACAACTTGAATCTATGAGGATGAATGAAGGTGAGAACATAACTTAGTACAGTACAAGACTAAAGGAGATTGTCAATCAAATCAAAGGAGCGGTGGAACTATTGAAGAAAAGGATATAACAAGTAAGTTGTTAAGAACCCTTCTACCAGCTTATGCAATCCGAGTCTCTGCAATCAATGAATTGAGGTTTGTACCTAATATGCCAGTTTCTTTAGATGCTACTATTGGTAAGCTACATGCATTTGAGTTAAGTAACTTTGATAACAGTGGATCTTTGGTAAAAAAGTTGAATCTGCATTTAGTTCTTTTCATCTTGATGAATCTAATGATTACAATGAAAGAAAGTATAAGTACTCTAAAGGAGATCACAGTGGAGCAAGTGAAAGATTTCGTAAGAACATGGAAGAAGTACACAAACTGTATGAAGAAATCAGAAAGCAAGAAGAGTTTGAAGCACTATTAGCCAGAAGGTTATCAAGAGGCAAAGGTAAGTATAAAGGAAAACTACCTTTGAAATGTTTCAATTGTGATAAGATAGGACATATGGCTTCTAACTATCCTGACAAAGATTCTACTGAAAAGAGAGATTACCGAGATGATAGACATAAAGATAATCATTACAGAGGACACCGAGACTTCAGAAGAAGAGATAGAAAGACATGCTTAATAGCTGATGAGGAATCCAATGATGATAAATCAGATGAAACTGATACAGAGGAAGTAGTTTATGTGGCTATCAAAGATGGATCAGATGAAGAAAGGTATGAAGAAAAAGCCCTAATATCACACATAAACACTAATGATTCTTGGATCATAGATAGTGGATGCTCACATCATATGACAGGAAATAAACACAAGTTTGTTACATTAGAAGATTACGATGGAGGCTATGTTAGATTTGGTAATGATGCACCATGTCCGGTGAAAGGTAAAGGATCTATAACACTTCTTGACAATGCAAGATGCAATGATGTTTATTGGGTTGAAGGTTTGAAATACAATTTGTTGAGTGTAGCACAGCTAAACAATACAGGTTACCGAATAGAATTTTAGAAGGGAATTGTCAAAGTTCATGACAAGAATGGAAAGTTAGCTACTACCAGGACAAAAACAAAAGGTAATACATTTCACCTTGACTCAACTCAGAATAAGTGTTTGTATGCAAAGATAGATGATACCTGGTTATGGCATAAAAGGTTTTGTCATGTAAATTTTGATAATCTGATCAAAATAAGTAAGAAGCACCGAGTAAGAGGTCTACCGAGTCTTGAAAAACCTGAGAATGCTATGTGTCGAGGATGCCAGATGGGTAAGATGACAAGATCAAGCTTTACAAGTAAGTCTTACACTTCTAAGGGAATTTTAGATCTTGTGCACAATGATCTTTGTGGTCCTATGAAAGTTCAAAGTTATTATGGTGATAAATATTTCATATTATTTGTGGATGACTATTCAAGGATGATGTCGGTAATGTTTTTAAAAGAAAAATTAGAATCTTTTCAAATGTTTAAATGGTACAAGGAAAGAGTTGAAAATGAAACAGGAAGACAACTGAAATGTCTTAGATCAGATAGAGGAGGAGAGTTCACATCTAATGAATTCAACTTATTCTACAATGATCTTGGTATTAAAAGACAAGTCTCTGCAGCGAGAACTCCACAACAGAATGGAATACCTGAGAGAAGAAATAGATCTATTGTGGATTGTGCTAGAACACTGATGATTGAAAAGAAGGTGCCACAAAAATTTTGGAGAGAAGCAATAAGCATAGTAGTTTACACCTTGAACCGAGTACAATTGAAGAAAGGTACTTTGAAGACACCATATGCAATTTGGTATGATAAGAAACCTAATGTAAGTTATTTTAAAATCTTTGGAAGTAGATGCTATGTTCACAAAGATGATAGAAATGGCAAGTTTGATCAAAAAAGTGAAGAAGGAACATTTCTAGGATATTCTTCTAGAAGCAAAGCATTTAAATGTCTGATCAAATCATCTAACAAATAGTAGAAAGTGCAAATGTGAAAATTGATGAATTTGCAGAAAGAACTGATGATAGGAATTCCAAAGAACCAGAAGACTATGATGAATTTGTCTATGTGCAACCGAGAAGTCCTACCGAGATAACTGCTGAAGGAAATGAGGAAGATATCCAGTTACTGAGTGATGAAGAGTATCATACAGAGCCTACCGAGCCTGTATTAGCCAAAATGTCAGAAGACACCATGCACCAAGTCAGATTATAGGAGATAAGGATGATCTAGTGATGACAAGGAACAAACTAAGATAGAACACATGTTTGATATCTAAATTTGAACCGAGAATAGTGAAAGAGGCATTTAACAGTGAAGATTGGATAAATGCTATGACAGAAGAGATTGATCAAATCAACAAGAATGACACATGGACACTAATCCCAAGACTGAAGGACAAAAATGTAATCGGTATAAAGTGGATTTTTAGAAATAAGCTAAATGAAAAAGGAGAGGTCATTCAAAACAAAGAAAGACTAGTTTGCAAAGGTTATTCTCAAGAAGAAGGAATGTATTATGGTGAAAATTTTACACTTGTTGCTAGACTTGAAGGAGTAAGAACATTATTGGCATATTCTGCTTTCAAGAACTTCAGGGTATATCAAATGGATGTCAAATCTGCATTTTTGAATGGAATATTAGAAGAAGAAGTTTTTATTGAACAACCTGAAGGATTTGTTGAAGACAAGAATAAAGATCAGGTATGTAAATTGAACAAAGCATTATATGGTTTGAAACAAGCACCTAGAGCATGGTATGAAAGATTGCACTCTTATTTGATTAAGATTGGTTTTATAAGGACAAGTGAGAATAGCAATATGTACATGAAGAATGATGAAAATGGAATACTGATCTCAACCATATTTGTTGATGATATTATATTTTGTAGAAATGACTCTCTATGTAAGAACTTTGGAAATGAAATGAGCAAAGAATTTGAGATGTCATTAATCAGTGAGATAAAGTATTTTATAGGTTTATAGATACTGCAAATGAAAAATGAGATTTTCATTACTCAATCCAAGTACAAAAAGGAAATCTTAAAGAAATTTGGAATGGAGGATTCAAAACCAGTAAGTACTCCTATGACTACCAACTATAAATTATCAAAGAATGATGAATTTGCATCTGTTGATGAGACACTTTATCGATCCATGATTGGAAAGATATAATATGTTGTTCACAGTAGACCAGACATAGCACATGCAGTAGGTATAGTTGCAAGATTCTTTGCAGATCCTAAGAAAACACACATGACAGCAATCAAAAGAATTCTTAGATACCTGAAAGGCACTGAAGATTATGGCTTAGTATATCAGAAAGGAAAAGATTTTGATTTAAAAGTTTATACTGATGCTGATTGGGCAGGCAACATTGATGACAAAAAAAACACAAGTGGAGGAGCTTTCTTTTTAGGAGAAAGACTAGTGAGTTGGCTTAGCAAGAAACAAGGATGTGTTTCACAGTCAATAGTAGAAGCTAAATACGTTGTTGTAGCATTGAATTGTACCAACATTGCATGGATCAAACAACTATTGGAAGGTATAAATGAGAAAGTTACCGAGCCGGTAACTATATTCTGTGACAATACTAGTGCCATTAACATTTCAAAGAATCCTATTATGCACTCTAAGACAAAGCACATCTCTATTAAATATCATTATCTTAGAGAAGAATCTCAAGAGAAGAAAGTGGTGTTGGAGTATGTTAGCGCAAAGGAACAAATAACAGATATCTTCACCAAGCCACTACCAAGGGACACCTTTGAATATCTCAGAAGTAAGTTAGGGGTCCTACCCCTATCTTCTACTCACTGACCAAGTTCAGTGAAAGCATCAATCCAATGACTCTATCGAATATCTTTTAGGAGTTGATGCTGATTTACACCCTTTAGGATGTTTTCTAAAGGTGAATAGGAAATAATATAGGGAACAGGAATTGAAGACAAAATGCTCTGACTGAGACTGAATCGATACACAACAGTAGGAAATCACTTCATACAGAAATAAATTATGTTTTAGTTCTTTACTTTTTGGCATTGTTGTCAAAGGGGGAGAAGACTAATATCGGGGGAGAAGAATAAAAGAAAACTAAGAAGACTACAGATTGGAAAGAAAACTGAAGAAATCTGGAGAAGTCTAAAGTATGGGGGAGAAAGTCTATTGACAATAAGAGAGCATTTCAGCATTTCAAAATCACAGCAATCTGAATCTTTTAAGGTCAAATCAATTGGTTTTGCCATCAATGCCAAAGGGGGAGATTGTTGGCAATATAACATTATAATAGACAATGAAAGATTGTTCGCATTTCAATAAGGATATTGAGAAGGTTGTTGATGATTATGGATATAAGTGATTAAAGATGTTTACTGTCTTGATATTATTATTTTGTCATTGATGTCAAGAAAATGATTTTCTAATTCAGTATGATGTTGCCAATCTTTAGATGTATGATTTGAAGAGTATAAAGATATTGGTAAAAGACATAGGAAAGAATATGATGAATAAGGGGATGAATAAGGTATTCAATGGGCAACTATTACCGAGTCAGATAATGATGAGATCATAATGTTTAGATTGTTTTAACATCATACATATGTTGTAAATTGTAAGGTTAATACTATACTATGTTATCAAGCAAAGAACCTAGTCGGTAAACCCTAAGGTTATCGGTATCGGTTAATGAAGGCGGAATGTCTACCAAGTGAAGTTTAGTATTTACTAAGTTGTAACCGAGCTATAATAGAATGCATTAAATGTTTACATGTGTTATTTAATGAAGAAAGCTGATGAGCTACTGATTAAATGATTGGTATGTCGTGCATGAAGTTTGTTAAGAATCTAAGGCAAAAGAAAGTTGACATGAAGATCTACAGTGCAGATTGAACTACAATACCCTAGCACAAGTTCCAAGAAATGTATGCAAGTTCCAAGGCGGGGTAAAACATTTTTAGATCAAAAGATGCATTGAACCTGGACAAGATTGAAGATCTAATGGCTATGATTGATCATGGGAAATGTGATCAAGGAGATTAAGCGGTTACCTAATTGTTCATAAATAGGAAACTGTTGATAAACAATGTATGTGGGCAAGTGTATGCACAGGGATGCTACATAATGATTACCAAGCACACAAGCTTGAAGACCTATTTGAATAACAGAGTATAGAAGCCCAACAGATGGAGAAGATTAGTTCTATGTCTAGATTGTATTGAATAAATAAGAATCTGCCTTAGCATTTTAGATGTGAAGTTGCAGATAGATTTTTATTATTGTTATTTTGTGAAAGTGATAGAAAATCTCTTAACCGAGTGGACTTAACAGTCTTATTTGTAAAACCCTCTAGCAAGGTGATATTTTGATTGAGTGTTTGAAATCCTTTAACAAGGTCACTTCTAACAAGGTGAAGATCCTAACAGATCTGAGGGAAATCCCTTAACCGGGTCACATCTAGTAATGTGTTTGTAATCTTTAACAGGATTTACTTTTAACCGAGCATACTCTAGAAGAGTATATTTCTTAGTGGGTCCGAAATCCCACAGTGGTTTTTCCCTATTTGGGTTTCCACGTTAGATCTGGTGTTATGAGGTTTATGATGTTTATATGCTTTTGAGTTTGCATCTTTAACAGTTTTGGTTATATTACTAAAGTATATGTTACCGAGGTTGAATCTGATGTTTTTATGGAAGATTAAATTTGTATGATTCACCCCTCCCATCTCATCTTGTTGGTTATTGGATCTATACTTATATTAAGTATCAGAACTATCATCAACAAGTGAATGATCTAGCGAATGGCACAGTCTACTAATTAGATCCATTGTAGCTCATAGCTAATGCTCTTCAACATTAATTCAGTCTTCAGTAAATCCACACTCTGTTGCAGTACACAGACTTGATCTTCTCAGTTAAGATCATACATACAAGAGCTTCAATGAATACCCATAACCTAATAGCTACACTCATACATAGACATGCAAAACCCTAGACATGATGTCCTTAAAAGGAATCTGATTTCATGTCGGTCCAATAGGATTATATTGCGAGTTCCTAGGTTCATTGTATCTGGACACATTTGGTAACATGACACAAAATCACCATCAAAGTGTCGGTGGATGGTAACTCATCACAAAAATATACCGGTTGGTAACTCATCACAGAGTATTATTGGTTTATACTTTTCCGGTTACCAGTTGGTAACTCAGAGTAATACTGGTTCAAACAGATTTCCGGTTAACAAAAATTGAAGACTAGGAAAAAGATAACTGCCGCTTCTGGCTCCTTTGCTCCACTCCACTTGAGATCCTTAAACCACTTGATCTCTCTATGCCACTTGGGTCTTTATACCACTTGAGATCAGTAAACACTTTCTTCATAACATCAATAGTCTAAAGACTACAACATGATACCGGTTTGGAAAAATTACAGGTTGAGCATAATTCATACATTCACAAAGTGAACTCATAGCAAGTGTGTGTCCATCAATGACAATCACAACATAATCATCAAAATACCAACAATCTCCCCCTTTGGCATTGATGGAAACACTTAGGAAATTTTTTTTTGACATCTAAGTGTTTTACAACAAAATTATTCCATAATCAAAATTACTCCCCCTAAGCATATACACTATCCCTTTTGCAGAAAATACAATGTATACTACTTCCTTACAAAGATAAACATGAAAGTATACATAGCATGCATTAAAATTCAGAATACTACTCCCCATCAAAATTTTAAAAATAGAATACTACTCCCCCTTTGCTAATAATGACAAAGTACAGCTAAAAACCCCATGTTCCATTAGCATTAATAACTGATTTAAAGAGTTTATGACAATAAAGAGTGAAACTTATCAAAAACTGATTTAAAGTCCCGCATAAATGTCTTCATGGATAAAGACCATGATTCAAACAATGAGGTAGCAACCTCATTCTTCATTTGCATCTGATAGACCTGCTCTTCCATGGCATCCAAGGTACTCATCTCTTGAGTGACCATTAGGGCATCCAGATTTAGATAACATTTCTGAAGAATTTGCAGTCTTGGTAGTAGGACCAGTTGAAGTTCTTGCAAATTATGTGTCCAGTTGCTTATCTCTGCCTCTATTCTTGTAGATTGGAGTTGAAACTGGTGAACGGTTTGTCCATATGTGGAGAAGGAAACATATGGCATCTTGAAGGTGCTTATAAATGATTGCATATCAAATTGCAGTTTGGTTTTCTAAGCAAGCACATCATCACAGAATAGATGAGGTTAGACATATCTTACTTACCAATAATTTTCCCTCATCCATTACATCTCTAATGTCCTTCTATTCCTTCTGTAGATCAGATCGGAGCTCTGTTAACTTTTTCACTAAGGAAGTGTTCAGAGCCTTTTGATGCTCCTTCTTGACATTTTCTTCTGCAACCTCTTCCAAGCTTTGCACCTGGTCTTCTATAATTGTGCATAGGAGCTTTAATTGTGCAAGAGAGGAATCAGTACTGGGGAGGTTGGTACTAGGTATCAAACCAGTAAGAGTGTCCACTGCAGCATGGATTACATCTTTCTCTTTCTTTCTCCTTATTGCTTCCAGGCATTCTTGGGCAACTTTAATGCTTTGCAACAACTTTGATTCATTTGCAGACCAGAGGTCAATGGGAATGGTAATGTTAGTTGGTTTGGCTTGACTACTGGTAACCTTTGGGGTCTCCATCTAAGTGCTCTGTGTTGCTCCCTCTTTCTCTTTAGCTCTTTTCTTGTCCTCTCTTGCCTTCTTTTTCTCCTCTTCTTTCCGCTTCTCTTCTTCTTCATCCTTCTTCTTTTTATCCTCTTCCTACTTCTTTTTCTCTTGCTCCTTTCTCTTCTCCTCTTCCTTTCTCTTCACCTCTTCCTTTCTCTTCTCCTCTTCCTTTTTCTTCTCCTCTTCCTTTTTCTTCTCAATTTCCTATTCTGCTTCCTTCTTCTTTTCTCTTCCTCTTGTTTCTTCTTCTCCTCTTCCTTTCTTTTCTTTTCCTCTTCTAGTTTCCTCTTCTCCTCTTCCTTTTTCTTTTCTTCCTCTTTTCTATCCTCTTCCGCTTTTTTCTTCTCTTCTTCCTTTTGCTTCTTTTCCATTTCTGCTTGTTTTCTATTTTCTTCCTCCTATTTCTTCTTCTCTTTCTCTGCCTGTTTTCTCTTGTCTTCCTCCTGTTTCTCTTGACCTTTTGTTTCTGTTGGTGCATATGGAGTAACATTTTCACCATTCAAGGCATTAACATCAATTGGGTCCAATTGATTAGTGACCAATTCTCCTTCACTGTCATATACTTCATCTAGTTGAGTGATTTCCATTTCTTGCTTAGCTTTCTTGTTGGCTTTAGCCACTTGATTCAATCTTAAAGTTGATTGAGCAAGGGAGTGGGTATCTTTGACCACTTCCAAAACTTTTCCTTCCAACAATAGGAGTCTTCCTCTTCTCATGAAGAAGAGGCCCTTATATCTCTCCACCACTTCATACAGTTCTGTTTTGGGCACACTAGGAAAGTATTATGCAAATGCTTCCTCTCTTATTTCTTGTTCCTTTTCTATGGCAATGTGCCACTTGTTATCTAAAGAATTATACAAAGAATTAGGTGTCTCAGATTTAATTTCTGATGGCCACCGGTCATTAATATATAAATAATTGATAACATCCTGTTCAACTTCCTTCTTTTCATCATCATTAAAATCATCAAAGCACTCTTTCAAATCACCAAGTACTTTTCTTCTAATATTCTTAATTGTTCTTTGACAATGTGTCAAAGTTTTGTAAGAGGAAATATCAATATTTACCGGTGTAGATGTTGTCGGTTCACTCTTTGTCTTTTTCCTCGTTTGCCTAGTCTTCTTAGGCTGTTCTTTAGAGATAGTTTCCTAAGTCTGGTGTATTTCTTTTTGTCTTCCACTTCCTCTCAAAGACTTTGGCGGGTGCCACTTCCGGTTTCTTCTTTGCTGGTGATCGCTTGGTCACTTTGGGACTTGCTATGATAACTGGTGCCAATGATGAAGGCACTATCTTTCCCTTCTTTACTAAGGGTTCTTCAACTGATGTAACCCTTTCCAAATAGGTTCCGGTTCTCTTTGCCTTTGGATCAAGGGGTGAGGTGATTAGGGTAGAGGCATACCCATCTAGCATGTCATACATTACCTCATATCCCATCGGTTCCACTTCTTCCTGTCTAGGCTCAACCACCACTATTATGCACTCATCAACTTTGATTGTGAAGCATATGTCATCTTCATATTTCTTGACAATATCACTGGATATTCTCACCCTTTGGTTCATTTTGCATCTAAACTCATCAAAGTATTTGTTCAGCATTTCCAGATAACCGGTTCCTACTGCTTGTAGGTTTTCCTTGATTTTCTTTGTCACCGGTTGGTTAGCAGACCACTGAATATCACCTACTTCTAGAAAATAGCCTTGGAAGTAGAAGAACAACCCAACCAATAGTTGTCCAAACTTAAATCTCAAGACATTGTCTTGTTTGATTGACTTGAGGTTCAACAGAAGTTGTCTCTGCATACAAGTGCACAGATCAAATGATGCATCTTCCTTGATCATCCTGTGGGTGGCATTTACTGTTGCAGCAGAGACAGAGTTGATTTTGCTAGCATGGAACGTCTAGTATCCTATCACCATACACGTATATTTGACTAGATCATCCTTGATGGAATTGATAGTCATTCCCCGTGAATCGCTCACTGAACCAGTGAGCTTAGTCATTTTTGTCTTGCTAATCTTCCTTAGGGTTGGCACTTCACCGACGTTGTAGAAATTGGTGATGGCATGAATTGCTTCTAGTGTAATATCATGTGTCCACTCTAAGTACATTTAATCACTGTGTACTTTGTTCAAAATAATGCGGATGTGATCATCTGCAAATTCTTCAAGGAAATAGACATCATTGTGAAGTTTCTTCTTTTCCAGAATCCTGAATTCCAGTTTAATCTTTTTGTCCTTCCCATAGAACAAACTCAACAGAGAATGGATCATCAAGGATCCTAGATCTTCAATCTTACAGTCAATGTAATCAGAAATGCCTTCCTCTACTAAAACACCACCGGGTATTTGAGATAGGGCATTGTATTTTGCCTTCCATTGAATGAAGTCTATAGAATCAATAGGTGCACTAGAACTAGCATGTGATGCGGAAGCCATGATAAACAGAGAATTGTGAAAAATACCTTCGTAAGTCAAAATTTAGGGCACACAATTTAAACTTCGCTACACACTCCTTTGGTTGTTGAAATACCGCTTTGTGTTCTATACTTCACCAACAGATGTTTGCTTCTGATTCTTCTTCAGAATTTTGATAAATTCTTTGAATCGCAATCCAAATTGCTTTTCTTCGCTTTGTGCTTGAAAACTTCTTCGCTCGTGAACTGATAAGTGAAAAATGACTTTGAAAAATTCTTTTAAACAAGTTCTTCACCTACCGCAATAAATGCTCCATTATTAGGGCGTAAATCCTAATTTTCCTTTTACCATTTTCGGTCTTCTACCAACTGACAGGTATCACATACCGATTGAGGTCTTTTACTGGTGTAAACCAGGGGTTTGAGATATTTCACCATTTGCTCCTCCTAAGCTTTTCTGATGCTTAGTTTGCCAGTTCAACGACTTCCACACTAGGTGCAGAAACCGATTCTACTTGAATCACTTCTTCTGGCTTCTTCTTCTAGGTTTTCTTCATATCTGCTTGAACAATTTCAACATCAATATTTCCTTCTAGAGTGACCCGTATATCATCTGATATACTCTTTCTTGTTCTGCATAATCTTGCTGTATGACCTAGTTTGTTGCAATGATAGAAAACCATTCCAGGTGCTCTCCAAGGTCCATTATTCATGTTTCCATTCTTCCTTCTGCATGTTGCAGTAGTGTGACCATGACCATGACAAATCACACAAATTTCTCTCCATCCGGTTCCTACTTGATAGCCACCACTACCTGACTGATGACTATAGGTATTAAACTGGTTTGGGTTCTGATTCTCAAAGGATTCAGGAAAAAATCCTTGACTCCTTTGAGGATACCTTCCGTTAGTGTGCATGACAGACCTGCATTCAAATGCTCTATGCCCAAACTTGTTGCATGCATAACAATTTCCATTGAATCTATTGGGTCTAGGCTTATCATTTAGAAAATAAGGATTATTATTGTAGGCCTTACTTCTACATACATTAGCAGTGTGTCCTTCCTTGAGACAATTAAAGCAAATAGGTTTGAACTTTTGCTTACCTTTATCCTTTGATGCCGATTGTTTCTTTGATGCTCCATCTTTTGTTCTAGAGGTCTCACCTTCTTCATAATTAGAGAAACCAAGTCCATTGGTATTCTTTACCAGTTTAGCTGATTCAAACTTCTGTTCTATCTTGACAGTGCTCTTATTGAATTTGGCAAGTATTTCCTTTGACTCAGTGAGTTCTTTGGAAATAACAACATTGGATTCCTTCAAGGTCGCATTCTCATAAATAGCCATGTTTAGTTCACCTTGGATTCCTTCTTTTTCCATTTTATTTTCAAGAAGATGAGCAGTAAGTGCACTGGTTTCTTGCTTCAGCTTGGAGATCTCATGATCTTTGTCTTTTACCAGATCTTCAACTTTTCTATGGTTCTCAAGCTCTTGACATATTCTGATAGTTAGTCCTTCAAGTTCCCTTCTTAGGTTGGCATTGGACTCATTCAGTTTCTCAACTTCTTGAATTAGGGCTTCCATGTCCACTTCATCAGAAGAACTATTTTCAGTTAGCTCCATCAGTTTTTCAGCATGCTCTCTTCTTTTTTCCTGAGAGGTCTTATATTTGACCTTAAGTTCATCATAGGCTTGCTTAGTTTGAGTGAGCTGATGAGTAAGTTCCCTCACAGTGTATTCCCCCATATCTCTTTCCAAGTGGTTAGACTTATAGAAAGGTTGGCTCTGATACCAATTGATGAATACTAAGAGGGGGGGTGAATTATTATTCCAAAAAATACTGTACTTAAACACTTAAATAGTCTAGCAGAAAACCGGTAAAACAATTTAACAAACAAACTGGTTAACACACATGCAAACCAAATAGAAAATAAGGCATTCACCCATAGAAGCACAATCACCATAACACAAGAGATTTTGACATGGAAACTCGAATGGGAAAAACCACGGTGAGATGAAACTCACAAGTAACTATCTCAGAATAGTAACTAGACCGGTTAAGGTCATACAATGTTCTTTACTAAAACATATCTTGTTAGGAATCTCAATCTCTGTTAGGAGATAAGTCTGATTAAAGAATACCTTATGAGAGGATTTAAGATCCACAGATGTGAACCACCTTGTTAGAGGATTTACAAAGGCTTTTCTAGGCCTACCCGGTTGAGGGTTTTTGACTTGTCAAAGATGTGAGTAATCAACAAGTGAATGATCTAGCAAATGGCATAGTTTGCTTGATTAGATCCATTGTAGCTCATAGCTAATGCTCTTCAACATTACTTTAGTCTTCAGTAAATCCACACTCTGTTGTAGTACACAAACATGATCTTCTTAGTTAAGATCATGCATACAAGAGCTTCAACGAACACCCAAAACCTAACAGCTACACTCATACATACACATGCAAAATCCTAGACATGATGTCCTTAAAAGGAATCTGATTTCATATCGATCCAATAGGATTACTTTGCAAGTTCCTAGGTTCATTGTATCTAGACACATTTGGTAACATGACACAAAATCACTGTCAAAGTGTCAGTGGATGGTAACTCATCACAAAAATATATCAATTGGTAACTTAGAGTAATACCGATTCAAATAGATTTCTGGTTGACAAAAATTGAAGACTAGGAAAAAGATAACTGCCACTTCTGGCTCCTTTTCTCCGCTCTGCTTGAGATCCTTAAACCACTTGATCTCTCTATGCCGCTTGGGTCTTTATACCACTTGAGATCAGTAAACACTTTCTTCATAACATCAACAGTCTAAGGACTACAACATGATACCAGTTTGGAACAATTACTGGTTAAGCATAATTCATACATTCACAAAGCGATCTCATAGCAAATGTGTGTCCATCAATGAAAATCACAACATAATCATCAAAATGCCAACATCATCTCTCTTAATATTGCATTTGCTTCCAAATATTCTGATGTATTTAAGAGTAGGAGTATGACCAAACCATAGTTCATAAGGGGTCTTACCGGTTTCACCTCTGATGTGAACTCTGTTGAAAGTATAAACCATTGTATTCACTGCTTCTCTCTAGTACACATTAGGTAGATTTGCTTCCATCATCATAGTTCTTGCTGCATTCAGTATTTTTATGTTCTTCCTTTCCACAACTCCATTCTATTGGGGTGTCCGGGGTGTTGATAGTTGTCTTTTGATTCCATTCTCCTCACAAAATGCATTGAACTCCCTAGATGTAAATTCTCCTCGATCAAATCCCAAGCATTTGATTTTCCTTCTGGTTTCATTTTCTACCATTTCCTTGTATATCTTGTATCTTCCAAAAGCTTCTAATTTCTCCCTAATAAAATTAACCCAACACATTCTAGAATAATCATTAATTATTAGCATAAAGTATCTATCACCCTTAAGACTCCTTGTTCTTGCTGGACCACATAAGTCAGTATGGATTAAATCAAGAATATTATTAGATTTCTCAAAAATGCTCTTAAATGTTGTTCTAACTTGCTTTCCCATTTGACATTCCTTACATATCGGATTATGAGGTTTCACAATCTTAGGTAAATCTCTTACTGCCTTAGTTGAGCTGATCTTTACAATGTAATTGAAATTCACAAGATAGAGTCTTTTATGCCATAACCAACTTTCATCAATGTGAGCAATCAAACATGTCTTATCACTGGTATTCAAATGAAAGATATTACCTTTAGTCTAATTACCGATTGCAATCTCCAATCCAGTTTTGTTCATGATTTTGCATTTTACATTCTTGAATTGTAACTGAAATCATTTTTCCACTAACTGGCCAACACTTAAAATATTATGCTTTAAACCTTCAACATAATAAACATTGTTTGTATTGTGCTTACCATCCAAAGATATAGTGCCTCTTCCCTTGATTAAACAAGATTTTTCATCTCCAAATATTAATAGACCTTCATGAATTTCCTGTAATGATAAGAATTTTCTTTTATCACCAGTCATATGATGCGAGCAACCACTATCAATGATCCATTCATCATTTTCTTCAATTTTTGCTACCAATGCCTTCTCTACCGGTTTGACAATAGGTGCCGGTTGATCTTCTTTTATTGCAAAAGTTCTCATCCACTATCTATTGGATCTTCATCTGAATCATCTGTAACACCTCCATCTACATAGTAACATGACTTATCTCTATTTTTCTTAAATTTGTATCTCTGATATTCAGGGTTAGGTTTATATGTTCTCTTAGCTTCATCTCTTTGTCTTGCATGTCTATTAGGACACCTAGACGCCATGTGACCAACTTTATTGCAATTAAAACATTTGAAAGGTGCTTTACCTTCATACTTACTTCCTATTGGACCTTTAGGCATCTTCCTTGCAAATAGTGCTTCAATTTCTTTATTTTCTCTCCTAATATCTTCAAGTTCTTTTGCATAAAGTGCTTTCCAATTAGATTTGTCTGATGATGTTTTGAAAGCTATATCAGTTTTTACCATAGCAACATGAACAAATTCTTCAAGTTCAAATGCTGAAAGTTTTCCAACCAAAGTATATCTAGAAACTGATGTATTAGGCATTGTTCTTAACTCATTAATAGCAGTCACTTTCATTTTGTAAGCTGGTGGCAAAGCTCTTAAAACTTTAGAAACAATTTCATCTTCACTTAAAGATCCTCCACAACATTGTATTCCTAAAACAATTTCATTAACTCTTTCCATAAATGCAAAAATTCTTTCATCTTCTTCCATTTTTAAATTTTCATACCTGACTCGGTAACATTCCAATTTTGCAATCTTGATAGTAGTATCTCCTTCATTCAATGTTTTCAATTTATCCCAAATAGCTTTTGTAGTAGATCTATCTGATAATCCCATATTTTGTTGATTTGATAATGTGCTTAGAAGTGCTTCTCTTGCTTTGCAATCATTCTCCAAGTCTTTAGCCAATGTCAGTGGATGAGGGTTATTCGGAGCAGGACCAACATAGTCATTCTTTGTAACATCCCATATATCTCTTCCAATGCAGTTCAGATGTGTTTCCATTCTGATCTTCCATATACCATAGTTAGTTCCATCAAGTTTAGGACTGTCCTTCCTGAAAATATTTGCTACCATAGGATCTCCTCAAGTTGTTAGGCTTCTGCAAAAGAGGACTAGGCTTTGATACCAATTGTTAGGAACTGGAAGGACAACTGAGAGGGGGGGGGGTGAATCAGTTGTCAATAAATTACAAACCAAAACTAATTAATCCAACTTAAAACTTAGTGTTGGTAAAACAAACTTAATGCCGATAAAATAAATAACCAGTTATAGCAGTATTGGTATAACTTAATGCATGAAGCGGGAAGGAAAACAACATCCACAACACATGACACAAATATTTTGACATGGAAACCCTGTAAGGGGAAAAACTACGGTGGGAAACCTTACCCACAATTAGATGATACTATTGTAGATAGTAAGTGAAAACAATAATGGGGTTTGCACATGCAGAAAGGCCAACCGCCTAGAGCTCACCACTCAATCACAAAATAGGAGTCACACTGACTACAATTGGATGGTTAAATCCAATAACAATGTACTGCTTCAATATAGCATCTACAATGTTGGATTCAGTACTAGTTTAAGCTCTGACCATGAGTGCCAAACACCTTCATAACCTTTCTTTCAATCTTCAAATAATATTTGCATGATTTGCACAAGGATCTACTTATTTTTTCTCTTCACAATGATCTTCAATATTCGCACACACTCATAATGATCTTCAATAAGATCTTATAATTATTTATACAAAACCTAAGACCTAATGATTAGGTCGGCTCCTTAAAGATATTACTTTTATAAAATAAGTCTTGATGCAATACAATATGTCAGCTCAATACATTTACACATTATTCAATCAATAAATCATTTCCTAAACATGTCGTGCTGATCTGGAACATGATATCTTTTACCGGTCCATAACCTAGACCTATCTCCCGGTTCAGACAAATATGTGAACCCGATTAGTCCAATAAGAAAAACACCAAATGTAAACATCCAATCCATGTCATCAACATAACCAAATGATCTCCAGATGATAACAAGTCATCATCACTACTGATGAACCATATATCCTGTCGGTGAACCACATAGTGTCGGTTCAACAATAAATCAATATAACCAGAGTGCCAAATCAACAATGTAGACCTCTAGAAAGATAAGTGTTGACTTCAATGACAAAACCAATGCAACACCTGACGAAGTCATCCATAATACCAAAAGTAATTACATAATATTAATGTTCATAGGTGAGTGTGGGTGGGAGCAAGGGGGGAGGGGGTTTGCAATGGTGGTTACCACCCTTTGCAATCTAGAGTGACCATCCCCCTATGGGGTGTCCGAAGGTTGTGTTGTTGTGGAAGTTTGAGGTTAGTTCCTTTGGAAGCCACATTTTATGTATTTTTTAATTGTAAATTTGGATTGTTGATCATTAGGTCTCCTGTTTGATGGTTGATATTATGTTGGGTTTGTTTACCCTAGATGTCAACCCTATTTATCAGGACATTCTATTAGAGTTGGGAAATATGATGTATTATTAGAGTCTAATAGCTATTGTGTTGGCTCTAGATCTCTAGTTTGTGATACCATTATGAGAGGCCTTCTCTACAAGTATATTGTAATCTTCATGATTCTTGAATAATATATTGGGCAACTTTTGGAGTGTAAGGTTTTTCCTCTAAGAGGGTTTTCACCATGTAAATCACTATGTTGTGGTATGCATGATATTTATGTTTATTTATGTTTAATTTTGTAACTATTAGAAAGATTTGAAAAGTTTTACATTACCCTCTTCTCAAGATTAGTGTAGAAATTTGTTCTTTTATCTTAACTTTTGTACGCACATAAGGTGAAATTTCATGCTCAACATGTCCCATTTTTGTATCTGTATACACCATGCCTTATGTAACAATGAGGGAATATGAAAAATATGCATCATCCCCTAATGACACCTTATTCTCACATATGTTTTTTCAATAGGTGTATGGGAGTGTACTCCATAATCACTTAAATACACATCATAAGAAAGCATGTAATGATTTAGAGGAGAATATCCATCAAAACATGGTGTATCATCATGATGCATAGAAGAATCCATGACATCCTTTAAGCATGGGCCACTATAAAGAGAATACTAAAAATCATGGGTAAAATGTGGTTTAGGGCCAATAGTAAAGTGATCTATAAAATCATGTGACAAAGCATGGAAGGATGTATAAGGATGTCATGAAATAATCATTGTTTAGCTCTATCAATCTATATATCACTAAATGTATTTATGAAAATGCAGTCACCATGCAAAGAAATATAATGTAAAGATAGAATGATCTAACATGTATCTTGGCATCTTTAATTCCATTAAACGATTCCACCATAAGTGTTAAAGAATATGTATTATAATTAAATTCTCATGAAACAAGGAATCACCAACATCATCATAAGAAGGTAAAGTATCATTACTGTCATGACTAACATATCATCAATAAACAATGAGCCATAAAAAAAAAGAAAATGAATAATTATGAACTAGATTGGGGTAATGACCTCATGTGAAGATGAATAATTATGATAATAGAAGATGTGAGGTAATCCCACTATGGTGTGTCCCAAATTTTGGTTAGTGGGGCAATCTTTTTTTGACTTGATTTTCACTTTCTGTCACTTTCAACAAATTCTAAGAATCTAAAGATGATGTGAACTAGTTATTTTTGAGATTGCATGTGTAGATTTTAACTTTTCTAAAAAATAGTTATTTCATGTTTAAACATTTTTTTATAAGTTAATTTTTATACTTCATAGTATTTTAAATGAGTGATATTATGCCATAATCCATAACATTTTTAGAAATAAGATTAATATCATGAGAACTAGTGAAATTATGCCATAATCCATAACATTTATAGAAATAAGATTAATATCATAATTTCCTTAGCACTAGATATTAACACTAATATCTAAGGTATGTATATTATTTTTATAATCTTTTATTTTAGTGGTAAAAGTGCATTTTTTGAAAGGGCCAAACCCTTTTACAATGAGAGGAGCAGTAAGTTCTCCCACTTACATCAAAAAATAAAAAATAGTGTAACACTAAATGTAGGAAGCAAAAGTTAAACACGAACAATTAATAGAACCAAAGGCAACAAAAAACATCAAGGGAATCAATGAAAAGGACTAAACATAAGATAGGTGCTTCAAGCCATCTATAATGTCCCAATCTTCTCAAAAGTAGCCAAGATGGTCCCCCAAGATCTTGTTATTCAAATAAATAACATTGTTCTCCTTCTAGACTATTTATAACATAATCCTTTTTCTTGGCCCTATGACCTTAAAGGTGTTTTTCCACTTTAGGAAACTAACATGAAGCATTATGATATTAGCAACCACGTTCTACAAATTGTACTGCTTAACTAGATAACAATATTTAAAGATTTTTATTTTATTTTTTATAATAAGTAAATAGTTGCATAGGGGCAGTACCCTTGTATTAAACAAAAAGGAGGATACAAGGCCTGATTCAAAAAGAGCGGTAGGGGGAAAGAATTAGGAAGAAAACCCCCTATCATAGCTCAAGTGTAAGACAAGAAAGACCAGCCCTGAGGGCTGGAAGAGTACAGACATAAACCAACCTCTTACAGAAATAGAGGTTTTCTAGACAAAAACATACAAGCTCAAAAAGCAGAGAGATCGGAGTGCCTAGTGACAACCAAAGTCAAAGAGAGTCTTCAGAAGCATCATCCGCTAGCACATTAGCCGCATCCAGAACAATGGGACATTCTGTGCCACAATTCGCATGACAATCGATTCTGCCTTCTCCTTTGGGAGTCAGTAGTCATTTGGGATCCACTCTTCGCCCAACCCAAAACCCCAGTCATTTCCATCCACCAGATATCCATTCTCCAAAATCCCAAAGTCATTGATACCCACAATATCTTCATCACAAAGAAATTTTGCCTGCCATTCCAAGGTGAAACCACTATGTATGCCAACCACTTTAAACAGGAAATCAATGTTCTTGGAGATGCCAGGCTAGGTTGCTTGGAGAGACTCAAAATCCAGAGAATTAACAATCACAAGATTCTTAACCTTTGCTCTGTTGCCTAGCGACATATAATAGTTTTGGGGTAGCGAAATTCTAAGATTGGCATCAATATTTACCAATACAACATCTATTGCCCCCAACAAGCGATGCTTAAACATCATATGCGTTAACAATTTTGCTTTCTGCTTACTAGTACCCATGTAAATTATCATTGTAAGAAAAAAGGCCGGGATATCGGTGTTAGCTCTGTACCTGTGATATGCCATGAGGAATTCCTTTCCTAGAATCCTCTTAACACTATGGAGAATGAGAGGATGCCGAGAGAAGAGGACCTCTTGCAGATGTTTGTCCATGATTT
Organism: Cryptomeria japonica; assembly: GCF_030272615.1. Classification (NCBI taxonomy): domain Eukaryota; kingdom Viridiplantae; phylum Streptophyta; class Pinopsida; order Cupressales; family Cupressaceae; genus Cryptomeria; species Cryptomeria japonica. The sequence continues at coordinate 415,710,781 of NC_081411.1, read as the reverse complement.
CACCTAGGAAAGCCATCTAGCAACAAGTAGCTTCAAGGAGGATTGGGGTCTCCATAGCGAATCGCCAAAAAGAAAAGCAATTGTTTGATGAAATGAAGGGTATACCATTGTTAAATAGTGCGGCATCAAACCAGAGAATATAGCACCTTGCAAGCAATTTATACCCAATAAATATCCACACACGTGAGCTACCAGTATCCACAAACCATCTATGCCAAAGTTCCTCAACTTGGTGTCGACCGACTTTAAGCATCAAGTGATTGAAAACAAATCATGAGAGAATCTAGTCATGACTAGATTTTAAAGTTCACATATTTAATTGCCCCGAGGCCAAAACCAACACTAATCAATGATGCCAGCAAGCATCACATCATGATGGTGGGAAGAGACCATAACAGGTAAATAGGGAAAATGGTTGATCTCTCCACCAGAAACCATGACCGGGGGTAAAGTGGCTACCGGGGAGAAAAACAGCAAATTACTCCATAGCCGGAGGTTGCAGAATGAACCGAAGAGTGCACAGCCATCAATAGACCCAACTGGAGAGCGTCCCCCTAAATGAAGAGTGAGGATAGCATGTCAATCGATGGAACCATTGCCACATCACCAACCGGCCCCAAAAAACATCATCGGTGAAAAATCAGGTGGGGTCACCTATGGCTATAGCCAATTTAGAAAGTCTATCAACTTCACCATTACCTTCCCTATAAATGTGGCTAACCTGAAAATCCTCAAACGTAGTTAGGAGCACCAAGGTCGGTTGAAGCCACTGGTTAAGATGCCAACTAGGGATTCTATTATAGTGGATCACATTAATAACATTTAATGAGTCTCTCTCCAAATGAATTATCTGCACCAAGCTCCTTCCCTAACTGAAGACCTCTGAAAGTTGCTCTGAATTCTACTTTATTATTAGTGGCCACACCAATCTTTTTAGAGATTTCTTTTAAATAGAGACCATCAGAGTCCCTCAGAATACAACCAACTCCACTTTGACCTAGATTTCTTGTAGATGCACCATCAAAGTTTACCTTGCACCACCCAACCTTTGGCGCATCCCATTTCACCCCCACTCTTGGATTGATCTAATCCACCGGGGTACCTAGTCTGAAGATTAGAGGGATGAGGAGGTTTGGAAGAACCAGCTTAATCTTACAATCCCAGTTTGTGAAAAAAAAATTCTTTAATGATTTGGATTGGGTAGCCTCATTCAAGAGTTCAGTCAGGTGGTTCTCTATTTTCCCACAAAGAGACAATAGGCTCATTTCTTTACCTTGGAAGATTATGTGGTTCCTTTATTTCCAAATTTCCCTAATTAGAAGAGAAGGGAGGATAAAAAGAAAATATGCAAAAATAGCCTTACCTACCGATTTAGGCCATTGCAAAAACCAGTTGACCAGCCCTCCTGGGAAGGGGCCAAAGATTCGTAGTTTACACATGAAATGCCACTAGCAGTGACTGGAGAATTTGCAATGGAGAAGAAGATGATCCATAATCTCTTCCTTTTCCAAACATAAAGGACATCTATTGTGTCCATTGATACCCATTGATTGGAGCCTTTCTTGAGTCAAGATTTTTCTCTGACAAGCTAGCCAAGCAAAGGAGCCCGCTTTGGGAAGGAGATATTGATGCCAAAAAATATTAAAAGGCCAATCTCATTTGTTGATAGCTACTTCTTTCAGTTTGTAACCAAAACATAATTTGTATTTACCATCGGAGGAGCTGCACCACCTAATAATGTCCTTATCAGGGGAAGGGAAAATAAACCTTTTGTTGAGAATGTCAGTAAACAGGTCCTTCTGATGTTGATTCAAGTCCAACTGATCTAAAGAGTTCCATTTCCATTTGGCAATACCATTTTCTTGGATCGAATAACCACAATCACAGATATTGTGCCCCCAAAGGTGACAGGTTTTTGCCATAATAGGTTGCAGAGAGGGGTTGTGGCATAGGGCAGTTTCATCGGACCAAGAATCAAACCAAAAGGAGGCATCCCTACCATTCCTGACATCCCAAGTAACCTGATCACTAATGATTTCTCTACTGTCCATAATGAAATTCTAGATAGCCGAGCCTCTGGGAGGATTGTTGATAGTCAATATCCTTTTAGGCTCTAGGGAGTCTAGATATTTGTGTTTTAAGAGCCTTACCCATTTTTGCTTCCCACTGCTACAGATCTCCCAAACCAACTTAGCACCCATTGCTAAATTCATAATCAAGATTTGGCGAATGCCAGCACCTCCTACCTTTTTTGGTTGGTAGATCTTTTTCCAAGCTCATCCGAACCATTCCAAAGGAAGTTTCTCATTAGAGAAATCAATTCATCTTCAATTGCCACCGGTAATCTCAGGCAAGCCATGAAAAAAACTGGTAGCACTGAAAGAACCAATTTTATCATAGTAAGCTTGCCAGCAAAGGATAACCACTTGCCTTTCCAAGATGTAATTTTGGATTTGCACTTATCAATAAGAGGCTTCCAGTAGTGAGATCTATTGCTACCAATGAAGAGGGGAGTACCAAGAAACTTTCCACGGAAGTTAGCGACTCTGAGATTAAGAATCCTTGATAATACAGCTTGTAGGTTAAGTGGGGTGTTGACAATAAACACTTCAGATTTATGCCAGTTGATTTTCTGCCTGGAAGCCATATAGTAATCATCAAAGCATGATTTAATAGTTCTAGCTTCTCACCTACAAGCCGAACCAAACAGAATGGTGTCATTAGCAAACTGGAGATGAGTCATTTTTTCAACCCCTATTGCCACATTAACTCCAACCCAGCGGTCATCTTGCTGAAGAGCTCTAATAGATCGACCTAGAGCTTCAGCCATTATGATAAACAAAAATGGTGATATTGGATCACCTTGTCTGATTCCTCTTGTCTAAGAGAAAAAACCATGGGATGAGCCATTAACCAAAACAGAGAATTTGGGGGAAGAAAGACAACTCATGACCCAAGTGAGTCATTCCTTGCAGAAGCCAAATTTATTAAGAACATCAAATAAGAAAACCCTGTCCACCATGTCATAAGCCTTCAAGATGTCCAGATTTAAAACCATACATGAGTCCTTGGTCTTCTGGGTTGTGTGAAGTGTTTCATGAGCAATGATAATGCCTTCCACAATGGATCTTCTAGGGGCAAAACCACTTTGTTCATATGATATAATGTGATTAAGGAGGGGCTTCAATCTGTTAGCAATGATCTTTCTTATAATCTTATATACAGTGTTGCATAGAGAAATGGGCCTAAACTCACTCATCTGTTGTGGATTTTGCTTCGTCAAAATTAGAGTGATAAAAGTGTGATTGAAAGCCCCTAACATAGTCATCTTCTTTCTTGATTCTTCTACTGCAAGGTGAAGATCTCGAGCAATGATATCCCAGAAATGATGGAAGAAAGCAGTAGGAAAGCCATCCAGGCCAGGAGTCTTATCTGGTTTCAGCTGGAAGGTGGTAGTCCTTACCTCATCAATTGAAATAGGAGTACAGAGAGCTGTATTTTGATCACCAGATATAACAGATTGGATTGAGTTCAGAATTCTGGTTCTTGCTTCATGATCGATCTGATGGACCCCATTCAACAAAGAGTCAAATAATCTTATAGCTTCCTATGCAATGTCCTCATAATTCCTGATAGTAACTCCATCCAGTCTCATAATCTTCGATATTCTATTTCTATTTCAATAGGCAATAGCTGACTGGTGGAAGAATTTGGTGTTTTTGTCACCTTCCTTAAGCCACAACTCCCTTGATTTTTGATGCAAATGAATTTCCTCACACTGAAGGATTTCATTTATGTGAGACTTGGGAGAATTTTCTTTGATAAATAGATCCTCAGTCATTCTAGAAGTGATAATAGAGCTGGTTAAGTCTGCCAGTTCAACCTTAATTCTTAATTTCTCCATATGAATATTCTTGAAATGGCTCTTATTCCATTCTTTAATCTTGACCTTAATATACTCAAGCTTTTTATTGAGAATGAGAAGTCTCGAATAATTCCCAAAAACTGGTTCATTCCACCAAGTGGCTATAAGGTCATATAGTTCAGGCACTCTGAACCACATTTTCTCAAACTGGAATGGGGTGACCCCCTCCACTTGACCCAAGGCGACCTTCAGATAGATCGGGTAGTGATCTGATCTGATAAGTGGGAGAATCAATAATTCTAAGGCTAAATTTTGTCCTAACCACTCACCAGAGACAAGAAATTGGTCAAGTGGTTCAACAATATTAGTGAAACCTGTTCTCTGGTTCTTCCATGTGAAAATACCATTTTTTGGAACAATTTCTAAAAGGTGATTTTGCTCAACAAAATCCAAAAAGTCCTTATGGGACATACTAGTTCTCTGAATACCCCCACTTTTCTTAGTACCAAAAAGGATCACATTGAAGTCCCCGGCTATCACATAACTACCATCAGTAATACTATTTAGTTTGTTGGATAAGAGATCCCAACGAGCCCATTTATCACCGGTAGTAGATGGTCCGTACACATTGAAAAGATTGAAATTCTCTTTCCATCCAAGAATGGTAACCGAGCAGTGTTGCCAATACTTATCATCCCCTACAAGTGAGATCTTAACATTCATGGGGTTCCAAATGATACCCAAGCCACTAGAGGCTCCATCCGATTGCCTAAAAAGCCCATTCCACTATTTCCAAACTCTCATTTTAGCAGCAGTCTCAGCCATGCTCCATTTAGTTTCCTAAAGTAGCCAAATATCTCCTTTAGTGTCATCAATCTGGTGCTTAATCAAGCACCATTTGTCAAGGGCATTGATGCCCCTGACATTCCAATATAGGATTTTCATTACTCCTGGGGAAGGGTATTTCCCTTCCCTAAATTAAGTTTGGTTTGACCACAGGCAGCACCAGCCACTGCAAGAATAACTTTTTTGGACTTGCCCCCCCATACACCTTTTGGCTTAAAATTAAGTTTGTCAATAGTTGAATCCAATTTACCAAAACCTTTTGGAGTACCCTCGAGTATAAGATCTGAGTCCAGTTCAAAGTCTTCCTCCCCCTTTGAGGCAAAGGTTTCAATTTCACCATCTTCCAGCTCAATGCCTATCGAGGAGCAGATCTACCCTCTCATCTCCCTCAACGTGCCAGTCTCCATAACCAGAGAGTGAATATTGCCATCTTCAATTACCATTTGATTCCTAGGCACACAGGGGGAGGGTGGAAGTGAATCCGCTAACTTAGATTGAATATCGGCCTGTAGGGTTTTGGTCTTCTCCAAAAGTGTGAGAAGATCTTGTTGACTCTCGCATTGACCAGAGGAGGGAGGAATTATGATCAAAGGGGTTGCTTCCATTATTTGGACATTCTCATTGTCAAGAGTGTTGTTGCAAATAGCTTCCCCGGTGTCAAAGGCAATAGAAGGTTTTGGTTGCAGATTTACCTCAATAGGAGATTGCATATAGGAATAAATTTGTTGAATCGTATTCAAAACATCACAACTAATACCGATATGATATAAGGAGAAGCATTTAGGACAAATATGCAGTTGATCTTCTCTATCAATTTTTTGGATCCAGTTCTTCCCTACCCCAATAATTCTGACTTTGTCAAGAATCTTGGTGATTTGATCTGTGCTAATACAAATTCTGAGGAAGCTTCCCCATAATTTATCCTCCAAGATATCATCTGCCGATACAAAGGTGCCAAGGTCTTTGCATATATCCTTGATGACATCAATGTGCCAATAATCTAAGGGACAATTATATAGTCTTATCTATACCTTGTTGTCCGACAGTACATATGTTCGGGGGTTGAAACTGGGCTGCCAATCAATGGTGTGAACTTCAATGCCATCTACGATGTATGGACCTTTGTTTTGCACTTTCCATTTATCCTTATTGCTCATAAATTTAATCATATAGAAATCATTCGAAAGGATATTAATGTTAATATCCTTACCCCACTACGCTCTACACCAAGATTCAAAGTTATCCTTAACCTGCTTTCTACCACCCCACTTGATAAAAAGGCAAGACTCAAGAAAATTTGACCTAGCAGAATAATTTTATTCTCATCCAAAAAGATGGTGGGTCTTGAGGTTTTTCTTACCGGTTTATGAAAGTGGGGTCGCTAAGGGAGGGAGGCTGCTCTTTGAAAGTCAGGGCGTCTTTCATGGCTCAACCAAGGGTTCCGATTGTTAGTGAGGAAATTGGATCTCCGGAACCTAGCTTGGTCTGCCCTTGAGTTGTATTTCCTGAAGTTCCCATTCCACTTTTGGGGACTACCATGATCAATCGGGGGAACCAAAAAAGAGTCAGAGTGAGGATTGCCTCTCTCGGGTGCTGCACCGAAAATGCTAGGTTTAGGCAGTGGATACTAGTTTTGGGGAGCCTCGGATGCGGGATGCTTAGCCTTACAAAACTAGCCTTTTTTATTCCAAATGAAACCATTCTCCTTCCACTTATGCGGGTCAATAGGGCACTAGTTGCCATTTGAGTAAGGGTTTCCAAAGTTTAACCGCGATCTGGAATATTTGTTGCCCCAGACCATATTTGCTTTTCTAGCATTAATCAGTTTCTGAACAACCTGAAATCTACCTGTCTCGATGGGGAAATCAATGTCCGCTTCATCACTCCAAGATCCAACCTTCGAAGACTGTGTGTCAGAGTAGTGCACATTATTAACCCTGCTCCTATCGCCAGTGCTGACCCTGCTGCCATCCAGTGCCGCCATTTCGCTCACGATATTTAAGGAATTTTTTAACTTGTCCTAGTTTCCTTGAATTTTAGTCAAACTCACATTAAGATTATTCACCTCCTTTCTTAAGATGTTGACATCTTCAACCCAATTACATTATTTATTGAATTTAAACTCCAAGACCCGAGAGGTCCCCATTAACTTTCTTATGGAAGTTGAACATTTTAAATTTAATTCTCTCATTTTTGACCTAGAACTATTGTGTTATGATAAAAGTTGGAATTATTATCAACCTCCACCTTCACTACCAACCTAGCTAGATCTAAGCAAGAGGGAATGTAGTACCCCTCCCTCGATCAGAATTTTTCGATACTATTTTGACCATAGTTGACTTTTTAGTAGTTATTGTGGATACACTATGTGGTAATGTTTTATTTAGATATTGTGTTTTGATTTGAGATTCACTGAATGTTGTTTATTCTTTATTTCCTTATGGATGATTAGATGTTAATTTTTTTGTGTTATTGACCATGGACTAACACATTTACCTTATGCATGAGATGCTTTATGTGTATGTCATCATGTATGTGTGGAATTGGTATGGGGTGCAAGGAGATGATTTCCCATCACTCACTTCGGTGAGACATGGAAAGTCATGATTCTCCTTCACTGGTGTGTTTATCATGTTTGTATATATATATATATATATATATATATATATATATATATATATATATATATATATATATATATATATATATATATATATATATATATATATATATATGTATGTATGTGTGGTTCGGTGATACAGGAATTCCAGGTACAAGGTACTGACTTCACCTAGTTCCATAGGTCTAAGCGTACCTAATTAATCCAATGAAAGTGGAGGAGATAGTCTTAAGGTCCTAAATTTCACCCCTAGCCTTGCTCGATAGAGAGCATTGTCATTCGTCTATCAACTTTCACTATGTTGGTATGTGGGTCATGTCTCTACTTTGTTTAGTTGAGTTGTGCGTTATGCGTTTTATGACATTAATTACTCTCTTCTTATGTTATTTAATGAGAATTAGCTATTAATACCTTATGGTTGTTAATAATTAATGTGTATTGCATTTATTAAATTAAACTAAGGAAAAAGTATTATAGGCATCTTTTTATGTCTAAACAAATAAATCAATTATTCTTAATTGTTAGTTAAATTGATGGTTTTATTTAGTATTGGAAATTATAGTTTGCCTTGTTCATTTGTTTAAAAAAGAAAGAAAGAAAGTCATTTTTACCTTTTTGTAATTTAAAATATCTAAATGGACTTTTTCGTGTGAGGAAAATGAATTCAAATTTAAGAAAATAAATGCAAATGTATTGTTTTGGAGAAAAGAATTTAAATTTCATTTTAAAAAAGGAAAAATTTCTTAAAGAAAAGAATTTTGCCCTAAAAGATATTTTTGGGGCAAAATCCTTTATAATTGGGAAATTTTTCTAGATTATGGGTCTTTGCATTTGGGAAACAAAAAAAATTGGCTCTCTATGTTTGGAAGTGGTTTTGATGGAGGTTTTGGTTTTGGAAAATCTTACTCCCTGTGTTGAAGAACTCTTGTGTTTGGAAGAGATTGGTGTGTTCTTCTCCAAAATTTCATCCAAGAAAGCTTATTAGGTTGGATATAAAATCTCTGTCTTTATGAGGAAACCTTTGCATTCTTATTATGAATCTGGGGTTTATTTTGTGTCTAAAATGCCTTCTTGTATTTATTTTTTTTGATGGAAGAATTCTTAAATTTTATTATCAATTTCAAATTGGGGGTTTGAAATTTCAAAAAATCTATGGTTGATGTTTATATACAGTTGTGTGATTTCATGAAATTGTTTTAAAATTTTGTGTTGTCAAGCTTTGAAAGAAAGTTAATTTTTATTGGATAATTCTCAAATGGGAGGTTATGCTATCCATTTTTTTGTGTTTTTATCAGAACTATGAATCTGTTTTCTTTATTATTATTGTTTTATTTTTTTATTTTTATTTTTAAATGAAATTTAAGGGAGTAAATTATACTCTGTTTTTTTAGGAAACCTGGGAGTTTGCTATTAAAATTTTGGTTGTTTATATTTCTGGGCAGGTTTATTTATTTTTAAGTTATTGTTTTAAAAAAAAATTTAAAAAATATAAAATTTAATTTTATTGGGGGGGTTTCCCCGTCGGGAGCCACGACTATGGGCAGTCATAGCAGTGGCTCTCCCACATGTCGTGAGGAGCCCATGGCTGTGGGTGGATGGACCCACAATGTGGGCCCACTTTCCCCATGTGGTTTATTAAATGTTTTTTTTTTAATTTAAGATTTTTTTTATTCTTTATATATATGTATGTATATATATATATATATATAGAGAGAGAGAGACACACACACACACATATATATATACATACATATATACATACATACATATACATATATATATGCATACATATACATACATATATATGTATATATATATACATATACATACATATATATATGTATGTGTATGTACACACACACACACACACATATATATATATATATTTGTGTATATACATACATACATACATACATACATACATACATACATACATACATATATATATATATATATATATGTTTGGAAATTATTTTTGGGAAAATAAGAAATAAAGATATTTTTGTTTTATAAAAGTTAAAATATCAAAGTTAAATATATATGATTTTTTTTATATGTTTTTATATATATGTGGTTATGCTGGTTTTAGAATTTTAAATTGATTGGAAGTGTTTACTGAATTTGTGAAATTATTGTTAATAAATGATTTATTTCGAAACTTTGAAATTTTAGAAAACTTGGTCAATTGTGAATTAGATGGAAAGAAAATAAATCTTTATTTTGAAATAAATGATGGTGTTTGTTTCATTTTTGATTGGCTTCGTAATTAAGTCATATTGCAAGTCCTTTGGTTATATGTGGAATTATACATTTTCATGTTTTCTTTCCTTTTGTGGTCGTGTCTCATGAATAGACCAATTTGTCCAAGTGGTTAAACCTTTATGCAAGGGCTTGTGTGACCAAGTGTTTTACTCAGTTGTTTTTGAACTCCCTTTGTAAAGCTGACTTTGGTATTTTTGCCTTGGAGTTTTTTGGGAATTTTGTGTAGTGTTATAAGGAAGAGTGGCTTTCGAGTGGGGGTCAAGCCCAAAGAGGCTAGCAGGACAACCCCTCGAAAGCTGGATAATTAAGTGATAACCTAACAATATATTAGGGGTTTGGGTAGCTTAAACATAAATTAAGATTAATTGTACCTCGCTCAAGGTTGAGTTCTTGTACAGACTCATGATGCAGTGGGAAGGCCTGGAATGGCAAACTAACAACCTTGTCCTCACGAAAGATTTGTTGGGTCCGCATGAGACTTGGGTGGGGCTAGGGGTTCGGGAGAGGCTACCAAGATAACCCAAGATGGGGGTCAGGGCCTATGAAGGCCTGCTAGGATAACCATTCCAAGCTATGCGATGACACTCTTCTCTTATGGTCACTAGTGTGTAGGCTTGTTGATATCACCTGGAGTTTTACTATGGAGTCATGTTTGTGAGTATTTTCTTTATGTGAGATTACCCGATGTCATGTTTAGACCATGTGTGCATTCCTTGTAGTTTTCTAGTGGGTCTTATTGCTATCTCCTAGCATGGTGGGGTGGTTATTTTTGAGCCACATGGTTGGGTGGTAGTGTGTAATGCCCCGCCAGGAAACCCCGAAGGGATTAAACTAAAACACAAGAATAGAGTGTAAATAATTTTCTATTTTTTATTTTATTAAACTTTAATTAGTTTAATGATAAATTGAGTTAACATAAGTTCAAATTACACCGCATAAGACTTAACTCACACCTAAGGGTTTCCCAACGTGATTACTCGGTTCATCACTAACTCAACTCAAGCTAATTACTCTAATTAAGTTGATTAACTTAATGACATGATTAGACTTAAACAATGGTTAAATTTATTCGATAGGTTAAAATATAGATAACATGATTAAGTTCATTCATGCAATTTAACCATACAACACATCCAATCTTAAATTAAAACATATGCCATATATTTAATTTCCATACATACTTTGTTGCAATAAAGGATGATAAATACTTAGCATTACACTAAACCTACATTCTTCATGATCCATATTACTGCATTTAAAAACTTCATACATGCATTTAAGATTAATATCATCTAATCTACATTATACATTTTAACCATAATGTCATTCATACATCCAAAATAAAAAGGAACCAGATGAACACATACACCACACCACTAAAATGATATCAGAGTTCACCCCTAATGGGCTACATCTCCGGGTCTGCTCAATTGCAAGACTCCTCTAATAAATAATAGGGTGAAGAATACATAAGGTTCACATCAATTACATCCGGCCAATAAGGCATACAGAAACAAATAGTACATATGACCACATCGGTCCAAAAGATACATGAATGATCCAAGAAGAAGAAAGGGGATCCATCTGAAACATGATATGGAAAAAATACAAAAGAACAACTAGAGCACCAACAAAACTAAGTCCTCTCAACCCATCATAAGCAACCCATGGTCTATCATGAATATCAGGTACTCTCAAAGGCATAAATAGTTAGAGATGACTCCACAATAGCGCTCCTAGTAAAAACAACACAAACTACACACTAGTGAACATAAGGGATGAGTGTCATCACATAGCTTGGTATGGTTACCCTGGCAGGCCTCCATAGGTCCTGACCCCATCTACTGGGTTACCCTGGCAACCTCTCCCAAACCTCCGGCCCCATCCAAGTCTCATGTGGATCCAACACATCCTTTCATGAAGACAAGGTTGTTGGTTTTCCATTTCAGGCCTTCTCACTACATCTTGAGTTGTACTAGCACTCATCCCATGCGTGAGGCACAATTATCTTACTTAGTGTTTTCATCTACTAAACTCCCTAATAATTTATTAAGTTATCACTTATATAGACACACTTTTGATGGGTTACCCTGCTACCACTTTGGGCACGACCCCAACTCAAAATCCACTCTCCCATATGACACTTGACCACAAATTAGATGAACTCCCAAAACCAAGGTATACACAAGGACTAGTACACAAATTTCAATACGGTAGGAAAGCACACTTGACCAAACAAGGTCTCACACGAGGTGAACTAACTGACGATTATCTGACTAGGGACATAACCAGTTACAAATCAACCACATGATAATATCCAACACTCGAAATCAAGGACTTGCCATTCTTGAAATCAAATGCGAATACAGAAAATTAAACAAGCATTAACATTAATCTATAATGACAATCATTTTTCCATATCGTTAAAAAAATTACAAATCGATCAAAGTTTTCTAATTGATCTAAATTGATTACAATTTGTCTACCTCGTTAAGATACATGTCACCCATGGTTTTTTGATTCAACTACAATTCCATTTACATCATAAAATAAATATCCATACTTCACAATAAATTTAAACCAGAAACTCATTTATACAATTATATTTATATGTTATACATATAAAAATATAATTTAATTTATATATTACTTAACTAAAATTGATATTTATTTTTGAAAATAAAATAATCAATTTCCATTTGTTTTCTTAACATAACTTATCTATTCTAATTTATCCAAATCACATATATTTTCAAATATATGAAAATATAATTTAAAACCTAATATTGATAATTAATTATCCAACATAAAATAAAACCATTTCTATTTTCCTCAAAAGAAATATCTAATTTATCCTTTTTCCAACATCAGGTTTATTTCCTTGCACATATAAAAAAAATACAAATTAAATATAAATTAATATATATATATATTGATTAATAATTAATAATATATATATTAATTAATAATTAATAATTAAAAATTACTTTTTAAAAAAAATTTAAAAAATATAATATTAAAAAACTTTTTAAATAAAATAACATCGAAAAACTTCATTTATTTTTCTTTGTTGGTAAGTTAATACATCTGTTTTGCATATATCCCTGTACAATTTCTTGAAGTCAAAAATGATTTCATTGAGTTCCGGTAAAAGAGTATCCATCTCCTCTTTGTTCTTATTCACAATTTCCATAAAGAATTTCTCTTTTTCTTTTATCATCCTTTCCTTAAAAGTTTCCTCATTTATTTGATCAACAGTGATTAGGTTACCGGTGATGAATTTAGACAATGTGTCTAATTGTCCTAAAGAATCTTTATTCTCTATGTTACACTTGGGTGCAATCATCTTCAAAATTGGTATGGTGTTATCAATAGCCTTATATGCTAGTGCATTACAATCTGTTATTTTCTTAATTGAATCTAGCAATACCTCAGCCATATTTGTTGGTCTGAATTCAGACATGGAGGTTCTGGATGTCTGTCCAACTATCTTCACAATTTGTAATCCGCCGGTGGTGATAATAGCATTGCTTTCCTCTTTCATTGGGGGATCAGTTTGTGTCTGCATTTCAGCTACCAAAGGTTTAGGTCTTTCAGTTGTAGCCAGTGGCACTATCTCTAAATGTACTTGTGAATGAACCTATTGTTCTACTTTTTTCTTTGTACTCTCTACTGATGGTTTCTCTGATGGTGCCTCTGATGATTTTTTAGTGGTATCCACTGCCGGTTTTTCTGTTTGTGACTATGTATTTTCTACTGGTTTCTCTGTGCTTGCTCCTGAAATATCTACGGTCGGTATCTCAACAGATTTTTTATTGTTATTAGTTGTCAGTTGCTTAATAGATATATTATGTACACCAGTGCTATCAAATTTTCATGTATCTGTTGTTTGTTTAGTTTGTTGCTCACTCCCAATTTCAGTGTCTCCAACTGTATCTTCAACATTTGTCTCAACTGTTGTGTCTTCTACTGGTGGCTCAGTTGCCACATCTCTTTTCTCACTTGTTTCATTATCAACCATAATGTTGACTTCTTGTGTTTCGATATTCATTGGGTATAACACCTCAGAATTAGGATTTGTGTACTCATGTGTTGTCTTCATACTCTCTGTTGCCGGTTGATTTTCAGTAGTGTCTACCGGTGGAGTATCTCAAGGCGGTGGGGGTAAGTTATCTGTTATCTTTATACTGGGAGGTCCACCAACCTTGCCTTTTCCTTTGTCCCTATCCTTTTGATATACCTTGAAGGTTTTAGGTTTTTGATACTCTTCCTGTTTCTCCTTTTCTACCAAGAATATATCCCATGCATCTATTGTTTCCTCTGTTATCTAATTCACTCTTCCTACCATCAGTTCTACATGCCGATGGGCAGTTGAGAATACTGACCGGTTAGCCTCAGAGATCAATTGATCTATCTCATTAGGTGAGTTAACAGGGTGCACTGCAAGTAGTTTTTCAATCTTTATTTTCTTATCTAGCTCAATAATAGCTACTCTTCTAGCTTCTAGTCTATTATATATATCTGTCAGTATTTCATCAACAACTTTCATCAAAAATTTCTTGAAAATATCTAAGTGTAGTATTACACTGTTCTCTACTCTCTCTTTGTCATTAGCGGATAGTGTGTTATACAGTTTGCTGATATTCTTCAACTTGCCATCCTCAGTAATTTCATTTAGTAATTTATCAATAGGAGCTATAGTTTATTTTGACTTCTTCTTAGGAGTCAATTTATTTTTCTTTGGAGTTAATTTCTTTGTTGGGGGCCTTACTGCCTATTGCTTCTATCTTTTTGGTGTAGGAGAAGGTGCCGGTGAATGTTTTCTTTTCCTCTCAACTCTCTTGAATACTGTAGGTATGTCACTGTCTGAAGAAGTTCCAATCGGTGAAAGGTGTGTTACCGGTTGGGGTGCTTCCAACTCACTTTTAGTTATACCAGTTTGCTTTAGCACATCTTCTTTAATAGCTTTTGCCTACCGGGTTCCTTTTCTAACAGTTGCCTCAACCCTTTTAACTCATTTCTTTGATTGAATTTGACTTTCTATAGTTTCAGCATTACCAAATACTTCTTCTTCAGGTTCCTTAGGAGCTTCTAGGAGGGCTTTTGCATAGGTTTCTATTATGTTGTCATCAGTCTCATACCCCATTTCAGTAACCCAGATGGTTCTAGGAACAACTGCCTCCATCCAAATATTTCATCTTTCTTTATTACAAAATAGATTTCCTTTTGTTACTTATCCACAATAGCTTGTGATAACCTTACTCTTGTTTTCATTCAAGCTTTTAGTGCTTGAAAGTACTCATTTATGGTTTTCTCCCCGTTCTCTCCCATATTGTTTAACAATTCTGATAGTTGTTTTCCTACCGGTATATCATATCCAAAATCTTTGGTGCCAATACTGGGTACTTGTTTGGTTATATATAGCATTAGATAGACAAGTAGGTTTCCAAATATGAATGTTCCTTTCTTTTCCTTTTTGATCTTTCCTAAATTGTCTATTAGTTCATCTTTAAGCCATTCACATATGTCTATCCTTGCATTATCATTTAACATATCATAGGCACTCTTAATACATAGGCTAGAAACTGAGTTTAACCTATTTGCATGTGTAGTCTTGTAACCTAAGATCATACTATAAATCTAATATTTGTATCATTTACATCGTTCACCCTTAGTGATCTCTTATCAAATGTTGCACCAATTAGGTTTGTCACTAGATCATTTGAGACCTTCTTAGTTTTGTCAGGTCTGTTACCGGTGGAGGGTAACCCTGTCACAACCTTTACTACTTCTTTTGTGATTTTATGAACTGAGTCCAACTAGAAAAATTCACCATGTACTCTGCTTAATACTATCCTTATGATATCCTTGGGGAAATCTGGGATACTGAGAATTTCAGTGAAACCTAGGGTTTCTATTATCTTATGTTTAGGTTTGACATTTCCTGATTCATCACAAATCATAGATTCATACATTCTTAATTTCCTCATCACCTAGTTCATCAATATGACAATGTATATACATTCTAGGGTCTTCAGCATATACTACCCCTTTAGGTATTTGAGAAAATTCACCTAAGCTATCATCTTTCTTTGCAATTTTGGGAACTAGCTGGAATACAGGTCTAGGGAATTTAATAACTTCAACAACAGTAGGGTTTGCAATAAATTCACAAGTAGATGAAGATGCCATAGCTATAAATACCTTAATCTGCCTTAGGGATGAAAGATTTGATAGATTGCTTCGCTTCTTTTCTTGGAATGCCTTTGCTCAAGATTTTAGCACTCTCGAAGATTTGAATGCTCGGTGAAATGAAAATGGAGCCAAAACACTTGTTTTATAATGTTATTTCCTTCACCTACCACATTTAATGCTTGTTGGTTAAGTCGCAACTTAACTTATTTTCTGGTAAAGAAGTGATCTCAACTTCTCATCATCAACCGAGGGAATAATAGCATGTTTTTCATTTAGTTGCTAAACCCCCAAAGGAATTTTCTTCAGTTAGATGAAGAGTCTCCTGCCAGTGGAGGAGTATTCCCATCAACATTTTGTTCTGACTTTTTGATCCATTGTTTTGAGAATTCTTGTTTTACCTCTTCAACCTTTTCTTTACCTTTCAAACTAGCACCATTATTATTTATCGGTGGTGTCTTAATTCTATAGAATTTTGCAATATGTCCAATCTTGTTACAAGCATAACAAGTCACATTATTTTTCTAAATAGCTTTCCCATATCCTATGCTAGTTTGTGTTTTGCATTGATTAGATAAGTGTCCAAATCTCCCACAAACATAACATCTTACACTCATTCTGCAATTCTCTGAATTATGACTAACTTTGTTGCATTTAGAACATTGACCAGTGGGTGTATTGGTGTTCTGATAATTTCTAGATCTATATTGATTTGCTCTATGACCATACTTGTTACAATTAAAGCATTTGCCATTATATTTATAATCATTTGGTTGCCTTACCGGTTTGTTATGATCATGTGTTTTTGCAATACCGGAGCTTTCACCAGCTTCAAAGCTAAGGCCATTAGTGTCACCATTAGGTTTCTGATTCTTCAGCATGTCACCAAGTTCTTCTGAGCTTTTCTTGAATTTTTGCTTGTGCTGATTTGTAGTAGCCAGTTCTCTTTCCAAGATTCTTTTCTGTCTCATAAGTTCATTTGAGTCATTTTGTGTATGCATCAGATCTATCTTCAACATATCATTTTCATAACTAAGTCTTGTGTTTTCATTTGCAGCATCATTCAACCTTCTAGTCAGATCTTCTTCATTTTTCTTCCTATCTTCAATTTCTTTGCAAAATCTCATAGTCATATCCTACATTTCATTCTTTGTAGTAGTTCTTTCTTGTCTCAGTTTGTTTACCAGATCATTAAGAGTTTCCTTTTCATCATTCTCATTCTGCATCTTTTCACAAAGTTCTCTTATCTTATTTCTTGCAATGGTAAGATTTTCTTGAAGTGCTTGAATAATATTGAGCATCTTTTAGATCATCTTCAAGTTTGATATTTTTCAATTTTTCTACATCATAGTCTGAAAGAGTTGTTTCCAATTGTTTCTTCAAGTTATCCATCTCTACCGATGTCAAGATCTTCCTCAAGATATTAGGCTTCTAAAAATAGAGGACCAAGCTCTAATACCAATTGTTGGGATTCCCAAAGATACTGAGAGGGGGGGTGAATCAGTATCTAATCGGTTATTGAGTTTACTTGATTTAAAACATGTAAAGCATATCAATACTGTATACCGGTAAACCAAGAATTATGCAGTAAATAAGAATAACAATAACCACATGAAAAGCACACCATAACACAATAGTTTAATGAGGAAACCCAGTGTGGGAAAAACCTCGGTGGGATTTGTGACCCATAATATTCACTTACTGGCCAATAAGTGAATATTACTCTTACAATAGGGGCTTGCACATGCAGGAAGGCCAAGTGCTTAGAGCTCACTGCTCAATTACAAAATAAGAAGTCACACTGACTTACAAAATAGATTATGCAAATCCAATGTCTTGTATTGCTTCAAATTAGCATCTGTTATGCCAGATCCAGTACCAGTTTTATCTCTGCTTCATACATAAACCCTTAACCTATAATTCGCATATTAGGTCTTCCTTAATTTGTCTATCACATTGTTACAAAATATTCTACAATGATCTCATACATATATGAGTCATATTACAACTCGCCATGTCGGCTTACAATGATTTTATAATTAATTACAAAATACATTATAAACAAAATTCCTATTGGCCAGGGTGTCGGTATCCTTCCTTTGCTGATGTTCTGTGTGCCGGTGTAGAGTTTGTCATTGCCGGTGCCGGTATATTGTCTTGCCGGTATCATATGATTGCAAGGTTGCCATCAATGACAAAACCTTCAATCACCTACAATTTCTCATTAGAGTGTGCATTTGCCAACAAATAAAAGCCCCAAACCAACAAAATAAACTCAAAAAAAGCCACAGAATGCATTTTTGTTTTGTTTTAAAAATTACCAGTATGCCAAAACACACAAATTGGCAAAATTTTGCCAGCAAATTTCAAACATTTTCCACTCCCATTATACCAAACACAAATAAATTTCTCAGTTTAAAACCCATATCCAATTTCAATTTAGAAATCAATTTGAGCAAACCAGAAGCTAGTTTGGAAATGGAAATGAAATTAGGGAGGGATAAACTCGGAAACTCATTGCTACTCTTCCTTATTTCACAAATCTAAAAGATTTTTCAAACAAAACAAATGCAGATCTCTTCCAAACCAAATCAATAAATTTCTGTAAAACAAAGGAAATTAACCAGAATCCTATCTCCACCTGCAATCCTGGAAGTGACTTGATGAAGAGCCCAACCTGCAAACTCAAGAATTTCTTCCAACCAAAAATGCCTCAAAATTTTTCCATCCCAAAACCACTCCCCAATTTTTTTATGAAAACCTAGGTTAAAAGGAAATTTTGACCAAAAAATCTATTTTTATGTCAAAATTTTTTGTAACCAAATAAAAACCATTTCCAATTAAATTAATATTCAAAAATTGCTTTTCTTTCCAAACTTTGATTTTCTCCCTTTTAATTAAAAACTAACAAATCTATTTCAAAATGCTAAATGAGGGTAAGATATTAATTTTCCAATTCTATTTAACCTTTCTTGCAACAATGCATATAAATCATTTAATTCACAATTTGAAAATGCAATAAATCAAATTTGCTAGTAATATGCATTAAACAATTTGATTTATTAATAATCACACAAAGGAGTCCTATTTAATTTAGTCCCTTTGATTTATGAATGCGTAAAAACATAATTAATCTAATTAAATACTTAGGATTTAATAATCAGTTTTACCAAATGCACAACACACAACTCAAGGAAACCAAACAAATACACGACCCGCATACCCAACCAAAGGGGAAACTGACAAACGAATGATGATGCTCACTTGAGCATGACTAGGGTAAAATGTAGGGGTCTTACAACTACCTAATCCACTTCCATCGGACCAATAAGGCACGCTCAGACCTGTGAAGCCAGGTGGAGATGATACCTCGTACCTACATAGTACTTGTACTTGCAATATCCTGCAACAATGAACCATACATGCATACACACATATACATACATACATATATACATACATACATACATACATACACACACACACACACACACACACACACACACACACACACACACATATATATATATAAGAATCAATGCGTAATCAACATTTACTGGTACACACATCAAGCATAATACCTGACTATAATATCACAACATGGTAAATCAACCATCCAAGAAAGCCACTTAAAAAGTCAACCAAGGTCAAACCAGGTTTAAAAAGTTTGATTAGGGCAGGGGTACTACATAGTGCCACTTTCCATCGGGTGTTCGTTTGTTCCTTCTTGCAAGAGTTGGCTTCATAGGTGTTCCAGTTGCTCTTTTGAATTCAAGCATCTTGTATTTCTAGTTGGATCCTATGTGTTCTTCTTGGATCATTCTTGTGGTTCTTGGACCTTATATGGTCAATTGTATCATTTTCTTATGTATGCCTTCATGGCAAGATGTAATTTCTGTCATGCCCAAACTTTTGGGCACGAACGAGATACTTTTTTAAAAAAATAACAACCTAATAACATTAGATTTGTTAATACGAAACACACTAACAAGTTTGTCTTAACTATGTTTGGGTTAACTCTAACCACTAACTCGAGTAAGCAAAATAATATTAAATTAAATGCGGAATACTAAAATAATTATTTATTACCTCATCAATTTAAATCAATAGATTAAATTAAATCCAAAAATCTCTAAATTAATTGACAAGGATATTATTAATCTCTAATAACTTTTTAATTGCTTAGGAACTACATTAATTAGTCGTAGCACTTAGATTTTAAAAACCGATTAAACATTTAAATGATAATAATAATAAGTCTAAGTTTTGTCTAAAGGGCCAAATAATTCCATAATGAGATTTGCCCTATAAAGTTTAATCTTAATAACCTATTTCTAGGTGGACTAAAATATTCCCTATAGTCAAATAACTTACAAATAGAATAAATTTCCTAAATGATTAACTCCAATCTAATTTAAAATTTAAGACTTCATATTTAAATGTTTATTTAACATATATAAAATATGAATGTTATATGTAAGGATATTCCCCTTTTTAAAAGAAAAAATTACATTATTATCAAATTACTCATGGAAACCCTAACTAAAATATATATATTAAAAAATGCCACTACATTTTTTTTTATCTTTTCTTTTTTCTTTTGTACTACCCTAACCCTAACCGGGCTAGGGTTTTATTTTTGTTTCTTTGTTTTGTGCAGGGACGAGATTTCGTGCATGGGGGAGCGGCGACGGTTTGAGGCGGCGGCCTTGAAGGGAGTTTCATGGGGGAGGGCTCCCCGCAGGGATGACCACTACCGAGCCTGCGGGTCATGGCCCACAGAGGCGGCCTTGGTTGCTGCTGTGGGTCGCGGCCCGCAGCCCGGCAACGCTGCCGCTGTGGGGCGCTGCCCACAAAGGGGGGTCGAAGCCTCCCCAATTGTGGGTTGCAGCCCATAATGGCGGCTGCGGCCGTCACTGGGGGTCGCCGCCCACTGTGCAAGGGGGGGCTGAGCTCCCCGAAAACCAAGGTCATTTTAAAAAAAAAAAAAAATTAATTTCTCTTTTTAAAAAAAAATAAATATATATATATATATATAATATAATATATATATATACATATTTATATATATAAATATATTTTAAATATAAATATAAGTATATATATATATATTTATATATTTTTTATGCATAAGAAAACTAAAGCTAACTTTACTATGCAGAATATAATATATATTTTTTTGAACTTTTTGACAGATTAATTAATCTATTCAGATTTAGATCAATGTATATATATTTTTTAAATATCATAAATCAAAGATAACCTATTTGACTTTAGATTTATCTTCTGCAAATAAATGATTGACAGAATCCAATAAAATTAAACAACAACTATAGAAATATGATATTATTTAAATTAAATATACTATTTAACTCTAGATTTTAACTTCTGCAATAAAGTAAATAACAAAATTCAATAAATTTAAACAACAACTATATAGATGTGATATTATTTAAATTTAACCCTAGAGATATGCATAAGGAAATAAAATGATCTTTTATTTTATAAGTCACATGCAAATTTAAACTTTCATTTTCAAAATACCATGTATACAATCAACATTATTTCAAGATCAATAAATAACTTAAACTTCAACATAAATATTTCATTTTGCAACAAAATAATACTTAATAAAAATAATGTATTTCCTTAAAGTATATTTAAATTACAATATAGTCAACCTTACAAATGGATCTCTCATTTCTATCAAACGAGGACTTTAAATAAAATAGATACATTTCTTTTTCAAAGTAATTACAACATATAGTTTCCCTTTCACATTGCTGCAACTTAAAATATAAAATACTCCATTTCCAAATCTTTTTCTGCAAACAAATAAATCTAGCAACTTCTACTTGTCCATTCTTTTTTCTTCCAAACAACCTGCAATTAAATCATAGGCTATGACCATGGAGTGCTCACCTCCCAGCCTAGGCTTACTAGAAGCCACCCCCGAGCTTGGAGAACCAAGCCCTAGACAGGTTACAGACATGCAAACACAACAAGCATGGGAAAATCACATAACAATCACTGTCCCAACCAAGGCTACACTTCATCACAACATGTGATGATTTTACATGGGTGGTAGTGGACCAAATACCCTGAGGAGACTACAAGAATGGTAGAACACAATGCCACCTCATGGCAAACAAAGTTATTTCATAAGATCATTAACCCCACCTTCCTTATGCCCCCCAAGGCATCTATGCCACACTTTCTCCCCTTATGACCCCCAAATGCACAAACCAGGCCATGTAGCAAGGGTCACAAATACACCCCTTGAGTTTGCTCTTGTAAAGAGAGTCTCTCACTTGAGGGCTATCAAAATTCCACCACCCGCAAGACCATCCTACTCTCCCAAGAGTAGAAGGCCTTGGTTACTCCCAAGACACAGAAAAATGCATACAAGAAATAAAAGATAGAACACAAAATAATTTTCACAAAGGAAAGTACAAGAAACCAACCTCTACATACAAACAATCTTTTCAACATAAACATGCAACGTAAAAACAAAGAGATGAACCAAACTTCAATCTGCCCAAAGGTATGCTAGAACTAGTTTGAGGATGAGTAGCCCAAATCCACAAATCTTCCTTCCACACTTAGCCAAAATTTTTGAATCCAAAAACCAAACTTTTCAAAATGCATAGTCTCCAAAAAATGGAGAGTGGGTGATTACCCACAAAATCTCTCATTCTTGCCTAAGAAGACCTCGGTGAGAGTTCTCACAGGTTGCTAAAAATTGAAAAAGGAAAAAGTAAGAAAAAGATCAAAAAGGATCTCTCATCAAAAGGGAAGGTTATCT
Source organism: Cryptomeria japonica (assembly GCF_030272615.1). NCBI lineage: Eukaryota > Viridiplantae > Streptophyta > Pinopsida > Cupressales > Cupressaceae > Cryptomeria > Cryptomeria japonica. The sequence continues at coordinate 415,688,191 of NC_081411.1, read as the reverse complement.
AACCTAGATGGCACCTTCTAATTTTGAATTTTCGCACATCTTAGAAAATTTACTTTTTGGGATGACTAAACAGTCACATGGGAGTAGACACATGCCTAAAAACACTCCTAACTCATAGGTATACCTTATGGGCTTTAGGAAACACCTTTAAACTACCCCTAGGAGTCCATTTGACCCCTTATAAACCCATCTGAAGTTTATTTGACCACTCCAAAGACTTTCTACCCAAGGAAATCTTAGAACCACATTCAAATGTTTGGAAAAGCTATAGTTAAAGAACTCCCTTCAAGAGACAAGTCAATATTCAAGACATAAATCAATACATGTGTCAAGTGACACAATAAAATACATTACAAAATTACACATGGAAATTGTCTCTTGTTGGATTTAAATAAATCAATAATAAAATTTAACACACATGCATCATTCACTATTACAAATAAAATACGATACATACGGGGTGTTGTCTCTCCAAATAGACAACCCTTAGCTTTACGAATGTACATAGGTCTAGGTTTGGTTCTCCATAATATTTCCATGGTCACATGGATAATTTTCCTGTGCATCTCAATTACACATCAGTACTTCCAAATAACCTCATATAATATTTAAACACATGAATAAGAATATATGTCAAACACTCTGCATACAACTGGTATTAAACAAAATCAATATATCTTGTATCAAAATAAATTCACATAAGCAATTATCATAATCCTCATAATTTTGATCCATACATAAACATGCATCCTATTTCTATCATCATAGTAAAGTCCTGCAATTCCAATAATGACATACATCATCACAAAGTAATCCTATTCTATAATCATATAGAGTTCTATATCTATAATGCATAGAAATGAAGCATCCATATATATCAATGTTATCCAAATCATGAAATCATATAAGTTCCAAATCCATAATGTATAAAAATAAAGCATCCATAATAGTCTCAACATGAAAAATACTGAAATGCTAGGATGAGTCGGGGTAGGGCCTCACACCCTCCCCCTCTAGGCATGAACTTCCTCCTGGAGTTCATAAAAAATATTGGGGTACTATGATCTCATACGTGCTACGTCCTCCCATGAAGCTGTAACCTCATCATAGCAATCCCACTGGACCCTAACTTGGTCCAGCTCTCAACCTCGAAGGGCCAGCGTCCGGTGTGCCAAAATGCGAATGGGCTCCAAAGCTAGCTGCCCATCCGACTCCACCTGTAAGGAATCCCAATCTAAAATATGAGACTCATCATAGATATACTTTCTCAAAATTGATACATGAAACACATCGTGGATGTGTGACAAGCTAGGTGGCAATGCTAAATGGTAGGCAACTGGTCCTATCTTCTCAAGGATCTCAAATGGTCCTACAAAGCAAGGTGCGAGCTTAGAACCCTTTCCATAATGGATCGGACTCTTATGCGGTCGCACTCTCAAAAAGACTCTGTCTCCAACCAAGTAGCTACGATCTATCCTCTTTGCATCAGCATATTTCTTCTATCTATTCTATGCCTCTCTAAGACGCTGCCTAATCAAATCCACCTACTATTCCATATCCTGAACTATCTTAGGACCAATAGAAACTTTGTCCTCTATGTGGTCCCAACTCAACGGTGTCTGACAAGGCCTGTCGTATAATGCCTGATAGGGTGGCATCCCCAATTAAGTGTGATGCCCATTGTTATAGGAAAACTCCACTAAGGGAAGGTACTCTTCCCATTTGGTTTGATGATCCATGACATACATGCGAAGCATATCCTCTAACACCTGGTTAACCCTCTTTGTCTGACCATCCATTTCTGGATGATAGGCTGTACTAAAATTGTGCTTGGTGCCCATAGCTTCCTATAATGCCTTCCAAAAGGAAGAAGTGAAGAGGGAATCCTTGTCAGAAATAATCTTGCATGGAACACCATGAAGTCTGACAATGTCTTGCAAGAACACCTGTGCTACCACTAGTGCTGTGAAGGTAGTCTGAACTGGTGAAAAGTGGGCCACTTTGGTCAACTTGTCAACTGTCACCAAGATGGCATCATGGTGATGAGATGACATAGGAAGACCAATGATGAAATCCATGGATATAGTATCCCACTTCCATTCTAGTATAGCATGAGACTGGAGCAACCCACCTTGATGGAGGTGCTCTGCCTTGACTCTCTGACACTCGAGGCATCAGCTACTAACTCAGCAATGAGTTGCCGCATTCCTAGCCAATGATATAACTATCTCAAGTCAGCATGCATCTTCTTAACTCTGGGATGTGCTACATAAGGAGCTCTATGAGCCTCTGTGACAATGAATTCTCACAATCCCCTGGAAGAAGGTACATAGATGCGCTCTCTATGGTGTAATAGTCCATCAGACTCCAAGGAATAATCCACATATTTCCCTTCTAGAGCTTCCTGAGATTGTATCACCTGACAAACCTCTAAATACCATCCATCCTCTGGCAACTGCTACAATATCTGATCTCTCAAATCCATACCCATAGATATGGTGTATACCTTGTGACGTCTCCTACTCAAGGCATCTGTGACTACGGTTTCTTTCCCTTTGATGTAGTGAACGTCAAAATAATACTCGCACAAGTACTCCATCCATCTCCTCTGATGTGCATTAAGGTTTGGCTGAGTGAATATGTACTAAAGGCTCTGATGGTCTGAATGAAGCTCAAAATGATGACCCAAAAGGAAGTGTCTCCACCTCACAAGTGCATGCACTACTACTGCAAGCTCCAGGTCATGAGTAGGGTAGTTAAGCTCATGAGTCTTAAGTTTCCTAGACTCAAAATCTATAGCCCTACCATCCTGCATAAGGACTGCTCCTAAACCCTCTAGGGAAGCATATGTGCAAACCATGAAGTCAGCTGAGGGATCTGGTACTACAAGGATAGGTGCTCTAGTAAGTGCCTTTTTGAGTTCCTAAAAATTCCTCTTGCACTTCTTTGTCCACTCAAATTTCTTCCCTTTACACTGAAGAGAAGTAATGGGATGTGAGACTCTAGAGAATCCCTCGACAAATCATCGGTAATAACCTGCCAAGCCCATGAAGCTCCTGACCTCTGTCACACTGGTTGGCGCTAGCCAATCCATAATAGCTCTGATCTTTGATGGATCAATTGAGATCCCATCACCGGAAATAACATGCCCAAGGTACTTGACCTCTAAATGAAAGAATGCACACTTTGACAACTGCCAAACAACTAATTGTCCCTCAAACACTGCAAAACCTGCCTTAGGTGCTCCTCATGCTCCTTCTCATTCTGAGAATATATCAATATGTTGTTGAGGAATACAATCAAAAAATGGTCAAGAAATGTGCAAAATACCCCATTCATGAGGCTCATGAAAACAGCTGGAGCATTCGTAAGACTGAATGGAACCACGGTGAACTCATAGTGGCCATATCTAGTGTGAAATGTGGTCTTGTGGATATCACTTTCCACTATTCTCAACTGATGGTATCCTGACTTCAGATCAATTTTGGAAAATACTTTGGCACCCTAAATTTGGTCAAATAAATCATCGATCCTGGGTAAGGGATATCGGTTCTTGATGGTTACTTTGTTCAACTCACGATAATCCATGTATAACCGAATAGATCCGTCCTTCTTCACGAAGATGACTGGTGCCCCCCACGGGGATATGCTAGGATGTATGTGACCCTTCTCTAGGAGTTCCTCAAGCTATATCTTGAGCTCATTAAGCTCATTTGTGGTCATCCTATAAGGTGCTCTTGAAACTGGCTCCGCTCCTGGTACAAGGTCTATATGAAATTCAATCTCTCTATGGGGCGGAATTCTAGGTAACTCTGAAGGAAACACATCTGAATATCCCTTAAGGATAGGATGGTCATCAATCGATGTTTCCTTTTCATCCTCTTCCCCTCTATCATTGATGGTGATGGCAAATAACTAACATCCCTTTCACATGCTCCGCTTAAGCTGCATTGTGAAAATCATATGAAGAGACAGGGGTCTCTGAATCCCTGTGATTACTATGGGTGAACCCTGATCATCCTCACACTCAATCACTTTCAGGTGGCAATCCATCTTGGCTCTATGGGAATAAAGCCAATCCATGCCAAGTACGATGCCATATGATCCAAGTGGTGTAACTCTAAGGTATACTAGGGTGGTGGTATTGCCAATTTGAAGCTAACATGCCCTAACCTCTGATTCCACTGACACTCTAGCCCCTGAAGCTATCTCCACTTCCCAACTGACACCTTGTCTAGTTTCCACTAGCCCGCAATGCTCCACAACCAATGGAGATATAAAGGAGTCAGTAGCTCCTGAATCAAATAATATAGATACACTGTTACCTGTGATCATACCTGTAGCCTCAATGACTGTGGCCTGGTGCTCTGCCTAGCGGTTGTCAACCACTATGAAGACTCTATGGGACTTGCCCATATCTCCAATTGTAGGCTCTGATGTTGCCATCCTCTGATTCCCTACCATCTGACCCTGAGGACACTCTCTCACCATGTGTCCCATGGTTCCACATGTGAAACAAGCACCGCATACCTGAAACTGAACACCCTGAGGCCTAGAAAAAGACTGTCCCCCTGTCCTGCTAGAACCACTGTACCCACCCCTAGAGGACTGCTGAGTCCTCACCGGAGGTGTGTAAGGAACCTGAGATCATTGATCTTGCCTCTGACCCTTAGAATGCCACTGCTTGGGCTTTGCGCCCTGTTGACTCTGCGGAGGCCTCTGCCTCTATTTCTGCTGTGATTGTTGTGGAGGAGGGGGTTTGGAGAACCCCGATGTGTGCCTGTTATTTCCCTTCCAATGGGGTTTCTAAAACCAATATGTCTGGGGTACAGGGTTTCGGTTCTGGAACCGATCCCTTGTATCCTGTGGCCTGACCTGAATCTCCTCTGCTATCAAAGCCTTCTCCACGGCAACCCGAAGGCTCTCTGGAGTGGACATCCTCACTGGTCTTGCTATGCCGGCATTCAGCCCTCTGATAAAATGATTGACGAGAAGCTTCTCATCTTTCAGGTAGTCCACATATGGTAAGAGCTCAAAGAACTTGCTCTTGTACTGAGTCACTGAGAGACCCTTCTGCTGGAGGTCATGGAACTTGTCTATCCTACGCTGTTTGTAATGCTTTGACAAGTACCTCTCCTTGAACCTCTTTGTAAAAATCTCCCATGTGAGAGTATCAGCAACTAAACCACACTTGTATTCCTCCTGTCTCCACCATGCGGAGGTCGTTGCTCTCAATAGGTGGACTGCTACACATGCCTTTAGATTTCTCTCATAAGAGCGCAATGCAAAGCACCTATCTAGGCTTAAAAGCCAAGCCTCAGCTTCTACCCCGTCGGTAGATCCCCCAAAAGATGGTGGTTGGAGGCACATAACCTCTCTGATTAGATCCCCTGGATCCCGACGTGATCTCTCATAATACACTGGCTCTACCACTGGATGTGGTAGGTGAACAAACTTGGGCTCATGCCTAGCCTGACTCTCTATGGGATTAGGAGGTGGAATCCTACTCTGTTCCCTATCTGCCAATCTATGGCTCCCTGAGTTTTGATTTTCAACATGATGATCCTCTGTTGGAAGCCTTTCCTAGACTATCCCTATCAGGTTCTGGAGTGCTTCTGAGATGTCTTGGTTTGGGTCAACTGGTCGTTCGGGAGGGGCCTTTGGGTTCCTTTTAGGAACCGATTCCTCCCTATCGACCTCTTCGTGTGCCATACTTTCACGCCTAGGACCTCTACCACATTTGCGAGCTTGTCGCGTAGTTGGAGGCATCCTAATGAAAAATAAAATAAAATAAATAAATAGTTTTTCAGAGAAATATTTAATTAGTTAAAATCAAATATCATAGAAAATTAATTTAATATAATAAATTAAATAATTAAAGTGAAATGTAATGGAGAAAGGTTCCTAGTGTTGGAAACCTTGCTCTGATACTAAAATGTCATGCCCAAACTTTTGAGCATGAACGGGATAATTTGTTTTTAAAATAACAACCTAATAACATTAGATTTGTTAATACGGAACACACTAACAAGTTTGTCTTAACTATGTTTGGGTTAACTCTAACCACTAACTCGAGTAAGCAAAATAATATTAAATTAAATGCGAAATACTAAAATAATTATTTAATACCTCATCAATTTAAACCAATAGATTAGATTAATTCCAAAAATCTATAAATTAATTGACAAGGATATTATTAATCTCTAATAACTTTTTAATTGCTTAGGAACTACATTAATTAGTCGTAGCACTTAGATTTTAAAAACCGATTAAATATTTAAATGATAATAATAATAAGTCTAAGTTTTGTCTAAAGGGCCAAATAATTCCATAATGAGATTTGCCCTATAAAGTTTAATCTTAATAACCTATTTCTAGGTGGACTAAAATATTCCCTATAGTCAACTAACTTACAAACAGAATAAATTTCCTAAATGATTAACTCCAATCTAATTTAAAATTTAAGACTTCATATTTAAATGTTTATTTAACATATATAAAATATGAATGTTAAATAAACTAATCAAATTAAAGTCAAATTTATACATCCATAAACTATATATATATATATATATATATATATATATATATATAAAATCATTTAAACACCTATATAATTATATGTGAGGATATTCCCCCTTTTTTTAAAAAAAAACATACATTATTATTAAATTACTCATGGAAACCCTAACTAAAATATATATATTAAAAAATACCCCTACATTTTTTTTATCTCTTTTTTATTCTTTCGTACTACCCTAGCCCTAACCGGGCTAGGGTTTTATTTTTGTTTCTTTGTTTCGTGCAGGGCCGAGGTTTCTCGCATGGGGGAGCGGTGATAGTTTGAGGCGGCAGCCTTGAAGGGAGTTTCATGGGGGAGGGCTCCCCACAGGGACGACCACTATCGAGCCTGCGGGTCACGACCCATAGAGGCGGCCTTGGTCGCCACTGTGGGTCACCGTCCGCAGCTCGGCAGTGCCGCCACTGTAGTTCGCCACCCACAGAGGGGCGTCGAAGCCTCCCCAACTGTAGGTTTCGGCCCATAGTGGCAGCTACGGCTGCCGCTGGGGGTCGCCGCCCACTGTGTGGGGGGAGGGGGCGAGCTCCCTAAAAACCAAGGTTGTTTTTTTTTGTTTTTAAAAATTAATTTCCTTTATATATATATATATTGATGCATAAGAAAACTAAAGCTAACTTATTATGTAGAATATAATATATATTTTTTTGAACTTTTTGACAGATTAATTAATCTATTCAGATTTACATCAATGTATATATTTTTTTTAAATACCATGAATCAGAGATAACCTATTTGACTTTAGATTTATTTTTTGCAAATAAATGATTGACAGAATCCAATAAAATTAAACAACAACTATAGAAATATGATATTATTTAAATTAAATAGACTATTTAACTCTAGATTTTAACTTCTGCAATAAAGTAAATGATAGAATTCAATAAATTTAAACAACTATATAGATGTGATATTATTTAAATTTAACCTTAGAGATATGCATAAGGAAATAAAGTGATCTTTTATTTTAGAAGTGACATGCAAATTTAAACTTTCATTTTCAAAATACCATGTATACAATCAACATTATTTCAAGATCAATACATAACTTAAACTTCAACATAAATATTTCATTTTGCAAAAAAAAATACTTAATAAAAATAATGTATTTCCTTAAAGTATATTTAAATTACAATATAGTCAACCTTACAAATGGATCTCTCATTTCTATCAAACGAGGACTTTAAATAAAATAGATACATTTCCTTTTCAAAGTAATTACAACATATAGTTTCCCTTTCACATTGTTGCAACTTAAAATATAAAATACTCCATTTCCAAACCTTTTTCTACAAACAAATAAATCCAGCAACTTCTACTTGTCCATTCTTTTTTCTTCCAAACAACCTGCAATTAAATCATAGGCTATGACCATGGAATGCTCACCTCCTAGCCTAGGCTTACTAGAAGCCACCCTCGAGCTTGGAGAACTAAGCCCTAGACAGGTTACAAACTGCGAACACAACAAGCATGGGAAAATCACATAACAATCACTTTCCCAACCAAGGCTACACTTCATCACAACATGTGATGATTTTACATGGGTGGTAGTGGACCAAATACCCTGAGGAGACTGCAAGAATGGTAGAACACAATGCCACCTCATGGCAAACAAAGTTATTTCATAAGATCATTAACCCCACCTTCCTTATGCCCCACAAGGCATCTATGCCACACTTTCTCCCCTTATGACCCCCAAATGCACAAACCAGGCCATGCAACAAGGGTCACAAATACACCCCTTGAGTTTGCTCTCATAAAGAGAGTCTCTCACTCAAGGGCTATCAAACTTCCACCACCTGCAAGACCATCCTACTCTCCCAAGAGTAGAAGGCCTTGGTTACTCCCAAGACACAGAAAAATGCATACAAGAAATAAAAGATAGAACACAAAATAATTTTCACAAAGGAAAGTACAAGAAACCGACCTCTACATACAAGCAATCTTTTCAACATAAACATGCAATGTAAAAACAAAGAGATGAGCCAACCTTCAATCTACCCAAAGGTATGCTAGAACTAGTTTGAGGATGAGCAGCCCAAATCCACAAATCTTCCTTCCACACTTAGCCAAAATCTTCAAATCCAAAAACCAAACTTTTCAAAATGCATAGTCTCCAAAAAATGGAGAGTGGGTGATTACCCACAAAATCTCTCATTCTTACCTAAGAAGACCTCGGTAAGAGTTCTCACATGTTGCTAAAAAATGAAAAAGGAAAAAGTAAGAAAAAGATCAAAAAGGATCTCTCATCAAAAGGGAAGATTATCTAACTTAGATGACACCTTCTAATTTTGAATTTTCGCACATCTTAGAAAATCCACTTTTTGGGATGACTAAACAGCCACATGGGAGTAGACACATGCCTAAAAACACTCCTAACTCATAGGTATACCTTATGGGCTTTAGGAAACACCTTTAAACTACCCCTAGGAGTCCATTGGACCCCTTATAAACCCATCTAAAGTTTATTTTCTGGTCAAACTTGAGTATTTCTCAGAAAGTCCTCGTAGAGTGTTTCTTAGGCCCCTAGTAGGGTTAGTTTTCAGCAGTCTAGTGGGCTGGTTGGAGGTAGAGGACCTAACAAAGGAGCATGTTTCTCATGTGGTTAGTATGGCCACATAGTTGTGCATTGTCCATAGAGATCACATCAGACTACTAGTTAGAGACCATCAGCTTCGGAGCCTACTATTGGGGATGTAGGCTTATCTCACAAAGTTTTTGTAGTGATTGATAACCTCCAGGCAGAGCATCAGGGCACCATGATTGAGACCATAAGTGTTTTGGGTGGTATATCTATTTCTGTACTATTTGATCTGGGTGCTTCTGATTCCTTTGTAGCTTCCTCCATTGTGGAGTAGTGTGGGATTGCATTTGCTAGACAAGTGGATAGGTCGCAAGTAGAGTTGGCTACTAGTTTTCGTGTGGCTATAAATTCATCCACTCCCAAGTGTGAGTTGGACCTAGGACCCTTTGCTACCATAGTTGACCTTCGAGTCATTCCTTTGGGGTCTTATGGAGTTGTGTTAGGGATGGATTGGTTAGCATCAGACAATGCTAGTGTGGACTGTCGTCACAAGATAGTAGAGTGCTTAGATGACCATGGCAGGAAGGTGGAGATAGTTGGGATCCCTAGACTGATATCAATCCATATGATTTCTACTATGCAGCTTAAGCGGTGTATGCATTAGGAGTGCCAACTTTTTGTAGTTTCTCTTGAGAACTTGAATGAGGAGAGAAGTTGGGAAGTCACTTTTGATAGTCACCCTCTTCTTTGAGAGTATGTTGTTGTGTTCCCTAGTGACATTCCCGGTATGCCTCCTAAGCGAGATATAGACTTTCACATTGACATAGTTCTTAGAGTGGAACCTATTTTGAGAGCACCATATTAGATGGCCACTCAGGAGTTGAGTGAGATGAAGTTGCAGATTGAGGAATTGTTAGCCAATGGGTTCATTCGTCCTAGTGTTTCTCCTTGGGGTGTGCTAGTTATCTTCATGAAGAAGAAGGATGGTTCCCTTTAGTTATGCATTGACTACCGATAATTGAATAAGGTGACCATCAGGAATCAATATCCATTGCCTCATATAGATGATCTCTTTGATCAAGTAAAGGGAGGCAAGGTGTTATCTAAGATCGATATGAAATCTGGGTATCATCAGTTGCGTATCCATGATGTAGACATTCATAGGATGACTTTTTGTACCCGTTATGGTCACTATGAGTTCACAGTGTTGCCATTTGGGTTGATGAATGTGCCTTTAGTGTTCATGAGCCTCATGAATGGGGTTTTCTGCATGTACCTTGATCATTTTGTCCTTGTATTCTTAGATAATATTTTGATTTACTCTAGAACTATGGAAGAGCATGACGACCACTTACGATAGGTGTATACACATAAAAAATGGTCTGAAGATAATTAATTAAATATGTAGTTATTTAATTAATAACCCTTGCCAATTTATTGAATTCACAAATAATTTGATTAAGTTCCCCATTAAGTCTACTTATAAATAAATCTAAGGATTTATTCATTAAGTTCATTTCAAGCATTCCCCTTTGATTAATTAATCTAAATTAATTAATCTTCTCCCCATTTTAAATTCATTCTTCTAATCTCATAATTAGTTAAAACAAATCAAATCATGATTTGTTGAAATTAATTATCTTTTTCTAATATTTGAATTTCTAAATTCAAATATGAGCACATGGCTCCTAACTTCTAACCACCTAACTTAACCACCCCCTAACCTAACCCATTCTATCTAATCCTAGGTTAAACTAACCCTATCCTATCTTGCACATCCTAACCTCTTTTATCCTAACCTCTTATGGTTTGGATATTCTCCCCTTGAGACACATGGCACTTTTGCCACATGTCTCCTCTCTTGGACACTTGCCCTCTCATGAGCAAGGTTCCTTGACACTTGTCACCATAGAGATGACAAGTGTCCCTTCCTCCAACCTCTTCTCCAACTTCCCCAATCTCAGCCCTTGATATCTTCAGATCAAATTTGGACCGTCGATTCCTGCACCTCAACTTTGGCCTTGGAATTCATATAAATACCCCTCATTTTGGAGTAATAAAGATCCCTTGCATCCTAGATTTAAGCATCATTACTATAGTCATTTTTTTTAATCTCAATCATGTAGCATGATTAACATCTTAGATTAATCATGCATACAATCATGTATCTCATATCATTTTGGATTAATCTAGTTTAATTTGTTAATCTTGCATTCATATAGATTAAATCCTCTATCTTGGTGTAGTCAAGTCACTGGTATTGCCTAGATAAATCTAAGAGAAAATCTATACTCACATCTCTTAGGAGGAAATAGGTTGATTTGTCATGGTTTTACATTTATTGATTTTGATCAACTAACCATGCATGTAATGATCTATTTAGTGTTTGTGTGATTTCAAATTTCATGCGAACATTAATTGACGCCCACAGTGGGGCCCTAAACTCAATTTTTGGCCTTGCAGATCATCAAATTCTCATCCTTTGAGATTATGTCCGTACATTCTACATAATATCGTATGATATTATTTTCTTCATAGTATGATATTCTTTTCTTTGTCATACGGTTAGGTGAGAATTCTCATACGACTAGGTGAGAAAGCTCATACGAGTTTCTACTTTCTTGTATAAAAAACAGATTGCATTTTAGGGTCTTTCTTGATTGAATTTTGATGATGCTAATACTAACCCTGATCTATTTTGATATTTTTCATAGCCTAACCAGTTTTTGCAGGACGTTTGTCCAAGAACACACCTTTCGCTAAAAAACAATATGATTACTGATTTGTTGTTTTTGTAGGTTTCTTGAGGAGATTCAACTAAACTTTGTGTATTCTTAAGTTTTATAGGCACTTAAATTGCGATATGGTAAATGAACAAATCTATTTTTGATGTTTGAGAAGAGTGTAAAAGGTATGAGAGAATGCTCTTATCTATATAGACAATCAGAAATCCAGACCCTTGAAGCTTTTAGAGTTTGAGATTTTTGTTCTTTTAGAGGGCCTATCACAGTGGGAAAAAGTAATCACCCTATGAGAATGACCCAAGTGAGTATAGCTAGACCTAAGCATTTTGACTCACTATAATAAATAGGTCTCTCGGGATTAAAGTCTTGGAGGGTGGATTTATTTGAGTTTTCTCTTTGAGATCTCTCATATCAAGCATTTTGTAGGGCCTCACGGTCTCAATCACACTTGTGTGAATATATCTTGTTTTGGTACCTTGTCGGGCTATAGGCCTCAATCATGCTTGCACAACTTTAAGGGGTAATTTCGAATGGAAATCCTTATTAAGAACTTTAAGATAGAAGCTACTCGGTTCACCTTCGAAAGGGGGATAATCTTTATGCAAGAGAGATAGTAACTCTCCCAAGATACTTGCCATATCATGCCCCCATTAGTTTTATAGGCCTTGTGGTCTCAATCATGCTTGTGTGACTATATCTTGTTTTGGTACCTTGTCGGGCTATAGGCCTCAATCGTGCTTGCACGACTTCAAGGGGTAATTTCAAATAGAAATCCTTATTAAGAACTTTAAGATAGAAGCTACCTGGTTCACCTTCGAAAGGGGGATAATCTTTATGCAAGAGAGATAGTAACTCTCCCAAGATACTTTCCATATTGTGCCTTCATTAGCATTTGGAGTTGGCTAATACAACGTTGAGAATTCATTGTGCGAGACTTAGAGGCCATATTCTGATTAGCTATTGGGTGTGTACCTAATCTTGCAAGAAAAGGTTTTCTCTCTCAGCTAGCTTCCTTAGGATTAGCGTGATATGCTTGAGGTCACTTTTAATTTGGTATGGTTTCTATGTTTTTGTCCTTGAAACTGAAACTGAAATACTAAAATTGGATTAAATAATCAAAACATCAAAACTCATTGGTCAAAACTTTGTTCCTGCCAGAAACTTGTCCCTGTCCAGTCCTGTGTCGTACGAGTCTTCCACTTTCTCATTCTGGTCTCTGATAATTATTGTCCGGTTCACCAAACTATCGTATGAGTCTTCCAGTTTGTTGTTCTGGTCTCTGAGAATTATCATCTAGTTTACTATAAATTGTCATACGAGTCTTCCAGTTTATCATTTTGGTCTCTGAGAATTATTGTCTAGTCCACACTAAATTGTCGTATGAGTCTTCCATTTTGTCGTTCTCATCTCTGAGAATTATCATTTGGTTCACCCTAAACTATTGTACGAGTATAGGTAGTAGTTCATATGAGATTTCCCTTTTGTCATTTGGAAGTCACTAAATTATCATTTGGATCATATTCTTTTGTCGTACGAGACTTTGTTCTCATCGGTCTAGAAACCTGTGTTTTTGTATGCCTTTTCCGATCTGTTGTACTTGCCTAATCAGTCCATAGTGAGCATATACCTGGTATTTTCCATCCTATGCATAGGTTGTCTTCTTAGGTCGCTAGGTCAAGTTATCTTCTATCAAAACAAATTTAGGACTAGACACCCTAAGGGTTTCAAGTATTCATTTCCAACAAGTTCAAGATCTAACATCTCAAAGTGCATCATCACATTTTCTTTGATAAATTGATCATTCAAACATAGTTTCTCATCAGGATCTATCATCCTTTATAATGAAACTACAATGCTTGATCAGATAAACCTCTTTCTCTATCATAGGATATATCGTTTCTATTGAACTTAGTCATATCAAAAATCACAAAATTTGCACTCCAAACTAAGATAAAAAAAAAACTTTCAAACTCGCAAATACTTGAATGACCATTTCGTGTCTTATAAATCTATCATATTTACCTCAACAATTGATCACTTATTGGGGCACATTATAGAAAATTGAAACCTCACAAAACATTCAAAACACATGCATGCCTATTTTAACCAGGGCTCAGAGATGAAAGATCGAAGAAATAGAAATAGAAACACTTGAAATGGAAGAAGATCATGAGGAAATGGCACACAAAAATGAAATACAAGAAGAAGAGATAACATATCAACACATTAGAGAAATCAAATTAGATCCTAAATTTGGTAAATTCATGGAGAAAATATTGGAGGGTGAAAAATAAAAATACTTCCTAATGTTAGCAAAATCTGGTGCTACACTCCCCCAATATTTTGATGTAAACAATTTAAGACCAAGAGGAGGATCAAGTGACACTTAGAATGACAATGAACAAAACAAAAAAAAATTCAGTCATAAAAAGGATGACACAAGAATTCTTGATGATACAAGAACTCATGAGGATGCACAAAGAACTAATGATGACACAAGAAGGAATCATGAGGAACAAGAACCAATGAGTACACATGAAAACCTAATGATGACACAAGAAGGGATCATGATGATACAAGAAGGGATCATGATGATACAAGGAGAAATCATGTTGATGATCTTCTCCTAGCTCTCATGCAACAGACACAAACGCTTCAAATGTAAATTCAAGATATACAAAGGGGAACTACTAAGAGGTATTCACTTCAAGAAATCTGCCCTTATCCATTTGACAGAAGTCTCAACATGATACCTTTCCCTACAAATTGTGAAACTCCTGGATATGACAAATATAATGGAAGCTCTAATCCCCAAGATCATATAAGAGAATTTTGCACAATGAGCATGGAGTTCGCACATGACCTGACACATACTTAATGAGTTTATTTCCAAAGAGCTTAGGTGAACAAGCTATGGAATGGTTCTCAAAACTTCCACCCAGAATTAGATCATTCTTAGAATTCATGGACATGTTTATTTCACAATACTCTTACAATATACAACATGAGGTCACAATGCTAGACTTGTGTAACACCAAACAAAAGAGTGGAGAACCTTTCATGATATTTCTACAGAGGGAGATGATTATTTGCATGATATCCTTGTACGGTGCTAGAATATGAAAAGATGGACATATTCATTGACAATCTAAATGAACAAATGGGTTATAACCTAAAAATGAAATGTCATTCAAGTTTTCAAAAGATGTTTGACAATGGAATCAAAATGGAGGAAGCTATGGTAAAGAAGGAAGAGTTTAAGATATACAAAGGAGTTAATCCTCCTCTCAACAACAATACCAACAATGATAAACCCAAATTTTTGAATATAAATTGAAACATCTTCAATGATGGGATAGTGGATAATAATAATGTGAAACCAAAGCAACTAGTTTTCAATCTATCAAATCACATAGCAGCAGTTCAACAAGATAATAATCAACAAAAATCATCTTTTAACAATTTTTTTTGTAGGAAATTTACTAACATTGGTGAACCACTTGGGTTAGCCTTAAAGACACTTCTTGCAAACAAATTGATTACCTTGCCAGAAGCAAGAAAATTTGAACCCAAGGTAAAACCTTCTTGGTGGAATGCCAACCATTATTGTGAGTTCCATCAAAACAAAGGACACCAAACAGATGATTGTCAGGGGTTAAAACACATCATCCAAGATTTGATTGATAATGGCATAATAACTGTAGATGGGCATACAAAAAATGAATCACACACAACATTTAAAACTCCACTTCCTAATTATGACAAGGGTGAATCATCAGTAGTACATAATGGCAAGGGTAAATCAAAAGTGAACTATGCTCATACTTATGATAATGTGGTTAATGTGATTGTGGTTAAAGAGAAGCAACAACAAGAACATGTTCATGCTATCACGAGAAGCAAAGACAAAGTTATTTTGTTGGGTCCTACAACTTTAGAACTTTAAAACTTTCACCCACACATAAAGAAATCTTAGAAAGAGCGTTAATAGATACGACGGTATCTAAAGATCTTGATGTAGATCAATTCCAAACCATGGTGGGACGCCTCACAACTCCTCATTGCTTATCATTCATAGAAGAAGATGACATGTCTTTGCAACATCTCCATAATGCTCCATTACATATTGAAGTCCTTATTCATAAAACACGCGTTAAACATGTCCTAATAGATGAAGGAGTTGGCTTGAATATTTTCTCATTAAGTCATGCTCGTGCTTTAGGTTATTCTGAAGATGCAGTTGATCCTTGTAAAAAGATCACAATCAAAGCATATGATGAAGAAGAACATTTCTCCAAAGGAATTATAGTATTACCCATCAGAGTAGGACCCTTGCAGAAAGATACAATATGCCAAGTCCTAGACTTGGATTTATCATACAACATACTTTTGGGAAGACCGTGGATTCATGACATACAAGCTATTCCTTCAACTTATCACCAGTTCATGAAGTTTCTGTACAATGGGCAAGAAATCACAATTTCAGCAGACTCGAATCGATTCCAATATTGTAGTAATTTGAAACTGGCACAAGAGGTCATTGTTCCACATAATAGAGAGACATCATCTTCAAGCACACAATCCAAGGAAAAATAATTTTCCTTAATCTTGTCAACTTTTAAAAAATAGATATAGCTAAGGGATCGAGGGAATGGAGAATATTCATTGTCATAGTTACTACTTTCTCCTAAATCTTATGGTAAACCATCAAACTCAAAACAACAACCAATTGTAAAACCTCTTCCAATATTTGATGGAGCATTTGTTAGTGCTGGGACATTATCTGAGGAAGCAGAGGAGAAATATGTGCTACAATGGCTATATAAAGATGAAGAAGTTCAACAAAACATCAATAATGTCAAAATACCCACAAAAAAAATATGGAAAAGGATTTAACATTCTTCAAAATATGGGATACACTAGAATAGGTCCTATAGGAAAAAGAAAAGAAGGTATCTCAGAACCCATACAACCTCATACTCAATAGGCTATAGACAAATCAAGCTTAGGGTATGGACAAGTTACTCCACAAGAAGAAACATCTTCTAGGCAACAAAAATAGGAACATGAAAAAAGACGAGCAACTTGCAATCAAAAGAGAAGAAGCATATGTGAAACAAAAAGAACAAGCAAACATAAGATCACAAAAAGAGAGAGATTCTAGTCAGCAAGAAAGACAAAATAATGGCACTTCCCAAGTAGAGTCAACTCCCAATTAAAACAAAAAAGAAGTTGGTATAAAGCAAGGAGAACTAATAGCAAGACTAAAAAAACTAAATATCAGCCCAGAGGAAGCTGAATACGAGAGAAGAAAAGAGATAAAGGAAAACATAAGAAACAAACCAAAAACTATATGAACAAATATGTAGATTGCAAGCTGCCAGTGAGATAGATTCCAATGAATGGGAATGGGATTCCTATCATTCTGAACAATCTACTGAAGAAACCTGCTATGAAGAAGATGTGGGTGTCGATGTAGTCCATGGGTATGTAGGACAAATGTTAGGAACTAGATCACTTGAATTAGAATCACATTCTGCTGACTTGGATTTAATTGAGGATGATCAGGAACTACTTGCGAGAGGTCATTCTGATGAGAGTATCATCCTATACATTGAAATACGTATTGAAGAATTTAATGTTTATATCATGACCCTTAATGCCTTTGAAACATCTCAACATGAAGATCCCTTACCTTTAATACATCCTAAAATTATTGACTGGGATAATGAAGGACATACTGAAATTGATACCTTTCCTAGTGACCACGCTATAGCCTTATACCTCAATGCAATTGAGCCTATAATAACTTCCACCATAGATTTTGCCAACGCATCTTCCATTCAAGTGGGTGCCAAATCTCACAGTCGCAAAAGTAAAAATAAAGAAAAAAATATCAAGTCTAATGCTGAAAACCATTTATTGGCAACATTAGACCAAAGAAAAGTAAAAATAAAGGATGCATCTAATGGTGAAAACCTCCTTGAGGCTATAGAAGATGGGATATTTGACACCTTACCTGAATATTATCAAGAGAGATCATCTATGATGCTGAGTGAATTTGATATTGAAAATGTGGACCGAAAGGCTATCAAGGGACAAGTTATTGTAGACCAACTAGCCAAAGCACCACCTCAAGATGATCATCCCTTAAACATTTAATTCCCAGATGTTGATATACTCACAATCACCAAATATACATGGCAGTTGTACTTTGATGGTTCATATACCCAGCGTGGATCATGGGAAACCATTTTATTCATCACACCGCAAGGTCACACAATTCCAAAGGCATATAAATTAAGTTTTCCATGCACCAACAATACAATAGAATATGAAGCTTTGGTCACATGAATCAAGATGGCCATAGAATGAAACATCACACAATTACAGGTTTTTGGAGACTCTCAGCTCATCATCAATCAAATTAATGATGATTATGAAACAAAGGATGACAAACTAATGCCTTATAAAAAGATGGTATATGATTTCAAGAAGTATTTTGTAGAAATCACTTTTGGGAAGATTTTGAGAAATGACAACAAAGAAGCAGATGCCATGGAAGCACTTGCTTCTCTACTGCAGCCACATGAAAATCAAGAGTGTTATGAATTCTTGGTGGAAGAGTTGTTTTACCCTACCCATAATTGTCCCGATTCCCAAATTATTTGTCACCTTGTTGGGCATGATTCCTCCCACTATGGCCAAATTTATACATACCTGAAAGATAACACCCTCCCTCCTAACTTGTTAAAGAACCAAAAGAGAAATTTCATTTGCCAATCTTCCAATTATACTCTTGTCGCGGATACCCTTTTTAAACGAGGCCTGGATGGTAAACTCTTAAGATGTCTTGAGAAAGAAGAATCTGATAAAGCCTTAAATGAAGTCCATAACAACATTTGTGGCACTCACTCAAGTGGTCTTACCCTTTTGAAAAAACTCATACTCTTGGGCTATTATTGGCCAACTATGGAATGGGATTCTTTTCATATAGCTAAAACATGCAAACAATGTCAGATCCATGGTAATTTAATTCATGCACCAACACGAGAGCTTCATTCTTTGGAATCTTCTTGGCCTTTCTGCCAATGGGGTCTTGATCTAGTAGGAAAGATAAATCCTCCTTCATCCAATGGTCACAAATTCATCCTTGTAGCTACAAAATATTTTACAAAATGGATTGAGGCAGTACCTCTCACAAATATCACAGGAAAACAAATTGTTGCATTTATCTTGAACTACATCATATGTCACTATGGCATACCCATGACCATTATCACTGATAATGGGTGACCATTCAAGAACTAGGATGTACATGAGATTTGTGAGAAATTTCAGATCCAACATAGATTCTCCACACCCTACTATCCACAAGGGAATGGACAAGCATAATTATCAAACAAAATAATTTTGAAAATCCTCAACAAGATAGTGAATGATGATGGCAGAGATTGGCATATTCAATTGAACCCTTCTCTATGGGCCTACCATACCAGTATCTGCACATCAATAAGAGCCACACCTTTCTCTCTTGTCTATATATTAGAAGCAATACTACCAATAGAAGTAGAGATACCTTCTCTACAAGTATCATTAAAAGAACTTATCCCAAATGAAGAACAACGAGTATCTAGACTGCAAGAGCTAGAATTGATCCATGAACGATGACAAATTGCCTTTGATCATTTGAATGTGTATCAGCAAAGAATGTATCTAAGTTATAATCACAAGGTTAAACCAAGAGCCTTTCAAGTTGGAGAACTAGTGCTAAAGGAAAATCCATGCAATCAGTCAGATTGAGAAAAGGAAGGGAAATGCGAACCAAACTGGTTAGGTCCATTTGTGGTCACAACAAAATTTACGTCAGGAGCCTATCAACTATCAATGCTAGATGGGGATCAGCTTGAGGAACCCATCAATAGCATGCATCTGAAAAAGTTTTATGTCTAAAAGTAGAAAAATCTGAAAAACAGTGAAAAAGCAAAAAATTCAAAAACAATGAAAAACAGTGAAAAATGAAAAAAAATCAAATATGAGAAACAAGTGCAACAAAAATAGATGGTGAAAACCTGGTGACAAGCGCTATCTATCAGCTAGCTCTTCCATCTATTGGTTCATGCATCCTTCCTCTTGCATTCATTTTCATCAACGTTGTTCATATCCATAATAAATCCTTTGTACATGTGCAGGCTTTGTTGGTGATTTTTCACCATGGTTTGGATCATCATATATACCATAAATAAAGTTTGTTTCTAGACTAGGGGCAAAATACTGAACCTAGCTAGGGGAAAAATTTCCTTGGTCTTAATAAAATAGGTAGAACAACAGTTAGGCAACACTTGGTAAGTGAAAATTGAGACACATCCAACATTGAACACAAGATCAAATTATCAACCATCAACTACCCACTGTCAGTCCAAACATGACAAACACATATCAATGGATGATATCTTTTGACTAATGGTTTTAACACTTTGATAATAATTGTTCAACTATTTTATCTTGATTTTCGCTATCATGATTTTTGAGTGACTCGAGGATGTCTCTCACTAGAGAAACAAGGATGGAACTGTTGGCCATATGATGGAATTGATTATGTGTTGCATTGATGTTTTGTCATTGATGTCTACACTTGTTATTATGGTTGTTTATTGGCTTTCGGTAGAAGGATTGGATAGGGAAGTTTATTAGTTGATTGTCACTGGTATGATCTGGATGATGGAATAAGTTTGTATGGATGGTTCATATGCTTCTAAAGTGTGTTTCTATCAATTGGTATTGACTTGATGATCGGATGCTATCTCATATTCTAGTAAGCCTTCTTTATTGGACCGGTAAGGGTCTCACCAGTAGAGCTTTATTGAAGATCTTTGATGTAATGCATAAGTGGTGTTGGTGTAGCTTCTAGAAGGGATTTAGGATGTTGATGGTGATTGTGTTTGTGCCTTGACTGATTGGTGTCATTACTTTGGCATGTGTGGATCTAATTTAGGTTTGGTGCTATCTAGGTTATGGACCAGTTTTCATGTAACATGTTGGTGGATCCTTGGATGCATTTTCAGGATGTTTTATTGATTGGATAATGTTTGTTTGGCCTTGGGCTGACATGCTTTATGTTTTTATTTCAGGATTATGTAATGGATCTATTGAATTATCATTTGGGTGGTCGACCTAATTGGTTAGGTCCCAGGTTGGTATAAATATATGTAAGATATCATTGTAGATCATGGTATGGATGCAAGAAAATAATGTAAGAATCATTTATGTAGAAGATTATGTCGATCATAGGTGATCAAGTTGGGTTTATGTAAGAGGTTTTAGACCTTCGGTATTGAGCTTAACCAAAACTATAATCTAGCATGTTTGATGCTATCACTGACAGTTCTTCTCTCTGGATTGTTGTCCAAATATTTTGAGGTGGTTGACATCTCTATAGTCAATGAGACTTCATTGTCATGAGCAGTGTGCTCTAGGTAGTGTGCCTTCCTGCATGTGCACGCCCCTATTGTAATCATATACTTGTTGCAGAAGTATCATCTGACTGTGGGTAGAGTTTCCCACTGTGATTTTTCCCTTTATCGGGTTTTCCACGTACAAATCATGGTGTCATGTGTTATGGCTGCATGGTATTGATTCTGTGGTTTTCAATTATGCTTTAATGTTTTATTAGTTATTTCGATATAAGGTTTTAAGTTCTTTAATTCACATAATCTGTTAACAACTGATTCACCCCCCCTCTCAGTTGTTCACCAGTTATCCTAATAGGAACATGATATTTTCTTATCTACTATTTGTAAATTAATCATTAATATGTGTAAATTTGTCTTAGGACATGATCATAGGAGTATCATTGAAGACATTTCTGATTTGCATATAGAAATGGTTAATACTGCATGTTTTACGCAAGAAACACTTAGGTCATGTTGGTTCAATTATACCTCGATGCTTGTGATAACTTTCAATATCAAAACCCAGGAAAGTAGTGCTCAAGTCATCATAGTTCAATTATACCATCAATGTTTGCACTCACTTCCCACATTTTAAAATCTCAATGATGACAAAAGGCAATGACCAAGTGATTGATTCGATCGCAACATTGCATCTCATTTGCATTTAAAGTAGATTGCATTTCATTTTGCATGGGATCACAAAAGCTCATATTTTGCCAAGGCCAAATGCTTCAACAGTTGTTATCTCTCTTATTACGTGATTGAGTACATTTTACATTAACAAAAATTAATTCATTCATTCATTCCACATGATAAGTTAGTTCATTTCATCGCATGTCAGCATTGCATAATAAGATGTCATTTGTCTAGATCCATCATCCATATTGATCATTCAATATTTCATTCATTTATAAATATCAATCATGTCAAAAAGACATCATCATTACATTGTGTTGCATCCATCTCATATCAACATGCATGGGAAAAGTCAGAAAAGAATTATAAAAATAGGAATCATTTCATTGCACATGCATCACCATACATATTCGCATAGTACATATAGCATCATCTTGCATCATCATATAAGAGGCATGCATCCATCATCTAGGGTCCATAATCATATAGCAAGTAGAATGCGTCCATAATTTCATAGACCATATAAGGAAAATAGGGTTGACTGCACATCATATCATTCAAAATAATCAAGGTCTAATGTACAATGATATCACAAAAATGTCAGAATATATCACATGAATCATTAATGTCTCATTAATGGTATATACAAAATTGGATCAATGATCAATCTCTTATATAAATTTCCACTAGGATGATGACCAAAAATTTCTCCAGATGTTGTCTACCTAAATGAATTTCATGCTACTATCCCGAATGCACCAACATCAACACATCTAAATCTTCCTACAATGGGATATCAACAAAATGTCATTTCTTTATCCAATCAATCTCTTTGATCATTTGATTTACTATTCTATCCACTCACTAGAGATTTCTATCAATCTCTTTTAGCACCCATCAGTGATTTATCATTCATCATGAGGTCACGCATCTAGTATTTTCAATATTGAGTTTACATCATTGACACTCATCAATCATGAGGCTAATCAAACTCACCCTGTCAGATCATCAAATCTTGAGTTTATATCATTGACCCTCATCGATCATGAGGTCAATCAAACTCTATCAATCATCAATTCAAGCAAAACATCAAGTACATTTTCTAGGTAAATCAATTTTGCCCAAATCCAAACAATTCAATCATCCATTCTCTCAATTGATCTCCTGAAGGGGGATCCTCACATCATAATCCATCAATCAACGTCTAGGGCATCATATCAAAATCATATCCACGTCAAATAGATATTTTTCTTTAAACCAATGCATCGTCACACATCACTTCAAAGAGGGGCAAAATGTGTACACCTAAAAATGGTTTGAAGATAATTAATTAAATACATAGTTATTTGATTAATAACCCTTCCCAATTAATTGAATTCGTGAATAATTTGATTAATTTCCCCATTAAGTCTACTTATAAATAAATCTAAGGATTTATTCATTAAGTTCATTTCAATAATTCCCCATTGATTAATTAATCTTCCCCCCATTTTAAATTCACTCTTCTAATCTCATAATTAGTTAAAACAAATCAAATCATTATTTGTTGAAATTAATTATCTTTTCCTAATATTTGAATTTCTAAATTCAAATATGAGCACATGGCTCCTAACTTCTAACCACCTAACCTAACCACCCCCTAACCTAACCCATTGTATCTAATCCTAGGTTTAACTAACCCTATCCTATCTTGCACATCCTAACCTCTTTTATCCTAACCTCTTATGGGTTGGATATTCTCCCCTTGAGATACATGGCACTTCTTCCACATGTCTCCTCCCTTGGACACTTTTCCTCTCATGAGCAAGGTTCCTTGACACATTGTTAGGTCCCAGAGACAACTGAGAGGGGGGGTGAATCAGTTGTAAAATAAATTCAAACCAAAAATAACTTAACCAACTTAATGTTGAATACTGGTAAACCAGTCTTTTATACCGGTTGACAGTTTTATCAGTTAATTGCAATACCAGTAAAGATTAATGCATGAAACAAAAAGAGAAAGTCATCCACAACACATAACACCAATATTTGTACGTGGAAACCTTATAAGGGGAAAAAACACGGTGGGAAACCTTACCCACAATCAGATAATACTATTGCAGATAGTAAGTGTACAAATGGGGTCTGCACATGCATAAAGGCCAAGCGCCTAGAGCTCACTACTCAAACACAAAATAGGAGTCACACTAACTATAATTAGATGGTTAAATCCAATAAGGATGTACTACTCAAAATAGAATCTTCATATGCTGGATTCAGTACCGGTGTAGTTCTTATATGCTTTCACAAAAACCTTGCTTCACCTTCAAATGATGTCTGTGTGTATAGCTCTTCTTATTCTCGCATATACCTTCACACAATTCTTCTTTGCATTCCACATTCGATCTTACAAATAAGATCTTACATTTATATCATATCCTAGGACCAATTTTAGTAGGTCGGCTCTAAAGGATATTACAATAAAATCAATTTACAATTAAAACAATATCCGATGTAATAACTGATACAACATGTTGGCTTGATGCATTTACAACAATAATAAATCATCTCCATAGCATGCCATGCTGATCTGGAAAAGATAAGCCTGTCGGTGTATAACCTGGACCTATTTGCCGATAACAGCAAATATGCTAATATGAATATGCCAATAAACAAATCTTAAAGACAAAGTGTCCAAATTATGTCTTCGACATAACCAAGTGTTTTCCATGCCATTCCAAGTGTCGGTGATCATTATATCCTATCGGTGTACCAGATACCAATGATTGTGCATAAGTCATTTGTTCGCCGGTGAATGTTGCTGATTCTCCAAAGTGCAAGTGTTAGTAGGTGTTGACATCAATGAAAAAACGATACCAAAATACTAACAATCTCTCCCTTTGGCATTCATGGCAACACAAGATGGAAAAACCATCAAAGTGCCAAAACAGAAATGCCAAATACCAAAAGCCAACAATCTCCCAAAAGAGATCATAACCAAAAATAAAAAATTCAGATATAAATAATCTCTCCCAAAGTAACAATCTCTCCCCCTAAGAGTGACATGTGTTTCCTTGTGTTTCTCCATACCAATCTCTCCCCCTTTGACATCAATCACCAAAGTAAAAACATTTTTCAGATACGAAATACCAACCAATTCAGTATACCAACTACTCCCCCTGAGAAGTAGCTTCCTCATCAAAGCCGGAGTAAAAGATTTCTCTGTTAATTTTGTCAATTGATGACAAACATCAACTTCCTAAGTATCTACCGATGGGGGTATGACCCCAAGCTGATCTCTAAGATATTCAAAAGTCTCCTTAGGCAGAGGTTTAGTGAAAATATCCGCAATCTGCTCTTTAGTATTCACATAAACCAGTTTTATTTCTTTTGCTTCAACATTCTCCCTTAGAAAATTCAATTTGATAGAAACATGTTTGGTTTTAGAATGTAGTACCAGATTCTTAGATATATCAATTGTTGTAGTGTTATCACAATAGATAGTTATCGGTTCCTTGCATTTTACCTTTATGTCTTTCAACATTTGTTTAATCCATAGTACTTGTGTACAGTTAGTTGCTGCTGCAACATATTCTGATTCTGCTATTGATAAGGATGTACAACTTTGTTTCTTACTCAACCAAGAAACTAGTCCGCTTCCAAGAAAAAATGCTCCTTCGGTGGTGTTTTTTCTGTCATCCATATCTCCTGCCCAATTTGCATCTGTGTGTGCACATAATTCAAAGTTTGCATCTCTAGGATACCATAATCCAAGATTTGTTGTGCCTTGCAAGTACCAGAAAATCCTTTTTACTACTGATTCATGATTTTCTCTAGGATTACTCTAAAATCTTGAAACAATTCATACTGCATTCATGATATTAGGTCTTGTTTGTGTCAAATATAGTAAACCTCCTATCATAGATTTGTATCTAGTCGGATTAATAGGTGTAGATTCATCCCTTTGTGAGAATTTGTCATTTGTAGTCATAGGTGTGCTTACTAGTTTAGAGTTCTCCATCCCAAATTTCTTTAATAACTCCTTCAAGTACTTGGATTGACTCAAGAATATACCTTTATCAATCTATGAAATCTGCAATCCTAAAAAGAATTTTATTTCTCCAATCATAGACATTTCAAATTCTTGCCGCATTTCAATAGAATTTTTTTTACATAATCCATCTTCTCCTCCAAAGATTATATCATCAAAAAAAACTTCTATAACCAAGATGTCATCATTAGTCACTTTATAATATAAGTTGTTGTCAGCATTACCTTTAGAAAAACCAATCTTCAAAATATAATTATCCAATCTTTCATACCAAGCTCTTGGAGCTTGCTTCAACCCATACAAAGCTTTCCTTAACCTGCAAACCATATCTTTGTTATCTGTCAAAAAAAATCCATCAGGTTGTTCAATGTAAACTTCTTCTTCAAGATCTCAGAAATGCACATTTAATATCAATTTGATATACTTTGTAGCTCTTATGTGCTGCAAAAGCCAAAAATAATCTGACTGCCTCAATTCTAGCTACCGGTGCAAAGGTCTCATTATAATCAATTCCCTCTTTCTGAGAATATCCCTTACACACTAGTCTTGCTTTATTTTTGATAATCTTACCATCTTCATTAAGTTTGTTTTTGAATACCCATTTGATTCCAATTACATTTTTATCTTTAGGCCGGGGAACTAATGTCCAAGTGTTATTCTTCTCAATTTGCTCTAATTCTTCTTCCATAACTTTAATCCAGTGTTTATCTTCACATGCCTCATTAATTGATGATGGTTCAATTTGAGAAATAAGACATACCGCTTCATTTTCCAATCTTCCTCTTGTCATAACTCCTTTATATTTGTTTCCAATTATCTGATCTTCAAAATGATTCAGTCTTACATACCAGGGTGTCTTCGTTTGTTGTTGTTCCTCAGTTACTGTGGAATTTTCAGATGATACCGGTGTAACTGGATCTTCATTCTATACCAATGGGTTTAGTGTAGGTTCATTTGTCAAAATTCCTATTGCCAGTTCAGAATCTATATACCTTGAAGTTCCTTTGAGTTGTTCATCAATCTTCACATTTGTACTCTCAACAATTTTTTGCAATCTTTTGTTAAAACATCTATATGCCTTACTCTTAGATGAATAACCAAGAAATATTCCTTCATCACTTCTAGGATCAAATTTCCCAATATACTCATCTCTTCTAATATAGCATTTATTTCCAAATATTCTGAAATATTTAAGAGTAGAGAAATACCAAACCATAGTTCATGAGGGGTCTTACCAGTTTCACCTTTGATGTGAACTTTGTTGAATGTATAGACCGTTGTACTTACTGCCTCTCTCCAATACACATGTGGTAGATTTGCTTCTAATAACATACTTCTTACTGCATCCAAGATAGTTTTATTTTTCCTTTCAACAACTCCATTTTGTTGTGGTGTTCGGGGTGTTGATAACTACCTTCTGATTCCATTCACTTCACAGAATGTATTAAATTCCTTAGATGTAAATTCTCCTCCTTGATCTGATCTTAGACATTTAATTTTCTTACTAGTTTCATTTTCTACCATTGCTTTGAACAATTTGAACTTTCCAAGTGCTTCTAATTTTTCTTTGAGAAAAGTAACCCAACACATTCTAGAGTAGTCATCAATGATTAGCATGAAATATCTATCACCTTGCAAACTTTTAGTTCTAGCTGGACCACATAAATCAGTATGGATTAAGTTAAGGGCATTATTTGATTTTTCTGGAATACTTTTAAAAGTAGCTCTAACTTGTTTTCCAAATTGACAATCCTTACATACTATATTGTGAGGTTTGAGAATTTTAGGTAAATCTCTAACTGCCTTAGTAGTACTAATTTTTACAATGCAATCAAAGTTTACATGACAAAGTCTCTTATGCCACAGCCAGCTTTCATCAATATGTGCAATCAAGCATGTCTTTTCACTATTATTCAAATGAAAGATATTACCTCTAGTTTGATTATCGATTGCAATTTCCAAACCAGTTTTGTTTGTGATTTTGCATTTTCCATTTTTGAATTGTAACTAAAATCCTATTTCAACTAATTGACCAACACTTAAAAGATTATGCTTTAAACCTTGAACAGAGTAAACATTGACAGTATTATGCTTACCATCAAGAGATATTGTACCTTTACCTTTGATCAGACAAGATTTATCATCTCCAAATCTCACTAAGCCTCCATTATATTCTTGAAAGTTTAAGAATTTACTTTTATCTCCAGTCATATGATGTGAGCATCCTGAATCAATGATCCATTCATCCTTTACTTCAACTTTAGCTGACAGGGCCTGCTCTACCGGTTGAATGGTAGGTGTTAGTTGGTCTTCTGTTATAGCAACAAAAACCCATCCATTGTCTACTAGATCCTCATCAGAATCATCAGTCACTCCTTCATCAGCAAGATAACAAGATTTGTCTTTATTCTTCTTAAATATGTATCTCTGATATTCAGGGTTAGGCTTGTATGTTCTTCTAGCTTCTTCTCTTAGTCTAGCATGTCTATTAGGGCATCTAGAAGCCACATGACCGATCTTATTATAGTTAAAGAATTTAAAGGGTGCTTTACCTTCATACTTACTTCCAACTGGACCTTTAGGCATTTTTCTTGCAAATAGTGCTTCAAGTTCTTCATTTTCTTTCCTGCTTTCCTCAAGTTCTCTTGCATAAAAGGCTTTCCAATCAGATTTATCAAATGATGGTGCAAATGATGTTGATGCCTTAAAAGCTAAATCTATCTTTATAGTAGTAACATGACCAAATTCCTCAATTTCAAAAGTTGAGAGTTTTCCAATCAATGTATCCCTAGTTACTAATGTATTAGGCATTGTTCTTAACTCATTTATAGCAGTAACCTTCATTTTATATGCTGGTGGAAATCCTCTTAAAACTTTTGAAACAATATCATCTTCACTTAAGGTTCCTCCACAACATTTAATACCCAAAACAATTTCATTAACTCTTTCCATAAAAGCATAAATCCTTTCATCTTCTTCCATTTTCAGATTTTCATAGCTCACCCAGAAGCTTTCAAGTTTTACAATTTTGACTATGGAATCTCCTTCATTCAGTGTTTCCAAATGATCCTAAATAGTTTTAGCAGTGGATCTATCTGATAATCCCATGATTTGTTGATCTATTAATGTGCTCAAAAGTGCTTCTCTTGCTTTGCAATCATTTTCTTCATCTTTTCCCAAGGTAGGTGGATTAGGCTGACCAGGAGTAGGAGCAGTATAGCCATTCTTTGTAACTTCCCAGATGTCCTTTCCAATACAATTCAGATGTGTCTCCATTTTGATCTTCCATATGCCATAGTTGGTTCCATCAAGTTTAGGATTGTCCTTCCTGAAATAGTTAGTAGACATTGGATCTCCTCAAGCTGTTAAACTTCTACAAAAGAGGACTAGGCTTTGATACCAATTGTTAGGTCCCAGAGACAACTGAGAGGGGGGGGTGAATCAATTGCCAAATAAATTCAAACCAAAAAAAACTTAACCAACTTAATGTTGAATACCGGTAAACCAGTCTTTTATACCGATTGACAGTTTTATCAGTTAATTGCAATACTGGTAAAGATTAATGCATGAAACAAAAAGACAAAGTCATCTAGAACACATAACACCAATATTTGTACGTGAAAACCCTGTAAGGGGAAAAACCACGGTGGGAAACCTTACCCACAATCAGATGATACTAGTGTAGATAGTAAGTGTATACAAATGGGGTCTGCACATGCAGAAAGGCCAAGCACCTAGAGCTCACTGCTCAAACACAAAATAGGAGTCACACTGACTACAATTGGATGGTTAAATCCAATAAGGATGTACTACTCAAAATAGCATCTTCATATGCTGGATTCAGTACCGGTGTAGTTCTAATATGCTTTCACAAAAACCTTGCTTCATCTTCAAATGATGTTTGCGTGTATAGCTCTATTTATTCTCGCATATACCTTCACACAATTATTCTTTGCATTCCACATTCGATCTTACATTTATATCATAACCTAGGACCAATTTTAGTAGGTCGGCTCTAAAGGATATTACAATAAAATCAATTTACAATTAAAACAATATCCGATGTAATAACTGATACAACATGTCGGCTTGATGCATTTACAACAATAATAAATCATCTCCATAGCATGCCATGCTGATCTGGAAAAGATAATCCTATCGGTGTATAACCTAGACCTATTTGCCAGTAACGACAAATATGCTAATACGAACATGCCAATAAACAAATCTTAAAGACAAAGTGTCTAAACAATGTTTTCGACATAACCAAGTGTTTTCCATGCCATTCCAAGTGTCGGTGATCATTATATCCTGTCGGTATACCAGATAGTGGTGACTGTGCATAAGTCATTTGTTTGTCGGTGAATGTTGTTGATTCTCCAAAGTGCAAGTGTTAGTAGGTGTTGACATCAATGACCAAACCATACCAAAATACCAACACACTTGTCACCACAAAGATGACAAGTATCACTTCCTCCAACCTCCCCAATATTAGCCTTTGATATCTTCAGATCAAATCTAGACCGTTGATTCCTACCACCTCATCTTTGGCCTTTTAATTCCTATAAATACCCCTCATTTTGGAGTAATAAAGATCCCTCGCATCCTAGATTTAAGCATCATTACTGTAGTCTTTTTTTTTTATCTCAATCATCTAGCATAATTAACATCTTAGATTAATCATGTATACACTCATGTATCTCATATCATTTTGGATTAATCTAGTTTAATTTGTTAATCTTGAATTCATCTAGTATGCATTCATATAGATTAAATCCTTCGTCTTGGTGTAGTCAAGTCACTGGTATTTCTTAGACAAATCTGAGAGAAAATCTATA
The DNA here is from genome assembly GCF_030272615.1 of Cryptomeria japonica. Taxonomy (NCBI): domain Eukaryota; kingdom Viridiplantae; phylum Streptophyta; class Pinopsida; order Cupressales; family Cupressaceae; genus Cryptomeria; species Cryptomeria japonica. The sequence continues at coordinate 415,657,390 of NC_081411.1, read as the reverse complement.
CTCGCATCTTTTAGGAGGGAATAGGTTGATTTGTCAAGGTTTAACATTTATTGATTTTGATCAACTAACCATGCATGTAATGATCTATTGAGTTTTTGTGTTACAGATGTAGATTCCATAATTCACGCGAACAATAGGTATTGTAGTGTTTGAGGGAGAATAAACTTTATGCCAACTTGGCTAAGTGTGATTTCTTCCAATCTGAGGTGAACTATCTTGGTCATGTGGTTTCTAAAGAATGTGTATCCATAGATCCTTCTAAGATCCAAGCCATTGTAGATTGGCCAGTGTCGACTAATGTTTTTGAGGTTCAGAGTTTTATGGGCTTGGCCGGATACTACTACCATTTTGTTCAGAGTTTTTCACTTCTCTTCAGAGGAAAGGGAAGAAGTATGTTTGGTCGGAGTAGTGTGAGGCAACCTTTCGTACTCTGAAGGAACTCTTTGTAGGATAGTCATGTGGTAGCCTATGAGTCTTGCAAACTCATAGTCCATGAGCTAAACTATCTCGTTCATGACTTAGATTTGGAAGTTGTTGTTCATTCTTTAGTCAGGTGGCAACATTTTTATTTTAGGGCATCGGTTTGAGTTGCACAGTGATCACCATAGCTTGCAATATATATTTACTCAGCCAAACTTGAATGCTCAACAATAGAGATGGATGAAATTACTTTGTGAACATGATTTTGAGGCTAGATATATTTAGGGGAAAGAGAATGTAGTGGTAGATGGTTTGAGTTGTAGACAACATGAGGTTGCAGCATTGTCCCTTGGGGTGGATTTAAGAGAGAGAATCCTTAGGATTCTTCCATAAGACAACTACTATCAGGAGGTTAGAGTCGTGATTGAGACTAGAAGACCATTAGAGGGCAGATATTCTAGATATAACCTTGAGGCAGATGCTCTTATTCCACATCTTGGGTGTATCTATGTACCTCCTTTAGATGGACTTCATACTTTGATCATGACTGAGGCCCATCATGCACCTTACTTGACACATCCTCATGTCAAGAAGATGCACGTGGATCTGAGACAGATATATCATTGGGCTGGCATGAAACATGACATTACTGATTTTGTGTCGAAGTGTTTGGAGTGTCAGTAGGTTAAGGCTGAGCATCAGCACCCTGTAAGGCTTTTATAGCCTAATTTGGTACTAGATTTGAAATGGGACATCATTTCCATAGATTTAATAGTAGGGTTGCTAGTTTCTTTGTGTTGTCACAATGCCATCATGGTCATTGTTGAAAAATTGGCCAAAGTTTCTCATTTTGTTCCTATACGATCTTCCTATAGAGCAGTAGTGGTGGAATGATTTTTCATGAAAGATGTGGTGAGGCTACATGGAATTCCTAGGTGGATCATTTCAGATAGAGATCATGTCATTACTTCAGCATTATGGACGTCACTTCAACATACTTTAGGGATCTAGTTGAGCTTTAGTTCAGCTTATCACCCAGAGATTGATGGTCAGACCAAGGGCATGAATTAGGTTTTGGAGGACATGCTTCACATATATATTATGGACCAACAGTCGCCTTGGGAGGACTATCTTTATCTTGTGAAGTTTTCTTATAACAATGGATATCATATCTCCATAGGTATGTCTCCCTTCTAGGAATTGTATGGTCATCCTTGTCATACTCCTTTGAACTAGGATCAGTTAGAGGATAGGGTGAGTATAGGTTTAGATATTCTTTGAGAGATGGAGCAGCAGGTGGAGCGGATTCATTAGCACTTGGTAGTAGTACAGGATAGGTAGAAGAAGTATGTTGATGCTCATAGAGTGGATCATTAGTTTTCTATTAGAGACTTGTTATGCCTTACATATGTATTTCCCCATTAGTCTCCTTGCGTCAAAATTTGGGTCCCTTTTGTTTTTTTTGGTTTTTGGTTTTTCCCTTTGTTTTTCATTTTTCTTTTCCCCTTGTCCTTTTTTTGTTTTTGACCTCAGAACTCCAAAGTCCCAGAATCCCAAGGTCCCTTTGTTCCTTTTTGGTTTTTGACCTCGGAACTCTAGAGTCCCAGAATCCCAAGGTCCATTTGTTCCTTTTTGGTTTTTGACCTTGGAACTCCGGAGTCCCGGAGTCCCGAGGTCCCTTTGTTTTTTTTGGTTTTTGACCTTAGAATTCTAGAGTCCCAGAGTTCCAAGGTCCCTTTGTTTTCTTTGGTTTTTGACCTTGGAACTTCGGAGTCCCAGAGTCTCGAGGTCCCTTTGTTTTTTTTGGTTTTTGACCTCGAAATTCTGGAGTACTGAGGTCCTTTTGTTCCTTTTTGGTTTTTGACATCAGAACTCTGGAGTCCCAAAGTCCCGAGGTCCCTTTGTTTTATTTGGTTTTTGACTTCAAAATTTTGGAGTCCTGAGGTCCCTTTGTTTTCTTTGGTTTTTTACCTCGGAACTCCGAAGTCCCAGAGTCCCAAGGTCTCTTTGTTTTCTTTGTTTTTTGACCTCAAAACTTCGGAGTCCTGGAGACTCGAGGTTTTGATTCTTCTGCCTTGGAACTCCAAAGTTCCGAGGTGGAACCTCCTTTTGCTTGCTTTGGAACCCCAGACCCCCAGAGTTCTGGGGTGGGGTGTTTCCTTTCTTGTGTCGAGCTTGGAACCTTGGGACCTCGGAGTCCTGAGGTCATGTTTAAAGCCTTTGTACGGACGGGCTTGGGAAGAGGTATAAATAGGGATGATGAAATTTTAAAGTTCATTTGTGCATTCATAACTCCTCCTCCCTAGCTCCAAGCCACGAACCTCTAGACTTTCGAGTTTCCTTGGCATTTTTAGACATTTTGATTCACCAGGTTGGTGATTTTTCTTTCCCATCTTGGTGGTTTGTAGATTAGATTTTCTTTCCTCATTGTTCTTTTTGTTGGTTGTTGTTTTTTGTTTATTTTATTTTTTCTTTTGAGTTAGCCACGAGCATCGTTAGAGGGCGTGTAGAGAAGGAGCATACTTCCAACATAGAGCTCAAAGTGCAACAAGGGCAATATAAGCAGCTGCTAATTGAAATGAGAAAACCCCTGGACTCATGCAGAGCTGATGACTTGCCTTCTACCTCATCGTTGCCAGAGGAAGAAGTAAAGGCATTAATGGAGGTGAGAAGGGTGGCCGTTGTAGCCAAGTCATGAGCCCAAGTAAATGTAGTAAAGATAAGATTATTTTTGCAAATACTATGGAGATATATTATAAAGCGGTACAGGCAGGCGGAGCTTTGGCTTCCTGTTCCACGCAATGGGAATAGAAGTCAAACATTTTCAATAAACAATTCTAAATTTTGAAAAAGATATTGTAGCTGGGGGAAGAGATGATAATGGAAGAGGACCTTTTAGGGGGTGATGGTTATGAAAACTTGCAGTCATATGTGTACATGTTGGAGCTAAAGATTGAAATGCTTCAGCAGTATATCAAGGATATGACGTAGATTCAGGACCCTCTCCTCAGGGAAATTTTGTCATATGAGAGTATTGTAAAGGATATGCTAGGGTCCTTTGGCCTTGTATTAGCTAATATAGGAATAATGGAGCAACAACAAGTTTTGGATCAGTGGGATGCATATGAGGTGCATCACCTAGGACCCTCAACCTAGTTTGATGTCACCCTCATGAACAGGTATACATATCTGATTACTTAGTGTGAGGAGGTCGCAGGCATGGTGAAGGAGTTAGAGGAGGGGAGAATGCATGTGGATGAAGTTTCAAAGAAATATAAATTTAGAGTTAAGCATGTAGCTGACCCTCCAGTTCAAATAGTTGCATGTATAGTTGATAATTATAGAGCTCTTGCCAAGAAATAAGGAATAAACGCATAATTGCTAAAGATGGCAAAGCTTTTTCATAAATCCTTAGTCTTGTATTTTTAGCTACAGCTCCTACTCAAGTTCCAATTTTGAGAGAAATTATGCATGACTATGAAAACATGGCTCACCCAATATGGTCTTCGTAGTTCTCATGCAGTCTTCATTTCGTAGTTGTTAAGTGGAGTGTCAAGGCAGAAACTTGCAAGTTAACTATGACTCCTAGTATCAGTTCTTAATTTAGGGTAGGTTTATTTCCTAGATAATAAGGCAGAGAACTTCTATAAATCGAGAAGTTGGATTCATTTGTAAGGATCCCCAAATTGATGATTTGTGGCCCACTTAGAAATTTTAAAATATTTTGCAGATTGTTAAGAAGTTTGAGTTATTTTTGTTATACATTCATTGAGATTAATGTGAGAAGCAACTTATAGATTGCCTGATCTACGTCTATACTCTACCAAATTGTTCTATGTAATCTGGTAACATCTATTATTTGGAGTTAGCAACGTGGTTTAATCTTTTTGTTTATCACTTTATAAATCATATTGCGCACATTAGTGGTGTATGAGAATTATTGTGATAAGCCATATTGTTGATGATTTTATTTCCATAAATTTGTGAATTTGATGATTTTGCAAGTTTTCTAGAGGTCCGTTGTTGAATGCTAACTTAGATAATATTTGACAATTTCTTGGATTGTAGGGAACTAATTGAGTAGTTCATTAAGTTGTTATTATATTGGTTTTTATTGTTATTTTCTTGTTCCCCTTTATGCTTCACATTTTATTTCCCAGAGAATCTTAAACCATAAAAACACAAAAAGAAAGGAAGTGTAGTAATCTACAACTAGGGAGATTTAGTTTCAACCAGCAAGCCCCTTAATAGGTACAACCATATCAACCATTGGGTTTCCCATCACTGTCATGAATTGATTATAGAGACCTTGGGGTAGTGAGTTTTCCCAAATTCATTGCTTTTCAGGAGAGGTGGTGAGTGTTCACATTGGTTGCCTAACTATTGGCGAGTGTGTCAAAAATAGTCGTCAACAAAAACTGGTGCTAGAAGGAGGGCCTAGACTAGTCCCCTCACTGGTTAACCACATATGGTACTTCTAGGAGATGGATTGATGTCATTTACCCAACCTAACCTCAACAATGAGCAAGACGACATTCTTACCCAACTATACGACTTTGCTTGGGATAGTACAAGAGATTATAATGATTGGTTATGAGCATGACAAGTCTTGGACAACAAGAGATAAAAGACTATACATATAGAAGCAGAGGCACAAAGACAACTTAATCCTTAGGTGAACCCACAAGAAAATACACAACCACCTCCTCAACCAGAGAATTGAGGTATTAATTTGGATCGTATATCATCATTCTCTCCTGAGAGATTCCACCAAGTCCTTAGGAGTAGTTCTTCACCATCTGACTTAGAAGAGTTGGGACCTATCACTAGGAGAAAGATGAACAAATCTAAGAAACAACCCTCAACAATCTCACCAATACAGTCATCCATAATCAACATAGAAGATCAATTGATTCCTAGTCCTCAGCCTATTGTTGCGCCTTTTGTGACTCAACATCCATCGTCACCACCATCAATGGCCTACTTTAACCAAGACACCACACCACTAAGAACCATACCTGGGGGTATACATGATCTAACTAGAAACCTAGATAAATTTTGCAGCAAATTTTACTATTTAGCGGGACGAACGACTGATGAACATATTGAAGCATTCAAAGATGCTATCATTCGTAATCATATTGAACACCAAGATGTAGTATGTAGACTCTTCCCATATTCACTTGGGGAGAATGAATACAATTAGTACTTAACCTTACCTGCAAACTCTTTCATAGGTTAGGATGTCTTAGAGAAGGCCTTCATTGATCAATTCTGAGTGTACGTAGACCTCGGGACACTATACCACCAGTTTGCTTCTCTTAAGAAATCCCCAAATGAGCCATTAATGACTTTTAATACTATCTTCCAAAGGGCATTCAAGAGGATACAAGCTCCTTACCAGGTAGCGCCTAACATAGCCATCAACTCATATCTAAGAGCTATCAACCCTTGGACTTCTATGTTTATTATGAAGAGTGTTCCTCAAGATCAAAGGGACACCTTGGCAAAAGTCTTCACACTAGCAATTAGCATGAACCATGAGTTGAATCAAACCCCAGGAGGGATTGGATATAATCTACCTATAGGGGTGAATCAAGGAAACTACAATCAACTCACCCTCATCTCTACCTGTAGGTATCCCAATGATGAACCATGTGCCAATCTATGCACCCCAACCTCAGGCAAATCAACAGTTTGTTGCCCAAGATTTGACTTGGAAAAATGGTACCAATACCGCCCCCACTCAAACACAATGTGCTGGTTAAGCACAAGGGGGAAGTCAACAATTTGACAATACTAACTCAGTAAACCAACCTCCAACCATGGTGCCTGAGAATCAAGGATCTCACATATCTGTTGAAGTAGAAGCCTTGAAGAAAATGATCTCATGGGTTACTTCAGACTTGAGCCAGCTAAAAATGAATCCTTTGGGAGGGTATGATCAATCCTAGCCATATAATAATCAGCAGAACTACAATAACCAGAACCAAAATCAAAGGTATAACAACAAAACTTATAATAGGTAGTGGAATATAGGTCTGAATAATGGTGGGGTGAAACATGATCACCCTGACGCATGAGATAACCCAAACCACACACAAAGTGTTAACCTTGTGGACATGAATTTTCTAACAAATTGGTGTAGGTTGCACGACATAGCTACGCATTCTGAGGTTAATTATGCTCAGTTCAAGAAAATCATAAGAATTGCTCAAGCTGACTCTCAGCCAAAAGATTGTTCCAATGATGAACCCGATAAGGTTAATATTGCCATGTTGGTCGATACCATCCTGTGCAAATAATTTCAAGATGAGGCTGAAGGTAAACCATGTGTATACGATGCTCAGGCCTTTCAGACCAGAAACAACTACAATCTTAGGAGTCAAGGTAAAAGCTCCATTAATGGAGCCACCTCCCCCGACAGGTGGGTTTGTACCTCCTGATGCGAATGCAAGCAACAATCCTCACCCTTCTCAAGCTTTCCAAGGAGCACACCCTAGACAAGCTCAAGGGAAAGATTATGTTCTAAAAGGATCATTTGACATTACTAAGGAGATGGAAAGGGCTGCCACCACTATGTCCTTGATGGAAGTATTGAGATATTGCCACTATGTCCTTAGTGTTGACTTCATTAAGGTTTTCCATCTTAACCTCATTTCTTTAGAAAGTTGGAATTGTTAGAGTCATAGAGAAATGAGGTTAAGATGGAAAACCTTAATGAAGTCAACACTAACGTCAGCAGTGATGCAATAGAAAATCCACCATTTTTACTAAGTTTGAGGATATGTGGAAAGAATTTACACAACTGTTTGGTAGATTCAAGGGCTTTAGGAAATGTAATGCCTTACTCTATATGTCAGAAGCTTGGACTTCAACCAGTACATGCAAATAGTAAGGTGGTACAACTAAAAAAAATTGAGGTTAACATAATCGAAGAATTGAAAGATGTATACATCCAATTGGGTGTTGATCCTCAAATATCTCGTTATATTGACATTCAAGTAGTGGATATTCTGGAAGTATATGGGATGCTCCTTAGTAGGGATTGGTCAAAGACTTTGGGAGGATATTTCTCAACTTGTTTTACATACTTGGAGCTTCCATGGAAGGGGGTAAGAAACTTGATCTGAATCGATAGTGAACCTAAGTTGAAGAAGTTGGTAACGGATTATGGTGCTCCCAATGAGGTGGCATTTGTTGAATTGAGTTCGGGAGTTTACAGGGTCAATGAGATTCTCACTTTCTCTACACCGGCTCCTCTCTAGTTATTTTGAGCAGATATGACCTCATATAAAAGGCAAGTCAAAGGTTTCACTACAGTAGTACAACAAGGAATGTGTTTGTTGGGGGACACTATGAAGATACAAGATTTGTTGCTTCCAAAATGGTGTCAGATACATCAAGAGGAGCACTCGGATATTTCATGTATCCCATGTCAGAATGAGATTACAAAATTGATGAGTCTAGTTCCATACAAAGAAGATGATCATACCATCAATATGGAAGAAGTTCAAGATCTAAGTTGTGAAGGATTAGAGCCCCAAACAATAGATACTATAAGTAAGACTACCCAACCTAAGGAATACAACTAGGAGATTCTTGCAGTTGAGATTGTCAAAAATGAGAAGGAAGGTATCCCTCTTGAGCAAGAGAATGATGAAACACAATCTTAACTTCAACCTCAATCGGAACAATTTGTTCTTAACACTACTGAAGCGTTCATGCAACCAAAAATTGAACAATCTCAATTGTCACAAAACTTCAAGTCAGAGAAGCAACAATCGTCTCCGGAAGCTAATCCGATTATTGATCCTAAGGTGAAAAATGTAAAGAGACCAAAAGATAAAATATGGTTTTTAAAGTTTGATGGGTCAAGATCTAAGCAAGGCAGTGGAGCAGGCATAGAGTTAACCAACCCAAAAGGGAAAACCCTTTTAGCTTCTTACCAACTCCAATTCCCTTGTACTAATAACATGACAGAATACGAGGCCTTAGTTAGAGGATTACTTTTTGCTCATAAGAAGGGGGAAAAGTGTTTGAAGGTACAAGGAGATTCTAAGCTGGTGGTTAAACAAGTACGAAGCCAATATGCGTGCCACGATAAAAGGTTAGCAATGTATCAAAATAGAGTATGGGATCTGATTGAGGATTTTGATGCTTTCAACATTTAGTTGGTACTTAGGAAAGTGAACAAAATACCTAATGCGCTGGTCATACCTACCAGTACATTAGAACCAGTAAGCCAATCCCCTTTGAAGAAGTGCTCCGTGGAATTAAACTCTATACCTATTGTACCTAATAATATCAAACACTTCCAAGTCTTCCAAGATGATGCCCACATTCTAGCCTTTCTTTCCAATCTAGGGGTTTTTGAAGAGAAAATTATTGATGACGAAGATAAATTAGATGATCTTAATGTCGAAAGTAATGTTGATATTTTGGATTTACCAACTAACGTTATTCCTAAAGGGATTGTCACCTTAGAGAGACTTTTTTATTTTGACCCTAGAGTAAAGGAGATACTAACAATGGATTCACATGCTGAAAAGTACGAGCCCCATAATATCGGTCGAGAAGGACAAGAGAGGATTGTCTATATTGGGAAGATTTGCACTGAAAATGAAAGAGAAAAATTGATACAAATCTTGAAAGAGTTCATTGATGTAATAGCACGGGGGTATGAAGATTTAAAGATATTCGATACAGGGTTCTATTAGTGAATTGACCAGCCGTTGCTTTTGCCAGAACGACTTTATCACCCATGTGATCCCTCTAAAACCTAACATAAAGTCATTCTGGCAAAAGCAACGGCCAGTCAATTCACTAACAGAACCCTTGATTTTCAAGGAAGTACAAAAGTTACTCTCCGCCAAGATTATTTTTCTGGTACGACATTCAACTTGGGTTGCTAATTTGGTGCCAGTATGAAAAAAGAATGGAGAAATATGGCTTTGTGTGGAGTTTCACAACCTCAACAAATCCTCCGAGAAAGATAATTACCCGCTTCCTTCTTTGCATGAAGTACTACAAATAATAAATGGTTCGCAAGTGATGTCATTCTTAGATGGTTATTCAGGATATAACCAAGTATTGGTGAGCTATGAGGATCATATGAAGACAACTTTTACAATGAAATGGGGAACATATGTGTACAAAAAAATTCCATTCAAGTTGATTAATGCTGGGGCAACCTTCCAATGAGCGATGGATACATATTTTAAGGAAACGATTGGAAAATGCATTATTATCTATATGGATGACTTGATGATATTTTCCAAGGTTAGAGAAGACCACCTAGACCACCTCCAAAAGGTATTGGAAAGATGTCAGAGATATGGGATTTCCCTTAACCCCAAGAAATGTGTGTTTGGAGTGGCTAAAGGAAAGCTACTTGGCCGCGTAATCTCTGAGAGGGAGATATCTATAGATCGAGATTGGGCAAAAGCATTATTGAAGTTACAAATGCTCGATAGTAAAAAGGAGATGAGATCTTTCTTTGGGAAGATAAATTTTGTTAGAAAGTTTATTACTGGGTTTGCAGAGATAGTCAAGCCATTGAATGAAATGATGAAAAGGATGCTAAGGTCAAATGGACAACTAAAGCAAAAGAAGCTTTTGCCTAGATTAAGAAATCCATTGCCGAAGCTCTTGTGATAACTAGCCCTGATTACACTCTGTCATTTTACATGTATTCTTTTGCTTTGCTACACTCAAGAGTGGTTGTTTTGATGTAGAGGCAAGTGGGAGATGAGAAATCTATTGCATTTATGAGCTCTCATTTAAAAAGTGTTGAGGTTAGATATTCTTCTCTTGAAAAATAGGCCTTTGCATTGGTAAGAGTAGTCAAGATATATAGGCATTACATCCTGAGGAGTAACATTTATGCGATTGTCCCTGATCAAGCGGTGAAGTCACTACCTATGCAGTCTGAACTGGGAGAACGTCGAGGGAAATGGATGGAAATATTGCAATAATTTTATTTAGAGATGCATCCAATGAAGTTGGTCCGAGGCCAAGGATTGTCTCAAGCCATGGCGACTGACATCCCTCAAATCCAGTGCCAAAAATATACGTTGGAGTCATTCACTCGGGACCCTAGGTACACGGATTTGGTATTTATATTGCTGAATAATAGGTGTCCTAAGGGGTTGACAACCATGCAAAGATGAGCATTAAGGCTCAAAAGTGCCAATTAAATGATCAAGGATTCAACACTTTATAGAAAGAACTATGAAGTTATTTACCTTCGGTGTCTTGATCATCAAGCATCCTGTAATATGATTGAGGAACTTCATGGGAAATATGGTACAAGTCATGGGTCGGCGGATGCCACTGCACATAAAATATTGAAGGTTGGATATTATTGGCCTAGAATATTTAAGGATACTCATGAGCATGTTCATCAGTGTCATGTATGCCAAACTGCATGAGGTGAATAGAAGCCATTGCATGTCGGAATGCTACTGCTGAGGTAGTCTTGAAATTTATTGAGGAGCACATCGTCACCAGGTTTGGTATGTCATTCACTCTGGTATGTGATAATGGCCCTTCTTTTACTTCTGCACAGTTGATGCAATGGTCATACAAATATAAAGTGATATTAAAATTTTCATCCAACTACTACCCACAAGGTAATGGAGTAGCTGAATATACGAACAAGAACATCCTATATGTCATTAAGAAGCTACTTGAAAAATACCCAGGGATTGGCATAATCAATTGAGATATACCTTATGGGCTGATCGAACTAGAGTAAAAGCCGCCTTGGGAACTTCTCCATATTACCTTGTCTATGACCAGACCCCTTGTCTTCCCAATCAACTTGCAAATATTGGTCCTCCAATTAATGAAAGAACTTGACATTGAGGATCAGGTAGAGGTTCACCTCTTAAATTTATTAAGACTTGATGAAAAAAGGATTAATACTCTACAACACTTTGCCAAGCACCAAGCCATTGTTAAGCGATGGTTTGATAAAAGGGCCAAGGTGAAAGCTTTTTGGATCTCTGACCTAGTCCTGTTATGGGACAAGGCCAAGGAGAAGAAAGGTGATCACCACAAGTTTGAAATATTGTGGTTAGGTCCTTACCAAATAGCTGAAATTTTAGGCGAAAACACTTTTAAGTTAAGCTTTTTGACTTGAGAACTTGTACCATTTCCCTTCAATGGTTAGTTCATACTTTGATTAACTCTCAGTGAAGCTTGACTTGTTGTATATAGTAGATTAGATGTTTCTTTTGTTTTGCTTCATTGTTTCTTTGGGTTTTTGTTTGTTTGTTGTGTTTTTGTTTTGTTGTGTGCTTGTTTCCCTTTTGTTTTGTTTGATTGTTTGTTCGTTTTTTTGTTTGTTGAGTTGGGATATACATATTTTGTTCTCAAAGATTCTAAAAGGAAGGTATCCTTTGCATAACATCTTGCCAAATTCTGAGAGACTTAGACTCTCTGCTATTTACGACTTCATTATCATTTGGTTAATTTTGAAACTTTTGTCTATACTCGTTCAAAGTGGTATATAATCATTTAAATATGATTTGAGTTTTTGACTTTCAATTGGAAATGGCTAGCTTGATAAACTCAGCACAAATGTCACATTAAGATACATCAGAAAGTTTTGTAAGATATCAAATAAACTAGTTTTCAAGTGAAAAATCCGAATTCAGGGTGTTTCACATTATCCACTATGGGTCACAACCCAGTTATCAAACTTCAATGTTTGAAAGTTTCTTAAAAGGTTATTGAAGAAATAAGTCATTCTATATCCTATAATGTTTTCAAAAAAAAAGAGAGAGAAAAGAAATGGTCCTCTTAAGCAACTCAAATGGGTGTTTCAAGTAACCTCCACCAGGGCTATGGACACCTGGCTGGCAGTGGAGGACTGTTTGATGGGAACCAGAGGTATCTCTGTTGGGGCTATAGATGCCTGATTGGTAGCAGAGCTATGCCCAAGATGACCTTGCATGAAACATGATTGATGACTTCATCTACGTAGCTTGCACCCAATTTGCCTCTAATTATCTGGATTATTGAAATAATGGAGTAATAAATCATGCACACACACTTAAGAGTTAATCATGTCCATTTCTCTTCTTGGTTGTTTGTTCATTGGTTCACTCATATTTTTCTCTTATACATCCTTTTGAATGATAATAGCCTTAGGCATCGAGTTAACCAGAGATTCTGAAGTTCTAAATTGCCTATAGTCATTTTTCCCAGATAGTTGCCATTGTTATGCCTTGCATATCTATTTCCCCATTAGTCTCTTTGCATCGAAATTTGGATCCCTTTTGTTTTTTTTTGGTTTTTGTTTTTTCCCTTTGTTTTTCTTTTTGCTTTTTCCCTTTGTTCTTTTTTTTTTTTTGACCTCGGAACTCCGGAGTCCCGGAATCCCGAGGTCCCTTTGTTCCTTTTTGGTTTTTGACCTTGGAACTCTGGAGTTCTAGAATCCCAAGGTCCCTTTGTTCCTTTTTGGTTTTTGCCCTCGGAACTTTGGAGTCCCAGAGTCCTGAGGTCCCTTTGTTTTCTTTGGTTTTTGAACTCAGAATTCTGGAGTCATGAGGTCCCTTTGTTCCTTTTTGGTTTTTGACCTTGGAACTCCGGAGTCCTGAGGTCCCTTTGTTCTCTTTGGTTTTTGACCTCGGAATTCCAAAGTCCCGAGGTCCCTTTATTTTCTTTGGTTTTTGACATCAAAACTTTGAAGTCTTGAGGTCCCTTTGTTTTCTTTGGTTTTTGACCTCGGAATTTCGGAGTCCCGAAGTCCCGAGGTCCCTTTGTTCATTTTTGGTTTTTGACCTTGGAACTCCGAAGTCCCAAGTTCCCTTTGTTTTCTTTGGTTTTTGACCTCAGAATTTCAGAGTCCCGGAGCCCCGAGGTCTCTTTGTTTTCTTTGGTTTTTTACCTCGGAACTCTAAAGTCCCGAGGTCCCTTTATTGTCTTTGGTTTTTTACCTTAGAACTCTGGAGTCCCGGAGCCCTAAGGTTTTGAGTCTTCTACCTCGGAACTCCGGAGGGCAGAACTCCGGAGTCCCGAGGTGGAACCTCCTTTTTCTTGCTTTGGAACCCCGAACCCCCGAAGTTCCGGGGTGGGGTGTTTCCTTTCTTGTGTTGAGCTCACAAGTCATGTTAAAGCCTTCATACCGATGGGATTGGGAAGAGGTATAAATATGGATGATGAACTTTTAAAGTTCATTTGTGCATTCAGAACTTCTCCTCCCTAGCTCCAAGCTGCAAACCTCCGGACTTTTGAGCATTCTTTGGCATTTTCGGGCATTTTGATTCACCAAGTTGGTGATTTTTCTTGCCCATTTTGGTTTGTCGATTATATTTTCTTTCCTCGTCGTTCTTTTTGTTGGTTGTTGGTTTTTGTTTGTTTCTTGTTTTCTTTTGCATGCCCTAGTTTTCCCGCACGGAACCCTGGAGTTCTAGGTAGTTGGTTTTCACACACCCAGAACCCCGGAACCCTGGAATTCCGAGTCACTTCTGCTTAATAAGCATGAAACCCCATAACCACGGATTTTCGGGTGGCTCCCATTCAATGAACCCAGAACCCCGGACCCCTAGAGTTTCGGGATTCATTTTGCATACAACCTGACCTCGGGACCCTGAAGTCCTGAAGTAAATCAACTTTTATGATTATTATGAAAGATTGGGGATTTTTTTTCTACTTGTAGGTTCAAGTGGTTAGATGGACTCATCCTCCAGCAAAAGAGGCAAAGAAATTGATAGAATCCTAGCCACCATGAAATATCATTATCAAGGACAGGTCTATGCTTCAAAGTTAGATGATCAAGTCAAATGGGTCATGGATACCGAAATCGGCCATATTGAAATTGAGGATATCAAGGCTCAATTAGACAAACCTAGTTTGGAGGCCCTCCATAGGAGAATCAAGAGATTAGGCCTAGTTAAAGCTACTACCTTTCCACAATCATTGCAGGCACTGATGTTCATAATGACCATTGCTCCATTTTATAACCCAGAGACTAGAAAGTGCACGGATGCATAAGGAAAAACAGTCATAGACTTGTCTCCTAACATGCTCGGGTTGGTTTTTGGCATCCCAACTAGAGAGGAGATATTTCTGTTAACCAAAGAAGAGGCCTTAAGGGCATGGAATGACAAAATATCAGCCAATAAGAGGCACATGAATAAAAAATGGTTGGAAGAAGAAAGAAAGATAGGTCTCAAGGCAACAAAGATCCTGAGGGTGAAATTCAAAGAGCCCCAAAGAGACTTAATCATTATGCTTAGCAGGGCCTTTGGCAAGCCGAATTGCAAGCATTTTCATCCCTGGATATTCCAATTCATAAGCACTATCTTAATAGGGAAACAATACTTTGATTGGCCACAGATCCTCTCCGATAATATCTACAAATAGATGAAATAAGTACAGCATACCCAAAAGTTATTTTTTACATCATATGCCATCTGGGTAGCTGCTAGAGCTGGAAAGTTTCCAGGGCTATAGGTAGAAGGTCAATTGGGAGAGGAGGAAGGACAAAAGAAGGTATGGGAGTATTATTCCCAACTCACTCTAGCCAATGCAAAGGCTCATTTCAAGAGAGTTAATGATGCCTTCGTTTTCCCAATAATCATCAAATTAACAGGGGATGCACGATATTGGATTAGCCCGGAGGCCATGGCTATCATCCGGGAGTGGGAATTTTTGTTCATCCAAAACCCACGCTCCACTTACATCATGGTTAGTGTATTCATAGGGAACCCAATATTGCTGCCCCGATATTGCAATGATAGGATAATTTTTCTAGAGTATGTAAGGTAGCTTGTGGGTCTCCAATCACTTTTGTCATCAAAACACAAAGCAGGTATCGATTTCTTAGTATCTATTTGGTACTTTGCATGTTCTAAGATACAAGTAGCAAAATTAGTAGAACAAGAGCTTCAAGATTTGAACTTGATGGAGTATTATCATGCTAGGGAGTTTTATGATCCCTATGGGAAACTTAAACAAGCCATGCCTAAGGCATATGAGGGGCACAAGCCCAACTTGGAGGAACAACTTGCAAGACAATTTTAAGGTTAGGGAGAAGAGCTATAACAGGTTATCTGTGCCATAGGTAAGAGATTTCAGAATTGAGACTAACCTCCCTAAAGACCTTATGGATGATGGGGACTTACTTGATCAAGTTTATAGGGAATCAGGGATAGATAAAAGGCCCCTCTCCCCAATAAAGTTGTCTGAAGTGAAGACACAAATATGGAAAAAGTTTCTCAAGTGGTCATCAATAGGACCAAGCAATGGTTAGGCCAGAGGGTAAGGTCGAGTGCCTCAAAGGTGAAACAGAAGGATTCCACTTTAGGGGTACCTCAATCAAGGGGCCATAAGGAGTATGCTCAGAAGACAAGGTCAGTTGCGAGGAAAAATATGTCCACCGATCCAGATGAGGAAGACAAACCCCAAGAAAGTATTGAGGACTTAATCAAGAAACTCCAAGAAAAGATGAGAGAGTCTGAATTATTAAAGAAGGCAGCGGACCTAGGAGTGACCAATGGATTGGGAGCAATACCACTTGCCAAAGTTCTCCCACCAAGGACGGCTATAGGATAGACTCCAGGAGAGGTTACCCAAGAGAAAGAAGAAGATATATAAATTACTGAGGATATACCTACCCAGCCACCTTCAACAGATGCCACACATGCTCCAGGCACCAACGCCCCTGTACCACCACCAATCAATATACCCAAAAGGAAGCCTAGAGTGCAAAGATTTAGGTCTACCAATAAAGGAATGAAAGTTAGAAACATTGAGTCGGATTAAGATTAGGAGGAAGAAGATATTGAAAAGCAACGACTGCTAGAAGGCAAGCAAGAAGGGGATGGAGCAGGAGACCTATTGAATGAAATACTAGTTCTAACCCCTCAAGATCAAGAGGACCTCCTCAAGGATATAGTAGTTGGGCAAAGGGAAATAGAGACAGGCGAGGAAGTGATGACATTTAATGAAGAGGTCAGTGGAAAACTGGGAGAGTTACATAAGCAATAGGCTCTCCAAACCAATCTAGCCCACCAAGTTACCTCACCTTAAGATCCTGGGAAAACAGAAGTGAGAGACAAAGCAGAGGAGCAGGCAGAGGTCTATGTTATGACTATGGATATAGTGTCCCATCAAGGTGAAAAAGATGAAGATATATCATAATGGCTGGAGTTTGCCTTTGGTAAGAAAAAGAGAAAAGCAAAGCTCCCTAAGGTTACTCTACAACAAGTAATCACTGAGGAGCCACCAAAGTTTAAGAAGCTAAAAATTGTTCATCATTTATCAAAAACTAGTTCTGATGAAATGATTGCAGATGTGGCAGTTCCATCCCAAGCCGAGGGAAAAGCTTCCCCCAAATACCAAAAATCCCAAATAAATTTGGGCAAACAAACCAAGTGGGGGGAGCTAGATACTTTGGAGTTAGCCATGAGCATCGTTAGAGGGCGTGTAGAGAAGGAGCATACTTCCAACATGGAGCTCAAAGCACAACTAGGGCAATATAAGTAGTTGCTAATTGAAATGAGCAAACCCCTGGACTCATGCAGAGCTAATGACCTACCTTCTACCTCATCAGTGCCAGAGGAAGAAGTAAAAGCATTAATGGAGGTGAGATGGGTGGCCGCTACAGCCAAGTCATAAGCCCAGGTAAATGTAGTAAAGATAAGATTATTTTTGCAAAATACTATGGAGATATATCATAAGGCGGTATAGGTAGGCGAAGCTTTGGCTTCCTGTTCCACGCAATGGGAATGGAAGTTGAACATTTTCAATAAATAATTCTGAATTTTAAAAAAGATATTGCAACTAGGGGAAGAGACGTTAATGGAAGAGGACCTTTTAGGGGGTGATAGTTATGAAAACTTGTAGTCATATGTGTAAATGTTGGAGCTGAAGATTAAAATGCTTCAGTAGTATATCAAGGATATGATGCAGATTCGGGACCCTCTCCTTAGGGAAATTTTGTCGTATGAGATTTTTGTAAAGGATATGCTAGGGTCCTTTGGCCTCAGATTAGATAATATAGGAATAATGGAGCAGTAATAAGTTTTGGATCAGTGGGATGCATATGAGGCGCATCACCTAGGACCCTCGGCCCAGTTTGATGTCACCCTCATGGACAGGTATACATATCTGATTACTCAGTGTCAGGAGGTGGAAGGTATGGTGAAGGAGTTAGAGGAGGGGAGAATGCATGCAAATGAAGTTTTGAAGAAATATAAATTTAGAGTTAAGCACGTAGTTGACCCTCGAGTTCAAGCAGTTGCATGTATAGTTGATAATTATAGAGATTTTGTCAAGAAATAAGGAATAAACGCATAATTGCTAAAGATGGCAAAGCTTTTTCATAAATCCTTAATCTTGTATTTTCAGTTGCAGCTCCTACTCAAGTTCCAATTTTGAGAGAAATTCTGCATGACTATGAAAACATGGCTCACCCAGCATGGTCTTCGTAGTGCTCATGTAGTCCCCGTTTCGTAGTTGTTAAGTGGAGTGTCAAGGAAGAAACTGCAAGTTAACTACAACTCCTAGTTTCAGTTCTTAATTTAGGGTAGGTTTATTTCCTAGATAATAGGGTAGAGAACTTCTATAAATTGAGAAGTTGGATTCATTTGTAAGGGCCCCCAAATTGATGATTTGTGACCCACTTAGAGATTTTAGAATAATTTGCAGATTGTTAAGAAGTTTGAGTTATTTTTGTTATACATTCATTGAGATTAATATGACAAGCAGCTTGTAGATTGTCTGATCGATGCTATACTCTACCAAATTGTTCTATGTAGTCTGGTAACATCTATTATTTGGAGTTAGCAATGTGGTTAATCTTTTTGTTTATCACTTTATAAATCATATTACGCATGTCAGTGGTGTATGAGAATTATTGTGATAGGCCATATTGTTGATGATTTTATTTCCATAAATTTGTGAAACTGATGATTTTGCAGGTTTTCTGGAGGTCCGTTGTTGAATGCTAACTTGGATAATATTTGATAATTTCTTAGATTGTAGGGAACTAATTGAGTAGTTCATTAAGTTGTTATTATATTGGTTTTTATTGTTATTTTCTTGTTCCCCTTTATGCTTTGCATTTTATTTCCCAGAGAATCTTAAACCCTAAAAACACAAAAAGAAAGGAAGTGCAGTTATCCACAACCAGCGAGATTTAGTTTCAACCAACAGGCCCCTTAACAGGTACAACCATATAAACCATTGGGATACCCATCACTGTCGTGACCCAACTATAGAGAGCTTGGGGTGGTGAGTTTTCCCAAATTAATTGCTTTTTTGGAGGTGGTGAGTGTTCACATTGGCTACCTAACTATTGGCAGGTGTGTCAAAAACAGTCGTCAACAAGATCGGGTATTCTTGAGAGTGCGTCTGTGAAAGAGTCTAATCCATTATGGAAATGGTTCTAAGTTGGTGCCTCGCTTTGTTGGCCCTTTTGAGATCCTTGAGAGGATAGGACCTATTGCATACCGTCTTTCCTTGCCATTGAGCCTATCCTGCATCCACGATGTCTTTCATGTTTTACTTCTTAGACCATATCATCCTGATGTGACCCATGTTCTTGATTGAAATGCATTGCAGGTTGAGGACAGGTAGCTTTCCATGGAGCTCATGTGCATTCTTCAACACTGAGGTTTGATCCTTAGGGGACGTACCATCAACCAGGTAAGGGTCCTATGGAACCCAAATGATGAGACCTCAGCTACATGGGAGGATGCAGCGGAGATGAGAGAGCTTTTGTAACGTCCCGCTAGGAAACCCTAAAGGGATTAAACTAGAACACTAGAAAAGAGTGAAAACAATTTTTTATTTTTTTAACTTTAATAAGTATAATGATACATTGTGTTAACATTAAGCTTAGATTACACAATGGAAGACTTAACTTAACATCTGTAGGGTTTCCTATCTTGGTTAACATGGTTTACAACTAACTTTTCTCAACATTAATTAATCCAATTAAGTTGATTAAACTTAAAAACATCATTACATTTAAACAATGATTAATTTATCCAATAGTATAAAATATTGATAACATGTCTAAGTTAAGTCATTACGTATCTAACCATTACAATACATCTAATATTCAAATGAAACATATGCATTAACATTTAATTTCCATTCATACTTTTCTTGCATCATAAGATAAAAATTACATTGCATTCCATTAAATCACTAAGTTTCAAAGCTCAGATAATGTTTACATTACAATATACATCTTGTCATGAAGGCATACATATCAAAATTAATAACAACTGACTATAAAAGGTCCAAGATATATAGAGAATGATCCATAACAAATGGGATACAACTGGATAACAATACGCTCGAATCTAAGCACAATTGGAACACCTATAAAGCCAGCTCCGCAAGAAGGAACAAAAACACACGATGGAAAGTGGCACTACCACCCAACCATGTGGCTCAAAAATAACCACCCCACCATGATAGGAGATAGAAATAAGACCCACTAGCAACCTAAAGGTATGAACACACACATGGTCAAAATCACAACATTAGAAAGACTCACATGAAGTAATAACTCTCAGAACATGACTCCACATAAAAATTCAGGTGAAACCAACAAGACTACACACTAGTGACCATAAGTGAAGAGTGACATCACATAGCTTGGTATGGTTATCCTAGGAGGCCTCCATAGCTCCCAGCCCCCATCTTGGGTTATCTTGGTAACCTCTCTCAAACCCCCAGCCCCATCCAAGTCTCATGTGGACCCAAACAATCCTTTCGTGAGGACAAGGTTGTTGGTTTGTCATTATAGGCCTTCTCACTGCATCATGAGTCTATACTAGCACTCAACCATGAGAGAGGTATAATTATCTTACTTAATGTTTCATCTACCAAACCCCCTAATATATTATTAAGTTATCACTTAAGCAAACTTTTGATGGGTTACCCTGCTAACCACTTTGGGTGTGGCCCCCACTCGAAAGCCATTCTCCTTTTTGACACTTAACCAAAATGACCAAACGAACTCCCAAAACCATGGAATAGACATAAAATTGTACACGGAGTTCAAAATAGTAGAAAACCACTTGGCCAAATAAGGCGTTACATAATGTTAACTAATTGACAAATCCTTGAATAGTGACATGAACAACCATGAAGACAACCACATGACAACATCTAATACATTCAACCAAGGACTTGCAGTTTTAAAATCAATGTGAATACAGTCAATTAAATCATGCATCTTCGCTAATCTAGAATGACATTATTTTTCAATTTCGTTTAAAATGCAAATTGACCAAGGTTTTCTAATTCTTCAAAATTTCAAAATACATCATTTAAAAATCACCATTTCATCAAAAATTAAAAAGAAAAATTACATTTATATAATCATACATATTTATAATACATATAAAGATATAAATTTATTTATTTATTAATTAAACTAATATTTATATTTTACTAAAATAAAAATATCTAATTCCCAATACCAAAAACTCTTTCTCTTTTTTCACTTTTCAAATTTTCCAAATAACATATTTATTTATTAATTTTTTATCATAAATATAAAATATATATATTAATATCATATTAAAACAAAATTTATTAAATTAACTAATAAAAAAAAAAGTTTATTTGTTTTTTTATGACCACACAACCCCATATAAAAGGGGAGGTAGTAGTTTGGGGGCCACAATGTGGTCCCCCCCCCCACAACCCATGGTTGTGGGTGACCACGATGTGGTCCCAACCATGGCTGCCCCCACCCATAGGAAGGGGAAGTCATAGCTCCCCTCCCATGGGATACATGGTGGCTGGCCCACCATGTCATCCCCCATAAAAACCATTTTTTAATATATATTTTTTTCAATATAATTTTTTTTTTTTAAATTTCAAAAACAAATTTCCTAGAACACATACAAAATTAGAAAATTTTTGAGTTAAAAATATAATAGTTAAATTTAATTTCTTTTTTTTTTAATTTCTTTTTCAACAATGAGCTTAAATTCAAACTTTTTTTACAGCAAAACCAAAAACAAAGTTTTGGAAAATATATCAAAACTTCATTTTTTTAACAAAAAGACAACTTCCTTGAAACCCAAAAATTGGAAAAATTTTGCTAGGATAACCCCATACAGTGGTGAAATTCAACAAATTTTAAACTTTCCCCAAATCAATATCACAATAAGAAAACTAATTTTCCATTCTATAAACAAAATTGAATACTTCAAATATGGAATTTTTTTACAAAAACACAGTGAACAACCACACCCAAATTTTAATTTGAAAGTAATCTTTCAACAAATTAAGAATTGATTGGGGAATTGAAATCAAATCAAAGAGGATTTAAATTCCAAATTTAAATGCTATCTTTCACTTTTACAATAAAATTTTAATGAGTTTGCAAATAGATGATTTCAAACACACACAAATATTTTTCTTTCTCCAAATCAATTAAACTTTGAAAACAAAAGTTTTTATAAACACCAATCTTAATAAGCTATCCTGGAAGATAAATTTGAGAAGAGCTAAATCCTTCAACTACAAAAATTCCTCAACCAGACATGAAGACCAAATTTCAATCCAAAAACAACCTCCTTCCTTCTTCTCATGAAAACTTGGGTTAAATAGAAATTTTTTAACCTAAATATCTATTCTACGTTGAAATTATTTCCACCCAATCAGAACATTTCCAATAAAGTGAATTTCAAAAATGTTTTTTTCTCCATAATATCATTTTCAAAAATAAATTAAAATCTAAAATTTTCATTTCAAAAAGTCAACGAGGGGGGTATTTTAATTTTCCAAATTTCTATTTAACTTTTTTTTAAAAAGCATACACAATTCAATTTCACAATTTGAAAATAACAATTGATCAAACTCCCTAATCTAATGAATTAAACAAATTGATTTATCAATTTATAATATTAAGGGGTCCTAGCTAATTTTTATCCCTTTATTTAAATATGTACAATAAACACATTAACTAATAAATACTTTAAGTTTTAATAATTAATTTCAAAAAATGCATAACATGCAACTCAAGTAAACCAAATAAGCACATGACCCACATACCAAACATACGGAAATGATGAATGACTGACAATTCTCACTATTGAGCATAGCTAGGGTTAATTGTAGGGCCTTACGACTATCTCCTCCACTTCCACTGGGTCAATAAGGTATGCTCAGACCTGTGAAGCGGGGTGGAGTCGATACCTCATACCTACACGGTACTTGTACCTAGAGTTTCTTGCATCAACGAACCACATATGCATATATATACAAACACAGTAGACACACCAGTGAAGGAGAATCGTGACGTTCCCTATCTCACTAAAGTGAGTGAAGGAAAAACATATTCACGCACCCCATACACTTACAAACATGATAACATGTATATAATGCATCGCACACATAAAATAAATGTGTTAGTCCATGTCAGTGATCTAATATAATAACATTTAACTTTTCAATAAGAAAATATTGCATGAACAATATACACTGAAACTAAGATTAATAAGTTGATTAAGGATTCTAACTTTGGGAAACAAAATGATGATACGGAAAACAGTGAAGCTGAGGAGGAAATTGAGATGGAGGATTGGCTAGAGAAAGATCTCATCAAAGGGGACCTAAAACACTTGGAGGATGTTATCAGAACTCTGAAAGAACAGGCGGAGGAGGACAAAGATAATATCAACACCCGGGTCACCTGTAAAAAGAAGGCTCTGAAAAGATTCATGAACCACAGCCTCCAGGTCCTTAAAGTTTCTTCCTAGAACATGACCGCTTTGGTGGATCATTTGGAAAGGAAAAATCAGGATAAGAACTTGGTAATTATAGAAGACGTTTCAACCTCCAGCCCCACCCACCAGAATCCCAGACACAAAACAAGGCAAACCACTACTGCGAAGGACACCAAAATGAAAGAGGGCCAGCTGGGACAGGAAAACAATGACTTGAGGGAAGTGGCCAAGGCAATGATTCTCTTGGTTTAGAATGTTGAGGAATCTATTAAAAGTTTTTAATTAACTTGTAATGTTGGGCTTGGGGCCAATTTCTTGCTGGCCTCTTGATGTCCCTTTCTTTGCTACTGGTTTTTGTGTTGGTCTTTTGCAACTGTCTTGTTTTGTTTCCTTCTTGGCTATCTTTCGAATGTAATCAGGTTTTGGGTCCCTTAAAACCTATTTGTACTTAATCAAAAACATACATTGAAACTCAAATTAAAGTATAATACATCATACCATAGTGTCTAATTAAAATATCACAATATAATGTATCCACTGAAAAAGTCAAATATAGTCAAAACTTATATCTAAAAAGTTTGATCGAGGGAGGGGTACTACATCCTCCCCCCCAAAACTAGGTTACTCCTGGAAACCTAAAACAGATAAGAATAAACATCTCTCATCTTCACTATATCCTCCCATGTAGTCGAGGTATCATCATTTGGGTCCCATAGGACCCTTACCTGATTGATGGTATGACCTCTGAGGGTCAAACCTCGATGCTGCAGAATGCACACGGGCTCCATGGAAAGTTGTTTGTCCTCGACCTACAATGTGTTCCGATCAAGAACATGTGTCACATCTAGATGACAAGGCCTAAGAACTGAAACATGAAAAACATCGTGGATGTGGGATAGGCTCTATGGCAAGGCAAGATGATAGGAAACACGTCTTATCCTCTCAAGGATCTCAAAAGGGCCAACAAAATGAGGCACCAACTTAGAACCCTTTCCATAACGGATCACTCTTTCGCTGATGCACTCTCAAGAATACATGGTCACCAATAGAAAATTGATGATCCACTCTATGAGCATCAGCATACTTCTTCTACCTATCTTGTGCTGCTACCAAATGCCCATGAATCTACTCAACCTGTTGCTTCATCTCTCCAAGCATATCTGATCCTATACCTACCCTGTCTTCTAACCAATCCCAACTCAAAGGAGTTCAACAAGGACACCAGTACAATGCTTGGAAGGGAGACATACCTATGGAGCTATGATATACATTGTTATAAGCAAACTCCACAAGATATAGATATTCCTCCCAGCATGACTACTGGTCCATAACATACATGTGAAGCATGTCCTCTAAAACCCGGTTCACATGCTTGGTCTGACCATCAGTCTCTAGGTGATAAGCTAAAGTAAATTTCAACTAGGTCCCTAAAGCAAGCTAAAGTGAGGTCTGCAAAGGATCTCTATCAGAAATGATCTACCTAGGAATCCCATGAAGCCTCACCACATCAACCATGAAAAATCATGCCACCATTGCTACTATATAGGAAGATCAAATAGGAACAAAATGAGAAACTTTGGTCAATCTGTCAACAATTACCATGATGGTATCATGATGATGCAAAGAAATAGGCAACCCAAACTATGAAATCCATGGAAATGATGTCCCATTTCCAATCTGGTACCAAAGTAGGTTGTAAAAGCCCTGCTTGGTGCTGATGCTCCGCCTTTACCTGTTGGCATTCTAAACACTTCAACACAAAATTAGCAATGTCACATTTCATTCCAGCCCAATGATACATCTGTCTAAGATCTGCATGCATCTTCTTGACACCAGGATGTGCCGAATAAGGTGCATGATAGGCCTCAGTCATGATCAAAATACAATGTCCATCCAATGGAGGTACATAGATCCACCCAAGATGTTGAAGAAGACCATCTGTCTCAAGGTTATATCCAAAATATCTGCCCTCTAATGGCCTTCCAGTCTTAGTCACAGCTCTAACCTCCTGATACCATGTATCCTGAGGAAGGATCCCAAGGATTCTATCTCTCAGATCCACCCCAAGGGACAATGTTGCAACCTCATTCCATCTACGAATCAAAGCCTCTGACACTACATTCTCTTTCCCCTGAACATAATGAACCTCAAAATCATACTCGCAGAGGAATTCCATCCATCTTCACTGTCGAGCATTTTCGAGCATTTGAGTTTGGTTGCGTGAAAATATACTACAAACTATGGTGATCACTGTGCAGCTCAAACTGATGCCCCAACAAAAAATGTCACCACCTGACTAAAGCCTGAACTATAGCTGCCAACTCTAAATCATGAAATGGATAGTTCAACTCGTGGTCCTTGAGTTTGTGAGACTCATAGGTTGTCACACGACCATCCTGCATAAGCACTGCTCCTATACCTTCTAAAGAGGCATCTATGCAAACCATAAAATCTCTGGATGGATCAGGAACTCCTAAAATTAGAGCACTAACAAGAAGTTCCTTCAAAGTACCAAAATTTGTCTCACATTGTTCTAACCAAACAAACTTCTTCCCTTTCCTCTTAAGGGAAGTGATCGGGTGACCTATCTGAGAAAAACTCTGAACAAAGTGATGGTAATATCCGACCAAACCCATCAAACTCTGAACCTCAAAAACATTAGTCTTCGCTTTCCAATATACAATGGCTTTGATCTTAGAAGGATCCATGGATACACCTTCTCCTCAAACTACATGACCAAGATAGTTCAACTCTCATTGGAAGAAATCACACTTCGCCAAGTTGGCATAAAGTTGATTCTCCCTCAATCACTGCAATACCTATCACAAGTGGCCCTCATGCTCTTCTATAGTTCTGGAATAAATCAAAATATCATCCAAGAACACAAGGACAAAATGATCAAGGTAGGTGCAGAAAACCCCATTCATGAGGCTCATGAAAATTGAATGCGCATTCGTCAACCCAAATGGCACCACTGTGAACTCATAGTGTCCATAATGGGTACAAAAAGTTGTCCTATTAATATCTACATCATGAATATGCAACTAATGATACCTAGATTTCAAATCAATCTTAGAGAACACCTTGGCTCCCTTTACCTGATCAAAGAGATCATCTATACGAGGCAATGGATATCGATTCATGATGGTTACCTTATTCAACTTTTGGTAATCAATGCATAACTAAAGAGAACCATCCTTCTTCTTCAAGAAGATAACTGGCGCACCCCAAGGAGAAACACTAGGATGAATAAATCCCTTTGCCAACAATTCTTCCATCTGCAACTTCAACTCACTCAACTCCTAAGTGTTCATTCGATATGGTGCTCTCAAAATAAGTTATGCTCTAGGAACTAAATCAATGCGAAAGTATATGTCTTACTTTGGAGACATACTAGGAATGTCAATAGGAAACACATCGGCATATTCCCGAAGAAGAGGGTGACTATCAAGAGCAACTTCCCTACTTCTCTCCTCATCCATGTCCTCAAGAGAAACTACAAAAGGCTGATGTAGACACCTAAAATTAATATTTAATTAATTTAATCCTATCAACATAATTAATTAACTTAATTGTGTTATCCTTATTCCTCTTAGAATTAATTAAATCCAATTTAATTAATCCTATCACTATTTCCCAATAATTAATTTATCAAATAAATTAATTATTCTCCTATTCATCTAATATCCTTCCAACAATTATTTCCTCTAAACCCACTTAACCTATTTAATCCTTCTAAAATCTCTCATAATCATGTTTATCATTAGCCTTCAATTTTATATTCCCACTCATGTCACATCAACATTGAGTCTCTCAAAGAAATTCAAATATCTTTGAATCCCTCAATGCATCCTTATTTTAGAATTTTTAATTCCTCATTTTGAAATTCAAATTTCTCCCCCCTTTACCCCAAGGAATTTTATATTCCTATTTATTTTCCCAAGACACTCTTGATTCATGCCTTCTATCTCAAATCAATCTCAACCCTCTATAAGGAAATCAATCTTGGCCCTTCATTGGCCTCCTCTAATCTATAACTTGGATGATCATTTTCTCTCAAAAGATCCACTTCATCCATAAAATTCTCATGCTGTCCATTTCTCCTCTCTCTTCTTCCTTCAAATCTTCCAAATCCAAAATGCATCTAAAATCTATCCAAAATCCTATCAAATCCTATCAAATCTAACCTATCTTGTTGAGAACTTGGAGAGCATTCCACACAACCAAGGAGCTAATATAATCAAGCTAAGGAGGGGCACATCCTTGGCTTCACCAATAGCTCAATCCAAAGGAGAAGAGAGAATTGGCAAGGTATAAATAGTCCTTTTATGTGTTTGAATGCTTTATTTGAATACTAACCATCTAATCCGACCTTGCTACATTTTTCCCCTCTTCATTCTGGCACGCTCGGTGGGACCCACGTCCCTAAATTTAATCATTTTTGCAAGTTTTTGTGTGTTTTTTTCTCACAAGTGTTGGAATAGCACGAGAGACTGCAAAATAGCATGACCGCCATGGGATCAATGCGAGAGTCACCTATTTTGGCACGTGCCCACATGCTTTAGCATGTACGATGGCAGTTTAAAAATTTTTGACCCGCCTTTTTTGTAGGACTGTAGAATAGTGCAAGCGCCACCAGAATAGTGTGTCCACCTATAGCATCCTCCTATTCCTTCTCCTCTCTTCCCTTCTTCCATCTTCTATTTCTATTAGTTATTCTTTGCAGCTAACTTGAAAACACACTAAAAAGGCTAAAAAAAATTTTAAAATAAAAAAAATTAGTTAGTTTTTTGCATCTATCTTTTTTTTATTTCAGATCTGTCACTTTAGCACAAGCGTTCTATGAATAGTGCAGGCGCTCCAACAGAATCCCACCCGTTTTTGAATTTTCAAAATTTTAAAATTTTGGTTTGCTATCTTGCTTCAGCGCGAGTGCACAAGCTTCAGTGTGAGTGCCATCAGAACAGTGTGTCCGCTAGCAGATATATCTTTGCATTTATTTCAAATTTTTGTTTCACTAACCTCCTTCAGCGCGAGCGAATGCACTTCAGTGCGACCACCCTTGGAACAATGCGTTTGCCTTAGGTATATTCTATTTTTTAAAAATTTAGTATTTTTCTGCATTTATCCACTTTTCTCTTTTCGGACCCGTTTTAGCACGTACATAGGCACTTCAGCACGAGTGACTACAGAACAATGCAAGCATTGTTTTTGTAGAATTTTGTCTTCTAATCAGATTTTTGAGTTTTACAGGTCCTGCCCAAGCAGTCAAAGACAAACAAAACTACTAATCTGATTTTCTGTAGGTTGCCTAAGGAAATCCAACGAAACATTGTGTTTTCCTTAATCTTTTTATTCTAGGCACCTAGATGTAATTAGGGGTAAAATAATTCTTTCTTTTTGTGTTTGAGGAAAGTGTAGAGGTAGGAGAGTATGCTCTTGTCTAGATAGACAATCAAAAATCTCGACCCTCAAACCCTTTCTTGTTTGCTTGCACATTTTTAGCCTTAGCGGGCCTTCCTTCCCGATTGGCTTAGGCATTGGTGAGAGGGGAATGACCCAAGTGATTACGGTCGGACCTGGGTATTCTAACTCACTATAATAAATAGGCCTCTTGAGATGAAAGTTTCAGAGGATGAAGCTATTTGCGAGTTCACTCTCATATTGAGCACTTTGTAAGGCCCCTTGAGGTCTCGATCACACTTGTGTGACTGCATCTTTCTTAGTACTTTGTAGGGATATAGGCCTCAATTGCGCTTGCATGACTACAAGGAGTAGTCTTTGAATGGAAATCCATACTACAAACCCTAGGAATAGAAGCCACCCAGTTCACCTCCGAAAGGTAGATAATCTTTGTGCAAAGGAGATAATAACTCCCCCAAGAAAATTTCCATATTGTGCCCCCATTAGCATTTGGAGTCGGCTAATACGACATTGAGAATCCATTGCATGAGACCAAGTGACCATATTCTAATTAGCTATTGCGTGTGTACTTGAGTCAACAAGAAAAGGTTTTCCTCCTCATCCAACTTCCTAGGGTAGCACGTTGTGTTTTGATTCTCTATGTGCATTAGTGGCCAATGTGTATTCATTGCTTGATATCTCTTGCCAAGTCAATCATTCCTCCAACCAATCAATCCTCAGTCTTTCCAAATTCCATCTTGTCATCATCAAATCTTTAATCCATTTCTATCTATCCAAATAATTCTCCAATCCCCAATCCACTTTCATCCATTCAAACAATCATCCTTCCTCAACCACTATTCATTCTTCCTCTAATCCAACCAAATCTCCAAAATTCCAATCAATCAAATCCATCCATCTTTTTAATCTAGTTATCCAATCCTTCATCAATCAATCATCCAATCCTTTAATCCAATCAAATCCAATTCATCATCAATTCCCACCTAAGTTCTAATCTAAAGGCTAAGGTGTCATCCTAATCCAATTCAATTAAATCCAATCTAATCTTAACCCAATCCAATCAAGTTATAATCTAAGGACTAACCCAATCCAATCAACTCCTAATCCAAGGACTAACCCAATCCAATCAAGTCCTAATCCAAGGACCAATCCAATCAAATCAAATCCAATCCAAATATAATCAGATCTAATCCATCATCCAATCAAGTCATAATCCAAGGACTAACCCAATCCAATCAAGTCCTAATCCAAGGACTAATCCAATCAAATCAAGTCCTAATCCAAGGACCAATCCAATCAAATCTAATCCATCATTATTCCAAGACAATTCCTCATCCTCATCTTCATTTAACATCATTTTCATAATCTTTCTCCCCCAAAACACATTTATCCAACTCCAATCTAATCCCTCATTCTCAACATGGCTACCCATAATTTCAAATATTGGTATGAGAAGATTCTCATGGAAGTTCACAAACCACCTCAACCCACCTACCAAGTCAATCCCATAATCTCTCACTCACCTATCATACCCTCATCCATCCCACCTCAACACATTGCACCCAATCCCAATCTATACCATATCTCTTACCCTTCCTCTAACTTTGACAAGGCAAATCCATCTTATTCCCCATCCATATCTCCATATTATCCCTCATCTACATACTCCTCTAATCTAATATGTATACCTTAATCTCCCCCACATCTACATCCCAATTCCCATCCTTTTACAATGCATTTATTACCTCTAGTCCCCCTCCAAATCCTTTACTCCATTGTCCTCCAAGTATTAATCCTAATTCCCCAATCCATTATCCTAATCCTCCATCCAATCCTCATCCCCCATATAATCCCCATCCTCCATCTAACCCTAATCCTCCAAAATCCTTATTATCCATGTCCTCCAATTCCATCATCCATAATCTTATCCAAGACATGCTAGCAAAGGAGAGAAAATCCCTACCACAAAACAAAGTGTCCACATCTCCTCAAGTCCTCCATCCACCCCAATCTCCTCCACCTCAAAACAAATCTCAATACCCCGCACTTCATGATACCCCCATTCCTCCATGTACTCACATCAAAGCTTCCATATCTTCCTCCATCACACAATCCCCACAACTCCAAACATGTCAAAAGCTTGTTCCAAAGCATGCTAGCATAGATTCCTCTCCTCTTCAAGATCAAAGTATCTCTCCATCTCATGATTCCTCTCCATCTCAAAATCCATGTCTACCCTCCACTCCATATAATGATCCCATCCCCTCCACTTCCTCTCATGATCATATGATTCTTCTATCCAACCCTCTCCCTCCATCGCATGATCTTCTTCCATCTCATGATCAAATCACCCTCCCTAGTCAAGATTAAAGTATCCCTTCATCTCCATGTCATGATTCTAATCCATCTAAAGATCATAATCTTCCTTCCACATCTCATCCCCCTCAAAATGGAATCACATCTTGTTTCTGAAGTAAAAAGAGTCCTCAAGCTAATGCTCAAGATGTTGGTACATCCTCTATTCCTCCTAAATCCAAACGTCCTTCATGCAAATCAAAATCCCATCATCTCCCATCATCCACATCCATTTTTGGACCCTATATTCCAAAGCTAAATCCTCCATTCCTTCCATCTATTTTAGGTCCTTACATCCCTCTGTCCGCCACCCTATCACCTCAAATAATCCCTAAGCAAGATTAACAAAGGCACACATCATTGAATTCCTCCCAACACTCTCCTTCCATCATCCCATCAACCATAAAATTCATCAACCCTTCATCCTCATGCACCCATCCCATTGCTATTGAAAGCAATTTGGATGCCCAATCTAAAAAGCATAAAGCTCAAAATCCACAAAAATCAAAGGATCAACATGTCCCCTCAAAATGACATGCTCAAAAGAAAAATATGATCCCAAAGAAAGAAAAATCAATAAAGGCCACAAACGCCCCAAAATAAAAAATGAAAAACTATGTGGATTCCCAAGCTACTCAAAGAAACAATGCATATCAAAGCCAAACTTGCTAATCCAAAAGCTCCATCCACTCATAAATATGTTGGCAATTGACACTCAATTGTTTGGTTTCACTATGTTGTCATTCATGGAAACATGGTATTGTGTTCCAACTTCATGTTTTGGTTCAGTTGTGTATCGGCAAGCACTTCATAGACACTACACCGGCACCGGCTCCAACATCGGCACCGACGGGACAAAAGGATTTCTTTGATTACCAAAAATGTAGGTCGACATGGTTTAGAATATGGTTATCGGTATTGGAGGTCGACATCTCTTGGATCTAGTATCAGCAATCGTTTTTAATGTTTATATATTCATGTTATCTAGTTGACATGTAATTTGATATTGTATATATATTTGTAAGCTGACATAAGGCATGATAATTTGTATAGGGTATATCGGTCAGTTTGATAGATCATTTTGATACAATAACATCGATCATGATGTGAATATATAATTGAAGGAGATGTGAAATATATCAGAGAGATTATGTATGTGAGGATATTTATGTAAGGGTTATTTCGGTAAAGGGTTTAGGGTTTTAGACCGGAACATACAGAGCTTAAACTGGAATTATATTCTGGCATAGAAGATGCTATTTTAGTAGTTCAACACTTCTCCGGATTGTAGTCTAGATTTATATGTAGTCAGTGAGGCTCCTTTTGTGATTGAGCAGTGTGCTCTAGGCTGTAAGCCTTCCTGCAAGTGCAGGCCCCTTTTTTTTTTTAATATCTCTTCATATGGCCAGTGGATTGATATTGCGGGTCACAAATCCCACCATGGATTTTCCTCTTTGAGGTTTTCCAAGTATAATTATGTGTGTTATGATTCTCATTTATGTGATTGGCTTATTGGTTGCTTTACTTCTTTTAATTCTACATGTACCAATATAATGGTTGGTGTATGCATATTTTGATAAGGCTAAATCTAATCCTTCTGATATAATACTGATTCACCCCCCCACTCAGTGTTATTGGATTCCAACAATTGGTATCAGAGCCTTGTGCCTTAGAGGAAGTTTAACAGCTTGAGGAAGATCTTGAATCCGGAATCCATGGCTATGGGTTTAGAGAAGAAACTTGAGATGGCACTTGAATACTATGATGTTGAAAGGTTGAAGAACTTAAAGCTACAAGATGAATAGAATTTTGCTAAGGAATTCATTCTTGTCCTACAAGTGAGGTTATCATCTATTCAAGCTAGGAGGAAGGAACTTTTGCAAAGTCAAGATGATGAAGAGAAAGATGCACTTAAGGAACAATGTCAGAAATTGAGTCAGGAGAAAATGGTTATGAAAAAATGAAATGCAAGTTATAACTATGGAGATGTCTAAGGAGATTGAGGACCGGAAGAAAAAGGAATAAAATATTGTTGTATCCCTAAAAAACAAATTTGAAGAATGTGGTAGGTTGGTTCATGAGAATGATATGTTGAGAACTGATTTAGTACAACCCCAGAGTAATGAACAAGAGCTTGAGAGACAAATAATAATTCTGAGAGAAGATCTAACTACTGCGAATGAGTATAAATAAAAATTCAAGATTAGCTCAGCACAACTAGATGAGCTATTGAAGAGACAAAGATAGATTGGAGATTCCAGTGGACTTGGATTTGAGCAAGGACAAAGTTCCGGTACTGCTAATGAAGATCAAAACCATAAGGCACTGGTAAGGAAATTTAATGCTTATAAATTTAATGGTAGATGCTTTATTTGAAATAGATTTGGTCACATGGCTAGACAATGTATAAACAAAGCAAATGATAACCCTGATTCCGCTCCCAGTAAATGTTCTAAATGCAATAAGTGTGGTCATAAGACAAAAGATTGCAAAATGAATGTTAAATGCTATACATGTGAAAAGTTTGGACATATGGCTAATCAATGTAGGTCAAGCAATTTCACCAGTTTTAGCAAAGCAATTCAAAGGAACAATGTTACATGTTATGCATGTAATGAGGTTGGACATATTGGTAAATTTTGTAGAAGCATAAATCCACCTATTGGTAATGGAGGATCAAATGAGAAAGGGAAAGAGAAGTTTAGTGAAATCCGGCAATATCATACTAAGAGATGGGTTACAAAGACTGAAGAATAATCATCAGAAGGAAATGCACCGGTTACTTATCCGGCAGAGGAGGTTGCTCCTGCACTGGCAGGTAGCTCATCTAGTAACTGAGGCAGATGCCTTAGGGGTAGGAAAAATTCATGAAGATGTTGCATATGCCCTGAGAAGAGGTTCTGGAAGATGTACCAGACATTGGAGATACTTATCCAGCATGGATATGTTTTGTTCAAGATCCATTATCTTTCACCAACAGTCATTTATGTCAATGGAAGATTAGGGTTTTTCATGGAGGATAAAAGGTTGAATTCACTTCATTATTGATCACCTTGCATTCAGAGTGATTTTAGAGTGATTAAGAGTGACTAAGAGTGGTCAAAGGCATTTAAGAGAAATTAGATCTCTTCTTGATCGATTTCATTGACGTCTTGAAGAATTTGTTGAAGGTTTTCACCGAGAGTGGTCAAAAGGTATTTATCTTAAACATGGAAGCGGGATCATCATCTATTCCTATTTTTGTTGCAAACCTGACTGTAGTAGAGCTCAAGGATCACCCCAGGCCAATTTTCAAGTGGTATCCGCATGTGGCTACCCTAGAAGATTTGGTTGGAGCATTTTCCTATGTTTCGGAGGGAGTTGTCTATGTTGAAGATGTTAGGGCATACTACACTGTCACATTGAGGACTTGGGAACATCATAAATTAAGGGTATGTATATGAGAGAGCTGATGGGAGAATTTGGAAAGATCAAACTGGCATACAAGCACATTGAAGAATTAGGGTTTACGAGCATTTTGGACATTCTAGAATTCGAAGATGAGATAATTAGGTATGTTTTGAGTAGAGTACATGGGGAGTTTATCTAGTTAGATAGACCTTACAAAATCACCAAGGAAGTCATTAGGGCAATCACTAGTTTACCATCGGTTGGACAACATCCAGACAAGAAGGTTTTGAATAATTTCGTGAAAAAAATCACCAACATGACATCTAATAGGAGATCTATGAGAGTAAGCACTATTATCGACATAAACATCAAATTTGATAGCATTATCATCAGGTATAAGGTAACTTAGTCAAACCAACTAAATTATGTTTCTAGTTCATGCATTTTAGCTGCATACAAAATGATGAGAAAGGATGTGAAATTGGATCTATGCGGTTGGATGTTAGATGAGTTATTAATAAACCTAGAAAAGATTAAGGGAGAAAAGAAGGGAACCTTCTGGTATGACAACTTGATAGTCTGCTTGATGTTATTTTTCATGAATGATACACCCAGTTTTGGTAAAAGGCAATGGGCATTTGACAGCATAATAGGGAGACAATTGAAACAGTCAATTGTTGCTCTAGGAAGTCAGAGAGATGATAAGGTATGGGGATATTTCAAAGCATTTCAAAAATCTATGAAATCTAGGGAAAGGGTTCCTAAGCATATTGTAGAAAAATATTCAACCGACATATGCTTCATGGTGAATAAGGATGAAACACTTATGGAAGAGGTTAATCCCCAAAATATTTGGATTGAAGAAATGGGCTATGAAGTGGAAGCACAGATACTTGATACTTATGCAAAAATGTTGATTGATGCACCTATTAATGAGGCAGAGAAGCCTCATGGTACTGCAAAACAAAAATCACAAGAGGTTAAAATAGAGTTCAACCAGAAGAAGAGAGAGAAGCAGGAAGGAAAGGCTAGAAAATTTGTTGAGAAGGTTTCACAAGACATCAAAACATTAATTGATGTTGTCCCAAAGAAAGGCAGAAAGAGGAAGAATCTAGAAGTACACATTGAGCCTATTATAGTAGAGTCTGAATCTGAGGATGACACACCTCTGGCATTCAAGAGAGTTGTAAGGAAGAAAACAGAGGAAACAAAGGTTGAAGCCAAAAGGAAACCGGTTAGGAAGGTTACATTCAAAATAACATCATAGAAGCAAGCACCAAAAGTAACCACTTCAATTGCATCTAGTACTGCAAAGAGGAAGAAGAAGAGGGGCATCGATCTGGCAATTCAATTTGGTAATGTGACTATCATTCCACCTAAAACTTGTGTAGAGTTAGTAGATGAAATCAATAAGGATGGCATGTTAAATAATGTACATTTCTATTATGAACACTTAGAGGATGATGAAAAGAGAGGTAGACGAAGCAGTCTTATTATATTTGGATATTTATAAGAAATCCTTAATAAAAATAGAAAATCAAATACCGGTTGAATTGTATAATATGCTAGAAGACTGTCAGCTATGCAAGAAGACAAGCATATTAAGATTCAAGATTTATTATCTATTTGTGTTACTATTTCTCTAGAGGAAATGGAAAGGACACTTGAGGTGGCAGATAGAAAAGTCTTTAATAGCAAACATAGAATAACTAGTCTAGTGCTAGGAAGGGTAAATGAAATAATAAAGGAGACTCAAAAAGCATGGGTTAAGTTATTTGAAGAGAACAAAGGTTTCTTTACTTCATCGAAATCCAAGACAGACACTGTTGAGACCCTGGTTGAAGGAAAAGGAAAGGGGATTATGGGTACTTCACCCTCAGTTTTGAAAAATATTAAGATAGTGGAAATTAAGTCTCTGGTTGATACAAATATTAAGATACCGGTTAGCACAAAGAGTGAAAAAGTTAATGTTGTACATGATACTAATATTGAGGATAACAGTCCTCTGGATACAAATGTACAGGTTGAGGTTACTGTTCCTATAGAGGAACCGATAGTTACAAAGACTACACCAAGTAGTGAAGCCACCAGTGCAAGTGAGGAATCTATAAAGGATAAATCATCAGAAGAGAAGACAGGGGAATCTGGTAGGGAACCGGTAGTTAGTCCATCATTGTTGTCAATTGAAACCTCGTAGGTTGAAAAGAAAAACATAACCGAGATGAGTCCTACTGAACTCATGATGATGGCAGCACAAAAACTAATGAAGGAGGGATCTATAGATAAAGGGATTATTGATCAGTCAATCACTATTTTATACAGACTAGTCCCAGAGTGTAAGATTGACAATGAAGCAAGCCCATCCGACAAGCTTAAAATAATTATTGAGCATATTTTGAAGGATTTTCAATCCTTACAAAAAATTTCAAATCGGAAAGCACTAGAGAGGTTCACTTAGGCTAAGAGAGTTGCATTTGATCAAGTGATTGAATCAGAGAAGAAAAAGATTGATGAGAAGCTAAAACTAATAAATAATTGTTTGAAGCAATGTACAAATATTTATAGGGTATGTTGTAACACTGATATACTTACAACTAATGTGGATAAGAAGATAAAAGAACTTCAGGAGAAAATTGCAAATATAGCTAATTCTTTTGATGAATTGACTTCATTGACTACATCCATTGATGGTCAAATTTTGATTTTGGAAGCCCAATTTTTTATTCTTGAGAAGGAAAGAGACAAAATTTTAAGAAGAGCCAAAAGTCTGAGAGGCTTGGTGAGTCCTCGGTTGGATTCACTCAGTGTACATAAGAAAGAATATATGGATATGGTCAGAAAGCCCACACTGGTAGAGGTAAATGAGAAAGAGTCATTTTCACATATACTAAGTGGACTTGTATCCATTTCTGGCAGTTTCAAAACTCGTTGGGATACCTATCTTAAGCTATTGGAGAAGGCTTATCCAGAAATTTTGAAATTTGTTAACCTTTGATAAGATATTTTTGGGATATTCATTGTACAGTTTTTTGAATCTTTGACATTCTTTGACATTCTTTGGCATTTATGTCAAAGGGGGAGTGATATAGATGTGAAATAGAATGTAAGGAGTTGTATACATTAGGGGGAGTTATAGATATGGAGTATTTCAACTCAGGGGGAGCAGGCAGGATGAAACTGACAGATGAAACCTTGACCATTTTTCACATGAGTGTTGCCATCAATTCCAAAGGGGGAGATTGTTTAGAATCGACACTCAATTGGTTGGTTTCACTATATTTTCATGATGGCAACATGGTATTGTGTTCTGGCTTCATGTTTTGGTTTAGTTGTGTACCAATAGGAACTCCAAAGACACTACACCAACACCAACACTGGCACTAGCAGGACAAAAGGATTTCTTTGATTACCGACAATGCAGGTTGACATGGTTTAGAATATGGTTATCGATATTGGAGGCTAACATCTCTTGGATTCGGCATCAACAATTGTTTTTAATGTTTATGCATTCATGTTATCTAGCCGACATGTAATTTGATATTATATATATATATATATATATATATATATATATATATATATCTTTGTAAGCCGACATAAGGCATGATAATTTATATAGGGTATATAGGTCAGTTTGATAGATCATTTTGATACAATAACATCAATCATCATGCAGATATATAATTTAAGGAGATGTGAAATATATTAGAGATTATGTATGTGAGGATATTTATGTAAGGGTTATTTCGGTAAAGGGTTTAGGGTTTCAAACTGGAACAGACAGAGCTTAAACCAAAACTATATTTTGGAATAGAAGATGCTCTCTTAGCAATTCAACACTTCTCTGGATTGTAGTCTAGATTTATATGTAGTCAGTGAGGCCCCTTTTGTGATTGAGCAGTGTGCTCTAGGCTATAAGCCTTCTTGCAAGTGCAGGCCCCTTATATTTTGTAATATCTTCATATGGCCAGTGGATTGATATTGTGGGTCACAAATCCCATCATGGTTTTTCCTCTTTGAGGTTTTCCATGTATAATTTTGCATGTTATTATTCTCATTTATGTGATTGTCTTATTGGTTTCTTTACTTCTTTCAATTCTGTATGTACCAGTATAACAGTTGGTGTATGCATATTTTAATAAGGCTAAATTTGATCCTTCTGGTATAACATTGATTCACCCCCCCCTCTTAGTGTTATTGGATTCCAAGAAAATCAAACACTCCTCCATCTTCAAAATCCATTTTGGGTTCTTATGTCCCAAAATACACCATCCCAACTCCATCATCCCCTTCTTCTATTTTGGGTCTTCATATCCCAAAATCCACACTTTATCATCCATCTAATTCAAAATCCTCTCCTCCACTACTCCACCACCATTAAAGGTGTGTGCCAATGTTGATCTTCTACAAATTCTTCAAAAACCCATCCATTATCCACCATCCATTTTTCACAATCCCATTTTGTTAGTTCAATTCTTTGCAAAATCCTTATCTTCCATTCCCTATCCATTTCATCTCCCCAATTATTTTTACCAACATCTATGGGCATACCTCCAGTTCAAAGAAATACTAAGGGATATCATCCATAGAGATATATTATTTAGTCCTCCATTCCTCCTTCATGCATCCACTATCCATCATCCTCATCCTCATCCATCCAAACTATTCCAAAATTTTTTTTAAAAAAATCAGAAAAAGTAAAGAAAAATTATTTCATCCAATGGTGAAAACCACTTCTTGTGGCACCTTGGGTAATTACCATGATGAAAACTTGGCAAACAAGCATCATGTGTAATTCCCTCATCCTCTTGCACTCTACACTTGGGGGCAAGCTTCATCCATGCAATCAGCCCATCCATCTGCATCATATCTAAGTCCATTCTTCTTTCCTATCTTTGATCTTGACTATCCTATCCATATCCTCCATCTCATATCCCTCATCCTATCAAAATGAATCCTCCATTCTTATCTTTGGTCTTGATCATATAGAGGAAAAATAATGTATATACATGCATGCTTTGGAAAACACAAAAGCCTTAGATCCTCTACCATCCATATCCATTACACATTATCCTTCCATCTCATACATCTTCATCCACAATCGTCACATCCTTAATTCCACTACCTCTACTATGGGGCATTTCACTCCTTTGCAGCATAGTCCTTGGATCTCCATTATCCTACCCTCCACCCTTTATTCCTTCATATCCTATACATATCCATCCACTCAATCCATCTGTCTCCTATCCAAACAATATCTCCCTCCTTCCATTCTCTTACCAATCCTTGGTTCTCCCTTGTCATTGGTTCCAGTGAATCAAATCCTATCCACCAATCCACCCCATCCTATCCAATTATATTTTTAATATAATCCTATCTCATCTAATCATATTCTTCATCTCTTCCAATTCAATCATTAATCTAATCCTCAATCCAATCCTACTCAATCTTTTTCATTCTATTTAATCATTTATCCTTCATCCATCCTATCAAATCCATCAAACTGAGTTTTTCCCATCTACCCAAGCTTACACTGACTTGTGCCTAATCCAAACACCCATCCATACTTTTCTTATCAAATCCAAGTGACTATCCTCTCATCTATAGACCTTGCACATCCAACTTGCCTTTTGGAAATCATCAACCTGTATCCAATCCATCAATCCATCCACACCCTACCCATTGGGATGAATCATTCCCATGTCTAGTAGTTTATCCAAATCCATCACTTGCCCATCGAGATGAATCCTTCCCATGTCTGGCAATTTATCCAAATTCACCACCTTCCCATTAGGATAAATCCTTCCCATGTCTAGCAATTTATCCAAATCCTTCACCTGCCCATCGTGATGCATCCTTCCCTAGTCTGGCAGTTTACTCACATCCATATCCTTCTCTTGGCAAGAGATATCAGTTGGTCATGTGCATTTTGTTTGCATGCTTGATCTTTTCTCTTTAATGTCCATCTTGTGTCCCAGGACTATACTTGTTCAATACTGCCTTGATCATCCTATATCTTGGTATGTCTTGGCTAGTGTATAATGGGGCATATTTTTCATGGCATGGTGTGTTTGAAGGTTTTCCTTGTACGAACTGGCAACCCTGTATTAGTGTTTATCAACACTTGCATAATTGTGTGCAAGGCATTCTTGTTTGACTAAGCATCAGTCCATGCCTTAGATCTGATGAATACTAAGAGGGGGGGTGAATTAGTATGCCAAAAATATTTGCACTTAAACACTTTGCAAGACTAACAGTAAACCAGTAAAACAGTTTAGCAGACAAACCGGTTTGCACACATGCAAACCAAATAGCTAATAATGCATTCACCCACAGAAGCACAAACACCATAACACAAGAGATTTTGATGTGGAAACCCAAATGGGAAAAACCACGGTGAGATGGAACTCACAAGTAACTATCTATAAAATAGGAACTAGACCGGTTAAGGTCAGACTGATTAAGGTCTTACAATGTTCTTTACCAGAATAGATCCTGTTAGGAATCTCAATCTCTGTTAGGAGATAAGTCTGATTAAAGACTACCTTGCTAGAGGATTTTAGATCCACAGATGTGAACCACCTTGTTAGAGGATTTACAAGAGGCTTTTGGGCCTACCTGGTTAAGGGCTACAAACTTGTCAAAGGTGTGAGTAATCAACAAGTGATTGATCTAGCTAATAGCACAGATTTCTTGGTTAGATCCTTGATAGCTTGTTCCTAATGTATTCTAGCATTACTTCAGTCTTCTACACATTCATACTCTCTCTAACTCCTCAACCACCTTAAACCCTAGCAACAACATCAATCGCAACAACAACCTAAAACCCGTCCTTATAAAGGAATCTGATTTCATGTCGGTCCAATAGGATTACAATACAATTTCCTAGGTTCAATGCATCTAGACGTATCTAGTAATATGACACAAAAAACACCGCTAAAGTGTCGACACCATCAAACAATCGGTGGATGGTAACTCATCAAAAAATTTCGGTTGGTAACTCATCACAGAGTATTATCGGTTCATACAAAATACTGGTTGCCGGTTTGACAAAGTGAAGAATGGAAAATATGTGTTCTGTTGTTTTGGCCCTTTGTACCACTTGAGATCCTCGAATCGCTTGGGGTCAACATACCACTTCAGATCGGTAATCACTTTTCTACAAAACACCAATAGTCTAAGGACTATAATGCATCATACCGGTTGGAACATGTACCGGTTGAGCTTTAACTTATACACACAAAAATGATCTCAATGCAAGTGTGTGTCCATCAATGACAATCACAACATAATCATCAAAAATGCCAACAATCTCCCCCTTTGGCATTGATGGAAACACTTACAAAATTTTGACATCTAAGTGTTTTGCAACAAAAATATGCCAGAATCAAAATTACTCCCCCTAGGCATATACACTATCCCTTTTGCAGAAAATACAATGTATACTACTTCTTAACAGAAATAACATGAAAGTATACATCACAACATTCAAAATTTATACTTCTCCCCCTTTTCCAACAAGATCTTCATATCATCCTGGTTGTTATAATTAGTGGTGTAGACTATCCATGGCAATATCAAATCTAGGTTTTCTCTTTATATTTGCTCAACAAGAAATCCCATTCATTTATCATTTCTTTATCTCATTTCACTCACAAGACTCCAATCCATTCAATTATTCCCTCTTTCATCATCTTCATCTTTTCATTACCTCGTCTTCTAATCCATTTCGAGAGCACCCTTGTGTCCTTCGAACCCGCATGTCCTCTCGAGGGGGCATACAACTACTTCATCGTCATCCTTCCTCCACATCTCATGACTTGGGCATTGTGGTACTAGTTCTTATCCTTTTCTTCATCCTTCCTCCTCATCATTTCTCCACATCTCATGAATGGGGTATCGTGCTACTAGTCCTTAACCTTTTCTTCATCCTTCCTCCTTGTCATTCTTTCTCATCTCATGACTGGGGCATCATTCTATAATTCCTTATCCTTTTCTTCAACTATTTTTTATTCTTATTTGATATAACATCATTTCATGACGCTATATCAAAGAGGGGCAAAATGTAGACACTTAAAATTAATATTTAATTAATTTAATCATGTCAACATAATTAATTAACTTAATTGTGTTATCCTTATTCCTCTTAGGATTAATTAAATCCAATTTAATTAATCATGTCACGATTGCCCAATAATTAATTTATCAAATAAATTAATTATTTCCCTATTCTTTTAATATCCTTCCAACAATTATTTCCTCTAAACCAACCTAGTTAATTAATTAACCTAGTCATGTGATTCCTATAAATGACTTTTTCCTAATCCCACTTAACCTAATTAATCCTTCTAAAATCTCTCATTATCATGCTTATCATTATCCTTCAATTTTATATTCCCACTCATGTCACATCAACATTGCGTCTCTCAAAGAAATTCAAATTTCTTTGAATCCCTCAATGCATCCTTATTTTTGAAATTCAAATTTCTCCCCCCTTTTCCCCAAGGAATTTTATATTCCTATTTATTTTCCGAAGGCACCCTTGATCCATGCCTTCTATCTCAAATCAATCTCAACCCTCCATAAGGAAATCAATCTTGGCCCATCATTGGCCTCCTCCAATCTATAAGTTGGATGATCATTTCCTCTCAAAGGATCCACTTCCTCCATAGCATTCTCATGCTGCCCATTTCTCCTCTCTCTTCTTCCTTCAAATCTTCCAAATCTAAAATCCATTTAAAATCAATCCAAAATCCTATCAAATCCTATCAAATCTAACCTATATTGTTGAGCACTTGGAGAGCATTCCACACAATCAAGGAGCTAATCCAATCAAGCTAAGGAGGGGCGCATCCTTGGCTTCACCAATACCTCAATCCAAAGGAAAAAAGGCCAAATTGGCAAGGTATAAATAGTCCTTTTATATTTTTAATGTGTTTGAATGCTTTATTTTAACACTAACCATCTAATCCTTCCTTGCTACATTTTCCCCCTCTTCAGCGGACATCCCTGATGCATACACCGCTTAAGCTACATAGCGGAGATCATACAAAGTGAAATAGGTCTAGGAATCCCAACTATCATAAATTTCCTACCATAATCATCTAGACACTCCACTGTCTTCTGGCGACAGTCTTCACTAGCACTGTGAGATGCTAACCAATCCATC
Organism: Cryptomeria japonica; assembly: GCF_030272615.1. Taxonomy (NCBI): domain Eukaryota; kingdom Viridiplantae; phylum Streptophyta; class Pinopsida; order Cupressales; family Cupressaceae; genus Cryptomeria; species Cryptomeria japonica. The sequence goes on along the minus strand of NC_081411.1, from coordinate 415,613,917 downwards.
CCCAACACAACTCCATAAGACCCCAAAGGAATGACTCAAAGATCAACTATCATAGCAAAGCGTCCTAGGTCCAACTCACATCTAGGAATGAAGGAATCTACAACCATGCGAAAACCAGTAGCCAACTCTACTTGGTACCTATCTACCTATCTAGTAGATGCAAGCCCACACCGCTCCACAATGGAGGAAGATATAAAGGACTAGAAGCACCCGAATGAAATATGATTGAGATAGATATACCACCCAACACACTTGCAGTCTCGATCATGGTGCCCTAATGCTCGACTTGGCAGTCATCAACCAACGCAAATAATCAGTGGGATCTATTTGCATCCCCAACTGTAGGTTGTGACGCTATCAGCCTCTGACTACTAGTCTATTGTGAATGTTGTGGATAATGTGCAGCTATATGGCCATACTGACCATAGGAGAAACAAGCTCCCCTACTAGGTCCTCTACCTCTAGTCTACCCACTAGACTGCTAGAAACTTCCCCTACTAGGGGCCTGTGAAGAACTCTGAGAGGACTATCCTAGGAAACTCTGTCTATTTCTCTACCAATTCCTATTTCTCCTAGACTAAGGGTTGCACCCATGCTAACCCAGAAACTATTTCTGCCTAGCCTAAAATTTCTGTTGTTGTTGTTGCTCCCCACCCTTAGTGGGTGTCTGAGAAATCTTGTAAGGTACAACAGTCTAGGACTGATTCCCTCTAGATCCATATCCATTGAAGGGCACACTACCAATCTAAACTCCTGACTAACCACCATGAGCTCAAGAAAGTTTTTGTTCCACTAGTTTGGCTTTCGCCATGGCTAACTCAACCGATGTAGGCTCGAAAACTCACACACCCCCACTAATGCGCTCATTAAGACCTCTCAAGAAGTGCTAGACTAACATAGCCTCATTGTTCCCAATGTCAGCATAATGTTTAAGCTCATAGAATCTGTGCTCATAATGATCAATAGTCATGCCAAACTAATGCAACACATGAAACTCGTCGACCTGACACTGTCTCCACTGTACTGAGAGAAATCATGCTCTGAACCTCTCTAGGAATATCTCCCAAGACATTATACTAATATCCACGCTGATCCTCCATTCCTCCAGCCTCTGCCAAGTAGAAGCAAATTTCTTGAGATGCATGATAGCGCACCTCACCTTGGTGTTACTACCATAAAGATGCATGATGAAACACCTTGATGCAGAGGTTGGTAGCAGTAGGGTGATAAACCCACCCACACACCTCTAGTCTTCTCTTTTTCGGTTATGTTTCACACCTCAATGGTGAAATCAACTTCTCACCACTCACCAGGTTGACACACACTCTCATCCACTTCCTAAGATTTATCAATATCTTCTGCAATGCTCATTTGAAACAAAAGACAAGTATTGGTTTTTGAGGACTAGACAAGCCCACTGGTATAGGTCTACCAGTACAAGTTTCAAAGTTTTACCGATACCAGTTTCACAGACTTACCGGTACAGGTTTGCTGGTTAGTAGCCCAATTTCACTATCTTTTGGGACTTTTCTCCAAATAACACCAAACAACACTTACCCAAATTTAGGTTTTCAGACACCCTTTTGGGATCACTATCAAATTCAAAAAGATTGGATTTTCCACCCTATTCCTTCACTCTTCAATACCTACTTGGTTATGGACCTAATTGATCAGGTTAGACCGTCACACAAAAGAGGAATGAAGAATGGGATCACAGGAAGGTTCCAACTTTTTAGGAAGTTTCTCCTATATTCAAATACCCAGTTTCAACACTTCAACTCATCTTCTCATCATTGTTCATTGTCTATTCAAAGAAACTCATCTAATCTAATCTAAACCCTCAACTGGTTTAGACTAGGGCTTGGTGGCACTGTACCAACAAACTCCTTTGACATCTCCCCTCTAGAATCTTAGAATAAATATCCCTAACTAGCATTCTACCCATGGCCATCGGATCCCAATGAGTAGACTGCAAGTTAGGGCCTTACTTTCATTATAACTCTTGAAAATGGAGGGTTTCAACTTGTATAAATTAAACATTTGTAACTTCTACTAAACTCTACTTTGAGAGGTCAGACCTAGCGCATTAGAAAGGTGTTTCAGAGTTACTCCTAACGAAATCAAAACTTCATCACAAATTCTCACAATCTGTACGAATCGTACGGAAAATCTCTGTATGGCAAAATCAAATTTGTCTTATTCACTTTCTCCACTAAACTTTACAAAACCCTCGACATGCCTTCCTATGGTTGTCCACATATATATAAACCTCTTCCAACATCCATAACCAACTTTTGAATAGTTAGGACCGTTGGAGAAGTAGTTGTCATCCCACCGGCAACTTTGAAAAGTTGCTTGACAACAAATGCAACATTTTGCAATTTTGCAATTTTAGAACAACACTGGTTATTAACTACCTAGACCTTATGGAAACAAAACCAAGGTCATTATTTATTCCAACACCTAAGACAACATCCTAGACATACTAACTTTGACAAAATCCAAATTCCAAGCCTTCAAGGCCTAATATACCTCTAGGTTTATATGCTCACCTAAGAGATTATTGACCATACAAAATAGGCATTTAGTTACATCAAGGTTGATCATTGATCCAACCCACAATTACAACATAAATGAACCAGTAGACAACACCATGTGCTTTAAAATTAGTTGTGAAATAAAATGTACTCTGCACCATACTCTGGTGCCCAAAAGAAACTCAAGTCCCTTGAGTTGGGATGTCTGTAAAGAGAGTTCTAGTCTGCTGAATGGCCTCATAATTCATCCACATAGCATCCTCTAAAGGTTGATTCTTCCATTTGACTAGGTACTCCAAGTAAGTCTTCCTCCTAGTTTGCTTGTTGATCCTTTGATCCAAAATACATTCAATTTTAGGTTTGGGTTGTGGGGAAATTCCTTCTATCATGTCTACAATAGAGGAATCAAATTTACCTACATCACAAACATCATCAACAACACCCTTATATGCATATATATCAGAAACATTAAATATAGGTGATAGTCCCACTTCTGGGGGTAGGTCTATTTTATATGCATTATTCCCACATTGTTTCAGGACCTTAAAAGGACCTATCTTCTTCATGTGTAACTTGGTGTACTTCTCCTTAGGGATTCTTTCTTTATTGAGATGGATCATTACCAAATCTCCTACTGTAAATTAAACATCTCTCCTTTTGAGGTCTATAGCTTGCTTGTATTTTGCAGAGGTATGAATCAGTTTATCTCTAACTTGTTGGTGTATATCCTTCACGACGTCAGCAAAGTCATCTGCCTGAGCACTTCTTCTATCAATATTCTTCACATCTCTAAGTTCAAGAATACCCCTGGGATGTGTAACATACACAATTTGGAAAGGACTTAACCCGATACTTCTATTCATAGAGTCATTATAGGAAAATTCTTCCAGTGGAAGAATGGTATCCCAAGTAGTTCCATGCTCCTTGGTCAAGCACTGTAACAAGTTTCCAAGGGACCTATTTATTACCTCAGTCTGCCCATCAGATTGAGGGTGATAAGAAGAAGAGAAACACAAGTTAGTCCCCAACTTATGCCACAAAGTTCTCCAAAAGTGTCCTAAAAACTTAGAATCCCTGTCCAAGATAATGCTCAAGGGTAACCCATGAAGTTTGACAATTTCCTTGAAGAATAAACCTGCAATATTAGAAGCGTCATTTGTAACCTTGCATGGTAAAAAATATACCATCTTAGAAAACCGGTCTACCACAACATAGACACTGTTATAGCCTGATTTAGTCCTAGGAAGGCCTAAGACAAAATCCATACTAACCAAATCCCAAGGTTTTGTAGGGATTGGTAAAGGAGTATAAAGGTTTGCATTTGAACTTGTACCTTTTGCCTATTGACACACCACACATTTTGAAACAAAATTCCTCATATCTATTTGCAATCCAGGACAAAAATAAAACCTTCTAACCAAATCAAGTGTCTTATCAAGTCCAAAATATCCTGACAAACTCCCACAATGTTTTTCTTTGACAATATTCTCCCTCATTGAACAATTAGTAATACAAAGCTGACTATCCTTGAAAAGTAAACCTTCTTGAAGTATATATTCAGAAAAATCAGTATGATACCTTTCATTCATATCTTGACAAACCTCATAAGCCTCCTTCATATTTTTGTTTTGCTTCATTTAATTTCTCACTGAAAAAGGCCACAGGCCTACCCTCCTGACTCAAGACTCCTCCCATAGCTTTCTTAGATGCATCACATTTAATAGTGAATACCTTATGAAAATTAGGAAGGACTAAGATGGGTTGTTCTACAATCTTTGTTTTCAAATACTCAAAAGACTTGTTGCTTCATCATTCCAAGCAAATTGACACTTTCTTCTACCCTTAATGGTATTTATCATAGGATCACTAACCCCACTAAAATTTCTTATAAACTTCCTATAAAAACTTGCTAAGCCATGGAAACTTTTTACCTCACTTGCAGATCTAGGTGTGGGCCAATTGAGGATTTCCTCCACCTTCGATGGATCCATTCTCAGATTACCTTGGGAAACAACAAATCCAAGAAACACCAATTGCTCCCGCAAGAAGACACATTTTTCCAAGTTGACCTTCAACTGCTCCTCATGCAACCTTTTCAATACCAAATCCAAATGCATCAGATGTTCATTTTTATCCTTACTGAAAATCAATATATCATCCAAGTATACTACCACAAAATGATTGATAAAGGGTTTAAGAACCTCATTCATTAACCTCATAAAGGTACTAGGGGCATTGGAAAGCCGAAGTGGCATTACCATCCATTCAAACAAGCCTTCATTAGTTTTAAATGTTGTCTTCCATTGGTCTCCATCTCTTATCCTAATCTAGTGAAAGCCACTTTTCAAGTCTATTTTGGAGTAGTACTTGGCCCCTCTTAGACAATCCATCAAATCCTCTATTCTTAGCATTGGGAACCTATATCTAATTGGTAACCTATTTATAGATCTGGAGTCGGTACACAACCTCCATGTCCCTTCTTTCTTAGGAGCTAACACTGTCGAGACTGCACATGGGCTTATACTCTTTCTAATGAACCCTTTCTCAAGTAACTCTTGGATCTATCTTGCAACTTCTACATTTTGTTCAGGGGTCAGTTTATAGGCTACCTTGTTAGGTAGGGTAGCACCCGTCTATGCAATGACTAATTTCTCTTTGAGGTGGTAGAGTATCTGTGGTACTGTTTGCAACAATTGCCTTGTACTTATCTAGTAGGTCTTGAACCTCCTTAGGCCCTACCTTCCCTTTCTCCTCATGGCTTTTAGACTGCTTTTTAGGTTCATTCCCAGGCTTGATATTTATGGAAAAACAAGGAGTATCCTTCTTCTTCAAATCCCTCATGAATTCTTTCTCATCTACCAATATGACACTAGTCACAAGGTGTTTGTCCTTACTATCATCCGAGAGAGGTGTCATGGTAAAATTCTCTGCATTTTTGGTAATGGTGTAGACATTCTTTCTACCCTCATGCCTAGCATCTACATCATATTGCCAAGGCCTACCAAGTAATAAATGAGAAGCATCCATTTCTACCACATCACACAACACTCTATCCTTATACTCACCAATTGAAAAATCTACCCAAACTTATTCACTAATCAACACTTGTTGTCCTTTATTCAACCAAGATACCTTATAGGGATAGGGATGAGGTATTCTTTGCAAGTTAAGCTTAGTAACCATTTCAATAGAAGCTATATTATCTATGGATCTAGAATCTACAATGACCTTACAAACTTTACTTTGTACCTTGCAGGTGGTTCTGAAAAGGGACTTCCTCTGAGGTGGTTCTTTGTTGATCGATTCCTTCAAGGGAGTCCTTTTTATCATCAAGAGTTCTTCTTGCTTTGGGTCTGTAGACTTTGAAGTTGATGTGTGGTAGGAGGTCATGCTCTGACTGTCTTCCTCTTGAATCAAATGTGCTCTCCTTTCACCCCCTTGACCACCATTTCCTTGCTTCTCTGGACACCTAAAGGATTGATGCCCCACCTGGTTACAAGAGAAACACCTACCGATGAAAACACTAGGTCCTCTTCCACCAAACCTTCCTCTTCTATTTGCTCTTCTCCCTCTAAAACTACCTATGTTCCTTGATTCTCCCTCATGTTCTTGACTGCTAGTTTCTCCTTGGGTCTTAGGGTATGATCCTCTACCATTGAATCTGCCTTTACCTTTGAAATTTATACCCCTTCCTCTATTATGGTGTTCTCCTCACCTTTTTTGCTTCTCCTCAATCCTAAGTGCCATTTGATAACACTTATGCACCGATTCGGGATTAAACAAATTGAGTTAATCTTGAATGTTAAACTTAAGGCCATTCATGTACCTTTCTAGCTTTTGAGTCTCACTCTCCAATATCTTTGTTTTGAGTGTCATTCTGTGGAACTCCTCGGTGTAGGCACTAACATCTAGATCTTTTTGCCTCAAATTTTGTAGCTTCTTATGTAGGATTATCTCATAATCCTCAGGGATGAACTACTTCTTAACTTCTTACACCATCCTCTTCCATGAAGTGATGGAGTTCTTACCTTCCATCATTCTTTCTGTTTGTAGGACATTCCACCAACTAAGGGTCGGGCCTTTCAATTTTGACTTAGCCACCTTTACTCTTTGGTTATCCTTCACCTCCTCATATTCAAAATAGTTATCTAAGGCCTCAATCCAGTCCATGCACTCCTCTGGATTCATCTTCCCTTGAAACATAGGTAATTTTTCCTTAGTGTCTCTTCCACCTACTTTCTTAAGGGATTCAATGAATTGCCTTTGATCTGCCAGTACAGCTGGTTCCTCTCCCTTCTCTTCTTCTTCTTCTTCCTCCGAGTCTAGGCCAACTTCCTTCCCAGCCTAATCCTTCTTCAACTTTTCTAGTTTTGCTTCCATCCTTTTGTTCTTGGCTACTTTCTCCCTCACTATCCTAGCCAATTCCACATTGGTGACTCTAGAGGGTATCTCTTCTTCACCTTGTCCCTCTATTCTATCTCCCATGGTTCAAACGCTTCCCCAAGTTCTTCTAGTGCTCTGATACCACCTGATGCAGAGGTCGGCAATAGTAGGGTGATAAACCCACCCACACAACTCTAGTCTTCTCTTTTCCGATTATGTTTCACACCTCAATGGTGAAATCAACTTCTCACCACTCACCAGGTTGAAACACACTCTTATCCACTTCCTAAGATTTATCAATATCTTCTACAATGCTCATTTGAAACACAAGTAAAGTATTGGTTTTTGAGGACTAGACAAGCCCATCGGTATAGGTCTACCAATACAAGTTTCACAGTTTTACCGATACCAGTTTCACAGACTTATCGGTACAGGTTCACCAGTTAGTAGCCCAATTTCACTGTCTTTTGGGACTTTTCTTCAAATAACACCAAACAACACTTACCCAAATTTAAGTTGATAATTGATCCAACCCACAATTACAACATAAATGAACTAGTAGACAACACCATGTGCTTGAAAATTAGCTTTGAAATGAAATGTGATCTGCACCACACCTATCCAAGTCAATAAGCCAACTCTCATTCTTGAGTCCGATACCCAAACCCTCAAAAGTGGGAGGATGGGATCTCAGCAAATCCCTCATATGACCCAAGGCAACTGTATCCTGATCCACTAGAACCTCTCTCTTCCTAGGAGACCTCTCTCTCTCTCTCTCTCTCTCTCTCTCTCTCTCTCTCTCTCTCTCTCTCTCTCTCTCTCTCTCTCTCTCTTTGAGATCTTGAAGATGAGACTCTGCAAACTGAACATTACCATGCTATTCGGCTTCTGGTCTAGGACCAAGTTGAGCTAATACCTCCTAAAACATGTGTCACAACTCCTCCCTTTCGAGAACTTGTTGTACAATGGGTTGTTCACTATGCTGGCTAACCTCTCTGGGATCACTAGGATGAACTAACTGAACCTTATTAACATTATCATGAGTGGGTTGCAGTGAAGGATTGTGACTGCCTGCACTATGGCCATGTCCTTTACCTCCACCATGATAGTGACCACCACCATTAGCTCTACCTTTTCCTTTCCTAGCCATAATCCTAACCACAACACAAGAGCAAAATTTTAGATCTACAACAAGGATACTAACAAGGGAAACACAAACACTAAGACTTAGCGATAGGTCTAGTTGAATGGGCTCAATTTAAAACCAAAGTATCTAGTGTTGAAACTTGAGCTTTGATACCAATTGTCACACCCTGCTAGCAAAACTCTGAAGGGATTAAACTAAAACACTAGAAAAGAGTGCAAATAATTTATTTATTTTAAACTTAATAAGTATAATGATACATTGAATTAACATTAAGCTTAGATTACACAAGAGAAGACTTAACTTAACACCTAAAGGGTTTCCCAACTTGGTTAACATGGTTTACAACTAACTTTTCTCAACATTAATTAATCCAATTAAGTTGATTAAACTTTAAAACATCATTACATTTAAACAATGATTAATTTATCCAATAGTATAAAATATTGATAACATGTCTAAGTTCATTCATTAGGGATCTAACAATTACATTACATCTAATATTTGAATGAAACATAAGCATTAACAATTAATTCCCATTCATACATTTCTTGCATCATAAGATAAAAATTACATTGCATTCCATTAAATCACTAAGTTTCAAAGCTTAGATAATGTTTACATTACAATTTACATCAAATGCCATGAAGGCTACATATCAAAATTAATAACAACCGACCATAAAAGGTCCAAGATATACAAAGAATGATCCATGACAAATTGGATACAACTGGATAACAAGGCACTCCAATCCAAGCACAACTGGAACACCTGTGAAGCCAACTTCGAAAGAAGGAACAAACAACCCGATGGAAAGTGGCACCACCACTCAACCATGTGGCTCAAAAAGAACCACCCCACCATGCTAGGAGATAGAAATAAGAACCACTAGCAACCTAAAGGTATGAACACACACATGGTCAAAATCACAACATCAGAAAGACTCACATGAAGTAATAACTCACAGGAACATGACTCCACATCAAAATTCAGGTGAAACCAACAAGACTACACACTAGTGACCATAAGGGAAGAATGTCATCACATAGCTTGGTATGGTTACCTTGGCAAGCCTCCATAGGTCCCGTCTCCCATCTTGGGTTATCTTGGTAACCTCTCCCGAACCCTCAGCCCCATCCAAGTCTCATGTCGACCCAAATAATCCTTTCGTGAGGACAAGGTTGTTGGTTTTCCATTCTAGGCCTTCTCACTGCATCTTGAGTCTATACTAGCACTCAACCATGAGCGAGGTATAATTATCTAATTACTTAATGTTTCATTTACCAAACCCTCTAATATATTATTAAGTTATCACTTACTTAAGAAAACTTTCAATGGGTTACCCTGCTAACCACTTTGGGCGTGACCCCCACTCGAAAGCCACTCTCCCTTATGACACTTAGCCAAAATGACCAAATGAACTCCCAAAACCAAGGAATACATATCAAATTGTACACGGAGTTCAAAACAATAGAAAACCACTTGGCCAAATAAGCCCTTACATAATGTTAACTAATTGACAAATCCTTGACTAGTGACATGAACAACCATGAAGACAACCACATGACAACATCTGATACATTCTACCAAGGACTTGCAGTTTCAAAATAAATGTGAATATAGTCAATTAAATCATGCATCTTCTCTAATCTAGAATGACATTATTTTTCCATTTCGTTTAATATGCAAATTGACCAAGGTTTTCCAATTCTTCAAAATTTCAAAATACATCATTTACAAAATTCATCAAAAATTAAAAACCAAAATTACATTTATATAATTATACATATTTACAATACATATAAAAATATAAATAGATTCATTTATTTATTAACTAATATTTATATTTAATTCCCAATACCAAAAACTATTTCTCTTTTTCACTTTTCAAATTTTCCAAATAACATATTTATTTATTAATTTTTTCATATATATATATATATATATATATATATATATACATATATCATATTAATTAAACAAAATTTATTAAATTAACTAATAAAAAAAACTTTATTTATTTATTTATAACCACACAACCCCATATAAAAGGAAGCAGTGGCTTGGGGGCCAAGACGTGGTCCCCCCCCATAACTCATAGTTGTGGGTGACCACAGCGTGGTCCCAGCCATGCCCCCCCCCCCCCACACACATGGGAAGGGGAAGCCATAGCTCCCCTCTGTGACGCCCAAACTTTTGGGCAAAAAAACAACAATTTTTTTTCTAAAAGCTTATTTTCTTTTGGTTACGTGATGTTATGATGAAGGGGTTCACTTAGGTTTACCAACTTGAATTATTCTAGTGTCCACTTGTAACGATTTAAAATAAAAGGGTTACAATATTTTATTAAATTTCATGTAAGTGTTTTGAAATAGTTCCTTTCACTTAGAATGTACTTTTTCTATTGGATTATAATCCAAGCCCTTGAATTAATTGTTTAATTTCCATTTTTGCTTATGGTGGATCAAAATAAATCCAAGAATGCCATTAAAATATTAAGAACAATCAAATTCTTTTAATTGCAATTTTTCCAAACCCAACATTTTGATATTAATATAGATCCCTTTATATTAATATTAATTTAGTAGCCAAATATATTTATTTACGGAAATGGTCATTGTATTGTTTATTCAATGACACAACCAATTTTATAATTTTATTATTAATACAATTCAATTTGTATTAATATTAAGTTATAGCCTATAACCCCATATATAAATATTTTATTGGAAATATATATATATATATATATATATATGCACATATATATATATATATGTGTGTGTGTGTGTGTATATATATATATATATATATATATATATATATATATATATATATATTATATATATATATGTGCATATATATATATATATATATATATATTTCCAATAAAATATTTATATATGGGGTTATAGGCTATAACTTAATATTAATACAAATTGAATTGTATTAATAATAAAATTATAAATTGGTTGTGTCATTGAATAAACAATACAATGACCATTTCCCCCTTTTAATCTATTATTATTTATTTATATTAGGGTTCCTTCTTTTTGAAAAGTCCCTTAATATGCCCTAACATAAGTAGGGCATCCATCTTTTGATGCAGGGTTACAAAGTAGTGATGGCTGCCATATTTTTTTTGCAGGTCATGGTGGAAAAGGGGCGGTGGATTTCGAGTGAGACGCAGGGCGAAGGAGAATGGGGTAGCGGCAAAGGGAAGGGTTGAGCCCCATCGCAGCTACCCATAGTGGTGGATGGGGGGGGGGGGAGGGAAGCGTGTTGACCCCAATGGGTTAACCACAGTGGTGGCCACCACCCATTGCAGGTCGCCCACAGTGGCGGGTTTTACCTCGCCCACTATGGACGGCCCATAGTGAGCGGTTGCCCGCTCACTTTGGTGTTTGCAGGGATGCAGTACCCTTGGCAGGGGGTGAGGGGGGCATGGCTCCTCACACCATCACTCCTTCAACATGCCCTTTTTTTTAATATTTATAAATGTGTTATAATATATATGCAACACTGTTTATTAGGCAGATTTTAAATAATGTTATATATATATATATATAAAATATATCTTTGGTTTTATATAATACAGTTTGAAAAAAAGGCATGTTGTTTATATATATGTTTTTCATGTATTTATGTGTGTGTGTGTGTGTGTCTAAGTGACATATTCACTTAAGGCATATGTGATTAATATTCTGGTTTATTTTCTTTTGTTTGTATAAAAATAACATGGATAAATAAAACATTAGGAGTATATATGTATATATACATATATGTATATATACATATATGTATATAAACATATGTGTATAGGGTAAATTCACAAAGCTAGTTCCCACTTTTGCCAATGAAGGAATTTGGTGAAAGTGGGAACTTCAATTTTCTAGGTGTTCGAGCGAAATAGTGGTATTCGCTCGAACTACCCCTGGGAGTTCGAGCGAACCACGTTGCGGACCTGGGTTTGCTCGAACCGCAGGTGACTTTGTACTGGCCAAAATCTAGCCTATTGGTTTGAGTGAATGGGGTTTCACTCAAACCATAATGGATTCGAGCGAACCCCATTCACTCGAAGTATTGTTCATTCGAACCCTCTAATTTGAGGTTTCTCCCAAAAATTTTCAGAATTCTAAAAAATTAATGACTTCGGAGCTCTGGTTCAAAGCACGAATGAAATAAGCTTGATAACCCAAAAATATTAGATTGTAGTACTTGGAGCAAGCTTTCCAATGAGTATAATTTTGTTATATTTTGAATTTATTATGTTCTTGTTTTTTTAATTTTATGGAAAATTGGTTTTTCATCGAACATGAACTTCTTTGTTCAACGCATTGGGAAAAATAAGAAACTAATTCAAAAAAATTCTGAAAAATATCTATGCCCTTGGTATTGATGTCTTCTTTCTAACAAAAAAAAAAAAAATGAATTTCGATTTATATAGAACAAGTTATGTGTTCAAACGTAAACCTATGTCTAAATTATGACTAGTCGGACTTCAAAACTTTATAAAATGAAAAATATTGAACATATCACTATAAAACCAAATGCAAGCCCTGGATATTGATGTTACAAACCAAAATTTGAAAGAATTGAGTTTTTATCATTTATAGAAAAAAAGTTATACATTTCAGGAGGCACCTCACTCTTAAAAAATGTAGTTTGTTGTAAAAAACTACTTTTCGAGGAAGATGGAAATTTTTCAAAAAAATTTGAAAAATATGTATATAGAATCTACAAACAAAATGCTAGAAATCACTAGTTTACATCATCTCCAAATTTTTAATAGTTTAAAAGTTATAGTTCTCGGATGTTGAAGATTATTTTAAAAATGTACATCTCAGTGTCAAAAGTGGCAAAAAAGTGGGAACCATTATTGTGAATTCACCCTATATATATGTGTGTGTGTGTGTGTATATATGTACATACATATATGTATATATATACATATATATACATATATGTGTATATATATATAGACATATATGTACATACATACATATACATATATATACATATACATATACATATATATACATATACATATACATATATATATATATATACATACATACATATATATGATGAATACTAAGAGCGGGGGGTAAATTAGTATGCCAAAACTCTTTGTACTTAAACACTTTGCTAGACTAATAGTAAACCGGTAAAACAGTTTAGCAGACAAACCGGTTAGCACACATGCAAACCAAATAGCAAATAATGCATTCACCCACAGAAGCACAAACACCATAACACAAGAGATTTTGACGTGGAAACCCAAATGGGAAAAACCACGGTGAGATGGAACTCACAAGTAACTATCTGCAGAATAGGAACCAGACCGGTTAAGGTCATACAATGTTCTTTACTAGAACAGATCCTATTAGGAATCTCAATCTCTGTTAGGAGATAAGTCCGATTAAAGACTACCTTTCTAGAGGATTTTAGATCCACAGATGTGAACCACCTTGTTAGAGGATTTACAAAAGGCTTTTGGGCCTACCCGGTTAAGGGCTCCAGACTTGTCGAAGATGTGAGTAATCAACAAGTGAGTGATCTAGCAAATAGCATAGATTGCTTGGTTAGATCCTTGATAGCTCATTCCTAATGCATTCCAACATTACTTCAGTCTTCTACACATTCATACCCTCTCTAACTCATCAACCACCTTAAACCCTAGCAACAACATCAACAACCTAAAACCCTAGACATGATGTCCTTATAAAGGAATCTAATTTGATGTCGGTCCAATAGGATTACAATACAATTTCCTAGGTTCAATGCATCTAGACATATTCTGTAACACAACACAAAAAGCACCGTTAAAGTGTCGACACCGTCAAACAATCGGTGGATGGTAACTCATCACAAAATGCCGGTTGGTAACTCATCACAGAGTATTACCGGTTCATACAAAATACCGGTTTAAGCAAAATACCGGTTGCTGGTTTGACAAAATGAAGATTGGGAAATATGTGTTCCGTCACTTTGATCCTTTGTATCGCTTGAGATCCTTGAATTGCTTGGGGTCAACATACTGCTTCAGATCGGTAATCACTTTCTTCAAAACACCAATAGTCTAAGGACTATAATGCATCATACTGGTTGGAGAAGGTCCCAATTGAGCTTTTAACTTATACATACAAAAATGATCTCAATGCAAGTGTGTGTCCATCAATGACAATCACAACATAATCATCAAAAATGCCAACAATCTCCCCCTTTGGCATTGATGGCAACACTTACGAAATTTTGACATCTAAGTGTTTTACAACAAAAATATGCTAGAATCAAAATTACTCCCCCTAAGCATATACACTATCCCTTTTTCAAAAAATACAATGTATACTACTTCTTAATAGAAATAACATGAAAGTATACATTGAAAGTATACATCAAAACACTCAAAATTTATATTTCTCCCCCTTTGCCAACAATGACAACAAAATATTACAGACTATCCCCTGTTTCATTAGTATTAAAAGAATAAGAGTTTATGACAATAAGGAATAAAACTTGTCAAAAACTGATTTGAAGTCCTGCAAAAATTGTTTCATAGATAAGGACCAGGACTCCGGAAGGGAAGTAGCCACTTCCTTCTCTGTCTACATCTGGGAGACCTGTTCTTCCATGGTGTCTAGTGTGCTCATCTCCTGAGTCACTGTTAAAGCATCCAGATTGAGATAACATTTCTGAAGGATCTGCAGGCATGGGAGTAGAACCAGTTGGAGTTCCTGCAAATCTCTAGTCCAGATGCTTATTTCCAACTCTATTTTGGTAGACTGGATATGAAACTGGTGAACGGTTTGCCCATAAGCTGTAAATGAGTCATATGGCAGCTTGAAGGTACTCATATACAACTGCAAGTTAGTTTGAAGCTTTTGCTTTTGTACAAGCACATCATCATAGAAGAGATGGGGTTGGCAAATCTTACTTAGTATTAGATTCCCCTCATCCAGAGCATTCCTTATGTCTTTTTGTACTTTTTGCAGTTCAGACCGGAGCTTATTAAGCTTCTTCACCAGGGAAATGTTGAGAGCCTTTTGATGCTCTTTCTTGGCATTTGCCTTTGCTACCTCCTCTAAGCTCTGCACTTGATCATCCACTACTATGCATAGGAGCTTCAATTGGGCCAATGATGAGTCAGTACTGGGGAGGTTTATGTTGAGTAACAAACCGGTAAGAGTGTCCACCGCAACTTGGATCACATCTTCCTCCTTCTTCCTCCTTAACACTTCAAGGCGTTCTTGAGCAACCTGAATGCTCTATAGCAGCTCCATTTTGCTTGCAGACTAGAGGTCAATAGGACTGGTGAGGCTAGCTGGTTTGGCTTGACTACTGGTTACCTTTGGAGTCTCCATCTACGTGCTCTTTGTCACTTCTGCTTCCTTGTCCTCTTCTGCCTTCTTCTTCTCCGCTTCTTTTCTCTTTTCCTCTTCCTTATCCTCCTCTGCCTTCTTCTTCTCTACTTCCTTCCTCTTCTCCTCTTCCTTTTCTTCCTCTTCCTTCTTCTTTTCTGCTTCCTTTCTCTTCTCCTCTTCCTTTCTCTTCTGCTCTTCCTTTCTTTTCTTCTCTTCTTCTTTTCTCTTTTCTTCCTGTTTTTGTTTCTCCTCATCTTCTTCCTTCTTCTTCTTGTCCCCTTCCTTTTTCTTCTTGTCCTCTTCATCCTTCTTCTTCTTCTCCTATTCATCCTTCTTCTTCTTCTCCTCTTCCTTCTTCTTCTTCTCCTCTTCATCCTTCTTCTTTTCCTCTTCTGCTTTCTTCTTCTCCGCTTGTTTCTTTGCTTCCTCCTTTTTGTCCTCAATTTCCTTTTGCTTATCTACCTATTCTGTCTACTTCTCTTGTCCTGTTGCTTCCGATGGTGTACCCTCAGCAACATCCTCTCCATCTAGAGCATTGACATCAATAGTGTCTATGGGTTCAGTAACCGAGTTTCCTTCATTATCAAACATTTCATCCGGTTTAGTTATTGCCAGTTCTTACTTAGACTTCTTGTTGGCTTCAGCCACTCGATGCATCTTAAGAGCTTCTAGAGAAAGAGTGTGTGTATTCTTGAGCACTTCTTGACCCTTTCCTTCTAGTAACAGGAGTCTTCTTCTTCTCATGAAGAAGAGGCCTTTGTATTTATTCATAACTTCAAACAGTTTTGAATTTGATACCTCAGGAAAATGTTCAGCAAAAACTTTCTCTCATTTCCTATTCCTTCTCTATGGCAATGTGCCATTTATTGTCTAAGGACTTATACAAAGAATCCAGTGTCTCAGATCTAATTTTTGAAGGCAACTGGTCATTAACACATAAATACTAAATGATTTATTTTTCAACTGCTTCCTTTTCATCATCATTAAAGTCATCAAAACAATCAATCAAATCATTCAACACTTTTCTCCTAATATTTTTTATGGTTCTTTGACAATGTGTCAAAGGTTTGTAGGAGGAAATGTCAATATTTATTGGTGCTGATGATGTTGGTTCATTCTTTGTCTTTTTCTTTGCTTGTCTTGTCTTCTTATGTTTTTCCTCAGACACAATTTCTTCTGAGTCTGGTGAGTTATTCCTTCTCTTCCTCTTTCTCCCGAAGACTTTGGCAGGTGTCACTACCAGTTTCTTCTTTGCAAGTGACCGCTTGGTCACTTTGGGACTGGCTACCGTTACCGGTGCTGATGCTGAAGGCACTGCCTTTCCTTTCTTTTCAGGAGATTCTACAACTGGTGCAACCCTTTCGAGATAGGTGTCGGTTCTCTTTGCCTTAGGATCTAGGGGTGAGGCAATTAGGGTAGAAGCATACCCATCCAACATATCGTACATCACCTCATAGCCCATAGGCTCCACTTCTTCCTGTCTGGGCTCAACAGCCTCCATTATACATTCATCAACTTTGATGATAAAGCAGATATCCTCCTCATATTTCTTGACAATGTCACTAGATATCCTCATCTATAGGCTCATCTTGCTTCTGAACTCATCAAAGTACTTGTTCAGAACATCAGGGTAACCAGTTCCAACTACTTGCAGGCTCTCTTTGATCTGCTTGGTAACCGGTTGGTCCATAAACCACTGAATATCTCCTACTCCGGGGAAGTAACCTTGGAAGTAGAAAAATAGTCCTACTAGAAGTTGTCCAAACTTGAATTTTAATGCATTATCCTGTTTGATTGATTTAAGGTTCAACAAGAGTTGCCTTTGCATACCAGTGCAGAGGTCAAATGATGCATCTTCCTTGATCATCTGGTAAGCAACATTTACCGCTGCAGTAGATACAGAGTTAATTATGCTGGCAGAGAACGTCCAGTACCCAATCACCATGCACGCATATTTCATAAGGTCATCCTTGTTGGAGTTAACAGTCATTCCTCATGAGTCGCTCACTGAACCGGTGAGATTGGACATTTCTATCTTGCTAACCTTCCTTAGGGCTGGTACTTTCCCTATATTGCAAAAACTAGTGATGACATGAATAGCTTGTGGAGTGATATCGTGTGTTCTCTCTAGGTACATCTTGTCACCATGAACTCTACTCAGAATGATTCTAATGTGGTCATCTGTGAAATCCTCTAGGAAGTAAACCGCATTGTGAAGTTTCTTCTTCTCCAAAATGCTATACTCCGGTTTGATCTTTTCATCCTTCCCATAGAATAGACCTAGCTGTGAATGGATCACAAGAGACCCTAGGTTTTTGATTTTGTAGTCTATATAATCTGAAATCCCTTCTTCTACCATAACCCCAACCGGTACTTGTGACAAAGCATTATATTTTGATTTTCTTTGAATGAAATCCATAGAATCGACAGTTGCACTAGAACTATCATGAGATGCGAAAGCCATGACAAAATAGAAAACTTGAGAAATACCTTTCAGAAATCGAGAATTTAGGGCTTTGCAAATTCCACTTCGCCTTCCACTTCATCAGTTGCTAAATCACCGGTTTGAGTTCTTCTCTTGACCATTTGATATTTGCTTCTGAATCTCCTTCAAGGTTTCTAAAATTTCTCTAAATCACAGCACAAATCACTTTTTCATCGCTCTGCACTTGAAAACCTTCTTCGCTGCGAAAAATGATAGTGAGAAATGATTTGAAAATTTCTTTTAAACATATTCCTCACCTACCATAATTAATGCTCCACCATTAGGGTGTAAACCCTAATTTGCCTTTTACCATTTTTGGTCTTCCGCCAAATGACAGGTATCGCATACCAATTAAGATATTTTACTAGTGTAAACTGGGGGTTCGAAACATTTTGCTATTTGCTCCCCCTAAGCTTTTTTGATTCTTAGTTTGTCAGTTTTGTTATTTCCACACTAGGTGTAGAAACTGGTTTTTCTTGTAACACCGCTGGTTTCTTCTTCCAGTTTTTGTTCATATTTGCTTGAACAATGTCAATATCAATCTTTCCTTCCAGAGTGACCGGTATATCATCTGATATGTTCTTTCTTGATCTACAGAATCTAGCAATGTGACCTAGTTTGTTGCAATGATAGCAGACCATTCCAGGTGCTCTCCAAGGTCCATTATTCATGTTGTCGTTCTTCCTCCTGCATGTTGCAATAGTGTGACCATGATTATGATAGATCAAACAGTTTTCTCTCCATCCAGTTGCCGCTTGATAGCTACCACTTCTTGACTGATGATTGAAGGCATTAAATCGGTTGTGATTCCAGTTCATAAAAGGTTCAAGACCAACTCCTTGAGTCCTCTGAGGATATCTTCCAGTGTTGTTCATAACAGACCTGCATTCAGGTGCTCTATGCCCTAACTTGTTGCATGCATAATAGTTACCATTGAATTTATAGGATCTAGGCTTATCATTTAGAAAATAAGGAAAATTATTGTAAGCCTTACTCCTACACACATTGGCAGTATGTCCTTCTTTAAGATAGTTAAAGAAAACAGGTTTAAACTTTTTCTTACCTTTATCCTTTGATGTCGGTTGATTCTTTGATGTTCCAACATTTGTACTAGAGGTCTCACCTTTCTCAAGACCGGAATAACCAAGTCCATCAGTATTCTTGACAGGTTTGGCAAATTCAAGCTTTTGCTCTAGCTTGATAGTACTCTTGTTGAACTTAGCAAGTATTTCCTTTGACTCAAAGAGTTCTTTGGAAATAGCAGCATTTGTTTCTATCAGGTTTTCATTCTCAGAGATGGCAATGTTTAGTTCTACTTGCATGTCTTCCTTTTCCACTTTTCTCACACGGAGTTGAGCAGTTAGGGCACTGATCTCTTGCTTCAGCTTGGAGTTTTCATGATCTTTTTCTTTGACCAGATCTTCATCTTTCCTCCGGTTCTCAAGCTCTTGACACATTCGAATAGTTAGTCCTTCCAATTCTTTTCTTAGGTTGGAATTGGATTCATTCAACTTTTCTACTTATTGAATCAGGGCTTCCATGTCCGCTTCATCAGAGAAACTATTTTTAGATAGCTCCATCAACTTTTCAGCATGTTCTCTCCTCTTTGCTTGGGAAGCCTTATATTTGACCATAAGATCATCATAGGCTTGCTCAGACTGAGTGAGCTGATGAGTAAGTTCCCTCAATGTGTATTCCCTCATATCTCTTTCCAAATGGTTAAACTTATAGAAAGGTTGGCTCTGATACCAATTGATGAATACTAAGAGGGGGGGTGAATTAGTATGCCAAAACTCTTTGTACTTAAACACTTTGCTAGACTAACAGTAAACCAGTAAAACAATTTAGCAAACAAACCAGTTAGCACACATGCAAACCAAATAGCAAATAATGCATTCATCCACAGAAGCACAAACACCATAACACAAGAGATTTTGACATGGAAACCCAAATGGGAAAAACCATGGTGAGATGGAACTCACAAGTAACTATCTGCAGAATAGGAACCAGACCGGTTAAGGTCATACAATGTTCTTTACCAGAATAGATCATGTTAGGAATCTCAATCTCTGTTAGGAGATAAGTCCGATTAAAGACTACCTTGCTAGAGGATTTTAGATCCACGGATGTGAATCACCTTGTTAGAGGATTTACAAAAGGCTTTTGGGCCTACCCGATTAAGGGCTCCAGACTTGTCGAAGATGTGAGTAATCAACAAGTGAGTGATCTAGCAAATAGCACAGATTGCTTGGTTAGATCCTTGATAGCTTGTTCCTAATGCATTCCAGCATTACTTCAGTCTTCTACACATTCATACTCTCTCTAACTCATCAACCACCTTAAACCCTAGCAACAACATCAACAACCTAAAACCCTAGACATGATGTCCTTATAAAGGAATCTGATTTCATGTCAGTCCAATAGGATTACAATACAATTTCCTAGGTTCAATGCATCTAGACATATTCTATAACACGACACAAAAAGCATTATTAAAGTGTCGGCACCGTCAAACAATTGGTGGATGGTAACTCATCACAGAGTATTATCGGTTCATACAAAATACCGGTTTAAGCAAAATATCGATTGTCGGTTTGACAAAATGAAGACTGGGAAATATGTGTTCCACCGCTTTGATCCTTCGTACTGCTTGAGATCCTTGAACTACTTGGGGTCAACATACCACTTCAGATCGGTAATCACTTTCTGCAAAACACCAATAGTCTAAGGACTATAATGCATCATACCGGTTGGAGCAAGTGCCGGTTGAGCTTTTAACTTATACATACAAAAATGATCTCAATGCAAGTGTGTGTCCATCAATGACAATCACAACATAATCATCAAAAATGCCAACAATATACATGCATATATATATATATATATATATATATATATATATATATATATATATATTATATATATATATATATATATATATATATATATATATATATATATACATGTGTGTGTGTATGTGTGTATGTGTGTATGTATATAAATATATATATAATTGAGTGCTTAAAGAATGCAACTTTCATTCTACTTCATAATCTGATTTTAGCTCTATAATGTAGAGTAAAGATTTTGTTATATATATGTATATATAGGTTTTCTATATATGTATATAAATATATACATGTGTCTATTTACACAAATAAACTTGAGCAATAGTTTTAACATGTTGATCTAATAACTTTAAACATTTAAATGTATACCAGTATACATATACATATACATATGTATATATATTTTTATACATATATTCCTTTTCCTTTCTAACTCATATTAGCTTTATGTGGAGATTAACTTTCTTTAACATTATAGTTTTGTTTTTAGCTAAAATTATAATGCAAAATTTAAAATACTTAAGTTTTCAAAAGAAAATTATAAAGTGTAACCCATGTATCTATCTACACTTGCTAGTAAGATGAATGCAATAATAAAGTTGTTTTCTTTTTCTTTGTAACACTAAAAGCTATTTCCTTTTCCAAACTAATTTTCTTTCTACAAACCATGGAATGATAGAAGTAGAAATAGAATAATCTTTCTTTACAACACTGCTAGAAATGTAAACAGAAAATATAATGAACATTCATTTCCTTTTTTTTTTTTTTTTTTTTATACAAGCAATATTTAAACAACTATTTTAAAGAATGGTGCAAAAATCAGATTCTAATACAACTGAAACCCTACAACACAAAATGAAACATATTGATATATTTTCCTTTTGGCAAATGGGATCTTTTAAACTCTTTAATTCTTTTTCTTCAACATGGGATTACAACAAAAACATAAATACAACTTTTACTTCTTTTGCATGCTAATGAATAAAATAACTAAATGAAGCATTGCACTCTTTTCCTTTGAATATATTGAACACAAGGAATACATTGGTTCTTTTTTTTTCTTATTACATCTCCAAAATATAACTAAATACAACACGAGAAGATTAATCTGAAAATGAACAAGGAGGTGCACTTGCAAACACTCCTTGACATCCACTTAGAAGTCTTTCTATTCTCCATCCTTTAACCAGTTGCAAACCTGCAAATAAAACTTTGGATGTGACCATGGAGGCTCACCTCCCAACATAGGCCTACTACAGGTCACCTCCAAGCTAGAAGAACCAAGAACCAAATGGGTAACACACACACTCAAACACAAATACAAAGGAAAGAAGATTTTACAAGAAAACATCTCAACAAAGTGTTAATCTTATGAGGATCTGATTAATACTGAGAGGGGGGTGTGAATCCGTATAAATACCAATTTACAATATTAAGCCAAAATCAAACTTATATTAGATATGAAATCATTTATCAAAATATATCAACTTCTTTTATCAAATCTAACAACCTCTTTATTAGATTTTCTAACACATTAATCAAATCATTTACCACATCTATCAATTCTTTCACCACTTGAGCAGTCATATAAATTTGATCATTTACCAACTCATTATCCTCATCTATTAGATCAAACACTTTCTCTACCAACTCTTATCAGTACCGGTAACCTTTGATAAACCTCTGATAAAACATCATAACCAGTGTACTCAAAAATAGTGCATGAAATGTAACATAAACAAGAACATCACATGAAAAGCATTCCACACATGAACACCATAATTTTTTGACATGGAAACCCAAATAGGGAAAAATCACGGTGGGAGTCGGTACCCACAAATATTTGTACTCTTTTGAAGTACGCCCTATTAGGAGCAGACCCTATTAAGAGTCACTCGATTAAGGGATTTTCCTAGCAAGCCGGTTAGGAGCTTGATGATCTGTTAGGATCAACCTCATGAGAGGATTTACCATTTTTTTTGAGAGTTGCTATGTTAGGGAGCTTAAATGGTTAAGGCCTATTATCATTTAAGGCCTATTAGGACCTACACGGTTAATGGAATTAACCTGCTGCAACTGTTGGGGAACAACAATGAAAAAGTGATCTATTACTTGTACTTCTCATCTTGCTAGATCAGATCTAGTTATACTCAATACTCTACAACTCTCACGCAGATCTCACACTTCTCTTGGATGGCCCAACATATTCTCTTAAGACCACCGACACAATAAACATCATCAGTGCCATTCTAAATAGCCATCTCAACTACGTCGGCCACTACACCTTAATTACATCATGAAATTACAATACAAATCATAAGAGTTCATCTCAGATCAATAAACAGATCATTACATCAAATTACAATGCAATATCAACCGTTGGTTGATCAAAACCCATCACAAAAATCTGATGTGTACCAAAGTCAAAACCTCAAAACACTCCACTAAGTGTTTCATTGTTTCCCAAGAAATTATTCCTTGAATCATGCCAAAATAGAAATCAAACATTTCACATGGGTTGTGTCGTGTTACCACCTTCATGTAGACTCGTCGTCAATCACCGCCATAACAAAAATCATTACCAGTTTGATGATTTCTTCACTAGTCCTGAAACCCTACTAAAACCTTAGCAAAACTTCATTAGAAATTAGAAACAAGCCTTCCGATAGTCCTCCCAAGTTCTAGTTCCAGTCAGATACAC
Organism: Cryptomeria japonica; assembly: GCF_030272615.1. NCBI lineage: Eukaryota > Viridiplantae > Streptophyta > Pinopsida > Cupressales > Cupressaceae > Cryptomeria > Cryptomeria japonica. Next base: position 415,590,454 of record NC_081411.1, on the reverse strand, counting down.
CTTTCCATGATACAAGCTCACATTCCAAACTACAAATCACTAGTCATCGTCGATCGCCCAATTCAATCAAAAAATCTTTGCTTTACCGGTTAAAGTCCTATTTCATAGACTTTTGTTCTTTTTTGGTAAACCAAATCACTTAGATGATAGAACAAAACATCAGGAACATCGGTAATCATCATTTGAAATCAGTTGCCATCAATGACAACACAAATAACTATTCAAGTCATCTAATCACAAAACTCTCAATCTCTTCATCACAAATAGTCTTCTATCCTCTACCAGTGTAGTCATCAGTCTTCATTTGCATCATCTCATTCTGCATCAATTATGATAAATGCCAACATTCTCCCCCTTTGGCATTGATGGCAACACCAATCAGATATACAATCAGAGTAACATCATCATCTGCAACTTGCTTGCTAGTATCACATCATCTGATGGTTCACCTCCTTTTGTCTTCTCCCCCTTAACCAATGCTTCTCTCAATTTGATCTTCAACTTCTCCCATATATGATTTCTTTTCTTCTCCCCCTTTGACAACAATTCCAAGGGTATAAATGCATCACTTTCTTCAATCTTGTTGCTGCCTCTTCCATCATCTCTGCTAATCAAATTAGAAAAATTATTACAGAGTATTAAATCAGAGCTTTACATCAAATTGCTCCCCCAAAGGAGTAGCCTGCACCATAATCAATCCTTAGTCAAAGATAAACATGAAATCCATAGGATTGATGCATCTCCATCATTCTAGTTCTTCCGGTGTAGGGGTCTAGCCCCTAGTTTACCTCTAAGAAACTCAAAGGTAGCTTTTGGCAAGGGCTTAGTAAAGATATCAACTAATTGGTCTTTACTCTTCACATATTCCATTTTCACTTGTTTTTCTTGAACTCTTTCCCTTTGGAAATGATACTTAAATTCAATGTGCTTAATTGGTTCTAGCATGAAGTACAAGAATCTTAGAAATATTTATTGCACTTGTATTATCACAATAGATAGTCATCAGTTCCGACATATCTATCTTGAATCCTTCTCACACATGTCTCATCCATATTGCCTGCGTACAATTCATGGACGCATCTACATACTCTTCTTCAGCTATAGATTGAGAAACACATGTTTGTTTCTTCCTCGTCCATGCCACTAATCTTCCACCAAGTAGAAAAGCTCCATCATTTGTTCTTTTCCGATCATCCACATTACCTGACCAATCAGCATCGGTAAAGACATCCAAAGTAAAATCTCCTTTATAGGGATACCATAAACCATAGTCTATTGTGTCTTTGAGATACCAAAAAATTCTCTTCATAGCCACCATGTGACTCTCCTTGGGCTCTTTTTGAAATCTAGCCACTAATCCAACAACATGAGCAATGTTTGGTCTGCTATGAACAACATAGTGTAGTGTAATGCCCCACCAGGAAACCTCGAAGGGATTAAACTAAAACACAAGAATAGAGTGAAAATGTTTTTTTTTTAAAAGTTAAAATAGAATAATGATACATTGAGTTAACATTAATTTCAGATTACACAACGGAAGACTTAACTAACACCTAAAGTGTTTCCCAACGTGGTTACTTGGTTCACCACTAACTCAACTCATGATAACTACTCCAATTAAGTTGATTAACTTAATAGCATAATTATACTTAATCAATGGTTAAAATATAGATAACATGATTAAGTTCATTCATGCAATTTAACCATACATTACATCCAATCTTCAATTAAAACATATGCCATACATTTAATTTCCATACATACTTTGTTTGCATTATAAGATAATAACTAGTTGGCATTTCACTAAACCTACATTCTTCATGATCCATATTACTCCATTTAATAACTTCATACATGCATTTAAGATTAATATCATCTAATCTAGATTATACATTTTAATCATAATGTCATTCGTACTTCCAAAATAAAAAGGGACCAAATGAACACATACACCACACAACACCGAATTGATATCAGAGTTCACCCCTAATAGGCTACATCTATAGGTCTGCTTCAACTGCAAGACCACTCTAATAAATAATAGGGTGAAGAATACATAAGGTTCACATCAATAGCATCTTGCCATCAAGGTATATAGAAACAACTAATACATATGTTTCCATCATTACATCCTGCCATCAAGGCATACATAAATAAATAATACATGACCACATCAGTCCAAAAGATATATGAATGATCCAAGAAGAAGAAAGAGGATCCATCTAAAACATGAAATGGAGCAACTACAAAAGAACAACTGGAGCACCAGCAAAACTAAATCCTTGCAACCCATCATAAGCATCCCATGGTCAATCATGAATATCAGGTACTCTCAAAGGCATAAACAATGAGATATGACTACACAATAGTGCTCCTAGCAAAAAAACACAAACTACACATTAGTGAACATAAGGGATGAGTGTCATCACATAGATTGGTATGGCTACCCTGGTAGGCCTCCATAGGTCCCAGCCCCATCCATTGGGTTACCCTGGCAACCTCTCCCGAACCTCCAGCCCCATCCAAGCCTCATCTGGACCCAACACATCCTTTCATGAAGACAAGGTTGTTGGTTTGCCATTTCAAGCCTTCTCACTGCATTTTGAGTCAGTACTAGCACTCATCCCATGTGTGAGGCACAATTATCTTACTTAGTGTTTTCATCTACTAAACTCCCTAATATACTATTAAGTTGTCAGACACACTTTCGATGGGTTACCCTACTACCACTTTGGGTGTGGCCCCCACTCAAAAGGAACTCTCTCGTATGACACTTGACCACAATCAAACGAACACTTAAAACCAAGGTATACACAAGGACTAGTATACGAAGTTAAAACAATCGAAAACCACTAGGCCAAACAAGCCCTTGCACATAGATAATCAACTGATTGTTCTCTTAGTAGAGACATGACCTGTTACAAATCAACCACATGACAACAACTAGTACTCGAGATCAAGGAAATGACCAGTTACAAATCAACCATGTGACAATATCCAACACTCGCAATCAAGGACTTGCCATTTTTAAAATCAAATGCGAATACAAAAAATTAAACACACATTAAAATTAATCTATAATGACAATCATTTTTTCATATCATTAAAAATACAAATAGATCAAAATTTTCTAATTGATCTAAATTTCAAAATACAATATTTGAACAAAATCACCATTACATAATAATTTCAATACCAAAATTGCAATTATATGATCTTGCCTATTGTCCAAAACATAAAAAAAAACATTAATAAATGTATTTTCTCATTTAATATCCATATTTCATTAAGAGAAAATGTCATTAAATTTCTAACTATATCTATCCATCTTCAAATTTCCCCAAATAATATATTATTTAATTTTTAAAAATTTCCAAATAATATATATAATTTCATTTTTCCAACTAATATACTTCAGCAAGCATAAAAAAACAAAACTAAATATTAATTAATATATATACTAATTAAAAATTAAAAATTACTTTTTAAATAAATAATATATATATAAAAAACACTAAAACGGAATAGAAAGTGGTCCCCACAATCGTGGTTACCATGGACTGTGGTTTCCATATCTGTGGAGAACCACGAACTATGGCCTCCACAACTGTGGAGAACCATGGACTGTGGCCTCCACAGTCATGGTTTCCACGAACTGTGGTCTCCATAGTCATGGAGAACCATGGTCTGTGGTCTCCACAGTCATGGTGCCACAGGCTGTGGTCACCACAATAGGCCGTGGGTTGAGCCATGGCTCCCCATGCCCAAAAATATATGCATTTTATTTTTAATTAATTCAAAAAATAAAAATAAAAAAAATCCCCAAATAATATCTCTGGTAGACTCAGAATTTCCTCAGATTATTTTGAGAAAATAAATTTTCCAGAACCTTAAATAAATAAATTTTGTTTTAAAGCAATATACTTCAACACCAATAAACTCAAAAAAAGATAGGGAATGCATTTTTTTTGTTTTGAAAATTACCAATATGCCAAAATACTCAAATTGGCAAAATTTTGCTAGCATAATTTCAAGTATTTTCCACTCCCATTATACCAAAGTTTAAAACCCATACCCAGTTTCAATTTTCAAATCAATTTGAGCAAATCAAAAATTGATTTGGAAATGAGAAATGGAATTTCATTGCTACTCTTTCTTATTTCATGAATCTAAAAGATTTTTCAAACAAAACAAACACAGATTCCTTCCAAAACAAATCAATAAACTTCTTTAAAACAAAGGAAATTAACAAGAATCCTAGCTCCATATGCAACCCTGGAAGTGATATGATGAAGAGCCCAACCTCCAAGCTCAAGAATTTCTTCCAACCAAAATGCCCCCAAAATTTCTCCATTCCAAAAACCATCCCCCAAATTACATGAAAACCTACGTTAAAAGGAAATTTTGACCTAAAATCTATTTTTAGGTTAAAATTATTTTTAACCAAATAAAAATTATTTCCAATCAAATTAATATTCAAAAATTGCTTTTCTTTCCAAAATTTGATTCTCCCTTTTAAATTAAAAACTAACATTTCTATTTCAAAATGTCAAAAGAGGGTAAGATATTAATTTTCCAATTTCTAATTAACCTTTTTCAACAATGCATACAAATCATTTAATTCACAATTTGAAAATACAATAAATCAAATTTGCTAGTAATATGCATTAAACAATTTGATTTATTGATTAATCACACAAAGGGGTCCTATTTAATTAAGTCCCTTTAATTTACGAATGTGTAAAAACACAATTAATCTAATTAAATACTTAGGATTCAATAATCAATTTTACCAAATGTACAACACACAACTCAAGGAAACCAAATAACCACATGACCCGCATACCCAACAAAGGGGAAACTGACGAATGACTGATGACGCTCACTTGAGCACAACTAGGGTAATACGTAGGGTCCTATGACTACCTAAGCCACTTCCATCGGACCAATAAGGCATGCTCAGACCTGCGAAGCTAGGTCGAGGTGATACCTCATACCTATACGGTACTTGTACCTGCAATCTCCTACAACAACAAACCACACATGTATACATATATATTCCATAAAAGTGTTAGCTCGGGGTTAACAACATGAGTCAAATGAACAACTCATCATACATAAGAGTCAATGCATAATCAACTTTTACTGGTACACACATCAAGCATAATACTTGAATATAACATCACAACATGGTATATGATCCATCCAAGTAGGCCACTTAAAATTCAACCAAGGTCAAACTGGGTTTAAAAAGTCTTATTAGGGAAGGGGTACTGCATCCTCCCCCCCTAGGTTTTGACTTACTCCTGGAAGTTGTAAGGCTAGAAGGAAAACATACAGCACATAGTAGCCTTGAAAATTATTTAACAAATATCAAATTGCACATATGCTTTTTTTCACAGATAATTGAAACATTATTGCTAAATCCTTTACGAATGCAACTATCCATTGGTAAGATACATCCAAATTCATACATTTCTTATTATTCTAGGAGCTATCTATAATCATAGTAGTGAAACAAGAATTTTCTTCCTTTAATCACACCAAATGTATGCATTAATTGAGGTAAACAACCAATTATAGCACTCATCTACTAACTATGACAAGAAAAACATGTCATCATGATCAATTTCTTTTACTGCTCCATCCTCTTCCTAATATATTATCTCACAGAAATAGGTTCAAATTTTGAATTCTATAATCAAGTTAACTTTCATGAAATAAGAAAAACATATATAACACAATTTCTTTATACTTGCTAGACATATTAAAACCTTTCCAATGTCTATGTCCCATAACATAGTGACAAAATTACACATTTTACTCCATGTTTAACACATAAATAACCATCCACATAACTAGAACGTACAACTCATAAGGCCACATGTGAGCATGTCTAATGCTCGGTCATAGATAACATGCATGATCAACATCTCTATGCTTGATCTCAAAACAAAATACATAATCATAAATATCCAACATCTCACTCAAGGGCTTGATGGTGCTAGGGCATACACATAGCGGTGATACCTTCCATACAAGACCCTCGTGACCATCCCTTGTTGAGTAAGGTGGTTAGCCTCTAAGAGATGGTCACCACACATAGGTCAGTAGTGGATCCTAGTTGCATCACAACCTCACATACCCCCATCCTCAAGGTTCCCTACGTCTACTTCCTCGTATACACTTAACCAAGACCGCCTCATATGTCCTTGGAGAGGAATTCACATTTCAACACAAGACCAGCATATGAAAATAATAAGGGTAAACTAGTTTAGCCACCAAGATACAGATGAATAAAGATAATAAATCATCAAATTTCAATAGTAAGGCAAGAAATATCCATGAAATTGCAACACCAAATCAAGTAAGAAAAAGATCACAAGATCGTGGCTAAACCTTCAAAGTCAAAATAAAATAAATTGTTGGTCCAAATAAGAAATAAATAAGAATATCATAATTGCAAATAACATCACTATGTGACTAGAATCTAGCCACCAACGAGGAAGGAGAGAACAATCATCTAGCTATCGCAATAGCTCATCATGTGGTGCAGCCTAGTCACACATCCATAAGGCATGGCAGTGTGCACCTCGACATCACCCCACATCACGTCGTCACGCAGCATGGCTCTACCCTAAACTAGCCGGTAGACCACATGGTCATGTCTACTACATCCCACATCGTGTCTTAGCATGGCATGGCAATACTCCAAGCGGAGAAGGAACACAATGGACATATCCCGCATGGTAGTGTACCTCATGGAAAATGGCATGCGCAGATCACACCCTATATAGAGAAGTACCTCTTAGGATACTCATCATAAGCCAGAGGTATACATGGCTAGGGTCCACCCACATGTCTACCAATGCCTGCCAACTGGCAGCTCATGTGGAAATAGCATACCTTTCATGAAGACAAGGTAAAAGATCCTCCAAGATACACCATCACTATGCTCAAGAACTGCCATCAATATGCTCAAAAAATAATGGGGAATAGGCTGGCACACATAAACCATATAAGTTGGCTCATCAAAAAGGGAAAGTATTGAGTACACCTTTAATATAGTTTTGTTATATAACTATATTTTTCCTTGAATTAGAGAAGCTAAAGTTGCTTCGTGCCACCATTACTCGTATGCCGATCAATAATATTCAAGGAATGGTGACTTCTGATACTACCCCTTCACATACTGAATTTTCAACAACCCATGGGTTGGCACTCAGTAGGGTAACAAATATGCAACATCACAGAAACAGTATGGTTTCCCCATACTCATAAGTAAACATATCCTCCATGGTTGATTAATTCACTATCCAATGGGCACACATAGCAATCACTGGTTTCTCACAATGCACAACAAAATCACTAGTACTGGTTTATTCACATTTACGGGGAGTACTATGCAGTAACACTATCATCTACTTAAGTAAGGTCCTTATTATGTTTCCCACATGAATAACTGCATAGAATTTATTTCTAGATACAAGTACTCTAATTCTTTACAATTCAAATTAAATAAGGAAGCAACATCATTCCTATATCTTTCACTAATTCCACTCAGCATTCATATTCACATTACTAACCATGCAAATTTTCTTCCCGAAGCTTAAGACTTCCATCTTTCAATATGAAGCTAAAATACAAAAAATACAATTTCATATACTTTATATACATTCTATTTAAATCAATGCATTCTTTAGTAGCATTCCTAAAAATCTTATAACTAGGTAGGAAGAAGGGGAAGAGCGTTTTATAGTCAACCCATTTCATACACATGCACATAAATCAACAAGATCACGTAAACATGCTTAAATTTCTCTCTATATGCCTATCATCTTTATTGTACGGTTTTCATTTCATAATAGTTTTAGAAGAATGTCAATTGGCCTATCATGACTTTTCTAGAATATTATGGATGCATTGAATGTCCTAATTTTCCAAAAAAGAAATCAAGACAAACAATCTTTTTGTTCATGCAAGACCTCTTGCTAACACTCACTACTCTTAATTAATATGAAATACATCTTATCTGCAACCTTTCATTGAAATCAAAATACGATAAGAAGGTGAAAGAGGAGCTATCAACTAAATAATACATATTTATGCATGCACATCAAACATGGTTTTCAGTTGCACCTTCTATTCATATTAAGTCAATTATATATATCCAAAAGCAAGTTCAATATAGCATTGTTCAAATAGGTCATCATTTGAGCCAATATTATGAAACACATAATGAAATCTTTCATGAAAACACACCATCGCACTCCTAGCCACTATAACATGATCCCTCTTTACACATCTTATTACAAATAAGATAGTTTTACATATCAGCTATTCATACATAATCACACATTACCTAAGATAGAAATTCATTATGTTACTGCTACAATACACTTGGTGAATTCCTTTATGAAAACATATAATTTCCTCCCAATATCCATCATGATCTTTATAACCCATAGCCCTCGTATTATCTAAATGCACAATAGAATCATGAGGCTCACACAAGGATTCAAGAAGTCACAACCATTCTCTCGCAATTAGAAAACCTACACAAGTGATAAATACACATATAACAAACATTTTAATTTCTAGAGAGAAAGAGGAGGAAGGATGATATACATTCAATTAACTATATCATAAGCATTCAACATCTACCATACAATTCCTTCAAGTTCTCAACACTAAGCTAGATCATATTCATAATACAAGCACATTTCATACTTCCAGATTCAAGCACTATCCAACCCAATGGGTTAGTCTAAAGAGTACAACAATCAATAAGGGAGGTACATATGACTCTCTCTATAATAAGAGTAATCATAGACCAAGATATCTAATAAGAAATCCAAAGCACAAAAAATCACTCAAAAGAACCAACATCAAGAAGGTGAAAGCAAGGTGTGAACACATATGTTACACATAATTAGGATTTGCTTGAAAGAATAAGCAGAAAGGACAGAGCACGAGTCCTCAAGATCTTCAAGATCCTATGCCTCAATTATATGCATACAATAGGAGGACAAGCATACAACATAAGGTCTATATATCTCACACCAACTAAGGCCACAAGCTACACCAAAGATCCTAGTGTTTGCAACCTTCGCTCTAATACCAAATGTAATGCCCCACCAGGAAACCCCGAAGGGATTAAAATAAAACACAATAATAAAGTGAATTTTTTTTTAAGTTAAAACAAAATAATGATACATTGAGTTAACATTAAGTTCAAATTACATAATGGAAGACTTAACTAACACCTAAAGTGTTTCCCAACGTGGTTACTTGGTTCACCACTAACTCAACTCACACTAACTACTCCAATTAAGTTGATTAACTTAATAGCATAATTATACTTAATCAATGATTAAATTTATTCGATAGGTTAAAATATAGATAACATGATTAAGTTGCTTGATAAGAATTTTCTGGAAATCCCTAATTGGGCCCCTTTTGCTGCCCCTTGTAAAAGAGTTTTTGGTTCCTTGGTTGAGGGGTACTGGATAGGTGACAAATAGAAAAATATTGAAGGTATACACCCTGTCCTCATCAATCTCAAGAAACACTTGTTTTCTACTTGGCTGAATAATGAAGAAGATATTCTTATTTTGAAACTTGATCCCAAAGACAACCTTACTATGTCTTCCATGTATGGAGTGCTGACTCCAGCCTCGTCAGAGAACCCCTTCTGGTCTAAAGCTTGGATCAAGGGTCTTATTCCAAAGATCAACATCTTCTACTGGACTATTCTCCAAAATAAAATTTTGACACTAGATAACCTGAAGATTAGAGGTTTTAATCTCCCCAATAGGTGTGTTTTGTGTCATGAGGAGGAAGAGTCTATGGACCACTTGGCTATTCACTTTTCTTTCACTATCTCTATTTGGGAAAGCTTTCTTAAGAATTTTTGTATGGTGTGGATGTTCCCTAACTCTATTCAAGACTTGTTCCATTCTTGGAGCTACCATTGGTCTAATCCCTCTTTGAGAACTATTTGGAAGCTCTCTCTTCCTCACATCCTGTGGGGGATTTGTAAAGAAAGGAACAACCACATCTTCAGGGATACTTCTCCCCCCTAGGCTGTTATTTTTTAGAAAATTCAAGGGGCTATAGTGGAGAACCTCGGGACCATTGGAGAACCTTACACTCCTATCAATTGCCTGGCAGCACACATCCTCAACTCCTGGAACCTGAAGAGTGTTGTTAGGATTGATACTAAACAAAGTAAGAGACTTGAAGCTAAGTGGTACTCTCCCCCTCCTGGATGGTTCAAAATCAACTTTGATAGTGTTGCTAAAGGCAATCATGGATCAATGGGATGTGCTACAATTCTTAGAGATGAAAATGGCATTTGTAAGAAAATTGTTGTTGTCATTGGCATTATGTGAACCGGTATGAGGACATAATGACATTGTATGTTGTTATTGATGTCAATATGTTGCAGAGGCGTGAACTGGCATATGTGAGAATTGGTGTAACACTGTGAACTGACATTTGTGCCAAAGTGAAGTGGTGTGCTTGTTCAAGGTGAACCAGCATATGGTTATGGGAACTGGCACATGGAACTGTTGTATGACTACCGGTTGGTAGTCTCAACTTTAGGGTTTCCGGTTGAAGTGCTTCAATCCTGTGTGGCTCAACCGGTGACTTTGTGCGATGAGTTAGCATGATAAAAAAGATCAAGATAATGTTTCCATGTAAGCCTTGTGTGCATGAAGGATCATGCATGAAGAAGATCTTGCCTATCTACCTCGGGAATATGAGAAGACTGTAAAATGGTGATAACGTGTGATGGGTTATCAGCTGCCATGAAAATGGTGGAAAATGAACGATGGAGATTAATGCAATATGCTCAATGGTCAGGATTGAACTGTTTGAATTCCTTAACCTATTAGGTTTAGGGTTTAGGGTTTATGCTACCGACCTAACTGTTTTCTATAAGGTCAATGTTATTACTCTTTCTAGGGTTGTTGGCAAAAGTTGTGTGTGCGTATCCAAGAGAAGGGATACATGATTCTTGCGAGACCAAAAGGAGAGAAGTGATACCTGCAGAGTGTAAGTGCAAAAGGAAAAGAGGAGCTTAAGTGGATCTGCATTAGCATTGAGTGTTTTTATCAGATCATTGTAATACCTGTTGATCTCTAACCACCTCAACAGTTGGAAAATCCCTTAACAGGGTAGCCTTAACCGGCTTGCTATAAATCCTTTAATAGGGTAACTCTAAGCTACTGAATTCGAAGTCCTCTAGCTATTGAGTTCTTGAAATCCTCTAACAAGATAACCTTTAACAGGGTTTAACCCTTAATCAGGTATTGTAGCCATCCCTTAACCCGGCGATCTCTAACAGGATCAGTTCCTAGCAGAACCTATTGTAATGTCTCTAACCGGACAAGGCTCCTAACAGAGCAGACTTCCAAAGAGTTCAAAAATAGCTTGTGGGTATTCATCTGTTGTGGTTTTTCCTAGTTGGGTTTCCACATCAAAAATATGTGTGTCATGTGTGATGCTTTTATCTTGTGATGCTTTGCTATTGTTTGTCAAGCATATGATGATTTTGTGTTTTATGCCTGTCAATAAAACATGTTGAACTAGCTGTTATTATGATCTGATGATAGATCACCTGTTTATGCATAAGGGTGAAATAGTAGTGTAGTCTCAAGTTGAGTGAAAGGGTAAGTGAGTAACCGGTTAATGCTTGTCTCAAACATTCTTAGCCTTACCGGTTGCACTCTGTTTCAAACTAGTATCTATGTCTGCTAGTCTTTTGAAGTGTTTGCTGTCAAACTGGTTTAAGACTATTTTTTGCCTGTACTGATTCACCCCCCCCCCTCTCAGTACCGGTTTGGTACTATTTTCTCATCATTGAGTTATCAATTGGTATCAGAGCATCCTCTAGGTCCTCTGTGTTATAAGCTTAACCACTTGAGGTAAAGATCCCAGTCAAATGATGAAGAGGGAAGGTCCAAAATTTAACAGGGAAAATTTCAGTATATGGAAAGGTAGGACAAAGATATTCATCAGAAGCATGGGTACTCAACATTGGAGCTATGTTGAGAATGTCTATGTTGCCCCTACTAGTACTCTCACCGATGACCAAAAGAGAGAGATACAAGAAAATGGGCAAGTCATGGAAGCCCTAATTAGTAGTTTATCTGACATTGAGTTTATTGATGTTCAGGAAAAGGTAAATCCCAAAGAGGTATGGGATGCTCTTGAAAATATCTATGGCAATGATGAACATATAAAATAAGCTAAGGAAGAAATCCTGAGAGGGAAGTTTGAAGATATGCGGATGGTTGAAGGTGAGACCATTCAACAGTATGGAATAAGAATCAAAACCATTGCTGGAGATATCAAGAGTGCAGGTGGTAAAATAGAAGATTCCACTGTGGTAAGCAAAGTCATGAGATCCTTATTGCTGGTCTATGCAATAAGGGTTGCTGCTATTCAGGAGCTGAGATCAATAGACAAGACTAAGGTATCCTTGGACTCCATCATAGCAAAGTTGATAGCCTATGAGCTAAATAGTTTTGATGGCAGTGTTCAAAAGACTGAATTAGCTTTTAAAGCTTCTGCTATACCATCCAGAAACGGAAAAAGAAGCTAGCACTAGTGGTGAACCAAGACAGAGCAGAGAAATGGATGATGAGGAGATTTTGATGGCATTTGAAGCTCTCCTTGCTAGGAAACTTCCTAAGGGAACTGGCAAATACAAAGGTAAGATACCTTTGAAATGCTTTTCTTATAACCAGATAGGAGATATTGCTGTAAACTATCCTAATGGTGACAACAAGGACAAACTAGAAAGGTTCAAGAAATTCAAAGGAGGAAATTGGAGAAACTATTTTGTGGCAATTGATGAAAGTGTCACAGATGAAGAATCAAAGAATGAATAAAATGAAGATATTGTGTTTGTTGTTGTCAAAGAAGATGTGTCAGACAAGAAGGCTCTTGTCTCCCGATTTGATAATTCCAATGAGTGGATCATTGACAGTGGTTTTTCTCACCATATGACTACTGACCGGAGCAAGTTTCTATCCTTGGAGGAGTATGATGGTGGTGTGGTTCACTTTGGCAATGATGCACCATGCATGGTCAAAGGCAGAGGGTCCATCTCTCTGAATGGAAAAAGTAGTGCTGACAATGTGTATTGGGTTGATGGTCTCAGACACAACCTTCTGAGTGTTGCCCAGCTGAATGACAGTGGCCTCACTCTGGAATTCAAGAATGGAGTTTGTAGAATCAAAGGAAAAGATGGTGAATTGGTGGCCACCGACATGCTGACCAAAGGTAGCCTATTTCATCTGAATGCAAATATAAGTACATGTCTTATGGATAAATTTGATGATAGCTGGATATGGCATAGTAGACTCTACCATGTAAACTTTGATAACATTGTAAAGGCTAGTAAGATCAAGGCAGTTAGAGGGTTGTCGGTGTTAAGCAAACTAGATAATACCTTGTGCAGAGAGTGTCAATTGGGGAAAATATCTTCCTCAACCTTTAAAGGTAAATCATTCACTATTGACAACTTGCTTGATCTTGTGCATACTAATTTGTGTGGTCCTATGAAAAATAGGAGTGTGCAAGGTGATAGGTACTTCATGATTCTCATTGATGACTTCTCAAGAATGATGTGGGTCACATTCTTGAAAGACAAGTTTGAAGCCTTTGTAAAATTTAAAGCTTTCAGACTATTAGTGGAGAAGGAAAGTGGTAAAAGGATCAAGTGCTTGAGAACTGATCAAGGAGGGGAATTCACTTCCAGTGAATTCAACAAGTAATGTGAAGAACATGACATCAAGATGCAATTGTCTACCCCCTAGACTCCACAATAGCATGACCTAGCAGAGAGGAATAACCAAACTATGGTTGAAGCATCTAGAACCATGTTGATTCAAGGAAAGGTAGCTCACACCTTTTGGAGAGAAGCAGTGAGCATTGTAGTCTACACAATGAACCGGGTACTCATCAAGAAAGGTAAGGATAAAACTCCTTATGAGTATTGGACCAGTAAGACACCTATGGTTAGCTACTTTAGAATGTTTGGTAGCAAATGTTACATTAAGAGAAGTGAGCACCAGAGAAAATTTGATGCAAAATGTGATGAGGGAATATTCCTAGGATATTCCACCAAGAGCAAAGCTCTCAAGTGTTTCAACAATAGGACTCAGATAATTGTGGAAAGCATCAATGTAAGAGTTGATGAAACCTCTTAGAAAATTGAGGAAACCAGTAATGAGAAAGCGGTAAGTGAACCAGTTGCAACCTTCTGGGAATTGGTTGTCAGTCAACTGAGTACCAGTTACAGTGTTCCTACACCGACAGATGTAGATGCTATTACTGATGGAGATGAGGATGAAGAAGAAAAGCAAGAGGAATCTATCAAAACCATTCCTCGGTATGTCAAGTTGAATCATGATCCTAAGCAAATCATAGGAGATAAGGATGTAGGAATCCTTACAAGAAGAAAAGTCAGAGAAAAATCATGCATGATCTTTGAATTCAAGCCTAAAACATTCAAAGAGGCACATAAGGATGAAGACTGGATCAAGGCAATGGAAGAGGAACTTGACCAAATAGAGAAAAATGGTACATGGTCCTTGGTACCTAGACCAAAGCACAAAAATGTCATTGGTACCAAATGGGTCTTCAGAAATAAGCTGAATGAGGATGGCACAGTGATTAGAAACAAAGCTAGACTAGTGTGCAAAGGATATGCCCAAGAAGAAGGAGAAGACTATGGTGTAAACCTTTGCTCCTGTAGCCAGATTGGAAGGAGTTCGTATGCTTCTAGCATATGCAGCATTTAAAGGCTTCAAAGTATATCAAATGGATATAAAATCTGCATTCCTAAATGGTGTACTTGAAGAGGAGGTGTATATAGAGCAACCAGATGGGTTTACCCTATCTGAAGATAGTGACATGGTGTGTAGGCTACATAAATCCTTATATGGTCTAAAGTAAACACCTAGAGCATGGTATGAATGCTTGCATTCCCATCTTGTGAAGATTGGATTTGAGAGAACAAGTGAAGATAGCAATATCTACTTGAAGTCTGAAGGAGATTAGATCTTGATTTGTGAGGTATTTGTTGATGACATTATCTTTGGTGGAGATGACAAGATGAGTCATGAGTTTGCAGATGAGATGAAGAAAGAGTTTGAGATGTCACTCATAGGGGAGATTAAGTTCTTCATTGGACTGTAGATCCAGCAGATGAGAGATGGAATCTTTATCACTCAGTCCAAGTATGCCAAAGAGGTGTTGAAGACCTTTGGCATGGAAGATAGCAAACTGGTTGGTACATCGATGGTGGCCAGTTGTAAACTATTCAAAGAGGATGACTCAGCATTGGTTGATGAGAAAGAATATCGATCAATGATTGGTAAATTGCATTATATAGTGCATAGCAAACCGGATATTGCACATGCAATTGGCATTACTGCAAGGTTCCAAAAAATTCCAAGAGAATCCCACTTGGTTGCAGTCAAGCGGATTCTTAGGTATCTGAAGGGAACTATTGACTATGGATTGTGGTATCCATATAGAAAGGATTTCAACTTGAAAGTGTTCACAGATGTTGATTGGGTTGGTAATGTAGATGACCGAAAGAGTACAACCAATGGTACATTCTTCCTTGGTGGTAGACTGGTCTCATGGATGAGTAAAAAGCAGAGTTGTATCTCTCAGTCTACAGCAGAAGTAGAGTATGTTGCAACTTTCATGAACTACACTCAGACAATTTGGATGAAGCATGTACTAGATGGCTTCAAAGTTCCTATATCTGAACCAGTAAGTATATTTTGTGACAATAATAGTGCAATTAATATCTCCAAGAATCCGGTTTTACATTCTAGAACCAAGCACTTTGAGCTTAAGTATCATTTCTTCGGGGAAAAGGTTCAGAACAAAGAAATTGCATTGGAGCATGTTTCTAGTAAGGAGCAGTTAGCAGACATATTCACCAAGCCTCTCCCAAAGACTACATTTACATACTTAAGAGGTGAATTAGGGGTACTACCCCTTCAGGAGATGAACTAAAATCATATGCTCCACATTAGTCAGGTATTGCATAGTCAAATTTATTTTGGATTGATGTGTTGAAGGATGCTACTCCTCAGGGGGAGTAGCATAATGGAACAGGGAAGCTTGTGCCTCCACTTTGGCATTGCTATCAAAGGGGGAGAAGATGTGAAGTGGAGAGATATCTTTGAATATTGCCATCAATGCTAAAGGGGGAGATTGTTGGCATTATGTGAACCGGTATGAGGACATAATGACATTGTATGTTGTCATTGATGTCAATATGTTGTAGAGGTGTGAACCGGCATATGTGAGAACTAGTATAACACTGTGAACTGGCATTTGTGCCAAAGTGAAGTGGTGTGCTTGTTCAAGGTGAACCGGCATATGGTTATGGGAATCGGCACATGGAAGCATTGTATGACTACTGGTTGG
Source organism: Cryptomeria japonica (assembly GCF_030272615.1). Taxonomy (NCBI): domain Eukaryota; kingdom Viridiplantae; phylum Streptophyta; class Pinopsida; order Cupressales; family Cupressaceae; genus Cryptomeria; species Cryptomeria japonica. The sequence goes on along the minus strand of NC_081411.1, from coordinate 415,573,987 downwards.
TAGTCTCAACTTTAGGGTTTCCGGTTGAAGTGCTTCAAGCATGATAACAAAGAACAAGATCATGTTTCCACGTAAGTCTTGTGTGCATGAAGGATCATGCATGAAGAAGATCTTGCCTATCTACCTCGGGAATATGAGAAGATTGTAAAACAGTGATAACGTGTGATGGGTTATCAGCTGCCACGAAAACGGTCAAAAACGAATGATGGAGATTAATGTAGTATGCTCAATGGTCAGGATTGAACCATTTGAATTCCCTAACCTATTAGGTTTAGGGTTTAGGGTTTATGCTACCGACCTAACTATTTTCTATAAGGTCAATGTTGTGACTCTTTCTAGGGTCGTTGGCAAAAGTTGTGTGTGCGTATCCAAGAGAAGGGATATGTGATTCTTGCCAGACCAAAAGGAGAGAAGTGATACCTACAAAGTGTAAGTGCAGAAGGAAAAGAGGAGCTTAAGTGGATCTGCATTGGCATTGAGTGCTGTTACCAGATCATTGTAATACCTGTTGATCTCTAACCACCTAAACAATTGGAAAATCCCTTAACAGGGTAGCCTTAACCGGCTTGCTATAAATCCTTTAACAGGGTAACTCTAAGCTATTGAGTTCAAAGTCCTTTAGCTATTGAGTTCTTGAAATCCTCTAACAAGGTAACCTTTAACAGGTTTTAACCCTTAATTGGGTATTGTAGCCATCCCTTAACCGAGTGATCTCTAACAGGATCGATTCCTAGCAGAACCTATTGTAATGTCTCTAACCGGACAAGGCTCCCAATAGAGCGGACTTCCAAAGAGTTCAAAAATAGCTTGTGGGTATTCATCCCCACCGTGGTTTTTCCCAGTTGGGTTTCTACATGAAAAATATGTGTGTCATGTGTGATGATTTGCTATTGTTTATCAAGCATATGATGGTTCTGTGTTTTATGCCTGTCAATAAAACATGTTGAACTAGTTGTTATTATGATCTAATGATAGATCACCTGTTTATGCATAAGGGTGAAATGGTAGTGTAGTCTCAAGTTGAGTGAAAGGCTAAGTGAGTAACCGGTTAATGCTTGTCTCAGACATTCTTAGCTTTATCGGTTGCACTCTGTTTCAAACCGGTATCTCTGTCTGCCAGTCTTTTGAAGTGTTTGATGTCAAACCAGTTTAAGACTTTTTTTGCCTGTACTGATTCACCCCCCCCCCTCCTCTTAGTATCGGTTTGGTACTATTTTCTCATCATTGAGTTATCAGTTGTTCCTATATGTTGCCAAACTAACCATATGGCGAAAGCTATGGTTTCTCTCCAAGGCATCCTTCTGGCTAAAAGGTGGAACTGTCCTTATCTTTGGATCGAGGGGGACTCTAATAATATCATTAACTACCTTAAAGGAATTACCAAGCCCTCATGGACTATCAATAATATTATTAAGGCTACTAGGGATCTTATTAAAACCTTTGATAGATGTTTTATCTCTCACATTTATCTGTAAGCAAATGGCCCCACTGATTGGGCAACTAACTTGGCAGTCACTCATGACAACATGATTACCTAGAAGGGTGAAGAGGATCTTCTTAATGATGCAAGATCGATCATTTTCATGGATCGATATAAGTTCACCTCAAATATTTTAAATGGATTATATAATGATTAATAGCATGACTTGGAGGGCTAATATTAATTATTATTGTGTCAGTACCAATAATGATAAGATGAATGCCACCTTCTCCCATGCTTTCTGGGTTTTTGGGGCCGCATCTAGAGATTTATTTCCATTAGCTATCTGCAACTCTCAAGTTTCTAGTTTGAGCTATGAAATCATGGGAGGTAACAGGCATCACTATGAGCCCAGTAATTGTAAATAATTGTAACAGGTGTCACTGCGAGCCCCGTTGTTGTTGTTCCTAGTTTTTTGTTATCCATTCGGGTTGCTAGCAATCTTGTGTCATGCCCAAACTTTTGGGCAAAAACACACACAAAATAAACATTTCTTTTCTTTTGCAATAACAACTTGAAAGTGTAGACGTATAAAAATGACCATATTCCTAAATGAATATTTTATGTTCATTTTTCTATTTGATTAAATCCAATTCAATTAAATTATCCACATTCTTCTATTTTATTAAATAAATTATTCAATTTATTTAAATAAAATTCACTATACCATTTAATGAATAAATCATTTTATTCAATTAAATCCCCCTAGCCACTTTTAATTAAATTCAAATTTAATTAAATAGTTATCCTAAATTGAATAAATCAAATTTATTTAATTACAACCAAATTGAATGAAAATCAATTAATTCAATTAAATCCTATTATCCCCCATCCACTTGCAAAATCCCAAACCCCTTCCTAATCCCTTCTAGAATCTTCTAACCAATTCTAATTAACCTAAACCCACTCTAAATTTTGTCACATCCCTAAGCAAAGGGAGGTCACTTCTCAAATGGCCCAAAGTCTTGGATAACCATTGAAGGTTTTCAACCTTCAACCACCAAAAACCCTAAAGTCTTTGAAAACCATTGAAAGCTTTCAACCTTCAACCACTTAATCCACAAAGTCTCCAATAACCATTAATGGTTATTTCAAACCCTCCCACATGGTTAAAACATTTGTTTTGACTCAACCTCTACCCAACCCAAGGGTCTCATCAGGCCATTAATGCTTTGACCATGATTATCTCTTAATCATTTGCACAAAGGTTTATCTTTGGATTAACTCCTAATTCAGTGGGTAAACCTAACTTAGACTTGACCCTTAGCCTTTAGATAACCATGAGGTCTCCTCAGGCCTTTAATGCCTCCAACCTCTTCTTTCAACCCAATCTGGTGTGGACATTTGTCATCATTTCATTGGTGCAAATTGTGCACATGGATCCCCAACTTTCAAACTTGGCCCTTGATTAAGCCATTCAATCTTGACCATCCATTGCCCTGTTTGTGCTATAAATAGAGCTCTCATTCCTCCATTCTTAACAATCATCTTTCAAATTTGAAGCATCATACTTATGCTCAAATTCTTTCAAGCTTTCATATCATCTATATGCTCTTCATTTAGCCTCTTTTAGATTAATATGCATGCTTAGAATAAGTTCTTTACCATTTTAGTTCAATCATAGATTAAATATAGTATGCTAGGATAATCTTCATACTAATCTCGTCATCTTGTCATATAGTTTATTGCATTTCAAGCATCTCATCTAGCTTATAACACATCTCATACTAAGATCAGTTAAAATCTCTCTCGTTTTCATATTTGCCATCCCTAAGCCATTTTGCTCAGTAATCTGAGAGCAAAACATTGGTTTGAGGGACATTATGAGATAGAGAACCATGGGACCCTCCTTGGGAAGCTGAGTAACGCATCGTTACTCCATAGCTTGCATCAAGAAGTCCTGTGTGTGTGTGTGGATTGGTATTTTACGTATTTTTCACATTTTAAATTCTAACAATCCACTTTTCCCACATACATTTCTGGCGCCCACCGTGGGGCTCGCACCCCAATAACTTATCATTTTTTGAATTTGAAGACTTTTGCAGGTACGCGGGAAACTAGAATTAGCGCGTCAAAGACATAAGTTAGCGCATCCGCCGAACAGTTTAGCGCTTCTAGCCTACTGTTTAGCACGTGGGCTCTCTCTCTTAGCGCGTTAAACCTGTTCCTTAGCGCATGATACTATTTAACATATTTTCCTGTAGGTGTCGACGCCGGCGAAACACAGATTAGCGCTTCTACATGACAGATTAGCGCATATACCAACAGATTTAGCGCTCCACCTTCCTATACTAGCGCGTCTCAGCAAATAGTTAGCGCATAGAAATCCACCATTTTCTGAGAAAACCCGAAACACAGATCAGCGCTTCTACCTGACAGATTAGCGCATCGGCCCAATATACAAGCGCTTAGAGTAAATCTTCCAGCGCATACAAACGAACAGTTAGCGCATTTAATTCCAAAATTCCCGAAAAACAGGTCGCTGAAATACCAGACCATAAATTAGCGCATCAAAGCCACAAAGTAGCGCTTCGGAGAAACAGGATAGCGCATACAAACGGGACAGTAGCGCATCCACCGAATATTGTAGCACGTACAGTTTGTTCTGTAGCGCATCAACAGCAAAACCCACAAAAGGATTGTGTAACCTAACAAATAATTTTAGACTTGTGGAAGTCCCCCGAAACACACTAACCAATTTCTTTTGCAGGATTTTTAACAAATTTCTTGCAGGAAAAGCGAGGAGATTTGTTTTACAAGCAAAAACGTTTTTCTTTTCGTTGACCTCGAATATCGAAATTTGCTTTGTTGACGATCTATTTTCCATAGATTAAATAATCATTGCTATAAAGGGTTAAAAAGAACACCATGCTGATTGGAGCAACATCTCCAAATAGAAGTTAGCAAATCATTGTCTTGAAGGCTAAAAAGAACAACTTATCTGCCGTGTATCGAAAGTGGAAGGTATATGCTCTCCCCTTAACTGGGTGACCAAAAAGCCAAACCACTCTTATGCTTTCTTTTATTCAAGCAATAAATCCTTTAGCAGGCCTGCCTTCCCGAGGAGTTGCACTCAACTCTTAAAGCCGTTTATGGCCGGTGTGAAGGGAACGACCTAAGTGGGGAACGACTTTGACGCCAAGAATTCCAACCCACTATAATCAAATGTGGAAAGTGACGAAAGTCCTTTTCAATGGTTGCGCGCAGCGATTAGCCTTCCCCCAGTATCCTCGAGATACGTAAAGCCTTTGTTCTAAAGGTTGGGAAGCCTCCTGAGGGAGTTTATCACTGACGGCCGAACAGGAAGCCTGATTAAGAACCTTAGCATTAGAAACTTTGAGCTGAGTCAGTATCCAAACATTTGTAACATCATAGTGCAAGGGTGGGGAAGAATCCGCCCACAAGATTACTCACCATATATCTCCCAAGATAACTACTCAACTGTGAAGCAATTCACTTTGGGTTAACTTCTGGCAAAAGGCAAAAAAACGGGCGCCCTCTAGGGGGTGACACGACTGTTTGAGCTGACGGAGTATCGAGACTAGTGAGCTATGATGTTGCTTATGACCCTTGAATAAAGAGTCTTTCTGAAGTGTTTATCTTGTATCCAACCTGTTAAAACATTGGGGATTCGAAAACATCCTCGCCAGAACATACACTTTATGTTAGATTTAGTAAAATGATTATACTTTGTATGCCGTGTTTACATTTTGTATTTTAGAAAATCATCCATCCTACTTGATAAATCTCTCAACAAAATCAAAAACATCATAAAAACACCAAGAAGAAAAATCAAGGCAGTCTAGCGCGTGAGAACAACATATTAGCGCATCTGAAGAACAAACTAGCGCGTCAAAGTCACAGTGTAGCGCGTCATTCTCAGAAAAACCTCACAACAAATTTCAGAAACGTCTGTTTCAGCGCGTATAACAAACATTTTAGCGCGTTGAAACTCTGTTTTAGCGCATCAACAAAACCAGTTAGCGCGTTAAAGTCACAGTGTAGCGCGTCATTCTCAGAAAAACTTTACAGCAAAATTCAAAGAAATCTGTTTGAGCGCGTATAACAAACATTTTAGCGCGTTGAATCTCTTCTTTAGCGCATCAACAAAACCAGTTAGCGCGTTAAAGTCACAGTGTAGCGCGTCATTCTCAGAAAAACTTTCCAGCAAAATTCAAAGAAATCTGTTTTAGCGCGTATAACAAACATTTTAGCGCGTTGAAACTCCGTTTTAGCGCATCCACTAAACCAGTTAGCGCGTAGAAGTCACAGTGTAGCGCGTAATTCTCAGAAAAATCTCACAACAAAATTCAAAAAAAGTCTGTTTTAGCGCGTGTAACATGCAGCTTAGCGCGTGGAATCTCTGTTTTAGCGCATTAGCCACACCAGGTAGCGCGTAGAAAATACAGTTTAGTGCGTACATATCTCACAGTCAACCGAACAAAATTTTCCAGAATCAATTGCTTAGCGCGTAACCAGGGGCAGAGTAGCGCGTAGGTAACTATTCTTAGCGCATTGAAGTAATTTGCTAGCGCATTAAACAACTGTTTTAGCGCGTGAGAAAAAGGAGAAAAACAGAGAGTTGGAAAAACCAAAATTTTTGAAAATCTCAAAAATATTTCAAACACAGTTTTCCATCAAAACACGTTTTTCATCAAACCAGAGTGATAGAAACAAAGCCATAAAAACTATTTTTCAAGTCAAATTTGCGTCAAACAAGGTTGCCTGAATCTGAAAATGAATCAAGCATTAGAGGACGTCTTTTCTATCATAATCCAGAAACTTGTCATCATCAGTGTCAATTCAATCCTTTAAATATCTTACGGATCTCATCTCAAAAACACTTGTCTAGAAATTTTCCAAATTTGTCAAATTTAGTTTCCCGATTGGGAAACTCTTATCCATATCATTTGGCGCGCTTTATCCTGAAGGGACAGCTAAACCTTCGCTTTGATAAAGTAAGATTTGAAATTTTCAAAACAAGAATCAACTAAGTCCAAATCAATCAAAGGAAATCATTGATCACTCATGCATGACTAATCGCCTTATTCTGAGAAAGAAGAACCTCTATCGCAACATCACGTTAAAGAAACAGCAACCAAGCTTTTCCAAATTCATCAAGAGAAATAAATTTTTATACATCAATCGTCAACTCTTCAAATCCCATCGGGTATTTCTTTATCACGTCAAACGTTATATCCAAAACAAATCCAGCGAATTTGACAAAGAACCCCTGAAAACAAGAGCATACTGTCAAAAGTCTGCTTTTAATCAAAAGATAAATTGCGGAGGAAAAATCAATCTAGCATTCCTGCCCGACGAGTGCATCACATATAACACACCTAGACCAGAACCACCAACGCCAGAGCAAAACATCAACGAGGACTTTGTTCCTTTCATCACCGAAAGTTTCTATTGAAATGCCTGTCACTCGTTCTCAACGAAACAAACAAAGCGAGACACCCGCGGAATCAAGTATGAATCGCAGGTTATCAAATCCTTTTGAAGTTCCATCTTCAGAAGATCCTGAAATTACTGATGCAATCCTTCAGGAATGCCAAGAAAATCCTTCATTCCAAAAACTCATTGAAAAACTCATGGAAAATGACAAAGAAAAATATCTGCTTATGCTTACAAGCAAAGGTGTCAAAATTCCTGAAGATTTCGATGCAAATGTCTTTCAAACAGGATCTCAACAATACACATACCAAGAACAACAAAGGGAAGAAGAGACTCGCATACCTGAACAACGTATTCCTGAACAACATATACCAGAAATGCGAGTACCTATGTTCGAAACCCCCGAACAACACATACCATTTGCTACACCTTTTCAAATGAGAACAAATCCAAGGGAGGAACTCTTCCCTCGGCAAGATAATGCGCCTTTGGTTGCTCTTACTCAACAAATGCAAATGTTGCAAAGACAAATACATGATATGCAACAAGGGACAACCGTGCGGTATTCTATAAACGAAATCTGTCCTTATCCATTTGACAGAAGCTTAAACATGATACCTTTTCCTCCAAACTCAGACATTCCTAAATTTGATAAATATGATGGGAAAGGTGATCCTCGAGATCATGTTCGAGAATTTTGTACTATGAGTCTTGAATTTGCTCATAATGACACGTATCTGATGAGGTTATTCCCAAGAAGCCTGGGAGGACAAACAATGGAATGGTTATCCAAGATTACACCACCTGTTAGATCATTTGACGAATTAGTCAACAAATTCATCACCCATTATTCTTACAACATCCAACATGCCATAACCATGTTAGATATCTGCAACACCAAACAAAAGAACAATGAAACATTCATGTTATTCCTTCAACGTTGGCGACGCATGGTATCAAGATATCCTCGCGATATTCCTGAAAGAGAGAAAATGGAAATCTTCATTGATAACTTGAATGGGGAAATGAGTTACAGACTCAAACTTCAATGCATCCCATCTTTTGACAAGTTAATTGAAAATGGCATCCAAGTAGAGGAAGCTTGTGTCAAAAAGGGAACACTCAAATTCTACAAAGAAGGAACGAACTCATCAAACTACAATAACCAAAACAATACCAACCTAGACAAAACTTGCTTTTGGACTTGAAACAAAAACGACGGCAACAATGAATCCTATGATCCTAAATCTAAACAGCCAGTGCTTGCTTTATCAGGAAATACTCAGAATACGAAAAATCCTAAAAATGCTACTCCCAATACACCCAACAATATTCAAGGACAACTCAACGCCAACAATGCCAACGATAATCAAAACAAAAATCTAAATCCAGGGCCTAACAACAATTCACGCAACAACACCAACAATTTCCATAAACGTATTTTCACACCATTGGGCCAATCATTAGAGTCCGCATTTAGAGAGCTGTTAGCAAACAAGGTTCTTTCTTTACCTCCAATCAACAATTATGAACCCCCGATCAAACCACCTTGGTGGAATGATTCCCATTATTGTGATTTTCATCGAAACAAAGGTCATAGAACAAATGAGTGCATGAGATTGAAACACATAATCCAAGACATGATTGATCGAGGGGACTTAACAGTGGATGGTCTCAAAACAAATAATGATCATGAAGCCTTCAAAGATCCATTACCAGATTATAAAGATGGAGCATCAACTTCAAACGATCCCCGCGGAGCTCGTATTAATCACATCTACAACAACACAATCAATCACATATCAGCTGAAGACCATCAAGTCAATGTTATAACCATTCGAGATAAACGTGATCATGAATCTGTCAATGTAACAACCCGGACCCAGAAATATGTCTTAAAGGGACATACTGCACCTCCCACCACCACACCCAAAATCCAATACGACTTAGTTACTCAACTGCGAAAAACTCTGGCTCAGATATCTATCCTGGAATTGTTAAAACTATCTCCAAGACACAAAGACATATTAGAGCAAGCGCTCTTAGAAACAAATGTACCTCAAAATCTGGATACAGACAAATTCCAAGCTATGGTGGCCCACATGACAGAGTATCATAACCTCACTTTCTCAGAGCATGATAATACTTCATTGAGTCATCCGCATAATACTCCTCTACATATTGAAGTCATTGTTTGCAAACACCGTGTCAAAAGAGTCTTAATAGATGGAGGAGCCGGACTTAATATATGTACTTTAAAGCTTATCCGTGCACTAGGTTTCTCAGAAGAATCTATTGATCCTTGTAAAAAGATTACCATACAAGCATATGATGATGAGGAACGGTCCTCTAAAGGAACAGTGATATTACCTATTCAGGTAGGCCCAGTGCAAAAGAATACTATATGTCAAGTTTTAGATATTGATCTCACTTATAATATCTTACTAGGCCGACCCTGGATACATGAAATGCAAGCAGTACCTTCTACATACCACCAGTGTGTCAAATTTCCTTATGATGGACAGGAAATCTCCATATCAGCTGATCACAATCCATTTCAACATTGCAATACAATGGGGGCAGCCCAAGACAGTTTGGTTCCTTATAACAGAGAAAAGCAACAGTCTTCGACACCTGATCTACCACTAGCAAAATCCAACTCCTTATGGGGAGATTTCAAACAGAAAATGCAAATCAAAGACCAAGGCATGGGCGAATACTCTATGGAGCCTTTGTGTTTAACCAAATTGCCAACATCACCTAGATCACATGGTTTACCTACTCTATCAATACATCAGGCAACTCAGCCCATAACTAAATTTAATGGTACCTTCATCCAATTAGGGACTCTAGCACATGAATCAGAAGATAAAGATGTTCTTAACTGGTTATACAAAGATGAAGAAGAAGCTAATAGAGCGGCCGCTCTAGACATTGTTCTACCAACACACTTGTATGGAAAAGGCTACCTGATCATGAAACAAATGGGATATGGCGGTAAAGGACCTATTGGGAAACGCCAAGAAGGAGTCACTGAACCTATAGATCTTCCTTCACAACCTAGTAGAAATAAGGCAGGATTAGGTTCTAAATTCACTTTCCTATTAAAAAGGCCGCCACATACAAATACAAAACCTCAATGGAAAGAAAAGAAGAAATACAAGGAAGAATCATGGCAGGAAGCTCTCTTTGAAACAACAGAAACAATCCGTAAGGCAAGAGAACGTCAAGATCAGCAGATACATCAGGGAAAGCTTCTGAATCATAAGAAGGCCATATCTGCAGCAGTGGTTCATATTCACACACCAGGGGCTCAAGAACCAATCCTATCATCACAAGCACCCATCATTCCTCCCCGAGGAAGCACAATATATGAACAAATCCAGAATGTAGAAGATGGATCAGATACAGAATCCACACAAAATGTCAAAATAGTATCTATCATCAAGGATTTATTTTCGCCATACAACATACCTGTCTACAATACAGATAGAATTTGGGATGATGCCTATGAGACCGATTCAAATGAATATGAATGGGGTACCTGCTCCGACGCTGCTACAAATATCCCTGATGATACTGATTTCATATCCATTTCTCAAGAAGAACATAACGCAGAAGATAGATCTCTTGAATTTGGTCCACAACATATCTATGATGTTCAGGAAAGCGAACAGAAATATTACGAACAAGTCTATGTAGATGATGATACCATCGAAGACCTCGATGAAACCCTAAATTTCTTTAAAAACAAGACCCATCACGATGATAACTCTATTCTAAAACTCACAGCAGCTGAACTTGACCCACCCAATGATTCCTTACCACTTGTCTTCCCTGATCTCATCGACTGGACTGAACCTGAGACTCATGATATCCCAATTTTTCCAGATGATGAATCTATTATTCACTACCTATGTACCGTAAATCCCGAAACAGGCTCTACCAGTGAACTGCATAACGACGTCTGTTCTTCAGAGAGTGCCAAGTCTCTCAGTCGCAAAAATGAATCAAATAATGAATCTAAGGCTGAAAACCAGTCAATGGCAGCAATAGATCCCAAAAAAGTAAAAATAAAGGGCGCATCTGAGGGTGAAAACCTTTATAAGGCACCTAATGATGGGAGACTTGACACTCTTCCTGAACATTTTCATGAACGATCACCCATATTGATTGAGCCCACTCAATCAATCAACATTGGTACCCCTGAAGCCGTCAGAAACATTCACCTTGCAGAATCTCTGACCGAAGAGGAAAGATTGGCATTCATCATCTTCTTTAAAGGACAGCAAATTAACTTTGCCTGGTCATATGCTGATATGCCTGGAGTGGATCCACACCTAATCATGCATCACTTATCCATCTCTGCGGGGGTTAAACCAGTCAAGCAGAAACTACGGAAGATGAATCCACAAATAGCACTCATGGTCAAAATGGAATTAAAGAAATTATTAGATGTCGGATTCATCCGACCTATTGACTATGCAGAATGGATTTCTAACATTGTTCCAGTCTCAAAACCAGATGGTAGTATCAGAATATGCACCGACTTCAGAGATGTCAATAAAGCTTGCCCAAAAGATGACTTTCCTCTACCAAGTATTGATATAATTGTAGATCTCACAGCAGGCCATGCAATGCTCTCATTAATGGACGGTTTCTCAGGCTATAATCAAATCAAAATAGCTCCTGAAGATCAAGACAAAACAGCATTCACCTGTCCTTGGGGAACATACTGTTGGAATGTAATGCCTTTTGGCTTAAAGAATGCCGGAGCCACTTACCAAAGAGCAATGACAACCATATTCCATGATATGATGCACACATTTATGGAAGACTATGTGGATGATTTGCTAGCCAAATCCTTCACCAGAACTGAACATCTTGGCATCCTAACAAAGATCTTTGATCGATTGCAGAAATTCAAAGTCCGACTTAACCCTAAGAAGTGTGTCTTCGGGGTTACATCAGGCAAGTTACTAGGTTACATTGTCTCAGCTAAAGGTATTGAAGTGGATCCAGCAAAGGTACAAGCCATCATGGATATGCCACCACCAAAGAATATTAGTCAACTTCGATCTCTCCAAGGGCGACTTCAATCAATCAGACGATTCATCGCTCAATTAGCAGATAAAAGTCTGCCATTTAACCACTTGTTACACAAAAATGTGCCATTCAAATGGGAAACTAAATGTGCAGAATCCTTTTACCAAATCAAACAGTACCTGATGAATCCACCAGTTCTAGTACCACCAATTGCAGGAAAGCCTCTTATATTGTATATATCAACGACAGATGTTTCACTGGGGGCATTATTGGCACAAGAAGATCAACAAGGAAAAGAACACGCCATATATTACATCAGTAGAACATTGAATGGATATGAGCTCAATTATACATTCATTGAAAAGGCTTGCCTAACAGTTGTTTTTGCATCTCAAAAGTTCCGACATTATATGCTAGCACACACTATCAAGCTAGTAGCCAAAATTGATCCTCTCAAATATTTACTCAGCAAGGCAGCTCTCACAGGCCGATTAGCTAAATGGGTTATGATTCTCAGTGAATTTGACATCCACTACACAGAAAGACGCGCCATCAAGGGACAAGCAATTGCAGATCAGCTGGCTGACGCACCGCTACCAGGAAAACAAATCATGGACATTGAATTTCCAGACAGGGACATTTTTGCTCTTTCCTCCAAACAATGGATCCTATACTTTGATGGATCCTATACCCAACATGGTTCAGGGGCCGGCATTCTATTCATCACCCCTGAAGGACACACTATGCCAAGATCATACAGGCTTATGTTTCCATGTACAAATAATATGGCTGAATATGAAGCATTGGTCATAGGCATCAAAATGGCCGTCGAATGGAAGATCACAGAATTAAAAGTCTATGGAGACTCACAATTGGTCATCAATCAAATCAACAACAACTATCAGACAAAGGATGATAAGCTACTACCCTACAAACGGATGGTGGATGATTTCAAACAGTATTTTGTGCACATCACTTTTGAGCAAATACCAAGGTTAAATAACAAAGCAGCCGATGCAATGGCTACGATCGCTTCATTACTACAAATTCCAGAACAACAGAGTCGTTATGAGTTCCTGGTAGAGCAACTGTTCTCTCTCGCCTATGACCATTCTGAATCTCATGTTATATATGCCTTAACCGGTTCAGATTCTCCGTTATATGGACCAATATATGACTACCTCAAGCATAATATATTACCCATTGACCAATCCCGCAACCAAAAACGTAACTTTATCCGACAAGCTGCCCGTTACACCCTTACCGCTGATACCTTATATCATCGAGGTCTAGATGGTACTCTTCTTCGTTGTCTTGATCGTAATGATTCTGATTCGGCTTTACACGAGCTTCACGAAGGTATTTGTGGTACACATTCGAGTGGCACTACTCTTGCTAAAAAGCTTCTACGAATGGGATACTACTGGCCTACTATGGAAAAAGACTCATATCATTTCGCCAAGAAATGTCCTAAATGCCAAATCCATGGCAATTTGATACATGCACCAGCACAGGAACTGCAACCATTTACCACATCCTGGCCCTTTTGTCAGTGGGGATTAGATCTGGTAGGCAAAATACATCCTTCATCTTCAAATGGACACAAGTTCATTATAACCGCCACAGAATACTTTACCAAATGGATTGAAGCAGTTCCCATGACCACAGTAACTGGGAAACAAATTGCTTCTTTTATCTTAAATTATCTGATCTGCAGATATGGTATTCCAAGTTCAATTGTCACAGATAATGGATGACCTTTCAAAAACCAAGATGTGCAGGAACTATGTGAAAAATTCAAAATCCAGCATCGATTTTCTACACCATACTATCCACAAGGAAATGGTCAGGCAGAAGCATCTAACAAAACGATCCTAAAAATCCTTAAGAAAACAGTGAATGATGCAGGCAAAGATTGGCATATACAACTCAATCCAACTCTTTGGGCCTACAGGACTAGCATCCGCACACCTACAGGGGCAACACCATATTCCTTGGTATATGGATCAGAAGCTATTTTACCCTTGGAGGTAGAAATTCCATCTCTTAGAGTCTCTTTGAAAGGCTTGATTCCCGATGAAGAGTATCGGGTAAATCGACTGCAAGAATTGGAACTATTAGATGAAAGACACCAACATGCTTATACTCATCTCAAAGCATATCAGCAACGCATGTGCCGGAGCTACAATCATAAGGTTATTCCTCGTAACTTCAAAATTGGTGATCTAGTCTTAAAAGAAAATCCAAGAAACCAGCAAGATAGAGAAAAGAAAGGGAAATTTGAACCTAACTAGTTGGGTCCCTATGTCATCATTTCAGTCTATGGATCAGGTGCTTATCAGCTAACAAATTCTGAAGGAGATGTGCTTGATGATCCAACTAATAGCATTCACCTAAAAAAATACTATACTTAAAGTAGCCTAGTGCACGGAAAACGCCAAAACAAACAAAAAAATACACAACTCCAGAAAAAGTCAAGATACAAAGTACAATAAAAACAAATGGTGAAAACCTGGTAAACAGGCGCCTTTGTGAAAGGCCGGCTCCTTTCTCTATATCCATGCCATTTTATCCGTCAAAACACTCTCGGCCATCGCCCGACACTTAGCATATATCTCTCCAGGACATACTTAGCGTAGTCACTATCCTGGGTTATTCATCTACCACATTTTCCCATGGCTTGGAAATCACTGTACATACTCATATCCAGCAGAAACGCTCATCTAGGGACATTAGACTGTTCAAAAAGTTGCAAACATTCAAGACATGCCAACTATTGCAAAAACTTAGACATCTGACATCCAACAAACACAACTACACTACATCACAACAACCAAACACGAACAATACACCAAAAACTTAAGGATGGATGATTTTCTGAAGTACTCAATGTTGCATTATCGTATTAAGGTCTTGATTATTTTGCATTTTGAACTTTTTAAATAAATTGGAATCTTTTCCTTATCTCATCAAAAGCTTCACAGCCAGAGATCATGGAAAACTTCCAACATTTTCTTAGTCTTCTGTTTGGGAGGCGATCACTTGTATTGTATGAATATTTGCCTCGAGACGTGATTCATATCACTGAAGGCTTGATCCCATTTCACGCATTATAAATGATCTACTCTTGTATGTTTACGCAATACGCACTCAGGTCGTCCTGGTTCAATTATACCTTGACGCTTGTGCTATCTTGCAAAATTAAAAATCATGTAAATTTTACTCAGGTCATTCTGGTTCAATTATACCATTATGCTTGTATAAATTTTCAACATATCCTAAACAAATCAATGCTCAATGATGATATTTACAAAAAAAGCAAATTAATGGTTATATCGGATGGCAAATACAGAATGAGAGATGATCCAAACACAATTAGTTGCATATCATTTTACAATTAGTTGCCTATCATTTTACAATTAGTTGCATATCATTTTACAATTAGTTGCATCTCATTTTATAAAAAGTTGCATCTCATTATTATCCCATCTATCATTATTACATCATTACACATCATCTTACATAAAGCAGCATGTTAACATCATACATCTCATTTTCAAGATACGTCTCATAACATATAAAAACACACATTCTACATCATACATTACATCATATATAAGCATTACATCATCATGTAAAAAGGAAGAAGCACACATACAACATCCATCCATAAACACATCACATCGGTCAAAATAGTGCTCTATATATATATCTCTCAAATGATCAAAATCTACAAAATGTGTCACAACTGTGTCCAGTACAAAGAATACACTGCTCAAAATACAATAGAGACCATGTCTCTCAAGTATGACTATCCCCTGATGGAGATGGTCTAGCCCCTGAGGCACCTGCTCCCGGATCGGCAGGAGGGTCCTGTCCCGCTGGCCCTGTCACTCCACGGCTCTCCGATCGTGTCCCGGCAGTTCGAGATCGACTCGATCTCGACTGCGCAAAGCTCTCTACACGCCGCTCTCTGGGAACCGCCTCCTCATAGTGCTTCCTGTAATATGCAGCCTCCTGCACACTCTGTGTCAGCTCTCTCAGGGTGTCTCTCAAGGGACCACCCGCCGCAGCTCTCTGAACGGTCGCCAAGGCCTCCTCTACTCGCCCCCGCCGCTCCATCTCGGTATCTCTCTTAGTGATCAACTGAGAGATCTGCCTCTGATACGTCAAAATCTGTGCCTGCAGCTGCTGCACAGTGATCTGAAGCGTCCGGATCTGGGCGTCCTCTATGTGTCCCGGCACTCGAACCCGTAACGGTACCTGTGCTGGCGCCACTCCCCCCACTCGGCCTGTCCTGGGTACGGGAGGTGGAAGAATATCTATCCTCCTCCTCTGTACTGGCCTCCCCACCTCCTCCTCTCCTCCTACTGCCGCTAGTACCTCTGTGACTCTGCCCTCTCTCCCGGCTCCAATAGCCAATCCTCCCCTCCCTCTCTCAATCCGACCCTGTCGCACCGCCCTCTGCACACCTCTCCCTCTCCTCCTCCCTCCATCACCCCCATCATCCCCATCATCCCCCTCATCTCCCCCGTCTCCCTCCTCTCCATCTGAATCAAAAACCGGTCTCATCTCCTCTGGATCTGAGATCCTAGCCACAGCCCAAGCAGCAAATAAACGAGCGAACTCGTCAGTCATACCAGCATCTTGTATCTCTGGGGCATAGTCCCAGATCTGCCCAGCCAAACCAGTAAACTCCTCAATCACAACGGCACTGTCAATGGTCGGCCCCCAATCGGCCACATCCTGCTGCCGCCGTGCATATAAGCACGTCCCCTGGGGAACACCCTGCTGCCTCCCGAACTGCCTCAAAACTCGGGTAACCAAAAACCGCTCAATAACGAACGGGGTCCTCCCAATCAAATGCCTCGTCATAAACACAAAAGGCATCTCTATACCATCCTCGGCCCATACCTCGCAGCCTGTGTACGGTCTCCAGATGACCGTATCTATGTCATCAAAAACCCTCCTCCAGTGCTCTAGTTTGCCCAGCTTGCGCTGGACAACTAGGCCTCTATAACCATAAGCATAAGCCGCCCCTACGGGCCTATCCCTGTCTGCCAGTGGCCTCGCTGCTGGAATGTGCTCCCAGCACCATACCTGTAAGAGTGTCACCCCTGCTGATAAACTGCCATAACCAAGGTATACTACCTCGTGCAGGCTCCTGTAAAGGTGGGCCAGCATCGCTGACCCCCAGGCAAATCTCCGGCCCTGTGTGACCATCTGCTCCAGAACCAACCCCCATCCCACTGAAAATCCCTTTGACCTGCGATCAGGACAAAGGAATCCTCCAATAAATCTTGCCAATACAGATGGCAGCGGTGCATAATCCAGATCCAGGAACTCCTGCCACGGGATCTCATACCCACAGACGCTCTCATCGTGAAAAATCCGGCGCAGTGCCTCTGTACCGCCCTCCTCTGTCTGCTCATAGGGCAATATAGCCCCTACCACAGGAATACGCAGGATACGATAGCAGTCCTCTGGTGTCACGGTCATCTCCCCAGTAGCAAAATGGAAGGTGTTCGTGTCACTATGCCATCTCTCTGCCAGTGCTGTCAAGAGTCCCCGGTTCACAGTGAACCGAGGCATATCCAAAAGTGAGGTCAATCCACACCTCTCAATAATATCTAAGTCTGCCTGTGACAGACGCGGTATCAGTGTCCATGGTCTCGGGAATCTCTCCCTCGACTGCACGATCCCCAATCGCTCCTGTCAACAAACAAAGCATATCCAATATCAGATTCTACATCAATAAAAAGATATCAAAATACAACTCACATCAAATACATGAAACAAATTTGCTCATCTACATCAAGTTCAAAAACCTATCATTTCATATCAACTTGTAAAACAACTCAAGTTCTCAAAAACCATATCAAAACTTGTAAAACAACTCAAGTACCACAATCACAAACTTGTAAAACAACTCAAGTTTCCCACCCATATCAAAACTTGTAAAACAACTCAAGTTTCCAACCCATACCGGCTTGTAAAACAACTCAGGCTTTCATATGCATTTTGAACTTAAAACAGATAACACAAAAATAAATCATGTTCTGATCCCCACAAATAGCTTGATATTTATACATAACTTGGAAACATTCACATCAAAACAAGTTACACAAATACTCATATTGGATACATGCATCAAAAACACGACAGACACGCAAAAATACCACATTTTAGATCAACCACAACGCAAATTTTTCCTGGATGCGCTAAAACAGACATGAAATGCGCTAAAAGGACCGACGCGCTAGGCTGTTTGTCCTACGCGCTAACCTATCTCTCTTATGCGCTAGATTCAATCCATGCGCTATCCTTTTCTACTGGTGCGCTATCCAATTTATCCTATGCGCTAGACTCTGTTCACGCGCTATTTTTTCCTCCAATGCGCTATCCAATTTACCCTATGCGCTAGAAGATTTCTACGCGCTAACCTGTCTTCTCTAAGCGCTCTCCTTTCAATGCTATGCGCTAGACTAGTTCTACGCGCTAAATCCCCTTGCCCACGCGCTACCTTTCCAACCCTATGCGCTAGGTTATGCCTACGCGCTAAACCTCCTGTTTGATGCGAACTTCTATGCTTCCTATGCGCTAGGTTAGACCTACACGCTATCCTGTTCTTCTAACACGCTAATATACACATTACCTGCGCTATTCTACATAGACGCGCTAACCTAAACAAGCTATGCGCTATCACAATCATTTCGGACGCAGCAATTAAAATAGCTTCTATGCGCTACTTCACATTGCGTATGCGCTAATACGTGCCTTAGATGCGCTAAAACGATGAGTCCGAACTTTAAAATTCGAAAAACATCTAAAAACGACAAAATAAAAAATCAAACAGGGGTCAAAAACGTTGACTTACTGGTGGTCCATACGCTGCAGGTCTCCGATATCTCCGAACGCGCTCGAAACGGTGTCTGTGGTAAGGAATCGACATTTTCTCTCCAGAGCAAATTCTCTTCTCTTCAAAATCCACAAATACAAATGAATTCAAATCAAACCTTTTTCCCTTTTTATAGGAGAAATTGAAATTAGGGTTACCTAACTGGGCCTGTAATATGGTCGCGGTCTCCCCTATACTAAAACATTTTTAATTTTTCAGGAGATGAATCAATTTACACACTAACTACACGCATGAAATCCTACACATCACACGAACGTCATCAATTTAAATCAGAAATTTTCCAACCAAAAAAAAAAAGAAATATTGATTCATCTCCCGAGGGGGCATCACATCAAATATCGAATCTGGGGCATAACATCAAATCTGGGGCATGACTTGCAAATCAAGAGAGTGACACAAAAATTGCATTTGATCATAAAAACACAAAAACAATCATTTTCTTTGAATTAACATGTGCACACACGTCACTTCAAAGAGGGGCAAAATGTAGACGTATAAAAATGACCATATTCCTAAATGAATATTTTATGTTCATTTTTCTATTTGATTAAATCCAATTCAATTAAATTATCCACATTCTTCTATTTTATTAAATAAATTATTCAATTTATTTAAATAAAATTCACTATACCATTTAATGAATAAATCATTT
This sequence comes from Cryptomeria japonica, assembly GCF_030272615.1. Classification (NCBI taxonomy): domain Eukaryota; kingdom Viridiplantae; phylum Streptophyta; class Pinopsida; order Cupressales; family Cupressaceae; genus Cryptomeria; species Cryptomeria japonica. The sequence continues at coordinate 415,554,490 of NC_081411.1, read as the reverse complement.
TATTCAATTAAATCCCCCTAGCCACTTTTAATTAAATTCAAATTTAATTAAATAGTTATCCTAAATTGAATAAATCAAATTTATTTAATTACAACCAAATTGAATGAAAATCAATTAATTCAATTAAATCCTATTATCCCCCATCCACTTGCAAAATCCCAAACCCCTTCCTAATCCCTTCTAGAATCTTCTAACCAATTCTAATTAACCTAAACCCACTCTAAATTTTGTCACATCCCTAAGCAAAGGGAGGTCACTTCTCAAATGGCCCAAAGTCTTGGATAACCATTGAAGGTTTTCAACCTTCAACCACCAAAAACCCTAAAGTCTTTGAAAACCATTGAAAGCTTTCAACCTTCAACCACTTAATCCACAAAGTCTCCAATAACCATTAATGGTTATTTCAAACCCTCCCACATGGTTAAAACATTTGTTTTGACTCAACCTCTACCCAACCCAAGGGTCTCATCAGGCCATTAATGCTTTGACCATGATTATCTCTTAATCATTTGCACAAAGGTTTATCTTTGGATTAACTCCTAATTCAGTGGGTAAACCTAACTTAGACTTGACCCTTAGCCTTTAGATAACCATGAGGTCTCCTCAGGCCTTTAATGCCTCCAACCTCTTCTTTCAACCCAATCTGGTGTGGACATTTGTCATCATTTCATTGGTGCAAATTGTGCACATGGATCCCCAACTTTCAAACTTGGCCCTTGATTAAGCCATTCAATCTTGACCATCCATTGCCCTGTTTGTGCTATAAATAGAGCTCTCATTCCTCCATTCTTAACAATCATCTTTCAAATTTGAAGCATCATACTTATGCTCAAATTCTTTCAAGCTTTCATATCATCTATATGCTCTTCATTTAGCCTCTTTTAGATTAATATGCATGCTTAGAATAAGTTCTTTACCATTTTAGTTCAATCATAGATTAAATATAGTATGCTAGGATAATCTTCATACTAATCTCGTCATCTTGTCATATAGTTTATTGCATTTCAAGCATCTCATCTAGCTTATAACACATCTCATACTAAGATCAGTTAAAATCTCTCTCGTTTTCATATTTGCCATCCCTAAGCCATTTTGCTCAGTAATCTGAGAGCAAAACATTGGTTTGAGGGACATTATGAGATAGAGAACCATGGGACCCTCCTTGGGAAGCTGAGTAACGCATCGTTACTCCATAGCTTGCATCAAGAAGTCCTGTGTGTGTGTGTGGATTGGTATTTTACGTATTTTTCACATTTTAAATTCTAACAATCCACTTTTCCCACATACAGAAAGAATAATGCATTTCTTTAAAATATATTTAGAATACAATATAGTCAACCTTACAACTCGGTGAGATACCCAAATAGCCTCTCATATCTATTAAATGAGGACTTTAAATAAATGAATACATTCCTTTCAAAATAAATACAACATGCAACTTTTATTTACATTTCTGCAACTGAAAAATAGAGCATCCCTTTTCTTATTCTTTTCTGCAAATCAAGAACAAAAACCAGCAACTCCTAGCTTGACTTTTTCCTTCCATTCCAAGCAACCTTCAAATAAATCATAAGGCTTGACCATGGAGTGCTCACCTCCTAGCCTAGGCTTACCAAAAGCCACCCCTGAGCTTGGAGAACCAAGCCCTAGATAGGTTACAGACATGCAAACATAACAAGCAAGGGAAAAACATACAGCAAACACTTTCCCAACCAAGGCTACACTCCATCACAAAATGTGATGATTTTACATGGGTGGTAGTGGACCAAATACCCTGAGGAGACTGCAAGAATGGTAGTTCACAATGCCACCTCATAGAAAACAAAGATATTTCACAAGTTCATTAACCCCACATTCCTTATGCCCCCCAAGGCATTCATGCCATACTTTCTCCCCTTATGACCCCCAAATGCACAAACCAAGCCATGTAGCAAGGGTCACATATACACCCCTTGAGTTCACTCTCATAATGAGAGTCTCTCACTCAAGGGTTGTCAAACTTATACTACTCGCAAGACCAACCTACTCTCCCAAGAGTAGAAGGCCTTGGTTACTCCCCAAATCACAGGAAATGCATAAAAGAAAATAAAAGATAGATGCATAATAATAATTTTCACAAAAGGAAATACAGGAGAATCACTTTCTCATACAACCAAACTTTCCAACATAGACATGCAACGTAAAAAGAAAAGAGATGAACCAACCTTCAATCAGCCCAAAGGTATGCTAGAACTAGTTTGAGGATGAGCAGCCCAAATCCACAATCCTCCCTTCTACACTTAGCCAAATTTTGAATCCAAAAACCAACTTTTCAAAATGCATAGTCTCCAAAAATGGAGAGTGGGTGATTACCCACAAAATCTCTCATTCTTGCCTAAGAAGACCTCAGTGAGAGTTCTCACAAGTTTCTAAAACTGAAAAGGAAAAAAGTAAGAAAAAGATAAAAAAGGATCTCTCATCAAAAGGGATGGTTATCTAACCTAGATGACACCTTCTAATTTTGAATTTTCGCACATCTTAGAAAACTCACTTTTTGAGGTGACTAAACAGTCACATGGGAGTAGACACATGCCTAAAAATACTCCTAACCCATAGGTATACCTTATGGGCTTTAGGAAACACCTTTAAACTACCCCTAGGAGTCCATTTGACCCCTTATAAACCCATCTAAAGTTAACTTTCGGGTCAAACCTGAGTTGACCACTCCAAAGACTCTCTACCCAAGGAAAATTTTAGAACCACATTCAAATGTTTGAAAAAGCTATGGTTGAAACAACTCCCTCCAAGAGACAAGTCAAAAATTCAAGACATAAATCAACACGTGTCAAGTGACACAATAAAATACATTACAAAATTACACATGGAAATTGTCTCTTGTTGGATTTAAATAAATCAATAAATTAAATTTAACACACATGCATCATTTACTATTACAAATAAAATATGGTACATATGGGGTGTTGTCTCTCCAAATAGACAAACCTTGGCTTTACGAACGTACATAGGTCTATGTTTGGTTCTCTATAGTATTCCCATGGTCACATGGATAATTTTCCTGCTCATCTCAATTACACATTAGTAATTCCATTAACCTCATATAATGTTAAACACATGAATAAGAATACACATCAAACACTCTGCATACAATTTACATTTAAACAAATCGATATATCTTATATCCAAATAAATCCACATAAGAAATTATCATATTCCTCATAATTTTGATCCACACATAAGACATGCCTCCTATTTCTATCATCATAGTAAAGCCTGCAAATCCAATAATGACATACATCATCTCAAAGTTATCCTATTCTAGAATCATGTAAAGTTATGTATCCATTACACATCAAAATGTACACCTCAAGGTGAAATGATTCCGCAACCTAGTTCAATTACTTTTCTCACCAATCTATCTGTCTAACATAGCCCATCCTATTGAATTATAGCATTTATTAGTAAGGTCAACCATGGTCAACTGAGTTAATCGGAGCTTGATCGGGGAGGGGCTCTACATCTTGCTAGTATTTTGTATGTTGTCTTTATGCTGGTCTGGTTGATCTTTGTTGATCTATCTTCCGATCTTTATGTAAAAGGTTTCAGGTCCTTAAAACCTATTTTTCTAATTAATCAGAACATGATTAAGTTCATTCATGCAATTTAACCATACATTACATCCAATCTTATATCAAAACATATGTCATACATTTAATTTCCATACATACTTTGCTTGCAATATAAGATAATAATTACTTGGCATTTCACTAAACCTACATTCTTCATGATCCATATTACTGCATTTAATAACTTCATACATGCATTTAAGATTAATATCATCTAATCTACATTATACATTTTAACCATAATGTCATTCGTACTTCCAAAATAAAAAGGAACCAGATGAACACATACACCACACAACACCAAATTGATTTTAGAGTTCACCCCTAATGGGCTACCTCTCCAGGTTTTCTTCAACTACAAGACCCCTCTAATAAATAATAGGGTGAAGAATAAATAAGGTTCACATCAATAACATCCTTCCATCAAGGCATACAAAAACAAATAATACATATGTCTCCATCATTATATCCCGCCATGAAGGTGTATAGAAATAAATAATACATATGACCACATTAGTCCAAAAGATACATGAATGATCCAAGAAGAAGAAAGAGGATCCATCTGAAACATGAAATGGAGCAACTACAAAAGAACAACAGGAACACCAGCGAAACTAAATCCATGCAACTTATCATAAGCATCTCATTGTCTATCATGAATATCAGGTACTCTCAAAGGCATAAACAATCAGATATGACTCCACAATAGTGCTCCTAGCAAAAGCAACACAAATTGCACACTAGTGAACATAAGGGATGAGTGTCATCACATAGCTTGGTATGGTTACCCTAGCAGGCCTCCATAGGTCCCGTCCCCATCCACTATGTTACCCTAGCAACCTCTCCCAAACCTCTAGCCCCATCCAAGCCTCATGTGGACCCAACACATCCTTTGGTGAAGATAAGGTTGTTGGTTTGCCATTTCAGGCCTTCTCACTACATTCCAAGTCAGTAGTAGCACTCATCCCATGCGTGAGGCACAATTATCTTACTTAGTGTTTTCATCTACTAAACTCCCTAATATACTATTAAGTTGTCACTTATTTAGACACACTTTCGATGGGTTACCTTGCTACCACTTTGGGCACGACCCCCACTTGAAAGCCACTCTCCTATATGACACTTAACCACAATCAAACGAACTCCTAAAACCAATATACACAAGGACTAGTATACAGAGTTCAAGCAATAGAAAACCACTTGGCCAAACAAGCCCTTGCACACAGATAACCAACTGATGATTCTTTGACTAGAGACATGACCAATTACAAATCAACCACATGAAAACAGCCAATACTCAAGATCAAGGACGTGACCAATTACAAATTAGCCGCATGACAATATCCAACACTCGCAATCAAGGACTTGCCATTTTTGAAATCAAATGCGAATACAAAAAATTAAACACGCGTTAACATTAATCTATAATGACAATCATTTTTCCATATCGTTAAAAATACAAATCGATCAAAGTTTTCTAATTGATCTAAATTTCAAAATATAATATTTGAACAAAATCACCATTACATAATAATTTCAATACCAAAATTGCAATTATATGATCTTGCCTATTGTCCAATACATAAAAAAAACATTAATAAATGTATTTTCTCATCTAATATCCATATTTCATTAAGAGAAAATGTCATTAAATTTTTAACTATATCTATCCATCTTCAAATTTCCCTAGATAATATATTATTTAATTTTTAAAAATTTCCAAATAATATATTATTTAATTTTCAAAAATTTACAAATAATATTTTATTTCATTTCTAAAAGTTCCAAATAATATATATAATTTCATTGCTAAAATTTCCAAATAATATATATAATTTCATTTTTCCAACTAATATACTCCAGCGAGCATAAACAATTAAACTATATATGTATATATATATATATATATATATATATATATATATATATATATATATATATATATATATATATATATATATATATATATATATATATTAATTAATAATTAATAATTAAAAAATTACTTTTTTAAATAAAATAATATATATAAAAAGAAAACTTTAAAACGGAATAGAAAGTGGTCCCCACAATTCATGGTTACCACGGACTGTGATTTCCACAGTCGTGGTGCCATAGGTTGTGCTCACCACAGTGGGTCGTGGGTTGAGCCATGGCTCCTCATGCCCATAAATAAATGCATTTTATTTTTATTTAATTTAAAAAAATAAAAATAAAAAACAATCCCCAAATAATATCTCTAGCAAACTCAGAATTTCCTAAGAAAATTTTGAGAAAATAAATTTTACAGAACCTTAAATAAATAAATTTTGTTTTAAAGCAATATACTTCAACACCAATAAACTCAGAAAAAGTCAGGGAATGCATTTTTTTTTGTTTTGAAAATTACCAGTATGCCAAAATACCCAAATTGGCAAAATTTCAAGCATTTTCCACTCCCATTATACCAAAGTTTAAAACCCATACCTAGTTTCAATTTTGAAATCAATTTGAGCAAACCAGAAATTGATTTGGAAATAGGAAATGAAATCAAGGAGGGATAACTTCTAAATCCCATTGCTACTCTTCCTTATTTCAGAAATCTAAAAGATTTTTCAAACAAACCAAACATAGATTCCTTCCAAAACAAATCAACAAATTTCTTTAAAACAAAGGAAATTAACAAGAATCCTACCTCCATATGCAATCATGGAAGTGATTTGATGAAGAGCCCAACCTGCAAGCTCAAGAATTTCTTCCAACCAAAATGCCCCCAAAATTTCTCCATTCCAAAAACCATCCCCCAAATTACATGAAAACCTAGGTTAAAAGGAAATTTTGACCTAAAGTCTATTTTTAGGTTAAAAGGAAATTTTGACCTAAAGTCTATTTTTTAGGTTAAAATGATTTTTAACGAAATAAAAATCATTTCCAATCAAATTAATATTCAAAAATTGCTTTTCTTTCCAAAATTTGATTTTCTCCCTTTTAAATTAAAAACTAACATTTCTATTTCAAAATGTCAAATGAGGGTAAGATATTAATTTTCCAATTTCTAATTAACCTTTTTCAACAATGCATACAAATCATTTAATTCACAATTTGAAAATACAATAAATCAAATTTGCTAGTAATGTGCATTAAACAATTTGATTTATTGATTAATCACACAAAGGGGTCCTATTTAATTTAGTCCCTTTAATTTACAAATGCGTAAAAACACAATTAATCTAATTAAATACTTAGGATTTAATAATCAATTTTACCAAATGCACAACATGCAAATCAAGGAAACCAAATAACCACACGGCCCGCATACCCAACAAAGGGGAAACTAACGAATGACTGACGACGCTCACTTGAGAACGACTAGGGTAATACGTAGGGTCTTATGACTAACTAAGCCACTTCCATTGGACCAATAAGACATGCTCAGACCTACGAAGCCAGGTGGAGATGATACCTCGTACCTATATGGTACTTGTACCTACAATCTCTTGCAACAACGAACCACACATGCATACATATATATTCCATAAAAGTGTTATCCTGAGGCTAATAACACGAGTCAAATGAACAACTCATCATACATAAGAGTCAATGCGTAAACAACTTTTACTGGTACACACATCAAGCATAATACCTGAATATAACATCACAATATGGTATATCAACCATCCAAGTAGGCCACTAAAAAAGTCAACCAAGGTCAAACTGGGTTTAAAAAGTTTGATTTGGGTAGGGGTACTACACGTAGCTTGCCAATAATAGATCTATACTCTTTTTCACTACTAGTAGGGGAATCATCTTGCTTTGATAGCTTGCAGCCTATTACCATCGGTGTTCCTACCGGTTTGCAATCTTCCATACCGAAAGTCTTCAACACCTCTTTGATATACTTGGTTTGACAAATAAAAATACCACCATCTAGTTATTGGACCTGTAAGCTAGTAAAGAAATTTATTTCACCGATTAGAGACATTTCAAATTCCTTTTTCATTATATCAGCAAAATCCATACAAATATCATCATTTCCACCAAAAATTATGTCATGTACAAACACTTCTGCTATCAGCATCTTCTCTCCATTAGTCTTCAAATAAATGTTGTTGTCCTCACTAGTACGTTGGAATCCAATTTTGATCAAATGTGCATGTAATCTCTCATACCATGCTCTTGGTGTCTACTTTAGACCATATAGTGCTTTATGCAATTTACACACCATGTCCTTATCATCAGTCAAGGAAAATCCATCTGGTTGTTCAATGTATACTTCTTCTAGAATTCCATTCATAAAGGCTAATTTGACATCCATTTGCTAAACTTTGAATCCCTTACATGCAGCAAATGCTAGGAGCATCCTCACTCCTAATCTAGCAACTGGTGCAAATGTTTCACCATAATCCTCACCTTCTTCTTGAGTATACCCTTTCGAGACTAACCTCACCTTGTTTCTTACAATTTTTCCTTCTTCATCCAATTTATTCCTAAAGACCCATTTTGTTCCAATTACATTCTTATCCTCTAGTCTAGGAACAAGTGACCGTGTCTAATTCTTCTCAATTTGATCTAATTCTTCATTCATTGCATTCACCCAATCATCATCCTTTAATGCTTCCTTAATTATCTTGGGTTCTATTGTAGAAATAAAACATGAGTTCTCTCAGATCTTTCTCCTGGTTTGCACCCCTGTATTCTTATCACCAATTATCTGCTCTTGTGAATGGTTCAATCTAACATATCTAGGTATTTCCTGTGTCGGTTTTGCATCTTCTGCATCAGGTTCTTCATTTTCTTTCTCACTGTCATCGCTTACCGGTTCAGTATCTAATTTTGTATTTGTCGGTTCTTCATTATTCTTTGCCTCCAGTTCAATGATCACAAGTTTTTCCTCATTATCATCCTTTTTCAGGTTTGGGTCTTCTTGTACCTTTAGACTTATCAGATAGATCATCAACTTTTACATTAGTACTTTCAACAATTTTTTTACTTCTCTTATTGTAACATTTATATGTCTTACTCTTAGAAGAGTAACCTAGAAAAATTCCTTCATTAGATTTTGCATCAAATTTCTCAGTGTAGTTATCTCTCTTAATAAAACATTGACTCCCAAAATTTTTGAAATAACTTACACAAGGATTTTTTCCATACCATAGTTCATAGGGTTTCTTATTGTTACCTCTCTTCACTAGTACCCAGTTTAAAGTGTACACAGCAGTACTGACCACTTCACTCCAAAACATTTTGGATACATCACCCTGTAATAACATGGTTCTAGAAGCTTCAACTATTGTTATGTTCATCCTTTCTGCTATGCCATTCTGTTGTGGTTTCCTCAAAGTAGACATTTGTCTCTTGATACCCTATTCATCACAATACTTAACCAATTCATCAAATGTGAATTCACCTCCCCGGTCTAATCTTAAACACTTCAGGTTCTTACCAATTTCGTTCTCAACTAGAGCTTTAAATGATTTAAATTTACTAAATGCTTCTGATTTCTCCTTCAAAAATGTCACCCACATCATTTTAGAATAGTCATAAATGAAAATCATGAAATACTTATCACCATAATAACTCTTTGTTCTCATAGGGCCACAGAGATTAGTATATACCAAATCTAAAATATTCTCAGAAGTTCAATTCTTGCTCTTGAAATAAACAGAGGTCATCTTACGGATTTGACAATCTTTTCATATCACATTATCCAGTTTGATAATTTGTGGCAATCCTCTTACAACACTTGACTTTCTTATCTTAACCAAATTATCAAAATTAACATGACAACATATTTTATGTCATAACCAACTATCTTCCATTCTTGCAACCAGGCAATTATTAATATTACTATTCAAATGGAATAGGTTACCTCTAGTTTGCTTCTCGGTAGCAATCAGTTCACCATTACCTCCAAGAATTTTGCAAACTTCACGTCTAAACTCAAGCTAATAACCTTTGTCATTGAGCTAACCAGCACTTAAAATATTATGCTTTAGACCATCAACCCAAAAAAATCATCAACATTACTCTTCCCATTTAAAGAAATCGAACCTTTACCTTTCACCATGCAAGGAGAGTTATTTCCAAATCTAACAACACCTCCATCAAATTCATCAAGGGTTATGAACTTACTTTTTTCTTTGGTCATGTGGTGTGAGAAGCCACTATCTATAATCCATTCATCACTATTCTCCATGTGAGATATCAATGCCTTTTCATCTGTTTGTTCCTCCTTCATGGCTACAAACACAATTTCTTCATTGTCATCTTCATCTTCAAACTCTTCATCGGTCACACCTTCATTTACTGCAGCATAACAATGTTTCTTGCCCTTTCCTTTGAATCTCCTAAACTTCTCTTTATTATTAGTGTTAGGGCAGTTAGTAGCAATATGACAAATTTTACTACAAGATAAACACTTCAAAGGTAGCTTTCATTTATACTTACCGATGCCTCTTGGAAATATTTTTGCTAACAGTGCCTCAAGTTCCATCACTTGATCTTCATTGTCTTCATTTCCCTGGTAACTTCCATGACTTAACCTGCACTCATGATTTTGACATATATATTTTCCTTTTCTAGCAAATAAACCGGTAACAAAAGCTTTAAAGGCAGATTCAGTGGATTTTGTCACACTATTGTCAAAACTATTTAACTCAAAATTTGTAAGCTTACCAATGAATGAATAAATAGTTACCTTATCCTTTGAAATAGATCTAAGTTCTTGGATTGCAGATACTCTTATAGCATATTGACGTTGAAGAGTTCTAAGTATTTTACTTACTATTGCATCATCATCCATTTTATGTAGTAGCCGTACCCTAATCAGACTTTTTAAACCCAGTTTGACCTTGGTTGTCTTTTTAATGGCTTACTTGGATCATTGATATACCATGTTGTGATGTTATATTCAGGAATTATGTTTAATGTCTGTATCAGTGAATGTTGATTGCGTATTGATTCTTATGTATGATTAGTTGTTCATTTGATTTGTGTTATTAACCCTGAGCTAACACTTTCATTGAATATATATATGTGGAACCCCTTGATCAATCATTGTAGAAAAATGCTTTGACTTCAATTGACTTTTCAGTGTATGTTGTTATGCATTACTTTCGTATGATGGTTAAATGTTATTATATTGGAATATTGACATGGACTGACACATTTATGTTATGCATGTTATGCGTTTGCAAAATTAATTATTAAATCTTAAGTATTTAATTAGATTAAATGTGTTTTTATGCATTGGTAAATAAAAGGGGATTAAATTAAATAGGACCCATGTGGTGATTAATCAATAAATCAAATTGTTTAATTCATGTTTCTAGCAAATTTGATTTATTGTATTTTTTAAATTGTGAATTAATTCATTTGTATGCATTTTGAAAGAAAGGTTAATTAGAAATTGGAAAATAAAAAATATTTTACCCATTAACATTTTGAAATAGAAATGTTAGCTTTTAATTTATTGGAGCAAATTAAATGAGGAAGAAAAGAAAAGCATTTAGGAATGTTAAATTTTAATTAGAAATGATTTTTATTTTGGTTAAAAATAATTTTAACCTAAAAATAGATTTTAGGTCAAAATTTCCTTTTAAACTAGGTTTTCAAAAAAAGTTGAGGAGGTTGTTTTTTCTTTATGGAGAAATTCTGGGGCATTTTTGTTTGAAGAAATCTTGCAGTTATAGGTTGGGCTCTCCAAATTTCTTCCAATATTGCTTTAAGAGGTTGGATTCTTGTTTTAATTTCTTGGTTTTTAAGAAATTTTATCTTGAAATTGAAAAAAAATCTGTATGAGTGTTTTGTTTGAAAAATCTCTTAAATTTGTAAGGGTTGTAGTTAAATTTCAAATTTAAATCCACCTTGCTTTCATTTCCTACCTCCAAATCAAATTTCTTGTTTGTTCAAATTGGGTATGACTGTTCTTAGTGAAAATGTGTTAAAATTTCATATAAATGCCTTCAAATTCGGGTTTTTAAATTGAGAAATTTGTTTGTGTTTGGTATAATGCGAGTGGAAAATGTTTGAAATTATGCTGGCAAAATTTTGCCAATTTGGGTATTTTGGCATACTGGTAATTTTCAAAACAAAAAAAAAAAATGCATTCCCTAGCTTTTTTTGAGTTTAATGGTGTTGAAGTTTATTGCTTTAAAACAAAATTATTTATTAAGGGTTCTGGAAAAAAAATAGATTGGGGAGATTGTTTTTTTTAAGTTTTAAAAAAATATATAGTAAAAAAATTATATTGGGCGAGACTTTTTGCAGGGACCATGACCCTCGACCCATGGTTGGCTTCCCCAAACCATGGGGAGAGGCCATGGTTGGGAGCCCATGATGTGGCCTCCACATAGCCAAGGTTGTGTGGAGACCACGACATGGTCTCCACAATAGCCCCTTCCCTTTGGAAAGGGAGGCCCACGTGGGCTGGCATTTGTTTCAAGCAAAACCAAAAAAAAACTAAATAAAGTTTTAAATATTATTTTATTTAAAAAGTTTTTAAATAGTAATTTTTAATTAATATTAATATAATATATATATAGTTTTGTTTTATTTTTATTTTTATTTTATATGCATGGAAAATATATCTAATTTGGGAAAAATAAATAAATTAAATTACATATTTTATTTTTTGAAAGAAAAGAAATGATTATTTTATTTTGAAAAAATAATTATCTATGTTAGTTTTTAAATTTATATTTTCATATATTTGAAAATATATGTGATTTGGATAAATTAGATTAGATATTTGATTTTGTAAGAGGAATGGAAATGATCATTTTATTATGGAAAAATAAATATCAATTTTAGTTTTTTAATTTATATTTTAAATATATATAAATATATATATATATATATATATATGAGATTTTTGGTTTGAAAATTATTGTGGGGTGTTGATATTGTTTTATGGTGTATTTTAAAAAGTAGCTGAACTAGAAAACCTTGGCTGACTTATATTTTAAATGGAATACAAAAATGATTGTCATTATAGATTAATGTAAATGTGTGTTTGATCTCTGTATTCACATTTGATTTCAAAAAAGGCAAGTCCTTAATTGCGAGTCTTGGATGTTGTCATGTGGTTGATTGTAACTAGTCATGTCTCTAGTCAGAGAATTGTCAATTAGTACACCTCATGTGAGGACTTGTTTGGCCAAGTGGGTTTTCCTATTGTATTGAACTTCGTGTACTATTTCTTGTGTATACTTTGGTTTTCAGAGTCTGTTTGAGTTGTGGTTAAGTGTCATATGGGAGAGTGGCTTTCGAGTGGGGGCTGCGCCCAAAGTGGTAGCAGGGTAATCCATCAAAAGTGTGTCTAAATAAGTGATAACTTAATAGTATATTAGGGAATTGGTAGATGAAAACACTAAGTAAGATAATTGTGCCTCATGCATGGGATGAGTGCTAGTATAGACTCGGGATGCAGTGAGAAGGCCTGGAATGACAAACCAACAATCTTGTCTTCATGAAAGGATGTGTTGGGTCCACATGAGACTTGGATGGGACCGGAGGTTTGGGAGATGTTTCCAGGGTAACCCAGTGGATGGGGGGTGAGACCTATGGAGGCCTACCAGGGTAACCATACCAAGCTATGTGATGACACTCTTCCCTTATGTTCACTAGTGTGCAGTTTGTGTTGTTTTCACTAGAAGCACTATTGTGGAGTCATATCGTATTGCTTATGCCTTTGAGAGTACCTGATATTCATGTTAGACCATGGGATGCTTATGATGGGTTGCGAGGATTTAGTTTCACTAGTGCTCCAGTTGTTCTTTTGTATTTGCTTCATTTCATGTTTTAGATGGATCCTCTTTCTTCTTCTTAGATCATTCTTGTATCTTTTGGACTGATGTGGTCATATGTAATATTTGTTTCTATATGCCTTGATGGCAGAATATAATGATGGGGTCATATGTATTATTTGTTTCTGTATGCCTTGATGGTAGGATGTAATTGATGTGAACCTTATGTATTCTTGACCCTATTATTTATTAGAGGAGTCTTGTAGTTGAAGTAGACCCGAAGATGTATCCCATTAGGGGTGAACTACGATATCAATTTGGTGTTGTGTGGTGTATGTGTTCATTTGGTTCCTTTTTTGTTTGGATGTATGAATGGCATTATGGTTAAAATGTATAATGTAGATTAGATGATATTTTTCTTTTTTAGATAAAAGTGGATCGAACCACTTAACTATATTAAATTTTAAAAGGTTTTTACAGTGTCTGGTTCAAAAAGCACTGAAGGGAAAGAACTAGTAAGAAAACTCTTCAATATTACTTAAGTAACACAAGCCTATTCTACCTAATACCAAATGCCCATTGGCATAGTACATAAAAAAACCCATCCCAATTACATAAGCTGCATTAGATATAAAGGAAGCCACCAACAGAAGCATATAGAAGGAAGATTAAAGTATGATCACCGAAGGATGCATATCCGTTGCTGCCAAAAAACACTAGTCTGAACCACCCCTGTCTATGAAACACAATTCTCCAAACCACTGGTTAGAATGATACCATGTGGTAGAAATGAAACCAAAATTAGAGACCCTGTCAAAATAAACATTTTGATCAAGCATAGCAGAATGTAGGTTTAGTGAAATGCAAAGTATTTATTATCTTATAATACAAACAAAGTATGTATGGAAATTAAATGTATGGCATATGTTTTAATTTAAGATTGGATGTAATGTATGGTTAAATTGCAATGAATGAACTTAATCATGTTATCTATATTTTAACCTATCAAATAAATTTAACCATTGATTAATTGTAATTATGTTATTAAGTTAATCAACTTAATTGGAGTAATTAGCATGAGTTGAGTTAGTGGTGAATTAAGTAACCACGTTGGGAGACCCCTTAGGTGTTAGTTAAGTCTTCCGTTGTGTAATATGAACTTAATGTTAACTCATTGTATCATTAAACTAATTAAAGTTTTTTTTTTTTTTTAATTATTTATACTCTTTCTAGTGTTTTAGTTTTATTCCTTTGAGGTTGTCCTGGCGAGGGCATTACATTTTACCTCCAACACTCTTTATACCACCAACAACTTCTTTGATTCTCTGACCATATTATGCAATATTTTCTCCTTCAAGCATTCTCATGTCATCGAACTTTCCTCTCAAGCTTTCCTCTTTGGATCTTTGAACATGCTCATCTCCTCCATAGATTATATCTAACTTTTCCCAAACCACACCTATAGTTTCCAATCCTTGAACATCAATATATTCTGAATTAGATAAAGTACTAACAATAGCTTCTAAGGCTTGTATGTTATCTTGTTGCTCTTTGAGTTCATCTGGTGTCAAGGAAGTAGTAGTAGGAGCAACATATTTTGTTTCAACTTGCTTCCAATATTGTGCACCAAAACCTTTTATGTAGATCTTCATTATGTCTTTCTGGATCTAATAGTTATCCTTGTTGAACTCAGGACCCTCTTTCTTCATCATCTTGACTTCCTCAAAATCTTTCCCTCAACCAGTTAGGCTTTCTTCACACAGAGGACCAAATCTATGATACCAATTGTTAATCCTATGAGGATCTCATTAATACTAAGAGGGGGGGTGAATTAGTATTAATACCAATTTACAATATTAAGCCAAAATCAAACTTATATCAGATCTGAAATCATTTATCAAAATATCTCAACTTCTTTTATCAGATCTAACAACCTCTTTATCAGATTTGCTAACACATTAATTAAATCATTTACCACATCTATTAATTCTTTCACCACTTGAGCAATCATATGAATTTGATCATTTACCAACTCATTAACCTCATCTATTAGATCAAACACTTTCTCTACCAACTCTTATCAGTACCCATAACCTCTGATAAAACATCATAACCGGTGTACTTAGAAATAGTGCATGAAATGTAACATAAACAAGAACATCACATGAAAAGAATTTCACACATGAACACCATATTTTTTTGATGTGGAAACCTAAATAGGGAAAAACCATGGTGGGATTTGGTACCCACAAAGATTTGTACTCTTTTGAAGGATGCCTTTTTAGGAGCTTAGCCCTGTTAGGAGCAAACCCTGTGAGGAGTCACCCGGTTAAGGGATTTGCCTAGCAGCCCAATTAGGAGCTTGATGATCTATTAGGATCAGCCTCATGAGAGGATTTACCACTCTTTTTGAGATCTTCCCTTTTAAGGAACTTTAATGTTTAAGACCTGTTAGGACCTACCCGGTTAAGGGATTTAATCTACAACAACTGTTAGGGAACAATAGTGAAAAAGTGATCTGTTACTTGCACTTCTCAGCTTGCTACATCAGATATAGTTATGCTCAACACTATGCAACTCTTAAGAAGATCTCACACTTCTCTTGGATTTCTCAACAAATTCTCTTAAGACCATTGACACAATAAACATTAACTGTACCATCCTAAATAGCCATCTCAACTAGGTCAGCCACTACACCCTAATTACAACATGAAACTACAATACAAATCATAAGAGATCATCTCTAAACAATATAAAGATCATTACATCAAATTAAAATGTAATAAAAACCGTTGGCTGATCAAAATCCATCACGAAAATCCGATCTGTACTAAAGTCAAAACCTCAAAATACTCCACTAAGCGTTTTGTTGTTTCCCAATAAATTCTTCCTTAAGTAGCACCAAAATAGCAATCAAACATTTCATGTGGGTTGTTCCATGTTACCACCTTCATTTAGACTTGACGTCAATCATCGCCATAACAAAAATCATTACTGGTTTGATGATTTCTTCACTGGTCCTTAAACCCTACTAAAACCTTAGCAAATCTTCATCAAAAATTAGAAACACCCATTCTGGTAGTCCTCACAAGTTCCAGTTTCGGTTAGACACACATTTCCATGATAAAATCTCATATTCCAAACTATAAATCACCAATCATCGCCGATCACCCAATTCAATCAAAATATCTCTACTTTACCGGTTAAAGTCCTATTTCACAGACTTTTGTTCTTTGTCGGTAAACCCTGTCTTCTGATAAACCAAATAATTTAGATGACAAAATAAAACATCAAGAACATTAGTAAGCATCATTTGACATTAGTTGCCATCAATGACAACACAAATAATTGATCAAGTCATCTAATCACAAAATCTCAATCTCTTCATCACAAATAGTCTTTTACCCTCTATCGGTGTAGTTGTCAGTCTTTAATTGCATCACATGCATCATCTCATTTTGCATCATTTATGCCATATGTCAACACAAATAACTCCCAACCCAAGGCTACACATAGTCACCAAGTGACTAAAAACAAGGGGTGAAGGTGGACCAAAATCTAAGGGGAGATCTGCAAATAAACCATTACATTCAAATACATTCAAAAGGCTAAAATAACCTCCTACTTGGTCTCTCACATGACCAAAACATACCTTATGACCCCCAAAGACTTCAAGCCAAAACTTCCCTTATGACCCCCAAATTTTTATACAAAAACAGTAGCAAGGATCCCGGATCCTTGTTTATCCTTCTCTTCCCAGAAGAGAGACTCTATACCTAAAGATTATCCTAAAAACCTTCACCCCAAGACTAATCTTCCCTCCCAAAGGTGAGTTTAGTCTTGACTCCCATGAACATAAACACAAGGAATCCAAATGGAAATAAACTAACACAACAACACAAAACCATAGTTCATAGATCTAGAAGCATATCCAACACATAAATCTAAAAATTGATTTACATATGACATTATGAATGCATCTAAGCTATATAATGAAGAACACCAACCTTCACTCCTGCCAATGGTATGTGTGTTGTAGAATAGCTGCCCAATTCCCCTTACTAGTCTCCTCACTTAGCCAAATTTTCTATCTTACAAACTAAATTTTACTACTCAAACTTAGTCTCCAAGATTGGAGAGTGGGTGATCAAAGTCCCAAATTGGAAAATCTCCCCTATGTAGGCTCTCCTCACACTTTCCAACTTCCTTGGAAAGGATGTAAGTTCCCATAGGTTGGTCTTCCCAACCTCTTACATGGTTTCTAGAAATGGAAACTGAAAAAGGTAGTTGCAAGATGGGGAAGTGTACCTACACCACAAAAGGAAGGTTGCCTACCCAAGAGCCAATCTTCTAAAAGTTTAATTTCTTCCATCTTGAAAAACCCACTTTTGAGGTGACTTGACAGTCACATTTGAGTGGTTACATGGCTAAAAATGACCCTTACCCATAGGTATATCAGATGGGCCTTCAAAAGTGACCTAAACTTAACCCTAGGAGTTAGTTTGAGCCCCCAAAAACCCACCTAAAGTTTGTCTACGGGTCAAACTTGATTTTACCATACTAATGACTCTCTAACCAAGTTATCTTTTGGGACCACAAAAAGATATTTGAAAATGCATTGGGTTACACACTTTCCCTCCTAAGGACATGTCATTTGCCAACTCACACACATCACAAGTGTCAAGTGACACCATAAAATATACATCACTAAAATATACTTGGCATGTCCTTTTTGGGAATAATAACATTAACAATTACAAAAATGAACTTACACTCAAGCATCACTATAATGAAATTAAATACATCGCATACAAGATATTATCTCTCCAAATAGAAAAACCCTTCCCTTTACTATCGCACATAGGTTTGGCCTTAGTTCTCTGTATAATTTCCATGGTCACATGGATTAATTTCATGTACATCTCATTTCAAACATTAGTAGTCCAAAACCACATGCATATATAAATATATGAAAGTAAATAAAAATTAGACACATAGTATTCAATTCACAACATCTCACCATTTAATCCAAATGAAAGCTCAACATAATTAGAACTCAATTACTCTTCCCTAGCAACTCCATAAATAACCAATTTTTCAATTGCATCATCATAGAAATCATATAAGGCAATCATTCATAAGGCATGCATAAATGAATCACTACATCCTCAACCTATATACTGAAATCAATCATAATGTGGGATACATCTTATCCTCTAGTCTCATGGAGATCATGTGTCAAAAGTCTCATTACCATAATGTATCAAGGTTCTATCTTGACAGATAAATCCTTAACAAAGATGAAAGTTATTCTTATGATGGGTTTCAGATAAGACCCCAAACCCCTAACAGATATATGATACATAGGCAAATTACGTCTAATTATCCACAAGGGGTCAACATTCACTAATTTGTCCGTCTAACATAGTCCGTCATATTGAATCAAAGCATCTTTACATAGTGTTCCAACCATCCATGCAAACTGTTAGTAAGGTCAACCATGGTCAAACTAGGTTAACTAGAGCTTGATTGGGGAGGGGCACTACACCCTCTCATGGGGTACTTGGTGGCTGGCCCACCACGTCATCCCCCATAAAAACCTTTTTTTAATATATATTTTTCAATATAATTTTTTTTAAAAATTTTCAAAAACAAATTTCCCAGAACACATACAAACTCAGACAATTTCTGAGTTAAAAATATAACAGTTAAATTTAATTTCTTTTTTTCTTTTTTTTTTCTTTTTCAACAATTAACTTAAATCCAAACCCACAAATTCAAACTTTTTCACATCAAAACTTAAAACATAGTTTTGGGAAATATATCAGAACTCTTGGCATATGCACACTCCAATGAGACATTGTAGGTGATTGAAGGTTTTGTCATTGATGGCAATCTTACAATCCTATGGCACCCGCAAGGCATTACACTGGCACTAGCAAGATCAGACTCTACACCGACACTCAGACTACCGACACCGACAAAGAAAGGAAGCTTACCGGCACAAAGGCCGACATGATTTTTGTTATATTATATTTTGTTTATTATTGTAAAATCTTTGTAAGCCGACTTGGCAAGTTGTAAAATGACTCTTATATAAGAGAGATCATTGTAGAACATTTTGTAAGGAAGTAAGAGGAATGTAATTAGGTAAAATAAGGTAGACCTATTATTCGAATTATAAGTTAAGGGTTTATGTAAGAAACAGAGCAAAAACTGGTATTGGATCTGGCATTACAGATGCTATTTTGAATCAGTACAAGACACTGGATTTGTATAATCCTTTTTGTAAGTCAGTGAGACTTCCCATTTTGTATTTGAGTAGTGAGCTCTAGGCAGTTGGCCTTCCTGCATGTGCAGGCCCCTCTTGTAGCAGTAATATTCTCTTATTGTCTAGTAAGTGAATATTGTGGGTCACAAATCCCACCGAGGTTTTTCCCACACCGGGTTTCCTCATTAAATCCTTGTGTTATGGTGTGTTTTTCATATGGTTGTCTTTAATTTTCTTTATTGCATTATTTCTTGCATACCAGTACACTGTTATAATATGTTCTACATGTTTTAAGATAAGAAATTCAATTCACTGGTTAGATACTGATTCACCCCCCCTCTCAGTATCTGTGGGAATCCTAACAATTGGTATCAGAGCTTGGTCCTCTATTTTCATAAGCCTAACAGCTTGAGGAAGATCTTGATACCGATAGAGATGGAAAACTTGATGAAACAACTTGAAGGAGCTCTCTCTGACTATGATGTAGAAAAATTGAAAAATATCAAACTTGAAGATGATCTAAAGGTTGCTCGGGATATTATTCAAGCACTTCAAGAAAATCTTACTATTTCAAGAAACAAGAGAAGAGAACTTTGTGAAAAGATGCAAAATGAGAATGATGAAAAAGAAACTCTTAATGACATGATAAACAAGCTAAAGCAAGAGAACATGACAACAAAGAATGAGATGCAGGATATGACTATGAGATTTTGTAAAGAAATTGAAGATAGAAAGAAAAATGAAGAAGATTTGACTAGAAGACTAAGTGATGTTGCAAATGAGAACACAAGACTTAGCTATGAAAATCATTTGTTTAAGACAGACCTGATGCACACTCAGAATGACTCAAATGAACTGATGAGGTAGAAAGAAGTCTTAGAAAGAGAACTAGATACTGCAAATCAACATAAAGAGAAATTCAAGAAGAGCTCAGAGGAACTTGGTAACTTGCTGAAGAATCAAAAACCTAAAGGTGACACTTCTAGAATTGGCTTTGAAGTTGGTGAAAGCTCTGGTACTACAAACACTCAGGATCATAGAAAACTGGTAAGGTAACATAATGCTTATAAATTCAATGGAAAATGCTTTAACTGTAATAAGTATGGTCATAGAGAAAATCAATGTAGATCTAGAAATTATCAGAATATCAATGGACCCACTGGTCAATGTTCAAAATGCAACAAAGTTGGCCACAACTCTGAAAATTGCAGAATGAATGTGAGATGTTATGTTTGTGGAAGATTTGGACATTTATCTAATCAATGCAGAACACAAACCGGCATAGGTTATGGGAAAGATATTTAGAAGAATAATGTGACTTGCTATGCATGTAACAAGATTGAGCATATTGCAAAATTCTCTAGAAGTAAAGGATCACCGGCAGACAACAAAAGTTCTAGTTTGAAAGGAAAAGAAAAAGTTGAAGAGGTTAAGCAAGAATTTTCAAAACAATGGATCAGGAAATTAGATCTAAATGGTGTTGTGAATACTCCACCATTAGTAGAACCAAGCAACATTCCAATGGAAGAACAGAGTAGCACTCCACTGGCAGGAAGCTCTTCATCAAATTGAAGAAAATTTTATTGAGGGTTTGGCAATCAAATGAGACATATGCTATAATTCCCTCGGTTAATGATGAGAAGTTGGAAATTACTTCTATACCAGTAGACAATGTTAAGTGACTACTTAACCAACATACATTAAATGTGGTAGATGGCAAATAAACATTATAAATTTATGGTTTTGGCTCCATTTCATTTCACCGAGATTTCAAACATTCGAAGAGCGCGAAATTTGCAAAGCTGAGGCATTTTGAGCAAAGAGGCAAAGCACTTCAGCAATCAATCCATCCAAAGCCAGAAAAAGGTATTTATAATCATGGCATCCTCCTCTGCACCTGAATTCATAGCAAACCCTATAGTAGTCGAGGTTATAAAATGCCCTAGGCCCGTATTTCAGTTAGTTCCTGAAATAGATAAGAAAGATGACAATGTAGGTGCTTTTTCCTAAATTCCAAAAGGAGTTGTTTTTGCAGAAGATCCCAGAATATACATTCATTGCAACATAGAGGAATTTGGAGATGAAGAAATTAAAAAAATGTATAAAACTGTTATATGTGACAATTCCAGAAATGTAAAACCTAAACATAAAGCTATTGAAACCCTAGGATTCACTGAAATCCACTACATTCCTGAATTTCCTAAGGAAGTGGTTAGGATAGTTTTAAGCAGGGTACATGGTTCACTCTTTTGGCTTGATTTAGTTCACAAAATTACAAAGGAAGCTATGAAAGCAGTAACAAGGTTACCTTCCACTGGTAATAGACCAGACAAGACTAAGAAGGTCTCCAATGACCTAGTAATTAACTTAACTGTTGCAACATCAGATAGAAGGTCTCTAAGGGTTAATGATGTGACTGATATAAATGTGAGATTTGTTAGCATGATTTTAGGGTAGAAAGCAACTCATGCAAATAGACTTAACTCAGTTTCTAGTTTATGCATTAAGAGTGCTTATGACATGGTTAAAGACAATGTAAAAATTGATGTATGTGAATGGTTAAAAGATGAGTTGATTGATAACTTAGGCAAAATCAAGAAGGATAAGAAAGGAACTTTTAGATTTGGAAATCTACTTGTATGCTTGATGCTACACATAACCAAATAGGTTCTCGGTATAGGCAATAAGAACCTTGGATTTGATATACCAGTAGGAAAACAGTTAACAGACCTATTCAACAACATGGTTGAAACAAAGAAAAGAATATTCATGACTATTTTCAAGCACTAAAGGTTAGGATGAAGAAAAGGATTAGACTGTCATAGAAGATTGTCAACAAATACAAGGATGAAATATGTTTTGTGATAAAAAAAAATGAGATCTGGATGGAAGCAATCATCCCAAGAACAATTTGGGTAACAGAGATGGGTTATGAGACTGATGATCATATCATTGAGACTTATGCTAAAGCACTTCTGGAAGCACCAAATGAACCTAAGGAAGAAGTATTTGGTAGTGTTGAGACCATTGAAAAACAAATTCAATCTAAGAAGAGAGTGAAAAAGGTTGAAGCATTTGTGAGAAGAGGTTCTAGACAGGCTAAGGCTATTAAAGAAGATGTACTAAAACAAACCAGTATCACTGAGGATGAGTTAGGAACTCTACAGCCCAAAACTCACCTATCACTGGTAGCTACTTCTTCAGAGAATGACATGCCTGCAACTTTCAAAAGAGTTGTAAGGAAAAGGGATCCTTCACTGGTATCCACACCCTCGCCTAGAAGGACTAGACAAAAACAACAGGCAGTGAGGTCTCTGGTTAGAAAGACAACACCAAAGAAAAAGTTGACACCAAAGAAGAAGAAGACTAAACAAAACATGGCCCCTCTTGACAAATTGCTAAATGAAATCATAGAGGAAGGGAAACTCAAGAACATAGGAAAGGTCTATGATACACTATCAATAGATGAAAAAGAGCAAGTTGAAAACAATGTCATTTTACACCTGGATATCTTTAAGAAGTTTCTAATGGAAGTTATAGATGAACTACCAGATGAATTGTTCAAAAGACTAGAAGCAAGAAGACAAGTTGTTGTAGAGCTTGATAAGAAAATCAAAATTGAAAAGTTACTTGTTGTTTACCCAGTAAACTCACCTAAGGAGATAGATGACTTAATTGCAAAAGCCAACCGATCAGTATTCTCCACTGCACACTGGCATATTGCATTAATGGTTGGAAGAGTGAATGAAGTAACAAAGGAAACAGAAAATGCATGGGACATATTCCTTGTTGAGAAAGAAAAATAGTAAGAGTACAGGAACCCCAAACCAATAAAGGTATACTAGAAGGAGAAGGACAAAGGAAAAGGAAAGGTTAGTGAACCTCTGAGTATCAAAGTAAAAGACAACTTATTCCCACCACCTCCAACTACATCACTGGTAACAACTACTAAAGACCAATCGACAGATGATAGTATGGACATAGAGGATACAAATCCTAACCCTGAGGTACTATACACGGTTGATGTTGATACACAAAAGGTCAACATTATGATAGACAAAGATACAACCGACAAGACAGATATGTTGGCATTATAATAGACAAGGAGAGATTGTTGGCATATCAATAAGGATATTGAGAAGGTTGTTGATGATTATGGATATAACTGATTAAGGATGTTTACTATCTTAATATTATTATTTTGTCATTGATGTCAAGAAATTGATTTTCTAATTCAGTATGATGTTGCCATATCTTAAGAAGTATGATTTTATGAGTATAAAGATGTCGATAAAAGACACAAAAAGAATGTGATGAATAAGGGGAGGAATAAGCTATTCAATGGGCAACTATTACCGAGTTAGACAATGATGAGATCATGATTTTTAGATTGTAAGGTTAATACTATACTATGTTATCGAGCAAAGAACCTAGTCGATAAACCCTAAGGTTATCGCTATCGGTTAATGAAGGCAAAATGTCTACCGAGTGAAGTTTAGTATTTACCGAGTTGCAACCGAGTAGTAACAGAATGTATTGAATGAATAAAATCATTATTTAATGAAGGAAGCTGATGAGCTGGCTATGATTAAATGATTGGTATGCCATGAATGATGTTTGTTAAAGAATCTATGGCAAAGGAAAATTGGCAGGAAGATCTACAGCTCAGATTGAACCACAATACCCTAGCACAAGTTCCAAGAAATATATGCAAGTTCCAAGGCGGGGTAAAATGTTTTTAGATCGAAGGATACATTGAACCTAGTTAAGTTTGAAGATATGATGGCTATGATTGATCATGGGAAATGTGATCAAGGAGATTAAGCGGTTGGTGAATTGTTTATAAATAAGGAACTATTGATAAACAATGGATGCGGGCAAGTGTATGCACAGGGATGCTACATAGTGATTATCAAGCACAGAAGCTTGAAGTCCTATTTGAATAACAAAGTATAGAGCCCAGCAGATGGACAAGATTAGTTCTATGTCTAGATTGTATTGAGAAAATAAGAATCTGCTTTAGCATTTTTTATGTGAAGTTGCAGATAGATTTTTATTACTGTTATTTTGTGAAGTGACAGAAAATATCTTAATTGAGTGGACTTAACAGTCTTATTTGTAAAACCCTCTAGCAAGGTGACATTCTGATTAAGTGTTTGAAATCCTTTAACAGGGTCACTTCTAACAAGGTGAAGATCCTAACAGATCTGAGGGAAATCCCTTAACCGGGTCACATCTAGCAATGTGTTTGTAATCTTTAATAGGATTTGCTTTTAACCGAGCATACTCTAGAAGAGTATATTTCTTAGTGGGTTCGAAATCCCACAGTGGTTTTTCCCTATTTGGGTTTCCACATTAAATCTGGTGTTATAAGTGTTATGATGTTTATATGCTTTTGAGTTTGCATGTTTAGCAGTTTTGTTTATATTGCTGAAGTATGTGTTATCGAGGTTGAATCTGTTGTTTTTATGGAAGATTAAGTTTGTATGATTCACCCCCCCCCCCCCCCCCCTCTCATCTTATTAGCTTGGCATCTGTACTTAACATTAAGTATTAGAACTATCAAGATATGGCTAGTGAGCCACCAACAACTGACAACATTGACAATACTGAAAGAAAAGTTGAAGTTGATAACACAGAGCAACAAGTAGAGACTCAAACTGAGACTGAAATAGAGCAACAAACAGAGAGACAAGCAGAGCAATAGGCTCCAGAATAGGAACAAATTCACATGGAAATAGTGCCACCGACAATAGGAGAAGATCAAAAACCCTTGCTTAAGGAAATGGAAATACATACAGACCTACCAGAGGTCACTACAAGCTTGGTTACTTCCTCCACCGATAGAATTATGAATGTTGGTTCCTCCTCAGTAGGCTATAAATCAACAAATGTAACTGAAGTACTTTTGGACTCCATCAAAAGGATAACAAATTGTAGTTCACAGGGTTATAAAGCTATAGATGACACAATCCCAATTTTGAAGATGATAGCTCCTAACTGTAACATAAACAATAAGGATTCTTTAAGCCAACTTGACACTTTGTGTAAATACATCACTGAGAACACAATGACTATTGAGCAAATAAAGGAAGAGGCATTGAAGGATAAGTTAGAAAGAGAAAAGGAGAGAATAGTAAATAAGGCAAAGAATTTGAGACTAAGACTGAGTCCAAAATTGGACTATCTAGCATCATTATGGAAGGAAATATCTGAGGCACTAGTATAGGGACAAAGAACACTAGTAGATCATATGCAGCACCTCACTGATACAGTTCAAAGAACAGAGATAGTAATAAAGGACAACAAGAAGTTTATGGAAAGTATAAACTTGATTTTGGCATATCTTTTTCAAATTGTAACCACCCAGTTACAAGGTTGAGACTACAACTCTACTAACATCTTGACAACCTTTGTCATTGATGCCAAAAGGGGAGTAGTAGTATGAGAAAATAACTAGCAGAAGACTTATCTACTCAGAGGGAGCTCTTATATTTTTGGTAACATATTTTTGGAAACATTTTTGGATTACAAGTTTTGGATACACTTCTGAATTTTCTCATGAGTGTTGTCATCAATGTCAAAGGGGGAGATTGTTGGCATATGCACACTCCAATGAGACATTGTAGTTGATTGAAGGTTTTATCATTGATGACAACCTTACAATCCTATGGCACCAACAAGGCATTACACCGGCACTAGCAAGATCAGACTCTACACTAGCACTCAGACCACCAGCATCGGCAGAGAAAGGAAGCTTACCGGCATAGAGGCCAACATGATTTTTGTTATATTATATTTTGTTTATTATTGTAAAATCTTTGTAAGCCGACTTGGCAAGTTGTAAAATGACTCTTATATAAGAGAGATCATTGTAGAACATTTTGTAATGAATGAATGAGAGATAGAGGAATGTAATTAGGTGAAATAAGGCAGACCTATTATGCGAATTCTAGGTTAAGGGTTTATGTAAGAAATAGAGAAAAAACTGGTACTAGATCTGGCATTACATATGCTATTTTGAATCAGTACAAGACACTGGATTTGTATAATCCTTTTTGTAAGTCAGTGAGACTTCCCATTTTGTATTTGAGTAGTGAGCTCTAGGCAGTTGGCCTTCCTACATGTGCAGGCCTCTCTTGTAGCAGTAATATTCCCTTATTGGCCAGTAAGTGAATATTGTGGGTCACAAATCCCACTGAGGTTTTTCCCACACCGGGTTTCCTCATTAAATCCTTGTGTTATGGTGTGTTTTTCATGTGGTTGTCTTTAATTCTGTTTATTGCATTATTTCTTTCATACCGGTACACTGTTATAATATGTTCTACATGTTTTAAGTTAAGAAATTCAATTCACCGGTTAGATACTGATTCACCCCCCCCTCTCAGTATCTATGGGAATCCTAACAAGAACTTCATTTTTTTTAACAAAAAGACAACTTCCAGGAAACCCAAAAATTGGACAAGTTTTGCCAACATAACCCCATACAGGGATGAAATTAAACAAATTTTAAACTTTCCCCAAATCAATATAACAATAAGCAAACTAATTTTCCATTCTATAAACAAAATTGAATACTTCAAATATGAATTTTCTTTTACAAAAACATAGTGAACAGCCACATCCAAATTTTAATTTGAAACCAATCTTTCAACAAATTAAGAATTGATTGGGGAATTGAAATGAAACCAAAGAGGATTTAAATTCCAAATTTAAATGCTATCTTTCTCAACAAAAATTTTTTGAGTTAGCAAACAGATGATTTCAAACACACAAAAAGATTTTTCTTTTTCCAAATCAATTAAAATTTGAAAACAGAGGTTTTTACAAACACCAACCTTAATAAGCTATCCTAGAAGATAAATTTGAGAAGAGCCAAATCCTTTAATTGGAAAAATTCCTCAACCAGAGATGAAGACCAAATTTCAATCCAAAAACAACCTCCTTCCTTCTTCCCATGATAACCCAAGTTAAATAGAAATTTTTTAACCTAAATATCTATTATAGGTTGAAATTATTTCCACCCAATCAAAACATTTCCAATAAAGTGAATATCAAAAATATTTTTTTATCCACAATTTGATTTTCCAAATTTAATTAAAATCTAAAATTTCCATTTCAAAAAGTCAATGAGGGAGATATTTTAATTTTCCAATTTTCTATTTAACTTTTTTTTAAAAAGCATACACATAATTCAATTTCACAATTTGAAAATAACAATTGATCAAACTCCCTAATTTAATGAATTGAACAAATTGATTTATCAATTTATAATACTAAGGGGTCCTAGCTAATTTTTATCCCTTTATTTAAATATGCATAATAAACACATTAACTAATAAATACTTTAAGGTTTAATAATTAATTTCACAAAATGCATAACATGCAACTCAAGTAAACCAAATAAGCACATGACCCACATACCAAACATAGGGAACTGACAGATGAATGACAATGCTCACATTGAGCATGGCTAGGGTTAATTTTAGGGCCTTAAGAGTATCTCCTCCACTTCCATCTGGTCAATAAGGTATGCTCGGACCTGTGAAGCCAGGAGGAGACGATACCTCGTACCTACATGGTACTTGTACTTGCAATTTCTTGCATCAATGAACCACATATGCATATACATACAAACACAATAGACGCATTGATGAAGGAGAATCATGGTGTTCCCTATCTCACTGAAGTGAGTGAAGGAAAATCATCTCCTCGCACCCCACACACTTACAAAAATGATAACATGTATATAATGCATCGCGCACATAAAATAAATGTGTTAGTCCATGTCAGTGATCTAATATAATAACATTTAACTTATCAATAAGGAAATATTACATGAACAACATACACTGAAACTCAAATTAAAGTATAATACATCATAGCATAATGTTTGTGTAAAATATCACAATATAATGTATCCACTAAAAAATTAAACTGTAGTCAAAACATATATCTAAAAATTCCGATCAAGGGAGGGGTACTACAACTTTATCCATATATGTTTTAGACTTCTAGGAGTAAGCCTAGTTTTTTGGGGGAGGATGTAGTACCCCTCCCTCAATCAGACATTTTTTATACTATTTTGACCATAGTTGACTTTTCTGTAGTTATTGTGGATACAATGTGGTGATGTTTTATTCACATATTATGCTATGTTTGATTATGCTTTGATTTGAGATTTAGTGAATGTTGTTCATGCTTTATTTCTTTATGGATGAATAGATGTTAATTTTATTATGTGTTATTGACCATGGACTAACTCATTTACCTTATGCATGAGATTATTTATGAGTATGTCATCATGTATGTGTGGAATTTGTATGGGGTGTGAGGAGATGATTTCCCATCACTCACTTCGGTGAGATACAGAAAGTCATGATTCTCCTTCACCGGTGTGTTTACCATGTTTGTATATATATATGTGTGTGTGTGTGTGTATGTCTTTATGTATATATGTATGTATGTGTGGTTTGGTGTGTAGTACCCCTACCCTAATCAGACCCTTTTTGACCTCGTTGACCAAGGTTGACTTTTTAGTGGCTTATGTGGATAGTTGATTTATTGTGATTTTGATGTTTTATTTCATTATGATGCTTCAGAGTGCGATTTGGTGAATATGATTATACATTATTTCTTATTGATGAGTAGTTTTAAACTTTGCTTATGCATCATAGTTTATAAATGATAAAATGTTAAGTTTATTTATGTGTTGCTAATGATGGACTAACACATTTCCTTCATGTGCGAGTTGTTTTATGTATATGTCGTCATGTTGTGTGGAAAGTGTATGGCATGCGAGGAGATGATTTTCCATCACTCATTTTGGTGAGACATAGGAATTCACGATTCTCCTTCACCAATGTGTTTACCATTTTTATATATATATATATGTGTGGTTTAGTGATGCAGTAATTGCAGGTACAAGGCATTGACTCCACCTAGCTCCATAGGTCTGAGCGTACCTAATTAACCCGATGGAAGTGGAGGAGGTAGTTCTAAGGCCCTAATGTCATCCCTAGCCTTGCTCGATTGTGAATGTTGTTAGTCCTTTGTCTACCCTATCGGATCGCCAAGTAGGCCATCGTCCTGACGTTGGTATGTGGGTCATGTCTCTATTTTGTTAAAGTTAAGTTTTGTGTGTTATGCATTTTGTGACTTATTTATTCTTCTAGTGTTGTTTTATATTAATTGCATTTATAGATTAAATGGGGATAAATTATTAGTGAAAATTAAATTATGTTCTGAGTAATTGTTGTAAAAAAAATATAAAAGAGAAAGAAAATCAATTGTTACTTATTAGTTATTTAATATTTTATGACTTTTGTGTTGAAAAGAAAAAGTAAAAGAATAATAGAACTTTTGAATATAGTCGTGTAAATGTTTTAAAATGAAATTAGATTATTCATTTTTTTATTAAAAAAAAGTAAATTTATGCCCTAAATTAGATTTTTTGAGGAAAAAAGGGCTTTATAATTTGAAAATTTTTGGAAAAGGAGAATTCTTCTCATGCTGGAGAAAATTTCTCTTCTCTATTGGTTATGGGGGTTTGGTTTGAACTTTGGTATTTTGGGGAGGATTGGGATGGCTCTTCCTTAAGTTTCCTCCAGGAAAGCATTTGTGGGTTGGTTGCTTGATTTTCTTGCTTTGTTTTGGTTTTAAAAAAAACTTCATGTGATTGTTTTGCCTCTTCCTTGGTGTGGTTGAAAGAATTTGTTTTGGGGAAATTCTTTGAGTTTTCTATCAAATTAAGTGAATTGGAAGAATTATATTCCTTCCCTATTTGGGTGAAATGGGTTCTTGGGGTTTTGAGTTTTCCTATCAAATTCCTGTTTGGGAAAAAAATATTGGACTGTGAAATGTTTTTTTTTTAATTTTTGATATTTGAATTTTGGATCAGACTATTAATTTGGTATTTAGAATGATCTACCAGTCCATTTGTGGGCAATGTCCATACCCTATTTCTGGGAGGATTGTTGTTTTTATCTGTTGCTGGAAACTTCAATTTGTAATTACATGTTGAAATTTTTGTTTAAAAAAAAATGAAAACAATATATATATATATATATATATATTATGTTCTGTGAAATTTTACAGGAGAAGAAAATTTTTAAAAATTAAAAAAAAAAAAAAAATGGAAATGGAGGGTGGGCTGTGGAGCCCAAACCCCATGGCATGGGGAGAGGACAACACAGTCGTGGTGCCTCTACCCACCGTGGTGGGGAGAGGGAACCATGACTGTGGTTTCCCCTCACCATAGTCGTGGGGGGGGGGAGGGAGAAACCCCTTCCACCACGTTGTGGATGGGGGGGGTTAAACTCCTCACCATATGGGTTATGTTGTTCGATATTTTGTTAAAATGCAATCAATACAAATTTTGTTAAAATGTGGTCAATACTAATTTATGTGATTTTGATTTATATATATATATATATATAATTATATATATATATATATATTATATATATATATATATATATATAATTATATATATATATATATAATTATATATATATATATAATTTTATTTGGAATGTGGTGTTTAGAGATATCTTGGTGTAGCATCCTAAAATTGCGACACTTGCAATTTTGACTGCATTTGGGTCTTCACGATGGCGGTGCAACATTGAACCTAAATGGAGACCCCAAAACCTGCTTGTGACATCAAAAACTGCATCTTTCTGCACCTTGGCCCGATCCTCCTTGCACCCTGCTGTCCCAGGAGGTGGGACCATGGCGCCCAGTGCCCTGGTCCTTCAGGACCATGGTACCCAGTGCTTTGGTTCCTCAGGACCATGGCACCCAGCGCCCTGGTCCCTAGCCCTATTTTGGGCCCAGTCTCTTGTTGGGCATCGGGTCTTCAAGTTTGCAATTTGGAAAATAATGTTCCTAGGTCAGCCTAAGGTCAGAAAAATCAGTCTCCTAACCCTAATTGACAAGTATATAAACTACTTTTCCCTTCCTAGAAAGGGAAGGTAAGAAAATAAGCAAGTGCAAGAGGTGGAAGCGCTAGGCAAACATTCAAACATTCAAACATTCAAACATTCAAGCATTCAAGCATTCCTTCAAGCAATTGAGCATTCTAAGTCTCCATTCAAGGCTAGATGTTGCATTCAAGAAAAGGATTCAACCATTGAAAAGGAGATCACTTACAACATATAACATACAACATACAACATACATTACACCTTCGCATGTAAGAATACAAACATTCTTACAACAAGGTATCAGCACTTGATTACATTACAAACACTTACATTTACAACATTCTCATTTTTTGGTTAATTCCAAAACTGGGGTTTGACCTAAAAGCAAACCCCTAATCCCTAACCCCCCAATCATCCTCTCTTTTTTGTGTGTAGGTTGCAGGTACGTGGCTGTAATTGAAGATCTGGAATCCTTGTGCAGAGACGAACAGATCCCCCTTCATTTCGCAGATTTTTCGGAGGACCGTGTGGACTCTGGGCACCATCGTCCTGTCAACTTTCACTCAAATTTGTAGGACAACATTGTCTCGACATTTTACTGCTAATTTTAGGTCCGTAGCTTCATCCCGTGTCCCTATCTCCATCTACAAGCGAATATTTCTTGCTTTACATGCACTCCTAGTTCAATCATTCTATCTACATTCTTTACAAAAGAGGGTATCCTTGATGTCTTAACCCTTGAAACTCATTTAGAATCCAGTCTTGCATTGTGTGAGATTGGATCTTGTGGGTTTCAACCCCTCTTTTGAATGTAAAGTCTCTCCTAAGTGAAAACCATCAACCCTAGTGACCTCCTTTCTCTCTCCATGGAGTGGGGGAACATCTAGGGTTCGATTTTCCGCTTTACATTTTGGTGAACCCGACATGAACATCCTAATTCTGATTATTCATGGTTAGATCTGAAAAATTTGCTTCCTTAATTACATTTCCATGTTTGATCTTTTGCAAATTTTAGAGGTTAATTGCATAAAAAACTCCAAATTTTCTTTTTAGTAATTGAGCTTGTGAAATGTTTAATTATTAATGCTTGTTTCAGATCTACTCTTCTATTGCAAATTGTCAAATCATATTTGTGCTTTAATTCTGAAAATTAAGTGGTTAAGTGTCAAAACCCTAATTTTTAAAACCCTCTTGATTCAACCTTTGACCGATGATTTCACTGATCTAAACTCCTCCAAATCGGTTGTAACTTTGGATTCCGTAACAAAATCACAATATCTCTCATCCCTGAAAATTTTGAAAAAAGTTACGAGGACCATGTGCACCCCGAGCGCCATCATCCCCGACATTTTTTCTGAAATTTCGGGAGCTAGATCTTACTATGTTTTTCTACTAGAATCCAGAATCTTGGCTGATTTCATCAATTCTAACACTTTCAAAATTAAAGTCAAAGTTGGTCTAGTGATTGCTTGGATTAGGGCTTATAATCATTCAAAAAAATTGTTGAAATTGAAATTTGTGTTAAAATTATGTTTCTTACAGTCCTAAATCTGAAAAGTGTGTTGGCATTCATTCGAAATTTCAGTGTTTTATTCAAATTTTTTGCAATTTGTGACTTTTGAAATTAAGTGTTTAATTGCAACAACCTTGATTTCCACTTTCAAATTTGAATTTTGTATGAAATTGAGTCAACTTTTAAATTTCAAAGCTTGCATTGCTTTCAGTATTCCCTCTAAAATCATAAAATTCAAAATTTCAGTTTCCCTTTCTTTTTCAAAATTCAAATTTTGCATTTTTCAACAATCTTGGTAGGGTTCAATTTTGAGATTGCAACTTTAATTTGGCCTATCTACAGATCGTAAAATCACTCAATTTTTTTAGATTAGCTTTAAAATCGTCATAACTTTCATCCCTGAAAATTTCAAAAAAAGTTGCGAGGACCGTGTGCACTCTGTTCGCCACGGTCCCCGACATTTTTTCTGAAATTTCGGGAGATTGTCCTGATTGCATTTAACAGCTTAAATCTAGGAGATTGGCTGATTTTATTGAAATTTGCTACCTCTAAATTCAAAATCTTCTCTCTCTCTTTAGTGCATGAGTTTTACAACAATAAGCCCTACTTACACTATTCCCGTTAGACGAAGCCTTAGAATTAAGTCTTTCCAAGGTTTAATTACCGAGGAGATGGAACCTAATTTGAATGGCCTTTTTAATGAGGACATGGGTAATTCCTCTAATCCTCTTAATGATGAAGAAGCTCTCCATGAGGTTTCTGTAGAACAACTTTCAAAATTGGATAACCAATTTGATGATTTTCAGCAATGAATGTCTCAAGAATACCCCGATAGTGAAGCTCTTTCATTGATTAAGGGTCTAAAACGTATGATTCAAAGTGATAAGAATGGAATTGATATTTTGCATGGTATTGCACACATTGTAGATTTGAATGTGATGCCTATGAAGAGTTGTGCCGAAGCTTTAGGTTATACACAACCTCCTAGTCAAGTCAATCATTCTACCCCTTTGACAACTTCTATTGCTAGTATACCCACTTTTACATCAAACATAATGACTACTTCAATACAAAACATTCCACCTATGATCACCAGTCATGGGGGCAATCCTTCTTCTTCAATCAACCCTCTTCCTTCATTCAATCTAACTTCTTCATTCATTCCTTCAATGAGTGTCCCTATTACATCTCCACAAATGAACATGATGCAAGGGGGCAATTCATTTAACCATTCCATTCCTCCTTGTAGTGCTCCATCTTTCCAATCATCTCCTATGACTAACTATCATAGTGTCCCGCCACCTTACTCTCAATCAATACCTTCTTTGAATAACATAATACCTCCATCACAATCTAACACATCTAATATGAACTCTTCGACTGAAGTGACCATTAACAATCTTGCACAAACTATCTCTTCTTTACAGCAACAAATTGCCTCTATGAATCAATCTAAGTCTAGTGTGCCCACATTTGATGTTGCGAGCCCACTTTCTTTTGACATTGTTCGAGCTATCCCCCCTAAGCATGTTGAAATCCCACAATTGGAGCTTTATAATGGTAAGGGGGATCCTCTAACGCATGTTAAGACCTTTCAAACAATATGTACTGATTTTGCTCATGACCAAAGGTTGCTTGCAAAACTGTTTACTAGAACATTAAGAGATAAGGCTCTGCAATGGTATTGTTCATTGCCTTCCTATTCTATTACTTCTTTCCAACAACTTGCAAATGCTTTTATTCAACAATTTCAAAACAATATAAGTCCTAAAGTTACTTTGATTGATTTAATGCATTGTAAACAAGGTGTTAAAGAAAAAGTGTCTGATTTCATTGGTAGATATAAGCATTTGTATGCTCAAATTTCTTTTCCAGTACCTGACAATGATATTCAAAGAATCTTTATTTCTAATTTACAAAAAGATATTAGAGAAAAACTTTTGTTTTCTGAGTTTACTTCTTTCCAACAGTTGTGTGCAACTCTTCACAATTATCAACTGACTGTGAGTCAATTGGAACAAGCAAATTCTATGGCTCCGAGTGATAAGGGTGATAGTAGTCAACAACCATTTGGGAAGTTTAAACCAAATAGAGAGTTTATTAAGTTCAATGAAAACATCATCAACAACAATGTGAATGCAGCATCAGGTGTGCCTCCTATTTCTAAGTTTTTCAAGAAAGAAAGAAAGTTTACTCCTTTGAATGAATCATTGCATAGTATTATGAATAAGTTATTGGAACAAAATGTGCTTACCCTCCCTCCTATAAAGCAAATAGATCCTACAAAGATTAATTCACCCTATTTTGATAATAAATCTTTTTGTCAATTTCATCGTCAACCTGGGTATGATACTGAAAAATGTTTTGCTTTAAAGGGTAAAATTCAAGATTTGATTGATAATAATACTATCTCTGTTTCTGGTGTGAATGATAAAGGCAACACATCTATAGCTCCTCCTAACCAAAATCTTAAGATTTTTACTGATCCATTACCTTCTCATACCTCTAATGTGATTGAGACTAATGATTCCTCTTTCTCACCTGATAGTCTTGTGTCTATGACTCCGAATGTGATTAACTTTGTGGAGCAGCAGAAAATCTCTAAAGAACCTTCCATCACATTTGATTCTAGTGAAACTATCAGGGCACCTGATGGTCCTTTATATGTAGTTGCAAAAGTCAAGAATACACCTTGCCGTGGAGTGCTTATTGATCCTTCTTGTATGGTTAATGTCATTACTGAAGAATTTCTTTTTACTTTGCAATTGAATCAAGTGATCTATGACAAAACAAATGTGGTTGTGAAATTATTTGATGCATTTTCTTCTCCTGCAATTGGTTCTATTACATTACCTATTGAGGTCCATAACAAACCCCTTGATGTGGACTTTGTTATTATTCCATCATCCGAACAATTTTGTGTGAAGCTAGGCTATCCTTGGCTATCTTCCATGATGGTCTTGATCTTGTTGCAAGTTAAAGATCCTATTTTTTATAAATCTTGATGATGATACAGATGAAAATGTTATTCATTATGAAAATGTTACTCCTCTTTCTTCTGATAGTGAATATGAATATGTTGATGTTGATAACCATTTATCTAACGAATTTTCTAAAGGACTTATCCTAGCTCCTAGACAAGAACAACGTGGCATGGAACATAAACATAGCCCTTGTTTGGATCTTGTGATAGCTCCATCTGCTATGTTGGATGTTCCTCCTCTAGCATGTTTCTTGCCTTCCTGAAATATTGATCAGCAAGATCGAGGGGTAGATGACGTGCTAGACTAGTTTCATTAGCATAGCAAACTCTCTCCTCCTCTCTTGATCTCTTTTGTTACTTCTTCTATGTGTTATTCTCATTCTTCTATTTGTTTTCCTTAGTGTTGTTTACTTGAGTATGATGCAAAGCATTGAGATCTCTTTTGGTCTCTCTCATGTTGACTCAAAAGACACATGTGTTCCCTTCTTCTAGGTGACCTTCCTTGATTGGGGAATGAAGAACAATTATGCATACATACATATGATAAACATGAATTATCATACAACATACTGACCCCAAGGAAAGCGAAGTCACCTCGTGCTTTGTGTTTTGTGTCTATTATCCTTGGGCTTATCTCACACTTGGGGGCTAAATCCTTGTGATAACGTGCTCCTTTCCCTTCTCATTTCTTATATGTATCACTACCTTAAAGCAATCACCCCCGATGAGGCATGTGTGATCGCTTTAACGTAGGGGGGCATACACCCTGTTCATATCTCTTCAAGATACTTGAAAATTTCTTGGCGAATTTAGCTTTGCCTTGAAAATTTTTGGTATTTTTCTTGCATGACTCATAGTGAGGGAACCTTACTACTGACAGTCATGGTTCTCCCTTGTGATCTTCCCTTTTACTTTGTCAATCAAAGTCATGAGATCCTTAGTCCATTAGGGGCTTGGTGTATCTTGCCTCCTTGACATGGTGAAAGTTTTTCAATGTTGTTTCCTTGTACTTTACCGAAAGTATGGGCATACGCTTATACTCCCGCTAAAGTGGGGGCTAAATGTAGCATCCTAAAATTGTGACACTTGCAATTTCAACTGCATTTGGGTCTTCACGATGGCGGTGCAATATTGAACCTGAATGGAGACACCAAAACCTGCTTGCGACATCAAAAACTGCATCTTTCTGCACCTTGGCCTGATCCTCCTTGCACCCTGCTGTCCTGGGAGGTGGGACCATGGCGCCCAGCACCCTGGTCCTTCAGGACCATGGCGCCTAGCGCCCTGGTCCTTCAGGACCATGGCACCCAGCGCTCTGGTCCCTCAAGACCATGGTGCCCAACGCCCTGGTCCCTGGCCCTATTTTGGGCCCGGTCTCTTGTTGGGCATCAGGTCTTCAAGTTTGCAATTTGGAAAATAATGTTCCTAGGTTGGCCTAAGGTCAGAAAAATCAGTCTCCTAACCCTAATTGACAAGTATATAAACTACTTTTCCCTTCCTAGAAAGGGAAGGTGAGAAAATAAGCAAGTGCAAGAGGTGGAAGCGCTAGGCAAACATTCAAACGTTCAAACATTCAAACATTCAAGCATTCAAGCATTCCTTCAAGCAATTGAGCATTCTAAGTCTCCATTCAAGGCTAGATGTTGCATTCAAGAAAAGGATTCAACCATTGAAGAGGAGATCACTTACAACATATAACATACAACATACAACATACATTACACCTTCGCATGTAAGAATACAAACATTCTTACAACAAGGTATCAGTACTTGATTACATTACAAACACTTACATTTACAACATTCTCATTTATTGGTTAATTCCAAAACTGGGGTTTGACCTAAAAGCAAACCCCTAATCCCTAACCCCCCAATCGTCCTCTCTTTTCTGTGTGTAGGTTGCAAGTACGCGGCTGTAATTGAAGATCTAGAATCCTTGTACAGAGACGAACAGATCCCCCTTCATTTCGCGGATTTTTTGGAGGACTGTGTGCACTCCGGGCGCCATCGTCCTGTCAACTTTCGCTCAAATTTGCAGGATAGCATCGTCTCGACATTTTACTACTAATTTCAGGTCTGTAGCTTCATCCCGTGTCCCTATCTCCATCTACAAGTGAATCTTTCTTGCTTTACATGCACTCATAGTTCAATCATTCTATCTACATTCTTTACAAAAGAGGGTATCCTTGATGTCTTAACCCTTGAAACTCATTTAGAATCCAGTCTTGCATTGTGTGAGATTGGATCTTGTGGGTTTCAACCCCTCTTTTGAATGTAAAGTCTCTCCTAAGTGAAAACCGTCAACCCTAGTGACCTCCTTTCTCTCTCCATGGAGTGGGGGAACATCTAGGGTTTGATTTTCTGCTTTACACTTGGTTCGGAAAAAAAAAAGATTATCAGTTTCGAATTTAATATATAAATGTGTGTGTGTGTGTTTATACTATGTATTTTGAATTAGCAATATGAAGAAAATGTTAAATTTGATTGCATATAATCGTAAATGATTTGTGAAAACAAAGGCTAAATGAATAACCATCAATTATGTTTAGTCCATATGATTTTAAATTGGAAAATTTATTTTGATTTAAATAATGATTTTAGTTTTTAAATGTATTTAATTGATATTTTTATTAATTAGAAATTTGGAAGGCAAATGGAAATTGTTTTAGCCAAATTGGCTTTAATCAAAAAGATTTATAATTGTTTTAAATGATGGCTTATTTAGTTTATGAGTTGTGTTTATTCTTTTTAAGGGTGTATGGTTTTTAAGTTAAGCATTGTTCAAGTCTATTTGGGTGTGGGTGTACTTAGACCCTCTTTATGTGTTATTCCCTTTTGTGAGATCTTATCATGAAAGAGTGAGTTATTGAAAGAGTTGCAAGTAGAGAACATTAGATTTTAATTATATTTTGAGTAATCGTTATGATTCCTTAACATGGATGAGTTTAGAATGCAAGTGTATCCTTTTGATTTTTTACTCTGATTGGTAGATTTTTGGTGTTGATTTGAAAGAGTCTTTCTCATGTCATGATGGCATGATTGTTGAATGTAGTCTATCGTGCAAATTGATTTAGTTAAGTATTGATTGTGGTTGTACTTGCTTTATTTTGGTTTTGGTCTTGTCTTGTGGATAGACCAATTGTTCGTTTCACACCTCCAGTGGTTTAACCTTGGTAGAAAGTTTGTATAATCAAATTTTTCTTCATTGTTGTTTTTTGAACTCCATGTGTTAGTTGGCTTTTGTGTTTTGCCTTGGGGTTCTTTGGAGGTTGTGTAGTGTCATAAGGAAGAGTGGCTTCTAAGTGCGGGTCGAGGCCCAAAGTGGCTGCCAGGATAACCCCTTGGAAGATGAGTAATAAGTGATAATTTAATTAATAAATTGGGTTTAGGTTTCAAATATTAATCAAGATTCATTGTGCCTCGCTCATGGTTGAGTGCTAGTACAGAATCGGGATGCATTGGGAAGGCCTCGAATAGAAAACTAACTACCTTGTCCTCATGAAAGGTTATTTGGGTCCACATGAGTCAAGGATGGGGGCTGGGAGTTTGAGAGAGGCTACTAGAATAACCCAGGATGGGGGATAGGGCCTATGGAGGCTTGCCAGGATAACCCATACTAGCTATACGATGACACTCTTCCCTTATATTCACTAGTGTGTAGTCATGTGTTGACTTTACTTGGAGAACTCTTATGAGAGTCATATTTGTATGCTTTGTCTTGTGTAAGTACCTGATGTACATGTGAGACCATGTGATGTTTTGTTGTGGCTTTCTTGAGGGCCTTAGTACTATCTCCTAGCACTAAGGGGTGGTTCTTTTTTGGGACACATGATCGGGTGGTAGTACCACTTTCCATTATTGGCATTATGGATGAATTGATTATGTGTTGCATTGATGTTTTGTCATTGATGTCAACACTAGCTATTATGGTTGGTAACTGACAAACAAGTTTTGGTTATTGGTAGAAGATCTAGTGTTACCAACAGAAGAGACCATCTATTGGACATTTCCGACATGTTGGATCAGTGAAGTTTATTTGATTTCATGTGTTATATGCTCCATGAGCATGTTTTGGTTAGTTAGTATTGCCTTGGTAATCAGATGCTATCATACACTGGTAAACCCTTACAAGCATTGGTTTAAGGCTTTACCGACAGAGCTTTCATTAAGGAATCGTGACAGGATGCATAGTTGGCGTTGGTGCAGCTTCTTCATGGATTTCAAGACGTTGAAGATGATCTTTGATCGTACTTCAACTGCTTGAAGATATTGTTTTGGTGTGGTGGACCCAGAATAGGTCTGGTACCTATCTAGGTTATGGACCGCTATCATGCTAACGTGTACTCTAGACATTACCAGGATGACTCAAGATGATTTATGGATTTGTTATTATTGTTTTTAAGTCAACATGGCATATCATTGTAATATGGAATTATGTAATGATCTTATTGTAATATCTTTAGGTGGTCGACCTAATCGGTTTAGGCCTTAGGGTTTGTATAAATAAGAGGTAGAAACTCTTTGTAAACTATCATGGTTATTGGAAAGGTCATGGTCAAGGAATGTAATGTGTGAATATTGTAATATCATTCAGGCAGAGGAGTTGGTTGTTCATTGGTGATCGAATTGGATTCAGAAGAGGATTTAGTCCTCCGGCACTAAGCTTAACCAGGACTGTAATCAGGCATAGTAGATGTTATTTCTAGTAGTTCACTCTATTGGATTGTTGTCAATTTATCTTGAGATGATTGTAGCCTCTCTCTAGTTAGTGAGACTCTTTTGTAATGAGCAGTACACTCTACGC
Source organism: Cryptomeria japonica (assembly GCF_030272615.1). Lineage (NCBI taxonomy): Eukaryota > Viridiplantae > Streptophyta > Pinopsida > Cupressales > Cupressaceae > Cryptomeria > Cryptomeria japonica. The sequence goes on along the minus strand of NC_081411.1, from coordinate 415,513,644 downwards.
AGTGTGCCTTCCTACAAGTGCAGGCCCCTCATTGTAATACATACTTTCTGCAGAAGTATCATCTAACTGTGGGTAGGCTTCCCACCATGGTTTTTCCCTTTTTGGGTTTTCCACATACAAATCATGGTGTTATGTGGTATGGTTGCTTTGCATTGATTATCTAGTTAATTGTTAAGTTGTATTGTTTATCGGTATTTGTTCTTACCAACATTTGTATATGCTTTACTGGTACTTGGTTTGTTTAAGGTTATATTGTGGATTAAAAGTCATAATCTATTAACAACTGATTCACCCCCCCCCCCCCCTTCTCAGTTGTTCACCAATTATCCTAACTATTGGTATCAGAGATTTGATCCTCTTTTGTAGAATCTTAACCACTTGAGGTAGTTCCTATGGCAACTATTTTCAGAAGAGAAATCCCTAAGCTTGATGGAACAAATTATGGGATATGGAAAATTTGAATGGAGACTCATCTTAGATGTCTTGGAAAGGATATTTGGGAGATCACTGAGAAATGATACACACTTTATGATCCAACATCTAGCAATCCTGCTCCTACAGACCTGAACAAGACTATTGAAAATGATTGCAGAGCTAGAGAAGCCCAATTGTGTGCACTTACTGATCAACAGGTTATGGGAGTGACTAACAAATCATTGGCTAAGGTTATGTGGGAAAAATTGAAAACTTTGAATGAAGGTGATCCTATTGTCAAAATTGATAAACTTGATGGTTACCGAGTAAGATATGAAAAATTAAAAATGGAAGGTAATGAAAGAATTGATGTGTTTATGGAAAGAGTAAATGAGATTGTTATGGGAATTCAATGGTGTGGAGGATTTCTAAGTGAAGATGAAATAGTTTCCAGAGTATTGAGAGCCCTTCCACTGGCTTACAAGATGAAGGCAACTGCAATTAATGAGTTAAGAACAATGGCAAACACCTCAGTTAACAATGACATTCTGATTGGGAAATTATCTATTTTTGAACTTGAAGAATTTGGATCTTCTGGAGCTGTAAAATCTGAACCTGCTTTTCATGCATCATTGTCAACATCTACCAACAAAAGTGATTGGAAAGCCCTATATGCAAAAGAATTGGAAGACATGAGGAAAGAAGATGAGGAACTTGAGAAACTTGAAGCCTTGTTTGCTAGAAGAATACCTAAAGGACCAACTGGAAGTAAGTATGGAGGAAAAATAGCTTTTAAATGTCTTGCATGTAATAACATTGGTCATTTTGTATCTAGATGTCCTAAAAGGAATGCAAGGTTTGAGGAAAGAGTTAAGAAATCTTTTAAGCCTAACCATATCAGATATAGATTCAAGAAGAGTAAACAATGCCACGTAGCATATGAGGAAGGAGTAACTGATGACTCTGGAGATGAACCAACAAAAGAATCTACTAGTGGATCTAGAAATGGAAAGGAATGGGTGTTCTATGCTTTGAAGGAAGATGAACAAGAACCAGCTATCAAGAATGAAGAAAAAGCCCTGGCAGAAAAATTTGAAGATAAGAATGAATGGGTAATTGATAGTGGATGCTCACATCATATGACTGGAGATAAAGGGAAATTTTTTCCCTGCAAGAATACAATGGCGGTCAAGTCAAATTTGGAGATGACAAGGCATGTATGATCAAAGGTAGAGGTATTATTTCTTTGGATGGAAAGCATAACACTAACAATGTCTATTATGTAGGAGGTTTAAGGCATAATATTTAGAGTGTTGGTCAATTGGTTCATAAGGGTTTTCAACTTCAGTTTAAAGATAGAAAATGCAAAATCATTAACAAGACAGGTTTGCAAATTGCAACCGGTATTCAGACAGGAAGTAATATCTTTCACTTGAACACTGGTAATAAGAAATGTTTGATTGCTCATATTGATGAGAGTTGGCTATGACATAAGAGGTTGTGTCATATTAATTTTGATTATATTGTTAAGATCAGTTCAACTAAAGTAGTTAGAGATATACCTAAGATTATGAAGCCTCATAATCCGGTATGTAGGGAATGTCAATTGGGAGCAAGTCAGAAGTTGTTTTAAAAGCATACATGATAAATCTAATGATGTACTTGATTTGATTCACACTGACTTATGTGGTCCAACAAGGACTAGAAGCTTTCAAGGTGATAGGTATTTCATGTTGATTATTGATGACTATTCTAGAATAATGTGCGTGACTTTTCTAGGGGAGAAGTCTGAAGCTTTTGAGAAATTCAAGATCTTTAAAGCAAAAGTTGAAACTGAAACTGGATTGAAAATCAAATGTCTAAGATAAGATCATGGCGGTGAGTTCATTTCTCATGAATTTAACAGTTATTGTGAGACAAATGGAATCAGGAGACAATTATTTGCACCTAGGACTCCTCAACAAAATGGAGTAGTTGAAAGAAAGAACAAAACCATTTTGGATGTAGCTAGATCGATGATGATGGAAGCCAAATTGCCTCATATCTAATTGAGAGAAGTAGTGAGTACATTAGTCTACACATTCAATAGAGTTCACATCAAAGGTGAAACCGGTAAGACCCCTTATGAACTATGGTTTGGACATACACCTATTGTTAAGTATTTCAGAATTTTTGGAAGTAAATTCTATATCAGAAGGGATGATTCAATTGGAAAGATTGATCCTAGATGTGATGAAGGGATATTTCTTGGTTATTCAATTCAGAGCAAAGGATATATATGTTATAACAAAAGATTGCATAAAATTGTGGAGAGTGCTAATGTGAAAGTGGATGAACAGTACAAAAATCATTATATATCATATGGCAGGGAACCAACAATGGAAATGATCATAATTGAACTGGCAATGCCTCAACCGGTACAAGAAGCTGAGATAATTACACTAGCATAATTAAAAAATTCAACTGTGACTGATGATCAAAGCAGTGAACCTGAAGTTCAAAAGACACCTAGGTATGTAAGATTAAATCATTCCAAAGATCAAATTATTGGAGATAGAAACAAGGGAGTTATGACTAGATTAAAACTGGCAAATGAAGAGGTATGTCTTATTTGTCAAGTTGAACCGACAACTCTTATTGAAGCTTGTAAGGATAAACATTGGTTAAAGGCTATGGAAGATGAATTAGATCAAATAGAGAAGAATGAAACTTGGTCTTTAGTTTCCCAACCTAAAAATAAGAATGTTATTGGAACTAAATGGGTTTTTAGGAATAAACTGAATGAGGATGGTCAAGTTATAAGGAACAGGCTAGATTAGTTTGTAATGGATATTCTCAAATAGAAGGAATTGATTATGGTGAGACATTTGCACCTATGGCTAGAATTGAAGCTGTTAGACTATTTCTTTCCTATGCACCTTATAAGAACTATAAGGTTTATCAAATGGATACTAAATGTGAATTTTTGAATGGTGAGCTTGAGGAAGAATTTTACATTGAGCAACCTGATGGATTTTCACTGACAGATGATAAAGATATGGTTTGCAGATTGAAGAAAGCTTTATATGGATTAAAATAGGCTCCTAGAGCTTGCTATGCAAGGTTGGATAAATATCTTTTGAAGGTTGGTTTTACTAAAGGCAGTGCTAATAGTAATCTATATTATAACATCACTGATAATCATATTTTGTTTATTGAAGTTTTTGTTGATGATATCATTTTTGGAGGAGAAGATAAAATATGCATGGAATGTGCTAACAACATGAAGAATGAATTTGAAATGTCCATGATTGGTGAGATGAAATTTTTCTTAGGTTTGCATATTACTCAATCTAACAAAGGGATTTTTATTTGTCAAACTAAGTATCTGAGGGAATTGTTGAAAAAGTTTGGTATGGAGAATTCCAAACCGGTGAGTACTCCTATGGGTACATGTGAGAAATTATGTATCAAGGATACTTCTACATCGGTAAATCCGACAAGGTATAAGTCTATGATTAGTGGTCTGTTATATCTAACTCAGACTAGACCTACTATTATGAATGCAATAAGTATTGTTTCAAAATATCAAATTAATCCTAAAGAAAATCATGAATGTGTAGTAAAGAGGTTATTCTGGTATTTGCAAGGAACAATAGAATATGGTTTACGGTATTCCAAAAATGATGATTTCACTTTATGTTCATATACTAACTTAGATTGGGCAGGTGATACTGATGACAGGAAGAGCACTTCTGGTGGAACTTTCTTTCTTGAAAAGAAATTGGTTTCATGGATAAGAAAAAAATAGTCATGCATTTATTTATCTACTACAAAAGTTGAGTATGTTGCAGCAACAACTAATTGCACTCAAGTCTTGTGGATGAAGCAAATGTTGAAGGATATCAGGGTAAATTGTAGTGAGTTGGTAGTTATCTACTATGATAATTTTGCAGCTATTGACATGTCTAAGAATCTGATATTTCACACTAAGACTAAGCATATTTCAATAAAGTATAACTTTTTGAAGGACAAGGTTGAGGCAAAGGAAGTCAAATTGGTTTATGTAAACACTAAAGAACAGATTGCAGACATATTCACTAAACCATTGTCTAAGGAATCATTTGAGTATTTGAGAGACAGGTTAGGGGTTTTTGCCCCTCCAATAGAGACTTGATTCATGAAGTTTGTCATTAGTTTGGCATGCATTACCAGATACACTATCCATTCTGATACTGATGAGTGGTGCTACTACTCAGGGGGAGTAGTCAGCTTTGAGATTTAGAGGTTTATATCATTGCTTTAATATTTTGGTCAAATTTCTGGAATTGATGTCAAAGGGGGAGTGATAGTAATGTGAAAAATCATTCAGAACCTTACAAAGATATCATTCACAAGGGGAGAGCTATTGATTGCTGGTTGTCTTCCATAGGGAGAGACTTGCTTTTTTCATTTCTTGGTACTTAGATGTTTTTCACATCTAGTGTTGCCATCAATGACAAATGGGGAGATTGTTGGCATTATGGATGAATTGATTATGTGTTGCATTGATGTTTTGTCAATGATGTCAACACTAGCTGTTATGGTTGGTTACCGACAGACAAGTTTTGGTTACTGGTAGAAGATCTAGTGTTACCGACATAAGAGACTATCTGTTGGACATTTTCAGCATGTTTGGATCAGTGAAGTATATTTGATTTCATGTGTTATATGCTCCATGAGCATGTTTTGGTCAGTTGGTATTTGCTTGGTAATCAGATTCTATCATACACTCTGGTAAACCCTTACCGACACTAATTAAGGCTTTACTAATAGAGCTTTCATTAAGGAATTGTGACAGGATGTATAGTTGGTGTTGGTGCAGCTTCTTCATGGATTTCAAGATGTTGAAGATGTTCTTTGATCATACTTCAACTACTTGAAGACATTGCTTTGGCAGGGTGGACCTAGAATAGGTCGGTACCTATCTAGGTTATGGATTGGTATCATGCTAACGTGTACTCTACATGTTACTGGGATGACTCGAGATGATTTATGGATTTATTATTATTGTTTTTAAGCCAACATGGCATATCATTGTAATATGGAATTATGTAATGATCTTATTGTAATATCTTTAGGTGGCCGACCAAATTGGTTTAGGCCTTAGGGTTTGTATAAATAAGAGGTAGAAACTCTTTGTAAAGTATTATGGTTATTGGAGAGGTCATGGTCAAGGAATTTAATGTGCGAATATTGTAATATCATTTAGGCAGAGCAATTGGTCGATCATTGGTGATCGAATTGGATTCAGAAGAGGATTTACTCCTTTGACACTGAGCTTAACTGGGACTATAATCAAGCATGGTAGATGCTATTTCTAACAATTCACTCTATTGGATTATTGTCCATTTATCTTGAGATGGTTGTATCCTCTCTGCAGTCAGTGAGACTCTTTTGTAATGAGTAGTATGCTCTAGGTAGTGTGTCTTCCTGCAAGTGCAAGCGCCTCATTGTAACACATACTTTCTGCAAAAGTATCATCTAACTCTTCCCACCGTGGTTTTTCCCTTTTTGGGTTTTCCACCTACAAATCATGGTGTTATGTGGTATGGTTTCTTTGCATTGATTATCTGGTTAATTGTTAAGTTGTATTGTTTGTCGATATCGATTCTTACCGGCATCTGTATATTCTTTACTGGTACTTGGTTTGTTTAAGCTTGTATTGTGGATTAAAAGTTATAATCTGTTAACAACTAATTCACCCCCCCCTCTCGGTTGTTTACCAATTATCCTAACATCCATTGGGTATTTTGTTTGTGCCTTCTTGTGATGGATTAGCTTTGCAGGTGCTCCAGATGTTTCTATTGGATTCATTTTATTCCATTGTACCAGTTGGATCCTCTTTTTTTCCTTGTATCATATTTTTATCTCTTGGACCCATATGTGGTTGGTTGTATCATATATTGTATGTATTCCTTCGTGGCAGTTGTAATTTGATGTAATTATTATGTAATTTTTATGAGACTTGTAATAAGTGCAATTGTAACACTAAGTTATATTTGCAACATAAAAGAAATGTACTATGATGTAAGTTAGATGTTAGGAATTTCATCTTTAATTAAATCATTGTTGTAATGTAATTGAATGTGTTATCATGAATGAATTATAGTAATGTTATTGTCATCACGTGCAAAGTATGGAAATAATCATTGTTTAGTGTAACTAACTTCCTAATAGATAAATAAAATTCTTAAGTGGTTAAAATTAATGTTATTAAGTAATTCACAGTGGGAAACCCTTTAGGAGTTTGAGTTATGTCTTTCACTTGTGCAACTTCATTGCAATGTTTATCTTTTACGTTAATGTATTCTAATTATTTATTTAAAAAAATATTTTGCACTCTTTTCGAGTGTTTGTAGTTGTTTCCTTTAGGGTTTCTTGGCGGGGCATTACACTGTGATATAGGAATTGCAAGTACAAGGTATTGACTTCACCCGGTTCCACAGGTCTGAGCGTACCTAATTAATCCAATGGAAGTGGAGGAGATAGTCTTAAGGCCCTAAATTTTATCCCTAGCCTTGCTCGATAGTGAGCATTGTCATTCGTCTATCAACCTTCCCTATATTGGTATGTGGATCGTGTCTCTACTTTGTTTAGTTGAGTTGCATGTTATGCATTTTATGACTTTAATTAATCTCTTCTTATGTTATTTAATGAGAATTATTTATTTTTTATTTTTTAATAAAAGTGGATATTCCATTAAACTTTTTTCTTAATATATATTTTATTTTACACAAGATTCAAAGAGCATACCGGAGGAAAGAACCCTGGCAAGAAAAAATCCGGTCATGACCCATAGAATAAAACCCATAATACCCCACATATCTTTTTATACCAAAGTCCCAATCCCAAAATCCGCTAGCAAGGTGCGCTCATAACAAAATTCATTAGTTACATAGAGCCCATATTTCTGATTTCATAAACAACTTCACATATATGAATGAAGACCCCATAGCCGATACCAATTGAAGGAAACAAAAAGCATTCCAAGTACCAAATTCCATATACCATCCTCCTTCCTGCAAAAAGAGAATATCAAAAAACCTATGGAGAAAAACACCATTATATCATTATAGCAAATGCCAAGAGCTCGGGCTCTCCTCCGGAGGAATGCTTGGAAATGCATAAGGAACAACAACCTATAATGGAGCTGCAGGAAGAGGAGGAGCAGATGTAACAAAATAGTAATTTATCAAAGTATGTAATGCCTTTAGCACATCAAGAGCCCTGTTCACAATCTGAGAAGGACAAAAATCTAACAACCTTTCCAAAGCCTTCAAGGCATCATCTATGTTGTCACAAATTAAACCCATTCTAATTTCAAATAACAACTCCCCACACCACCCATTATCCAGTAAATCTTGACAAGAAATAAAACCACCATAAGGGAAAGAACCCATATCAAACATGTAATTATCCAAAGCTGGCTCAATAATACCCAAATTATGAAATGAAGGAGCCAAGAATTTAGCTACCAAAAGCCGGACCAATTCTTTATCCAATAACACATCATAACATATAGTGAGAAATTTAGAAACAACTTCAGAGAAAGAGATATAAGCACGAGAACGCAGCCAACAATTCCCCATCACCCTACGAATTTCAAACTCCTATTCCATAGAATGCAAAACAAAAACTCTACCAAGTTTTTTAGAGCTATACCCATAATTATCCACTATTCTGCCAATGGAGACTCAAAACAAATGCGATACCTAGATAATGGAGAAGACATGAATAGTAATTACCTCTTTTGCAAACCAGAACTTCAAAAAAACCCCACCGATGTAGATGAGAAGCAAAAAACAAAGACCAAATAAAACTACATTCAATAAAATAATAGTCCCAAAAGCACCGTAATTAAAAATAAATAGCCATTTCATAATAATCATAATAGAACCACCCTTCCAGAGCACTAAATGTCTAGCTCATGTAAAAATAATAAAAACTTAAAATGAAGGCACCCCAAACCATGATGTAAACATAAAATGGCGGCTAATAAAAACCAATTAATGCCAAATATCCAATGCTATAGTGCCAACAACATACCTAAGCCACTTATACAAGTACAATAAAAGGAACCCAACATCATAGCAATCAAAAAATAATCCCAAATACATACGAAAAGATCCTAGCACATAGAGAAATGATAGCTCCCACCACTTACCTCAAACCAAAGAAATGTTACCAATTGTGCAAGTCAAAGATGATAAGACAAGCAACATAAAATACTAGAAGAAGCCGCCACCCCCAAATTATTGCAGATACCCATCCATACTGCCTACATCAAATGCAAACCGTACCTCATAAATGATGGACTATGCCATTAGTTAAAACGTACACTGAACACCTCTACATAGGCCAGCAAACATGACTACCTCCAATGAAAGGGGAAGGCGAGAAAAAACTACAAATGTCAAAATTCCAAGACCACAGAAGGAATTTCTTCAAAACTTACCCCCCGCAGATTAGCATTACTATAAATGGCTAAATTAGCTAGGAAATCCGTAATTTTATTCACTTCTCTATAACAGCGAGATATAAAAAAGGAATAAAAAAAGTCTAGTTTTTGTAAAGTGTGATCAATTATATACTGTAATTGCCAACAATTCGACTTCTTCTTCATGACACATTGAATTATAACCATAGAATCACCTTCTATTACTAAATCCTTAATTCCCATAGATATTGTAAAATCCAAACCAAAAGATAAAGCATGAAATTTTGCAAAATTGTTCGTCTTAAAACCAGTTGCATGACACCGAGCCTGAATAGATCTTGCATTATTATTATAAATCACCATACCTACCCCAGCCCGACTAGGATTCCCACAAGAGGATCCATCACAATTCAATTTAAAATGTCCTTGCAGAGGAGGTTTCCAACTAGCCGAATTTCTCTTACATATAACATAAATCTTTTTTAAAATTGATCCATGAGCAGGTAAAACTGACAACATCTTCCAGACCCTAGTTACCCTACTATCCCAATGTGAAAAAGAAGTAAGATTTTCCAGATTCTTGTAAATATAAGACAATGCAAATTCAGAAATAGAAGATTCAATTCTTAATAAAACCTCATCCACAGGAGAGCTTGTTTTTTTTAAAATCCTATTGTTTCATTCTAACCAAATTTTCCAAATCACAATAGATGGAGAAATAATCCAAAGACATGCATAAAAAGATGAAGCAAACAGGAGGGGCCAAGATCTGAAATGGGAAATGAGATCCTTACTAATAACAAAGGATAGATTTAACTTTTCAAACAACCAATGCCAACACTCATAAGCAAAATCACAATTAAGAAACAAGTGTGAAGAAGATTCTAAGTTTTTGTTACAAAGCACACAAGGGAATACTGCAGTAATACCAAGCTTGCCCAATCTCATACCCATAAGGACCCTATCCTAAACTGCCAACCAAGCGAAGGCACCAGCTTTTGGAAGACAAGACACATGCTAGAACAACTTGTATGGCCAGGAAGATAGATTTTTAGCAACCATGAGAGAGTTATACCCATCTCTAACCATATATTTACTAGAGATATTCCTTGTCCAAATAAGTTCATCCTCAGAATCAGAAAGGATTACCACTCTCTCTCCCAACATCTTCTCATATTTTGACTTCACATTTTGATCAACATCTAAAAACTCAATAGACTTCCATCTAGCTATCTTAAGATTTCCACTAGACACAACCTCAAAATAATCTACCACAAAGACACCTCATAGGAAAGAAAGAATAGAAATTAGAGGAGACCAATCCCTGATGTTCACTAGAGGGGTGTGTCCATTCCATACTTCATCCCAAAATCTGGCCTTCCTACCATTATGGACAACCCATGATAGATGAAGCAAAATAACTGATCTACACTTACATAGAAAATTTCAAATAACAGAACCAAAAGGCAAACTTGAAACTTTAAAAATATACTCTCTTGGTCCATTATTTAAGTATTTGGCAAACATAAGTTGTGGCCAAAAAGAGCTAGGTATGTCATACAACTTCCAAACCAACTTAGCACCTAAGGCTAAATTCTGATTTTCCAAGCTCTTAATACCTGTACCCCCCAATTCCTTAGGAAAACAAACCATATCCCAAGCTACTAAAGGGAGTTTTTTCTTTCCATCTTTATTATTGTCCCAACTGCAAACTAACAATAGCAGCTTTTGGAGACTTCAAAACAAATATAAGATAAATGGGAACAACATTCAAAACAAACTTGATTAGAACAATTTTACCAGCCAAAGTTAACCACCTATCAATCCAAGATAGAATTCTTTTAGAAATAACCGAAATAATTTTATCCCAAAAAGAAACCTTACCTTGCTTGATAAAAAAGGGAATACCAAGGTAAGTACATGGAAGATTACCAGATTCAAATCCCCAAAAAGACTACAATCTACGTTGAACCATTTGTGATTTATTAAGGAAGAAAATATTTCACTTATCAACATTTACTTTCTGACCAGATAAAGATGCATAGTTTTGTATTATCCCCTTAATCACATTAGCCTCACCCAACAAAGCCTGACAAAATAACATGGTATCATCTGCAAATAAACAATGGGAAATACTTTGTGGAACATTTTGAATCCTAACTCCCTTCCAAAACCCCCCTAGTTTAGCAGCCTTAATAGCCCAACTAAAAGTCTCAGCTAGGAGAATAAACAAGAAGGGAGAAAGGGGAACCCCTTGCCTCAAACCCCTAGAGGAGGAGAAAAAGCCATCATAGCTCTGAAACTTGATGTAAAGTACAGATGCCAATAGCTAACAAGATGCGAGGGGGGGGTGAATCATACAAACTTAATCTTCCATAAAACCAAAAGATTCAACTTCAGTAACTTATACTTCAGCAATATATGCTAAACATGCAAACTCATAAACACATAATCAACATAACACTCATAACACCAGATTTAACGTGGAAACCCAAATAGGGAAAAACCATTGTGGGATTTTAGACCCACTAAGAAATATATTATTCTAGAGTATGCTCGGTTAAAAGAAAATCCTGTTAAAGATTACAAACACATTGCTAGATGTGACCCGGTTAAGGGATTTCCCTCAGATCTGTTAGGATCTTCACTTTGTTGGAAGTGACCTTGTCAAAGGATTTCAAACACTCAACTAGAATTTTACCTAGCTAGAGGATTTACAAATAAGACTGTTAAGTCCACTCGGTTAAGAGATTTTCTTTCACTTACAAAATAACAACAATACAAATCTACCTGTAACTTCACATCTAAAATGCTAAACCAGATTCTTATTTGCTCAAAACAATCTAGTCATAAGACTTATCCTGTCCCTCTGTTGGGCTCTCTACTCTGTTATTCAAACAGGTCTTCAAGCTTCTGTGCTCGGTAAACACTATGTAGCATCCCCTATGCATACACTTGCTCGCATCCATTGTTTATCAAAAATTCATTATTTATAAACAATTGTTAACCGCTTAATCTCCTTGATCACATTTACCATGATCAATCTTAGCCATCAGATCTTCAAACTTGACAAGGTTCAATGTATCCTTTCAATCTGAAAATGTTTTACCTTGCCTCGGGACTTGTAGTCCTTTCTTGGAACTTGCACAAGGTTATTGTGGTTCAATTTGTGCTGTAGATCTTCCTGGCGATTTTCTTTTGCCATAGATCCTTAACAAACTTCATGCATGACATACCAATCATTTATACATCTCCAGCTAATCATTGTGCTTCATTAAATAATTCTTTTATCCATCCAATGTGCACTGTCATAACTCAGTAAATACTAAACTTTACTCAGTAAACATTTCGCCTTCATTAATCGATATCGATAACCTTAGGGTTTACCGACTAGGTTCCTTGCTCGGTTGCATAGTATAGTATTAACCTTACAATCACCAACATGTGTAGGATATCAAAACAATCTAAACATCATGATCTCATCATTCTTTAACTTGGTAATAGTTGCCCATTGAATAACTTATTCCTCCTCTTATTCATCACATTCTTTCAGTGTCTTTTACCGACATCTTAATTCTCTTCTAATCAATCTTCTCAAGATATGGCAACATCATACTAAATCAGATAATCAATCTCTTGACATCAATGACAAAATAATGTTATAAAGATAGTTATCATCCTTCTTCAGTTATATCAATAATCTTCAACAGCCTTCTCAATATCCTTACTGAATATCAACAATCTCCTGATATTGAAATGCCAACAATCTCTCTTACTGTAATGCCAGCAATCTTCCCCTTTGGCATTGATAGAAAAACCAACAATTAAATGGTAATAACAACAAGATATTTCAAATTGATTTGGATTCAGATTGTTGTTAGACTTCTCTTGTTATCCTTGAGATGTTAAAATCTTCTGAAGTCTTCTCCCTTCTTCATTAGGCTACTGAGTTGTTGACTTGCATTTAGTCTTCTTCATTTTTGCAATCTTCTCCCCCTATCATTAGTCTTCTATTATTCATCATTCAGGGCTTTCATTCAGTCAACCATTTAGCCTTCCAACCATTTAATCTTCTCCCCCTTTGACAACAATGCCAAAAAAAAGTAAAAGAACTAAATCATGATTTCTTCCTCTGTGAAGTGATTTGCCTTGCTGTGTATCATCTCAGTTTTGGTCAGAGTAACTTGTCTCTATTCACTTTTTCTACACACCTTTAGAAAAACCTTCTAAAGTTCATAAATCAGCATCAATCCACACATAATATTCTATAGATTCATCGAATTGATGCTTTCACCAAACTCAATCAGTGAGTAGAAGATAGGGGTAGGACCCCTAACTTGCTTCTAAGATACTCAAAAGTGTCCCTTGGCAATGGCTTTGTGAAGATATTTGCTAATTGCTCCTTTGAACTGATATATTCCAGCACAACTTTCTTCTCTTGAACTTCTTTTATGAGATAATGATACTTTATAGATATATGCTTTGTCTTAGAGTGCATTACTGGATTCTTTGAAATATTAATGGCACTAGTATTATCATAGAATATAGTTACTGGCTCGATAACTTTCTCATTTATACCTTCCAATAGTTGTTTGATCCATGCTATATTGGTACAATTCAATGTTGCAGCAACATATTCAGCTTCTATTGTTGACTATGAAATACATCCTTGTTTCTTGCTAATTTAACTCACTAGTCTTTCTCCCACAAAGAAAGCTCCACCACTTGTGCTTTCCTGTCATCTATGTTGACTGCCCAATCAGCATCAATATAAACTTTTAAATCAAAATTATTCCTCTTTTCATATACTAAGCCATAATCTTCAGTGCCTCTCAGGTATCCGAAAATTCTCTTGATTGTTGTCATATGTGTCTCCTTGGGATCTGCAGAGAATCTTACTACAATACCTACTACATGTGCTATATCTGGTCTACTATGCACACCATATTGCAATTTTCCAATCATAGATTAGTAAAGTGTCTCATCAATAGATGCAGATTCATCATTCTTTGATAATTTACAGTTAGTAGTCATAGGAGTACTTACTGGTTTAGAATCCTCCATTCCAAATTTCTTCAAGATTTCCTTTATGTACTTGGATTGAGTAATGAAAATCTCATTTTTCATTTGTAATATCTATAAACCTATAAAATACTTTATCTCATCGATTAGTGACATCTCAAATTCTTTGCACATTTCATTTCCAAAGTTCTTGTATAAGGAGTCATTACCACAAAATATAATATCATCAACAAATATGGCTGAGATCAGTATTCCATTGTCCTCTTCTTTCTTCATGTACATGTTGTTGTTTTCACTTGTCCTTATAAAACCAATCTTGATTAAATAAGAGTGCAATCTTCCATACCATGCTCTAGGTGCTTGTTCCGGACCATATAAAGCTTTGTTCAGTTTGCATACCCGATCTTTACTCTTGTCTTCAGCAAATCCATTAGGTTGTTCAATATAAACTTCTTCTTCTAGTATACCATTCAAAAATGCAGATTTAACATCCATTTGATATATCTTGAAATTTTTGAAAGCAGCATATGCCAACAATGTTCTTACTCCCTCATGTCTAGCCACAGGTGCAAAAGTCTCACCATAATCTATTCCTTCTTCTTGAGCATAACCTTTGCAAACTAGTCTTGCTTTGTTGTGAATGACTTCACCTTTCTCACTTAGTTTGTTTCTGAAAATCTACTTAGTACCGATTACATTTTTCTCCTTTGGTCTTGGGATCAGTGTCCATGTGTTATTCTTCTTGATTTGATCAATCTCTTCTGTCATAACATTTACCCAATCTTCACTATTAAATGCCTCTTTCACTATTCTCAGTTCAAATTTAGATATTAGACATGTATTCTATCACAGTTTGTTCCTTGTCATCACTAGATCATCCTTATCTCCTATAATCTAACTTGATGCATAATGTCTTCTGACATACTTGGCTAATATAGGCTCAGTAGGTTCTGTATGATCTTCTTCATCACTTAGTAATTGGACACTATCTTCATTTTCTTCAGCAGCTTTCTCGGTAGGACTTCTCGGTTGAACATAAATGAATTCTTCATAATCTTCTAGTTCTTTGGAATTTCCTTCATCATTTCTTTCTGCAAATTCATCAATTTTCACATTTGCATTTTCTACTATTTTGTTAGATGATTTGATTGGACATTTAAATGCTTTGCTTCTAGAAGAATAACCAAGAAATGTTCCTTCTTCACTTTTCTGATCAAACTTTCAATTTCTGTCATCTTTGTGAACATAGCATCTACTTCCAAAGATTTTAAAATAACTTACATTAGGTTTCTTGTCATACCAGATCTCATATGGTGTCTTGATAGTTCCTTTCTTCAGTTGAACTCGGTTCAGGGTGTAAACTGTAGTGCTGATTGCTTCTCTCCAAAATGTTTGAGGTACCCTCTTTTCTATCATTAGGGTTCTTGCACAATCCACAATTGATCTATTTCTTCTCTCGGCTATCTTGTTTTGCTGAGATGTTCTTAGTGCAAATACTTGCCTCTT
This sequence comes from Cryptomeria japonica, assembly GCF_030272615.1. Taxonomy (NCBI): domain Eukaryota; kingdom Viridiplantae; phylum Streptophyta; class Pinopsida; order Cupressales; family Cupressaceae; genus Cryptomeria; species Cryptomeria japonica. The sequence goes on along the minus strand of NC_081411.1, from coordinate 415,498,244 downwards.
TATACCATGATCAATGCAGAATAAGTTAAATTCATTAGAAGTGAATTCTCCTCCCCTATCAAATCTAAGACATTTCAGTTGTCTTCCTATTTCATTTTCAACTCTTGCCTTGTACCATTTAAACATTTGAAAAGCTTCTGATTTTTCTTTTAAAAACATGACTGAAATCATCCTTCAGTAATCATCCACAAATAATATGAAATATTTATCACCATAATAACTTTGAACTTTCATAGGACCACAAAGATCAGTATGTACTAGATCTAAAATTCCTTTAGAAGTGTAGGACTTCCTTCTAAAACTTGATCTTGTCATCTTACCCATCTGACATCATCGACACATAGCATTCATAGGTTTTTCAAGACTCAGTAGACCTCTCACTCGGTGCTTCTTACTTATTTTGATCAGATTATCAAAATTTACATGACAAAACCTTTTATGCCATAACCAGGTATCATCTATCTTTACATAAAGACACTTGTTCCAAGTTGAGTCAAGATGAAATGTATTACCTTTTGTTTGTGTTCTGGTAGTAGCTAACTTTCCATGCTTGTCATGAACTTTGACAATTCCTTTCTGAAATTCTATTCGATATCTTGTATTGTTTAGCTATGCTACACTCAACAAATTGTATTTCAATCCTTCAACCTAGTATACATCATCACCTTTAGCATTTTCAAGAAGTGTTATAGTTCCTTTACCTTTCACCGGACATGGTGCAACATTACCAAATCTTACATAGCCTCCATCATAGTCTTGTAATTTAACAAACTTGTGTTTATCACCTGTCATATGATGTGAGCATCCACTATCTATGATCCAAGAATCATTATTATTTATGTGAGATATTAGAGCTTTTTCTTCATACCTTTCTTCATCAGATCCATCCTTAATAGCCACATAAACAACTTCCTTAGTATCAGTTTCATCAGATTTGTCATTATTGGATTCCTTATCAGCTACTAGACATGTCTTTCTATCTCTTGGTGTCCTCTGTATTAGTAGTCTTTCTTCCTGTTATCTTGGTATTCTCTCTTTCCATTAGATTCTTTGTCAGGGCAGTTAGAAGCCATATGTCCTATCTTATCACAATTGAAACATTTTAAAGGTAGCTTCCCTTTATACTTACCTTTTCCTCTCTGTAACCTTCTAGATAATAATGCTTCAAACTCTTCTCGCTTCTTGATTTCCTCATACAGTTTGTGCACTTTTCCATGTTCTTGCAAAATCGTTCAATTGCTCCACTATGATCCCCTTCAGAGTACTTACTCATTCTATCATTGCAGTCATCAGATTCACCAATATGAAAAGAACTTAATGCAGATTCTACTTTATTTACCGAAGACCCACTGTTATCAAAATTGCTTAACTCAAATGCATGTAGCTTACCAATAGTAGCATCCAAAGAAATTGCCATGTTAGGTATAGATCTCAATTCATTGATTGCAGAGACTCGAATAGCATAAGATGGTAGAAGAGTTCTCAACAACTTGTTATATCCTTTTCTTCAATAGTTCAACCTGCTCCTTTAATTTGATTGACAATCTCCTTTAGTCTTGTACTGTATTGGGTTATGTTCTCACCTTCATTCATTTTCATGGATTCAAGTTGTCCGCTTAGACTATCTACTTTTTCTCTTTGAACATGTTCATCACCTCCATACATAGATATGCGCTTAGTCCACATTGCTTTTGCATCATTACAGCCTTCTAGATCATTAAACTCTGAGTCGGTCAATGTTGATGTTATTTGAATCATAGCTTGAATGTGTTCTTGCTTTGCCTTTATCTCTTCCAAGGTCATAGGGTTGGTGCTCAGTGCAATATAATCATTCTCCAGATAATATGTTGCATATTCTCCAATTTCTTTTAAATGCAGCTTCATCCTTTTCTACCATGTGGAGAAACTTGACGTGTTTAGCTTCGGTGCATCCCTTTTATACAACTTTGGATCTTTGCCTCAAGTACCTTTAAACTTTTCTTTTGGAGTCCAAAGGCTCTGATACCAATTGATAGCTCTCAAACTTAATGTAAACTACAGATGCCAATAGCTAACAAGATGAGAGGGGGGGGTGAATCATACAAACTTAATCTTCCATAAAATCAACAGATTCAACCTCAGTAACTTATACTTCAACAATATAATCAAAAACCTGCTAAACATGCAAACTAATAAACACATAACCATCATAACACTCATAACACCAGATTTAACGTGGAAACCCAAATAGGAAAAAACCACTGTAGGATTTCGGACCCACTAAGAAATATACTCTTCTAGAGTATGCTTGGTTAAAATCAAATCCTGTTAAAGATTACAAACACATTGCTAGATGTGACCCAGTTAAGGGATTTCCTTTAGATCTATTAGGATATTCACTTTGTTGGAAGTGACCTTGTTAAAGGATTTCAAACACTCAACTAGAATGTTACCTTACTAGAGGGTTTACAAATAAGACTGTTAAGTCCACTCGGTTGAGAGATTTTTTAGTCACTTACAAAATAACAACAATACAAACCTATCTGTAACTTCACATCTAAAATGCTAAAGTAGATTCTTATTTGCTCAAAATAGTCTAGTCATAGGACTTATCATGTCCCTCTGTTGGGCTCTCTACTCTGTTATTCAAACAGGTCTTCAAGCTTCTATGTTCGGTAATCACTATGTAGCATCCCCTGTGCATACACTTGCCCGCATTGATTATTTATCAACAATTCCTTATTTATAAACAATTGTTAACCACTTAATCTCCTTGATCACATTTCCCATGATCAATCTTAGCCATCAGATCTTCAAACTTGACTAGGTTGAATGTATCCTTTCGATGTGAAAATGTTTTACCTTGCCTCAGGACTTGTAGTCCTTTCTTGGAACTTGCACAAGTTTATTGTGGTTAAATCTACGCTGTAGATCTCCCTACCAATTTTCCTTTGCCATAGATCCTTAACAAACTTCATGCACGACATACCAATCATTTATACATCTCTAGCTAATCATTGTCCTTCATTAAATAATGCTTTTATCCATCCAATGTGCACCGTCATAACTCGGTAAATACTAAACTTTACTTGGTAGACATTTCGCCTTCATTAACCGATATCGATATCCTTAGCGTTTACTGACTATGTTCCTTAGGGTTTATTGACTAGGTTCCTTGATCGGTTGCATAGTATAGTATTAACCTTACAATCAACAACATATGTAGGATATCAAAATAATCTAAACATCATGATCTCATCATTGTCTAACTTGGTAATAGTTGCCCATTGAATAACTTATTCCTCCTCTTATTCATCACATTCTTTCAATGTCTTTTACCAACATCTTAATTCTCTTCTGATCAATCTTCTCAATATATGGCAACATCATACTGAATCAGATAATCAATCTCTTGACATCAATGACAAAATAATTTTATAAAGACAGTTATCATCCTTCTTCAGTTATATCAATAATCTTCAACAACCTTCTCAATATCCTTACTGAATATCAACAATCTCCTGATATTGAAATGCCAACAATCTCTCTTACTGTAATGCCAACAATCTCTGCCATTGGCATTAATGGAAAAACCAACAATTAAATGGTAATAACAACAAGATATTTCAAATTGATTCGGATTCAGATTGTTGTTAGACTTCTCCTGTTATCCTTGAGATGTTAAAATCTTTTGAAGTCTTCTCTCTTCTTCATTAGGCTATTGAGCTATTGACTTGCATTTAGTCTTCTTCATTTTTGTAATCTTGTCCCCTTGTCATTAGTCTTCTACTATTCATCATTTAGGGCTTTCATTCGGTCAACCATTTAGCCTTCCAACCATTTAATCTTCTCCCTCTTTCACAACAATGCCAAAAAAAAGTAAAAGAACTAAATCATGATTTATTCCTCTATGAAGTGATTTGCCTTGCTGTGTATCATCTCAGTCTCGGTCAGAGTAACTTGTCTCTATTCACTTTTTCTGCACACCTTTAGAAAAACCTTCTAAAGTGTGTAAATCAGCATCAATCCACACATAATATTCTATAGATTCATCGAATTGATGTTTTCACCGAACTTGGTCAGTGAGTAGAAGATAGGGGTATGACCCCTAACTTGCTTCTGAGATACTCAAAAGTGTCCCTTGGCAATGGCTTTGTGAAGATATTTGCTAATTGCTCCTTTGAACTGATATATTCTAGCACAACTTTCTTCTCTTGAACTTCTTCTCTGAGATAATGATACTTTATAGGTATATGCTTTGTCTTAGAGTGCATTACTGGATTCTTTGAAATGTTAATGGCACTAGTATTATCACAGAATATAGTTACTGGCTCAGTAACTTTCTGATTTATACCTTCCAACAGTTGTTTGATTCATGCTATATTGGTACAATTCAATGTTGCAGCAACATATTCAGCTTCTGTTGTTGACTGTGAAATACATCCTTGTTTCTTGCTAAGCCAACTCACTAGTCTTTCTCCCACAAAGAAAGCTCCACCACTTGTGCTTTTCCTATCATCTATGTTGCTTGCCCAATTAGCATCAGTATAAACTTTTAAATCAAAATTATTCCTCTTTTCATATACTAAGCCATAATCTTCAGTACCTCTCAGGTATCTGAAAATTCTCTTGATTGTTGTCATATGTGTCTCCTTGGGATCGGCATAGAATCTTGCTACAATACCTACTGAATGTGCTATATCCGGTCTACTATGCACACCATATTGCAATTTTCCAATCATAGATCGGTAAAGTGTCTCATCAATAGATGCAAATTCATCATTCTTTGATAATTTACAGTTAGTAGTCATAGGAGTACTTACTGGTGTAGAATCCTCCATTCCAAATTTCTTCAAGATTTCCTTTATGTACTTGGATTGAGTAATGAAAATCTCATCTTTAATTTGTAATATCTATAAACCTATTAAATACTTTATCTCACCAATTAGTGACATCTCAAATTCTTTGCACATTTCATTTCCAAAGTTCTTGCATAAGGAGTTATTACCAAAAAATATAATATCATCAACAAATATGGCTGAGATTAGTATTCCATTGTCCTCTTCTTTCTTCATTTACATGTTGTTGTTTACACTTGTCCTTATAAAACCAATCTTGATTAAATAAGAGTGCAATCTTTCATACCATGCTCTAGGTGCTTGTTTCAGACCATATAAAGCTTTGTTTAGTTTACATATCTAATCTTTACTCTTGTCTTCAACAAATCCCTTAGGTTGTTCTATATAAACTTCTTCTTCTAGTATACCATTCAAAAATGCAGATTTAACATCCATTTGATATACCTTGAAATTTTTGAAAGCAACATATGCCAACAATGTTCTTACTCCCTCAAGTCTAGCCACAGGTGCAAAAGTCTCACCATAATCTATTCCTTCTTCTTGAGCATAACCTTTGCAAACTAGTCTTGCTTTGTTGTGACTGACTTCACCTTTCTCATTTAGTTTGTTTCTGAAAATCCACTTAGTACCGATTACATTTTTGTCCTTTGGTCTTGGGATCAATGTCCATGTGTCATTCTTCTTGATTTGATCAATCTCTTCTGTCATAACATTTACCCAATCTTCACTGTTAAATGCCTCTTTCACTATTCTCGGTTCAAATTCAGATATTAGACATGTGTTCTGTCTCAGTTTGTTCCTTGTCATCACTGGATCATCCTTATCTCCTATAATCTGACTTGATGCATGATGTCTTCTGACATACTTGGCTAATATAGGCTTGGTAGGTTCTGTATAATCTATTTCATCACTCAGTAATTAGACATTATCTTTATTTTCTTCAGCAGCTTTCTTGGTAGGACTTCTTGGTTGAACATAAACGAATTCTTCATAATCTTCTAGTTCTTTGGAATTTCTTTCATCATTTATTTCTGCAAATTCATCAATTTTCACATTTGCACTTTCTACTATTTTGTTAGATGATTTGATCAGACATTTAAATGCTTTGCTTCTAGAAGAATAACCAAGAAATGTTCCTTCTTCACTTTTCTGATCAAACTTTCAATTTCTATCATCTTTGTGAACATAGCATCTACTTCCAAAGATTTTAAAATAACTTACATTAGGTTTCTTGTCATACCAGATCTCATATAGTGTCTTGATAGTTCCTTTCTTCAGTTGAACTTGGTTCAGGGTGTAAATTGCAATGTTCATTGCTTCTCTCCAAAATGTTTGAGGTACCCTCTTTTCTATCATTAGGGTTCTTGCACAATCCACAATTGATCTATTTCTTCCCTCAGCTATCCCGTTTTGTTGAGGTGTTCTCGGTGCAGATACTTGCCTCTTCATACCATGATCATTGCAGAATAAGTTAAATTTATCATAAGTGAATTCTCCTCATCTATCAGATCTAAGACATTTCAGTTGTCTTCCTATTTCATTTTCAACTCTTGCCTTGTACCATTTAAACATTTGAAAAGGTTCTAATTTTTCTTTTAAAAACATGATTGACATCATCATTGAGTAATCATCCACAAATAATATGAAATATTTATGACCATAATAACTTTGAACTTTCATAGGACCACAAAGATCAGTATGTACTAGATCTAAAATTGCTTTAGAAGTGTAGTACTTACTTCTAAAACTTGATCTTGTCATCTTACCCATATGACATCCTTATTACATAGCATTCTCAGGTTTTCCAAGACTCGGTAGACCTCTCACTCGGTGCTTCTTACTTATTTTGATCAGATTATCAAAATTTACATGATAAAACCTTTTATGCCATAACCAGGTATCATCTATCTTTGCATAAAGACACTTGTTCCAAGTTGAGTCAAGGTGAAATGTATTACCTTTTGTTTGTGTCTTGGTAGTAGCTAACTTTCCATGCTTGTCATGAACTTTGACAATACCTTTCTGAAATTCTATTCGATATCCTGTATTGTTTAGTTGTGCTACACTCAACAAATTGTATTTCAATCCTTCAACCTAGTATACATCATCACATTTAGCAGTGTCAGGAAGTGTTATAGATCCTTTACCTTTCACCAGACATGGTGCATCATTACCAAATCTTACATAGCCTCCATCATAGTCTTCTAATTTAACAAACTTGTGTTTATCACCTGTCATATGATGTGAGCATCCACTATCTATGATCCAAGAATCATTATTATTTATGTGAGATATTAGAGCTTTTTCTTCATACCTTTCTTCATCAAATCCATCCTTAATAGCCACATAAACAACTTCCTCAGTATCAGTTTCATCAGATTTGTCATCATTGGATTCCTCATCAGCTACTAGACATGTCTTTCTATCTCTCCTTTTGAAGTCTCAATGTCCTTTGTATTGGTAGTCTTTCTGCCTATTATCTCATTATTCTCTCTTTCCACTAGATTCTTTGTCAAGGAAGTTAGAAGCCATATGTCCTATCTTATCACAATTGAAACATTTTAAAGGTAGCTTCCCTTTATACTTACCTTTTCCTCTCAGTAACCTTCTGGCTAATAATGCTTCAAACTCTTCTCGCTTCTTGATTTCCTCATACAGTTTGTGCACTTTTTCCATGTTCTTATGAAATCTTTCACTTGCTCCACTATGATACCCTTCAGAGTACTTACTCATTCTATCATTGTAATCATTAGATTCACCAATATGAAAAGAACTAAATGCATATTCTACTTTATTTACCGTAGACCCACTGTTATCAAAATTGCTTAACTCAAATGCATGTAGCTTACCAATAGTAGCATCCAAAGAAACTGGCATGTTAGGTACAGACCTCAATTCATTGATTGCAGAGACTCGAATAGAATAAGATGGTAGTAGAGTTCTCAACAACTTACTTGTTATATCCTTTTCTTCAATAGTTCCACATCCTCCTTTAATTTGATTGACAATCTCCTTTAGTCTTGTACTGTATTGGGTTATGTTCTCACCTTCATTCATTTTCATGGATTCAAGTTGTTCTCTAATACTATCTACTTTTTCTCTTTGAACATGTTCATCACCTCCATACACAGATATGAGCTTAGTCCACATTGCTTTTGCATCATTACAACCTTCTAGATCATTAAACTCTTAGTCGGTCAATGCTGATGTTATTTGAATCATAGCTTGAATGTGTTCTTGCTTTGCCTTTATCTCTTCCAAGATCATAGGGTTGGTGCTCGGTGCAATATAATCATTCTCTAGATAATATGTTGCATATTCTCCAATTCCTGATAAATGCAGCTTCATCCTTTTCTGCCATGTGGAGAAACTTGACTTGTTCAGCTTCGGTGCATCCCTTTATACATCTTCGGATCTTTGCCTCAAGTACCTTTAAACTTTTCTTCCAGAGTCCAAAGGCTTTGATACCAATTGATAGCTCTCAAACTTAATGTAAAGTACAAATGCCAATAGCTAACAAGATGAGAGGGGGGGGGTGAATCATACAAACTTAATCTTCCATAAAATCAACAGATTCAACCTCGGCAACTTATACTTCAGCAATATAATAAAAAACCTGCTAAACATGCAAACTCATAAACACATAATCATCATAATACTCATAACACCAAATTTAATGTGGAAACCCAAATAGGGAAAAACCACTGTGGGATTTCGGACCCACTAAGAAATATACTCTTCTAGAGTATGCTCGGTTAAAATCAAATCCTGTTAAAGATTACAAACACATTGCTAGATGTGACCCGGTTAAGGGATTTCCCTTAGATCTGTTAGGATCTTCACTTTGTTGGAAGTGACCTTGTTAAAGGATTTCAAACACTCAACTAGAATGTTACCTTGCTAGAGGGTTTACAAATAAGACTGTTAAGTCCACTCGGTTAAGAGATTTTTTGTCACTTACAAAATAACAACAATACAAATCTATCTGCAACTTCACATCTAAAATGCTAAAGCAGATTCTTATTTTCTCAAAACAATGTAGTCATAGGACTTATCATGTCCCTCTGTTGGGATCTCTACTCTGTTATTCAAAGAGGTCTTCAAGCTTCTGTCCTCGGTAATCACTATGTAGCATCCCCTGTGCATACACTTGCCTACATCCATTGTTTATCAACAATTCCTTATTTATAAACAATTGTTAACCACTTAATCTCCTTGATCACATTTCCCATGATCAATCTTAGCCATCAAATCTTCAAAATTGACTAGGTTCAATGTATCCTTTTGATCTGAAAATGTTTTACCTTGCCTCGGGACTTGTAGTCCTTTCTTGGAACTTGCACAAGGTTATTGCGGTTCAATCTGCACTGTAGATCTTCCTGCCGATTTTCCTTTGCCATAGATCCTTAACAAACTTCATGCATGACATACAAATCATTTATACATCTTCAGCTAATCATTGTCCTTCATTAAATAATGATTTTATCCATCCAATGCGCACTGTCATAACTCGGTTGCAACTCGGTAAATACTAAAATTTACTCGGTAGACATTTCGCCTTCATTAACCGATATCGATAACCTTAGGGTTTACTGGCTAGGTTCCTTGATCGGTTGCATAGTATAGTATTAACCTTACAATCAACAACATATGTAGGATATCAAAACAATCTAAACATCATGATCTCATCATTTTCTAACTTGGTAATAGTTGCCCATTGAATAACTTATTCCTTCTCTTATTCATCACATTCTTTCAGTGTCTTTTACCGACATCTTAATTCTCTTCTAATCAATCTTCTCAAGATATGGCAACATCATACTGAATCAGATAATCAATCTCTTGACATCAATGACAAAATAATGTTATAAAGATAGTTATCTTCCTTCTTCAGTTATATTAATAATCTTCAACAACCTTCTCAATATCCTTACTGAATATCAACAATCTCCTGATATTGAAATGCCAACAATCTCTCTTACTGTAATGCCAACAAGCCACAGGGGGAGCCTTTCATTAAAACCAAAAATCTTGCAAAAGAAACACATGCATGTATCCATTTGACCCAGGCCTTGGAGAAACCTAATTTCTCAAGAACAACACATAAAGCCCCCCATTCTACTCTATCATAAGCCTTCATCATGTCTAATTTAAGTATCATGGCTGGGATTCTTTGGGTAGAAATAAAATGCAACACCTCATGTGCCACAATTGCACCCTTTGTCGTCTCTCTGCCAGGAACAAAACCACCTTGCTCCAAAGAAATGATCCTAGGTAGAATTTTAGCCAATCTAAGGGAAATTGTCTCAGTAAATATCTTATACAAAGTGCTACATAACACAATAGGGCGGAAATCAGCAAATGTCTTAGTAACTTCTTTTTTAGGAATAATTGCAATCATTGTAGTATTAAGCTCTTTTAAAATAGACCTATTTCTCCTAGCTTCCTCAAGGGCCAATAAAACATCATTGCCCACAAAATCCCAACACTTCTGAAAAAATAAAGGAGTAAAACCATCTGGCCCCGGAGCTTTATCCGGGTTCATGGCAAAGACAACACTCTTAACTTCTTCCAAAGAAAAAGGAGACATCAACATCTTATTGTCTGTCGAAGAGACTAACGAAGGAATATTAGAAAAATTAGTTATTAATACCTTATGGTTATTAATAATTAATGTGTATTGAGTTTATTAAATTAAATTAAGGAAAAAGTATTATAGGCATCTTTTTATGGCTAAACAAATAAATCGATTATTCTTAATTGTTAGGTAAATTGATGGTTTTATTTAGTAGTGGAAATTATAGTTTGCCTTGTTCATTTCTTTAAAAAAAAAAGTCATTTTTACCTTTCTGTAATTTAAAATATCTAAATGGACTTTTTAGTGTGTGAGGAAAATGAATTCAAATTTAAGAAAATAAATGCAAATGTATTGTTTTGGAGAAAAGAATCTAAATTTCATTTTGAAAAGGGGAAATTTTCTTAAGGAAAAGGAATTTGTCCTAAAAGATATTTTTGGGGTAAAATCTTTTATAATTGGGAAATGTTTCCAGATTATGGGTCTTTGCATTTGGGGAAAAAAAATTGGCTCTCTGTTTTTGGAAGTGGTTCTGCTGGAGGTTTCGGCTTTGGAAAATCTTACTCCGTGTTGAAGAACTATTGTGTTTGGAAGGGATTGGTGTGCTCTTCTCCAAAATTTCATCCAGCAAAGCTTATCAGGTTGGATTTAAAACCTTTGTCTTTTAGAAATTTTTGATGAAAGAATTCTTAAATTTAATTATCAATTTCAATTTGGGGTTTTGAAATTTCAAAAAATCTATGGTTGTTGTTTATATACAACAGTGTGATTTCATGAAATTGTTTTAAAATTTTGTGTTATCAAGCTTTGAAAGAAAGTAAATTTTTATTCGATAATTCTCAAATGGGGGGTTGTGTTGTCCAAATTTTTGTGTTTTTATCAGAATTATGAATCTATTTTCTTTATTGTTATTGTTTAATTTTTAGTTTATTTTATTTTAAAGAAATTTAGGGGAGTAAATTATACTTTGTGTTTTTAGCAAACCTAGGAGTTTTTTGTTAAAATTTTGGCTGTTTATATTTCTAGGTAGGTTTTTTTTTTTAAGTTACTGTTTTAAAAAAAATAAAAAAATAAAATATAAAATAAATTTTATTGGGGGGATTTCCCTGTGGGGAGCCACAACTGTGGGGAGTCACAGTAATGGCTCTACCACATGTCATGAGGAGCCCAAGAATGTGGGTAGCCGAAGCCGTGGCGACCCACATGTTGTGGGTAGTCACGGGTTGTTGGGAGGCGGTGGGGAACGGAGGGGACGCTGGCCCACTTTCCCCCACGTGGCTTATTAAATATATATATATTTTTAATTTTAGTTATTTTTTTAATTATTTATATATATATATATATATATGTTTGGAAATTATTTTTGGGAAAATAAGAAATAAAGAAATTTATGTTTTATAAAAAAATATCATAGTTAAATATATATGATTATTTATATATATTTATATATATATAATCTATTATATGTGTGTGTGTGTGTGTGTGTGTGTGTGTGTGATTCAAATGTGTTTATGGTTGTTTTAGAATTTTAAATTGATTTGGCTAATATTGATCGGAAGTGTTTACTAAATTTGTGAAATTATTGTTAATAAATGATTTATTTTGAAACTTAAAATTTTTAGAAAACTTGGTCAATTGTGAATTAGATGGAAAGAAAATAAATCTTTATGGTGAAATAAATGATGGTGTTTGTTTCATTTCTGATTGGCTTCATAATTAAGTCATATTGCAAGACCTTTTGTTATATGTGGAATTAGACATTTTCATGGTGTCTTTCCTTTTGTGGTCGTGTCTCGTCAGGAGACTGATTTGTCCAAGTGGTTAAACCTTTATGCAAGGGCTTGTGTGACCAAGTGTTTTAATCGGTCGTTATTGAACTCCCTTTGTAAAGTTCACTTTGGTATATTTTCCTTGGAGCTTTTTGGGGAATTTTGTGTAGTGTCATAAGGAAGACTGGCTTTTAAATGGAGGTCGGGCCCAAAGAGGCTAGCAGGATAACCCCTCAAAAGTTGGATAATTAAGTGATAACCTAACAATATATTAGAGGTTTGGCTAGCTTAAACATTAATTTAGATTAATTATATCCCACTCATGGTTGAGTGCTTGTAAAGACTCAGGATGCAGTGGGAAGGCCTGGAATGGCAAACCAACAACCTTGTCCTCATGAAAGGTTTGTTGGGTCCGTGTAAGACTTGGATGGGGCCGAAGGTTTGGGAGAGACTACCAAGATAACCCAAGATGGGGATCGGGGCCTATGGAGGCCTATCAAGATAACCATTCCAAGCTATGTGATGACACTCTTCCCTTATGGTCACTAGCGTGTAGTCTCATTGATATCACTTGGAGTTTTACTGTGGAGTCATGTTTGTGAGTATTTGCTTTATGTGATATTACCCGATGTCATGTTTAGACCATGTGTGCATTCCTTTTAGTTTTCTAGTGGGTCTTATTACTATCTCATAGCACGGTGGGGTGGTTCTTTTTGAGCCACATGGTCAGGTGGTAGTGCCACTTTCCATCGGGTGTTCGTTCATTCCTTCTTATGAGAGTTGGCTTCACAAGTGTTCCAATTTCTCTTTTGGATTCAAGCTTCTCGTATTTCCAGTTGGATCCAATTTGATCTTCTTGGATCATTCTTGTGGTTCTTGGACCTTATATGGTCAGTTGTATCATTTTCTTATGTATGCCTTCATGGCAAGATGTAATTTTAATGTATTCATTATGTATTCTTATGAGACTTGGTGTTTAAAGTGAAATGTATTATTATTTTAATCTTGCAATGTAAAGCTGTAATGCCCAAAATTTAGGGCAAGAACGGGATAATTTTTTTTTTAAAATACTAACTAAATAACAATAAGTTTGCTGACACGACATGCACTAATGTATTTTGTCAAAACTATAGTCGAGAAAATTTTGTTATTAAGTCAAGTAATGAAATTAATTTAGAATTTATTTGCGGAATACTAAAAGATTTAATTTATTTTCTCACCAAACATAGTCAATAGTTTAATTAAATCAAACTCATTAAAATAGTAGATGAAGATAAAATTAATCTCCAATAAGTCCATATTGTCTAAAATTCATTTTAAATCGATGATTAAAATAATCGATTAAAGTGTCAATTAATTTCTTATGAATATCTCCCATAAGTTTATTTATAATAAAATCTAAAATTAATCCCTTTTTTTTTATACTCTTATGTTTAACAACCAACTCTTACAAAAAATAGTTGATTTACCATTTGTCCTATATACAACCTTATTATTAATTGTTTAAATCAAAACAAACATTAAAACATATATATATCATAAAATATCTTTAATATGTGTAAATAAATTAAATATTTTTCCTTAAACAGATATTATTACAACTTACTCAATTTCGCTCAAATGTTTAAACTCTTTCTTTACTTACTTATATATATATATATATATATATATATATATATATATATATATATATATATATATATATATATATATATAATGAATATATATAGAATTTTTTTTTCATAATGAACATGTCCAAGGAAACCCTAACTTTATTAATATATTAATACCTTTCTTTTATTGTAACACTTCTTTATTTTATTTTTTTCCCCTAGCCCTACCCGAGCTAGGGTTTTATCCTTAACTCATGGCAGAGTGGAGGTTCGCACAAAGGCCAAGCGAATGAAGGCGGACAACTCCATGAGGGAGTAGTGGTGGCCAAACACAAGGGAGAGGCGGCCAAATGGAAGAGGCGGTACCGCTAGTGGGACGACCCACTATGGGGGTCGCGGCCCACACAGCGGCCACAACCCCCACACAGCGGCCTTGGCCGCTGTGTGTGTCGCAGCCCACACAGTGGCTATGGCCACTGGCGCGGACGCGGCCCACATAGAGAGTCGCAGGCCCTGTGCGTTTCACGGCCCGCATAGAGGCTGCGACCTCTGTGCTGGTCGTGGCCCGCAAGGGGACTGCGTGCCCTACATGGCCCTTCCCAAATATGTTGCTTCTTCTCTTTTTTTTTTTTTTTAATTATATATATATATATTTTTTCATATATATTTACATACATTTTTTTTATTTTTAAAAGAAATCCATTAAGTTTAATAAATCTATATATATATATATATATTTGTATATATACATTTATGTTTATATCTACATTTGTTTCACAGGTGAATTTTTATGATATGTTTTATATATATATGTATATATAAATATATACATGAAATCTGCATGTATATAATTATATATATTTATATATAACTTTATTATTATTTCTTTTCTTATAATAAAACTGAATTCATGGAAGATTCTTGAATTTCAACTGTAGGAAAGAAGTAAAGTAATAAATCTGGTTACTATAGATATCAATTTCTAAAAATAAATATTGCCAGTATTTAAGATAAATATCTAACTTCCTGAAGTAAATGGAAGAATATTTTCCAGAACTTTATTGTACTATATTGATTTTACAGAAAACAAAAATATATAATTTATTTTAATCTACAATATGCATGCAAGCCTAACTTATGCCTTTTTTGTTTTATTTTATTTTAACTGCTTAAGAATGGAAAAATTTCCTGCAAATCAATTTATCATAAACACACCAGATATACAATTTTATTTTAACTTTGGGAAATACCAATTTAGGAATACTCATTTCTTCCTACAATAAATAAATTACTGATTCTGCAACTATTACAACAACTAAATAGATATTATATTTTTTTTATTTTTTTTTAAATTCTATCAACAACTACAACTCATATTTTCTGCAATTAGAATGAAGACAAAATCGCAGTAAAAAGAAAAACACAAAATTAAATCAAACTGATTTTCATATTTCAATGACTATTGCATGCAATTTAAAAGTATTTCTTTTCAAATAGAAAATACGAATATATCTAGCTTTTTATGATCCAAAAGATATTCTGGAAAATTTACAAGATGTTTCTTTATCTAAATAACAATAACTAAAATCTCATGTCCTTATTTTTAATTTACAATTTGCCTCTCATTTCAACGAATGAGGGTATATTTCTCCTTTTAAAACTAATAATTACCACTGCAAATAAATTTTTGCAACAATAATTCCTGCAACCTTCCACTTGTCCTATTCTTTTCTCCTGACAATCTTGCCTATTAAATCACAACTATGACCATGGAGTGCTCACCTGCCCGCCTAGGCTAACTGGTAGCCACCCCTGAGCTCAGAGAACCAAGCCCTAGTAGGGAAACAAACATGCATACACATAGAAGACAGAATACACAGATTTCAAAAACATTCCCATCCCGACTACACTGCACCACACTTTGGTGATGACCTTTTTAAGGGTGGTAGTGGACCAATACCCTGAGGAGAACTGCAAGTATGGAAAACATGTAGCCACCTCATGGCACAACAAATACATCAAGAATTTCAACCCCTTATTCCTTATTCCCCCCAAGGCATTCTAGCCTTATATCCCTCCTTATCACCCCCATTGCACAAATAGGCCATGCAGCAAGGGTCACACAAAAATCCCTTGTGATCGCTCTCACAATGAGAGTCTCTCACTCGAGGGTTGTCACTGCTACCACCCACAAGATCCTCCTCTCTCCCAAGAGTAAGAGGTCTTGAACAACTCCCAAAAACACATACAAAACATAATACAAAATACCAAATGAAATTCCCAAAAAGGACATACAAGAAAACAGATTTCTTACACCAACATACCTTCAAAACAAATGCAAAAAGAAGACATTTAAAGAAGAATGTAACCAACCTTAATCTGCCCAAAGGTAGGATAGTATTTGAGGAAGAGCTGCCCAATTCCACGGATCTTCTCCTTCTACCCTTAGCCAAATTTTTACTATTCCAATCTATTCTTTTTTTTTTTTTTTTAATTTCTCTTGTCTCCAAAAATGGAGAGTGGGTGATTACGCTCAAATTTTCAAATTCTTGCTTAAGAAGCTCATTCTCTCAGTTCTCACAAGTTTCTAAAAAAACTAAAGAGGAAGGTAAGACAGAATGGGAAAGAGAACTCTCATTTGAAAAGGAAAGTTTACAACTAGGTTCAAACTTCTAATTTCAATTTTCCCACAACTCAGAAAAGTCAAATTTTAGAGTGTCTAAAAGGTCACTTAGGAGTAGAAACTTGCCTAAAATTACCCCTAACCCATAGGTATACATTATGGGCTTTAGGAAACCCTATTAAACTACCCCTAGGTGTTCACTTAACCCATTTTAAACCCCTCTAAAGTTTATTTTCGGGTCAAACCTATGTTGACCACCCCAAAGATTCTTTACCCAAGGTATTTATGACATCATGTTACATTAATTGAAAAAGCTATACTTGAACACTTTCCCACCAAGAGACAAAAATAAAATTTAAACTTAAATCCACACATGTGTCAAGTGACACAAATAAAACACTTTTACAATTTAAAACATGAAATCATCTCTTGTGGATTTTACACAAGTAAATTAAATACACTTAACACACATGTAGCATATACTGTTACGAATAAAATACAACACAAATGGGGTGTTGTCTCTCCAAATAGACAACCCCTGGCTTACGAACATACATAAGTCTAGGTTTGGTTCTCCGTAAATTTCCATGGTCACATGGATAACTTCCTACGCATCTCAATTTACACATTAGTACTTTCAAATATCCACATATAATATAATTCAAAGGAATAATAATACACATCATCACTTGCATACAATTTACATCTGAACAAATTAAATACATCTTTTAACGAAACAATTTCACATAAACAATTCATCCCAATTCTCATAAACTTAAACATACATCATAATTCTATTATCATAGTAAAGTCCTGCAAAATCAATAATGACATTTATCACTGCAATTTCATCTTATTCAAAAATCATGTAGTGTTCTATCTCATATAGCATATAAATAAATCATCAATATATAGCAATGTTATGCAAATCTTGAAATCATGTAAGTTCTAAATTCCAAATTGCATCAAAATAAAGTATCCATAATAGTCTCAATAAAAAATCACTGAAATGTCAGACTGAGTTGAGGTGAGGCCTCACACCCTCCCCCTCTAGGCATGAACTTCCTCTAGGAGTTCATTAAAGAGGTGGGGGTACTCTGATCTCATGCGTGCTGCATCCTCCCATGAAGCTGTAACCTCATCATAACAATCCCACTAGACCCTAACCTAGTCCAACTCTCGACCTCGAAGGGCCAGCATCCAGCGTGCCAAAATGCGAATGGGCTCCAAAGCTAGCTGCCCATCCGACTCCACCTGCAAGGCATCCCAATGTAAAATATGAGACTCATCATAGATATATTTTCTCAAAACTGATACATGAAACACATCGTGGATGCGTGACAGGCTAGGTAGCAATGCTAAATGGTAGGCAACTAGGCCTATCCTCTCAAGAATCTCAAAAGGTCCTACAAAGCGAGGTGCGAGCTTAGAACCCTTTTCATAATGGATTGGACTCTTATGCGGTCACACTCTTAAGAAGACTCTGTCTCCAACCAAGTAGCTATGATCTATCCTCTTTGCATCAGCATATTTCTTCTGTCTATCCTGAGCCTCTCTAAGTTGTTGCCTAGTCAAATCCACCTATTGTTCCATATCCCAAACTATCTCAGGACCAATAGCAACTCTGTCCTCTATGTGATCCCAACTCAAGGGCGTCCTGCAAGGCCTACCGTGTAGTGCCTGATAGGGTGGCATCCCCAAAGAAGTGTGATGCCCATTGTTATAGGCAAACTCCACTAAGGGAAGATACTCCTCCCACTAGGTCTGATGATCCATGACATACATGCAAAGCATATCCTCTAACACCTGATTGACCCTCTTTATCTGACCATCCATTTTCGGGTGATAGGCATTACTGAAATTGAGCTTAGTGCCCATAGCTGCCTGTAATGACTTCCAAAAGGAAGAAGTGAAAAGAGAATCCCTGTCAGAAATAATCTTCGGGGCATGCCATGAAGTCTAACAATGTCTCGCAAGAACACCTGTGCTACTGCCGGAGCTGTGAATGTAGTACGGACTGGTGAAAAGTGAGCTACTTTGGTCAACTTGTCGACTGTCACCAAGATAGCATCATGGTGATGAGAAGACATAGGAAGACCAATGATGAAATCCATGGATATAATAGCCCACTTCCACTCTGGTATAGCATGAGACTGGAGCAACCCACCTGGATGGCGGTGCTCTGCCTTTACTCTTTGACACTCGAGGCATTGAGCTACTATCTTAGCAATGAACTGCCGCATTCCTGGCCAATGATATAACTATCTCAAATCAGCATGCAACTTTTTAACTTTGGGATGTGCTACATAAGGAGCTCTATGAGCCTCCGTGACAATGAACTCTCACAACCCTCCGGAGGAAGGTACATAAATGCACCCTCTATGGTATAACAGTCCATCAGACTCCAAAGAATAATCCACATATTTCCCCTCTAGAGTAACCTAAGATCAAATTACCTGACCAACCTCTGCATACCATCCATCCTCTGGCAAGTGCTATAGTATATGGTCTCTCAAATCCATGCCCATAGATATAGTGTAAACCTCGTGACGTCTCCTACTCAAAGCATTTGCAACTACATTTTCCTTTCCTTTGATGTAGTGAATGTCAAAATCATATTCACACAAGAACTCCATCCATCTCCTTTGACGTGCATTAAGGTTCGGCTGAGTGAAGATGTACTGAAGACTCTGATGATCTGAATGCAGCTCGAAGTGATGACCTAAAAGGAAGTGTCTCCACCTCACAAGTGCATGCACTACTACTATGAGCTCAAGGTCATGAGTGGGATAATTAAGTTCATGAGTCTTAAGTTTCCTAGACTCGAAAGCTATGGCCCTACCATCCTGCATAAGAACTTCTCCTAAACCCTCTAGTGAAGCATCTGTACAAACCATGAAGTCAGCTATGGGATCTAGTACAACAAGGATAGGAGCACTAGTAAGTGCCTTCTTGAGTTCCTGAAAGGCCTTCTCACACTTCTCTATCCACTCAAATTTCTTCCCTTTACATTGAAGAGAATTAATAGGGTGTGTGACTCTAGAGAATCCCTTGACAAAATGTCGGTAATACCCTGCTAAGCCCATGAAAATCTTGACCTCTGTCACAGCGGTTGGTGCTGGCCAATCCATAATAGCCCTAATATTGGATGGGTCAACTGAGATCCCATCTCCGGATATAATGTACCCAAGGTACTTGACCTCTGACCGAAAGAAAGCACACTTCGACAAACTGCCAAACAATTGGTTATCCCGCAAACACTGCAATACCTGTTTCAGGTGCTCCTCATGCTCCTTCTCATTCTGAGAATATATCAATATATCATCGAGAAACACAATAACAAAATGGTCCAGAAATGTACGGAACACCCCATTCATGAGGCTCATAAAAACTGCTGGGGCATTCGTAAGTCCGAATGGAACTATGGTGAACTCATAGTGACCATATCTAGTGCGAAATGCGGTCTTGTGGATATCACTCTCCACTATTCTCAGCTGATGGTATCCTAACTTCAGATCTATTTTAGAAAAGACTTTGGTACCCTGAAGCTAGTCGAATAAATCATCAATTCTGGGCAAAGGATATCAGTTCTTGATGGTTACTTTATTTAGTTGCCGATAATCCATACATAATCAGAGAGATTCATCCTTCTTCTTAATGAAGATGACTGGTGCACCCCAAGGGGATACGCTAGGATGAATATGACCCTTCTCAAGGAGTTCCTCAAGTTGTATTTTGAGTTCATTAAGCTCATTTGTGGTCATCCTATAAGGTGCTCTGGAAATTGGCTCGGCTCCTGGTACTAGGTCTATATGAAAATCAATCTCTCTATGGGGCGGCATTATTGGTAACTCTGAAGGAAATACATCTGAATATCCCTTAAGGATAGGATGGTTGTCAAGTGATGTTTCTTTTTCTTCCTCTTCTCCTCTGTCACTGATAGTGATAGCAAAAAGCCAACATCCCTTTCGCATGCTCCGCTTAAGCTGCATTGCAGAGATCATACGAAGAGACACGGGCCTCTGAATCCTAGTGATAACCATGGGCGAACCATGATCATCCTCACACTCGATCTTTTTCAAGTGGCAATCCATCTTGGCTCTATGGGCATAAAGCCAATCCATGCCAAGTACGATTTTGTAAGATCCAAGTGGTGTCACTCTAAGGTCTACTAAAGTGGTGGTCTTGCCAATCTGTAGCTAACATGCCCTAACCTCTAATTCCATTGACACTCTAGCCCCTGAAGCTAATTCCACTTCCCAATTGACACCCTATCTAGTTGCCACTAGCCTGCAATGCTCCACAACCAATGGAGATATAAAGGAGTTAGTAGCTCCTCAATAAAACAAAATAGATTCATTGTTACCTTTGATCATACCTGTAGATTCGATAACCATGGCCTGATGTTCAGCCTAGTGGTTGTCAACCATTGCGAAAACTCTATGGGACCTGCCCATATTACCAACTGTCAGTTCTGAAATGGCCATCCACTAATTCCCTTCCACATGACCCTGAGGGCAATCCCTTGCCATATGCCCCATAGCTCCACATGTAAAGCAAGCACCCCATGCCTGAAACTAGGCACCATGAGGCCTAGAGAAAGCATGACCTCCTGTCCTATTGGATCTACTATACCCACCCCTAGAGGACTGTTGACTCCTCACTGGTGGTGTGTACTACACCTATGCTCTCTGATCACATCTTTGTCCCTGAGTCTACCACTGTTTGGGCTTGGAGCCCTTCTGATACTATGGAGGCTTCTACCTCTAGTTTTGTGGTGTCTGTTGCGGAGGAGGGGGTTTGGAGAACCCCTGAGAATTTTGGTTGTTTCCTTTCCAATGTGGTTTCTGGAATCCATAAGTCTGAGGTGTGGGATTTCGGTTCTGAAACCGATCTCTATTGTCCTGTGGTCTGACCTAAATTTCCTTGGTAATTAGTGCCTTCTCCACGGCAACCCAAAGGTTCTCTGGAGCGGACATCCTAACAGGCCCGGCTATACTGGCATTTAACCCTCTGATGAAGCGGTTTACAAGAAGTTTCTCATCCTTTAGATAATCTACATAAGGCAACAACTCAAAGAATTTGCTTTCATATTGGGTTACTGATAAGCCTTTTTGTTGGAGATCATGAAATTCATCTATACGATGCTGTCTAAAGTGTTCTGATAGGTACCTCTCGCAAAACCTCTTTGTGAATATCTCCCAAGTGAGAGTATCAGGAACTAATCCGCATTTGTACTCTTCCTGTCTCCACCAAGTGGAGGCCGGCCCTCTCAGCAGATGAACTGCGACATGTGCTTTTAGGTTTCTCTCGTAAGAATGCAACACAAAGCACCTCTCAAGAATCAAAAGCCATGCCTCAGCCTCTACCCCATCGGTAGAACCTCCAAAGGATGGTGGCTGGAGGTGCATGACCTCCCTGATAAGATCCCCTGGATCCCGATGAGCTCTCTCAAAATTAACTGGTTCCACCACTGGAGGTGGTCATGGCATGTGCACAGACTCTGGCTCATTTCCACCCTAACTCTCTACAGGAATAGGAGTTGGGCTCCTGCTTTATTCTCTATCAACAGATCTATGACTCCCAGAGTCATGACTTCTAACCTGAGGGTTCTCTGCTGGGATCCTTTCCTGAACTATGCCAATAAGATTTTGTATTGCTTCTAAGAGGTCTTGGTTAGGTTCATTTGGCTGTCCGAGAGGTGCTTCTTGGTTCTCTTCTAGAATCGATGCCTCCCTCACTACCTCTTCACGTGCTATGCGCACACGTCTAGAACCCCATCCATGCTTGTGAGCTTGTCGCATTGTCAGAGGCATCCTAAGAGGAAAATAAAGCAAAATAAATAATTAATTTCTTCTAGAATAATATTAATTCAATTAAATTTAAATGTGTTATAAAATCAATTTAACAAAAATAACTTAAATAATCTAAGGCGAAACGTAAGTGAAGTAAGGTTCCTAGTGTGGAAACCTTGCTCTGATAACAAAATGTCATGCCCAAAATTTAGGGCAAGAACGGGATAAAAAAAAATTTTAAATACTAACTAAATAACAATAAGTTTGCTGACACGACATGCACTAATGTATTTTGTCAAAACTATATTCGAGCAAATTTTGTTATTAAGTCAAGTAACGAAATTAATTTAGAATTTATTTGTGGAATACTAAAAGATTTAATTTATTTTCTCACCAAACATAGTCAATAGTTTAATTAAATCAAACTCATTAAAATAGTAGATGAAGATAAAATTAATCTCCAATAAGTCCATATTGTCTAAAATTCATTTTAAATCGATGATTAAAATAATCGATTAAAGTGTCAATTAATTTCTTATGAATATCTCCCATAAGTTTATTTATAATAAAATCTAAAAACAATCCCTTTTTTTTAAAACTCTTATGTTTAACAACCAACTCTTAAAAAAAATAGTTGATTTACCATTTGTCCTATATACAACCTTATTATTAATTGTTTAAATCAAAACAAACATTAAAACATATATTATATCATAAAATATCTTTAATATGTGTAAATAAATTAAATATATTTTTCCTTAAACAGATATTATTACAACTTACTCAATTTCGCTCAAATGTTTAAACTCTTTCTTTACTTATATATATATAATTTTTTTTTCATAATGAACATGTCCAAGGAAACCCTAACTTTATTACTATATTAATACCTTTTATTTATTGTAACACTTCTTTATTTTATTTTTTTCCCCTAGCCCATCCTTAACTCATGGCAGAGCGGAGGTTCGCACAGAGGCCGAGCGAATGAAGGCGGAGAACTCCATGAGGGAGTAGTGGTGGCTGAACACAAGGGAGAGGCGGCCGAATGGAAGAGGGGGTGCCACCAGTGGGACGACCCACTATGGGGGTCACAGGACACATAGCGGCCTTGGCCGCTGTGTGTGTCACAGCCCGCATAGTGGTTGCGGCCACTGGCACGGACATGGCCCACATAGGGAGTCGCAGGCCCTATGTGTTTCGCACAGAGGCTATGACCTCTGTGCTAGTCACAGCCCACATAGGGACTGCGTGCCCTGCATGGCCCTTCCCAAATATGTTGCTTCTTCTCTTTTTTTTTTTTTTAATTATATATATATATATATATATATATATATATATATATATTTTCATATATATTTACATACATTTTTTTTTTTTTTAAAAGAAATCCATTAAGTTTAATAAATATATATATATATATATATTTATATATATATATACATTTTCATATGTATATATTTATATATATATATATATTTGTATATATACATTTATGTTTTTTATCTACATTTGTTTCACAGGTAAATTTTTATGATATGTTTTATATATATATATATATGTATATATAAATATATACATGAAATCTACATGTATATAATTATATATATTTATATATAACTTTATTATTATTTCTTTTCTTATAATAAAACCGAATTCATCGAAGATTCTTGAATTTCAATTGTAGGAAAGAAGTAAAGTAATAAATCTGGTTACTATAGAAATCAATTTCTAAAAATAAATATTGCCAGTATTTAAGATAAATATCTAACTTCATGAAGTAAATGGAAGAATATTTTCCAGAACTTTATTGTACTATATTGCTTTTACAGAAAATAAAAATATATAATTTATTTTAATCTCCAATATGCATGCAAGCCTAACTTATGTCTTTTCCGTTTTATTTTATTTTAAATGCTTAAGAATGGAAAAATTTCCTGCAAATCAATTTATCATAAACACACCAGATATACGATTTTATTTTAACTTTGGGAAATACTAATTTAGGAATACTCATTTCTTCCTACAATAAATAAATTACTGATTTTGCAACTATTACAGCAACTAAATAGATATTATATTTTTTTATTTTTTTTTTAATTTCTATCAACAACTACAACTCATATTTTCTGCAATTAGAATGAAGACAAAATCGCAATAAAAAGAAAAGCACAAAATTAAATAAAACTGATTTTCATATTTCAATGACTATTGCATCAATTTAAAAGTATTTCTTTTCAAATAGAAAATACGAATATATCTAGCTTTTTATGATCCAAAAGATATTCTGGAAAATTTACAAGATGTTTCTTTATCTAAATAACAATAACTAAAATCTCATGTCCTTATTTTTTATTTACAATTTGCCTCTCATTTCAACGAATGAGGGTATATTTCTCCTTTTAAAACTAATAATTACAACTGCAAATAAATTTTTGCAACAATAATTCCTACAACCTTCCACTTGTCCTATTCTTTTCTCCTGACAATCCTGCATATTAAATCACAACTATGACCATGGAGTGCTCACCTGCCAGCCTAGGCTAACTGGTAGCCATCCCTGAGCTCAGAGAACCAAGCCCTAGTAGGGAAACAAACATGCATACACATAGAAGACAGAATACACACAGATTTCAAACACACTCCCATCCCGGCTACACTGCACCACACTTTGGTGATGACCTTTTCAAGGGTGGTAGTGGACCAATACCCTGAGGAGAACTGCAAGTATGGAAAACATGTAGCCACCTCATGGCACAACAAATACATCAAGAATTTCAACCCCTTATTCCTTATTCCCCCCAAGGCATTCTAGTCTTATATCCCTCCTTATGACCCCGATTGCACAAACAGGCCATGCAGCAAGGGTCACACAAAAATCCCTTGTGATCGCTCTCACAATGAGAGTCTCTCACTCAAGGTTTGTCACTGCTACCACCCACAAGATCCTCCTCTCTCCCAAGAGTAAGAGGTCTTGAACAACTCCCAAAAACACATACAAAACATAATACAAAATACCAAATGAAATTCCCAAAAAGGACATACAAGAAAACAGATTTCTTACACCAACATACCTTCAAAACAAATGCAAAAAGAAGACATTTAAAGAAGAATGTAACCAACCTTAATCTGCCCAAAGGTAGGATAGTATTTGAGGAAGAGCTGCCCAATTCCACGGATCTTCTCCTTCTACCCTTAGCCAAATTTTTACTATTCCAATCTATTCTATTTTTTTTTTTTAAATTTCTCTTGTCTCCAAAAATGGAGAGTGGGTGATTACGCTCAAATTTTCAAATTCTTGCTTAAGAAGCTCATTCTCTCAGTTCTCACAAGTTTCTAAAAAAACTAAAGAGGAAGGTAAGACAAAATGGGGAAGAGAACTCTCATTCGAAAAGGAAAGTTTACAACTATGTTCAAACTTCTAATTTCAATTTTCGTACAACTCAGAAAAGTCAAATTTTAGAGTGTCTAAAAGGTCACTTAGGAGTAGAAACTTGCCTAAAATTACCCCTAACCCTTAGGTATACGTTATGGGCTTTAGGAAACCCTATTAAACTACCCCTAGGTGTTCATTTAACCCATTTTAAACCCCTCTAAAGTTTATTTTCTGGTCAAACCTATGTTGACCACCCCAAAGATTCTTTACCCAAGGTATTTATGACATCACGTTACATTAATTGAAAAAGCTATAGTTGAACACTTTCCCACCAAGAGACAAAAATAAAATTTAAACTTAAATCCACACGTGTCAAGTGACACAAATAAAACACTTTTACAATTTAAAACATGAAATCATCTCTTGTGGATTTTACACAAGTAAATTAAATACACTTAACACACATGCAGCATATACTGTTACGAATAAAATACAACACAAACGGGGTGTTGTATCTCCAAATAGACAACCCCTGGCTTACGAACATACATAAGTCTAGGTTTGGTTCTCCGTAAATTTCCATGGTCACACGGATAACTTCCTGCGCATCTCAATTTACACATTAGTACTTTCAAATATCCACATATAATATAATTCAAAGGAATAATAATACACATCCTCACTTGCATACAATTTACATCTGAACAAATTAAATACATCTTTTAACCAAGCAATTTCACATAAGCAATTCATCCCAATTCTCATAAACTTAAACATGCATCATAATTCTATTATCATAGTAAAGTCCTGCAAATTAATAACGACATTTATCACCGCAATTTCATCTTATTCAAAAATCATGTAGTTTTTTATCTCATATAGCATATAAATAAATCATCAATACATAGCAATGTTATGCAAATCCTGAAATCATGTAAGTTCTAAATTCCAAATTGCATCAAAATAATGTATCCATAATAGTCTCAATAAAAAATCACTGAAATGTTAGATTGAGTCGAGCTGAGGCCTCACAAAAGAAATGTATTATGAGAAGAATTAGATGGTAGGATTTATACCTTTTATTATAATCATTGATGTAACGTAAATAAATGTATTCTCATGAATGAAGCATAATAATGTTAATGATATCACATGTAATTGTATGAAACAATCATTGTTTAGTGTAATTAAGTTCTTAATGTTTAAATTTATCTTAAGTGGATTAATTAACCTTAAGCAATGTTTAATTTAATTATGTAAACCATGTTTGGAAACCCTTTAGGAGTTTAAGTTAAGTCTTTTGTTTGTGCAAATTAAATGCAATGTTTATCTTAATGCATCTTTTAGATTAGTAATATATATATATACACTCTTTTTCAAGTGTTTTAGTTTAATCCTTTAGGGTTTCTTGGTGGAGCGTTACAGGGAATCCATTTTTAGTGTCATCCTCATTATCTACCCAGCTACTAATATTTCAAATGTCTTCCTTTGATAGACTTTGGAATCTTGGGTGGTGGATCCAACAGAGCAAACCATCATATAATGCCCTTACCCTTATCCCTTAAGGAACCCCTAGTGGCCATTTGAGGCCCCCTTTAAAATATCCATTGTGGAAGGTCTCTTGATAGGAGGTTCACCCTAAGTGTCTTAATAGTGACAAAGTTAGGGAGGTAATATCCAAACCACTTTTGGGTCAAAAAGAGGCTTGTTAGTTTGGTTTCAGTCGATCAAAATCATCAAGGAAGGATTTACAAAGGCACAATTCTAGCTTTAGATGGCTGATAGAGAAGATAAATAAGCCCTTTGGTGGAGTGATAGCTCCACTTTTTTAAGCCAAACATAAAAAAACTAGATTATTCAACTGGCATTAGTAAGTAGAAATCTTACCAACCATTGGTGCTTGAAATGGTTGAGTGTGAAACAATACAAAATAACACACTTGTATCTCCCCTCCAAGAAGATATACTTTATTGAGTAGAAATTGACTTCATCCCATGGAGTGAGAAAGGATTTGTAGAGGTAGCCAACTTGAAAATTTCATCATTTTTTTGGTGTATATTTTATGTATTATTAATTTTTAATTCCAATTAATCATAATAAGTAATATTCTTTTTTTCCATAAAAGTGGCCAGGACACTAAACTTTTTTATTAATTTTAGAAATTTTTTCATAATAAGTAATATTATTCCATAGTGCATAATTCTTTTATATGTGTCCAAATTATTTTTTTTTGTTGAAACATGGACACTAATATGGAGGGCATATTTTTCCTATATTATTTTAACTTTTCCATGTACACTAAATATAAACCTTTATGTTTGGTAAAAGATCTATGTTCAATAGAAAATAGAAAATAAATATAAAAAATAAATAAAATATATTACAAGCTATAATATTTTAGAGATCTTAATCCAAGGGCTATGATCTTATAAACTATCATTTCATAGTAATTCCACTTGATGGCCCACACTTTTCTTCAAAATAGATGTTTCTTTTGAAAATTGAGTAAGTATGAGTAGAGGAGCATAACAACCTTCAAATGAAGGACCTTCAACATAAGGTCATCAATTGAAAGGTCCTTTCCTATGGGAATTTTGAACTTACATTTAAAAATTAAAAAAATGTCTTCTATCAAACCCACCACTTTCATTTAAACCCCTCATCATGTGAATACTATTTGAATGTGGCAAGAATATTACCTTTGAATGAAGAATCTTCTTTCAAAGGCATTTAATGATTTTTTTCTTCCAAAACTCTTTTTGTACCCCATCCCTACACACTATTATGGGATGAACTAGTGCATCGTTATATAGCTCTTCACTTGGATAATCATAATAAATAATTAATTAAAAATAAACAAGTATATCACTAGGCATAGGTAAAGTATGTCATAATCACATGCAGGTGAATGTAAGGCATGTTTATATCAAATAAAATTTTCCATAGGTTCAATATGAGATGTAGAATAATGATCATCATCATACTCATAATCATGTATAAAATAAGGTGTATGCAAGAAAAGCGGCTCGATGAAACGAATATTACGAATTCGGGGCTAGTCCACACACCAATAGGACTCTTGGTGCAAGTTATGGAGTTGTATGGAATAGCTCAACTTCCCAAGAGATGTTCCATTTCTCTTTATCTCACAAGACCACTTAAGCCAATGCCTTTTCTCTCAGATTAGTGAGCAAAGTGACTTACGGATGACAATCATGAGAATGAGGGATGTTTTGATCAATCTAACATGAATGCAATCCTAATGTGCATGATATTAACAAAAGATGAACTAAACTAGCATGAATATGATGATAAGATGAAAGGATTAGTAACAAAACTATCCTAGAATGCTATACTAGTTTGAGATGATTATTATGTGATAATACAAATGCCTATTTTAATATGCTATGAAGATTATCAAAGAGAGGCTAAATGCTTGATTAAAATGATTTAGATTAGATGCTTAGTAAAATGTATATAAGTTTGATGCTAAAGACTTGGATACGAGAATGAGAGAATGAGGGCTCTATTTATTGGAAAAATAGGGCAATGAAATGGTGACAATTGTCAACAAGAGATTGCTTGAGAGGAGATGCAAGAAGCATTAAATGCTTGAGAAGACCTCATGGTTACCTTAGAAGGTAAAGGTTAAGGTTAGGTTAAGAAAACCCATTGGATAAAGCTTTTACCCAAAGGATAAACTCTTGTGCAAGGGTTAAAGGAATGACCATGGTCAAAGCAATGAATGCTTGATGAGACCCTAGGGTTAGGTGAGGGTTGAGTTAGGCAAAAAGTCTCCAACCATGTAAGAAGGTTGAGTTAACCATTAATGGTTATGTAAGAGACTTAAATGGTTAAGTTGTTGAGGACATAAAGCCTTTAATGGTTATTGAAGACTTTAAGGGTTTGAGAAGTGACTTCCCTTTGTTTAGGGATGTGACAATATTTAGTAGATGGGTTAGGCTAAGTTAGAAGGGGTTAGAAGAAATTAGAAGGGGTTTAGAGAGGCAAGTGGGAGATGTAGGAGAATGCAAGTCGATGGAGGGTAATTTTATTTAAAATAAATTGCTTTATTTCAACAAAATAGATGTAAGTAAAGGATTTAAATAAATTATATTTGTTTATTTGAAGTGAACAATTTAATTAAATGTAAAGTTAATTAAAAAGAGTAAAAGGGAGATTTAATTAATTAAAGTGATTTATTCAATTAAGTGATATGAAAGGTCTAGGTGAATTTAATTAAATAAATTGAATAACTTATTTAATCATATAGATGAAAGTGGATTATTTAATTAAACTAAATTTAATTAAGTAGATGAATGAGAATAAAATGAATATGAAATATTCATTTAGGAAAGTGGTCATTTTTATACGTCTACATTTTGCCCCTCTTTGAAGTGATTTGTGTGCACATGTTGATTAAAAGAAAATTGATATGTCACCAAAATTTGATTGATGTGATGTAGTGTGTCAAAATGTCAATGTCGTGCCCCAGATTTGATAAATGGTGTTGATAATGCCCCTTTGGAAGATTAATCAAAATTTGATTGATTTGATAATAGTTTGTAGATTTGATTGCATTTTGAAATTTTATTTGGTGTTTAATGCATGCCAATTGATTCATCTCCTAAAAAATGATGTTTGCTAGCATTAGAAGTGAGAGGATGAGAAAAATACATGCCCCACCTACTAACCCTAATTTACTTTTACCCTATAAAAAGGTGAAAAGTGATTTTATTTGTATCATTTATGCCTTTTGACTTTTGGTGAGAGTCACATTTGGAGAGTGACAAAATGTCAGTTCCTATGCTTCGCACCAATTTGAGTGCATTCATCGATACCGGAGGCCCACCACGTATGGTCCACCTGTAAGTCATCTAAATTTTGCCCCTTTTGCTTTTTGTTTTGTCGATTTTGATCACATTTTTTATTTTTTGTCAGATTCTCATGGTTTAGCAAATCTGGTCGTTTGCGTAGTGCATACGATAAAACAGTTAGCGTGTAGGGTTAGTAAACTAGGGTAGCATCTAGGTGTCGTCAGATAGCGCATCGCAGGTGTAGGGTAGCGTATAGGGTAGGATAGCACATAGAACCAACAAGGTAGCGCATGCAAGGAATAGGGTAGCGCATCAGGTAACCTAGCACATAGGGTTAACAAGGTAGTGCATGCGGGGAACAGGGTAGCGCATAGGGTAAAGGTTTTAGCACGTAGCTGAGTTTAGCTAGCGCATAGGTGGCAGTTTAGTGCATGGGGGGATTGTTTAGCGTGTGGCCAGAAAATGTAGCTAGAAAGGAGAGAAAAGATGATGTTGGGTGGAAAAATAGATGAAGGAAGATGGGTTGGGGTGGGTAGGTGTCTGCCAAGTGTTCCCGGATGGGTGTTGTAGCCAATTTTGTGTCTGTTGTGTTGATGTCTGATTGTTTGATGGATTTTTGAATTTTCTTTTTCTGTTGAAGTTCCAAGTCAATTGATTGAATGATGATCCTGATTTTCTATTGATTTGGATCTTTGATTTCTGTTGTGAATATGATGTCCGATATGAGTTCTGATCTATGATTTCCGATATGGTTCTTGTTATGAGTCGTGTGATATGGATTTTTGAGTTGTTTCTTGATATGGGTTTGATATTCCATAGGTAACTTGATTTGATTTTCATTGTTTCAAGTTGATATGAAATTGTGATTTCGATATGGATTTGATTTTCGATATGAAACTTTATTTGATATGGATTTGTTTCAAGTTGATATGGAAGGGTGATTTCGATATGGATGTGATTTTCGATATGAAACTTGATTTGATTTTCATTGTTTCAAGTTGATATAGAAGGGTGATTTCGATATGGATGTGAT
The DNA here is from genome assembly GCF_030272615.1 of Cryptomeria japonica. Lineage (NCBI taxonomy): Eukaryota > Viridiplantae > Streptophyta > Pinopsida > Cupressales > Cupressaceae > Cryptomeria > Cryptomeria japonica. The sequence goes on along the minus strand of NC_081411.1, from coordinate 415,466,808 downwards.
TTTTGAGATGAAGCTTGATTTGATATGGATTTGTTTCAAGTTGATATGGAATTATGCTTTTGATATGGAAGTGATTTTTGATATGAAACTTAATTTGATATGGATTTGTTTCAAGTTGATATGGAATTGATTTTCAATATGAAACTTGATTTTATATGGATTTGTTTCAAGTTGATATGGAATTTTGCTTTCGATATGGATTTGATTTTCGATATGAAACTTGATTTGATATGGATTTGTTTCAAGTTGATATGGAATTGTGATTGGATATATCGAATAGATGTGGGAATTGATATTTGGACCTATTTTGTTTGTTATAGGAATAGCTTGGTGTTCTTCAATCGTGAGAGCGATTTTTGAGGCCATGGTCTCTGATTCCATGATTAACACAGGTGGATAGAGATATCATTGAGAGATGTGGGTTGTCCTCATTGTTGGACATGCCTTGGTATATCATTAACTAGGGTTTACTGATAGCATTGGCAAAGCGGTAGCACAGTGACACCAACAACTTTCACTTGGCTACGGGCAAGATCACAGTCACTCCAGAGGACTGTTATCAGATTCTACGGATCCCTATGGTAGGGGCATTATTTCCCTATGAGAAGACTGAGGAGGATGGGATAGAGGCACTTCGTTGGATTTTCCATGATGAGCATATTTGTGGATAGACTTCGATTATGCCCCACTACCATCAATATTGGCAGATTTCATAGGTGGCTTTCTGTGTCCCGACCAAAGGTCAAAGGGACTGGAAGTGGGATGGGGGTTGGTTTTGGAGGATATTGTAATACCCTAAAAATGGTCATCTAAACCATGGGCCCCTAATCTCAACAATGTCACCAAAGTCCTAACCAAAGGCAATTAAATCAATCTTGAGCACACAATTAATTCCTAAAATCATCAAATGTCACATGGCAAATCAATCACTCAATATTAATTAAATATTTATTTGATTAATTAATCATTCCAAGTAAATCATTTTAAACAATTATCTTATTTATTTTAATTAAATATCCTAGCATATTTAATTAAATAAATCAAATTGCCAGAAATCTTCAAAAAAGGAAACAAATCAAAAAAGGAATTAATTGACAAAAAAGAATTAAAATTTGAGAAAAGAAATCAATTGGAGATAATCTTGAAAAAATAAATTAAAAATTGATAGATAATCTCAAAGAAAGCAATTAAAACAATTAAATATTAAAATTGAATGAAATAGATAATAAATCAGTTTTTTCTTGATTTTATCTTAATTTTAGTTCAATTTCCTTTAAATCAATTTTTTTCTTGATTTAATCTTAAATTTAGTTCAATTTCCTTTAAAATTGAGAAAAGCATCCAATCACATCAATTCACCTGGATTGTTCTTCCTCTTGGAAAATCTTGACCGCTCATCATCATTTGATCTCAACCGTTTTTGAAGATTTGTGCTCATAATTGATTTATTTAATTGAATTAATTCCTCTTTCTTGATTTGTTTCCTTTTTTTGAAGATTTATGGAAATTTGATTTATTTAATTAAATATGCTAGGATATTTAATTAAAATAAATAAGATAATTGTTTAAAATGATTTACTTGGAATGATTGATTAATTAAATAAATATTTAATTAATATTGAGTGATTGATTTGCCATGTGACATTTGATGATTTTAGGAATTAATTGTGTGCTCAAGATTGATTTAATTGCCTTTGATTAGGACTTTGGTGACATTGTCGAGATTAGGGGCCCATGGTTTAGATGACCATTTTTAGGGTATTACAGATATGGTGACACAGGGTCACCAGTTTGCTTGGGGGTCTTGCATGTTGGCCCATCTGTACAAAGATTTTCATCAGGTGGTATACTTAGGATACAATAGTTTATCAGTCGGGGTCACATTATTACAAGTGTGGGCTTGGGAGCACATTCCCGTAGCAAGGCCACTTGCAGACACCGATAGGCTAGTTGGTCGGGCTTATGCATATGGATATACAAGGATAGTTGTCTAGCGTAAGTTGGGCAAGCTAGAGCATTGGAGGAGGGTGTTGTATGACATTGATACGGTGATCTATAGACCATATATGGAGTGTGAGGTGTGGGTGGAGGATGGGCTAGAGATGCCCTATATATATGTCATTATTCTTGATAGGGTGGATGCCTTTTATCATTGGGAGGTTCTTGCACAGCCGAGTTTAGCGGCAATATGGTCGACAATAGGGTATACCACAGGGAGCATGCTCATATGCTCGTCGAAGGCAAGATGTGCCAGAGTGGAGTCTGACTATTGATAGTGCAGCAGTGGTGGAGGAGTACATGCATTTGGCCGAACAGATATGGGACTATAGGTTCGGGGTAGTAGATGCAGGGATGACAGAGGAGTTTGTAGCACTCTTCATGGTCCATGTTATAGCACGGATATCTGATCTAGCGGAGATGATTCCCACTTTTGATGATGACAAGGATGAGCAGCTCGAGAGGCTAGGGAGACAGAGAGATGAGGGAGAGGAGCTTGAGGAAGGATATGGGGATGGTGGAGGTGATGACAGGGGAGATGGGAGGGGAGGTGGTAGAGGGAAATGAGGAGATGGAGGAGGAGATGGAGGAGATAGAGGGAGGAGAGGAGGTGGAGATGGAGGGAGGGTTGGAGTAGTCAAACAAGAAGTTGGTGAGGGAGGGAGGGGAGATTTTGTGGTTGGAGTTGGGTGAAGCTGGCCAGGCGGGCGAGGTTATAGTAGTTGTGGGTGGGATGGATGAGTTTAGGCGACTGATGCAAAGGAGGAGATCAGATGTATTACCTCCACCGGTGCCTAGGATAGGGATAGGGATAGAGGGTACCATGACATAGGTACCTATTCAGATGTGGGTACCCACCCATCGAGAGGATGCACAGATTAGGTCCCTACAGTTGTCAGTGTAGTAGATTGAGGCATAGGTACTGGCTCAGCTGTGTCAGATTACGTAGGTTACCACAGAGCGAGATATAGTGATAGAGCGCTTAGGTCGAGAAGAGGCAACTGGTGGTTCTGTGAGAGACGTACTAAGAGAGATGCATCATGCAGCCAAGGAGGCTGAGTACTATAGGCATTTATATGAGGAGGTGGTTCCTAGAGATCATAGGGCTCCTATCTATACTGCGGTGAGATCCAGTCGATCCAGGTAGACTCATTCGAGGATGGAGAGCAGAGGTGTGACCAGGTTGTCTCAAAGTGATCCACTTAGAGATCCAAGTGTTAGGACATTTTTTGCGAGACCATCAGCTTCAGGAGATAGTCATACCTGAGAGACTTGTCTCCATTGTATTTTGACAGACGTGACATCTTTTGTATATTTGACCATTTTTGAGATATATAGACGACACCGATTTTTCGATCCACATGTGATGTTTTTTTATGGATGATGATTTATACATTGATGTGATGGTTCTATGATGATGATGCAATGCTTAGATAAATGTGTTTGATTTTATTGATTGTGTAGCTAGGAAATCGGAAATCATCAAAGCAAATATCAATATTAGTCATAGCTCAATCACAAAAGCTCAAATGCAATGATCAATCCTAATTACATCCAATAGAGATATGAAAACAAGATATTCGAGATTGAAAACTTAAGCAAACCAAATGTAGACTTGAATGTCTCCTTCATGTGGCTCCATTGTCCTTCTTTCTTCTTCAAATAGCTTTGTTTGTGGATCTCACCTACAAGTGCATACACATGAGATGAAAGAAAGTAGACAAGATAGTAGTGCAAGAATACTCGAAGCATGATTGATTCAACAAAGTGATTCATTCAATAATGTGATTCGAAAAAGTGATTAGAAAAAGTGATTCATTCGATAATCTGATTCAAAAAAGTGATTCATTTGATAATGTGATTCGAAAAAGTGATTAGATTAGGATTGAATAAATTCATCCAATTTATAGACAAATTGGAGAAAAGATCAAATTAGCATGAAGAGATTCAAATGGAAATTGCAAATCAAGAATGTCAATTATGACAAATTATGACAAATTTGCACTTTCTATGCAAGATTGATTAATTGATAATTATGACAAAATTATGACAAATTTCTATGTCAAAATTGATTGATTGTTAATTATGACAAATTATGACAAATTGAAATGTCATTCCCATGAAATTAGGAGAAAAATAGGAGGAAATTGAATTAGAAATTAGGAAAATTAGAAAATTGGAAAATAGGAAATTAGGAATTAGAAAATGAGGAAATTAGGAATTTAGTGAATTAATTAATAATTTTTCATTTATTAATTAATTCACAAAGAGGGAATTTAGAAATTGATGAAAAATTAGGAATTAGGAGAAATTAGGTAAATCAATTAATAGTTTGTCATTTATTAATTAATCCACAAAAAGAGGAATAATTAGTTAGCCAATTGAATTAAACATTTAATTGTGACAAGAAGACTTAGGATAAATAAATAAATTATTTAACCTAGAGGGAAAATGACAAACAAGATTAAATGAATAAATCATAAAACCTTAGAAGATGAATTAGAAATGCAAGGACGACAATTAGGTCTTGACAAAGGATAATTGATATCAATTCGATAATCATGATTCTGACTGACAAAGGACCAATGTTGATAAATGATTTGATTGATAAATGTGCCAATTGATGAGGAACAATGACTAATTGATCCAAATTGACATGATTGAGAAAGACGACGATCGATGACAAATCGATCGCAAAATGACAAAATTGACAAGAAGACAAGGATCGATGACAAAATAGATTGCAAAATGACAAGATTGAAAATAACAACGATCGATGACAAATTGATCGCAAGTCGACAAGATTGAAAATGACAACGATCGATGACAAATCGATCGCATGATGACAAGATTGATAAGAGGACAACGACTGATGACAAATCAATCACAAGATGACAAGATTGAAAAGAGGACAAAACCCTAATTAGGATTGACAATGTCCAAAATGATGACAAATGAATACACACATAGATGTGACAGGATAAGATTGACCAAAATCATGACTGAAGATTGTTATCGACAAGACCAAATTCAAAAGCGAGACAACTGGAGAATGCAGAAGAAGGACTCGATGCTCGCAAATGATAAAGACCAAGTGCAAATCATAGGAGAAATGTTAATGCTACGCAAAAACCCTAAAATAAGGCAATGCGCAAATGTTAAAGTATGATTCCACAAGCATTGACCATTTTTAGATGTCTACATTTTGCCCCTCTTTGAGACACTGCGATTTTAAGCGTTGTTTCAAAGAACAATAATGAAAATGCCCCAGACAATGATAATGACATATGGATGCCCCCTCAAGGAATTGGCTGGAAATGTCCAGAAAAGAGGCCAATTGATCGATAATAATGATAGAACATGATAGGAGCAAACAGACTGACAATCGGAGACCGGATGCACAAAGGACAAGCAATTGAAGGTGCAAAAGACTGCAACCAACATAATATGGAGAGGGTGCATGTCCATCTATGCACTGACAAAGATCTATAAATGAAACAAAGAGAGTGAAAATTGCTCATTTGCACTAGCCAAAAAGGAGAATTCGTTGCTCTAGAAAAGGACACATGCTAAGAGATGGCAAACATTCCAAGGGCAGATCACCTTGGAGAATGTGTACACACGTATAGATGACTGGACGATGCAGGAGCAGCGATATGTATCTCAGAAACCCATGTTTTCAATTTCATGAATTTGACTTGCTTGCAGGACATTGTGGGGCCCACAAAAAATGTAGAAAGTGACTTCTGCGCTTGTGTAGGGTGAATTCTGCACTTGTGTAGGGTCTTCTACACTTGTGTAAGGTACACAGGCGCAGGTTATGTTACATAGGCACAAGACTTGTCACACAGGCGCAGTTGTGCATTGGCAACCCTAATTTGGTCAAAATTGGCATGCAAATGATCCCGAAAAAGGGGGATAAGAATAGGATAGGTCAAAAATAGATAAAGAACACCCTGATTTGGACATAAAAAAGGAAATGCAGCTCGTAGGAGCAAACCCTAAAACTGACAAATTATGCCCCAATTGTGATGCAGAATCAACAGTATCCATTGATCACACGAGAGAACCGACCAGATTGCTTCATGTTACGACATAGACTCAGGAGCATGGACAGAGATACACTAGCAGGACTTGGGATATACTATATCACATTCATGCCCAAGATTAGGGCAAACATAGGACTACTGACCACATTGGCAGATCGATGGCATTCAAAGACCTCCTCATTCCATCTGGCGACTAGAGAGGCGATTATGACACTAGAGGATGTAAGGCGTATCCTCTGCATTCCGATTCACAGGGAGATGATAGAGTATGACCCAGTGATAGGGAGAGATGCATTGTGCAAATTATTTGAGTGCGACACAGATGATTTGGATATCGTAGAGAGGGAGATCGACTGGGAGACCATGGCATCAGAGTATGATCGATGATATGTGGTGATAGTAGTGGTGATAGCATGTCTACTAGAAGGAGACAGATGAGGACATGGATTACCGATTGGATGGGGAAGAGTGCTAGAGTGGATGGCGATAGAGGGTATAGTGTATGCATGGGGACCATGTGTACTGGCTATTCTGTATTTTCAGTTGCATCAGATAGCATATCAGGGGGTTCAGACTTTGAGCTGTGGAGTCACATTGTTACAGGTATGGGCATTCGAGCACATAGCCATATGTTGACTGATTGCAGAGAGACGGGTATTACCACACCGACCATATGTGTATGCTATGGAGGAGCACTGAGACAAGGTCCTTTTGGATACATATTGTATTGGCGACATGAGCTAGACAGATTTAGAGAGTTCACATGGAGGCCATATCGTGATTGCCCTGGATGGTCAGATGATAGTGATGAGCTACCGTATTATAGACAGGAAAGGTACCTGATTGGGTGACCAGTGAATCGCCAGAGAGTGATTAAGATGTACCTGCCAGAGAGAGTCAGACAACAGTTTGGAGAGAGGCAAGATGTACCTAGGAGGACTACACACTTTGCCCAATCTCACAGAGAGACAAGTCAGTGGGGGAGTATGATTCAGCCACACATAGCATATGCTGACTTCACACATCTACAGTAGAGACAGTGGGATTGGAGATCAGATGTGGAGGATGTCAGGATGACAGAGGAGTATGAGTGATGGTTTGCACAACGATGACCAATGCCATTGACAGATCCTGATATTCGAGTACCGAGGAGACAAGAGGACTTCCCACTCGCAGGAGAGGAGGGAGATGATGAGGATGAGGAGGATGAGGGTCGTGATGAGGATGAGGGGGATGATGAAGATGGAGATGAGGATGGGGATGATGATTATGAGCTAGGTGTAGCCGATCAGGAGTCATTGCAAGATATACCCATAGAGCCAGAGACAGCTAGCATAGAGGAGATGAAGATGTGCTGGGCTACCATAGCGAGTCAGCATGATCACATTGCAACATTAGAGAGACATAATTCCATCTTGAGGATAGAGTAGGAGCAGTTCAGAGCAGAGATAGCTAGACTCACAGTGGCTCGAGATATAGCAGTAGCTTAGGCACAACGAGAAGAACAGAGAGTCACTGAGTACATTGGGTCGATTAGGGATGCCAGTTCACGTGAGATGGCATAGATGTTGGTAGAGACCGGAGAGGAGATACGCCATTGGAGGACACTATATGAGAGTGCAGTCCCACCAGAGTAGAGAGCAGCTTCATATCAAGCACGATCGAGGATAAAGAGTAGGGCACGCTCTCAGAGCTCAGTGAGCAGCATGGGGGTGAGTGGACCTATGAGACCACCATAGCCAAGACCAGGAGGGACATCATCCTTGAGACATGGTAGGGATGAGGAGGACAGAGGGAGCACCCAGTGACAAAGGCACGTGCTCCTTATGACGGACAGATGCATATGTAGTTTGATATTATGTAGTCAGCCTGCAGGCCATACTTAGGATAGACAGTCCAATTTTGTACTCCGATATTATTTGGATATATGATATGATATGCATCGATATGATGGGATGCAATGTGTTATGACTTATAGTTGTTTTCTATGTATGGATGACTTATGCACTTTTTATGTACCATTATGGAACATGTATGGATGTATTTTTTATGCGTTTTTGATGCATTTATAATATGAAATGGATAAAATACTTGATGTGATGCTCGATGTGATGTTTGATATAATGCAAATGTACTAACCAAATGGATGCAGGATGCAGCATATGTGTTTGGGGAAATCGGAGTACTAGACCGAACTGACTATCCGAACTGACGGAAGAAATGTTAGTAAGAAGAAAATGAGATAGAGGATAGTTAGAGACAAAGAAAAACTTGCTTTCAGTAATGCACTTTGTAGGTGAGAACCTTTATTTTAATGTAGCAAAATGGATGTGTAGCATCATGGCATTGAAGGCCAGAGCTGAAATGCAACCCTTTTTGCAAAAGACAGACACATCATAGACAAACAGCAATCACAACAAAAAGGAAACAAACCATGAACCATCCCGGTCACTCTAAATCACTCTGTGACATCATCAAGCAACATAGGAACATGATCGGAAATAAATCAATAAATGATAAGACTCGCTAATTCCAACAAGTCAAACAAACATCTTGATCTTCATTGTCAAAAGTTGAAAGTGTTGATAGGACGATCATGATATCTAGTTTCAAGGAATGCGGTATCCCATCTAAGATAGGACGCAGTCTGGTTTCGAGTATACCACACCCTGTATAAGACCCATGATAGTGTGCCAAGGATGAATGATATTGATGTTGATGTTCGATTGATAAGACAATTTTGATCAGTTTGAATGTTTGGTTTGATTGAAAAAGTTCATCTATTAATGCATGATTCCATTAAAGCGCAGCATTGTGAGTAATTGTTGTTGGATGGGTGCTCAGGGATTTGTCTATGAGGGGTTATTTATTGCAAAATGCTTTTCGAGTTTTTACAATTTTTTTGTGTTCATTTTTTTTCAGGACTTTATTTGACTTTTTAGGGATTTTTTTAGGACATTTTTTTTATTTTTTTAGATTATTTCAGGACATTTTCAATTTTTTAGAGATTTTTTCAAGACATTATTTGATTTTTTAAAGATTATTTCAGGACATTCTTCAATTTTTTTTTGGATTATTTCAGGACATTTTTCAATTTTTTTTTAATTTATTTCAGGACATTTTTCAATTTTTTTTGGATTATTTTAGGACATTTTTCAATTTTTTTGGATTATTTCAGGACATTTTTCAATTTTTTATGATTTTTTCAAGACATTTTTCAATTTTTTCAGGACATTTTTTAATTTTTTAATGATTTTGCCCCTAGTGTCTAGCAAGGCAAGGAATATGACAGGTGAATAAATAGGCTTTCTGAAATGTTGGTGGATAGAGGGAAGACAAAGGCCTTTTATCATGGAGACAATATGGATGCAATTTTCAAGGGCTATTGCGTGATGGAACAAGAGACTGGATATGACAATGTAAAGCAGTGACATGGCATGAGGGACATGTCAAGAGGTTTTTGAAACTATGTTTAAATTTTGCGTCCTTATGTCAGACCAAGATCAAGGAACAAAAAAAAAGAGTGTATGGATAGTGATAAGATATGGATAGCATAAGCAAGACCAAGAATGGATAAGGGACATGGACTGAAGGTCGGGGTAGGCTAAGGGATAGTGGCAAAAAGTTGCAATAAGCCAGGGAATATGGATGAAAGGTTATAATAAGAAAATGGATAAAGACCAAAAGCTATAATGGACTAAAAGATGCAAACAAGATTCATATTGCTCATGACGATCCTCAGCCTTGTCAAGATCAAAAGGTGGAAAGGGAAATTGGACATGAGGGACAATAGGATATGAAGGGTAATGACATGGTATGATAGGATAATGAAGGGCAATAGGATATGAAGGAGGAAACCTGCCCCCAAGTGTGGTGTGCAAGAAGTTCATAGATTATGCATGACGCCTGTTTGCCAGGTTTTCATCACGGTACTTGCCCAAGGTGCCTGTTTGCCAGGTTTTCACCAGTGGACGAATTATTTTTGCTTTACTTTTTTTCTTTTTTTGTCTCTTTTTTTTTCACCATTTTTTGATTTTTTTTGATTTTTTATTTTTTTTATATTTTGACTTTTTCAATAGAAGATGGACACATGATAGGGGATGGAAGAAGGACTCAAGCGTCTTTTTGTTTGAATAGTAGCCTTGAAAAAAATGGACCATGACCTTTAAAAGTATGCTCAAAGACGTTGGTAGGATAAGGACATGGAAAATAAGATGAAACTAAGGCAAGGATTTATGCAAAGGATTGGATCAAAGGGATCGAAGGATGAAAAATATGCATTGGGTATTGGATAAGGTATTGGAAGAATTGGGCTTCAGTGGATAGAAATGTAGGCAAGATCAACATTGGCACACACCTTGAGGGGTGATGGACTGATGGAGGAAAAATGTATTTTGGATATTGAGATTTTGACGAAGGAAAGGCTATGGATTTTGGGACATAAGGGCCCAAAACGGATGAAGAAGGTCGTGGAGGAATACACTTGGAAGGTTTGGATGTAGGAATAGAAATTGTAGATGCCAAGTTGGATGTTTCTTTAGGCTTTTGTGCTTCAAGGAGCTGCTTAGGGATCCACATTGTTTTTGATTTTTCATGCTTTTGTGGTTCCTTGGAGTATGTTGCTTGCACAAGGGATTTAGGAACCCATATATATTTTGACTTTGCTTTATTTTTCTCAGTGGGCCTTTGTGGCCTTTTGGATTTTTCTTTTTCTTTTTAGATCATATTGTTCTTTGTTTTGACATGTCGATTATATTGGACATGTTGATCCTTGAATACATGTGGATTGCTAGACTTATGACGTTTATACTTGGCATCCAAATTGCTTGGAGGGGGAAAGGAGTGCATGGATGGATATGAATGAAGTGGACTTCTTTTGGATTGATGAAATTTACTCAAGGATGTGTGCCTTTTCTAACCTTGTATAGAGGACGAAGGGATATAAGGACCTAAGATGGATGGAAAGTATGATGGGGAAGGTGTATGTTTTGATTTTGATGGAGGGATACCAACGTCTTGAGAGTGAGTTCTGTAGACATAACTCTTAAGATCTTCTTTAACATGAAGGGATTCTTGCTTATGGAGATCTACTCCTTTGCCTTTATGAATATATTGACCTGTAGGATACTCTTTTCTTTGGGAAGAAGATGCGAGTCCATTATGAGGTGGATATGATATGAGAGAAATAATGAGATCTTGAAGTGGATCGGATTGCACCAAAGTGGAAGAACCCATTGTTAATGTCAGGGGTTCATGAACATCTTGTACTGACACGTTAGAATCATGAGAGGGATTAGGATCATAAGAGGGACTAGGATTGTGTAGTGGACATGGTTCAATGACAAGCTCTTCAAGAGATGGAATGGGAGAAATAATGGGATCATCAAAAGAAATGCGATCTTGGAGTGTATATGGAGCATTAAGACAAGGAGATGGAGGAACAAAAAGATCTTGTGGAGGATTTAAAAGAATAATTTGATCTTGACAAGGAGGAAGATCATTGCAATCCTCTTTAAAGGTGTTTTTCTCTTGACTTTCAATGGGATCATCGAAAAGGATGGAAGGGATATCTTGAATGTCAATGGGATTTGAAAGGACATTTTTTTCATGAAATGGAAGGGGATCATTTGGGATTGGATGGACTGGGATATCTTGATCTTACTCGGGGAATGGAGTGTCAATAGGACATTGGATAGGATGGACAAGAATAAGGGAATCATCATGAGTGTCTGGGAACATGGGGTCCTGGTCAACAATTGGATGGGATGATAAGGTTTCAAGATCTTGATCTTGATCTATTTTAAGACACATTTCTTCATGCTCTAAATTATCCTCTTGACATGAGGTTGGACTTTGGATATGCATGGGGGATTCTGGCAAGGGATTAATGCTTTGGCATGAAGGAAATGCACTTTGAACATTTGTGATGGATTCTTGCAAGGAATCAATGCTTGAACATGAGGAAGAGGGACTTTGAATGGGGTCCTCTAAAATAGGTAATGGCAATAAAGTGCATGGTTGCATTGGGTCTTGTATCTCTGAAACATGACAAGGATGTGCATCATGAATTGGATTATCATGGCAATCAATTATGGATAGCCCTTGGATAATTGCATCCTTGGGTGTATTGTTTGATGAGGACAATATAGAAGGTTCTTGTGAAACTTCTAAAGGTGTAGGGATAGATGCCACTGGAGAGTCAATTTGTTTGTGGGGGGATGAGGCATTGCTAGACATAATTTTATTATCTTGATCTTCCTCAAAGAACTCACTTGGTAGTTTCCTTAAGATCATTGCAATAAAGCCACCTTTCTTTCGAGGTTTGGACATAGTTGTATCTGGAATTTGAACTTGTTTGGAAAGGATTGGGTCTTGGTTTGATGTCATATTTTGATTTTGAACTTGGTTCAATTATTCTGACATGTTTGAAACTTGGGTTGGTGCATGTTGCAAGTTTTGTTTTTGAATGTTTGATTGTGGTTGTTGACATTGATATTCCACCATTGGTTGAACCATTTGTGGACATTGTATAGTTGGTTGGACATATTGTTGAAATTGGACCATTGGTTGTATTGGTTGTATATGTTGAACAATTGGTTGAACCATTGGTTGTATTGGTTGAAAATCTGATTGATAGTAAACACCTTCTTGTTCTTGTTGTGGAGGCACATAATGTTGAAATTGATGTTGTCTCTTTTCTTGAAATTGTTTCATCATCTCTATTTGGGAGAGGAGAGCTGGTATGTCTGATCGTTCAAGAAGAGATCTTACATCAATTGGCTCAATCTTTGGATTTCCACCTGGAAATTTTTTAAACATTTTGGACATTTGTGATCTATTCGTCTCAATGTTTTTCACTCTTTGTTCCAATATCTCCTCTTCTTGAGCTAGTTTCTCCTCTAGTTTTTGTATTTGGACATTTACATCATCATGATAAGTTTGATCCAAGTCCTGAGACATGTAGAGATTGGATTGACATGATTGATTGCTCAATTGTGATGACATGGCTTCGTAAGAAGGTTGAGACCTCATTTCAACAAACATGTCACTATGCAATGCAACTAATGGGATTGACAAATGCAACCTAAAGGATGACAATGCAACTTAATGTTTTTGTTGTTTTTCAAGATTTTGACAAACTTTTTGGAATGCAAATCTAAAAAGAGACCCTTAGGAAATTGAAATGATGTCTAGACCTCAAAGGACAAAAGGACCAAGTGACAATAGGACAAATTGACAATGTCTCACCTATATGGTTGGATACTAAGCTAGGTTTGACCAAATGACATTGATGACAAAAAGACAAAAGTTTGATAAGGTCTAGACTTCCTAACAATAACTTAGGGTTTATCAAAGATTTGCATTACTCAAGTATGACAAAACCTAGTTTTGACACTATATGCAAAGGGACAATTACTATGCAAATGACCCTAATATGATATGATAATGACCTAAGCTTGATGAAGAGACCTAGGGTATGCAAATGTGACCTAATGTTCTAAGGACAAGGATGCAAATGCAAATGTATGACAATGTCAACCTAAGACAAAACATAAAGTTGAATTATGAAATGGTATTATTCTAATGCAAGAGGACATATGCAAATGGATGACCCTTATTGATATGCAAAGGAGTATGACCTAGGTGAAACCTAACCTTGGTAGTTGATAATGAATTTGTAAAATGCAAACCTAGGATGAACCTAATGTTGGACATGCAATATGACACCTAACCGAGGACCTAATAATGACATGTAAGAGGACACCTAAATGAGAACCTAATAAGGACATGCAAATGGACACCTAAATGAAATGGACCAAGTGGAATGCAAGAATGATGCTCTAAGCCCTAAGTATGGATAATGGAGGACCTAAATCTAAGTGACATGAATGTTGAGACAAGATTTTGAAAAATGTTTGACAACCATGTTTGAAGGTGTTTTGAACTTTGTTGGATGAAATACTCTTGTGTTTAACCTTGTTTTGAATCAATTTGGCTTGTTTTGAAATGAGACACAACTCAACTTTTGACAAGCGAAGAAGACAAGATATTTTAACTTAGACTCAAGACAATCATGCTCATTCACACATTTCTTATGGTAGGCAAGGGCAGTAGGTACTTGAGAGGTAGACTCGTTATGAGATTCAAGGAGAATACATAGATGCTTGACCCCACGGGCTCCCCTCCACGACACTCACTTCTCAGGGCAGCCAAGCATCAGTCCCCAGGGAAATCTCCCCATGGCGAACTTAGTATCTCTTCCAAGTATCCGAACTTGTCCTTCTCAAGCAACTAGAAGGATTTTTGGCCTCTAAATACAAGGTGTTTAGTAAGGATTTCTGTTAAGCATTACTCCTTGGTGTCATGCAAGTGTGATTGAGACATTAAGCCCACCAAGATACAAAACAAATGTAGTCTCTCAAGCATGATTTAGACCGTGAGGTCCTACTTAGATGTTGATATGAGAAAGAGTTCAACGGTCATCACTTCCCAAGTAACTGCAATTCCCATGTAACCCTTCCTTCAAAGCTTTTGCTCATCGGGTATTTATTTATAGTGAATTAGAATGCCAAGGTATTCTAGCCGTACTCACTTTGGGTCGTTCCCTTCTCACGATTGTCACTTGCTTGCAAAAGAAAATGGTCAGGAAGGCAGGCCCTCTAAAGGTGACACACAATCAAAAACATGAGCATGGTATCGAAGATCTGGATTTCTGATCACTCTAAGAAGGATGAGAGCATACTCTCCTACTCCAATGTCAAACTCAATAATCAGAGCAAACATACATTCATTCCATTCTATTTAGAAGTCATACTAGGTGCCTAAATATTAATTACAAACACAAAGTTTAGTTGTAGTCCAAGGCAACCTGCAAAACCCAAGTCAGAAGTTTGATATGTTTAGTCTTTGACTATCAAACCTGCATAAAACATGTTAGTAGTTTCATTTGTTGTCTCTTCCATGTGTATACCAAGGTGCTGCACAGAGAATAGGTACCAAAAACCAAAAAAGCAGAAACATAATGCAAAAGAAAACAATTTGCGAGTGAAAAAACTGCCTTTTACCTCTGTTTTTGGCCCTACACAGGCACAGAATGTCTCACACAAGCACATAATGCTTGACACAGGTGCAGATTATCCTTGAAACAGGTGCAGAATGCTTGACACAGGTGCAGATTGTCTCACACAGGCACATAAGTTCTTAGAAAACCCTGCATTACCCTGTTTCTTGGGTTTTTCACCTACAAATCAACTCAAAAGCATGATTAGGGGGTTAGTTCACATCAGGTTCACCAATTAATGTAGCTAGGAAATCGGAAATCATCAAAGCAAATATCAATATTAGTCATAGCTCAATCACAAAAGCTAAAATGCAATGATCAATCCTAATTACATCCAATAGAGATATGAAAACAAGATATTCGAGATTGAAAACTTAAGAAAACCAAATGTAGACTTGAATGTCTCCTTCATGTGGCTCCATTGTCCTTCTTTCTTCTTCAAATAGCTTTGTTTGTGGATCTCACCTACAAGTGCATACACATGAGATGAAAGCAAGTAGACAAGATAGTAGCGCAAGAATACTCAAAGCATGATTGATTCGACAAAGTGATTAGAAAAAGTGATTCATTCGATAATGTGATTCAAAAATGTGATTAGAAAAAGTGATTCATTCGATAATGTGATTTGAAAAAGTGATTCATTCGATAATGTGATTCAAAAAAGTGATTAGATTAGGATTGAAGAAATTCATCCAATTTATAGACAAATTGGAGAAAAGATCAAATTAGCATGAAGAGATTCGAATGGAAATTGCAAATCAAGAATGTCAATTATGACAAATTATGACAAATTTGCACTTTCTATGCAAGATTGATTAATTGATAATTATGACAAAATTATGACAAATTTCTATGTCAAAATTGATTGATTGTTAATTATGACAAATTATGACAAATTGAAATGTCATTCCCATGAAATTAGGAGAAAAATAGGAGGAAATTGAATTAGAAATTAGGAAAATTAGAAAATAGGAAAATAGGAAATTAGGAATTAGAAAATGAGGAAATTAGGAATTTAGTGAATTAATTAATAATTTTTCATTTATTAATTAATTCACAAAGAGGGAATTTAGAAATTGATGAAAAATTAGGAATTAGGAGAAATTAGGTAAATCAATTAATAATTTGTCATTTATTAATTAATCCACAAAAAGAGGAATAATTAGTTAGCCAATTAAATTAAACATTTAATTGTGACAAGAAGACTTAGGATAAATAAATAAATTATTTAACCTAGAGGGAAAATGACAAACAAGATTAAATGAATAAATCATAAAACCTTAGAAGATGAATTAGAAATGCAAGGACGACAATTAGGTCTTGACAAAGGATAATTGATATCAATTCGATTTAATCATGATTCTGACTGACAAAGGACCAATGTTGATAAATGATTTGATTGATAAATGTGCCAATTGATGAGGAACAATGACTAATTGATCCAAATTGACATGATTGAGAAAGACGACGATCGATGACAAATCAATCACAAAATGACAAAATTGACAAGAAGACAAGGATCGATGACAAAATAGATTGCAAAATGACAAGATTGAAAATAACAACGATCGATGACAAATCGATCGCAAGTCGACAAGATTGAAAATGACAACGATCGATGACAAATCGATCGCATGATGACAAGATTGATAAGAGGACAACAACTGATGACAAATCAATCACAAGATGACAAGATTGAAAAGAGGACAAAACCCTAATTAGGATTGACGATGTCCAAAATGATGACAAATGAATATGCACATAGATGCGACAGGATAAGATTGACCAAAATCATGACTGAAGATTGTTATCAACAAGACCAAATTCGAAAGCGAGACAACTGGAGAATGCAGAAGAAGGACTCGATGCTTGCAAATGATAAAGACCAAGTGCAAATCATAGGAGAAATGTTAATGCGATGCAAAAACCCTAAAATAAGGCAATGCGCAAATGTTAAAGTATGATTCCGCAAGCGTTGACCATTTTTAGACGTCTACAGATTGATATGATTGTATGATTCATGATGCAATGTGATGTATCTTGAAAATGAGATATATGATAATGATATATTGTGAGATGTATCTTGAAAATGAGATGTATGATAATGATATGCTGCGAGATGTATCTTGAAATGAGATGTGTGATAATGATATGCTATGAGATGTATCTTGAAAATGAGATTTATGATAATGATATACTGTGACTAAATGCAAATTTCACATGATATGTAGCTAATTTGTAATTTGAAATGCAACTGATTGATCATCCTCATTATGTCGCTTGTCATTCCTAAAAAGTCACATGTTTTTTCTTTCTTTGTGTTTTATCATCAATGAGTTGTTGATATGTTGAAAATTTATACATTTTATCATCAATGAGCTATTGATATGTTGAAAATTTATATAAGCATAATGGTATAATTGAACCATAATGACCTGAGAAAAATTTACATGGATTTTGATATTGCAAGAGGACACAAACATCGAGGTATAATTGAACCAAGATTACTCGAATGTTGCTTGCGTATAAATAGACAATATTTAACCATTTGTATGCACAAAGTGGAATAATGTCTTCAGTGATATGTTTTGAATCACTTCTCGAGACAATTCTTTGCATAGTACAAGTGATCACCTCACAGACAGAAAACTAAAAACTATTGGAGTCTCCAATCACTTTCTCTAGCTCGATGCATCATTTGAGAAAATTTAGGGATCCAATAGCATAAGAAAAAGTTCGTGCAAAAATAGTTAAAAATTCATGCTAGATATAAACAAATTATACTTCAAAAAATCATCCATCATGTGTTTTTAAAGTTGTTAAGTGGATCAGTGTTTTGTTTTCTTGGTTGTTGGAGTTTTTGCTTGACAGGATTTTCTTGGCATGTTGTGATTTTTGTTTGCTTGTTTGCTGGAATTTCCTTGAAGTCAAAAGAATGTTGCCCCTAGTTATAGATACTGATTGATGTGGATATGTACAGTGATTACCAAGCCATGGTGGGATATGATGAACTGATATTCAGATAAGCCAGGACAATGACTATGCTAAGTGTGTCTTGGGTAATGTTATTTTGATAGTGTTGGGCGATGGCCAAGATTTTTTGAATTTTGATAAAAAAGATATGAGAAAAGATAGATAGAGGATTTTTTCCCTCACAAGTAGCTCCTATTTCTAGGTTTTCACCATTTTTTTTTATCGCACCTTTTTGCTATTTTTGATTTTATTTTTATTTTTCTAATTTTTTGATTTTTTTGTATTTTCACTATTTCTGTGCATTAGACCACTCAAGTATAGTATTTCTTTAGATGGATGTTGTTGATTGGTTCATCGAGCACATCACCTTTTGAAGTTGTTAGCTAATAGGCACTTGATCCATAGGCCGAGATGATGTCATAGGGACCCAACCAGTTAGGTTCAAACTTCCCCTTCTTTTCTTGATCCTATTGATTTCTGGGATTTTCTTTGAGTACAAGATCACCAACTTTAAAATGCTGAGGGATGACTCTGTGGTTGTAGCTTCTACACATGTGCTATTGGTATACTTTGAGGTGATTTTAGGCATGTTGTCATTTTTCATCTAGAAGCTCTAGTTCTTGCAATCTGTTTACGTGATACTCCTCCTCAGGAATGAGACCTTTCAAAGATACCCTGAGTGATGGAATGTCTACCTCAAGAGGTAAAATTGCTTCTGATCCATACACCAATGAATATGGCATAGCCCCTGTAGGTGTCCTGATGCTAGTCCTATATGCCCAAAGTGTCGGATTGAGCTGCACATGCCAATCCTTTCCTGCATCATTTACTATTTTCTTTAGGATCTTCAATATTGTTTTATTTGATGCCTTTGCTTAACCATTCCCCTGTGGGTAGTAAGGTGTAGAGAAACGATGTTGGATTTTGAATCGTTCATATAGTTCTTGCACATCTTGGTTTTTGAATGGACTTCTGTTATCTATGATGATAGAATTGGGAATTCAGTATCTGTAGATCAGATAATTGAGAATAAAAGAGGCAATTTGTTTTCTAGTTACTGTGGTCATTGGGACTACTTCAATCCATTTTCTAAAATACTTTGTTGCAATGATAATGAACTTGTGTCCATTTGAATATGAAGGGTGTATTTCACGTACTAAGTCAAGTCCCCACTGACAGAAAGGCCAAGATGTTGTAAATGGCTGCAATTCTTGTGTTGGTGCATGTATAAGATTGCCATGGATTTGGCACTTAGGACATTTTTTTGCAAATTGATAAGAGTCTTTTTCCATCGTCGGCCAGTAATATCCCATTCTTAGGAGTTTTTTAGCAAGAGTAGGACCACTTGAATGTGTGCCACAGATACCTTCATGAAGCTCATGTAAAGCAGAATCAGATTCATTACAATCAAGGCAACAAAGAAGAGTACCATCTAGACCTCGACGGTAAAGAGTATCAGTAGTTAGGGTATAATAGGTGGCTTGCCGGATAGAGTTGCATTTTTGGTTCTGTGATAGGTCAATGGGTAGGGTATTGGTTTTAAGATACTCATATATTGTTCCATATAAAGGAGAGTCTGAACTAGTTAAAGCATAGATAACATGGGATGCGGAATTGTCATAGGCTAGGGAAAACAATTGCTCTATTAGAAACTCATAATGACTTTGTTGCTCTGGAATTTGTAGTAGTGAAGCTATAGTAGCCATTCCATCGGCTACTTAGTTGTCCAACCTTGGGATTTTCTTGAAGGTGATGTGTACAAAATATTGTTTGAAGTCATCCACCATTCGTTTGTATAGTAGCAACTTGTCATCTTTTGTCTGATAGTCATTGTTGATCTGATTTATGACTAGTTGGGAATCTTCGTAGACTTTCAGTTCCGTGATTCTCCATTCCACGACCATTTTGATTCCTGTGACCAGTGCCTCATACTCAGCAATGTTATTTATGCATAGAAACATGAGTCTATATGATATTGGTATGGCGTGTCCTTCAGGAGTGATGAACAAGATGTCGGCACTTGAGCCACGTTGAGTGTAGGAACCATCAAATTATAGGGTCCATTGCTTGGTGGTGTAACGTCATAAATTGTACGCACTTGCTAAAGTAGTACAATTTAACACCTAGTTTAGCACCCGCCTTGGCGCAGCTGCATTTTGCATTACATTTCCCCTTTAGCACTTAATTAATCAAATTAATTAGGTCTAAGGTCCTATTTCATCATCCTCCACATCATAAAGTCGGGCCCTTTCGTTACAGTGTGCCCCTTTTCATGTTATTCCTCCAATGCATCATCTAATCGAAAACCCTAATTAAGTCCTATTTTGAACTTGGGGGCTTGATTTCGGGGGTCAAAACATCTCGAAATCACCTATAACTTCGGGATTCTCTCTAAAATCATCATATCTGACGGCCCTGAAAATTTGGTGAAAAGTTGTCGGGTCCATGGCGCCCGGAGTGCACACGGTCCTGGACATTTTTCCCAAAATTTTAGGAGCACGATCCAATCATAAAATAAAGCTTAACCCCAAGAAATTGGCGGGATATTCAATCTCTAGGTCGGCCAAAAGACGAAATTGCGACCTAGGGTTTCATACATAAGAGCTCTCTTTCTTCATTTGAAGGGATCCGAATTTTGTTTTCAGGAACCTCATATGCAGCGAAAGAGCAGATCTTTGAAGACTTCAACAACTTTCAACATCCCTCTATCAAGCATTTATCAAATCCATTCATTCATTTAGGGCTTGGAAGACATTGAAGAACAATAGGAGATTACCGACTAAAGATTGGCTTGTACCTCTCCCTTGGGGGTTGGGTATGATTTCATATTGTTTTCATGTCTTTGCATAAGCTTCAATATCTCATTTATTCATGCTTTAGATCACTTTGCATCTTGATTTAGAGCATTTACATTATCATTGACAAGCAATTAGGGTTTACTTTCTAGGTTGCTCTAGTTTGCTTACTTGCATTTTAGATCTTGCACACACACAAGGTCTGCACACACATTACTTTTACAATACAACTTGGCTATTCATGGAGGTGGAAATCACCGAAGTGGGGGTTTGACTAAGGCAAAACCCTATATAGCCGCCCAAACACCTTTTTCAGATATCAGTGCAGGTTTCGAGACTCGAACGACGCCGCAGGTTGCAGATCCAAAAAAAGCAGGTCGAGACAGCACCCCACACCAAATTGCAGAGCAGAATACCAGGATAGGGGCGTGGGGCACCCTGGTCCTACCAGGACAGGGGCACTGGGTGCCCTGGTCCCTGGGACAAAGGCGCTAGGTGCCCTGGTCCTCCTGACAGACAACATTTTTGACAGTTTCCAGAGTGCAAAACAGCAGTTTCCGGTGCAGTTTCAAGTGCAGAATCAGGACAGTGGCGCCCGCGCCCCCGTCCCGAACATTTCCACTCAGATTTTGACTCCGGGTATGCATTTGCATTCTTGTTTTATCCTTGTGTTTACAGCTTTCCATTGTTTAAGTTCAATTTTGCAATCTTGTTGTTAGCTCATACTTGCATTTTAGGGTTAAGAATTGAACTTGCATAATCTTACCTTTCAAATACAATGAAGGAATAGAAATCCTAATAGGTAGCCCGTGGCTCTCTCTTTCACAAAAAGAAGTATCCAATTGTGTGATACCTCTAGGCTCTTTCGTATTCCGTAATGTGTGACAAGAGGTAGGATTAGGGCATGTAAACCTAGTCTCGCTTTTTCCCCCACACATTTTGGTGAACCCGACGTGAATCTATCATTGCTTCTTCTTGCATTGCATTTATTAGATCTAGATCTAGATTTAGTGTGTTTTCATTTCATTTTCATTAAAAAGAAAAAAAAAAAAAAAGAGAGTGTTCCTTTTGCATTGTATTTCATGCAACTTTTATTTCAAAATGTCAGACTTTTATTTGCAAAATGTTCATGCTTATGATGATTATTATGAGTATAGCCAAGATGAATTAGATGAAGCTTTAGATGAGTTTTTGAACCCTAAAGATGCCAAACCTTCATTTTACCAAAAACTCATAAACCTTGTTACTATGCCATTTCATTGTGATGAGAAAGATAAGTTGAATGAGTCCTCTCAAGGGTACATTCCTATCCACTCTTCCACTAAATCTAGTAACATGGTTGTTTTCAATAATCCCCTCTATGAGGAGATGTCTCCTTTTGAATCAAAAGATAAACCTTTTAATAGATATGATCATGCTTTGTTGGATGATGCTCTTGATGACTTTGTGGCTTTATCGAAATCTTTAAACAAGAACAAGACTTCTAAATTGGTTAACATGATAAACTTGAATGAGCATAAAAAGCCTCTCTTTGAAGTCCAAGGTGCTTATCCTTCTCCCACCTTTCAAGTTCCTAAATCACCTCTCCTTACTGTCCAAGGAGGGTATGATCATGATTCCTTTCGTACTCCGAATAAACCAATCATCATTGTGCAAGGAAGAAAACCTATAAGTCCTTATAGTTATGCCAAGCAAATAACTAGAGAGAGTTATCATGCGGTTGCCCATACTTATCATACCAGAAATAATAGGCAGCCTAGTCCTCCTCCTGTTATTCCAGTTTCTCTTCCGAATCCTCAACCAATTCTTCCGCAAGCTCCACGTATTTCACAAGTTCTTAGCAAGGAATATGATCTCATAGAACAACTTAAAGCTACCCCTGCTAAGATATCCCTTTGGGATTTGATTCAAACTTCTTCCACTCATCATGGAATGTTACAAGATGCCTTGAAAGATTTGAATGTTCCTCCACCGAATACATCTAGTAATAAAGCATCTTTGGTTAACTCTGTGATGAATCCTAAAGCTCAAATTGTGTTTACCCAAGATGAGTTGCCCACTAGTGAAATTCAACATCAATATGATCCCTTGATGATTGTGGTTATCATGAAAGACACTGCTATAAGACGAACACTAGTAGATAATGGCTCTGGTCTTAATGTGTGTAGCATTAATCTTTTGCATAAGATGAATGTGGATACATCCCTAATTGAGCCGGACTCTCATCCTATTCGAGGCTTTGATAACATGGCTAAAACTTCATTAGGTACTATCACCTTACCCATCACAGTGGGGCCTGTTACTTTGCCTACTCCTATCCATGTTATGTCGAGAAATCTAACATACAACTTGTTATTAGGGAGACCTTGGATTCATAGTATGCAAGCTGTCCCCTCTACATTGCACAGACAAGTTAAATTTATCTATAACAATAAGACATATACCTTGATAGGTGATACTAATTTCCAAGCTTGTTTACAAACATCTACTTCCAAAGGGGGTTCTTCTAAGCCTTCATCATCTAGTGATGACTCTTTAAACAAGATACCTATCGATGAATCCTCACTCTCTGATGATCAAAATTCTTTGGATGAGTCTGGAGCTCCTGAAGAAGACTCTTCTCGACTTGAAACTACACATAAAGAGGATTTTGATCCTGAGAAGGTTCTCGCAGACGACGATTGGGGATCCCTTGATTTTAATCCCACCTTTGTAGGTGAATATAAGGTTCCTTCTAGAGAGCTTAAAGTTGAAAAGAAGAAAGAAGCTAAAAATCAATCAACATTACCTGAGTCTATGAGTAATAATTTTGTGGCCGCTTCTCAAACTTCTTCTCCTCATACCTCTAATTCTGAAGAGTTTGATTCTTTGTCTTATGAAAAACTGCCTTCTCTTTCTGAAATGGCTGATCGTTATGGTCGTGGTTTTCATATTTTTGCTAAGCATGGGTATCATGGAAATGGTTGTGGCGCTCACGAACAAGGGATAAAAGTTCCTCTAGAGAATAATCTTTACAATTATGCCTTTGGACTTGGCTATAATCCCTGCAAGCGTACTAAAGCTTCTAAGAGACCATGTATTAGTGTTAATACTATTTCTACATCTCTATCAATGCAACACCCCGAGTACATTGATGAGGATCCTTCGTGTGCTTGTGCTTTTGATGTTTTCCCTACCGATGATGCTTTAGCTGAATTTTTAGGAGCATATGATACTCTTCCTTGTTATCACCACAATAGGGGACTCCCTTATTGTTTGAACACTGAAGCCTATTTTAGCAAAGAGATTGATAATGATGAGATTGTGAAAGAATTCCCTCAATTAAAGGATACTCCTCAACAAAGTAATCTTCTCATAAGTGACACTGCTAATGCTAAGATGGATCTTTGCAATGAAGAAAAAGTTATTAAAATTGGAAAATGTTTGGATGAAGAGGAACAGAAACAATATGAAGATTTATTGCATGAATTCCCCGAGATCTTTGCTTGGACGTACTCTAACATGCCTGGTATAGATCCTAAGATTGTTACTCATAATATTGTCTTAGTCCCTGATGCTAAGCTTGTGAAACAAAAGATTCAAAAAATGAATCCTAAGGTGGCTCTGCTTGTTAAGGCTGAGATTGAAAAGTTATTGGAGGCTGGATTTATCCGCCCTATTGATTATTCCCCATGGATTTCAAATATTGTCGTTGTGGCTAAACTAGATAATAAAATAAGAATGTGTACCGATTTCCGAGATTTAAATAAGGCTTCTTTAAAAGATGATTTCCCTCTTCCAAACATTGACATGATAGTTGATTCTACGGTAGGACATGCCTTGTTATCCTTCATGGATGGCTTTTCAGGATACAATCAAATTTTCATTAACCCTCAAGATCAATTCAAAACCGCTTTCACCACTCCTTGGGGTACGTTTTGTTGGATAATGATGCCTTTTGGACTTAAAAACGCCGGTGCAACTTATCAACGAGCGATGACCCTTATCTTTCATGATTACATGCATAAGATTTTATAAGACTATGTTGATGATGTTTTAGCCAAATCCATTCTTCGCATAGATCATATTAAAATCCTTCATCAAATCTTTGAAAGGATTCGTAAATATCACATGCGCTTGAATCCCTGAAAATGTGTTTTTGGTGTGGATAGTGGAAAACTATTAGGATTCATAGTTTCGCATCGTGGGATTGAGGTGGATACTAAGAAAATAGATGCTATTGTCAACATGCCACCTCCTAGAAATGTGTCTCAACTCAAAAGCTTACAAGGAAAGGTTCAAGCTATTCGTAGGTTTGTATCTCAACTTGCGGATCGTACTTTTCCTTTCACTCAACTTCTCAAAAAGAATATCACTTTTCAATGGAATGAAGATTGTCAGCAAGCATTTGAAGATTTAAAAATGTATTTGGCTAATCCTCCTATCCTTCGACCGGCTGAATCTTCTAAACCCTTCCTTCTTTATACAGTTGCGTCCTCTCATGCTCTTGCAGCATTATTGGCACAACATGATAAAGATGGTAAGGAGTGTCCGGTTTATTATATAAGTCGTACCTTACTCGATTATGAGACCCGATATTCTGCGATAGAAAAACAATGCTTGGCCTTGGTGTTTGCGACTCAGAAATTGAGACATTATCTCTTAAATTCAGAAGTCCACGTCATGGTAAAGTTTGATCCTTTGAAGCATCTTTTCTCTAAAACTGATTTATCAGGATGCCTAGCTAAGTGGGTTATGATGTTAACTGAATTTGACCTTAAATTTGTTTCACAAAGAGCAATTAAAGGGCAAGCATTGACCAATCACCTAGTTGAGGCCCCTTCACCTTTCTCCTTCCCTAACCCTGAGTCTTTTCCTGACGACTTCATTCTTTGTACAGAGAAAGATGAAACTTGGGAGTTGTATTTTGATGGCTCTAAGTGTCATACGGGATCGGGGGCAGGTGTTGTTCTGATTTCTCCTACAAAGAAGTCTATTCCCTTATCTTATCGTCTCAATTTCCTATGTACCAATAACATTGTTGAGTATGAGGCTCTTATAGCAGGAATAAAGGTAGCCTTAGCTCTGAATATAAAACACATACATATTTTTGGAGATTCTCAACTGATTATAAGACAAGTAACAGGACTGTATCAAGCAAAACAAGACAAGTTATCACAATATAAAGACCTTGCTATCTCTTTGTTACAAAAATTTGATTCTTACACCATAGAACCTGTTCCTCGAAAAGATAATCGACATGCAGATGAAATGGCATCTGTGGCTTCTCTTGTATCTTTAGAGGACCCTGTGGTTGATCTTAAATTTGTTATTCACAACCTTACTTCTCCAGCTATTGTAGATGATTCCAGCCTAGTGACATGTTGCGACTTCATAGACTCAGAGAATGGTACTCACATATCGTAAGATACTTGACTGATGGTACCTTTCCTGATTCTGCTAATCGGAACACTAGGGCTAGAGTTCGTAAGTTGTCCGCTAGGTATATCATTCTTTCTAGTGTTCTTTACCGAAGGGGTTATAACGGTCTTCTCCTTCGTTGTCTTAACAAATCAGAAATCCCTATTGCTCTTGAAGAGGCGCATTCAGGTGCCTATGGGGGGAATTTTGGAGGTAAATCCTTGGTTCAAAGATTACTTCGTATGGGATATTATTGGCAAACTATGCAGCAGGATTCTTTTTCATTTGTTAAGAGATGTCATCAATGTCAACAACACAATAATTTGATTCATGCTCCTGCCCAAGAACTCCGTTCTCAGGTAGCTTCTTGGCCTTTCTCTGCATGGGGGTTGGATCTCATCAGTAAAATCTCTCCTCCTTCATCTCAAGGACATATTTTCATTATAACCGCAACAGATTACTTTACAAAGTGGGTAGAAGCTGTTCCTCTTCGCTCCACTACAGCCGAAGTGGTTTTTCGATTTCTTCTAGAAAACATTATTTCTCAATTTGGGATACCTTCCACTATAATCTCTAATAATGGGACATCATTTAAGAATAAGGACGTGAAGAAATTCCTCGAGAAGTATCATATCAAACATTGATTTTCTACACCATACTATCATCAATCAAATGGTCAAGCCAAATCATCCAATAAAATAATCGAGCAAATTCTTCGCAAAACCATGAACAAGCATGGTAAGGATTGGAGTACTCAGCTAATCTATGCTCTTTGGGCCTACCGAACGAGTGTACGAATTGCCACGGGAACTACTCCTTATAATCTTGTTTATGGTGCTGATGCTATTATGCCTTTAGAATTAGAGATTCCGTCACTCAGAGTTTCTCTCAAAGGTATAATAGATGATGACTCCTATAGAGAACAAAGACTTCAACAGCTTGAGATGCTTGATGAACAGCGTATAAATGCTCTTGAGCATATTCAAGCGTATCACAAAACTCTACAACGAAGCTATAATGATAAGGTTATTCAACGTTCCTTCTTAGTGAGTGACTTAGTGCTCTATGAGAATCAGCGCAATGTGAATGCCTTACCTGAAGAAAAGGGAAAATTCAGTCCTAATTGGTTTGGACCATATATCGTTATTGAAGATTATGGATCAGGTGCTTACAAAATAGCGGATGTAGACGGTATGCCTCTCAAAGACCCTATAAACGCTATGCACTTGCGTAGATACTATGCTTAATGCCTCATTCCTTATCATTTATCTATTTCCTTTCTCACTTCTTCAAAATTGGATAATATGTTAACGTATCTTTGGTTAGAGCAAATAGAATTAAATGATGTTTTGTTTAATCTATATTGCTTCATTCCTGACAAGCATGTGTCTTTACTTTATGGTTTGTCTTGAATTCATTTATGTAAATTACAAAAGATTTACATTTTCATTATGTTGACATATTATACAATGTTTTTATGTGTTAAGTTGAATCATGTCATGTTGTGTTTAAATTCAAACTAAATCACATTGGTTATATGATTCGTAGGCTTAATACATACTTTCTTTCTTATCATCAATATAGTACTTGATCAAATATTTTAATTCAGTCACACATGTATCAATTTAATCATGGAAGCATTGAGAAATCAATCACATGGAAATTAAATTCGGAACATACATGTACATTTACCAAATGTATTAACTTTAATCACAATACACATTGTTTAGGCATTAAAGATAACGTGTTTGAAACAAAGAAGCATGTATATATATATATATATATATATATGTGTGTGTGTGTGTGTGTGTGTGTGGATCAGTATACAAAGGTAGGTCCCTATACACCCAAAATATGACCTACCCTACATCATAAAATCATCTTCTATCCCTAGGGCTGGTGGCCGGAGAGTGACGACTAGATGCTCCCTCCTGATCCGGCTGTGTAGGTGGACCCATAGGTGTATACCATGATATAGATCGTGAATGGCTCTGAGAGGAACTCCTACGATCTCTATCCATAAGGATAGCGCGATACGAGATAGCCTCGGCCTGAGCTGCTGCTAGATCACGCTGTGCTCGCTGAAGGTCCTCTGATAGAGCCCGCTCTCTCTCCCTCCATATCTCTACCTATACTCGAAATGGGGAAAACAAATCATCATGCCGACCCGCGTTCCCTTGAGGTCTATAAGAAACCTGTGAGGAACTAGGGATCTGCGCTGTCGTGGAGATATCTGTCACTACTTGCTAGATCAAGGAGCGCCACTCCTGCACATTAGCTGTAGCAGTGGAACAGATTTTGTGTTAGTACCATTTTATATCATCAAAACATCAATCAATCAATATAAACCTACTATACCTGGATCTCCCTCACGCCAGTAGGGATCGTGATATGGTAGCATCTGTGACTAGGAACTACTAGGCTCCCCATGCTCGAACAATCTGTGCACAATGGGTGTAGGTTGGCCCGTACTAGAAATAGGTCTCCGTATCGCCTCATATTCCCCCTTTTGGGAAATAAGAGGACGATCCAGGGCTATGGTATCATCTCCTGAATGGTGGGGAGCAGCATCTGACCCCTCCTCATCATCTCTATCCTCCTCCTCGTCATCCCCATCCTCATCTGTATCCTCATTCTCCTCATCATCATCTCTCTCCTCCTCCTCGTCATCCCTGTCCTCCTCCTCCTCAGCACTAGGCTGATCCTCTGTGGGTGGATCAGGATCTCCTGCCTCCTCATGACCCTCTCCCTCCTCTGACCTGGATCCCTGATCCTCATCTCGGTCTCCATGTCTCCATGGGCCTGGATGGCCTGTTAGATGATCTGGTGGAAAGATAGGCCCTGGGTATGATCTCATAAACCATGAGAGATACCTGTGATGTGCCCCGGGATCTACAGCATAATCAGTGACCACATCCTAGTCGGATCCCTCTATATCTGTGATCTTGATATCATCTATCGTCGGTCTCATTACTGCTCTAGGTCTGGGAAGGACTCGGGAGTGTCGAGTGTAGATGGGCACATCGGCTGGAACACACTGCTCTAGCCCAAACTGCCTCCGTACTCGGTCAAAGTAGAATGGGACTATGATGTGAGGATATCGTCCTCTCAGTAGGCGGTTCCTCTGTAGGCATGCTAACTGTCTCTCCATCCCATCCCATCTGTGCATCCGCAGATATGGTCTCCACATGGTCACCTCAGTTGTCAATCTGTCAACTATCACTCTCCAATACAATAGATCTCCAAATCTCCACTCGCTGGTAAGTGGATAAGCAAATACCCTAGGTCGCTCGCTAGCCGTACTCATCGGATAGCCGACGGGCCTGGTGCATGTAAAGTGCTTAAATATCCACACCTGCAAAAGTGTGCATGTCATCAAGCTGCAACCCTGTTCGAAAACATACTCCTCAAGGTCGTGATAGAGATGTGCAAGCATACTCCGACCCTAGGCATATACTCTCCTGTGTCTCTCCATAGCCCTGATGCACCATGTGAAACCCCCATGCATGTGCGTACCTCACCCATTAGGGCAGACGGCTAGTGCAATGATGGCTATCATAAGACGTCTCATGAGGGCACCTCTCCTGTAGGATGTAAGAGCCAGCTAACCATGATATGACCTCTCATCTCACTCGGCATGACTCTCCCTATGCAATATACCTGCTCCCTCTGATAATCCTCTACTGACCGATCGGTCGCATATGTCACAGTAGCTCCTCTGATCGGTAGGTGAAGAATGTGGTACACATCCTCAAGTGTCACCGTCATCTCCCCTACTAGAAGCTGGAACGTGCATGTGTCAGGATCCCATCGCTCCATGAGTGCCATCAGCATCGCGGGATGAAATCGGATGGCCGGCATGAGAATCATAGACCACAAACCTACTATCGATAATGTGTCTCTCTCTGCCTGAGTAAGTCGGGGAATCTGATCTCGCAAACTGCGAAGAATCTGCCCCGCCGTGTGCTCTCTCATGTACGGGAGACCCTGCATTACAAAAACATAACCGTAATCAGTACTCAATCATCAAAATCATTCATGCAAACTGTCGAACATTGTATGCTAACCGTGGTATCTCTCGCCAAGTCCTGTCAGGGACCATGGCGCCCTGAAGGGACCATGGCGCCCATAGGGACCATGGCGCCCTGTGTGGGACCCACGGTCGGATTCTAGGGCCCACAAATGATCAGAGAAAGTCAAATGCAGAAAATCAAAAGTCAAAGTTCAGTCAACTCACCTCATCCAGTGGCTCATCGTCGATCACGGCCTGTCGCATGATCTCAATCCTCGTGGGATGCTCCGGTCATCGTGAAGGCATGATGATGGCTATGTGGGCTCTGCTGCAATGAACAGTACTCAGAATCAACAAAGTGACAAATGCAAATGTCACTTTCAAAGGTATATACTTTCATTCTTTTACATTTACTTTCAAAACCCTAATTTTCCTCTATCACTCATTTCGTCATAACTTGAGTTTGGGAGATGCAATTTTCAAACCGTTTGTTGCGTAGGAATCATATTTTCGCTCCCCTACTCTCGGGATGTTCCAAAAAGTGCTCTGATGAAGCCTTTTCAGTGAACATCCCTCATCAATACTCTCTTACACAATTTGTCATAAGTAAACGTGCTACCCTATTTCACCTCCCTAATAAGCAAGTCGAAACAGGGGGGGCATATAGCTACTCGCAAATTTCATCAATTTCCTTAGTAAGCATTAGGTGATTTTTGTGATCTAACATGTGTTTTGTAGGGTGCAGTTCCTAACTGTGTACTGCAGATACCGCTGGGGGCTTCGTCCGACAACTTATGGATATATCCTTTTTCAAATGATGTTTACTTTTTGTACTTTAGCTTGCATATGCACGTAGTACTCATATGACCGCTAAAGTGGGGGCTAAATGTAACGTCATAAATTGTACGCACTTGCTAAAGCAGTACAATTTAACACCTAGTTTAGCACCTGCCTTGGCGCAGTTGCATTTTGCATTACATTTCCCCTTTAGCACTTAATTAATCAAATTAATTAGGTCTAAGGTCCTATTTCATCATCCTCCACATCATAAAGTCGGGCCCTTTCATTAAAGTGTGCCCCTTTTCATGTTATTCCTCCAATGCATCATCTAATTGAAAACCCTAATTAAGTCCTATTTTGAACTTGGGGGCTTGATTTCGGGGGTCAAAACATCTCGAAATCACCTGTAACTTCGGGATTCTCTCTAAAATCATCATATCTGACGGCCCTGAAAATTTGGTGAAAAGTTGCCAGGACCATGGCGCCCGGAGTGCACACGGTCCCGGACATTTTTCCCAAAATTTTAGGAGCATGATCCAATCATAAAATAAAGCTTAACCCCAAGAAATTGGCGGGATATTCAATCTCTGGGTCGGCCAAAAAACGAAATTGCGACCTAGGGTTTCATACATAAGAGCTCTCTTTCTTCATTTGAAGGGATCCGAATTTTGTTTTCAAGAACCTCATATGCAGCGAAAGAGCAGATCTTTGAAGACTTCAACAACTTTCAACATCCCTCTATCAAGCATTTATCAAATCCATTCATTCATTTAGGGCTTGGAAGACATTGAAGAACAATAGGAGATTACCGACTGAAGATTGGCTTGTACCTCTCCCTTGGGGGTTGGGTATGATTTCATATTGTTTTCATGTCTTTGCATAAGCTTCAATATCTCATTTATTCATGCTTTAGATCACTTTGCATCTTGATTTAGAGCATTTACATTATCATTGACAAGCAATTAGGGTTTACTTTCTAGGTTGCTCTAGTTTGCTTACTTGCATTTTAGATCTTGCACACACATAAGGTCTGCACACACATTACTTTTACAATACAACTTGGCTATTCGTGGAGGTGGAAATCATCGAAGTGGAGGTTTGACTAAGGCAAAACCCTATATAGCCGCCCAAACAGCTTTTTCAGATATAAGTGCAGGTTTCGAGACTCGGACGACGTCGCAGGTTGCAGATCTAGAAAAAGCAGGTCGAAACAGCACCCCACACCAAATTGCATAGCAAAATACCAAGATAGGGGCGTGGGGGAACCTGGTCCTGCCAGGATAGGGGCGTTGGGCACCCTGGTCCTCATGATAGACAGCATTTCCGACAGTTTCTAGAGTGCAAAACAGCAGTTTCCGGTGCAGTTTCAGGTGTAGAATCAGGACAGTGGCGCCCGCGCCCCCGTCCCGAACATTTCCACTCAGATTTTGACTCTGGGTACGCATTTGCATTCTTGTTTTATCCTTGTGTTTACAGCTTTCCATTTTTTAAGTTCAATTCTGCAATCTTGTTGTTAGCTCATACTTGCATTTTAGGGTTAAGAATTGAACTTGCATAATCTTACCTTTCAAATACAACGAAGGAATAGAAATCCTAATAGGTAGCCCGTGGCTCTCTCTTTCACAAAAAGAAGTAGCCAATTGTGTGATACCTCTAGGCTCTTTCGTATTCCGTAATGTGTGACAAGAGGTAGGATTAGGGCATGTTAACCTAGTCTCGCTTTTTCCCCCACACAGGTGGTAACCGTAAGGACATCCCTATCTGGAAATTTGACCTCCATTGGTTGTTTAGCTAGTAGTGGTGCTTCAGCTAATTGATCTGTAATTACCTATCCTTTGATAGCTCAACACTCTATGTAGTGGATATCAAATTCACTAAGAATCATGAACCATTTAGCCAATCTACCAGTGAGAGCCGATTTGCTGAGTAAATACTGTTGATATGTGGTGACTGATCAACAAAGTACTGTACACTCAACACGTATCCTTGTCTGATTTGTTGAGAAAAAATTTTTTTGTTGTTTTTGTTGATGAAAACCAACATTGTAATAAAAACTCTAAAAAGGCAGACTTTGTTTGTTGCCCTAAAAATGCATGTTATAAGCGGCTGGGATGCTTAAGGCATTGTAAGGTGGATGTACTATTTTTGTTGGATAATAAGAAAGATTGGACAGCTATGTATGGTGGATGTAACCCATTTTGGGTGAACCACATTAAATCTCTGTGTTATCTGTGTCCTATTTTATTCCTTTACCTGTTGTATTTAAATTTGCATATAATTGTTAGTCATATTTGCTTCGAATCTACTTGAAACCTTAACAATTGGTATCAAAGCGAGGTTTTCTGTAAATTGGCAGGACTTTCATATTTGAGTGGGAGCAATGGAGGATTCCAAATTCAAGGTCAAAAAGTTTAACAGCCAGAATTATCAGTTATGGAAAATGCAGATGGAGGATTACCTATATGAATAAGATTTGTGGCGGCCATTGCAAGGGAAGGAAAAGAAAGCAACCACAATGTCAGATGAAGAGTGGGACATTTTAGATAGAAAGGCACTGGGATACATTCATTTGTTCCTTGCACCGTCTATAGGTTTCAATATAACAGAAGCAAAAACGAGTGTAGATATGATGGCGACATTGGCTAAGTTGTATGAGAAACCCTCGGCTTCGAATAAGGTATTTCTTATGAAGCATTTGTTTAATTTACAAATGAGTGAGGGAGGATCTATAGCGGAGCACTTAAATGAATTTAATAAAATTGCCAGTCAATTGTCTTTGGTAAAAATTACCTTTATAGAAGAGGTTAGGGCTCTCTTGGTTTTATGTTCTTTGCTAGAAAGCTGGAATAGCTTGGTTATGGTTGTAAGTAACTTTGTCTCTAGTAAAAATACTTTGGTATTTGATGATATTGTTGGTGTTATCCAAAGCGAGGAAATGTGAAGGAAAAGCACAGGTGAGACTCCAACATCATTGGGTAGTGTTTTGAATGTGGAGAACAGAGGAAGATCAAAGGAAAGAGGAAAAGGCCCTTGGAATGAGAAGTCACGAGGGAAGTCAAAGAAAGGATGCTCTCAATCTAGAGGAAAGAAAGATTGCTGGTACTGCAGAAAGTCTAGTCATCTAAAGAAAGACTGTTGGTCTCGAAAAAACAAAGAAGGAGACAAAAATGAAAATGATAGTAAGGAAGCTAATATTGCAAGTAATACTTTACAAGATGCTTTAATCTTATGTTTGGATAATGTTAATGATTCCTGGGTAATAGAATTTGGGGCTTCATTTCATGCTACACCCCATAGAAAATATTTTCTACATTATGTTCAAGGTGATTTTGGACAGGTATATTTGGGTGATGATGAGCCCTGTCAAATTGTTGGAAAAGGAAAGATAAAGATCAAGTTGCAGAATGGTAATGACTGGTTTCTGCAGGAGGTAAGACATGTTCCTAACTTAAGAAGAAATTTAATTTCTGTAGGGCAACTAGGTAGTGAAGGTTGCATAGTTACCTTCTCAGACAATATCTGGAAGGTCAGTAAAGGATCATTAGTAGTAGCTAAAGGTGCGAAGGTAGGCACATTATATTTGTGTATTGGTAACACTTACTGTAGGGACATCAACAATAGATGTTGCAAGAACAGATTCGATAATGTGGCACCATAGGCTTGGGCACATGAGTGAGAAAGGGATGAAAATCCTTCACTCCAAAAATCTATTACCAGGACTAAAGAAGATTGATTTAGAGTTTTGTGAAAACTATGTTTATGGCAAACAGAAAAGATTCAGATTTCTCAAGGTTGGGAAAGAGAAGAAGAGTGAGAAGTTAGAGCTTGTGCATTCAGATGTATGGGGACCAACTCAGGTATCATCCCTTGGTGGCTCTTGTTATTATGTTATTTTTATTGATGACTCAACCAGAAAAACATGGGTATATTTCCTAAAGCAAAAATCAGATGTTTTTGAAACTTTTAAGAAATGGAAAGCTTTGGTTGAGAATGAGACAAGAAAAAGGTTGAAGTGTCTCAGATCGGATAATGGAGGTGAGTATTGCAACAAAGCATTTGAAGATTACTGCTCCTTAAATGGGATTAGAAAGAAGAAGATAGTTCCAGGAACTCCATAGGAAAATGGTGTGTCAGAGAGAATGAATAGGACTATCATGGAACACGCGAGGAGCATGAGATTTCATGCTGGATTGCCCTTACATTTTTGGGTAGATGTTGTACATACTGCTATCTATTTGATAAATAGAGGACCCGCAACCCCTTTAGATGGTGGTATTCCAGAGGAGGCATGGACTGGTAAAAAGGTAAATTATTCTTTTCTGAAAACCTTTGGTTGTGAAGCTTTTGTCCATGTTGATAAAGAAAACAGAACCAAGCTTGATGCTAAATCTCATAAATGTACCTTCATTGGATATGGGATAGATGAATATGGCTATCGGTTATGGGATTTTAAAAATAAGAAAATAACTAGAAGTAGAGATGTTATATTCAATGAGAAGGTTATGTATAAAGAACAGATGCGGGAAAAGAAGCATGAACAGGACAAGCAAGAATATGTGGTGTTGGATGAGATTCTTGAAAATGAAATGCCACAGGTACCTAATGCTCAGCAACAACAGAATGTCCCACAAACTCCTATAAGTGTTAGACATTCTACGAGGTCAATTAGACCCCCTGAAAGATTTTCTTCTTCTTTCTATTCTATATTATTAACTGATTCTGGTGAACCAGAAGAATATGAAGAAGCAATGTAGGTGGATGCCAAACAATAGTGGGAGCTAGGCATGAAAGAGGAGATGGACTCCTTGATGAAAAATAAGACTTGGGACTTAGTCCCTTTACCTACAGAAAAAAGAGCCTTGCCTAACAAATGGGTTTATCAGCTGAAGGAGGAGGAAGGAGGTCAGAAAAGATATAAGGCCAGACTTGTGGTAAAAGGTTTTGCATAGAAAAAGGGTATAGATTATGATGAAATATTTTCTCCAGTTGTAAAAATGACTTCAATTAGAATTGTACTTAGTCTTGTGGCTACAGATGATTTACATCTTGAACAATTAAATGTGAAAATAGCTTTTCTCCATGGAGATTTGGAGGAGGAAATTTACATGTTGCAACCATAGGGATATGAGGTCAAAGGTAAGGAGAACTTGGTGTGCAGGTTGAAGAAAAGTCTGTATGGCCTAAAGCAAACACCCCGATAATGGTATTTAAAATTTGATAGTTTCATGGCTGAACATGGTTATCATAGATGTCATTCTGATCATTGTGTATATTTTAAGAGATTTGATAATGGCAGTTATATTATCCTATTGCTTTATGTTGATGACATGCTTGTTGCTGGGTCTAACATGAAACATATAAATGATCTTAAATAGAAATTAGCCAGGTCATTTGCTATGAAGGATTTGGGTGCAGCTAAGCAAATTCTGGGTATGAGGATTACACAAGACAGGAAAAATAGAACCTTGAATTTATCCCAAAGTGAGTATATAAAGAAGGTGTTGAAAAGATTTAACATGCAGGATGCAAAAGTAGTTAGTACACCTTTGGCTAGTCATTTCAAATTGACTAAGGAGATGTGCCCAAAGGCATAGGAAGAGGTTAATAAAATGTCTAACATCCCGTATTCATCAGCTGTTGGTAGTCTGATGTATGCAATCATATGTGCAAGGCCAAATATTGCACATGTAGTGGGAGTTGTGAGCAGGTTTATGAGTAATCTGGATATGGAGCATTGGAATGTTGTGAAATGGATTCTTTGGTATTTGAAAGGAACTACTACGAAGGCATTATGTTTCAAAGGATCTAATGCTGCTTTGAGTGGATTTGTTGACTCTGATTTGGCGGGTGATATTGATTCACGAAGGAGTACTATAGGGTATGTTTTTACTAAAGGGGGAACTGCAGTCAGTTGGATTTCTAGGCTGCAAAAGGTTGTTGCACTTTCAACCACTGAAGCTGAGTATGTTGCTGCTACAGAAGGGAGCAAGGAAATGATTTGGTTACAATGTTTTCTGGAGGAATTGGGTCAGACACAGGAGGATCGCCCATTGTATACTGATAGTCAAAGTGCCATTCATCTTGCGAAGAACTCTGCTTTTCATTCAAGGACAAATCACATTCAGCTCAGGTACCACTTCATCCAGACTGTTTTGGAGGAGGGTCAATTACGGCTTGAGAAGATTCACACAAGTGAGAATCCTGCCGATATGTTCACAAAGGCAGTTCCATAGGAGAAGCTAATTTCTTCATCAGTTTCTGTTGGTCTTCTTGATTGATAATTGTGGAATGTATACCAGTCGAGTCCTAGTGTTTTATCCAGTGGATGTTGCATGTATAGTGGTGTTGTGTAGTTTCAATCTCCAAGTGGGAGATTGTTCGGTGTGGAGCCTGATCAGTCTCCAAGTGGGAGATTGTTGATATGTGGTGACTGATCAGCAAAGTACTATACACTCAGCACGTATCCTTGTCGGGGTTCAAGGCTGAGCTAGGCCCCGAGCGGGGGTTTGGGGGCGACATCTCCCAAAGTGGGCGAAGCCCGCTGCGAGGGTTTGGGGGCGGCAACCCCCAAAGCGGGCGAAGCCTACTATGGGGGTTCGGGGGGGTAGCCCCCAAGAAAAAAAAATTTGTCATTTTTGTTGATGAAAACCGACATTGTAATAAAAACCCTAAAAAGGCTGACTTTGTTTGTTGCCCTAAAAATGCATGTTATAAGCGGTTGGGATGCTTAAGGCATTGTAAGGTGGATGTACTATTTTTGCTGGATAATAAGAAAGATTGGATGGCTGTGTATGGTGGACGTAACACATTTTGGGTGAACCACGTTAAATCTCTGTGTTATCTGTGTCCTATTTTATTCCTTTACATTTTGTATTTAAATCTGCATATAATTGTTAGTTCATATTTGCTTCGGATCTGCTTGAAACCTTAACAAATACTTTAGAGGATCAATTTTTGCTACTAGCTTGATTGTGTGAGCTAGCATGTAGTGTCAGAAGTTTTGAGAAGCGAATACCACAGCTAAACAAGACTTCTAAATGAATGTATAATTTAGCTCATATCCATTTAAAGTTTTGCTTATATAATAGATAGCTTGTTCCTTTCCTTCTTGGTCTTCTTGTGCTAATAGTGCCCCCAATGATATGTTCATTGCTGATATGTAGAGAATAAGTGGTTTTCCTACTATTGGTGGTACCAGAACTTGTGGGTTCATTAGATATTGCTTGATTTGATAGAACGATTCTGCACATTTGGCCTCCCATTTGAATGGTACATTCTTATGTAGCAAATTATTGAATGCTAGACTTCTATCTGCTAATTGGGAGATGAAGCGTTTAATTGACTAGAGTTGTCCTTGTAGAGATCTAAGTTGGCTAACGTTCTTAGG
This sequence comes from Cryptomeria japonica, assembly GCF_030272615.1. Classification (NCBI taxonomy): domain Eukaryota; kingdom Viridiplantae; phylum Streptophyta; class Pinopsida; order Cupressales; family Cupressaceae; genus Cryptomeria; species Cryptomeria japonica. The sequence goes on along the minus strand of NC_081411.1, from coordinate 415,428,353 downwards.
AGGTGGAATCTCCATGATGGCCTGTACCTTTGCTAGATCTACTTTAATGCCTTTTTCTGACATGATGTAGCCTAATAACTTGCCTGATGTTACCCCAAAGACACACTTCTTAGGGTTGAGCCTAACTTGGAATTTCTCCAATCTTTCAAATATTTTCTCTAATATGCTCAGATGTTTTGCTCAAGTAAATGACTTAGCTAGTAAATCATCCACATAGTCCTCCATGAAAGTATGCATCATATCAAGAAATATCATCATCATTGCTCTTTGATAAGTTGCCCCAACATTCGTTAAGCCAAAAGGCATGACATTCCAACAATACGTTCCCCAAGGACAGGTGAACATTGTTTTTTCTTGATCCTCCAGAGCTATCTTGATTTTATTATAGCCAAAAAAACCATCCATTAATGATAGCATTGCATGGCTTGTTGTGAGGTCTACAATTATGTCGATGCTAGGAAAAGGAAAGTCATCCATTGGACAGGCTTTGTTAACATCCCTAAAATTTGTGCATATCTTGATGCTGCCATTTGGTTTTGAAATTGGCACAATGTTTGAAATCCATTCAGCATAGTCTATAGGTTGAATAAATCTGACGTTTAATAGTTTCTTTAGCTCAGCTTTGACCATGAGTACTATATGTGGATTCATCTTTCTCAATTTTTTCTTAACTAGCTTAGCTACTGGAGCAATTGATAAGTGATGCATGATTAAGTGTGGATCAATCTCAGGCATATCTGCATAAGACCAAGCAAAATTGATTTGCTTTTCTTTGAAGAATTTGATAAACTCTAGTTTTTCTTCATCTGTTAGAGATTCTGCTAGGTTTATATTTTTGGTTGCCTCTTTTGTACCAATGTTGATTGATTGAGTGGGCTCAATCAATATGGGTGATCGCTCCTGATAGTGTTCAGGAAGAGTGTCAAGTCTCTCATCCTTAGGTGCCTTAAAAAGGTTTTCACCCTTAGATGCATCCTTTATTTTTACTTTTTTGTGATCTAGTGCTGACATTGACTAGTTTTCAGTAGTAGATCCTTTATTTCTTTCATTTTTGCAACTGAGAGACTTGGCACTCTCCTGATTGCAGATGTCATTACTTTGTTTGCTGGTAGAGACTGTTTCCAGGTTGACAGTACATAGGTAATGGATAATGGAGTCATCATCTGGGAAAATAGGTATGTCATGGTTTTCAGGTTCATCCCAGTCTATGAGATCAGGAAAGACGAGCAGCAAAGAGTCATTGGGTGGGTCGAGTTCAGTTGCGGTAAGTGTCATGATAGAGGTATTGTCAAGATTGCCTAGGATATTGAATAAGTTAATGATATTGTCAAGGTCTTCGATGGTATCATCTTCCATGTAGACTTGCTTGTAATGTCATTGCTCATTTTCTTTGGCATCATAGATATTTTGTAGACCAAATTCAAGTAGTCTAGACTTTGTGCCTTGTCCTTCTGGAGAAAGGCATGTAGGATTAGTACTCTCATGAATATCGTCAGTAACATTTGAATAGCTGCCCCATTCATAGTCATTAGAATCAGTCTCAGAAGTGTTGTTCCAGAGTCTTTCAGTGTTGTGGACAAGTATGTTGTAGGGTGAAAATAGGTCCCTGATGATTGATACCAGTCTGATAGTTTTCTCTGATTCTATATCAAATCCTTCTTGTACTCTTTGCATCTGTTCATATATTGTCTCTCCTTGGGGAGTAGTGATTTCCTTAGGGGGTGATTCGACTTTGTTTGGAATAGGTTCTTGAACGTGATGTACTTCTACATAAGATGCTTCTTCTCTTTGAATGGCCAACTCCTCTTGTCATTTTCCCTTTTCCTGGTGTTCTCGTTCCTTTCTTATTGTTTCTGTTGATTCATGTAGTGCCTCCTGCCATGAGTCCTCCTTGTATTTCTTCTTTTCTTTCCACTGAGGTTTTTGATATTTATTTGGTTTCTTCTTTGGGGGTAGAGTGTGTCCATAGCCCAATCCTATTTTGTCTCTAGAAAACTATGAAGGAGGATCCAATGGCTCTGTGATGCCTTCTTGATGCTTGTTGATAGGTCCTTTGCCATTGTACCCCATTCATTGCATGATCAGGTATCCCTTCCCATACTATTGTGTTGGTATAGCTACTTCCATAGTAGCAGCTCTGACTTATTCTTCATCCTTGTATAGCCAACTAAGGATGTCTTTTTCTTCTGATTCATGTGCTAATGTGCCTAATTAGATAAATTTGCCATCAAACTTGGTGATGGGTTGTGTTACTTGATCTATTGATGCAGAAGGTTTCCTATGAGATTTTGGTGATGCTAGTAAGTTGGTTAGATACATGGGTTCAAAAGAGTATTCTCCCATGCCTTGCTCTTTGATTTTCATCTTCTATTTGAAATCCATGGATAAAGATTTGAGCTTTTCTTGATGATGATCCATCGCTGAGAAATTTTGGTTTTCCCTATTATGTGGAACCAAGCTATCTTGGGCTGCCCCCATAGCATTGCAATGTTGAAAGGGGTTATTATCTGCTGATATAGAAATATCCTACCCATTATAAGGGAATTTAACACACTGGTGGTAAGTTGAGGGTACCTCTTGCATTTCATGTATCCAAGGATGACCTAATAAAATATTATATGTGAGATCTATATCTAAGACTTAGCACATAGTATCCCTTTGTATCAGACCTACCTGAATAGACTGTTCCCTTGGATGATCTTTCTTCATCATCATATGCTTTGATGGTGATCTTTTTGTGTGGATCAATAGACTACTCAAAGAAGCCTAATGCATGGATAATTTTTAAGGTACAAATATTGAGCCCAAGTCCTCCATCTATTAATACTCTTTTAACTTTATGTTTGTAGACAAAGACTTCAATGTGAAGGGGAGTATTATGTGGATGGCTCAATGAGATATTATCATGCTCAGAAAAGGTGAGATGTTGAGGCTCTATCATGTGAGACACCATGGCTAGAAACTTGTCAATATCTAGATCTTGAGGTACATTTGTTTCCAATAGTGCTTGTTCCAAGATGTCTTTATGTTTTGGTAAAAGTTTTAATAACTCAAGTATGGATATTTGAGCAGGATTTTTGCATAGCTGACTTACCAAATCATATTGAGTCTTGGGGATAGTGGTTGTTGTTGATGTATGCCCTTTCAAGACATATTTTTGAGCTCTAGTGGTTACATTGATCAATTCATGTTCGTGTTTGTCCTTAATTTTAATGACATTTACTTGATTGTCATCTATCTTGACTAAGTTGGGTTTCCACATGAAAAATATGTGTGTCATATGTGATGTCTTTTTCATGTGATGCTATGTTGTTTTCTGTCAAGCAGTGAATCATGTTGATCTAGCTGTTTATATATATATATATATATAGCTTTGATGGTAGATTACCTGTTCATGCACTAGGGTGAAATGGAAATGAATTATTATATTGTATGAGAAGATAAGTGTCAACTGGTTTATGCTTGTCTCAGTTACTCTGGATTTTGCCGGTTGTACTTTGTTTAAGACCAAAGTTACTGTCTGTCTGCCTATGCATAGTGACTATTGACAAACCGGTTTTAGGATTGTGTTTTTTCTTGTACTGATTCACCCCCCCCCCTCTTAGTACTGTTTCGGTACTATTCGTTCATCATTGAGTTATCAATTAGTATCAAAGCATCATCTAGGTCCTCTATGTTATAAGCTTAACTGCTTGAGGTAAAGATCCTAGTCTAATGATGAAGAGGGAAGGTCCAAAGTTCAACAGAGAAAATTTCAGTATATAGAAAGATAGAATGAAGATATACATCAGAAGCAGGGGTGCTCAACACTAGAGCTATGTTGAGAATGCCTATGTTGCCCCTACCAGTACTCTCATCGATGACCAAAAGAGAGTTGCAGGAGAATGGGAAAGTCATGGAAGCCCTAATTAGTAGTTTATCTGACATTGAGTTTATTGATGTCCAAGATAAGGTAAATCCCAAAGAGTTATGGGATACTCTTGAAAATATATATGGCGGTGATGAGCATGTAAAAAAAGCTAAGGAAGAAAGCCTTAGAGGGAAGTTTGAAGACATGTAGATGGTTGAAGGTGAGACCATTCAACAGTATGGAATAAGAATCAAAATTGTTGTTGGAGATATCAAGAGTGCAGGTGGTAAAATGGAAGATTCCACTATGGTAAGCAAAGTCCTGAGATCCTTATTACCAGTCTCTGCAATAAGGGTTGCTACTATTCAGGAGTTGAGATCAATAGACAAGACTAAGGTATCCCTAGACTCCATCATTGCAAAGTTGACAGCCTATGAGCTAAATAGTTTTGATGGTAGTGTTCAAAAGACTAAATCAGCTTTTAAAGCTTATGTTGTACCAACCAGAAAAGGAAAAGAAGCTAGCACTAGTGGTGAACCATGAAAGAGCAGAGAAATGGATGATGAGGAGATTCTGATGGCATTTGAAGCTCTTCTTGCTAGGAAAATTCCTAAAGGAACCGGAAAATACAAAGGTAAGCTCCCTTTGAAATGCTTTTCTTGTAACTAGATAGGACATATTGTTGTAAACTATCCTAATGGTGACAACAAGGACAAACTGGAAAGGTTCAAGAAATTCAAAGGAGGAAACCAGGGAAACTATTTTGTGGTAGTTGATGAAGGTGTCATAGATGAGGAATCAGAAGATGAAGAAAATGAAGATATTGTGTTTGTTGTTGTCAAGGAAGATGTGTCAGCCAAGAAGGCTCTTATCTCCTGCTTTGATAGTGGATTATTGACAGTGGTTGTTCTCACCATATGACTAGTGATCAAAGCAATATTCTATCCTTGGAAGAGTATGATGGTGGTGTGGTTCACTTTGGTAATGATGCACCATGTATGGTCAAAGGTAGAGGGTCCATCTCTATGAATGGAAAGAGTAGTACTGACAATGTGTATTAGGTTGATGGTCTCAGACACAACTTTCTGAGTGTTGCCCAATTAAATGATAGTGGTCTCACTCTGGAATTCAAGAATAGAGTGTGTAGAATCAAAGGAAAGAATGGTGAATTGGTGGCCACCGGCATGCAGAACAAAGGTAACCTATTTCAGCGGAATGCAAATATAAGTACATGTCTTATGGCTAAATTTGATGATAGCTAGATATGGCATACGAGACTTTGCCATATAAAATTTGATCACATTGTGAAGGCTAGTAAGATCAAGGCAATTAGAGGGTTGCCGGTGCTAAGAAAACTGGATAATACCTTGTGCAGAGAGTGTCAATTGGGGAAAATGTCCTCCTCAACCTTTAAAGGTAAACCTTTCACTGCTGACAATTTGCTTGATCTTGTGCATACTGATTTGTGTGGTCCTATGAAAACTAGGAGTGTGTAGGGTGATAGGTAATTCATGATTCTCACTGATGATTGCTCAAGAATGATGTGGGTCATATTCTTGACCCAGTTCAAAGCTTTCAGAGCATTAGTGGAGAAGGAAAGCAGTAAAAAGATCAAGTGCCTAAGAACTGATCATGGAGGGGAATTCACTTCCGGTGAATTCAACAAGTACTGTGAAGAACATGGCATCAAGAGGCAATTGTCTGCCCCCTGGACTCCACAATAGAATGGACTAGCAGAGAGGAATAACCGGACTATGGTTGAAGTAGCTAGAACTATGTTGATTCAAGGAAAAGTTGCTCACACCTTTTGGAGAGAAGCGGTGAGCATTGCAGTCTACACAATGAACTAGGTACTCATCAAGAAAGGTAAGGATAAAACTCCTTATGAGTACTAGACCGGTAAGACACCTATGGTTAGCTACTTTACAGTCTCTGGTAGCAAATGTTACATCAAGAGGAGCGAACACTAGAACAAATTTGATGTGAAATGTGATGAGGGAATATTCCTAGGGTATTCCACCAAGAGCAAAGCTCTCAAAAGTTTCAATAATAGGACTTAGAGAATTATGGAAAGCATCAATGTAAGAGTTGATGAAACCTCTAAGAAAACTGAGGAAACCGACAATGAGCAAGCGGTAAATGAACCGGTTGTAACCTTCTCGGAACTAGTTGTCAGTCAACCAAGTACCAGTAACAGTGTTTCTACACCGGTAGATTTAGATGCTGATACTGACGGAGATGAGGATGAAGAAGAAAAGAAAGAGGAATCTATCAAGATCATTCCTTGGTATGTCAAGATAAATCATGATCCTAAGCAGATCATAGGAGATAAGGATGCAAGAATTCTTACAAGAAGAAAGGTCAGACAAAACTCATGTATGATCTCTGAATTTGAGCCTAAATCATTCAAAGAGGCACATAAAGATGAAGACTGGATCAAGGTAATGGAAGAGGAACTTGACCAAATAGAGAAAAATGGTACATGGTCTTTAGTACCCAGACTAGAGCATAAAAATGTCATTGGCACCAAATGGGTTTTCAGAAATAAGCTGAATGAGGATGGCATAGTGATTAGAAACAAAGCTAGACTAGTGTGCAAAGGATATGCCCAAGAAGAAGGAGAAGACTATGGAGAAACCTTTGCTCCTGTAGCCAGATTGGAAGGAGTTTGTATGCTTCTTGCATATGCAGCTTTTAAAGGATTCAAAGTATATCAAATGGATGTAAAATTCGCATTCCTAAATGGTGTACTTGAAGAAGAGGTGTATATAGAGCAACTAGATGGGTTTTCCCTATCTGAAGATAGTGACATGGTATGTAGGCTACATAAAGCCCTGTATGGTCAAAAGAAGACACCTAGAGCATGGTATGAACGCCTATACTCCCATCTTGTGAAGATTGGATTTGAGAGAACAAGCGAAGATAGCAATATCTAATTGAAGTTTGAAGGAGATCAGATCCTGATCTATGAGGTATTTGTTGATGACATTATCTTTAGTGGAGATGACAAGATGAGTCATGAGTTTGTAGATGAGATGAAGAAAGAGTTTGAGATGTCACTCATAGGGGAGATTAAGTTCTTCATTGGACTGTAGATCCAGCAGATGAAAGATGGAATCTTTATCACTCAATCCAAGTATGTCAAAGAGGTTGGTACACTGATGGTGACTGGTTGTAGACTATCCAAAGAGGATGACTCAGCATTGGTTGATGAGAAGGAATACCGATCAATGATTGGTAAGTTGCATTATGTAGTGCATAGCAGACCAGATATTGCACATGCAGTTGGCATTACTACAAGGTTCTAGAAAAGCCCAAGAGAATCCCACTTGATTGTAGTCAAGCGGATTCTTAGGTATCTGAAGGGAACTATTGATTATGGATTGTGGTATCCATTTAGCAAGGATTTCAACTTGAAAGTATTCACAGATGCTAATTGGGTAGGTAATGTAGATGACTAGAAGAGCACAACCGGTGGTGCATTCTTTCTCGGTGGTAGACTGGTCTCATGGATGAGTAAGAAGTAGAGTTGTATCTATCAGTCTACAGTGGAAGCAGAGTATGTTGCAGCTTTCATGAACTGCACTCAGACAATTTGGATGAAGCATGTATTAAATGGCTTCAAAGTTCTTGTATATGAATCGGTAAGTATATTTTTTGATAATACTAGTGCAATTAACATCTCCAAGAATCTAGTTTTACATTCTAGAACCAAGCACTTTGAGCTTAAGTATCATTTCTTGAGGGAAAAGGTTCAGAACAAAGAGATTGCAATGGAACATGTTTCCAGTAAGGAGCAGTTAGTAGACATATTCACCATGCCTCTCCCAAAAGCTATATTTATGTACCTAAGAGGTGAATTAGGGGTGCTGCCCCTTCAGGAGGTAAACTAAAGGTATATGCTCCACATCAGTCAGGTATTGCATAGTCAAATTATTTTTGGATTGATGTGTTGAAGGATGCTACTCCTCAGGGGGAGCAGTATAATGGAACAGGGAAGCTTGTGCCTCCACTTTGGCATTGTTGTCAAAGGGGGAGAAGAAGAGAGGCGAAGAAAATATCTATAGAAATTGGGGGAGAAAATGTGAAGTGGAGAGATATCTTTGTATATTGCCATCAATGCCAAAGGGGGAGATTGTTGGCATTATGTGAAACGATATGAGGATATGATGACATTGTATGTTGTCATTGATGTCAATATGCTGAAGAGGAGAGAACCGGTATATGTGAGAACCAGTATGATACCAAGAACTAGTATATGTGAGAAGCGGTATAACACTGTGAACCGGCATTTGTGCCAAAGTTAAGCGGTGTGTTTGTTTAAGGTGAACCAACATGTGTTTATGGGAACCGGCACATGGAAGCTTTGTATGACTACCAGTTGGTACTCTCAACTTCAGGGTTTCCAGTTGAAGTGCTTCAACCCTGTGGGGCTCAACCGGTGACTTTGTGTGATGAGTTAGCATTGTAATGAAGAATAGACCATGTTTCCATCTCAGCCTTGTGCATGTGAAGGATCTTGGATGAAGGAGATTGTCCCTACCTACCTCGAGAATGTACGAAGTCTATAAACGGTGATAACGTGTCATGGGTTATCAGCCGCCATGAAATCGATGGACAACAAACGATGGAGAACGTCTTGAGATTGGTTCAAGAGTGTTGCATTTAATGCAATGTTCTCAACGGTCAGGATCAAATTGTTTGAATTGCTTAACCTAACAGGTTTAGGGTTTAGGGTTTATGCTACCGACCTATCTATTTGCTATACGGTCGATGTTGTGTTTCTTTTTGAGGTTGTTGGCAAAATTTGTGTGTGTGTATCCAACAAAAGAGATGCGTGATTCTTGCCAGACCAGAAGAGAGAAGTGATACCTACAGAGTGTAAGTGTAGAAGGTGAAGAGGAGCTAAAGCAGATCTGCATTGGCATTGAGTGTTGTTACCAGATCATTGTAATACCTGTTGATCTCTAACCACTTCAGCAGTTGGGAAATCCCTTAATAGGGTATCTTTAACTGGCTTACTATAAATCCTTTAACAGGGTGACTCAAAACCATTGAGTTCTTGAAATCCTCTAACGAGGTAACCTTTAATAGGGTTTAACCCTTAACCAGGTGATCCCTAACAAGATCGGTTCCTAACAGAACCTGTTGTATCAGTCTTTAACCAGACAAGGCTCCTAACAGAGCGGACTTCTAAAGAGTTCAAAAATAGCTTGTGGGTATTCATCCCCACCGTGGTTTTTCCCAGTTGGGTTTCCACATGAAAAATATGTGTGTCATATGTGATGTCTTTTTCATGTGATGCTATGTTGTTTTCTGTCAAGCGGTGAATCATGTTGATCTAGCTGTTTATATATATATATATATATATATATATATATATATATATATATATATATATATATATATATATATATCTTTGATTGTAGATTACTTGTTCATGTACTAGGGTGAAATGGAAATGAATTATTATATTATATGAGAAGATAAGTGTCAACCGGTTTATGCTTGTCTCAGTTACTCTAGGTTTTGTTGGTTGTACTTTGTTTAAGACTGGAGTTACTGTCTGTTTGCCTATGCATAGTGTCTGTTGACAAACCGGTTTTAGGATTGTGTTTTTGCCTATACTGATTCAGCCCCCCCTCTCAGTACCGGTTTGGTACTATCTGTTCATCATTGAGTTATCAATGACTGCCCCAATGGTGTGTAAATGTGTTTATTTGGAAAGTTGTTGGTGTTACCCCTTGAATTTGGATTAGGTCCTCGATTTGTGTTGTTGTTTTGGGTATTGTTCATATTGTTCATATTTGAAGGTTCTGGATTGGTATTCGATGCATAAGTGTTAGTGCCTTGGTTAGAACCTTTTTTATTCTTGGTAGCCTGAGGATTACCTGATAAAGATAATACTGGTTGTTTGGAATTTACATCATTAGCATCGTTTCCTCCTTCATTTCTAGTGTTTTTGTTTCTAGTCCACAACCTGGATTTGTCTAAGTTGTTGTTGTTCTTTTGGTTATTGAAATGAGAGTTGGATAAATTAGTTCCTTCTTTAAAGAACTTCAATGTTATGGATCTGTATGGAATAGCTCAACTTCCCAAGGCATGTTCCATTGTTCTCTATCTCACAAGACAACTTAAGCCAATGCCTTTTCTCTCAGACCACTGAACAAAGTGACTTAGGGATGACAATCATGAGAATGAGGGATGTTTTGATCAATCGAACATGAATGCAATCCTAATGTGCATGATATTAACAAAAGATGAACTAAACTAGCATGAATATGATGATAAGATGAAAGGATTAGTAGCAAAACTATCCTAGCATGCTATACTAGTTTGAGATGATTATTATGTGATAATACAAATGCCTATTTTAATATGCTATGAAGAATATCAAAAAGAGGCTAAATGCTTGATTAAAATGATTTATATTAGATGTGTAGTAACATGTATATAAGTTTGATGCTAAAGACTTGGATATGAGAATGAGAGAATGAGGGCTCTATTTATAGGAAAAATAGGGCAATGAAGGGTAAAGATGGGATGATCTTATCAAGGGCTAGGATTGAAAGTTATCAATCCATGCACTCAATTCTCACCAAAGAAATGGTGACAATTGTCAACAAGAGATTGCTTGAGAGGAGATGCAAGAAGAATTAAATTCTTGAGAAGATCTCATGGTTACCTTAGAAGGTAAAGGTTAAGGTTAGGTTAAGAAAACCCATTGGAAAAATATTTAACCCAAAGGATAAACTCTTGTGCAAGGGTTAAAGGAATAACCATGGTCAAAGAAATACCTTCTTGATGAGACCCTAGGGTTAGATGAGGGTTGAATTAGGCAAAAAGTCTCTAACCATGTAAGAAGGTTGAGTTAACCATTAATGGTTATGTAAGAGACTTAAATGGTTAAGTTGTTGAGGACATAAAGCCTTTAATGGTTATTGAAGACTTTAAGGGTTTGAGAAGTGACTTCCCTTTGTTTAGGGATGTTACAATATTTAGTAGATGGGTTAGGCTAATTTAGAAGGGGTTTAGAGAGGCAAGTGGGAGATGTAGGATAATGCAAGTGGATGGAGGGTAATTTTATTTAAAATAAATTGCTTTATTTCAACAAAATAGATGTAAGTGGAGAATTTAAATAAATTAGATTTATTTATTTGAAGTGAAAAATTTAATTAAATTGTAAATTTAATTAAAAAGAGTACAAGGAGATTTAATTGAATAAAGTGATTTATTCAATTAAGTGATATGAAAGGCCTAGGTGAATTTAATTAAATAAATTGAATAACTTATTTAATCAAATAGATGAATGTGGATGATTTAATTAAACCGAATTTAATTAAATAGAGGAATGAGATTAAAATGAACATTAAATATTCATTTAGGAAAGTGGTCATTTTTATATGTCTACATAAGGTAATGCAAGAACATGAATCTATTTGCATAAGACCAACATTAAATTCAAGAGATATATAATTATGAGGTATAAGAATGTCTTGCGTAAGTGAGGAAGGTGAGATATCATTAATATCCATCATGCTACATAATAAATCCTTGCTAGCTACATAACCATCACTATCATAAGCCATAGGATTATGATGAATCCCATGGATAAATAAAATAAGTGAATGTAATGGGCATGGATGAATACTAATAAACTCTATGAAGGAAGAGAAAATATGAGACACAATAGAACAAAGCCACCATAGAAAACACATGTATCCTTATGAAAATGTATCATTATAATAATCATGATAGAGAGATGATGTGTAATGAAAGATAAATAATTATTAAGATTTGGATTTGCATAAATATTAGCCAAGGAGAAAGACCTAAGAGGAGTAGTGTTGTGACCATTTCACACATCGCCCCATCCCAAATGGGGACCCCCTCTTTTTGCTTGTTTTTCGCTCGTTTTCGCTTTTGTTTTTAGGGTTTTGTTAGTCAGTTAGTTGTCTGGATTTAGGGCTAAGCCTTAGGGTTTTAAATCTTGCCTTTTCAAGCCAAAATCCAGTCATTTTTGAGAGCTTTTGAGCTTCTTTTCTAGAATGCAAATTTTGAATGCAATGAATTCGCCAAATTGGTCTAATTTTCAATTGGAATGTTCATGCAGAACTTAAACTTGTCTAAGTGTTGACCGTCAATATGAATTTTTGTCTGATTGAATATTTTGACCAAATTTTGACTTTTTTGAATTTTGATCCTGGGCATTGGAATTGATTTGTTTTCACCTCGTGAAGTGCTAAAATGTGAAAAATCTTGTTATTTTGGCCTGTAGGAGCAAAATCGCTCCTGTCCCTCAGTGAAGGACGGGAGCTCAATCTCAAATATCTCATCATCCTTGCAGAGTCCAGACAAATTTTACGTTTGAAGTGATGAAGAATGACGAGATCTTTCCATTGAATATAAATTGAAGATTTTCATGAGCACAGAAAGGCCTCCAGAAGGAAAATCGCTCCTGTCCCTCAGTGAAGGACCAGAGCTACGAATCAAATTTCGCCTCGTCCTTGCAAGATTTTAATGACTTAGCAATTTGAGGACGTCCAAGGGAAGATGCTTTGCCAAATGAATATAATTTGAGATGCAAAAATGAAGGAGAATGACCTATATTGACCAGATCACTCCTGTCCCTCTCCAAGGGACCAGGGCGAGGTACCTTGTAGCTCTCGTCCCTCTCCCAGGGACCAGAGCGATTTCCTCCATTTTGCAAAATCCAGACAAGGGTCAAGGCAAGTTTACGTTCAAAAACAAGGGAAAACATGAGATGAACGCATTGAATATAATTTGAAGATTTTTTGGACGTCCATACCAGTGCTAAATGCCTAGTTCGCTCCTGTCCCTCAGGAAGGGACCAGAGCGATTTTTGATATAATTGCTTTTCTTGCAAAGTTACAAATGATGTCAAGGCATGGACGAATAGAGGGAAGAAGGACGAGTCCGTTGAATATAAACTTGGGACCAGGCAAAGTGAGATAGTGGCCACAAGGGAAGGATCGCTCCTGTCCCTCTCCAAGGGACCAGGGCGATGATGATGATAATACTCTCTACGCAAGTTCAAGGTCGTTCCTCCAAGGTTCAAGACCGCTCCAAGTCTAGACGAAGGGTGGCGAAGACATTTCAAGGCATTTCCATCAAGCGCAAGGTTGTAAAGGTCATCACATGGAAGGATTTGCGCTCTAAAGACCCAGATCGCTCCTGTCCCTTGGGAAAGGACCAGAGCGATATCTACATAATGGCGTAGATTTCAAAAGGCAAACAAGTTTTGAGCAACCAAGAAGGTCGAAAGGACGTCATTCCACGCAATGAAGTTGATTGCAAGTTGGTACAAACAAGAACAAGCACAAAATGATGAACTTCGCTCCTGTCCCTCAGGAAGGGACCAGAGCGATATTAGATGTATTGATCATTTCATACAAAATTCACATAAGGACAGTATATTGCAATGTTCTGGAGGGTCCATGGTATGACAACAAGGTGATAAACAAGAGTTTTGAACGTCCAAACATCGCCAAATGATGTAAAGGCCCCACATCGCTCCTGTCCTTTGGACAAGGACCAAGGCGATACTATCAAAACGCTCACGTTCCTTCAAAGATCAAGGCGAAGCGAGGTTAGGAAGTGCGAAGGACGACGTTTGAAGGACATTGCAAAGGAGATCGAAGTTTAAAAATCGCCAAGATCAAGGAGAAATAATGGATCGCTCCTGTCCCTCTCCAAGGGACAAGGGCGATGGTCCCTTTAATGCATCTAAACACATAATAAAAGCAAATGGGAATAAGCGTAAAAGAACACAAACATTGATATTTCGAAGGTCAAAGATACAAGATGAACATGAAGACATGGAGATCGCTCCTGTCCCTCTCCAAGGGACCAGGGCGATAATGATCATGAGATGCATTTGCTCGCACAAGAAAGGCATTCAAATTCGAAAGGACCACCAGATGATCAATTTGGGACGTGGAAGTAAAGGAGTTAAACGTTGAAAACGCAAGAATCTAGACCAAAATCATGGATCGCTCCTATCCCTCTCCAAGGGACCAGAGCGATGAGGTACGTCCCTTTATTTTCATATTTTTGGCGCTAAATTAAACAATTCGAATTTCCTTAAATGCTAAGTCGATTTAAAAATTGAAAATCTTATTTAAATTGGCATTTAATATGGCGTTAGACATTTATTAATTATTTTGCCTTTATTTAAAATCGAAATTCTCAAAATAAAAAAAAACGCAAGGCATTAAATAATTAATTAATTAATTAATAAAAAATCAATTGGAGCGCTCATATATGGAGGTCGGCCTTGTCATGTTATTGCAAATCATTTAAAAATCGTTTAAAATGGTTTTATTTTTGTTAAGTCCGCCTAAGGGGTGAAGGATGAATGCGCTATATAAGGGGGGTAGAATTATCATTTTCTACATCATTATTTTACCTTCCTTCATGCGAATTGAGAAGAGGCGAATGTAGTGCGAGTTTCATTCATCCAAAGGTGGTGCGATTTCAAACCAAAGGTGGCGCTAGTATCATCTTGCGTGGAGTGCAAAGTGTGTTTGGAGAAGTGCGAATTCCATCCAAGGTGGCGTAAACAATCAAAAGGTGATGCGAATTTGAAGATCCATCTAAGACCACGCCAAAGGGAAATTTGCTAAGGACTTGGAGATTTGTTAGTGCGAATTTGAAGATCCATTTGAGACCACGTCCAAGGCGATAAGTGAAGATCACATTCTATCCAGAGGTGGCGAAGTCAATTTTGAGGGGATCATATTGAAGATTATCTTTATACCTCAATTTTGCCTAGGCAAATTTTGTTTTTGCATTCTAGAGTTAGCTCTCTATCGAGGTATGGCGATTTAATTGTTATTGCTTTATTCATTTATCGTCATATTTCAAATTTTGAGATTTTGATTCTTGAATATCTCTTGGCTCAATCGTTGTATTTTAGGAAATGATAACTCTAGAGACTTATCATGAGGTTTCCTAAAATTTATCTCTCTTATTTACGTTATTTATTGCAAAAATCTATTTCTTATAATGAAATGTTGTGTAGGTATGGCGACTCCAAAGGCGGGAGCATCCACCAGTCGCTCGGCTCTCATGAAAGAAGATCAGAAGACTGAAGAAGTGGAGACCAAGATCGTGTCTAAGTGGAGCAACATTGGAGATACCAACTTGGGGATCTTTAGCACAAAGAAGTTCCGAGAGGTCCCTTACATCGGCAAGCCATCACCTGTCGCCCGGAGAATAATAGAGAGTGGCATCATTAAGGCAGCCGGTTTTCCTCCAGCCATTCAGTGCCACGAGTTGATGATCAAGTGTGCCCGTCATTACAATCCACAGTCCAGGACAATTGTGTCCAACGAAGGAAACACTTTGGCGTACCTTTCAGAGGAAGCCATAAGTGAAGCCTTCCATCTTCCAGAGCACAGGGACATGATATACAAGAGCGTTGAAGGAGCCAGATCAGTGTACGATGATGATCCAGATGCTTGCCTAAGCATAATCAACAAGAACTGGCTACTCAAGAGTCGTCCCCGTCTGAGCAAAGTACCGAACACACCACACAGGATTGATTTCCAAGAGGAGTACAGAGATTTGATCACCATGCTCAACAGAGTTACAGGAGCACCTCATGCCTTCTATTTTGAGAAATGGATGTTTTACTTCATCCAGGTGATTGTTCAAGGAAAGGGTACAATACATTGGGCTAGGATAATTAGCCATTGCTTAGACGTACAGTTGAGAAGACTCAGGGCTACTAAGTCCTTCCACATGAGTTCATACGTCATCTATGCCTTAATCAGGAGCGTTGAGTACGCAGGACTACCTCACAGAGGAGTGATTGGAAGAGGACCCGGCGAGGTCAGAGTTTGTGAATCCTATACCTACTTGCATCATCCACCAGGGAAGAACTACAAGTTAATCAATGATACTTTCACAATGAACATCACAAGGACGCTGCAAGGAGGGATTCACAACAGATTATCTCAGGATGCCCAGGAATTCATCAAGAGGTACGGTGCTTGGTTCATTCAGTTTCCCAAGTTCACTTACATTAGAGTGTATGGATGTCCTTTACCTCCATACATGTTGCCGAGGTACCCGACAGACAGAATTGTGTTACTTGAAGTAACAAGGCAGTTAGCAGCATATGTGAAGGCATTCAGACACAGACATCAGAATGGAGTTCAGGTACCTATTATTTTGGGTAATTCAGTTGAGGTATGTCCTAATGTCTTAGCCATGGATGACGCAGAGAAGGAGTTAGCCTTGTATCCTTTTTCATCTTTTGCTTGGAGGAATAGTTTTGATCCACATGGACATTTAGAGGAGACGGTCGGTAGAAGATTTAGACATGAGTACCAGACTGAAGATTTTATGATGAATCTCCTAGATGATCTCGAAGTGAAACGAAAGATACATTCTAGATTGCCTTTGGATTTCATCAGGAAATGTAAGATTTACAGAGTAGCCGACCAAGCTCAGGACAACGGCAGGCACATCCAATCTTCATATGATAGAGAAAGCGAAACAATAAGTTTGAATTGGAATGAGCCCGAGGCCGTGGATTTAGATGATTTGATGGCACCAGTCTTGTCTTGTACTCGCAGATGGGTAGACGTTCAGCATCAGAAGTTGAGAGAACAAGGCATAGCCATGTCTTTTACTTTGGAAGAAAAGCCAGCCGAAGGTGGAGCCAGTGTTAGTGAAGGCAATCCTAATCCTAGGAATTCAGGTGAAGGTAACCTTCGATGTGCCAGTGAGGGTAATCTCCATTCAAGAGGTTCGAAGAGAAAGGAAAGATCAGAAAAGAAAGAGCCTTCCAAGAAAAAGCAAGGTGCTAACAAAGATCAAACACCAGGTACTTCTTCCAGGCCAGAGGATAGAGCAGTTCGAGTGGAAGAATCCATGGAATCGATGGTACAGAATGACAGACAGGAAGAAGAACAGGCACAGCATGTTTCATCCGATGGATCTCTCCAAGACTATGATTTAGATAATGATAATGAAGTAACATCTCCTCCCAGACAAGAAGAAATGGTACATAAAGAGATCCAAGTTCAAGAGACAAGATCAAATATCCCAGATTGGTTGAAGGAAAGATTGACTAAGGTGATTGTAATTGAGGACGAGGACAGTGTAATTGATTTAGAGAGCCTTGTTGGACGCTCACATATGACAACAGAGAAAAAGAAGGCTACAAAGATGTCCAAGATGATTCGAGATGAGACTGGATCAAGAAAACTGCAGATAGCTACACCGGCGGCAGACAAATATGAGGGTGAGATCCTAGCAGAGGACTATCATATACAGACTATTGAGTTAGGACCATCCATAGCAGAGCAGACTTTAGATGATGCCACCGACACATTTGAGGCATTGAAGGACAAGTTTAGAGAAGAAGTAGAAAAGAATAGAAAGCTTGAGAAAGAGGTCGGTGCATGGAGGACATATTTCAGTCACATCAATGAACCTTTGGGACGTCAGGATCCAGTTAGATCACCATTGCAGGCATTGCCCCTTCAATCAATCAATGAAGCAGAAAGATTCAGGAATATGGTCCAGCGTACATGTAGTTGGATGGATAGATCTCACACGGTGGCCATAGAGTTTGTTACAAGGATGTCGAAGATCACCTATCAGGCTATCCAAGTTCTTGAGATTATTCACAGATTGATGGCAACAGTAGCTGCATTTGCCCATACCAAGGACGTTGTCATCCCTGTCTTGAAAGTTATAAGACATACATCCAGAAGAATTTTAGCACAAGAGAGGATCTTAGAAGGTGATTCTCACAGTTTGTTTCAATGGTCAACCTTACTCCATATAAAGAGTGTTCTCTTTGAGGACATCAGTGTTAGATGTAGCCAAGTTGAGGAGGTGATCAATCCGATCCAGGACAGAGTATTTGAGGTACTTCGTACCATTCTTGGCAGAAGGATCGAGGTCGAGACAGATGTGGATTTACAAGAATTTGAAGATAGAATCAAGATCATCTTTCGCAAGGACGCAGATGTTACAGATGAGCAGTATGATCAGATGTATACTACCATGCTCCTGATTGATAGAACAAAGGAACTTGAACCTACTTGGGACACAGCTCTTCTAGATGCATTTGATCAGGTTATCCACTTAGAAGAGAGTATCAAGAATCTTCCCGAGATTCCAAGCACAGAAATCGAAGGAATCGTGACAAAATTCATTGCATATGCTAAGAAAGAGAATTGGAAAGGGAATAAGATTCTAGATGAAAGGTTGTTACAGATGACATGACATCTTATTTCTCATTGGTTGATACCTCCTAGATTTTTGTGCCAAATTTAATATTTGGCTATGTATTTAATATTGTTCAGTAAAAAGGAGGTCATTTGTAACAAACCCTAATTAGGGTTTAGGTGTCATGATCTTGTCCATTGATTTACTTTCAATCTGGACCTTTCATTGTAACTGGGGATGCTATTTATACCCCCATTTTTCATTTCATTGGTAATAGAGTTAAGAGTGAAATAGAGAGATTAGAGTTGTAAGCAATTTTTTATTTTGTAGCAAGATTGAGTCTTGAAGAGAGAAATTCAAGCAATTGTTGTATATGATGACTTGGAAATCAATAAAATATTGAAGTTATGGTGTTTTGTTGCAAATTTCTTAAGTTATCTTCATGGTTGTTGGATGTACTTGAATCACGCTCAATCGAAGTAATTAGTTAATTTGAAAGGCTAAGTGTGAGATTTGATATTTGGTAGGATTCGCAATCCAAACCACTAGCTTCTTGCTGATTGTAGGAACGCCTTGCGTGGTCGACTGGAAAACATTTTGAGTCCTTAACCTTCAAGCATTTTCGCATCTAGGATATGTACCTTCGTAGTAGTGTCCTTGGTCTTTGATGCATTGAATACCATTATTACCTTAGAAGATCGCACTAATTTCAATTGAGTTGTTACCTTATGGCAAAATTGAAGTTAGTTGAGTCTTGCCAAATCTCATTCATGCTAAGTCGTTCATAGGGTTAGGCTAGATTAAACTTCCTTAAACCCTGTCCTTTTTCCATTTTTTTTTGAAAGTTCCTTTTAGATTAGTAAAATCTTCGAGCCTTTGGAATACGTAAGACGCCTTGGAGGAAACAGCAAATCACATCATACCACTAAAAAGCTTGTCCACACGTGGAGACCCCACTAAAAGAACCTTGGAGTCCATCTAACTGATCCTTTTTGCAGATCTTCAGCAGTTAGAGACTATTTTCTCAAGAGAGGATAAGATGCCTGTCGGTATTTTATTCTGTGTATGATTGTGTACAAAATACACGTCAACAGAATTGGCGCTAGAAGGAGGGCTCTTTAGTTTCAAAGTTCGAAGTCCGAAGATTTTGAAAAGAGAAAAATATTGCAAACATGATCATGAAGTATGATGGTGTTGCCGAATGAAGGACTGAATCAAGTGGTGCAACCCAATTTGCAAATAGGCAATACCCAAGAAGACATCATTTCCCAATTGAATCAAGTAGCTTGGAACGCAAGGAGAAGTCAAGTCGAATATAACAGAATCAGAATCATCTTAGAGCAAGAGGAAGATAGAGCCGAAGAACATCAAAGGGTCATAGCTAGGAATATTCACAACCAAAGGAACTCACAATAATCCCTGCAAGACTTCACGCTGGATCGCATTGGTTCATTCTCGCCCGAGAAACATCAAAGGTTATTGAGGTCTACACCAGGCATCAAAGATCTAAGCGAACTTCAGTTTACTTCCAAAGCAAAGCGAGTTAAGAGAGAGGACACTCCCAAAGAGTTCGAACTAAGATTGGAAGGATCTCCTGAGTCATCACAAGTTCTTCAAGAACAAGTCCAAGCGGCGATCCAATCTAGTATCCAGGCAATTTCACAAACAAAGAGCCAAGCTAGTTCATCAAGTTCAGTTTCAAGGAATACAATGGCTCATCATGCTCCACCTCCACCTCCTCCTCCTCATGTACTTAATGGTGCGACGTGGCTAGTCAACAATCCATCACCGTTGGAATTTGTAGTTTATCATGATATGCCGAAGAATCCAGAACACTTTTGTTCCAAGTTCAATGTTAGTGATTTCCATCGCACAGCAGAAGATCACATCAAGATGTTCGAGGACCTTCTTCGTAATAGACAAATTGAATATGGAGTTGTGGCATGTAGGCTTTTTCCCTACTCATTGGGAGAGGAGGCATACTTTTGGTTTATTCATTTGCCTACAGGGTCCATCAGGACTTGGGACGCAATGAAGGACGCATTCATTGCTAAATTTGGCATCCCAACTACACCAGCAGAGTTATACAGACAATTTGTTGAGGTTCGAAGGAGAGAGCATGAACCTATTACTTCCTTCAACGACAGATTTCACCGAGCATACACAATGTTACGTCCTCCTTATCTTATTGCAGATCCAAGGGAAATTTACTATGGAGCCTTAGATCATCTCACAGCTATGTTCGTAAGGACACATCCAACTCCGAATGATCTAAATGCGGCCTATACGAGAGCCATTGAAGTGAGTAAGCACATGGGACAAAACATCACTGGACCACTACTACATATGGGATCCGTCGCAGCACCTAACCAGATGCAAGCAGTTGGTACGGCTTTGGCCAACCAAACTCCGGTCATGAACCCAATTCCGCAAGCGACCTATCCAAGCGTACAGCCGGCAAATCAGTTGGTCCTTCACCCAGGAGCTCCAATTTCTCAAGCCCCACCCGCTCAACCTGTGTACCTGCAAAATGCTACAAATTCTTCAAGGACACAAGAAGAGAAAGATGAAATGAAAGAGCTAATTGAGCAAGTCAAGAGGCTATCGACCGAGGTAACTCACTTGAGGAACCAGAATAATCAACTCCAGAGCATGCAGAGGGCCAACCATGGCCAACATCCGAACAATCAGAATTTCCAAGGGAATAATAATCAAGGATTCAGAAACAATTATCAAGGAAATAACAATCAAGGTTTCCAAAGAAGACCATGGAACACGGCTCCAAACAATGGAAATGTGGTGATGCCTTTGGACAATCCACCAAATGCGCAAAGTCAAGAGAACCCCTCTTCGAGCAAAGTGTTTTTAGCCGAAGCAGCCTTGTCCAGTTGGTGCAGACTCCACAACACAAACCAACATTCTGAGTTGCAGTGTCCTGAGTTCAAAATTGCAGCCGACATTTTCCAACAAGAGATGCGTACCACCAATCCACCTGAAAATCCTCCCACCACAGGGTATGAAATTGTTCCAACGACGCAGTATGGTCAAGCCATGATCGTTGAAACCTGCAGATATTCACAAGAAGAAATTAGTCAAGTACAAAATGGGAGATTTCCTCCAGAATCGGCCAATGGACCGATGGTACCACCAGGATCTCAGTTTCCGCCAGCATCTGCAAATGGACCTGTAGAGGATTCAGAATACTATTTCCCACCATTAAACGACAGTGTCCTAGTAGAGGGAATAAAGGAAGTGTTTCACCAATCGTCAGGAGGTGCAAACCAAAAAGTTTATCACAGGAATCAGAGAAATCCTGAACCATTAACAACGTCGATTCCTCCAAACAATTTTTCAACTCCGCCAGATCCCCAAGCCAGCAATGTTCCAGAGTACCCACAAAACACTCAAGAATACAGACAAAGAAATATTTCACCTCCCGTGGGAAATGAAATGAAAAGGTTGGCCGCCTTGGTGTTAGATGAACTTAAGAAAGTCAAGGTAAGTTTACCACTCTACGAGTTGCTCAAAGTGTCAGAAATTAAAGATACAGTGATCAATAGTTTAAGTGAACCTAGTGCAACAAGGTCAAATGTTCAAGCCACTATCAATATGACCCAAGAGGAGGCCGATTCTCAAGAACAACCTGAACAAAACAAGTGCATGGTCCAAACTATAACCTTCCCAGCTAAAAAGGAAGATATGTTGGAAGGAAAAGTATTACTCAAAAGAGGCAAAACAAAGAAAGCTCAGCCTACAGTCAAAGAGAACCTCACTACTAACTTGGTTCTTCCCGAAAAGGAAGTCGCAATCAAGAAAGATGTTGTTAAGAGGGATAAATCTACAAGCAAAGCCAGTCACTCGAAAGAGGAGAGCCCAGCGAAGGAAGATCACTCAAAGATCAATCAAGTTAAACATCAGGAACCAAGTGAAGAAAATTCAGTGCCTTCTCAAGGAAAGGACGAACCGGCCCCGTTCCTGCTATCAGTCAGAATATTTGGAAAAATATTACACAATTGCCTTTATGATTCCAGAGCCTCAAGCAACGTGATGCCTTTGGCCGTTTGTCAAAGACTTGGAATAACTCCCGCACCTACCAAGAGAAAAGTCACTCAGCTTGACAAGACAGAAGTTCCAGTCATGGGAGAATTGAACAAAATTCACATGCAATTGGCCGCCGACCCAAGAGTCCAAAATTTTATAGATATATCAGTAGTGGATATTCCAGACTCATATGGAATGCTCCTGAGTCGAGATTGGTCCCGAAAATTGAATGGATATGTATCGAACGATTTCGCACACATGTGGCTACCATGGAGAGGAGTCCCGAACCAGATTAAAATTGATAGCACCCCAAGGTTGAGGTTGATGATAACTGAATATGGGGAAGACAATGAAGTCCTATTTTTAGAGTCCGACCTAGGAACATACAAGCCCAAAGTAGAGGAGATCTTGATGATACAAGATGTACAAGATGAAAATACCCAGCAAGAGGTCATGGAGTCAACTGAGATCGTCATTGAAAGCGATCAAGGATCCGACCAAGAGGATGAAGGGATGTTTGAAAACTTCAGGAGGTTCATACAAAGAAACATCCAGCAAAGTGTGCAACTTGGCAATCTAGCATCCGTCCGAGATTTGCTTTTTCCGAATTGGTGTAGAATTCACAATGCCGTCCACTCAGAATTATCTTGTGCTTTATGCCAGACCGCATTGGAACAAGTATACAAAAGGGTCCCACAGACACCAATTATAGAAGAAATTCAAGATTCAGAGAATGAAAGCTCTACAAACACCGAAAGTTTTGTGGAAGATGAAGTTTCGTCCGATACAACAAATGAAAGTCATGAAAGTCCAGAAACAGACAATCAAGAAAATCAAATATGGACACTAAGGTTCAACGGATCTAAGTCCAAACAAGGATCCGGAGCTGGATATGAATTGATTAGTCCTAAAGGAGAAACATACCTTGCCGCTCACAGATTGCAGTTCCCTTGTACCAACAATGTAGCAGAATATGAATCTTTGGTTCATGGATTATTATTAGCCATCCAAAAGGGGGCAAAGATACTGCAAGTATACGGAGACTCAGAAATCGCAATAAGGCAAATTAGGAAGCAATATGTTTGCCATGACAAAAGGCTAACTAAGTATAGAAATTGAGTCTGGGATCTAATTGAAAGTTTCGATGCTTTCAATATCAATTCAATTTATAGACATCAGAATCAAGTAGCCAATTCACTTGCACAGGCCGCGAGCTCATTGATTCCATTAGCGATGGAAGGATTAAAGAAGTTTACCATCGAGTTAATATCAGTTCCTTCAGTCCCAGATAACATTACCAATTTCCAAGTTTTCGAAGATGACAAGCACATTTTAGACTTCCTAACCAGCACGGACGTCTTCTTAACACAGATCATAGATGAAGATGAAGTGGGTGAAGCTGAGTTCGATGCCGAAGGAGTCCTGAACTTAAAGACAAACACTATTCCGAAAGGAATGGTTGAATTAGAAAGGATTTTTGATCCTGACAAGTTGAAAGAAAAGAAAAATCACAATGTAGAAGGCAATATGTGCGACGCGATCAATCTAGGTGACGAGACACAAGTTAAGAATGTCTTCATTGGAAAGTCTTGCACAGCAACTGAAAAAGATGGAATCCTAAAGAACATGAGGGACTTCCCAGACGTCATTGCATGGAGCTATGAGGATCTTAAGACCTACGACACTGCGATTATCACTCACACAATCCCGTTGAAGCCAGGAAGCAAGCCATTCAGGCAAAGACAAAGACCCGTCAACCCTTTGTTAGAACCATTGATATACCAAGAAGTGAAGAAGTTACTCACAGCTAAAATTATCTTCCCAGTAAGACACTCGACGTGGGTCGCCAACCTGGTACCTGTTAGAAAGAAAAATGGAGAGATCAGATTGTGTGTTGATTTCAGAAATCTCAATAGAGCATCAGAGAAAGATAACTATCCGCTCCCATCATTAGATGAAGTACTGCAGATCGTCAATGGATCACAGATGATGTCCTTCCTAGACGGATATTCAGGATACAATCAAGTCCTAGTCGAACCTGAAGATCGACTGAAGACTGCTTTCACCACCAAATGGGGAACATTTGCCTATAAGAGAATGCCTTTTGGACTTATAAACGCCGGGGCCACATTCCAGAGAGCTATGGATATCGCTTTCAGAGATTTAATTGGTAAAAGTATTATTATATATATGGATGATATCACAGTTTTTTCCAGACAGAGAGAAGATCATGTGGAGGATTTGAGAAAGGTCTTCCAAAGATGTAGAAGGTACGGTGTCTCCCTTAATCCAAAGAAATGCATATTTGGAGTCACAGAAGGAAAGCTTTTAGGACATGTCATTTCAGAGAAAGGAATATCTATTGATCCTGAAAGGGTGAAGGCCATATCTACTATCAATTTGCCAGCAAGTAAGAAAGAGCTCAAATCATTTTTCGGCAAGATCAACTTCGTCCGAAAGTTCATTACCGGATTAGCCGAGATTGTCAGGCCATTGAATGAAATGTTAAAGAAAGATGAAAAGGTCGGGTGGACTCCACAAGCCAGAAGGGCATTTGAAGAAATAAAGACCGCCATCATGGAAGCACCAGTTTTGATTAGTCCAGATTATCTCAAACCATTTTATTTATATTCCTTCGCTTCTGATCACACTTGTGCCGCCATTCTCACCCAAAGAAGTGAAGAGAGGGATGAAAATCCCATTGCTTTCATGAGCACCCCGTTGAAAGATGCAGAACTCAGATATCCAAACATTGAAAAGCAAGCATACGCATTAGTAAAGGCAGTTAAGAAATTCAGACATTACCTCCTGAGAGCCAAGATTTATGCAATAGTGCCTGATGCGGCAGTCAAGACTCTTCTCATGCAAAATGAATTAGGAGAGAGAAGAGGAAAGTGGGTCGCCATTATCCAAGAATTTGATATTGAGATACAGCCCATGAAACTTGTCCGAGGACAAGCTTTGGCACAGACATTAGCAATAGATGGGCCAGGATTAGTCCAACAAATTTATGAATTAGAAGATGTCACACATGATGAATGGTACAAAGACATTGTGACATATTTGCTTAATCACAGATGTCCTACTCATATGACACCTACACAAAAGAGAGCATTAAGATTAAAGTGTCAACATTACGTGCTTCAAGGATCTGTTCTATACCGTAAAAACTATGAAGGAGTATACCTGAGATGTGTTGGCAAAGACGAAGCAAAGCAGATAATTGAACATTTCCATTCCAAGTTTGGAACCGGACATGGAGCCAACCTCGCCATAGCTCACCAGATCCTAAGAGCAGGATATTACTGGCCTACGCTTTTTAAAGATACATTCAATCACATTAAGACTTGCCACACATGTCAAGTCGCAGCTATTAGAGAAAGAAATCCTGCCATGCCACTGAATCCGGTGATTGAAGCCAGACCATTTGCTAAATGGGGAATGGACTTTATTGGTGTCATCAACCCCGCATCCTCAGCACAACACAAGTACATCATTACAACTACAGATTATTGTACCAGATGGTCAGAGGCACAGGCACTTAAGGTTTGTTCTACTGAAGTTGTAATCAAGTTTCTAGAGGAGAACATAATCACGAGGTTTGGATGCCCTTATGCATTGGTTTGCGACAATGGATCGGCATTCACATCATTGAGATTCTCAAATTGGGCTTTTGAGTACGGGATAACCCTTAAGTTTTCATCAAATTATTATCCTCAGGGTAATGGATTAGCAGAATCTACCAACAAAAATTTGCTCAGTGTTATCAAGAAATTATTAGAGAGAAGCCCCAGAGAATGGCACACCCAGTTGAGATTTGCTTTATGGGCAGACAGAATCAGAACAAAGAACGCATTAGGCATTTCGCCTTATTTTCTAGTCTATGGCCAAGACCCAGTCTTCCCCATGCAACTCAGGATTCCGACTTTAAGATTCATCCAGGAGTACATGGAAGACACAGATGCAGTGCAAGCCAGGTTGACACAGTTGATGAACTTAGAAGAGAAAAGAGATCAAGCACTATAAAATTTTGCTAAACACCAAGGAGTGGTGAAGAGATGGTTTGATCGACAAGCAAGAGTCAAGGCGTTCCGAATTTCAGATCTTGTCCTGTATTGGGACAAAGCACATGAGAAAAGAGGGGAACATGATAAGTTTGATAAGCTTTGGAAAGGCCCTTATCAAATTTCAGAGATATTGGGAGAAAACGCATTTAGGTTGCAGACTTTAACTGGAGAAGACATCCCGTTGCCTGTCAATGGGAGATATCTCAAACATTATTTCCAATCCTAAAATGCCAAGGCCTTCCCTTGTACATAGTTAGTTTAGTTTGCTTTCGTTGTTTTCCGTTTGTTTGTTTTCCTCGTTTTGTTTTCCCCTTTTGTTTTTCTTAGTTTAGGTGTTTTTGTTTTTGTGTTAGGTTAGTTGTTTTTGTCCTGAGGGGTATCCATTTGACATTGGGTGATTTTGTTATGTAACGCTCTGACTTCCTGCTGGATTGTTGGATGCATTTGGAAAATCATGAGGTCTTTTGGAATTACCAAGGGAGTTTCTTTTAATGAAGCTTTGAGTCAGGATATATTTGCATTGAAGTAGATTAGCTTATTGAACTCACGTATTTTTGTCCTCCAGTTATTATATTTTCACATACTTATAATCTCCGAGTCATTATGGTTTACAGGCGAAGCTGTGATCAGTGAAAAATCTAAAGTTTAGCTTTAGCGCCACCGCAATCCTCAAACCCTAGTGAGTTTCAGTACTCACGAGCCAAAGAATTGACAGAACTGAAAAGCAGTATCAAAAGAAAAGATGAAAAACTGAGAAAAAAAAATCAAAAGAAAAGAAATGAGCTAAAAGGAAATATCAAATTGGCTAAAGGGAATTTACGAATAACTCCATCGGGGCTATAGACGCCTGGCTGGCAATGGAGCAATGTTCGTGAGCTTGCGGCGATAACCTCGTCGGGACTATAGACGTCTGACTGGCAGCGAGGCTCTATCCAGGATGCTTTTGGAGTTTAGACAAACTATGTAGCTTATCACAGGGGAACCTGGAGATCATGATTGTCTTGTTGAGGGGAATTAATGCATTTGCACACACATGGGTAACTGTGGACTTGATACTTTGTCTCAATATGATGGTCTCTTCTTGTAAGTGTTTCTTAACTCCTGGATTTGTTGAGGGAGGTTTTCTGAGTCTTCCTTTAGAAGGATTGATTCCCAAATGTTTTGCAACATTTCTCAGTGGTGTCGCCAGATGTTGTGACCATTTCACACATCGCCCCATCCCAAATGGGGACCCCCTCTTTTTGCTTGTTTTTCGCTCGTTTTCGCTTTTGTTTTTAGGGTTTTGTTAGTCAGTTAGTTGTCTGGATTTAGGGCTAAGCCTTAGGGTTTTAAATCTTGCCTTTTCAAGCCAAAATCCAGTCATTTTTGAGAGCTTTTGAGCTTCTTTTCTAGAATGCAAATTTTGAATGCAATGAATTCGCCAAATTGGTCTAATTTTCAATTGGAATGTTCATGCAGAACTTAAACTTGTCTAAGTGTTGACCGTCAATATGAATTTTTGTCTGATTGAATATTTTGACCAAATTTTGACTTTTTTGAATTTTGATCCTGGGCATTGGAATTGATTTGTTTTCACCTCGTGAAGTGCTAAAATGTGAAAAATCTTGTTATTTTGGCCTGTAGGAGCAAAATCGCTCCTGTCCCTCAGTGAAGGACGGGAGCTCAATCTCAAATATCTCATCATCCTTGCAGAGTCCAGACAAATTTTACGTTTGAAGTGATGAAGAATGACGAGATCTTTCCATTGAATATAAATTGAAGATTTTCATGAGCACAGAAAGGCCTCCAGAAGGAAAATCGCTCCTGTCCCTCAGTGAAGGACCAGAGCTACGAATCAAATTTCGCCTCGTCCTTGCAAGATTTTAATGACTTAGCAATTTGAGGACGTCCAAGGGAAGATGCTTTGCCAAATGAATATAATTTGAGATGCAAAAACGAAGGAGAATGACCTATATTGACCAGATCACTCCTGTCCCTCTCCAAGGGACCAGGGCGAGGTACCTTGTAGCTCTCGTCCCTCTCCCAGGGACCAGAGCGATTTCCTCCATTTTGCAAAATCCAGACAAGGGTCAAGGCAAGTTTACGTTCAAAAACAAGGGAAAACATGAGATGAACGCATTGAATATAATTTGAAGATTTTTTGGACGTCCATACCAGTGCTAAATGCCTAGTTCGCTCCTGTCCCTCAGGAAGGGACCAGAGCGATTTTTGATATAATTGCTTTTCTTGCAAAGTTACAAATGATGTCAAGGCATGGACGAATAGAGGGAAGAAGGACGAGTCCGTTGAATATAAACTTGGGACCAGGCAAAGTGAGATAGTGGCCACAAGGGAAGGATCGCTCCTGTCCCTCTCCAAGGGACCAGGGCGATGATGATGATAATACTCTCTACGCAAGTTCAAGGTCGTTCCTCCAAGGTTCAAGACCGCTCCAAGTCTAGACGAAGGGTGGCGAAGACATTTCAAGGCATTTCCATCAAGCGCAAGGTTGTAAAGGTCATCACATGGAAGGATTTGCGCTCTAAAGACCCAGATCGCTCCTGTCCCTTGGGAAAGGACCAGAGCGATATCTACATAATGGCGTAGATTTCAAAAGGCAAACAAGTTTCGAGCAACCAAGAAGGTCGAAAGGACGTCATTCCACGCAATGAAGTTGATTGCAAGTTGGTACAAACAAGAACAAGCACAAAATGATGAACTTCGCTCCTGTCCCTCAGGAAGGGACCAGAGCGATATTAGATGTATTGATCATTTCATACAAAATTCACGTAAGGACAGTATATTGCAATGTTCTGGAGGGTCCATGGTATGACAACAAGGTGATAAACAAGAGTTTTGAACGTCCAAACATCGCCAAATGATGTAAAGGCCCCACATCGCTCCTGTCCTTTGGACAAGGACCAAGGCGATACTATCAAAACGCTCACGTTCCTTCAAAGATCAAGGCGAAGCGAGGTTAGGAAGTGCGAAGGACGACGTTTGAAGGACATTGCAAAGGAGATCGAAGTTTAAAAATCGCCAAGATCAAGGAGAAATAATGGATCGCTCCTGTCCCTCTCCAAGGGACAAGGGCGATGGTCCCTTTAATGCATCTAAACACATAATAAAAGCAAATGGGAATAAGCGCAAAAGAACAAAAACATTGATATTTCGAAGGTCAAAGATACAAGATGAACATGAAGACATGGAGATCGCTCCTGTCCCTCTCCAAGGGACCAGGGCGATAATGATCATGAGATGCATTTGCTCGCACAAGAAAGGCATTCAAATTCGAAAGGACCACCAGATGATCAATTTGGGACGTGGAAGTAAAGGAGTTAAACGTTGAAAACGCAAGAATCTAGACCAAAATCATGGATCGCTCCTGTCCCTCTCCAAGGGACCAGAGCGATGAGGTACGTCCCTTTATTTTCATATTTTTGGCGCTAAATTAAACAATTCGAATTTCCTTAAATGCTAAGTCGATTTAAAAATTGAAAATCTTATTTAAATTGGCATTTAATATGGCGTTAGACATTTATTAATTATTTTGCCTTTATTTAAAATCGAAATTCTCAAAATAAAAAAAAACGCAAGGCATTAAATAATTAATTAATTAATTAATAAAAAATCAATTGGAGCGCTCATATATGGAGGTCGGCCTTGTCATGTTATTGCAAATCATTTAAAAATCGTTTAAAATGGTTTTATTTTTGTTAAGTCCGCCTAAGGGGTGAAGGATGAATGCGCTATATAAGGGGGGTAGAATTATCATTTTCTACATCATTATTTTACCTTCCTTCATGCGAATTGAGAAGAGGCGAATGTAGTGCGAGTTTCATTCATCCAAAGGTGGTGCGATTTCAAACCAAAGGTGGCGCTAGTATCATCTTGCGTGGAGTGCGAAGTGTGTTTGGAGAAGTGCGAATTCCATCCAAGGTGGCGTAAACAATCAAAAGGTGATGCGAATTTGAAGATCCATCTAAGACCACGCCAAAGGGAAATTTGCTAAGGACTTGGAGATTTGTTAGTGCGAATTTGAAGATCCATTTGAGACCACGTCCAAGGCGATAAGTGAAGATCACATTCTATCCAGAGGTGGCGAAGTCAATTTTGAGGGGATCATATTGAAGATTATCTTTATACCTCAATTTTGCCTAGGCAAATTTTGTTTTTGCATTCTAGAGTTAGCTCTCTATCGAGGTATGGCGATTTAATTGTTATTGCTTTATTCATTTATCGTCATATTTCAAATTTTGAGATTTTGATTCTTGAATATCTCTTGGCTCAATCGTTGTATTTTAGGAAATGATAACTCTAGAGACTTATCATGAGGTTTCCTAAAATTTATCTCTCTTATTTACGTTATTTATTGCAAAAATCTATTTCTTATAATGAAATGTTGTGTAGGTATGGCGACTCCAAAGGCGGGAGCATCCACCAGTCGCTCGGCTCTCATGAAAGAAGATCAGAAGACTGAAGAAGTGGAGACCAAGATCGTGTCTAAGTGGAGCAACATTGGAGATACCAACTTGGGGATATTTAGCACAAAGAAGTTCCGAGAGGTCCCTTACATCGGCAAGCCATCACCTGTCGCCCGGAGAATAATAGAGAGTGGCATCATTAAGGCAGCCGGTTTTCCTCCAGCCATTCAGTGCCACGAGTTGATGATCAAGTGTGCCCGTCATTACAATCCACAGTCCAGGACAATTGTGTCCAACGAAGGAAACACTTTGGCGTACCTTTCAGAGGAAGCCATAAGTGAAGCCTTCCATCTTCCAGAGCACAGGGACATGATATACAAGAGCGTTGAAGGAGCCAGATCAGTGTACGATGATGATCCAGATGCTTGCCTAAGCATAATCAACAAGAACTGGCTACTCAAGAGTCGTCCCCGTCTGAGCAAAGTACCGAACACACCACACAGGATTGATTTCCAAGAGGAGTACAGAGATTTGATCACCATGCTCAACAGAGTTACAGGAGCACCTCATGCCTTCTATTTTGAGAAATGGATGTTTTACTTCATCCAGGTGATTGTTCAAGGAAAGGGTACAATACATTGGGCTAGGATAATTAGCCATTGCTTAGACGTACAATTGAGAAGACTCAGGGCTACTAAGTCCTTCCACATGAGTTCATACGTCATCTATGCCTTAATCAGGAGCGTTGAGTACGCAGGACTACCTCACAGAGGAGTGATTGGAAGAGGACCCGGCGAGGTCAGAGTTTGTGAATCCTATACCTACTTGCATCATCCACCAGGGAAGAACTACAAGTTAATCAATGATACTTTCACAATGAACATCACAAGGACGCTGCAAGGAGGGATTCACAACAGATTATCTCAGGATGCCCAGGAATTCATCAAGAGGTACGGTGCTTGGTTCATTCAGTTTCCCAAGTTCACTTACATTAGAGTGTATGGATGTCCTTTACCTCCATACATGTTGCCGAGGTACCCGACAGACAGAATTGTGTTACTTGAAGTAACAAGGCAGTTAGCAGCATATGTGAAGGCATTCAGACACAGACATCAGAATGGAGTTCAGGTACCTATTATTTTGGGTAATTCAGTTGAGGTATGTCCTAATGTCTTAGCCATGGATGACGCAGAGAAGGAGTTAGCCTTGTATCCTTTTTCATCTTTTGCTTGGAGGAATAGTTTTGATCCACATGGACATTTAGAGGAGACGGTCGGTAGAAGATTTAGACATGAGTACCAGACTGAAGATTTTATGATGAATCTCCTAGATGATCTCGAAGTGAAACGAAAGATACATTCTAGATTGCCTTTGGATTTCATCAGGAAATGTAAGATTTACAGAGTAGCCGACCAAGCTCAGGACAACGGCAGGCACATCCAATCTTCATATGATAGAGAAAGCGAAACAATAAGTTTGAATTGGAATGAGCCCGAGGCCGTGGATTTAGATGATTTGATGGCACCAGTCTTGTCTTGTACTCGCAGATGGGTAGACGTTCAGCATCAGAAGTTGAGAGAACAAGGCATAGCCATGTCTTTTACTTTGGAAGAAAAGCCAGCCGAAGGTGGAGCCAGTGTTAGTGAAGGCAATCCTAATCCTAGGAATTCAGGTGAAGGTAACCTTCGATGTGCCAGTGAGGGTAATCTCCATTCAAGAGGTTCGAAGAGAAAGGAAAGATCAGAAAAGAAAGAGCCTTCCAAGAAAAAGCAAGGTGCTAACAAAGATCAAACACCAGGTACTTCTTCCAGGCCAGAGGATAGAGCAGTTCGAGTGGAAGAATCCATGGAATCGATGGTACAGAATGACAGACAGGAAGAAGAACAGGCACAGCATGTTTCATCCGATGGATCTCTCCAAGACTATGATTTAGATAATGATAATGAAGTAACATCTCCTCCCAGACAAGAAGAAATGGTACATAAAGAGATCCAAGTTCAAGAGACAAGATCAAATATCCCAGATTGGTTGAAGGAAAGATTGACTAAGGTGATTGTAATTGAGGACGAGGACAGTGTAATTGATTTAGAGAGCCTTGTTGGACGCTCACATATGACAACAGAGAAAAAGAAGGCTACAAAGATGTCCA
Organism: Cryptomeria japonica; assembly: GCF_030272615.1. Taxonomy (NCBI): domain Eukaryota; kingdom Viridiplantae; phylum Streptophyta; class Pinopsida; order Cupressales; family Cupressaceae; genus Cryptomeria; species Cryptomeria japonica. The sequence continues at coordinate 415,395,632 of NC_081411.1, read as the reverse complement.
AGATGATTCGAGATGAGACTGGATCAAGAAAACTGCAGATAGCTACACCGGCGGCAGACAAATATGAGGGTGAGATCCTAGCAGAGGACTATCATATACAGACTATTGAGTTAGGACCATCCACAGCAGAGCAGACTTTAGATGATGCCACCGACACATTTGAGGCATTGAAGGACAAGTTTAGAGAAGAAGTAGAAAAGAATAGAAAGCTTGAGAAAGAGGTCGGTGCATGGAGGACATATTTCAGTCACATCAATGAACCTTTGGGACGTCAGGATCCAGTTAGATCACCATTGCAGGCATTGCCCCTTCAATCAATCAATGAAGCAGAAAGATTCAGGAATATGGTCCAGCGTACATGTAGTTGGATGGATAGATCTCACACGGTGGCCATAGAGTTTGTTACAAGGATGTCGAAGATCACCTATCAGGCTATCCAAGTTCTTGAGATTATTCACAGATTGATGGCAACAGTAGCTGCATTTGCCCATACCAAGGACGTTGTCATCCCTGTCTTGAAAGTTATAAGACATACATCCAGAAGAATTTTAGCACAAGAGAGGATCTTAGAAGGTGATTCTCACAGTTTGTTTCAGTGGTCAACCTTACTCCATATAAAGAGTGTTCTCTTTGAGGACATCAGTGTTAGATGTAGCCAAGTTGAGGAGGTGATCAATCTGATCCAGGACAGAGTATTTGAGGTACTTCGTACCATTCTTGGCAGAAGGATCGAGGTCGAGACAGATGTGGATTTACAAGAATTTGAAGATAGAATCAAGATCATCTTTCGCAAGGACGCAGATGTTACAGATGAGCAGTATGATCAAATGTATACTACCATGCTCCTGATTGATAGAACAAAGGAACTTGAACCTACTTGGGACACAGCTCTTCTAGATGCATTTGATCAGGTTATCCACTTAGAAGAGAGTATCAAGAATCTTCCCGAGATTCCAAGCACAGAAATCGAAGGAATCGTGACAAAATTCATTGCATATGCTAAGAAAGAGAATTGGAAAGGGAATAAGATTCTAGATGAAAGGTTGTTACAGATGACATGACATCTTATTTCTCATTGGTTGATACCTCCTAGATTTTTGTGCCAAATTTAATATTTGGCTATGTATTTAATATTGTTCAGTAAAAAGGAGGTCATTTGTAACAAACCCTAATTAGGGTTTAGGTGTCATGATCTTGTCCATTGATTTACTTTCAATCTGGACCTTTCATTGTAACTGGGGATGCTATTTATACCCCCATTTTTCATTTCATTGGTAATAGAGTTAAGAGTGAAATAGAGAGATTAGAGTTGTAAGCAATTTTTTATTTTGTAGCAAGATTGAGTCTTGAAGAGAGAAATTCAAGCAATTGTTGTATATGATGACTTGGAAATCAATAAAATATTGAAGTTATGGTGTTTTGTTGCAAATTTCTTAAGTTATCTTCATGGTTGTTGGATGTACTTGAATCACGCTCAATCGAAGTAATTAGTTAATTTGAAAGGCTAAGTGTGAGATTTGATATTTGGTAGGATTCGCAATCCAAACCACTAGCTTCTTGCTGATTGTAGGAACGCCTTGCGTGGTCGACTGGAAAACATTTTGAGTCCTTAACCTTCAAGCATTTTCGCATCTAGGATATGTACCTTCGTAGTAGTGTCCTTGGTCTTTGATGCATTGAATACCATTATTACCTTAGAAGATCACACTAATTTCAATTGAGTTGTTACCTTATGGCAAAATTGAAGTTAGTTGAGTCTTGCCAAATCTCATTCATGCTAAGTCGTTCATAGGGTTAGGCTAGATTAAACTTCCTTAAACCCTGTCCTTTTTCCATTTTTTTTTGAAAGTTCCTTTTAGATTAGTAAAATCTTCGAGCCTTTGGAATACGTAAGACGCCTTGGAGGAAACAGCAAATCACATCATACCACTAAAAAGCTTGTCCACACGTGGAGACCCCACTAAAAGAACCTTGGAGTCCATCTAACTGATCCTTTTTGCAGATCTTCAGCAGTTAGAGACTATTTTCTCAAGAGAGGATAAGATGCCTGTCGGTATTTTATTCTGTGTATGATTGTGTACAAAATACACGTCAACAAGTAGTAATGTAGAACATCCTAGGGTGGAAGGATGGGATGAAGGATGTCTATTGTAATACCCCACCAGGAACCCTGAAGGAAAACCCACAACAAGGGTGAAACATTTTATTTTTTAAGTATAAACATGATAGGTGCATAAAACACAACATGCATGATAACACAAGCGGAAGAATTACACCAGATTACTTAAGGGTTACCAACGAAGAATTATAACCAAAATATAAGTTCCACAATTAAGGTTAATCCAATAATCCATCATTAACTCAAAGATCACAAGAAGCCATATGCAATAAGAGATTACACCATTGAAAGATTGAAAGGATACAATATAATTTCTCTTCAATAAGCATGTACACATAACATAAAGGAAACTGATAAATAACATCCCAATCTAAGGATTACATTGCTATTTCAATACATGGCTTCTCAATATACATATAAAGATATAAGTTAACCAAATACAAGGTTACAAAGGATCATGATACAATGACCACATAGGTCTCCAAATAACAATAATCTCCAAACATGAGATAAGCATGAGCCACAATCCACATAAACACCTGCGAAGACAATCCTCACATGAAGGTATGAACAAGAACATCCAATGGGAAGTGGCACTACCACCCATCCATGTAATTCCCAAAATGGAATCACCCCACCGTGATAGGAGATAGTTGAGGACCCTTGAGCAAGCAAAAGCATGACATGGTCGACAAAACAATACGACACCATGATGGCACAAAGAGACTCCACAATAATCCAGGTGACTCAACATCACAAATACACAAGTGAACTGACATCACACACACAAGTTAACCAACATGACACACACAGGTGAACCTAAAGAGAGAGTGTCATCACATAGCTTATGATGGTTACCATGGTCAGCCTCCATAGGTCTCGACTCACTGTCCTGGTAACCTTTCCTGAACCTCTAGCTCCAACTAAGTCTCATGCCAACCCTACCAGCCTTTCATGAAGACATGGTGGTCGGTTTACCATTCCAGGCCTTCTCACTACATTATGAGCCTCAATAGAAGCACTCACCTATGCGTGAGGTACAATATCTTTATTAATGTTTGAGAACTACCCACCTAATGAATTAATTAGATTATCACTTATTATCTTACTTTCAAAGGGTCATCCTACCAACCTCTTTGGGCATAGCCCCCTTTGAAAAGCCACTCTCTCAAAGGACACTAAACAAACATGGTCACTCCCCGAGGACCCTATGGTGAAGCAGACAACCATAACACCACTATCCAAATACAAGTGGTCAAAACAAGGACATACTGACTCTTGGTTAACCATAAGGAAAGACACTACATGGTTAAGACAACAAAGTCATCATATATCACTTGGTCAAAGGTACCAAATACGCCACCACAGGATGACTAAACCACAGACTAGAAACAACACAATATAACTCTTGTAAGGAAAGATAATTCCACTAAGTCCGCACTCAGACAATTTGAGAGAAAATCAGCATCAGAAGCACTTGCAACATCATTGATTGAAAATTAAATAAAACACTCTTTAGGACACTCACATCTATCCAATTTCCAAATCAATATTCCATCAAGGATAAAATTCACATTAAATACTCAAGCGAATAAAACATGAACTCCTAATAGGCATTTAATTCATTCCCAGAATATATCCAAATTAACCAATTTGAAATACTAATTCATGCCTTGATTTCCATTGATAAATTTATTAAATCACATAATAAAAATAATTGAAAATCACTATTTTATTTAACATAAAAAACCACTTTTAAAATATTACATTTAATAAAAATTAAATTCATAGCACATAGCAATTTGAACCGCTAAGGGTACAAGGTTGCGTGGGGGTCGAGGCCAACCCGCAACAATGTTGTTGCTGAGGTCGCAGACACTACTTATTGGTAGTACTGTTGTCGATCGGTAGCAGGCTTACCAACTGGTAGTGTTGTTGCCGACCAATAGTAGACGCTACCGACCAGTAGCATTGCTACCAACCGATAGTAGTCCTATAGACTGGTAGTGCTGCTACCACCGGTAGCAATCCTACCGATCGATAGTACTGCTACCGCGTAGTAGGACTACCGACCGGTAGTACTGCTACTTGCGGGCATCAGACACTACCGACCCGCATGGTGGGACTAGCTCGCCACGAGGTAAGGTAAAGTCCATGATAAATAAAAATTCATACTTCTTAAGCATTCAAAAAAAAAAAAAAGATACTAATTGTTTAAACATAAAAACAATTCATTTCCAGATCGTTTCACGGGCACACACACATAGTGCCAAGATCCAAAATTCAAATGGATATTTACCAATATGGTAAATGGTGAAATACAATCACACAAGAACCCCAAATCTTGGGCAATAAGATAATAGGAAGCATACATCAACCAAATCTAATTCATTCTATTCCAAATAGAAGAGGTAAACCAAGGAGTTGATTTCCAGGAAAATAACAAACAACAAATAGAGAAATGATCCATTTCTTTCCTATAAGAAAACACATGATATTAGCTTCACAAAATCAACAATAACATGCATTTCTTCTTCCATTCCAATCATTCCACAAGATTCTACAAGAAGATTTGCATTTTCTTTCATACATAAGAAGCAACTGAAAAATTGAATTTAAATTTCAAAACAAAGAGATTATCCAACCTTGAAACAAACTAGAAGCAAAATGGTGGAAAATCCCAATCCTTGCAAACCAAATCAAATTCCAACTCCTCTTCCAGAATGGTTTTCCAAATTTCTCTCCAAAATTTATGCCTCTCTCTTCCCGTGAATTTCCAGGAATATATGGGGAAATAATTTCAACCTAAACTTTCTAGGTTGAAATTTTTCTCTACCAATCAGATTAATTTATTTAAAAAGTAAACAGCAATGAGATTTTCCTGTTTTCCAACAATTAAAATGCAAAAGTCCAATTGAAAGGTAAAAAGAAAAGCTTTTAATTTTATTTTCTATTTTCCATAATACTTTCCTTCAACATAATCATTTAACATTTAAATGGCTAGGCAATTATTTATTTCCTTCCACAAAATATATTAATGCAACTTTGTGAGGCCCTACCCCAACCCATCCTAGCATTTCAGTGATTTTCATGTTGGAAGTATTATGAATGCTTTATTTCTATGCATTATAGATTTAGAACTTTATATGATCCTAGGATTGGATAACATTGATATATTGATGCTTCATTTCTATGCATTATGGATATAGACTTTTATATGATTCTAAGATAGGATAACATTGAGATGGTGTATGTCATTTATTTGATTTCCAAGACTTTATTATGATGCTAGAAATATGATGCATATCTTATAAATGGATTAAATTTATGAGGATTATAATAATTGCTTATGTGGATTGCTTTGATATATGGTAATTTGATTTGTATGATGTCAATTGTATGCAGAGTGATTGATTTGTATTCTTATTTATGTGTTTAATATTATATGAGGCTATTTGGGAATTACTAATGTGTAATTGAGATGCGTAGGAAAATTATCCATGGAAACATTATGGAGAATCAAGCCTAGGTCTATGTGTGATTGTGAAGCCGGGGGTTGTCTATTTGGAGAGACAACCCCTCATTTGTAAACGTATTTTAGTTTGTAAATGTTATGCTTGCATGAGTGTTCAATTTGGTAATTGGTTTAATTTATAAATTTCAATAGGGACAATTTCCATGTGTGTATTTGTGATGTGGAATTCTTTTTGTAATGTCAAATGACACATGTGTTGTATGTTGAGTTGGCATTGTCATGCCTCTTTTTTAGAATTTATTTTACCAATGTTATATTTCCAATTATCCTTGAAGGTCCCAAGTAAACCTAGGATAGTGAGCCATTAGGAGAGTCAACTCAGAGTTGACCCGTAGGTAAACTTTGCATGGACTTTCAAAGGGTTAAACCAACTCCTAGAGTCAGTTTAGAAGTATTCTTAGTGGGCCATATGGTGTACCTATGGATGAAGGCCAAATTTGGCCATGTGTCCACTCCCTAGGACTTCTTTAACATCCCCAAAAAGTGAGTTTCCCAAGTTGGCCGAATTTCATCTTTAGGAGAGTCTTCCTTGGTTAGATAACCTTCTTGGTATGTGTCATTTCTTTTCCCCATTCCATTTCCCTTTTTGAGGTGCCTTGGTTAGGGAGTGTGTAAGTCTTTGGCAAGACCCACCAATGTGAGCTCTCACTCTATCCAAGAGGTTGGAAAGAGTGAGAGAAGCCTTCTTAGGCAAGGGATTGAGACTTAGGAAGTTAATCACCCACTCTCCATCTTTGGAGACTAGTTCTTGAAATTTTGGAAGCAAGTTTAGGATAGAATTTTTGGCTAAGTGTTGAAGGAAACAAGTGTAGATTTGGGCTGCTCTTAACCAAACTATCCCTTGTAAACCCTTGGTAGATTCAAGGTTGGTTCAATCTTTTTCCTTGTATGTTACAATTTTGCTTTGAAAGATTGCTTGAATGTAGTTTGTTTTCTTCTTTTGTGTTTAATTTGTGAAGAAATATATGTGAGCTTTCACTTGTTTTGCTTATGCATTTTATTTGTGTTTTGGGAGTATCCAAGACCATCTCACCCTTCAGAGGGTAGAGTGGCCTTGGGGGTGGAAGGTTTTTTGACAGCCTTAGAGTGAGAGGCTCTCTTTAAGAGAGTGGTCTCAAGGGTTTGTTTGTGTGACCCTTGCTGCATAGTTTTGTTTATGCATTTGGGGGTCATAAGGGGAGATATTATGGCATGTATGCCTTGGAGGTCATAAGGATGTTGGATCAAGTTGGACTTGTGATGTGTTCTTGGTTGTCATGAGATGACTTGTGATCTACTATTTTGCAGTTTGTCCTCAAGGTACTTAGTCCACTTCCACCCATGTAAAAATCACATTACGTGATGATGTTTAGCCTTGGGATGGGAATGTGTTTGTTGTGAGTTTTCCATTCTTGTTTGTGTATTGCTTGAGTGTAACCCATCTAGGTCTTAGTTCTCCAAGCTCGTGGGTGGCTTCTAGTAAGCCTAGGTTGGGAGGTGAGCCCTCCATGGTCACAACCTTAAGATCTTTATTGCAGGTTGCTTTGGGAAGAGACTTGGAAGGGAAAGCTTGGATATGGTCTTGCTGATTTTATTTTAGTTGCAGAAGAAAAAAGAATATGATATTGTATTTAAGTTGCAAAGGAAAGAAAGAAAAAGAAAGAGTCTTCTATTGTATTTATATTGCAAAAAAAAATAAAAAAAAATTGTATTATTGACTAAGTTTACCTTGTAATAAGTTGTAATGTATTTGATGTATTGATCATTTAAATAAAATGAGTGCATTTGATTAATTCTATTTTATATGAGTTGCAAAAAAAAAGAGATGTTTTAATTCTATTTTAAAAATTAATATAGAAAGGAATGAGGTGTTTTATTCTATTTTAAAATAGTAATGCTTTTTATCTCGTTGTTGTTAATCGTGGATTTTTAGGTAATATTAATTGCAACTGTCTATAAAATTATTCTGCTACTTTTTACATATTGTGTAAATGCATGTTAAGTAGAAAGCCATTAAACTAGAAAGATTAATTTGCAGCTCTAAAAATGAGTCATTTTTGCTTAAGTTATGAATCTAGAAATGCAATGTAGTAGGGAAAATAATTTTAATGTTGTTGTTTCTGTTCATTCTGTAAAAACTAAAACTGTCATATTTTTCATTCTATAAAATTTGAAAAATAAATCTTGATAATACCCTTAGTGAAAATAAAAAAATAAATGATTTACTCCTATTCTGGTTTTGGAAAACAGTTTTCTAAAACTATTGTAATCCAGATTTTACCTTAGAAAGTTATATATATATATATATATATATATATATATATATATATATATATATATATATATATATATATATATATATATATATATATATATATATATATATAAAATTACATTTTGCATTTAAATCAAAACATATGCTTTAAAAAAAAAATAGATTTAGACATAGAAGAGAAATCTAGAAATTCAAATAGATTTAAAAAAAAAAAAAAAACCAATTAGTTTTAAATGCCTTGTATTAAAAATAGAAATGTCTAATGTATGCATATATTTATTTAAATGAATCATGCTTGTGAAAAGAAATATTTAACTATTGGTTAAATGTTGGTTATTTATTCCACAGACATTAATTTACCCCTGTATATATATATATATATATATATATATATGAAATAAAACATATATATACATATATATATAATATTTGTAAAAAAAATCACAAAAATAAAATAAAAGAAAGCCCTATCCTGAGGGTCCCACGGAGCCGAAGCTCCACGCAAGAGACCCTCGACGGTCCGAGCCCCACAGAGGCGCCGGTGGCACCGCTGCGGGCTGCGTACCACAAGGGTGGCCTTGGCCGCCATTGCGGGCCGCACCCCGTAGGGATGTCGCGGCACCACTGTGAGCTGCGACCCACAGTGGCGCCTCGGCGTCACTGATGGTGGCCCTGCCATAAAATGCCGCCCCGTGTCATATCTCTTGCGACCTATGCATGATCAAAACCGCCGCCTGTGAACAATGCCCTCCGCCATTGTTGCTTCCTTCCTACATAACACAAAAAAAAACCCTAACCCGATTCAGGTTAGGGTAGATAGCTAGTAAAAAAAAAATATGGTAGTTTATTTTATAACTTTTAAATTTAGGTTTTCATATATTATTTTAATGTTTAGGTTTGAGTAAAAGAAAAAGGGGGGGGGGGGGGGGAGGAAACCCTATTCAAATTTGAGTAGGTAATTCCCCTTTTTTAAATGAGCTTATTGCTTAAAATTTTAAGGAGGATAACTTATAAATTTGGTATTTTGTAAAGTAAAGTATTTAGGGTAATTTTTATTATGGTTTTAGTTAACCCTTTAGTCGAATTTTAGACACAATATATTTATTGCTCAAATGATTATTAAATTTTGATAATCTAAATGCTAGAATTAATTTAGTTAATTCTGGGAGCATTCAAAGGATTATTTTAGAGTATTAATAACCCTTGTCATTTTAGTTGCAAACTATTGTTAAATTAATTTATTAATTAATAAAATAATAATGATTCTTTTGGAGAGTTATTTTCAGCATTTAATTTATTTTTGCATGCTTGATTAAGATAATTAGATTAACTTTAGTAGATAAGCTCTTTTAAAATTTCCAGAGTTCAAACATAGTTAAGACAAGACTTATTATTGCATTTTTATTTTAGCTTAATTAGTTTTATTAGGTTGTTTTAAAAAAAAATTGTTGTTCCGTTTTTGCCCAAAAGTTTGGGCATGACATTTTAGTATCAGAGCGAGGTTTCCAACACTAGGAACCTTCCTCCATTACATTTCACTTTAATTATTTAATTAATTAATTTTTTCTCCAAAAAGTATTTATTTATTTCATTTTATTTTATTTTCTCATAAAGATGCCTCTGACTATGTAACAAGCTCATAAGTGCGGTAGGGGTCGTAGGCGTGCACGTATGGCACACAAAGATGTTGATAGGGAGGAATCAGTTTCAGAAGGGAACCCAGAGGCTCCTCTCGAATGACTGATTAAACCAAACCAAGACATCTTATTAGTGCTTCAGAACTTGATTGGGATAGTACAGGATAGGCTTCCAGCAGTTGACCATCAAGCAAAAAACTAGAATTCAAGGAGCCATAGATCAACAGTTAGGGAACAAAGTAGGAGTCCACTTCCTAATCCCTTAGAGGGCTAGGCTGAGCATGAGCCTAAGTCCATTCATTTAGCTGGACCACCTCTAGTATCAACACCTGTATATTTTGAAAGAGCACGTCGTGATCCAGGGGATCTGATCAGAGAGGTTTTGTGCCTCTAGCCACCATCTTTTCGAGGATCTACCGACGTGGTAGAAGTTGAGGCTTGGATTTTGAGCCAAGATCGATGCTTTGCATTGCGTTCCTATGAAAGCAATCTGAAGGCACGAGTAGTAGTTCACCTTTTGAGAGGAAGGGCCTCCACATGGGGGAGACAGGAGGAATACAAGTGTGGCCTAGTTGCAGACACCCTCACATGGGAGATCTTTACAAAGAGGTTCAGGGAGAGATACCTATCCGAGCACTTCAGGCAGCGTAGGATAGATGAGTTCCATGATCTCTAGCAGAAGGGTCTCTCAGTGACCTAGTATGAGAGTAAGTTCTTCGAGCTCCTACCATATGTGGATTACTTGAAGGACAAGAAGCTTCTCATCAACCATTTTATTAGGCGACTGAATGTCGGGATAGTAGGACCAGTGAGGATGGCCACCCTAGGAAGCCTTTGGGTTGCCATGGAGAAGTCCTTGATAGCAGAGGAAATCCATGTTAGGCCTCAAGATACAAGGGATCGGTTTCAGAACTGAAACCCTGCACCACAGTCTTTTGGATTTCAGAAACCCCACTAGAAAGGCAACCACAGGAATACATCAGGGTCCTTTAAACCCCCTCCTCCATAGCAGTCACTGCAGAATCAGAGGCAGAGGCCCCCTTAGAGACAGCAGAGTGTTAAGCCCAAGCAGTGGCATTCATAGGGTCTTAGGCGTGACCAGAGAGCACAGGGTACTTACACACTTCCGGCATGGACTTAGCAGTCCTCCAGGGGTGGGTACAGTGGTTCAAGCAGGACAGGTGGATAGTCTTTATCTAGGCCTCAAGGCGTACAGTTTCAAGCATGCAATGCTTGTTTCACATGTGGAGCCATGGGGCACATGGCGAGAGAGTGTCCATAGGGTCAGATGGCAGGTAGTTAGAGGATGGAAAAATCAAAGCCTACAGTTGGGGATATGGGCAAGTCCCATAGGGTCTTCGCAGCGGTTGACAACCACCAGGCAGAGCACCAGGCCACAATTATTGAGGTTGCAAGTATGATCAGTGGTATTAGTGTTTCTATATTGTTTGACTTAGGAGCTACCGACTCCTTTATATCTCCATTGGTTGTGGAGTGTTGCAGGCTAGTGGCAATTAGGCAAGGTGTCAGTTGGGAGGTGGAGTTAGCTTCAGGGGCTAGAGTGTCAGTGGAATCAAAGGTTAGGGGATGTCAGCTCCAAATTGGTAATATCACCACATTAGTAGACCTTAGAGTTACACCACTCAGATCTTATGGCATTGTACTTGGCATGGATTGGCTTTACACCCACAGAGCCAAGATGGATTGTTGCCAGAAAGAGGTCAAGTGTGAGGATGATCATGGTTCTCCCATAGTAATCACTGGGATTCAGAGACTCGTGTCTCTTCTTATGATTTACACAATGCAGCTTAAGCGGAGCATGCGAAAGGGATACTAGTTATTTGCCATCACCATTAGTGATAGAGAGGAAGAGGATCAAAAGGAACCATCAATTGATGACCATCCTATCCTTAAGGGATATTTAGATGTGTTTCCTTCAGAGCTACCTAGTATGCCACCCCATAGAGAGATTGACTTTCATATAGACCTTGTACCAGGAGCTAAGCTAGTTTCGAGAGCACCTTATAGGATGACCATGAATGAGCTTAATGAGATCAAGATGCAGCTTGAGGAAATCTTAGAGAAGGGTCACATTCATCCTAGCATCTCCCCTTGGGGTGCACCAGTCATCTTCATGAAGAAGAAGGACAGATCCCTTCGGTTATGCATGGATTACAGGTAGCTAAACAAAGTGACCATCAAGAACTGATATCTCTTGCCCAAGATTGATGATTTATTTGATCAGATTCAGGGTGTTAAAGTGTTTTCCAAGATAGATCTGAAGTCAGGGTACCATCAGTTGAGAATTATGGAGAGTGATATCCACAAGACTACGTTTCATACCAGATATGGCCACTATGAGTTCACTGTGATCCCATTCGGTCTTACAAATGCTTCAGTTGTATTTATGAGTCTCATGAATGGGGTATTCTACACTTTCCTTAACTAGTTTGTGATTGTGTTCCTTGATGACATATTGATATATTCTCAGAATAAGGAGCATGAGGAGTACTTGAGGCAGGTGTTGTATTACTTGAGGGACAATTGGCTATATGGTAGTCTGTTGAAGTGTGCATTCTTCAGGTCAAAGGTCAAATATTTAGGTCATGTTATATCCAGCTATGGGATCTCAGTTGACCCATCAAAGATTAAAGCTATTATGGATTGGCCAGTGTCAACTAGTGTGACAGAGGTCAGGAGTTTCATGGGTCTAGCAAGGTACTACAAATGCTTCATTGAGGGATTTTCTAGAGTTGCACATCCCATTACATCCCTTCAGTGAAAGGGAAAGAAATTTGAGTGGACAGAAAGGTGTGAGAGGGCCTTTTAGGATCTAAAAAGGGCACTCACTAGTGCACCTATTCTTATTGTGCCAGACCCCACGGCTGACTTCATGGTATGCACAGATGCTTCTCTGGATGGATTAGGAGTAGTCCCTATGTAGGAGGGTCGAGTTATAGCTTATTAGTCTAGGAAACTTAAGACTCACAAGCTTAACTACCCTACGCATGACCTTGAGCTTGTAGCAGTAGTGCATGCACTTGTGAGGTGGAGACACTTCCTTTTGGGTCATCATTTTGAGCTTTATTCAGATCATCAGAGCTTGTAGTACATCTTCACCTAGCCTAATCTTAATGTCCGTCAGAGGAGATGGATGGATTTTCTATGCGAGTATGATTTTGATGTCCACTACATCAAGGGGAAAGAGAATGTAGTTGCAGATGCCTTGAGTAGGAGACGTCATGAGGTATACTCCATATCTATGAGCATAGATTTGAGAGATCGTATATTACAATGGTTGCCAGAGGATGGATGGCATTTAGAGGTTTGTCAGGTGATTCGATCACAGGAGACCTGGAAGGGAAGTATATTGACTATTCCTTAGAGTCTGATGGACTATTACACCATAGAGGGTGCATCTATGTACCTTCTCCTATGGGATTATGAGAGTTCATTGTGATGGAGGCTCATAGGGCTCCTTATGCAGCACATCCCAGAGTTAAGAAGATGCATGCTGAATTGAGACAATTATATCATTGGCTAGGTATGCGGTAGCTTATTACTGAGTTAGTAGCCCGATGCCTTGAATGTCAGAGAGTCAAGGTGGAGCACCGCCATCCAGGTGGGTTGCTCCAGTCTCATGCTATACCAGAGTGGAAGTGGGATACTATATCCATGGATTTCATCATTGGTCTTCCCATGTCATCTCGTCGCCATGATGTCATCTTGGTGACAGTTGACAAGTTGACCAAAGTGGCCCACTTCTCACTAGTTCGGACTACCTTCATAACACCAACAGTGGCACAAGTGTTCTTGTGAGACATTGTTAGACTTGATGGCTTCCCATGTAAGATTATTTCTAACAAGGATTCCCTCTTCACTTCTTCCTTTTGAAAGGCATTAGAGGCAGCAATGGGCACCAAGCTCAATTTTAGCATAGCCTATCATCCAGAAACAGATGGACAGATGGAGAGGGTTAACTAAGTGTTAGAGGATATGCTCCGCATGTACGTCATGGATCATCAGACTAGATGGGAGGAGTACCTTCCTTTAGTAGAGTTTGCCTATAATAATGGGCATCACACTTCTTTAGGGATGCCAACTTTTCAGGCCTTGTACAGTAGACCTTGCAGGACACCTTTGATTTGGGACCATATTGAGGATAGAGTGGCCATAGGTCCTGAGATGGTTTGTGATATGGAGCAGTAGGTGATTTTGATTAGACAATGCCTTAGAGAGGCACGGGATAGGCAAAAGAAGTATGCAGATGCAAAGAGGATAGACCAGAGCTTCATGGTTGGGGATAGAGTTTTCCTGAGAGTGCAACCGCATAAGAGCCCAATCCATTATGGAAAGGGTTCTAAGCTCGCACCTCACTTTATCGGACCATTTGAGATCCTTGAGAGGATAGGACCAGTTGTGCATCCACAATGTGTTTCATGTATCAGTTATGAGGAAGTATATCTATGATGAGTCTCATATTTTAGATTGGGATGCCTTGCAAGTGGAGTCAGACAAGTAGCTAGCTTTGGAGCCCATTCGTATTTTGGCTCACCAGACATTGGCCCTTCGAGGTCGAGACCTGGACCAGGTTAGGGTCTAATGGGAGATCTATGATGAGGTTACAACTTCATGGGAGGATGCAACACATATGAGATCACAGTACCCCCATCTTTTTGATGAACTCTAGGAGGAAGTTCATGCCTAGAGGGGGAGGGTGTGAGGCCCTACCCTGACCCATCCTAGCATTTCAATGATTTTCATGTTGGAACTATTATGGATGCTTTATTTCTATGCATTATGGATATAGAACTTTATATGATCCCAGGATTGGATAACATTGATATATTGATGCTTAATTTCTATGCATTATGGATATAGAATTTTATATGATTCTAGGATAGGATAACATTGAGATGGTGTATGTCATTTATTTGATTTGTAGGACTTTATTATGATGCTAGAAATATGATGCATGTCTTATGAATGGATTAAATTTATGAGGATTATGATAATTGCTTATGTGGATTGCTTTGATATATGGTAAATTGATTTGTATGATGTCAATTGTATGCAGAGTGATTGATTTGTATTCTTATTTATGTGTTTAATATTATATGAGGCTATTTGGGAATTACTAATGTGTAATTGAGATGCGTAGGAAAATTATCCATATCACTATGGAAACATTATGGAGAATGAAGCCTAGGTCTATGTGCGATTGTGAAGCCAGGGGTTGTCTATTTGGAGAGACAACCCCTTGTTTGTAAACATATTTTAATTTGTAAATGTTATGCTTGCATGAGTGTTCAATTTGGTAATTGGTTTAATTTATAAATTTTAATAGGGACAATTTCCATGTGTGTATTTGCGATGTGGAACTCTTTTTGTAGTGTCACTTGACACATGTGTTGTATGTTAAGCTGGCATTGTCATGCCTCTTTTTGAGGAATTTATTTTACCAATGTTATATTTCCAATTATCCTTGAAGGTCCCAAGTAAACCTAGGATAGTGAGCCATTAGAGAGGTCAACTCAGAGTTGACCCATAGGTAAACTTTGGGTAGACTTTCAAAGGGTTAAACCAACTCCTAGAGTTAGTTTAGGAGCATTTTTAGTGGGCCATATGGTGTACCTATGGATGAAGGCCAAATTTGGCCATGTGTCCACTCCCTAGGACTTGTTTAACCTCCCCAAAAAGTGAGTTTCCCAAGTTGGCCAAATTTAATCTTTAGGAAAGCCTTCTTGTTGGCATATGTGCAGAGCATGATGACATGATGATATTGTATGTTGTCATTGATGTCAATATGTTGAAGTATGAACTGGTATATTGTAGTAAGCTAACTGGCAATAGAACTGGTATGATGATGTAAACTGGTATATGTGAAAAAGTGAAGCGGTATGTTTGTTCAAGGTGAACCGGTATGAGAACTGGTATATGGAAGCTTTGTATCGGGGTTTCATTTGGCATGACTACCAGTTGGTAGTCTCAGCTTCAGGGTTTCCGGTTAATGCATTCCAAGCTTGTGTGATTCAACTGATGACATCTTGTGATGAGTTAGCATTGTGATAAAGACCAGATAGTGTTGCCACATCAGCCTTGTGTGCATGAAGGATTTCCTTGAGGATCTTGGATGGAGATTGATCCTATCTACCTCGGGAATGTGCGAAGTCTCTGTAAATGGTGGAGAGCACGTGATGGGTTATCAACTTCCTGAAGCAGCAAATAATGAACGTTGGAGAATGTCTTGAGATCTATTCAAGACTGTTGTATTTGATGTAGTGTGATTAATAGTCAGGATTGAACCGATTGAATTGTTAAACCTAAATGTTTAGGGTTTAGGGTTTATGCTATAGACCTATCTGTTTCCTATAAGGTCATTGATGTTTTTCAATTTGAAGTTGTTTGCAAATTTTATGTGTGTATCCAAGTGAAGAGATACTTGATTCTTGTTAGAATGGAGAAGTGTGTTGATACCTGCAGAGTGTGATTGTAGAAGAAAAGGAGCTAAAGTGGATCTACCTTGGCATTGAGTGTTGTTATCAAATTAGTGTATTACCTATTGACTTCTAACCATTTCAGCAGTTGGAAAATCCCTTAACCGGGTAGCTTTAACAAGATTTTGTGTAAATCCTTTAACATGGTGACTCAATTTAATGAGTTCTTCAAATCCTCTTGCGAGGTAACCTTTAAGGAGGTTCTAACCTTTAATCGGGTATTTAGCCATCCCTTAACTGGGTGATCCCTAGCAGGATCGGTTCCTAGCAGAACCTATTGTAAAATTATTTAACCGGACTAGGCTCCTAACAGAGCAGACTTCAAAAGAGTTCAAAGAATAGCTTGTGGGTATTCATCCCCACCGTAGTTTTTCCTAGTTGGGTTTCCACGTGAGAAATCTATGTGTCATGTGTGATGATTTTCATGTGATGCTTTAATATTTTATGTTAAGTGGTAAAGCATGTTGAACTGATAGTCACTATATTTCTGATGATATATTACTTGTTTAAGCATAAGGGTGAAGTGGAAATGAGATATTAGATTGTGAAGAGATCTAAGTGTTTACCGGTTTATGCTATTCATACTCTCACTATGTGTAACCGATAGTGCCCTGATTTAGACCGGTGTTATGGTTTACCAGTTAAGTGCAGTCTTTGTAGTCAAACTGGTTGAGGGAAATTTTTTGTCTATACTGATTCATCCCCCCCCTCTCAGTAGTGGTTTGGTACTTACTATTCATCATTATTCATCAATTGGTATTAGAGCATCTTCCAGGTCCTTTGTGTTATAAGCCTAACCTCTTGAGGAAAAGATCCTACTCTAATGATGAAGAGGGAAGGTCCAAAGTTCAACAAAGATAACTTTAAGATATGGAAGGACAGAATGAAGATTTACATCAAAAGCATGGGTGCTCAACACTGGAGCTATGTTGAGAATGCTTATGTTATTCCTACCGGTACTCTCACCGATGACCAAAAAAGAGAGATTCAGGAAAATGGTTAAGTCATGGAAGCCCTAATTAGCAGTCTATATGACATTGAGTTTATTGATGTTCAAGATAAAGACAATCCCAAAGAAGTATGGGATGCTCTGGAGAATATCTATGGTGGTGATGAGCATGTGAAACAAGCTAAGGAAGAGAGCCTTAGGGGAAAGTTTGAAAACATGCAGATGGTTGAAGGAGAGACCATTCAACAATATGGAATAAGAATAAAAACTGTTGTTGGAGAAATCAAGAGTGTAGGTGGTAAAATTGATAGTTCCACTGTTGTTAGCAAAGTCTTGAGATCTTTATTACCGGTCTATGCAATAAGGGTTGCTGCTATTTAGGAGTTGAGGTCTATAGACAAGACAAAGGTATCCCTAGACTCCATTGCTAAGTTGACAACTTATGAGCTAAATAATTATGATGGCAGTATTCAAAAGACAGAATTAGCCTTTAGAGCATCTGCAACACCATCTAGAAAGGGAAAAGAAGCCAGTACCAGTTGTGAACCAAGACAAAGCAGAGAAATGGATGATGAGGAGATCTTGATGGAATTTGAAGCTCTTCTTGCCAAGAGACTTCATAAGGGAACTGGTAAATACAGAGGTAAGCTCCCTTTGAAATGTTTTTCTTGCAATAGGATAGGACACATTTTTGTAAACTGTCCTAATGGTGATAATAAGGACAAACCAAAGAAATTCAAGAAGTTTAAAGGAGGAAACAAGAGAAATTGTTTTGTAGTAGTTGATGAAGGTGTCACTGATAAGGAATCAGAAGATGAAGAAAGTGAAGACATTGTGTTTGTAGAAGTTAAGGAAGATGTGTTAGACAAGAAGGCTCTTGTCTCCCGCTTTGATAATTCAAATGAGTGGATTATTGACAGTGGTTGTTCTCACCACGTGACTGGTGACTGGAGTAAGTTTCTATCTCTAGAAGAGTATGATGGTAGTGTGGTCTGATTTGGTAATGATGCACCATGTATGGTAAAAGGCAGAGGATCCATCTCTCTGAATGGAAAAATCAGTGCTGATAATGTGTATTGGGTAGAAGGTCTCAGGCACAACCTTTTGAGTGTTGCCCAGCTGAATGACAATGGACTCACTCTGGAATTCAAATATGGAGTGTGCAAAATAAAAGGAAAGAGTGGTGAACTGATGGCCACCGGTATGTAGACCAGAGGTAACCTATTTTAGTTGAATGCAAATATCAGTACATTTCTAATGGCTAAGTTTGACGATAGCTAGATATGGCATAGGAGACTCTGCCATGTAAACTTTGACAATATTGTGAAGGCCAGTAAGATCAAGGCAGTCAAAGGATTGTCTGTGCTAAGCAAACTGGAGAATCCTTTGTGCAGAGAGTGTCAACTAGAGAAAATGTCTTCCTCAACTTTCAAAGGTAAATCTTTCACTAAAGGCAATTTACTTGATCTTGTGCATACTGATTTGTGTGGTCCTATGAAAACTAGGAGTGTGCAGGGAGATAGGTATTTTATGATTCTTATTGATGATTTCTCAAGAATGATGTCAGTCACATTCTTGAAAGACAAGTCTGAAGCTTTTGGAAAATTCAAAGCCTTCAGAGCACTGGTTGAAAAAGAAAGTGGTAAGAGGATTAAGTGCCTAAGAACTAATCAAGGAGGAGTATTCACTTTCAGTGAATTCAACAAGTACTATGAAGAGAATGACATCAAGAGGCAACTGTCTACTCCCCAGACTCCACAGCAGAATGGCCTATAGAGAGGAACAACCAGATTGTAGTTGAAGCAGCCAGAACTATGTTGATCCAAGGGAAGGTTACTCACACCTTCTGGAGAGAAGCGGTGAGCACTGTAGTCTACACTATGAACTTGGTACTCATCAAAAAAGGTAAGGATAAAACACCTTTTGAGTATTGGACCGGTAAGACACCAGTGGTAAGCTACTTTAGAGTGTTTGGTAGAAAATGTTATATCAAGAGGAGTGAACATCAGAGAAAGTTTGATGCAAAATGTGATGAAGGAATATTCTTAGGATATTCCACTAAGAGTAAAGCTCTTAAGTGTTTCAACAATAGGACTCAAAAAATTGTTGAAAGTATTAATGTCAGAGTTGATGAAACCTCTGAGAAATCTGAGGAAACCGACAGTGAGAAAGTGGTAGATGAACCTATTGTAACCTTCTGGGAACTGGTTGTAAAATATCCTAGCACCAGTAACAGTGCTCCTACACTGGTAGGTCCTGATGCTGATGAAGATGAGGATGAAGAAGAAAAGCAAGAAGAAACAGCTAAGATCATTCCTAGGTATGTAAAGTTGAATCATGATCTAAAGCAGATCATAGGAGATAAGGATGCAGGAATTCTTACAAGAAGGAAGGTCAGAGAAAATTCTTGCATGATCTTTGAAATTGAGCCTAAAACATTTAAAGAGGCACATAAAGATGAAGACTGGATCAAGGCAATGGAAGAGGAACTTGACCAAATAGAAAAAATGGTACATGGTCTTTGGTACCTAGACCTGAGCATAAAAATGTTATTGGCACCAAATGGGTTTTCATAAATAAGCTGAATGAAGATGGCACTATTGTAAGAAACATGTAAGGAAGTTAAGTAGCGGAAACAACTCCCTACACTAACCTTGAGAGGAGGGTAATGCAAAACTTTTTCAGATCATTACAACAGTTACAGAAAATAGAAATAGATATAATAGCATTCATACCACAACACAATGATTTACGTGGGGAAAACCCTTTCGGGAGAAAAACCCCACCCTCCAAAAGCAGCTCAATATTTTATTCAGCAATCAAAACAAATTACAACATACTTGCAGAGCAAGCTCTTCACAGGAGTACCACTAATCAGAGATTCGGAGGCAATTCAATAGCCATAAGACTCTTTCACACAACCTCTATCTCACACACCTCATAAATAGGAGATACAATACAAGAAACCGTCAAACGGTATTACAAAACCATGGGCTAAAACCACCCAATAAGGTGTAGCCGACCTTATCTCCCTTCTAGATGCCCTATGACATGTTAAAGTACACATCAACATGTGTCGCTCCCTTTTACAGCTCATTTATGTATCCGATACAAATTATTTTTCCTATTTCAAGAGTACAAACTTCCGGAGGCCATAACTTGAGAACCGGGTGTCCGATTGACGAACCGTTTGAAGCGTCGGAAAGCTCGCGAAGTGCTCTATCACCTCGTAACCCGCTTCTCCGGTTACGGCCACTTTTCAGGGTGTTTCCGAGCCTCTACAGTCCCCAAAATTAAGTTTAAACATTTTATTGCACCCCTCCAAGATGAAAACTTTAATATCTTCAAAACTAGCTGTGACCTTGCGACGCAACTTTACCGGAATGCTTATCTAGCCAACCAGAAGCTTCAGGGAGAGTTTCGCACCATTTCGTGCTCAAATGAAAACTTACTATAAATAGTAACCTCACATAAATGCAAGGTTGAGACCACATTTTTCCCAACAAAACAAAGCTAGACTGGTGTGTAAAGGATATACTCAAGAAGAAGGAGAAGACTATGGAGAAACCTTTTCTCCAGTAGCTAGATTGGAAGGAGTTCACATGCTTCTTGCATATGCAACCTTTAAGGGATTCAAAGTATACCAAATGGATGTAAAATCAACATTTTTGAATGGAATACCTGAAGAGGAGGTGTATATAGAGCAACCAGATGGGTTTGCCCTATCAGAAGATAGTGACATGGTGTGTATGCTACATAAAGCCCTGTATGGATTGACGCAGGCACCTAGAGCATGGTATGAACGCTTACACTCATATCTTGTGAAGATTAGATTTGAGAGAACAATTGAAGATAGCAATATCTATCTGAAGTTAGAAGGAGATCAAATTCTAATCTATGAGGTATTTATTGATGACATAATTTTTGGTGGAGCTGACAAGATGAGTCATGATTTTGCAGATGAGATGAAGAAGGAATTTGAGATGTCATTTATAAGGGAGATTAAGTTCTTCATTGGACTACAGATTCAACAAATGAAAGATGGAATCTTTATCACTCAGTCCAAGTATGTTAAAGAGGTGTTGAAGACCTTTGGCATGGAAGATAGCAAATTGGTTGGTACACCGATGGTGACCAGTTGTAAATTATCAAAAGAGGATGACTCAACGTTGGTGAATGAGAAGGAATGTCGATCAATGATTGGTAAGTTGCACTATGTAGTACATAGCAGACTAGACATTGTACATGCCGTAGGCATTACTACACGGTTCCAGAAAAGTCTAAGAGAATCCCACTTGGTAGCAGTCAAGCGGATTATTAGATATTTGAAGGGAACTATTGACTATGGATTATGGTATCCATATAGTAATGATTTCAACCTGAAAGTGTTTACAGATGCTGATTGGGTTGGTAATGTGGACGACCGAAAAAGCACAACCGATGGTGAATTTTTTTTGTTGGTAAACTAGTCTCATGGATGAGTAAGAAGCAAAGTTGTATCTCTCAGTCTACAATAGAAGCAGAATATGTTGTAGCATTTATGAACTGCACCCAGACAATCTAGATGAAGCATGTATTAAGTGGCTTCAAACTTCCTGTATCTGAACCAGTAAGTATATTTTGTGACAACACAAGTGCAATTAACATTTCCAAAAATTCAGTTTTACATGCTAGGACCAAGCACTTCGAGCTCAAGTATCATTTCTTGAGGGAGAAGGCTCAGAACAAAGAAGTTGTACTGGAACATGTTTCCAGTAAGGAGCAGTTAGTAGACATATTTACCAAGCCTCTACCGAAGGCCACATTTACCTGTTTAAGAGGTGAATTAGGAGTGCTTCCCCTTCAAGAAGTGAACTAAAGGTGTGTGCTCCACATCAGTCAGGTATTGCATTGATAAATCTTATTTAGAATTGGTGTGTTGAAGGATGATAGTCGAACATAGTTGTTTGTGCCTCCACTTTGGCATTGTTGTCAAAGGGGGAGAAGATGTGAAGTGGAGAAGATGTGAAGCAGAAAGATATCTTTGTATATTGCTATCAATGCCAAAGGAGGAGATTGTTGGCATATGTGCAGAGCATGATGACATGATGATATTGTATGTTGTCATTGATGTCAATATGCTAAATTATGAAATGGTATATTGTAGTAAGCTAACTAGAAATAGAACTAGTATGATGATGTAAACCAGTATATATGAAAAAGTGAAGCGGTATGTTTGTTCAAGGTGAACCAGTATATGGAAGCTTTGTATCGAGGTTTCATTTGGCATGACTACCAGTTGGTAGTCTCATCTTTAGGGTTTCCGATTGATGCATTCCAAGCTTGTGTGATTCAACCAATGACATATTGTGATGAGTTAGCATTGTAATGAAGACCAGATAGTGTTGCCATGTCAGCCTTGTGCATGTGAAGGATTTCCTTGAGGATCTTGCATAGAGATTGATCCTATCTACCTCGGGAATGTGCGAAGTCTCTGTAAATAGTGGAGAGCGCGTGATGAGTTATTAGCTTCCTGAAGTGGCAAAGAATGAACGTTGGAGAACGTCTTGAGATCTATTCAAGACTATTGTATTCAATGCAATGTGATTAATGGTCAGGATTGAACCGATTGAATTGTTAAACCTAAATGTTTAAGGTTTAGGGTTTATGCTACCGACCTATCTAGTTCCTATAAGGTCGTTGATGTTTTTCATTTTGAAGTTGTTGGCAAATGTTATGTGTGTATCTAAGTGAAGAGATACTTGATTTTTGCTAGACCAGAGAAGTATGTTGATACCTACACAGTGTGATTGCAGAAGAAAAGGAGCTAAAGTGGATCTGCCTTAGCATTGAGTGTTGTTATCATATCAGTGTATTACCTATTGACTTCTAACCATTTCAGCAGTTGGAAAATCCCTTAACCGGGTAGCTTTAACAAGATTTTGTGACTCAATTCAATGAGTTATTCAAATCCTCTTGCGAGGTAACCTTTAACTGAGTATTTACCCATCCCTTAACCAGGTGATCCCTAGCAGGATCGGTTCCTAGCAGAACCTATTGTAAAAGTCTTTAACCAGACTAGGATCCTAACAGAGCGGATGTCAAAAGAGTTCAGAGAATAGCTTGTGGGTATTCATCCCCACCATGGTTTTTCCCAATTGGGTTTCCATGTGAAAAATCCATGTGTCATGTGTGATGCTTTTCATGTGATGCTTTAATATTTTATGTTTAGTGGTAAAGCATGTTGAACCAACAATCATTATATTTCTAATGATATATTACCTATTTATGCATAAGGGTGAAGTGGAAATGAGATATTAGATTGTGTAGAGATCTAAGTGTTTACCGATTTATGCTATTAATACTCTCACTGTGTGTAACCGGTAGTGCCCTGATTTAGATCGGTGTTACGATTTACCAGTCAAGTGCAGTCTTTGCAGTCAAATTGGTTGAGGAAAAGTTTTTGTCTGTACTAATTCACCCCCCCCTCTCAGTACCGGTTTGGTACTTACAGTTCATCACTATTCATCACTTCCTTGGTTAGATAACCTTCTTGGTATGTGTCATTCCTTTTCCCCATTACATTTCCCTTTTTGAGGTGCCTTGGTTAGGGAGTGTGTAAGGCTTTGGGAAGACCCACCAATGTGAGCTCTCACTATATCCAACACGTCGGAAAGAGTGAGAGAAGCCTTCTTAGACAAGGGATTGTGACTTAGGAAGTTAATCACCCACTCTCCATCTTTGGAGACTAGTTCTTGAAATTTTGGAAGCAAGTTTAGGATAGAATTTTTGGCTAAGTGTTGAAGGAAAAAAGTGTGGATTTGGGCTGCTCTTCTCCAAACTATCCCTTGTAAACCCTTGGCAGATTCAAGGTTGGTTCAATCTTTTTCCTTGTATGTTACAATTTTGCTTTGAAAGATTGCTTGAATGTAGTTTGTTTTCTTCCTTTGTGTTTAATTTGTGAAGAAATATATGTGAGCTTTCACTTGTTTTGGTTATGCATTTTATTTGTGTTTTGGGAGTATCCAAGGCCATCTCACCCTTCGGAGGGTAGAGTGGCCTTGGGGGTGGACGGTTGTTTGACAACCTTAGAGTGAGAGGCTCTCTTTAAGAGAGTGATCTCAAGGGTTTGTTTGTGTGACCCTTGCTGTATAGTTTTGTTTATGCATTTGGGGGTCATAAGGGGAGATATTATGGCATGTATTCCTTGGGGGTCATAAGGATGTTGGGTCAAGTTGGACTTGTGATGTGTTCTTGGTTGCCATGAGATGGCTTGTGATCTACTATTTTGTAGTTTCTCCTCAAGGTACTTAGTCCACTTCCACCCATGTAAAAATCACATTATGTGATGATGTTTAGCCTTGGGATGGGAATGTGTTTGTTGTGATTTTTCCATGCTTGTTTGTATATAGCTTGTGTGTAACCCATCTAGGTCTTCATTCTCCAAGCTCGGGGGTGTCTTCTAGTAATCCTAGGTTGGGAGGTGAGCCCTCCATGGTCAGAACCTTAAGATTTTTATTGCAGGTTGCTTTGGGAAAAGACTTGGAAGGGAAAGCTTGGATATGGTCTTGCTGATTTTATTTTAGTTGCAGAAAAAAAAAATATGATATTGTATTTTAAGTTGCAAAGGAAAGAAAGAAAAAGAAAGAGTCTTCTATTGTATTTATATTGCAAAAAAGAAAAAAAAAACTGTATTATTGACTAAGTTTACCTTGTAATAAGTTGTATTGTATTTGATGTATTGATCATTTAAATAAAATGAGTGCATTTGATTAATTATGTTTTGTATGAGTTGCAAAAAAAAAGAGATGTTTTAATTCTATTTTAAAATTAATACAGAAAGGAATGAGATGTTTTATTCTGTTTTAAAACAGTAATGCTTTTTATCTTGCTGTTGTTAATCATGGATTTTTAGGTGATATTAGTTGTAGCTGTCTATAAAATTATTTTGCTACTTTTTACATATTTTGTAAATGCATGTTAAGTAGAAAGCCATTAAACTAGAAAGATTAATTTGCAGCTATAAAAATTAGTCATTTTTGCTTAAGTTATAAATCTAGAAATGCAATGTAGTAGGGAAAATAATTTTAATATTGTCGTTTCTGTTCATTCTATAAAAATAGTAAAATTACTCATTTTGTAGATAAATAAAATTGTCATATTTTTCATTCTATAAAATCTGAAAAATAAATCTTGATAATGGCCTTAGTGAAAATTAAAAAATAAATGATTTACTCCTATTCTGGTTTTCAAAAATAGTTTGCTAAAACTATTGTAATCCAGATTTTACCTTATATATATATATATATATATATATATATATATATATATATATATATATATATATATATATATATATATATATATATATATATATATATATATATATATATATATATATATATATATATATATATATATATATATATATATATATAATTACCTGCTGCATTTAAATCAGAACATATGCTTTAAAATATATATATATAGATTTAGACATAGAAGAGAAATCTAGAAATCCAAATAGATTTTTAAAAAAAAAAAATCAGTTAGTTTTAAATGCCTTGTATTAAAAATAGAAATGTCTAATGTATGCATATATTTATTTAAATGAATCATGCTTGAGAAAAGAAATATTTAACTATTGGTTAAATGCTGGTTATTTATTCCACGGTCATTAATATTCCCCTATATATATATATATATATATATATATATATATATATATATATATATATAAATCACAAAATAAAAATAAAAGAAAGCCCTACCCCGAGGGTCCCGCGGAGCCGAAGCTCCCCGCAGGAGACCCTCGGTGGCCCGAGCCCCACAGAGGCGCCGACGGTGCCGCTGCGTGCCGTGTCTCACAGGGGCGACCTTGGCCACCACTGCGGGCCGCGACTCGCAATGGCACCCCGACGCCGTTATGGGTGCCCCCACCATAAAACGCCGCCCCTTGTCATATCTCCCGTGGCCTGTGTGTGATCAAAATCGTCACCTGTGAACAATGCCCTCTGCCATTGTTCCTCCCTTCCTGCATAACACAAAAAAAACCCCTAACCCGGTTCGAGTTAGGGTAGATAGTTAGTAAAAAAAAATATTGTAGTTTATTTTATAACTTTTAAATTTAGGTTTTCATATGTTACTTTAATGTTTAGGTATATATATAATATTTATAAAAAAAAAATCACAAAAAAAAAATAAAAGAAAGCCCTACCCCGAGGGTCCTGCGGAGCCGAATCTCCATGCGGGAGACCCTCGATGGCCTGAGCCCCACAGAGGCACCGACAGCACCGCTGCGGGCCGCGTTCTGCAGGGGCGGCCTTGGCCGCCACTAAAGTCCACGCTCCGCAGGGACGTCGCGGCGCCAGTGTGGGTCGTGCCTCACCATAAAATGCCGCCCCCTGTCATATCTCCCGCGGCCTATGCATGATCAAAACCACCGCTTGTGAACAATGCCCTTCGCCATTGTTGCTCCCTTCCTGCATAGCACAAAAAAAACCCCTAACCCAGTTCGGGTTAGGGTAGATAGTTAGTAAAAAAAATATATATTATTTATAACTTTTAAATTTAGGTTTTCATATGTTATTTTAATATTTAGGTTTGAGCAAAAGAAAAAGGGGGGGAAAAACCCTATTCGAATTTGAGTAAGTAATTCCCATTTTTAAATGAGCTTATTGCTTAAAATTTTAAAAAGGATATTTATTTATTCTTATAATTTAGTTTATATGTATTTCTTCTTTTAATTAAAATCTATGTTATATATATATATATATATATATATATATATATATAAAGGTTGGATTTAAATCTTTTTTGGGGGGTTTTAATAAGAATAACTAAAAGACTATTGAAATCTTTTAGCCTATAGGAGATTTACCTTAGGCAACTTATAAATTTAGTATTTTGTAAAGTAAAGTATTTAGGGTAATTTTTATTATGGTTTTAATTAACCCTTTAGTCGAATTTTAGACACAATATATTTATTTGTCAAATGATTATTAAATTTTAATAATCTAAATGCTAGAATTAATTTAATTAATTCCGGGAGTGTTCAAAGGATTATTTTAGAGTATTAATAACCCTTGTTATTTTAGTTTTTTTTTTCTGATAAAAGTGGATAGGCCACTAAACTTTTTTTTTATTAATTTCAAGATTTGAAAATACAAAATAGGTTCAAAGGGCATACCAGCAAGAAAGAACCGGCAAGAAAACCTCCAGTTGTGGCCCAAAAAAGAGAAGAAACTAAAATTTAAAAACCCCATATACCCAATTACATATCTGATTTTGATCACCCTCCCGTTACATAGCTTATCAGGATATACCTGTCATAAACCACAAAAAACCCCATAAACCAATTACATACTTGATATTAACACCCTCCCAATTACATGATTCTTCGAAGATGCGTATCATTATCCATAAGACCCGAAATTTTTTGAGGAGTAGACTGTAGAGGAGGAAAATAGCCACAAGGCTTCCATGCTTGACAAAATTATGTATCAACCGATCAGAACCATACTATCCAATAGGTGCATAGGAAACCACCCACTATTTCCCACAAAAAACAACTCTGCTTGCCAAAATGAGGAAAAAACCAGATGGAAACATAACCCTACTCAAAAAAGCTTGCGGAACCAAAACATTCTACACTTAAAACAAAAAGCCCAAGAACATGATGTCAAGGAATTGAGAGCCATGAGCTAGGCCCTTCTAGTGGTGGAGAGGAAGGAGGCACCATCTGTATAGGAGGAACCCAGACTGGTGAAGCTCGAGCATTAGGCATTGATTCTAAAAGAAAATGAATTCCTGCAAAAACATTAACCGCTGTAGCCAGACAATCTGGTGATACATAGTCTAAAAGGGCTGCCAAATCAAATAATGTATCATCATATATGTTAGATATCAATCCTTTCTTAAAATTGACAGGAGTTCCCCATGCCACCCAGAGGATAATAACTGAGAATGAGAAATAAAACCAGCATATTTGAAATTGCCAGAATCAAAACGGTAATTAGAGAGAGCATTATCCAAATCAACCGAAGAGTAGAAATGGGAGTTGAAATATGTATCAAAGATTTCCCTAACCATATCAAAATCCAGAAGCACATCCATACATACAGTGAGAAACTGAGATGCAATAATAGCAAGGAAACAACCTAAGTTATCTACAAGCCATCGCTTTCCCAAAAATTTGCGAAAAGCCAAAGAAAAATCCACCAAATGAATTTGAAACAAACGCCCAAGCTTTTCATCGTCCAAGACAAAAGAGTCTAGAAAATCATAGTGTTTGCAAGGTATTAGAATGCGGTAACCCACTAAATCCATCAAAGAAACAAATGCAGAGCCAAGGGAGTAGAGGAGAATAAAAGAATACAATGTCATCATAAGACAGTAAAATAACCACGAGAGGATGACACATTAATAAAAAATGATGGCATTAACCCTGCCGCCACCCTAAACAAAAATGATGACATTTCAAAAAACTCAGCACAAAGAATGCAAGACAGAAACAAAAGCCGCCACCCTAATAAAAAATAATTAATGAAATAATAATTAATTGCAGACTATTGTTAAATTAATTTATTAATTAATGAAATAATAATGATTCTTTTAGAGAGTTATTTTCTGCATTTAATTTAATTTCGTATGCTTGATTAAGATAATTAGATTAACTTTAGTAGATAAGCTCTTTTAAAATTTCCATAGTTCAAACATAGTTAAGACAAGACTTATTATTGCATTTTTATTTTAGCTTAATTAGTTGTATTAGGTTATTTTTAAAAAAATTGTTGTTCCATTTTTTCCCAAAAGTTTGGCCACGACAAACTCTACACAATGAAATAAGCCATTTAACCATTTAATCTAGCAAATCATTAATTTAATTAAATCAATAATCTCAGAGCATAATAATTAACTAAGTACGCCAACATAAGATAGCATCATCCATTTGATTAAATAACCATTCAGATGAACGAAAGAACGCAAAATGAAGAATGATCAAATGACGACTCACAAATGACCAAAACAAAGCACTATGACTCTCATACCAGCCAGACGGAAAAGATAACTGACTGACAACACTCACACGAGTGTAACTGCTGTTCAAGTTAGGGTCCAACAACTATCTCCTACACTCCCATCCGACATATAAGGCACGCTCAGACCTGTGAAACCAAGTGAAGCCGATACCCTGTACCTACCCGGTACTTGTACCTACAATGTCCTGCACCAAAGAACCACATGTGCATATAGACAAATATATATATATATATATACAAACATGACACGTACATCAATGAAGGAGAGTTGTGACGTTCACTGTCTCACCGAAGTGAGTGAAGGAAAATCATCTCCTCGCATCCCATACACATGCAAACATGCAACACATAAATAACGCATCACACATGTAAGGTAAGAGTGTTAGTCCATGATAATGATCCTTAAAGTAACATTAATCATAAGCACTAAGATACTACATAAAATCATACACCACAAATCCAGATAAAGCATGAAATAACATCGCATAAAATTTGAATCAATATACAATAATGTTCCACTGAAGTCAATCAAAAACATACAAAAAGAGTTTGAACAAGGAGGGGTACTACATCTATCGATATGTAAATCTAAACCCTAGGGAATAAAAAATAAATGATATTAGATCTAAAATACCCTATAATTAGTTAAAGTATATCCCTAGCGACTATAAGAATGGAAAAGTTCTCCTAAATTGTAAAGGAAAATAATCTTCCCTGTAATGCCCCTTCCTCGATCAGACTCCTTTTAACTTAGTTTGTCTCTAGTTGATTTCTTCGGTGGTTTATGTGATGGATTTTATTATGTTGGTTATGCATTTTATCTTGAAGGATGGTTAGATGTTAGATTATATGTGTATATATTGACCTTGGACGAACATATCTTCTTTATGTATGAGATATTTCTTGTGTTTGTCTACTTGTATGGGTATGAGTATGTATGGGGTGCGAGGGGATGATTTTTTGTCACCCACTTCGGAGGGACACAGACTGTCATGACTCTCCTCCACCAGTGTGTCTGTAAATGTTAGATGTAAGTATATATGTTTTCTCGGTGATGCGCAGGTACCGAGACTACTCTTTGACCCAATGGTAACGTGGAAATTGGAGTTATAAGTCAGACCCTTGTTGTGACCATCATTTCTGTGGAAACGATATGATTGTTAGGTATCCCAATGTTTTGTTGCCAGTCATGATGGTTGTTACCCTATTAGCCTTTTGTGTTGGTCTTCGTGTTTTGGTTTGTCGCATTTCGTTGCTCCTATGTTTAGTGTAACTATTATCTTTTATTTCATGACAAAGATTAATATTATATATATATTAATGGTATTTGTATATTAATGATTAATTAATTAATAAAATTGAAACTGTGCAAAATTAAATTAAACTAATGTTAGTGGTAAAATAATTAAATTTATTTAATCCTTGTTGTAAAGGATTAATTAAATAGGGTAATTAAATATTAAGGATTAATTAATAAATAAAATTAAAAATTGTTGCATCAATATATTAATTTAGTCTATGGAACTAAAAGGTTTAAATTATTTAATTATTTTGAAAATGATTATTTTAAGGGAGTTAAATACTTATTTGGTATTTTATTTGTGCTCATAAAATTATCTATTAAAAAGTAATTTGTATTTAATTTTTTTTCAAATTATATTTGTGTGTGGGAAGTTACAAAAATAAATTAATTGGAGGTTAGAGCATTTTTTTTTTGGGTGAATCTGTATATTGGAATTTTTTATTCAATTAGTTAAATATTATCCTCTTCTCAACTAATTTTTTTTGTTCACGTCAGTTTGTTTTGATAGTGTGTGTGTGTGTGTGTGTGTGTGTGTGTGTGTGTGTGTGTGTGTGTGTGTACACATACATATATGTGTGTGTGTATATATATATGTGTGTGTGTGTGTGTGTGTGTGTGTGTGTGTGTGTGTGTGTGTGTGTGTGTGTGTGTGTGTGTGTGTGTGTGTGTGTGTGTGTGTGTGTGTGTGTGTGTGTGTGTGTATTTACAAATTTTAATGGAAACAATATCACTGTTTCAATCTCTGTTATTTTATTTTTTCTTGTTTTATATTTAATTTGGTGCCTAGGTATGGGTGTCGTGGGCACCCAAGGTGGGGAAAACCCCACCTGCCATGGGCTAACCCATGGTGGAGGGGAGCCTCCCACTGTGGGTTCACCCATAGTGGTGGGATCTCCACCACCACCAGGGGGGGTCCATGAGGGAGGCCCTTTCCCCCCCCTTTTTAGGCGATAATGTTTCAGTCTATGAAAAAAAAATTTACTTTGAATTAGAGTTTGTCAATATTAATACTTCGTGTTTAATTCTATATTGTATATATAAATATTTATTTATTTATTTATTTACTTTGGAACTATTCATTATTTTATAAATGAATACTTTTGTATTGGTAAATTTACCAAATGGTTAGATGAATATTTTATATGCTTATAATTTAGAAAATGTAGTGTATTTTTGTTAAGATAGTATTTTGGCTTAATAGTTATATTTGGGATTAATAAAGTTATGTTTGTTAAAGATAGTGAAACGGGGTAAAAAATTGTATTTTGGATAAATATAGCAAGACATCGAAAAAGGATAGAGTAAAAGATGAATTAGATGCTTTTTGGATTAATAGATTTGTGAATATAGTTGTGAAATGTATATAAATGTGCATGTATATTGTTAGTAGACATATTCTTGAGAAAGTAAATGTACTTAGGTTTATTCATATGTTATTTCTTATTATTTACTAATCATGTGGCTAAGTTTTGCTTAGAAATTATATATATGCATATCTCTTCTTATGAATTTGGTTAATCTTCATTTAATATGCAATTGATCAATTTAATGGAATAAAATTTATAGAAATGGATTACAATGTTTGTGAAATAATATGGTGTTAGTAAATTTGGCTAGTGGATTAATGGAATCTATGTTGTTTTAGAGTCATTTGATGTTCATGTGTTATTATGGTCTCTTTGGTAGATTTGAACGAACTCTCTTATAATTGGTTTCATGAGATCTTTCTTTTTCTTTTGGATCTTGTCTTTCTTTGTGGGGATACTTAGATATGTGGTTTTATGTGTTTGAATTCCAGAGGCTTAGGAAGGGAGTTATGGTTTCCTTAATTATAAAGTCATGCTTTCCTTTTGTGGATAATTGTTCAAGTCTTGTATGTTTATGATGTTGGATGGTGTTCCTAGCCTACTTTAGATACTACATGTTGTTATCTTATTCTAGCAAGAGAGACAAACCTTTCTATGGTATTTTGGTGTTTTTCCATCCTATGCTATTCAATTTGATCCTTGTTGTTGCTTGGATTCCTAGGTGCAATCTAGGGGGGCTTGATTTCATTGGGGGTCGAGACCCAGAGTGGTTGTCAGGGTGACTCAATGAGATTTTGTAATCAAGTGAAAACCATAAATAATGAACTAGGAGTGGTAGCTAGATAACATTAATAAAAATAATATTGTTGTCTCTCTTACACTCGGATGCTTGTTTAGGTCTAAGGTAAGTAGAGAAGGGCCTGGAATGGCTTCCACCAATCTTGTCCTTTTGAAAGGTTGGTATGGGCCACTAGTATTTATATGGGGGTCAAGAGAGGTCACCAGGGTAACCTAAGAACAGGGTCGGGACCTAGTGATGACACTCTTCCCTATTACATGCTTAGTGGTAACTTATGTTGTTTATCCTTCCTTGGATTTCTTGGGCCTCTGGAAGTTGGTTGTTTTATTTTTTAGTTTCTTTTGCATTGGCCTTGTGAGTCTCATGTGAGTTCCTGTGTTTAAAGTCTTATGGGTTTCTTGTGACTGTAGTTTTGTGAGCCTCATGTGAGTCATTTGCAACTTCTTGTATTTCCTTTCCTCTCTCGGGTCTGGATGATACCTCCTAGCATGGGGGATGGACCTGATGGTACCACATGGTTGGGTGGAGTGTTATTTTCACCCATTGGGTTTTGGTTTGATCTTCTTCATGTCTGTGGTGGCTCATGGGATGATTGAGGACTTTCACTATGTACTAGATTTATGTATTCTCACCATTATTGTACTCATGGAGAATTTATTCTTATGGATACCTTGAGATGTATCCAATGATCATATGCATATTCTATTGGCATTGTATTATGCATCATGATCCTTGTATAGAACAATGTTATCTTATTAAAGAAGTTCCTTTGTGTTCTATTATGTTGGTTGATGTTATCCTTGAGTAACATCGTTGTGGGGCCTTGAGGACTTTTCCAGTGTGTTCCTATACATAATTTAATTATCTTGTTGTATCATGTATCTCAATGTATTTAAATGGATCTTCTTTTAATAATGAAAAAAAGAAAAAAAAAATTATTCGTGTTTTCATTGTCTAATTTAAGTCCTCTGGGCCTCATAGTGGGGCATTACACTTGGTATTAGAGACCATGTTCAAACATTGGGATCTATGGATAAGTTTGTGCCATTAGTCTAGTTGGTCTTTCTATCATATTCTTGTCCTTCTGAGTATTTCTTGGATTGATGTTTAGGACCTTGTATGTCTTGGGTGCATTGTGGTCTATGTCTCTTGCATGTTCCTTTTGAAGATCTTAATTGTGTATAACGTGTGTATTCATTTCTTTCTTTTACCATCATGATGTTAGTGTTTGTTACATGAGTGTATGTGCCTTTGATTGCTCTTAATATCGTCAATTACTCTTATTCTAGAGCGAATTATATATGTCTTCCTTTTCGATTTGGTATTTTATAGATTAGCTTATTGTGTTGGATAATTAATTTCTCTAGTCTTGAATGATATGGTGATGTGCTCTTGATAAGTTTGGGATCTGACTCAGTACCAAAAACATGAATGAATTGGATGTATTTCTCTCTTTCTCCTTCATTCTAGAAACTAAAACTATCTACATCTTATGAACTTGGGGTATGTGTATGTTTTCTTGTGTGAAAAAATGTGTATGAATTCATGAAACTCTTATGTGTGCATGGAAGATTCTAGTGTGTACATTAATGTGGGGAGAGGTTATGGTTCTATAAATGTTCTTGGGTTATATTTTAGAGAGAATTGTAAGTATTTCCTTTATAGATTCCATTATGTGTACTCTGGATGATTAACTTAATAAATGTCTATTATGAATAGCACAATAGTGAGCCTGCATTCGATGAATTTAATAAACTCTACATTCATAGGATGTGTAAGAGAAGGACATGTTGGATGTGTATGCATTATATATATATATATATATATATATATATATATATATATATATATATATATATATATATATATATATATATATATATATATATATATATATATATATATATATATATATATATATATATATATATTAGTTAACTAGTAGATTCTCCATCTTCCCTCTTCTTCTCTTACCTTGATATTCAAGGATGTATTTCTAACAATTAGGAGTAATAAGTGCATATGCAAGAGGTTTAGTACGTAAGAAAAGATTGCCCATGTAGATCTCATTTTGGAAAATTAGGATCTCTAGTTGCATCCCTAATGTTTTGAAAAAACATGATAGGTTAATTTGCATGCTTCTAAATAGGAAGTGTAGTTCCATGAAGGTGATATGTATAGGAAAATTTTATCATCTTTGTGTGATTTTGTTGGTTTGCGTACATATGTATGATTTGTTTGACTATCAAAATTTTCTCCCTCCTCTCTCTACCTAGATATAAGAATTCATAAAGATGCTACTAAATGATACATTTGACATTAAATAGAAGTATCTAATGTTTATTAATTAATATTTTATGACTATCATTAAGGAATAATGATTAATTATGCATTGAAGACATAAAATGCTTTGTGATGCACTCAGGATCTCGTCTAAAGAGAGTTAGTTGGTAGAATACCTTTTTGCATAAAAAATTTAGGTAGTTCATATGATTTAGTTTTTTGGCAAATCATGATAGAGAAAAAGTGTGGATTAAAGTATGTTATGTATTGCATGGGTATAAAGAAGTATATGAATGCTGAGTTTGATTAGTGAATGATTATTTGATGATGCCACTTCCTTGTCTTTCTTGAATTGTAAAGGATGTGTATTTAATGAAAATACTAGTAGAATGGATATAAGGTAATAGGATTAATGCATTCATCTGTTGGTAATTCTAATTGTGGTGGTTGAAATCATTTAATCATTAGAATTTTATATTTAAGAGCTACTAGAAGATGGTACTGATAGGAATGTCAGGTATATATTGAGTATATTTTCTTTATGTCTGAAATGGTGTATCTTCCCCTTTCTTGCATATGTTCTCTTGTATCTAGGAAAATTTCATTGTATTTTGGTGCTTAAAGAGATGACATAGTAGTAAAATATATGTAGTCAACCTATTAGCCTAAGGTGACTATGATACATTCTCTAATGCACTCAGGACATACGATCTTGGGTGTTGTGTAGCGATTACTCCCTACTGTGCGGCCAAAAATTGGTCACCTCATGTTGAGATTTTGTTGTGACTGTGATTCCTTGACTTGCTCATGATTTATGTTTTGTGAATTTGGGGCTAGAAATATTCTTTTCAAATTTGTTTTGAAAGGGATGACCACTAAATCCTCTTTTCTACCCATTTAATTTATGACACTTGTCATACTTTTGATATTTTTGGTTGTTGAAATCATCGCCATATTTCATTATTTAATGTTGAGCTTGATAATTTATTTTTGTTTTGGATCTTTGTCTCTCTTGTTCTTGGTGGTCATTCTAAATGTTTGAATTAGCTAGCCCTAGTTATGTGTTGGTGTGACTTCTATCATGTTCTCTTGAGCCTCCGATAGTGTGTTATGGGAGAACACCGCGGAGATTGGATCTAGGCAAGTTGGGTAATCTGATAGCTTTAATGGTAATATAAGGAAATAAAAGTGTTTCTCTGTGATTAAACTCCTTGTAACCATTTGGATCATAAGATATATTAGGAAGCAGCGTGAATTGGAATAGGTAGATTGTAAAAAATGCATTTGATAAACTAATGATCTATAGATTTATTGTATGACAGGTGTATTGGGATGCCTAAAGACATGGATTCTCTTTGAATTAAGTTGGCATTATATGGCTAAAGTATGTGTTTATGTTCACCGCCTCTCTTAGATTGAGATTGTGTTGTGCTTTATGATTGGAGTTGGTGTTGATTTGATATGACATATGTACCTTGAATTCTCTTCTTCTTTCATGGTGTAAGCATTATGGACCTTAGATGACTAATGATACATTAGCTATGTTGAACTTGAGAGCTTAATCAAAAAATATGTTATGTTTTCCTTAATAGGTAGGAAGAAGTGTATACAGAGGAATTTGTATTAGATGAATATCTTTCATTTATATAGCATATAAAGTTGTTAAGAAAGTGTTCTCATCTTGAAAAGCGTGAGATTTGATGTCTGTACTTTATGATGTGTCCACTTTCGAGAATCTTTGTTTTGCAAGAATATTTGTAGAATAAGGATTTAGAATTACTTAATATAAGTGTTATGGTCATGTCCTTGTTTTCCTATCTTATCCGTGTGACTTCCAGGAGTAGGTTGAACCCTGGGGGGGAGGATGTAATGCCCCTCCCTTGATCAGATTCCATTTAACTTAGTTTATCTCTGGTTGATTTCTTCGGTGGTTTATGTGACTGGATGATACTCTCTTTGTGATAACTTTTATTATGTTGGTTATGCATTTTATCTTGATGGATAGTTAGATGTTAGATTATATGTGTATATGCTGACCTTGGACTGACATATCTTCTTTATGTATGAGATATTTCTTGTGTTCATCTACTTGTATGGGTATGAGTCTATATGGGGTGTGAGGGGATGATCTTCCGTCAAACACTTTGGAGGGACAGATTGTGATGACTCTCCTCCATCGGCATGTCTGTATATGTTAGATGTAAGTATGTATGGTTTCTCGGTGATGCAGGACTGCAGGTACCGAGCATTGACTCCACCCGAATCTTTAGGTCTAAGCGTTCTCTTTGACCCAATGGTAACATGGAAATTGGAGTTATCAGTCAAACCCTTGTTGTGACCATCGTTCCTACCAAAACAAGATGCTTGTCAAGTATCTCAACGTTTTGTTATCAGTCATGTCGGTTGTTACCCTGTTAGTCTTTTGTGTTGGTCTTTGTGTTTTATTTTGTCACATTTTATTGCTCCTATGTTTAGCGTAACTATTATCTTTTATTTCGTGACAAAGATTAATATTATATATATTAATGGTATTTATATATTGATGATTAATTAATTAGTAAAAATGAAACTATGAAAAATTAAATTAAACTAATGTTAGTGGTAAAATAATTAAATTTATTTAATGCTCGTTGTAAAGGATTAAATAATAAATAAAATTAAAAATTGTTGCATCAATATATTAATTTAGTTTGTGGAACTAAAAGGTTTAAATTATTTAATTATTTTGGAAATGATTATTTTAAGGAAGTTAAATACTTATTTGGTACTTTATTTGTGCTCATAAAATAATCTATTAAAATGTAATTTCTATTTAATTTTTTGTTTCAAATTATATTTCCACATGGGGAGTTACAAAAATAAATTAATAAATAAATCAATGGGTTTAATCAATGGGAATATTGGCATGCAAAATTAATGGTGGGAGTTATAATTTGTTATGGGGGTTTTATTCTTTCTTTTTGGAAACAGAAGAGGGAGAATAATCTCTGCATTCCTGTGATGTTTTTTGGTTATGGCTCTTGGAAATGGAATTGGGAAAAGGGGGTTTGAAAAGATGAAATGGGAAAAAAATCAATGGAGTTATTTGTTGGATGTTTTTGAAAGGGGTAGGATATAATTTGTCGAAGCTTTTGGATTCGTGTGTCTGGCTCGTTGTGTTTGGCAAACGTGGATTTATACCTCGGCTTCTAAGCTTGCTATCTAGATCTTGTTAAGAGGTAGGGTTCCAGATTCTTCTCTTGCATGTGGAAATTTATTTTAGTATCGCATGAAATGAAAAATAGTCTAATGTTAATCTGAAAGGAGAACACTTCATGGATTATCTGATAGAGGGATTTTTCGGGTTATTTGAAGATTATCTGTTATCTGGGTTAAATAAAATGTATGTTGAGAAATCTAGAAATAATTTGGGTTTATTGATTCTATAACAATTTCTAGTGTCATAACCCTCTTTTTAGACCTTGATTAGAATTGTCATTATTATTATTATTATTACCACCACTACTACTACCACTATTATTATTATTATTATTATTATTATTATTATTATTATTATTATTATTATTATTATTATTATTATTATTATTATTATTATTATTATTATTATTAATTTTATGAATAATGTTAGTTAAAAATTGTAAATTGAGTAAGGATGAAATATTTTAAATGAAAAGAATTAATAAGCGGTGGCACACATGAGGTCATAAAATTAATTTGGAAATTATTTATTCAACATATTAATTTGAGCACATGTCCTAGGAGAAAATGAGAAGATTCTAGAAGAGAATTTCAAATTCAATTTCTTGCATGTATCCCCCACTATGACAAGTTGTAAGGAATATGGCTTGCATGAAAGAATCTCAAATTCAAATTTTGAATGCATGGTCAAGTGTAACCCCCCACTATGACATTAATCTTTTTGCATGGAATTATTTTGGGAAAAGAATCTAAAATTCATTTATTTCTCTTGTAGTGGGAAAATGACCCTTTTTTCTATATATTGAACACTAGATTTTGAAAAAAGGGGAGTTCATTGTTTTTGAAAAAAGTAGTTTTTTTGAATTTATTAATTTGTTTTCAAATCATGTTAGACATCATACTTTACGTCTTGATCCTGTGTTGAAACGGGTATGTAGGCAGTTTAGGGACGAAGTTGTCCCTTGTACTCAGACGTTCGGGGATGGGGATTAGAATTTGGTTAAGGGTGAGTTGAGAATTTTTTGAAGCCTCTTACTCCCTCGATCGAAGGATACAGATAATGGTAACTGAAAGATTAAAAGTATTTCAATGCATACTCATAAGGGATCCTATATGGATTCACTTGACTTCCTGAGGCTTTAGGCCAAATTTTGAGGTGGAACTCAAGCTTTTTTATCTTATTTTTATTTACTCCTAAAGACGGCAACCTCGGTGCACTCCTAGTAGAGGAGTGTAGTCTTTAGAGAGTGAATCAGGACCTGGATGGTCCCGATGAGTCTAAAGTCTCTGGCCAGAGCATTTCCTATTCTTTGAATAGATGCCTACTTCGTTTGGGTAGATGCCTATCCTGAATTGGATAGATTAAACCACATGTCCCATATGGACAGATTCCTAACCCGTATAGTTAGAAGCCCATCTCAGTTGGATGGATTCCTATCCTGTTTGGATAGATACCCAGAGTATACGATTGAATCAAACACAATTAAGAATAAGTGCGAATAAGAAATCAATATTTTGTTGGCAATATAACAAGGATATTGAGAAGGTTGTTGATGATTATGGACATAACTGATTAAAGATGTTTTACTATCTTGATATTATTATTTTGTCATTGATGTCAAGAAATTGATTTTCTAATTCAGTATGATGTTGCCATATCTTAAGAAATATGATATGAAGATTATAAAGAAGTCAGTAAAGACACAGGAAAGAATATGATGAATAAAGGGATAAGTTATTCAATGGGCAACTCTACCGAGTCAGACAATGATGAGATCTTGATGTTTTAGATTGTTTTAACATCATACATATGTTGTAAAATGTAAAGGTTAATACTACACTATGTTATCAGGCAAAGAACATAGTCAGTAAACCCTAAGGAACCTAGTCGGTAAACCCTAAGGTTATCGCAGTCGGTTAATGAAGACAGAATGTCTACTGAGTAAAGTTTAGTATTCACCGAGTTGTAACCGAGCTATAATAGAATGCATTAAATGTTTACATGTGATATTTAATGAAAGAAGTTGATGAGCTGGAGCGGATCAATGATTGGCAAGCCATGGAAGAAGTTTGTTAACAAATCTAAGGCAATGGAAAGTCGGCAAGAAGATCTATACCTCAGATTGAACCGCATTACCCTAACACAGGTTCCAAGATGATTGTGCAAGTTCTGAGGTAGGGTAAAACATTTTTCAGATTGTAAGATACAATGAACCTAGACAAGATTGAAGATCTAATGGCTATGATTGATCATGGGAAATGTGATCAAGGAGATTAAGCGATTAGATGATTTTTTATAAATAAGGAACTATTGATAAACAGTGGACACGGGCAAGTGTATGCACAGGGATGCTACATAGTGATCACCGAGCATAGAAGCTTGAAGAACTGTTAGAATAACAAAGTATTGATGCCCAGCAGATAGACAAGAATAGTTCTATGTCTAGATTGTGTTGAACAAATAAGAATCTGCTTTAGCATTTTAGATGTAAAGTTGCAGATAGAGTGTATTACTATTAGCTTGTGAAAGTAACAGGAAATCTCTTAACCGAGTGGACTTAACAGTCTTATAAGTAAATCCTCTAACAAGGTGACATTCTAAATGAGTGTTTGAAATCCTTTGACAAGGTCACCTCTAACAAAGTGAAGATCCTAATAGATCTGAGGGAAATCCCTTAACCGGGTCACATCTAGCAATGTGTTTTGTAATCTTTAACAGGATTGGCTTTTAACTGAGCATACTCTAGAAGAGTATATTTCTTAGTGGGTCCGAAATCCCACAGTGGTTTTTCCCTATTTGGGTTTCCACGTTAAATCTAGTGTTATGAGGTTTATATTGTTCATATGCTTTTGAGTTTGCATGTTTGACAGTTTTTATTCTATGACTGATATATGTTACCGAGGTTGAATCTGATGTTTTCATTGATGATTAAGTTTGTATGATTCACCCCCCCCCCCCCCCTCTCATCTTGTTGGCTATCGGATCTGTACTTATATTAAGTATCAGAACTATCATATTTATTCAAAAAAAAAAAATCAGTTGAGATTTTTGGATTAAGTCAAGTGGGTTATTACATGTGGTAAAAGAGCGAAGGTTTAAGTCTAGGACTTGAGCTCACTTCAACTTATGCAATATTGAAGAGTATCTTGGAAGTAGTTTGGATTAGTAGAGATAAATTGTTATATTTTAAATGAAGAATTAAATAAGAAATTTGAATTTCAAGAAGACCTTGATGGTAAGGAAAATGGAAGAGGAAACATACCACCACTACAAGGAGTCAAAGGGAAGCTACCAATGATGAAAATCAACAAGACTAAGTGAATAATAAAATAGGTGTGATGCCAAAATTAGATGGACATGGACATGCCTCACCTTATTTTGGATACTCAATGAAACTCTATGATATTATTACCTATACCTATATTTTGGACTATATGTGGACCTACATTATGATTATGGATACATTTAGTATATACTTTACTATTATTATTAGATTAGATAAATTACATATAAATCTCGAGTTTTATTGTTATTGCTAATTAGACAAGTTGTTTCAAAATTATGTAATTTCACATCATTATTATTAGATTAGTTAAGTAAGTTTTGCCCCTTAATCATTTGAATTGTGTTACTTGAAACATGTTTTCATATGCTAGCAATTTTACGCATTTGATTAAATGGATTTGAACTAAATTGTAATTATACTATGTAATGGTTAAATGTATTTAAAAATTATGGATGAGATGTGATTTTATTTGAGGTAGTGTGGGATATGTGGTGTATAAATTGATATACATGTTGCATATGAATTGATTAGTTGTTTCAAACTATTTTCTCTTAACTGGACTAATGTTTGCTTGAGAATCTGCAAGCTAACCTTCCATGGCTATTTATTGGAGGTAAGTGAATGATCTCATGTGTACAAGCAACGTATAGCCAAAATCAGTCCATTTGAAGGGACTGCAGTCTTGTGTTTATGATGTTATTTATGTAATGTGGAGTCTTGTGTTTATGATATTATTTATGTAATGTGGAATTGTATGAATGTGTCACGTGTAAATTTTTGTGCCCTTAAGTTACTAATATAAATGAGTTTAATTGCAAATAAGTAATTTTCGGATACAACTCAAAAGGGCTATTTAGAGGGGTCAAAAGGTCATAATTCATGTTTTTTTAATGCATTTTTTAGGCCCTCGTTGAGTTACCTAGGGTGAGGGGTTGAGTTTTGATCAAATTATTTCCCATACCTCAATAAACGCCCCTCATAAATACCATTTTCTAGAAGTGACGAAAATGAAGGATGGAGGAACACTAAGCCATCCCTATTCCCTGTTTAGTCAAAAACCCCATTTATGAGAGGGGATAAGAAAGAGGGAGGGTACATCTGTTAGCACCAATCCTCTTAATGAGGGGTGGAAGAAAGAAATCCAAGTTTTTAGTTTTTCAAATAAGCAGGAAAAAGTGGAAAAAAATAAAAGGGAGAGGAAGACAATTCTGATTTTGGCCAAGGGGTAGAAGGTGAAAGAGAATATTGGGAGGAGGAAGGAGTTCATATCATCCTCCTCCATATTGCATTGCCTTAGAATTGCTATTTTAGGTTAGTGTTTTACCTTTCTATCCTAAAATATGTATGCAAATGTTGTTTTTTCTTAATGTACATGTTGTGAGGTTTTTATTTTGTCTATGTATGTGTTTTGGGTTGGCTCCCCTCGTGGCTAAGAGAAATTCATGTGTGGCATTGAGGGAGGGAGATCCCATGGGAGAAATTCTATTTATTTGTGAAAATAAATGGGTATGAGTACCCCTTTACTGGTTTTTGGATGGATTTGTTGCAGAAGAGAAAGTGAAAATCTCATTAATCAAATGCTACTCAAAAAATACTCCTATATAAGTCTACCTATGTTGAGATCCCCTCACCTCTCCCTCAAATGAACCAAATAATGGTTCAAAGTGATCCGAGTCCCCTATTTTGGATGTATGTGTAATTGTTCTAAGCATTCTATCATGTTTTCCTTATCTATTGTCCTACATGAATGTTACCTAGATCATTATGGTTACCTCCTAGCTTGGGGGTGGATGGTTCTTTATCCTAGGTTGGGAGGTGAGCTTAAAAGGAGCCATGGAAGGGTTTTCCTTCCTCCATTTCATGTAGGTTGCAGAATTGTGCATTTTAGTAGGTTGCAGCCATCTGAGTGTACCTATCAAGAACCAAGGCATATGACAAGTTGGTTTTGTAATTGAGAAAAGAAGAAGAGTCAGCGATGCTAGAGCCTTAACATAAATATAAAGAAGAAAATTTGTTTGTGCTATCCTGGTATTACCTTGTAATATGAAATGAAAAAAAAAAAAAAGTGCCGATGTAATCACCCATAGCAAGTCTGTAGTTGTTGAAATGTCAACCTGGGTTACCATGTTCTTTGTATATATTCTAAAACTAGACTGTTAGTCCTTTCATTGTAAGCACTTTATCTTGTATTCTTTCATAGAGTAGATTTCAAAGAGAGGAACAAAGCAACAAGAGTAGGAACTTATAGAGAAAGCTTGTTTCTTAATGTCAACATAAATATATTATATGATGCACGTGCTCTCTAGTTCAAAAAATTATATGTATGTATATAAGTGCAATGAAATATGTGTTATTTTCTTTCATGTTGATTAAATAAGGAGCAGTGAACCAGAACCTCCAAAAGAAATTATATGCAATTTAATCTTAGCTCTCTAATTGTATATGCTTTTATCTTTACTGCATAAGATAACATGGTTCAATTCATAAATGAACACTCTGTCATTATAGGAGGTAAATAAAATGTATTGTTCTTTGAACATCTGGTATTACAGTCATTAGATAAAACCCCATTTACCTCCAATATAAGAATGATAAATAATGAAATGGGTATTGGTATATTTCTCAATAAATAGAGTGCACAATTATAAAACTTAATTCTGGCTTAGTAGTTACTGTAGACGTATAAAAATGACCATATTCCTAAATGAATATTTTA
Source organism: Cryptomeria japonica (assembly GCF_030272615.1). NCBI lineage: Eukaryota > Viridiplantae > Streptophyta > Pinopsida > Cupressales > Cupressaceae > Cryptomeria > Cryptomeria japonica. Next base: position 415,351,728 of record NC_081411.1, on the reverse strand, counting down.
TGTTCATTTTTCTATTTGATTAAATCCAATTCAATTAAATTATCCACATTCTTCTATTTTATTAAATAAATTATTCAATTTATTTAAATAAAATTCACTATACCATTTAATGAATAAATCATTTTATTCAATTAAATCCCCCTAGCCACTTTTAATTAAATTCAAATTTAATTAAATAGTTATCCTAAATTGAATAAATCAAATTTATTTAATTACAACCAAATTGAATGAAAATCAATTAATTCAATTAAATCCTATTATCCCCCATCCACTTGCAAAATCCCAAACCCCTTCCTAATCCCTTCTAGAATCTTCTAACCAATTCTAATTAACCTAACCCTCCTTTAAACTTTGTCACATCCCTAAGCAAAGGGAGGTCACTTCTCAAATGGCCCAAAGTCTTGGATAACCATTGAAGGTTTTCAACCTTCAACCACCAAAAACCCTAAAGTCTTTGAAAACCATTGAAGGCTTCCAACCTTCAACCACTTAATCCCCAAAGTCTCCAATAACCATTAATGGTTATTTCAAACCCTCCCACATGGTTAAAACATTTGTTTTGACTCAACCTCTATCCAACCCAAGGGTCTCATCAGGTCATTAATGCTTTGACCATGATTATCTCTTAATCATTTGCACAAAGGTTTATCCTTGGATTAACTCCTAATTCAGTGGGTAAACCTAACTTAGACTTGACCCTTAGCCTTTAGATAACCATGAGGTCTCCTCAGGCCTTTAATGCCTCCAACCTCTTCTTTCAACCCAATCTGGTGTGGACATTTGTCATCATTTCATTGGTGCAAATTGTGCACATGGATCCCCAACTTTCAAACTTGGCCCTTGATTAAGCCATTCAATCTTGACCATCCATTGCCCTGTTTGTGCTATAAATAGAGCTCTCATTCCTCCATTCTTAACAATCATCTTTCAAATTTGAAGCATCACACTTATGCTCAAATTGTTTCAAGCTTTCATTTTATATATGCTCTTCATTTAGCCTCTTTTAGATCAGAATTAATCATGAATATGCATGCTAGAGTAATTTATTTATCATTTTAGTTCCATCATAGAGTAAATATAGTATGCTAGGATAATCTTCATACTAACCTCGTCATCTTATCATTTATTTTATTGCATTTCTAGCATCTCATCTAGCTTATAACACATCTCATACTAAGATCAATTAAAAATCTCTCTCGTTCTCATATTTGCCATCCCTAAGCCATTTTGCTCAGTAATCTGAGAGCAAAACATTGGTTTGAGGGACATTGTGAGATAGAGAACCATGGGACCCTCCTTGGGAAGCTGAGTAACGCATCGTTACTCCATAGCTTGCATCAAGAAGTCCTGTGTGTGTGTGTGGATTGGTATTTTACGTATTTTTCACATTTTAAATTCTAACAACCCACTTTTCCCACATACATTTCTGGCGCCCACCGTGGGGCTCGCACCCCAATAACTTATCGTTTTTTGAATTTGAAGACTTTTGCAGGTACGCGGGAAACTAGAATTAACACGTCAAAGACATAAGTTAGCGCATCCGCCGAACAGTTTAGCGCTTCTAGCCTATTGTTTAGCGCGTGGGCTCTCTGTCTTAGCGCGTTAAACCTGTTCCTTAGCGCATGATACTATTTAACATATTTTCCTGTAGGTGTCGACGCCGGTGAAACACAGATTAGCGCTTCTACATGACAGATTAGCGCATATACCAACAGATTTAGCGCTCCACCTTCCTATACTAGCGTGTCTCAGCAAACAGTTAGCGCATAGAAATCCACCATTTTCCGAGAAAACCCGAAACACAGATCAGCGCTTCTACCTGACAGATTAGCGCATCGGCCCAATATACAAGCGCTTAGAGTAAATCTTCTAGCGCATACAAATGGACAGTTAGCGCATTAAATTCCAAAATTCCCAAAAAACAAGTCGCTGAAATACCAGACCATAAATTAGCGCATCAAAGCCACAAAGTAGCGCTTCGGAGAAACAGGATAGCGCATACAAACGGTACAGTAGCGCATCCACCGAATATTGTAGCGCGTACAGTTTGTTCTGTAGTGCATCAACAGCAAAACCCACAAAAGGATTGTGTAACCTAACAAATAATTTTAGACTTGTGGAAGTCCCCCGAAACACACTAACCAATTTCTTTTGCAGGATTTTTAACAAATTTCTTGCAGGAAAAGCGAGGAGATTTGTTTTACAAGCAAAACGTTTTTCTTTTCGTTGACCTCGAATATCGAAATTTGCTTTGTTGACGATCTATTTTCCATAGATTAAATAATCATTGCTATAAAGGGTTAAAAAGAACACCATGCTGATTGGAGCAACATCTCCAAATAGAAGTTAGCAAATCATTGTCTTGAAGGCTAAAAAGAACAACTTATCTGTCGTGTATCGAAAGTGGAAGGTATATGCTCTCCCCTTAACTGGGTGACCAAAAAGCCAAACCACTCTTATGCTTTCTTTTATTCAAGCAATAAATCCTTTAGCAGGCCTGCCTTCCCGAGGAGTTGCACTCAACTCTTAAAGCCGTTTATGGCCGGTGTGAAGGGAACGACCTAAGTGGGGAACGGCTTTGACGCCAAGAATTCCAACCCACTATAATCAAATGTGGAAAGTGACGAAAGTCCTTTTCAACGGTTGCGCGCAGCGATTAGCCTTCCCCCAGTATCCTCGAGATACGTAAAGCCTTTGTTCTAAAGGTTGGGAAGCCTCCTGAGGGAGTTTATCACTGACGGCCGAACAGGAAGCCTGATTAAGAACCTTAGCATTAGAAACTTTGAGCTAAGTCAGTATCCAAACATTTGTAACATCATAGTGCAAGGGTGGGGAAGAATCCGCCCACAAGATTACTCACCATATATCTCCCAAGATAACTACTCAACTGTGAAGCAATTCACTTTGGGTTAACTTCTGGCAAAAGGCAAAAAAACGGGCGCCCTCTAGGGGGTGACACGGCTGTTTGAGCTGACGGAGTATCGAGACTAGTGAGCTATGATGTTGCTTATGACCCTTGAATAAAGAGTTTTTCTGAAGTGTTTATCTTGTATCCAACCTGTTAAAACATTGGGGATTTGAAAACATCCTCGCCAGAACATACACTTTATGTTAGATTAAGTAAAATGATTATACTTTGTATGCCGTGTTTACATTTTGTATTTTAGAAAATCATCCATCCTACTTGATAAATCTCTCAACAAAATCAAAAACATCATAAAAACACCAAGAAGAAAAATCAAGGCAGTCTAGCGCGTGAGAACAACATATTAGCGCGTCAAACAGTTATTTTAGCGCATCTGAAGAACAAACTAGCGCGTAAAAGTCACAGTGTAGCGCGTCATTCTCAGAAAAACCTCACAACAAATTTCAGAAACGTCTGTTTTAGCGCGTATAACAAACATTTTAGCGCGTTGAAACTCTGTTTTAGCGCATCAACAAAACCAGTTAGCGCGTTAAAGTCACAGTGTAGCGCGTCATTCTCAGAAAAACTTTCCAGCAAAATTCAAAGAAATCTGTTTTAGCGCGTATAACAAACATTTTAGCGCGTTGAAACTCTGTTTTAGCGCATCCACTAAACCAGTTAGCCCGTAGAAGTCACAGTGTAGCGCGTAATTCTCAGAAAAATCTCACAACAAAATTCAAAAAAAGTATGTTTTAGCGCGTGTAACAAGCAGCTTAGCGCGTGGAATCTCTGTTTTAGCGCATTAGCTAAACCAGGTAGCGCTTGGAAAATACAGTTTAGCGCGTACATATCTCACAGTCAACCAAACAAAATTTTCTAGAATCAATTGTTTAGCGCGTAACCAGGGGCAGAGTAGCGCGTAGGTAACTATTCTTAGTGCATTGAAGTAATTTGCTAGCGCATTAAACAACTGTTTTAGCGCGTGAGAAAAAGGAGAAAAACAGAGAGTTGGAAAAACCAAAATTTTTGAAAATCTCAAAAATATATTTTAAACACATTTTTCCATCAAAACACGTTTTTCATCAAACCAGAGTGACAGAAACAAAGCCATAAAAACTATTTTTCAAGTCAAATTTGCGTCAAACAAGGTTGCCTGAATCTGAAAACGAATCAAGCATTAGAGGACGTCTTTTCTATCATAATCCAGAAACTTGTCATCATCAGTGTCAATTCAATCCTTTAAATATCTTACGGATCTCATCTCAAAAACACTTGTCTAGAAATTTTCCAAATTTGTCAAATTCAGTTTCCCGATTGGGAAACTCTTATCCATATCATTTGGCGCGCTTTATCCTGAAGGGACAGCTAAACCTTCGCTTTGATAAAGTAAGATTTGAAATTTTCAAAACAAGAATCAACTAAGTCCAAATCAATCAAAGGAAATCATTGATCACTCTTGCATGACTAATCGCCTTATTCTGAGAAAGAAGAACCTCTATCGCAACATCACGTTAAAGAAACAGCAACCAAGCTTTTCCAAATTCATCAAGAGAAATAAATTTTTATACATCAATCGTCAACTCTTCAAATCCCATCAGGTATTTCTTTATCACGTCAAACGTTATATCCAAAACAAATCCAGCGAATTTGACAAAGAACCCCTGAAAACAAGAGCATACTGTCAAAAGTCTGCTTTTAATCAAAAGATAAATTGCGGAGGAAAAATCAATCCAGCATTCCTGCCCAACGAGTGCATCACATATAACACACCTAGACCAGAACCACCAACGCCAGAGCAAAACATCAACGAGGACTTTGTTCCTTTCATCACCGAAAGTTTCTATTGAAATGCCTGTCACTCGTTCTCAACGAAACAAACAAAGCGAGACACCCGCGGAATCAAGTATGAATCGCAGGTTATCAAATCCTTTTGAAGTTCCATCTTCAGAAGATCCTGAAATTACTGATGCAATCCTTCAGGAATGCCAAGAAAATCCTTCATTTCAAAAACTCATTGAAAAACTCATGGAAAATGACAAAGAAAAATATCTGCTTATGCTTACAAGCAAAGGTGTCAAAATTCCTGAAGATTTCGATGCAAATGTCTTTCAAACAGGATCTCAACAATACACATACCAAGAACAACAAAGGGAAGAAGAGACTCGCATACCTGAACAACGTATTCCTGAACAACATATACCAGAAATGCGAGTACCTATGTTCGAAACCCCCGAACAACACATACCATTTGCTACACCTTTTCAAATGAGAACAAATCCAAGGGAGGAACTCTTCCCTCAGCAAGATAATGCGCCTTTGGTTGCTCTTACTCAACAAATGCAAATGTTGCAAAGACAAATGCATGATATGCAACAAGGGACAACCGTGCGGTATTCTATAAACGAAATTTGTCCTTATCCATTTGATAGAAGCTTAAACATGATACCTTTTCCTCCAAACTCAGACATTCCTAAATTTGATAAATATGATGGGAAAGGTGATCCTCGAGATCATGTTCGATAATTTTGTACTATGAGTCTTGAATTTGCTCATAATGACACGTATCTGATGAGGTTATTCCCAAGAAGCCTGGGAGGACAAACAATGGAATGGTTATCCAAGATTACACCACCTGTTAGATCATTTGACGAATTAGTCAACAAATTCATCACCCATTATTCTACAACATCCAACATGCCATAACCATGTTAGATATCTGCAACACCAAACAAAAGAACAATGAAACATTCATGTTATTCCTTCAACGTTGGCGACGCATGGTATCAAGATATCCTCGCGATATTCCTGAAAGAGAGAAAATGGAAATCTTCATTGATAACTTGAATGGGGAAATGAGTTACAGACTCAAACTTCAATGCATCCCATCTTTTGACAAGTTAATTGAAAATGGCATCCAAGTAGAGGAAGCTTGTGTCAAAAAGGGAACACTCAAATTCTACAAAGAAGGAACGAACTCATCAAACTACAATAACCAAAACAATACCAACCTAGACAAAACTCGCTTTTGGACTCGAAACAAAAACGATGGCAACAATGAATCCTATGATCCTAAATCTAAACAGCCAGTGCTTGCTTTATCAGGAAATACTCAGAATACGAAAAATCCTAAAAATGCTACTCCCAATACACCCAACAATATTCAAGGACAACTCAACACCAACAATGCCAACGATAATCAAAACAAAAATCTAAATCCAGGGCCTAACAACAATTCACGCAACAACACCAACAATTTCCATAAACGTATTTTCACACCATTGGGCCAATCATTAGAGTCCGCATTTAGAGAGCTGTTAGCAAACAAGGTTCTTTCTTTACCTCCAATCAACAATTATGAACCCCCGATCAAACCACCTTGGTGGAATGATTCCCATTATTGTGATTTTCATCGAAACAAAGGTCATAGAACAAATGAGTGCATGAGATTGAAACACATAATCCAAGACATGATTGATCGAGGGGACTTAACAGTGGATGGTCTCAAAACAAATAATGATCATGAAGCCTTCAAAGATCCATTACCAAATTATAAAGATGGAGCATCAACTTCAAACGATCCCCGCGGAGCTCGTATTAATCACATCTACAACAACACAATCAATCACATATCAGCTGAAGACCATCAAGTCAATGTTATAACCATTCGAGATAAACGTGATCATGAATCTGTCAATGTAACAACCCGGACCCAGAAATATGTCTTAAAGGGACATACTGCACCTCCCACCACCACACCCAAAATCCAATACGACTTAGTTACTCAACTGCGAAAAACTCTGGCTCAGATATCTATCCTGGAATTGTTAAAACTATCTCCAAGACACAAAGACATATTAGAGCAAGCGCTCTTAGAAACAAATGTACCTCAAAATCTGGATACAGACAAATTCCAAGCTATGGTGGCCCACATGACAGAGTCTCATAACCTCACTTTCTCAGAGCATGATAATACTTCATTGAGTCATCCGCATAATACTCCTCTACATATTGAATTCATTGTTTGCAAACACCATGTCAAAAGAGTCTTAATAGATGGAGGAGCCGGACTTAATATATGTACTTTAAAGCTTATCCGTGCACTAGGTTTCTCAGAAGAATCTATTGATCCTTGTAAAAAGATTACCATAAAAGCATATGATGATGAGGAACGGTCCTCTAAAGGAACAGTGATATTACCTATTCAGGTAGGCCCAGTGCAAAAGAATACTATATGTCAAGTTTTAGATATTGATCTCACTTATAATATCTTACTAGGCCAACCCTGGATACATGAAATGCAAGCAGTACCTTCTACATACCACCAGTGTGTCAAATTTCCTTATGATGGACAGGAAATCTCCATATCAGCTGATCACAATCCATTTCAACATTGCAATACAATGGGGGCAGCCCAAGACAGTTTGGTTCCTTATAACAGAGAAAAGCAACAGTCTTCGACACCTGATCTACCACTAGCAAAATCCAACTCCTTATGGGGAGATTTCAAACAGAAAATGCAAATCAAAGACCAAGGCATGGGCGAATACTCTATGGAGCCTTTGTGTTTAACCAAATTGCCAACATCACCTAGATCACATGGTTTACCTACTCTATCAATACATCAGGCAACTCAGCCCATAACTAAATTTAATGGTACCTTCATCCAATTAGGGACTCTAGCACATGAATCAGAAGATAAAGATGTTCTTAACTGGTTATACAAAGATGAAGAAGAAGCTAATAGAGCGGCCGCTCTAGACATTGTTCTACCAACACACTTGTATGGAAAAGGCTACCTGATCATGAAACAAATGGGATATGGCGGTAAAGGACCTATTGGGAAACGCCAAGAAGGAGTCACTGAACCTATAGATCTTCCTTCACAACCTAGTAGAAATAAGGCAGGATTCGGTTCTAAATTCACTTTCCTATTAAAAAGGCCACCACATACAAATACAAAACCTCAATGGAAAGAAAAGAAGAAATACAAGGAAGAATCATGGCAGGAAGCTCTCTTTGAAACAGCAGAAACAATCCGTAAGGCAAGAGAACGTCAAGATCAGCAGATACATCAGGGAAAGCTTCTGAATCATAAGAAGGCCATATCTGCAGCAGTGGTTCATATTCACACACCAGGGGCTCAAGAACCAATCCTATCATCACAAGCACCCATCATTCCTCCCTGAGGAAGCACAATATATGAACAAATCCAGAATGTAGAAGATGGATCAGATACAGAATCCACACAAAATGTCAAAATAGTATCTATCATCAAGGATTTATTTTCGCCATACAACATACCTGTCTACAATACAGATAGAATTTGGGATGATGCCTATGAGACCGATTCAAATGAATATGAATGGGGTACCTGCTCCGACGCTGCTACAAATATCCCTGATGATACTGATTTCATATCCATTTCTCAAGAAGAACATAACGCAGAAGATAGATCTCTTGAATTTGGTCCACAACATATCTATGATGTTCAGGAAAGCGAACAGAAATATTACGAACAAGTCTATGTAGACGATGATACCATCGAAGACCTCGATGAAACCCTAAATTTCTTTAAAAACAAGACCCATCACGATGATAACTCTATTCTAAAACTCACAGCAGCTGAACTTGACCCACCCAATGATTCCTTACCACTTGTCTTCCCTGATCTCATCGACTGGACTGAACCTGAGACTCATGATATCCCAATTTTTCCAGATGATGAATCTATTATTCACTACCTATGTACCGTAAATCCCGAAACAGGCTCTACCAGTGAACTGCATAACGACGTCTGTTCTTCAGAGAGTGCCAAGTCTCTCAGTCGCAAAAATGAATCAAATAATGAATCTAAGGCTGAAAACCAGTCAATGGCAGCAATAGATCCCAAAAAAGTAAAAATAAAGGGCGCATCTGAGGGTGAAAACCTTTATAAGGCACCTAATGATGGGAGACTTGACACTCTTCCTGAACATTTTCATGAACGATCACCCATATTGATTGAGCCCACTCAATCAATCAACATTGGTACCCCTGAAGCCGTTAGAAACATTCACCTTGCAGAATCTCTGACCGAAGAGGAAAGATTGGCATTCATCATCTTCTTTAAAGGACAGCAAATTAACTTTGCCTGGTCATATGCTGATATGCCTGGAGTGGATCCACACCTAATCATGCATCACTTATCCATCTCTGCGGGGGTTAAACCAGTCAAGCAGAAACTACGGAAGATGAATCCACAAATAGCACTCATGGTCAAAATGGAATTAAAGAAATTATTAGATGTCGGATTCATCCGACCTATTGACTATGCAGAATGGATTTCTAACATTGTTCCAGTCTCAAAACCAGATGGTAGTATCAGAATATGCACCGACTTCAGAGATGTCAATAAAGCTTGCCCAAAAGATGACTTTCCTCTACCAAGTATTGATATAATTGTAGATCTCACAGCAGGCCATGCAATGCTCTCATTAATGGACGGTTTCTCAGGCTATAATCAAATCAAAATAGCTCCTGAAGATCAAGACAAAACAGCATTCACCTGTCCTTGGGGAACATACTGTTGGAATGTAATGCCTTTTGGCTTAAAGAATGCCGGAGCCACTTACCAAAGAGCAATGACAACCATATTCCATGATATGATGCACACATTTATGGAAGACTATGTGGATGATTTGCTAGCCAAATCCTTCACCAGAACTGAACATCTTGGCATCCTAACAAAGATCTTTGATCGATTGCAGAAATTCAAAGTCCGACTTAACCCTAAGAAGTGTGTCTTCGGGGTTACATCAGACAAGTTACTAGGTTACATTGTCTCAGCTAAAGGTATTGAAGTGGATCCAGCAAAGGTACAAGCCATCATGGATATGCCACCACCAAAGAATATTAGTCAACTTCGATCTCTCCAAGGGCAACTTCAATCAATCAGACGATTCATCGCTCAATTAGCAGATAAAAGTCTGCCATTTAACCACTTGTTACACAAAAATGTGCCATTCAAATGGGAAACTAAATGTGCAGAATCCTTTTACCAAATCAAACAGTACCTGATGAATCCACCAGTTCTAGTACCACCAATTGCAGGAAAGCCTCTTATATTGTATATATCAACGACAGATGTTTCACTGGGGGCATTATTGGCACAAGAAGATCAACAAGGAAAAGAACACGCCATATATTACATCAGTAGAACATTGAATGGATATGAGCTCAATTATACATTCATTGAAAAGGCTTGCCTAACAGTTGTTTTTGCATCTCAAAAGTTCCGACATTATATGCTAGCACACACTATCAAGCTAGTAGCCAAAATTGATCCTCTCAAATATTTACTCAGCAAGGCAGCTCTCACAGGACGATTAGCTAAATGGGTTATGATTCTCAGTGAATTTGACATCCACTACACAGAAAGACGCACCATCAAGGGACAACCAATTGCAGATCAGTTGGCTGACGCACCGCTACCAGGAAAACAAATCATGGACATTGAATTTCCAGACAGGGATGTTTTTGCTCTTTCCTCCAAACAATGGATCCTATACCCAACATGGTTCAGGGGCCGGCATTCTATTCATCACCCCTGAAGGACACACTATGCCAAGATCATACAGGCTTATGTTTCCATGTACAAATAATATGGCTGAATATGAAGCATTGGTCATAGGCATCAAAATGGCCGTCGAATGGAAGATCACAGAATTAAAAGTCTATGGAGACTCACAATTGGTCATCAATCAAATCAACAACAACTATCAGACAAAGGATGATAAGCTACTACCCTACAAACGGATGGTGGATGATTTCAAACAGTATTTTGTGCACATCACTTTTGAGCAAATACCAAGGTTAAATAACAAAGCAGCCGATGCAATGGCTACGATCGCTTCATTACTACAAATTCCAGAACAACAGAGTCGTTATGAGTTCCTGGTAGAGCAACTGTTCTCTCCCGCCTATGACCATTCTGAATCTCATGTTATATATGCCTTAACCGGTTCAGATTCTCCGTTATATGGACCAATATATGACTACCTCAAGCATAATATATTACCCATTGACCAATCCCGCAACCAAAAACGTAACTTTATCCGACAAGCTGCCCGTTACACCCTTACCGCTGATACCTTATATCATTGAGGTCTAGATGGTACTCTTCTTCGTTGTCTTGATCGTAATGATTCTGATTCGGCTTTACACGAGCTTCACGAAGGTATTTGTGGTACACATTCGAGTGGCACTACTCTTGCTAAAAAGCTTCTACGAATGGGATACTACTGGCCTACTATGGAAAAAGACTCATATCATTTCGCCAAGAAATGTCCTAAATGCCAAATCCATGGCAATTTGATACATGCACCAGCACAGGAACTGCAACCATTTACCACATCCTGGCCCTTTTGTCAGTGGGGATTAGATCTGGTAGGCAAAATACATCCTTCATCTTCAAATGGACACAAGTTCATTATAACCGCCACAGAATACTTTACCAAATGGATTGAAGCAGTTCCCATGACCACAGTAACTGGGAAACAAATTGCTTCTTTTATCTTAAATTATCTGATCTGCAGATATGGTATTCCAAGTTCAATTGTCACAGATAATGGACGACCTTTCAAAAACCAAGATGTGCAGGAACTATGTGAAAAATTCAAAATCCAGCATCGATTTTCTACACCATACTATCCACAAGGAAATGGTCAGGCAGAAGCATCTAATAAAACGATCCTAAAAATCCTTAAGAAAACAGTGAATGATGCAGGCAAAGATTGGCATATACAACTCAATCCAGCTCTTTGGGCCTACAGGACTAGCATCCGCACACCTACAGGGGCAACACCATATTCCTTGGTATATGGATCAGAAGCTATTTTACCCTTGGAGGTAGAAATTCCATCTCTTAGAGTCTCTTTGAAAGGCTTGATTCCCGATGAAGAGTATGGGGTAAATCGACTGCAAGAATTGGAACTATTAGATGAAAGACGCCAACATGCTTATACTCATCTCAAAGCATATCAGCAACGCATGTGCCGGAGCTACAATCATAAGGTTATTCCTCGTAACTTCAAAATTGGTGATCTAGTCTTAAAAGAAAATCCAAGAAACCAGCAAGATAGAGAAAAGAAAGGGAAATTTGAACCTAACTGGTTGGGTCCCTATGTCATCATTTCAGTCTATGGATCAGGTGCTTATCAGCTAACAAATTCTGAAGGAGATGTGCTTGATGATCCAACTAATAGCATTCACCTAAAAAAATACTATACTTAAAGTAGCCTAGTGCACGGAAAACGCCAAAACAAACAAAAAAATACACAACTCCAGAAAAAGTCAAGATACAAAGTACAATAAAAACAAATGGTGAAAACCTGGTAAACAGGCGCCTTTGTGAAAGGCCGGCTCCTTTCTCTATATCCATGCCATTTTATCCGTCAAAACACTCTCGGCCATCGCCCGACACTTAGCATATATCTCTCCAGGACATACTTAGCGTAGTCACTATCCTGGGTTATTCATCTACCACATTTTCCCATGGCTTGGAAATCACTGTACATACTCATATCCAGCAGAAACGCTCATCTAGGGACATTAGACTGTTCAAAAAGTTGCAAACATTCAAGACATGCCAACTATTGCAAAAACTTAGACATCTGACATCCAACAAACACAACTACACTACATCACAACAACCAAACACGAACAATACACCAGAAACTTAAGGATGGATGATTTTCTGAAGTACTCAATGTTGCATTATCGTATTAAGGTCTTGATTATTTTGCATTTTGAACTTTTTAAATAAATTGGAATCTTTTCCTTATCTCATCAAAAGCTTCACAGCCAGAGATCATGGAAAACTTCCAACATTTTCTTAGTCTTCTGTTTGGGAGGCGATCACTTGTATTGTATGAATATTTGCCTCGAGACGTGATTCATATCACTGAAGGCTTGATCCCATTTCACGCATTATAAATGATCTACTCTTGTATGTTTACGCAATACGCACTCAGGTCGTCCTGGTTCAATTATACCTTGACGCTTGTGCTATCTTGCAAAATTAAAAATCATGTAAATTTTACTCAGGTCATTCTGGTTCAATTATACCATTATGCTTGTATAAATTTTCAACATATCCTAAACAAATCAATGCTCAATGATGATATTTACAAAGAAAGCAAATTAATGGTTATATCGGATGGCAAATACAGAATGAGAGATGATCCAAACACAATTAGTTGCATATCATTTTACAATTAGTTGCCTATCATTTTACAATTAGTTGCATATCATTTTACAATTAGTTGCATCTCATTTGATAAAAAGTTGCATCTCATTATTATCCCATCTATCATTATTACATCATTACACATCATCTTACATAAAGCAGCATGTTAACATCATACATCTCATTTTCAAGATACGTCTCATAACATATAAAAACACACATTCTACATCATACATTACATCATATATAAGCATTACATCATCATGTAAAAAGGAAGAAGCACACATACAACATCCATCCATAAACACATCACATCGGTCAAAAATGGTGCTCTATATATATATCTCTCAAAATGATCAAAATCTACAAAATGTGTCACAACTGTGTCCAGTACAAAGAATACACTGCTCAAAATAAAATAGAGACCATGTCTCTCAAGTATGACTATCCCCTGATGGAGATGGTCTAGCCCCTGAGGCACCTGCTCCCGGATCGGCAGGAGGGTCCTGTCCCGCTGGCCCTGTCACTCCACGGCTCTCCGATCGTGTCCCGGCAGTTCGAGATCGACTCGATCTCGACTGCGCAAAGCTCTCTACACGCCGCTCTCTGGGAACCGCCTCCTCATAGTGCTGCCTGTAATATGCAGCCTCCTGCACACTCCGTGTCAGCTCTCTCAGGGTGTCTCTCAAGGGACCACCCGCCGCAGCTCTCTGAACGGTCGCCAAGGCCTCCTCTGCTCGCCCCCGCCGCTCCATCTCGGTATCTCTCTCAATGATCAACTGAGAGATCTGCCTCTGATACGTCAAAATCTGTGCCTGCAGCTGCTGCACAGTGATCTGAAGCGTCCGGATCTGGGCGTCCTCTATGTGTCCCGGCACTCGAACCCGTAACGGTACCTGTGCTGGCGCCACTCCCCCCACTCGGCCTGTCCTGGGTACGGGAGGTGGAAGAATATCTATCCTCCTCCTCTGTACTGGCCTCCCCACCTCCTCCTCTCCTCCTACTGCCGCTAGTACCTCTGTGACTCTGCCCTCTCTCCCGGCTCCAATAGCCAATCCTCCCCTCCCTCTCTCAATCCGACCCTGTCGCACCGCCCTCTGCACACCTCTCCCTCTCCTCCTCCCTCCATCACCCCCATCATCCCCATCATCCCCCTCATCTCCCCCGTCTCCCTCCTCTCCATCTGAATCAAAAACCGGTCTCATCTCCTCTGGATCTGAGATCCTAGCCACAGCCCGAGCAGCAAATAAACGAGCGAACTCGTCAGTCATACCAACATCCTGTATCTCTGGGGCATAGTCCCAGATCTGCCCAGCCAAACCAGTAAACTCCTCAATCACAACGGCACTGTCAATGGTCGGCCCCCAATCGGCCACATCCTGCTGCCGCCGTGCATATAAGCACGTCCCCTGGGGAACACCCTGCTGCCTCCCGAACTGCCTCAAAACTCGGGTAACCAAAAACCGCTCAATAACGAACGGGGTCCTCCCAATCAAATGCCTCGTCATAAACACAAAAGGCATCTCTATACCATCCTCGGCCCATACCTCGCAGCCTGTGTACGGTCTCCAGATGACCGTATCTATGTCATCAAAAACCCTCCTCCAGTGCTCTAGTTTGCCCAGCTTGCGCTGGACAACTAGGCCTCTATAACCATAAGCATAAGCCGCCCCTACGGGCCTATCCCTGTCTGCCAGTGGCCTCGCTGCTGGAATGTGCTCCCAGCACCATACCTGTAAGAGTGTCACCCCTGCTGATAAACTGCCATAACCAAGGTATACTACCTCGTGTAGGCTCCTATAAAGGTGGGCCAGCATCGCTGACCCCCAGGCAAATCTCCGGCCCTGTGTGACCATCTGCTCCAGAACCAGCTCCCATCCCACTGAAAATCCCTTTGACCTGCGATCAGGACAAAGGAATCCTCCAATAAATCCTGCCAATACAGATGGCAGCGGTGCATAATCCAGATCTAGGAACTCCTGCCACGGGATCTCATACCCACAGACGCTCTTATCGTGAAAAATCCGGCGCAGTGCCTCTGTGCCGCCCTCCTCTGTCTGCTCATAGGGCAATATAGCCCCTACCACAGGAATACGCAAGATACGATAGTAGTCCTCTGGTGTCACGGTCATCTCCCTAGTAGCAAAATGGAAGGTGTTCGTGTCACTATGCCATCTCTCTGCCAGTGCTGTCAAGAGTCCCCGGTTCACAGTGAACCGAGGCATATCCAAAAGTGAGGTCAATCCACACCTCTCAATAATATCTAAGTCTGCCTGTGACAGACGCGGTATCAGTGTCCATGGTCTCGGGAATCTCTCCCTCGACTGCACGATCCCCAATCGCTCCTGTCAACAAACAAAACATATCCAATATCAGATTCTACATCAATAAAAAGATATCAAAATACAACTCACATCAAATACATGAAACAAATTTGCTCATCTACATCAAGTTCAAAAACCTATCATTTCATATCAACTTGTAAAACAACTCAAGTTCTCAAAAACCATATCAAAACTTGTAAAACAACTCAAGTACCACAATCACAAACTTGTAAAACAACTCAAGTTTCCCACCCATATCAAAACTTGTAAAACAACTCAAGTTTCCAACCCATACCGGCTTGTAAAACAACTCAGGCTTTCATATGCATTTTGAACTTAAAACAGATAACACAAAAATAAATCATGTTCTGATCCCCACAAATAGCTTGATATCTATACATAACTTGGAAACATTCACATTAAAACAAGTTACACAAATACTCATATTGGATACATGCATCAAAAACACGACAGACACGCAAAAATACCACATTTTAGATCAACCACAACGCAAATTTTTCCTGGATGTGCTAAAACAGACATGAAATGCGCTAAAAGGACCTACGCGCTAGGCTATTTGTCCTACGCGCTAACCTATCTCTCTTATGCGCTAGATTCAATCCATGCGCTATCCTTTTCTACTGGTGCGCTATCCAATTTATCCTATGCGCTAGACTCTGTTCACGCGCTATTTTTTCCTCCAATGCGCTATCCAATTTACCCTATGCGCTAGAAAATTTCTACGCGCTAACCTGTCTTCTCTAAGCGCTCTCCTTTCAATGCTATGCGCTAGACTAGTTCTACGCGCTAAATCCCCTTGCCCACGCGCTACCTTTCCAGCCCTATGCGCTAGGTTATGCCTACGCGCTAAACCTCCTGTTTGATGCGAACTTCTATGCTTCGTATGCGCTAGGTTAGACCTACGCGCTATCCTGTTCTTCTAACGCGCTAATATACACATTACCTGCACTATTCTACATAGACGCGCTAACCTAAACGAGCTATGCGCTATCACAATCATTTCGGACGCAGCAATTAAAATAGCTTCTATGCGCTACTTCACATTGCGTATGCACTAATACGCGCCTTAGACGCGCTAAAACGATGAGTCCGAACTTTAAAATTCGAAAAACATCTAAAAACGACAAAATAAAAAATCAAACAGGGGTCAAAAACGTTGACTTACTGGTGGTCCATACGCTGCAAGTCTCCGATATCTCCGAACGCGCTCGAAACGGTGTCTGTGGTAAGGAATCGGCATTTTCTCTCCAGAGCAAATTCTCTTCTCTTCAAAATCCACAAACACAAATGAATTCAAATCAAACTTTTTTCCCTTTTTATAGGAGAAAATGAAATTAGGGTTACCTAACTGGGCCTGTAATATGGTCGCGGTCTCCCCTATACTAAAATATTTTTAATTTTTCGGGAGATGAATCAATTTACACACTAACTACACGCATGAAATCCTACACATCATACGAACGTCATCAATTTAAATCAGAAATTTTCCAACCAAAAAAAAAATATTGATTCATCTCCCGAGGGGGCATCACATCAAATATCGAATCTGGGGCATAACATCAAATCTGGGGCATGACTTGCAAATCAAGAGAGCGACACAAAAATTGCATTTGATCATAAAAACACAAAAACAATCATTTTCTTTGAATTAACATGTGCACACACGTCACTTCAAAGAGGGGCAAAATGTAGACGTATAAAAATGACCATATTCCTAAATGAATATTTTATGTTCATTTTTCTATTTGATTAAATCCAATTCAATTAAATTATCCACATTCTTCTATTTTATTAAATAAATTATTCAATTTATTTAAATAAAATTCACTATACCATTTAATGAATAAATCATTTTATTCAATTAAATCCCCCTAGCCACTTTTAATTAAATTCAAATTTAATTAAATAGTTATCCTAAATTGAATAAATCAAATTTATTTAATTACAACCAAATTGAATGAAAATCAATTAATTCAATTAAATCCTATTATCCCCCATCCACTTGCAAAATCCCAAACCCCTTCCTAATCCCTTCTAGAATCTTCTAACCAATTCTAATTAACCTAACCCTCCTTTAAACTTTGTCACATCCCTAAGCAAAGGGAGGTCACTTCTCAAATGGCCCAAAGTCTTGGATAACCATTGAAGGTTTTCAACCTTCAACCACCAAAAACCCTAAAGTCTTTGAAAACCATTGAAGGCTTCCAACCTTCAACCACTTAATCCCCAAAGTCTCCAATAACCATTAATGGTTATTTCAAACCCTCCCACATGGTTAAAACATTTGTTTTGACTCAACCTCTATCCAACCCAAGGGTCTCATCAGGTCATTAATGCTTTGACCATGATTATCTCTTAATCATTTGCACAAAGGTTTATCCTTGGATTAACTCCTAATTCAGTGGGTAAACCTAACTTAGACTTGACCCTTAGCCTTTAGATAACCATGAGGTCTCCTCAGGCCTTTAATGCCTCCAACCTCTTCTTTCAACCCAATCTGGTGTGGACATTTGTCATCATTTCATTGGTGCAAATTGTGCACATGGATCCCCAACTTTCAAACTTGGCCCTTGATTAAGCCATTCAATCTTGACCATCCATTTCCCTATTTGTGCTATAAATAGAGCTCTCATTCCTCCATTCTTAATAATCATCTTTCAAATTTGAAGCATCACACTTATGCTCAAATTGTTTCAATCTTTCATTTTATATATGCTCTTCATTTAGCCTCTTTTAGATCAGAATTAATCATGAATATGCATGCTAGAGTAATTTATTTATCATTTTAGTTCCATCATAGAGTAAATATAGTATGCTAGGATAATCTTCATACTAACCTCGTCATCTTATCATTTATTTTATTGCATTTCTAGCATCTCATCTAGCTTATAACACATCTCATACTAAGATCAATTAAAAATCTCTCTCGTTCTCATATTTGCCATCCCTAAGCCATTTTGCTCAGTAATCTGAGAGCAAAACATTGGTTTGAGGGACATTGTGAGATAGAGAACCATGGGACCCTCCTTGGGAAGCTGAGTAACGCATCGTTACTCCATAGCTTGCATCAAGAAGTCCTGTGTGTGTGTGTGGATTGGCATTTTACGTATTTTTCACATTTTAAATTCTAACAACCCACTTTTCCCACATACAGTTACATTTAGAGAGAATGATTTTATTTTATTTAGACACCCAAAATAAAGTAGATGATTATTACTTCGGTACACTTACGCACTACCCTGTTATAAGGAAATCATATAATGAATAAACAAGATAGGATTTTGGGTCTACGTTGTTCTAGATCTCACCCCTCTTTGGTCACCCAAAGGAAGGTGTCAGGTTTAACCTATTTCTCCTTGGTGGCTCCAAGAGAAACCTCTAGTTGTGGTTTCTTCATATCTTGCCTTTTGAATTAGTGTCATTTTTTTAGCGGCGCCATCTCTTAGCTTTCTTGTTCCCTATCCTCTCACCACTAAGGGATGCAATCTTTAGGTCGCAGGTTGTATATCTACTCTATCTGTCTCTCTGTGAACAGATCACCAAATAAATTCATCCAAAATCAGAAAATAGAGTAAGGAAAAAGAAGTAACAAAGTAAAAGCAACATTATAATTTTCCTGAGTGCATCTTTCCTTAATCCTACAGCCCCTTTTATGGCGATAATATCCTTTCTAACCTTGCCATTAGTCTCCAGCTTCTGTCACTCATGATTTAGCCTGTAAGACAAGAAAAAAAGAAAACCTTATTTATTCTCAAAACCAACCACCGCCTCTTCGGAACAGAGAGAGGAAAAAAAGAAAGAACAAATAGATTCATAGTGGTATTAAAAAAAACCAAGGTTTGTTTTTGTATATGATAGCAATTTAGGGCAACTGTACGTTGTAAAAAATATGTTTTATTATTATTAAAATCTATTTTTTAGTTTGTTAAAAATGTCGCTTAAGTTGAATGCATTTTTCCATCGAGCATCATCGTGGGCATTAACATATAGGTCTCATAAAGGAAAATGTATGTTAAAATCATATTTCCTTTAGAAAATTTCAACATGTAGCTAAAAATAAAATTAGGCTCACTTGGGGAAATACTCCTCCTTTTATGTGTATCTTTAGAGGGCTCTTTTTTAGGTTCCATGTTACCTACGTGGATAGCCTACTTAATTTATAAATCCCTCAAACTAAAGAAATTTAGGGAAATCATTCTTAAAGGAATATGGGAAGCATGGGTCAGGGTTCAACCCAAGCATTGAGGCATTTGCAATGTGGGTCAAGGACCCCAACACCGATAAGCACATTGTTTTACATGGAGTTGAGCGAAGAGTAGGGGATACTATTGTGAGAACCTTAACAGATACAACATCAGTTGAAGCTGCCATAATAACATTTCATGTTGCACATTTTGCTAGGGCTGCTGCAGAGGAGCTCAAAAAGAGACATGAAGAATTGAAACAAAAGCATTTAACTCTTTAGGCTACTCACAATGAACTATATATTGAAAACCTCAAATTGAAAAAGGATGCAACTATCAGAGAATCAGCCGAGCTGACAGAGAAACAATTAGAAGAAATGAGGAAAATAAGAGAAGATTTGAAAAATCTAAAGGATGAATCAGAAAACATGAACTTAGAAATAAGGAAATCAACAATTTTGTAAGTCACAAATAAATTGTTGACTAAGTTAGTAGAGGTGCACACCTCATAGTCTTTGGTATTTCAAGTGTGCACCCAATTGTCTGAATTTCTTTCGTTATTTCGGCCACTTAGAGTCACATGGTTCCCAAATGGCAACATATTAAAAGAAATCCTTTTCGAAATCAAAAGTGATCCTAAGGCACCTAGAGTTTTGGGAGCTACATCTAAGAATTACAATACATTGATAAAGGAGCTCTCCCATGTGGAGGATGAAAATAAGTCACCAAGAACCATGATGGATTCATTTAGGGGCTTGAAAAAGTGGGATACCCCTAAAATTCTAATAGAGGAAAAACTAATTAAAGATTTGAACAAATGGGGAGCGGAGTTTCGAGAAGTTGTAATACCCCGACAAGAATCCTGAAGGAAACCCCACAACAAGGGTGAAACAATTTTTTTTTTAAAGTATAAACATAATAGGTGCATAACACACAACATGCACGATAACACAAGCGGAAGACTTACACCATAATTCCTTAAGGGTTACCAACGAAGAATTAAAACCAAAAGATAAATTCCACAATAAGGTTAATCCAATAATGTATCATTAACTCAATGATCATAGGAAGCCATATGCAACAACAGATTACATAAAATTAAAGAATGAAAGAATGAAAGGGAAAATATTTTTTCTCTTGAATAAGCATGTACCCATAACATAAAGGAAACTGATAAATAACATCTCAATCTTAGAAATACATTGCTCTTCCAATACATGGCATCTCAACATACATATAAAGATACAACTTAACCAATTACAAGGTTACAAAAGATCATGATACAATGACCACATAGGTCTCCAAATAAAAATAATCTCCAAACATGAGATAAGCATGAGCCACGATCCGCAGAAACACCGGCGAAGCCAATCCTCCCATGAAGGTACGAACAAGAAAATCTGATGGGAAGTGGCGCTACCACCCGACCATGTAATTCCCAAAATGGAATCACCCCACCGTGCTAGGAGATAGTTGAGGACCCTCAAGCAAGCAAAAGCATGACATGGTTGATAAAACAATACAACTCCATGACAGCACAAAGAGACTCCACAATAATCCAGGTGACTCAACATCACAAATACACAAGTGACTCGACATCAAAAAACACAAGTGAACCTAAAGAGAGAGTGTCATCACATATCTTAAGATGGATACCATGATACAGCCTCCATAGGTCCTGACTCATTGTCCTGGTAACCTCTCCTGAATGTCTGATTCCAACTAAGTCTCATGCGGACCCTACCAACCTTTCTTGAAGACAAGGTGGTCGGTTGTCCATTCCAAGCCTTCTTGCTACATTTTGAGCCTCAATACAAGCACTCACCTATGCGTGAGGTACAATATCTTTATTAATGTTTGAGAACTACCCACCTAATCAATCAATTAGATTATCACTTATTATCTGACTTTCATTGGGTTGTAATGCCTACCACTTTGGGTGCAACCCCCAAGTGAAAGCCACTCTCTCAAAGGACACTAAATAAACATGGTCACTCCTCGAGGACCCTGTGGCGAAGAAGACCGCCATAACACCACTTTCAGAAACAAGTGGTCAAACAAGGACATACTGAATCTTGGCAAACCATAAGCCAAAGACACTACATGTTTAAGACAACGAAGCCAACATATATCACTTGGTCAAAGGTACCAAATACGCCACCAGAGGATGACTGAACCACCAACCAAACATAACACAATATAACTCTCGCAAGGAAAACTAATTTCACTAAATCCGCACTCAGACAATCTTTGAAAAAATCAACATCATAAGCACTTGCAACATCATTGATTGAAAATTAAATAAAACACTCTTTTACCATTCACATCCATTCAATTTCCAAATCAATATTCCATCAAGGATAAAATTCATGTCAAATACTCAACTGAATAAAAAACATGAATTCCCAACAGGCATTTAATTCATTTCCAAAATATATCCAAATTAACCAATTTGAATTCATAATTCATGCCTTAATTTCCATAGATAAATTTATTAAACCACATAATAAAAATCACATGAAAAATCACCATTTTCATTTAACACTAAAACCACTTTAAAATATATTTCATTTTATAAAATTTAAGTTCATTGCATAAACCAGTTTGTACCAGTAAGGGTACAAGGTCAAGCAGTGGCCAAGGCCAACCCACAGTAGTGCGGCTGCCGAGGCAACAGACACTACCTACCAGTAGTACTGCTACTGCTCGTAACGGACCTACCAATCAGTAGCGTTGCTGCCGACTGGTACCAGGCGCTACCGTCCAGTAGCACTACTACGAACTGGTAGCAGTCCTACTGACTGGTAGTGCTACTACCGCTGGTAGCAACCGCTACCGACCGGTAGCAGTCCTACCGACTAGTAGTACTGCTGCCAAACGGTAACAGTCCTACCGACCGGTACTACTACTACTGCGTAGCAGTACTACCAACCAATAGTACTGCTACCTGCGGTTAGCAGACACTACCGACCCACGTGGTGAGACTATCCTGCCACGGGGTAAGGTAAAGTCTACGGAACATTTAAAAACATGCTTCCAAAACATTAAAATCCATTTTAACATGAACACGATTCATTTCCAGATCATTTCACAGGCACACACATACACAGTGCCAAATCCAAATTTCAAATGGATATTTACCAACAAGGTAAATGATGAAATAAAACACACTGGAAGCAATATCTAACCAATTCTTGGCAAGATAGAGAATAGGATGCACATAGCAAACCCAATCTAATTCTTTCTATTCCAAATAAAAGAGAAATCTAAGAAGTTGATTTTCAAGAACACAACATACAACAAATAGAGAAATGAGCCATTTCTTTCCTAAATGCAAACATATGATATAAATTTCAAAGAACCAACACTTATAGACACTCTTTCTTCCATTCTAATCATTCCACAAGAATCTACAGGAAGATTTGCATAATTTCAACACACAGGAAGCAAACTAAAAAATTCAAATTTAAATTTAAAACAAGAAGAGATTATCCAACCTTGAAGCAAACTAGTAAACAAAATGATGGAAGAATCCCAATCCTTGCAACCCCAATCGAATTCCAGCTCCTCCTTCCAGAATGATTTTACCAAATTTCTCTCCAGAAATTCTTGCCTCCTCTTCCCGTGAATTTCTAGGCATATATGAAAAAATAATTTTTAACCTAAACTTTCTAGGTTGAAAGTTATTCCATCCAATGAGATTTAAATATTTTTAAAGTAAAAACAATCAAATTTACCATTTTCCAAAAACAATTCTTTTCCAACAATTGAAAATGAAAAAGTTAAATGGAAAGGCAAAAAGAAAATCTTTTTATTTTATTTCCTATTTTCCAAAATACTTTCTTTCAACATAAGCATAAATCATTTAAATGGCTAGGCAATTATTTATTTCCTTCCACAAAATATATTAATGCAACTTTACACAATGAAGTAAGCCATTCAACCATTTAATCTAGCAAATCATTAATTTAATTAAATCAATAATGTAATAACATAATAATTAATTAATTACGCCAAGATAAGATAGCATCATCCATTCAATTAAATAACCATACAAATGAACGAAAACATGCAAAACGAAGAATGATCAAATGACGACTCGCAAATGATTAAACCAAAGCACTATGACTCGCATACCAACCAGATGGGTAAGACAACCGACTAAAAACACTCACATGAGTGTAACTGCGGGTCAAGTTAGGGTCCTGTTAGGTCCAACTAGGAAAGCTAATGTACTGAGAGGGGGGCGGGTGAATCAGTACTTCGAAACTTTTGTTCAACAACAATTTTACTATTAAACATAAACTGAATACTACTGATCTCATAATATATAATGCTGAAACATAATCACAGAAATAACATTCATACAAATTTCACTCCATAACACAAAGATTTTGGTTATGCAGAAACTCTTGGTTAGAGAGAAAAACTGCGGTGGGAATGGCACCCACAACTTCACTACTGCAATAATCAAGATTGCTCGGTTAGAGCTACATGTTTATCTATTTCTGATAGCTTACCCTGTTAGGAGTACAAAGATCTTTAGATCTACCTTGCTAAAGGATTTTACAAACACTTTTACAAAATGTTGTACCTGGTTAAAGACTTTACAATTTATAGACTTTGTTAGAGTCTTTTACCCTGTTAAATGTTTCTAACTGAACTCAAAATAATTCAATCAAAATTTTTACAAAATGTCTGCAAATTTACATCTGAAATGTTATAGCAGACTCTATGTGCTCAATATAAAATTACCTTGCTCATAGCATACCTTGTTAATTGATAAGTCAACTCAGTGATCACTTCTGTATACTCTATCACTTAAACTGTTCTTTGAAAAAACTTCTCAATGACCTCTGAATATCTCTGTTAAATCTTCACATCTTATCTTCTCTCAAGATTTTCATATTCAACTCATCATTTTTCCCTCATGATTAGATACTCAAATCATTCTGTATATATAGATCTCTGAGACGGTGATCTTTTTCATGCATTGATCATACAAACATGTTTTATCGAATGAATAAACATAGAAATTATTTCATTGGATAAACTCCCTCAAAATCATACAAAATCCTTAAGTGCAATTTCCTATGTAATAACGTTTCCATGTTCTCGAATCTTGTAACACGTTTCACATGCATGTCCAAGTTCATTGAATTTGGTAACATGTATTCACTCGGTTCAGATTGACTCGGTATACCTTCTTTGTTGCTTGATAGACATAGAACTTTACTCGGTAGACAGCTCGGTGTGTCTCATCTCGGTGACTGGCCTTTCTCTATAACTGACACCTTAGTAATTACCAACTGGACATTTTGGTGGTATTAATCAACTAGAGTATATAGAATGACTTTGGGCATACAACTAATGACAACTTAGTAAATAGAAACAATCTCCCCTTTTGACATTAGTTTGGTATGTTTGACAAAACTCCTTTCAAAATCATAATACAAAATCTATATACTTACAAAATAAACTGAAATGACAATATATACATTTGTTCAAATACATACTCAATTACATACACCCCTTATCAATATGTTGAACAACTTGATGATCCATACTCTATGTTTCATGCTCCTAATGATCTATGCTCCCCCTGTCAATTTCAACTGTACACTCGATATATATATTATTAACTTTGTACACTCAGATACTCCGTATACTTGGTACACTCCCCCTTTTTGACAAACATTAAAACTAGTTACCATTTGGTGGGGGCAACTGATCAAAAATAGATTTATACTTTGTACGAGCATCTTTGAGAGTGGTGGTAAGTGCATCCTTGACACTTTCCATTAGAGAATTCTGAGTGGTGATATCAGCGGACAATGAGATCAAACTGTCTAAAGTGCTTCCCTCTGCTTGAGTGGACAATTGGGTAGCTTGATTGATCTGCTCTTGAACTGATAATAAATGGGGAATAAATAATGTTTGAAGAGTCATGATATCCATCATTAGTTTGTGCTCTACATTCCAAAGTTCTAACTGTTGAGCCATAAGAGTTTGTAGCTTTGTATAAAAATTCTGAATAGAATTTGGCTCGGTAGTCAATTTATTTGAGAGATCGGTAATCTCTTTTTCAATGACTTCGGTTTTATTCTTGATATCTTTGATAAAGAATAAGAATGTACATAACTTCTGAAATAAATAAAGAATATGCTTGAGTTGAGGGGACAACTCAGCAATTAATCCAATAAGCTTAGTTTTAGCTATAGCAATTGCTTTCTGCACTTCTTCAATCATCTTGGCAATTAGCTCTTTTTCTTTCAATTTGCTAAGCTATTCTGATGCTTCCAATTGAGTGAGTAGTTCATCTATTTGCATATGGATGGCAGCATCTTTATTTACGGTAGCTTTAGGTAGCATGTCTATCAATAATGCTTTAACCTTCTGAAGTACTCGATTCTTCTTTTGTATAGCTATCTATTTTTCCTGCTCTTCTTTGGCTTTACAAAGCTCATCAAATTCTATCAGTGTTTGCCCTTTTAGTTTTGCTATGTCAACATTCGGCAACACAATAGGCTTTGACAGATCTATCTTGAAACTATGCTTCTTTACTTTCTTCTCCTTTAATCATGATGCCTTCACTGGTTGAATGAGGACAATGGCTTTGGAGGCTTGTCCTTCCTCCATAAGTTGCTCAGTGGAGGTAACATTTTTGTCGGTTCCTGTAGCCTCTGTTGTATCTTTCAGTGTTTCCTTGCTTGGGGTCTCAGTTGCAACAGTTTCAGTTTGAAGGTTCTTGGGAAGTTTGCTTGTTGGTGGCCTGAGAGGTAGATTCACCTTGTGTAGCCTTTTGACCCTCTTTACCTTGATCTGTGTTTTGTGGTTCCTCGGTTGAAACTTGTTGGGTTACCGAAGGATAGGACTTAACTTGTTCCAAAACTGATTCACTTGATACCAGTTTGGCATAGGCATTCCCTTCTATCTTTGCTTCTTCATGTGCCTCAGTATCCATGACATCCTCATCTAACTAAATAGTTGAAGCAGGATCTTGCTCGGTGATGTCAACTATCTCCACTTCTCCTTGAGGTTCTTCAGTCTGAATTCTGAATATTTCTTGCCATTTTTCTTTAGTTTCATTTTCTACTTCAAGATAAAGGAAATTCATCATTTTCAAGGCCCTTTGCTTAACTTGAAAATTTGTCTGGTAGTTTTTCAAATGATCTTTTATATCATCTACCGACATATCTAGAAAGAGATGTACCAAAACTCTTTCTCTAATCTGCTTCTCCAAGTCCATAGCATATTTCCATCTATTGTCAATATGAGAGTACAATGCTTTTGGAAGAAAATCAGTTACTTCCAATGGAACTACTCAGAACTTGAGAAGTATACACACTACTGACTCTTCTATTTGCCTCTTTTCTTCTTCTGTTCTGGAGTCATACTTTACATATCTAAATGACCCAAATCCACCATATTGTTTTAAATTAACACAAAAATTATCAACACTGTGTACATCTTCCTTAGAGATTTTTACAATCTAAAATTTATTTGCATCTTCAGACTCTGTGTCACTTTCCAAAATTAGTTTTTTGTTCCTTTCTATAAGTTTTTGTAACCTTAGGCATTTCAACATTTTTCTGCCTCTTACTGGGTGACACAGTAGATGATCTAGTGATCGGTTGCTTTACTAGCGGGATCGGTGATATCTTGGTTATATCGTGTTTCTTCCTTTTCAAAATTTTGCCTTCTGGAAACTCAGTACTTAGTGTAATTGCTACTTCTTGAGCTTCAGATTCTTCTTCAATTGAAAGTTGATCACTCTTGGTAGGAGTGGAGGTAGAACCTTCTCCAAAATTTTCCTTTAAATCCTTTGTCATTTTGGTGGCTTTTCTGGTAGCCTTAGGTACTACAATGCTCATTTTTACTTTTTCTTTTACCTCTTCATAGGTGCCATACCTGATCTCAGTAGAATTCCTTGGAAGTGCTAAGAAGGCATCTATCTGCTGTTGAGCAATGTCAAAATCAATCTCATAACCCATAGGTGGTAAAGATTGAGTCCTGGGCTCTACTGCATTAACATAACAATAGTCGGTATCCAACTCAAAACAGATGGTATCCTTATACTTTTCCACTAGCTACAGTGGGATCCTATACCTGCTATGCATCTTTTCCTGAAAACTATTAAAGTAATCATCCATTATCACATTGAAATTATCACCTAGCTGATTGATGAAATCATTTATCTGATGGGTGATTGGTCGGTGTAATTCCCAGTCAATGTTACCGACCGAAGGAAAGAATTTCTGAAAATAGAAGAACATACACACTAAGAGTGACCCAAACTTTAGTGTGTTAGTAGTATTATTCTTCTTCGGTTTCCTTATTGTGTTGAGATTTTCAAAAAGATTCTTCAACAACACTTCACATAAGTCAATTTTCATACCCTTTTTCACAATTTTATAGGCCAAATCTACAGCTGCACACGGTACACTATTTTCTCTTGCCGACTGGAAGAAACAATAACCAATAACTCTAATAGAAAAGTTAAGTTCTGCATCAGTTACATTGTTCAACTTAAGACCTCTGCAATCAGACTCAACTCCGGTTAATGTTATCAATTCCTTCTATGAAATCATCTTCTGTGCTCGGGCATGGTCAAATATAGGGTATCCGGTTATTATGTGAATAATCTCTTTGGTGATCTTGAAAGGTTGATCTTCTAACCACATAAAATCATAATGCACTCTGCTCAAGATAAATTTGACCCATTGGGGTTTGAAGACTCGGGGATAGGTTAGGGCTTCAGTCAATCCCTTAACTTTGATGTGCTCAAACTTGCTATCCAAGATTCCATCAGTGCACAATTCATCATACATATCCTTAATTTTAGTATGACCTAGCTCTTCAACACAGCACTTAGTATAAAATCTGACATCTTCAATCAACAGAACCCTATCGAGAATAAGAGAGAATGTAGTTTTCTCATTGGGTTTGGATGCCACTTTGGGAGGTAAGGTGTATTTCACTGACGGTTTCTCAATGGTCTCAACTACAATAGGTTTCTGCACCTTGGGAGCCATTTCAAACTTGGAATTCTACTTATAGAATAGCTTAGGGTTTCAAATAACTAGAAAAGGCTTCCAACTTAGTAAATACAATGCAACTTTTCACAACTGATTTTAATCAGTTAACTTGCTTGAAAATGCATTTAAGATTGTGTGAAATACCTTGAATTCTCTTGTGGGAATGTTTGATCGCCTTTAATTCGCTTAGCTCTTCTCTTTGAAAACTGGTAAGTGAAAAATGACCATGCAGAGTACTTTAAATACATCCTTTTGACTTTATCAGGCTTCGTGTTGTTAGATATACTAAGCATTAAATGTACTTAGTTCCATTAAACTGACTATCTCCCTTATACGCTTTTACTGACTAGATAGGCTTAATGTATTTACCGACTTCTCTGGTAAATCAAAAAGACTAGATAATATTTCAAATTTGCTATTGCATCTTAGCTATGCAGATCTTGGAATTAAGTATATGATTAAATAAAAACTGTTAAAATCTAACCTTGTGAGAATGCAGTCCCTTCATACCTTTATTGATTAATTCGAAGTAGATGCACCTAACTCGGTAGGTAAGGTGCTTTCTTCATTGGTTGACACATTTTCCTTCTTTTTCCAGAATTTCTATAGTTTGCTTGTTATCTCCTCTGGGTTGATCTCTGCATTCTTTAGCCAAGTGTCCAACTTTGTAACTATGAAAGCATGCCATTCTAGGATTTCTCCATGATCTTCGGTTGTTCATTCCAAACCGTATCATACAGTTAGCACTTATATGTCTGTATCTTCCACAATATTCACACCATATCCTTGTATTGTAATCCCATGGTACTGTAGTATATTGACGATTGAGATCTGTGTGAGTTCGGTAGCTTTTGGTATTTGCTCGGTGTGGAGACCACATATGGTTTTTCTACTTAAACCAACACTTTTCGGTATTGTGTCCATATCTATTGCAATTTTTGCAAAACCCCTTGAATTTTGCCTTTTGATAATTGTTAACAGACTTTGTCTTACATTGTTTAGATGTGTGACCATACTTATTGCAATCATAACAATAACCATCAGACCTAGTTACATTCGGTTGCTTACCTTTTCTGATCCGGCAAACATTGGTAGTATGTCCTTGTTTTTCACAGTAGTTGCAAATAGGTTTCTTGTCTTTCATCTTATCTTTGTTTCCAACCTTCTTTGATGATTCTCCTTTCTCGGTGGTGTTGATCCCTTTCTCGGTAGAGTTATTTCTTTTATAACCGAGTCCGGTAGATTTGTTAGGTGATCTTAAGTTTAGTTTCTCATCCAACATTCTTGATGCTTCATAACTTTTCTTCAGTGTTTCTTTGGACTTCTTTTTTTTCTTCTAGTTCATCGGTCAATCTTGACAATTCAAGTTTCAATGCTCAGTTCTCATTTTCTTTTAAAGTTGCTTCATGATGTGCATAACCCAGTTTATCAGACAGATTATGTTGAACTCCAGTCATCCTTGATATTTCATCATTCTTTTCAAACACCATTGCTTCTAGCTGTTGTTTTTCTCTTTCTGCAATTTGAATATTATCTTCAGTTGTTCTCAATGCATCAAGATTTTCAATCATTTGTGTGCTGAAATACTCATGTTTCCTTTTCATTGCTTTTAGCTGTTCATTCAGTGCTTTGTTCTTTTCTCTCAGTTCTACAATCATTTCTTCACTCTTCTGATATGTTGTTCTCAGATGATGTCTCAATTTGTTCCACCAATTCTTGTGAGTCCTGTAAATCATCAAACAACCTTCTTCTGAATTTTAGTGATCTTTGCATTTGTCTCTGCATATCTGCAATCACTTTATTAGAATGATCCAATTCTTCTTGAAGATTCACAATTCTGTGAGATTGTTTGTAGTCTTCCATTGATAGGATCTTTCTCTTCAGGCTGTTAAACCCTTTACCAAGAGTAGATCTCTAATACTAATTGTTAGGTCCAACTAGGAAAGCTAATGTACTGAGAGGGGAGGGGTGAATCAGTACTTCAAAACTTTTCTTCAACAACAATTTTACTGTTAAACATAAACTGAATACTATTGATCTCATAATATATAATGCTGAAACATAATCACAGAAATAACATTCATACAAATTTCACTCCATAACACAAAGATTTTGGTTATGCATAAACTATTGGTTAGAGAGAAAAATTGCGGTGGGGATGGCACCCACAACTTCACTACTACAATAATCAAGATTGCTCGGTTAGAGCTACATGTTTAGCTATTTCTGATAGCTTACCCTGTTAGGAGTACAAAGATCTTTAGATCTACCTTGCTAAAGGATTTTACAAAGAATTTTACAAAATGTTGTACATGGTTAAAGGCTTTACAATTTATAGACTTTGTCAGTCTTTTACCCTGTTAAAGGTTTCTAACTCAACTCAAAATAATTCAATCAAAATCTTTACAGAATATCTGCAACATTACATCTGAAATGTTATAGCAGACTCTATGTGCTCAATATGAAATTACCTTGCTCATAGCATACCTCGATAATTGATAAGTCAACTCGGTGATCACTTCTATATACTCTGTCACTTAAACTGTTCTTTGAAAAACCTTCTCGGTGAACTCTGAATATCTCTGTTAATCTTCACATCTTATCTTCTCTCAAGATTTTCATATTCAACTCATCATTTTACCCTCATGATTAGATACTCAAATCATTCTGTATATATAGATCTCTAAGACGGTGATCTTTTTCATGCATCGATCATACAAACATGTTTTATCGAATGAATAAACATAAAAAATATTTCATTGGATAAACTCCCTCAAAATCATACAAAATCCTTAAGTGCAATTTCCTATGTAATAACGGTTCCATGTTCTCAAATCTTGTAACACGTTTCACATGTGTGTCCAGGTTCATTGAATCTGGTAACACGTATTCACTTAGTTCAGATTGACTCGATATACCTTCTTTGTTGCTTGGTAGACATAGAACTTTATTCGGTAGACAACTCGGTGTGTCTCATCTTGGTGACTGGCCTTTCTCTGTAACCGACACCTTAGTAATTATCGACTTGAAATTTGGGTGGTATTAACTGACTAGAGTATATAGAATGACTTTGGGCATACAACTAATGACAATTTAGTAAATAGAAACAGGTCCAACAACTATCTCCTCCACTCCCATCAAACATATAAGGCACGCTCAGACCTGTGAAACAAGGTGGAGTCGATACCTTGTACCTACCTGGTACTTGTACCTGTAATGTCCTGCACCAAAGAACCACACATGCATATAGACAAATATATATAGAGAGAGAGAGAAATGGAACGCACACCGATGAAGGAGAGTCGTGGCATTCCCTGTCTTACCAGAGTGAGTGAAGGAAAATCATCTCCTCGCATCCCATAAACATGCAAACATGCAACGCATAAATAACGCATCACACATATAAGGTAAGAGTGTCATTCCATGAGAATGATTGATAAAATAACATTAATCATAAGCACTAAGATACTACATAAAATCATACACCACAAATCCAGATAAAGCATGAAATAACATCGCATAATATCTGAATCAATATACAATAATGTTCCACTGAAGTCAATCAAAAACATACAAAAAGAGTCTAAACAAGGAGGGGTACTACATCCTCCCCCCCAAGCCTAGGCTTACTCTTGGAAGCCTAAACAGATAAGAATAAAGCTCTCTCATCTTCACTGCATCTTCCCATGTCGCTAAGGTCTCATCACTTGGATCCCATAGGTCCCTTACCTACTCAATGGTACAACCCCTGAGGGTCAAATCCCAATGCTGAAGAATGTGCATGGGTTCTATAGAAAGTTGCCCATCCTTGACCTGCAAAGCGTTCCAATCAAGAACATGGGTCACATTAGTATGATAAGGTCAAAGAACAAAAACATGAAAGACATCATGGATGTGGGATAGACTCGGCAACAAGGCAAGATGGTAGGCAACAAGTCCTATCCTCTCAAGGAACTCAAAAGGGCCTACAAAACAAGGCGCCAATTTAGACCCCTTTCCATAACGGATCAAACTCTTTTGTGGATGCACTCTAAAAAACACACGATCGACAATAGAAAACTGACAATCTACTCTACGGGCATTGACATACTTCTTCAGCCTATCCTGAGCAACAACCAAATGCCCATGAATCTGCTCAACCTGTTGCTCCATCTCATGAAGCGAATCTGGGCCTAAACACACCCTATCCTCCAGCCGATCCCGACTCAAAGGAGTACGGCAAGGATGACCATACAAAGCCTAGAAGGGAGACATGCCTATAGAGCTATGATATCCGTTGTTATAAGAAAACTCCACAAGGCAAAGATATTCCTCCCAGCGCAATTGCTGGTCCATAACATACATATTAAGCATGTCCTCCAAAACCTGATTCACATGCTCAGTCTGACCGTTGGTCTCTGGGTGATAAGCTAAACTGAAGTTCAACTAGGTTCCCAAAGCATGTTGAAGTGAGGTCCATGAGGCTGAAGTAAAGATCAGGTCTCTGTCAGAAATGATCCCCCTTGGGATCCCATGAAACCTCATCACGTCTTCCAAGAAGACTCGTACCACCATTGCTCCTGTATAAGAAGATCGAATAGAACAAAATGAGCAAATTTGGTCAATCTATCAACAATGACCATGATGGCATCATGGCGATGTGAAGAAACAAGCAACCCCACAATGAAATCCATGGAAATGATATCCCATTTCCAATCTGGTATCAAATTAGGTTGTAAAAGCCCTGCAAGGTGTTGATGCTCTGCCTTCACTCACTGACATTATAAGCACTTTGACACAAAATCAGCAATATCACATTTCATACCAACCCAATGATATATCTGTCTAAGATTTGCGTGCATCTTTTTGACACCAGAGTATGTCGAATAAGGTGCATGATGGGCCTCAGTCATGATCAAAATGTGAAGACCCTCCAAAGGAGGTACATAGATCCATCCAATATGTTGAAGAAGACCACTTGACTCAAGAGTATATCCAAAATATCTACCCTCTAATGGTCTTCCAGACTCTGCCACGGTTCTAAGATCCTGATACTAGGTGTCCTGAGGAAAAACTCCAAGAATTCTCTCACTCAAGTCCACACCAAGGGACAATGTTACAATCTCATGCCACCTATGGCTCAAAGCATCTACCACTAAATTCTCTTTCCCCTGAATATAACGAACCTCAAAATCATACTTGCAAAGGAATTCCATCCATCTTTGCTGTCGAGCATTCAAGCTCAACTGTATGAAAATATACTACAAACTGTGGTGATCACTATGCAGCTCAAACTGACGCCCCAACAAGAAATGTCTCCATCTAACCAATGCATGCACTACAACTGCCAACTCTAGGTCATGAGCTGGATAGTTCAACTCGTGATCCTTGAGTTTGCGAGACTTATAGGCAACCACACGCCCATCCTACATAAACACTACACCTATACCTTGCAAAGAGGCATTTGTGCATGCCATGAAATCTATGGATGGGTCAGGGACTGCCAAAATCAAAGCACTAACAAGGAGTTCCTTCAAGGTATGAAAAGCAATTTTTCCCTGCTCTCACCAAATGAACTTCTTCCCTTTCCTCTGAAGAGAAGTAATCGGGTGGCCTATCCGATAAAAACTCTGCACAAAGCCACGGTAATATCCTACCAAACCCATGAAACTTCGAACCTCAGAAACATTGGTCGATGCTAGCCAATCAACAATGGCTTAGATCTTAGAAGGATCCATGGATACACCTTCTCTCGAGACTAGATGACCAAGATAGCTCACCTTTGACTAGAAGAAATCACACTTTGCCAAATTCGCAAAAAGTCGATTCTCCCTCAAGCACTGTAGTACCTGACGCATGTGACCCTCATGCTCTTCCATAGATCTAGAATAAATCAATATGGCATACAAGAACACAAGGACAAAGTGGTTAAGGTAGGCATGAAAAACCTTGTTCATAAGACTCATGAACACAGAAGGCATGTTCATCAACCCAAATGGCACCACTATGAACTCATAGTGACCATAATGAGTACGAAACGTCATCCTATGAATGTCTGCATCAAGAATGCATAGCTAATGACACCCAGATTTCAGATCTATCTTAGAGAACATCTTGGCTCCCTTTACCTAATCAAAATATCATCTATCCAAGGCAATGGATATTGATTTCGGATGGTTACCTTATTCAACTGTCGATAATCAATGCATAACCGAAGAGAACCATCCTTCTTCTTAATGAAGATAACCAGCACACCCCAAGGAGAAACACTAGGATGAATGAACCCCTTGGCCAAAAAATCCTCAACCTGCAACTTCAACTCACTAAACTCCTAAGTATTCATCTAATATGGTGCTCTCGAAATAGGTTTTTCACCACAAACCAAGTCAATGTGAAAATCTATGTGTCACTTTGGAGGCATACTGAGAATATCCAAAGGAAACACATCTGCATACTCTTGAAGAATAGGGTGACCATCAAGAGCGATTTCTCGACTCTCTTCTTCATCCACATCCTCAAGAGCAACTACAAAATGCTGACACCCTTGACGCATGCATTGCCTAGGTTGTATAGTGGAAATCATACATAAGGATATTGATCGCTGAACTCCAATAATCCCCACTCTCCTGCCATAGTCATCTAAACACTCTACTATCTTCAAATGATAGTCTACACGAGCATTGTGAGATGATAACCAATCCATCCTCAACACAACTCCATAGGACCCCAAAGGAATGACTCGAAGGTCAACTGAAGTGACAAAGGGTCCTAGGTCCAACTCACAACTGGGAATGAAGGCATCTACAAACACTCGCACACCGGTGGCCAACTCTACTTGCCACTTATCTTCCTACTTAGCAGACACGAGCCCACATTGCTCCACAATGGATGAAGAAATAAAAGAATCTGAAGCACTGGAATCAAAAAGTACAGAGATAGGAATACCACACAACACACATGTGGTCTCAATCATGGTACTTTGAGTCTTAGCCTAGCGGTCATCCACCACTAGAAATACTCTATTGGATCTACCTAAATCCCCCACTATCGGCTATGATGCGGCTGGCCTCTAGCTACTCATCTGGTGAGCATGCTGAGGGCACTAAGCGACTTTGTGGCCAAATTGACCATAGGAGAAGTAAGCTCCTCTAACAAGTCCTCTACTACCAGACGGCCCACTAGATTGCTAAAAGCTCTCCCCACTAGGGGCCTAAGATGTACCTTGCGAGGACTGCCCTGGAAAAGTCTGCCTACTCTTTGGTCAGTTCCTTCTCTTCCAAAACTAAGAGTTGCCACCCTGTTGGCCCTGAGACTACTTCGGTATCGGTGGTTGTTGTTGTTGCTGCTGACCACCCTTAGCGGGTGCTTGAGGATCCCTAAAAGGTGCAGCAGTCTGGGACTGATTCCCTCTCCCTCTAGACCCACTGAAAGGATCACTCCCAATCTAAACTCCAAACTGGCCGCCATGAGCATGGCTAAGGTTCTGCTCTACCAGCTTGGCTTTCACCATGGCTACCTCTACTGAAGCAGCCTCAAAAACTCTCACTCCTCCATTGATGCAATCATTAATACCCCTCAAGAAGTGTTGAATAAGCATAGCCTCATCATTGTCGATCCTGGCATGTTGTTTGAGATCATAGAACCTATGCTCAAACTGATCCACTGACAACCCAAAATGGCGCAGAGAATAGAACTCATCTGCATGCAACTGCCTCCACTAGGGTGAGACAAATCATGTCCTGAACCTCTCTGGAAAGATCTCCCATGACACGGTGTTAATGCTCACACTGATCCTCTCCTCCTCTAACCACCACCAGATAGATTCAAAACTCTCAAGATGCATGATAGAGCATCTCACCTTGGTGTTGCTACCATATGGATACATGGGTAAACATCAATCTAAACTGATAAGCCAAGTCTCTACCTCAAGACCGGTACCTTTACCGTCAAAGAAAGGAGGGTTGGACCTCATCAAGTCCCTCATGTGCCCCATGCTAGCTGGATCCTGGTCCACTGGGACCCCTCTCCCTCTAGGATATCTCTCTCTCTCTCTCTCTAGAATCTACTGAAGTGACTCCACCACCTAGGCATGGATGGGCTAATCCACCTTAGGTTTGGGGCCTAGTCTAGCTAGCACCTCCTGAAACATCTGTTGCAGCTCTTCCCTTTTGAGAACCTGCTCTCCTGAATGTGGTCCCTCCTGATGAACCGACAGATCTTTATCCACACTCGCATGAGTGGGTGGTGGTGAAGGACTATGGTGGTCGAAACCTCGACCCCATCCTCCTCCTCTGTCTCTAGTGCGGCCACCAACATGGCCACCTCCCTTGGCTTTCCTAGCCATGACCTAACACTACACAAGAGAGAAAAGTTCAGATCAAAGGCAAGGAAAGGAACAAGGAAGTCACACCACAAGACCTACACAAAAAGTCAAGGCAAATGGACTCACTGCAAACCCAGAGTACCCAATGTTGAAACATGGGCTCTGATACCAAATATAATGCCCCACCAAGAACCCTGAAGGAAAACCCACAACAAGGGTGAAACATTTTTTTTTTAAAGTATAAACATAATAGGTGCATAACACACAACATGCAGGATAACACAAGTGGAAGACTTACACCATAATTCCTTAAGGGTTACCAATGAAGAATTAAAACCAAAGACAAATTCCACAATAAGGTGAATCCAATAATCTATCATTAACTCAATGATCATAGGAAGCCATATGCAATAACGGATTACACCATTGAAAGAATGAAAGGATACAATATAATTTCTCTTGAATAAGCATGTACACATAACATAAAGGAAACTGATAAACAACATCCCAATCTTAGAAATACATTTCTCTTCCAATACATGGCTTCTCAATATACATATAAAGATAAAACTTAACCAATTACAAGGTTAAAAAATATCATGATACAATGACCACATAGGTCTCCAAATAACAATAATCTCTAAACATGAGATAAGCATGAGCCACGATCCACAAAAAAACCTGTGAAGCCAATCCTCGCATGAAGGTATGAACAAGAAAATCCGATGGGAAGTGGTACTACCACCCGACAATGTAATTCCCAAAATGGAATACCCCACCATGCTAGGGGATAGCTGAGGACCCTCAAGAAAGAAAAAGCATGGCATGGTCGATAAAACAATACGACTCCATGACAACACAAAGAGACTCCACAATAATCTAGGTGACTCAACATCACAAATACACAAGTGACTCGACATCACAAAACACAAGTGAACCTAAAGAGAGAGTGTCATCGCATATCTTAAGATGGATACCATGGTACAGCCTCCATAGCTCCCGACTCACTATCCTAGTAACCTCTCCCAAACCTTCGGTTCCAACTAAGTCTCATGCGGACCCTACCGGCCTTTCATGAAGCCAAGGTGGTCAGTTTGCCTTTCTAGACCTTCTCGCTACATTATGAGTCTCGATACAAGCACTCACCTATGTGTGAGGTACAATATCTTCATTAATGGTTGAGAACTACCCACCTAATTAATTAATTAGATTATCACTTATTATCTAACTTTCATTGGGTCGTAATGCCTACCACTTTGCGTGCAACCCCCAAGTGAAAGCCACTCTCTCAAAGAAAACTAAACAAACATGGTCACTCTCCGAGGACCCTATGGCGAAGCAGACCGCCATAACACCACTTTCAGAAACAAGTGGTCAAACAAGGACATACTGACTCTTGGCTAACCATAAGGCAAAGACACTACATGGTTAAGACAACAAAGCCAACATATATCACTTGGTCAAAGGTACCAAATACACCACCACATGACGACTGAACCACCAACTAAACATAACACAATATAACTCTTGCAAGGAAAACTAATTTCACTATGTCTGCACTCAGACAATCTTTGAGAAAATCAGCATCATAAGCACTTGCAACATCATTGATTGAAAATTAAATAAAACACTCTTTTACCATTCACTTCCATTTAATTTCTAAATCAATATTCCATCAAGGATAAAATTCACGTCAAATACTCAACCGAATAAAAAACATGAGTTCCCAACAGGCATTTAATTCATTTCCAGAATATATCCAAATTAGCCAATTTGAATTCCTAATTTATGCCTTGATTTCCATAGATAAATTTATTAAACCACATAATAAAAATCACATGAAAAATTACCATTTTCATTTAACACTAAAACCACTTTAAAATATTTTTCATTTTATAAAATTTAAGTTTATAGAATAAACCGGTTTGTACCGGTAAGGGTACAAGGTCAAGCGATGGCCAAGGCCAACCTACAGTACTGCTGCTGCCGAGGCAACAAACACTACCTGCCAGTAGTACCGCTACTGCTGGTAACAGGCCTACCAAACGGTAGTGCTTCTACTGATCGGTAGCAAGTGCTACCATCCAGTAGTAGTCCTACTGACTGGTAGTGCTGCTACTGTCGGTAGTAGCTGCTACCGATCGGTAGCAGTCCTACCGACCAGTGGTACTGCTACCGTGTAGTAGTTTTGCCAACCGATAGTAATACTACCTACAGGCAGCAGACACTACCGACCCGTGTGGTGGGACTAGCCCACCACGAGGTAAGGTAAAGTCTACAGAACATTTAAAAACATGCTTCCAAAGCATTAAAATCCGTTTTAACATGAACATGATTCATTTCCGGATGATTTCACGGGCACACACATACAACGTGCCAAATCCAAATTTCAAATGGATATTTACCAACAAGGTAAATGATGAAATAAAACACACTAGAAGCAATAGCTAACCAATTCTTGGCAAGATAGATACTAGGATGCACACAACAAACCCAATCTAATTCTTTTTCTTCCAAATATGAGAGAAATATAAGAAGTTGATTTTCAAGAACACAACATACAGAAAATAGAGAAATGAGCCATTTCTTTCCTAAATGCAAACATATGATATAAATTTCACAAAACCAACACTAATAGACACTCTTTCTTCCATTCAATCATTCCACAAGAATCTACAGGAAGATTTGCATAATTTCAACACATAGGAAGCAAACTAAAAAATACAAATTTAAATTTAAAACAAGAAGAGATTATCCAACCTTGAAGCAAACTAGCAAACGAAATGATGGAAGAATCCCAATCCTTGCAACCCCAATCGAATTCCAGCTCCTCCTTCCAAAATGATTTTACCAAATTTCTCTCCAGAAATTCTTGCCTCCTCTTCCCGTGAATTTCCAAACATTTATGGAAAAACAATTTTTAACCTAAAATTTCTAGGTTGAAAGTTATTCCATCCAATCAGATTTAAATATTTATAAAGTAAAAACAATCAGATTTACCTTTTTTCAAAAACAATTCTTTTCCAGTAATTGAAAATGAAAAAGTTAAATGGAAAGGTAAAAAGAAAAGCTTTTTATTTTATTTCCTATTTTCCAAAATACTTTCTTTCAACATAAGCAGATATCATTTAAATGGCTAGGCAATTATTTATTTCCTTCCACAAAATATATTAATGCAACTTTACACAATGAAGTAAGCCATTCAACCATTTAATCTAGCAAATCATTAATTTAATTAAATCAATAATCTCATAACATAATAATTAACTAATTACGCCAACATAAGATACCATCATCCACTTAATTAAATAACCATACAGATGAACGAAAACACGCAAAACGAAGAATTATCAAATGACAACTCACAAATGACCAAACCAAAGCACTATGACTTACATTCTAGCCAGACAGGTAAGACAACCGACTGATAACACTCACACGAGTGTAATTGTAGGTCAAGTTAGGGTCCAACAACTATCTCCTCCACTCCCATTAGACATATAAGACACGCTCAGACCTGTGAAACCAGGTGGAGTCGATATCCCATACCTACTCGGTACTTGTACTTTCAATGTCCTACACCAAAGAACCACACGTGCATATAGAAAATATATATATATATATATAGATGGCATGCACATCGATGAAGGAGAGTCATGATGTTCCCTGTCTCACTGGAGTGAGTGAAGGAAAATCATCTCCTCGCATCCCATACACATGCAAACACCCAACACATAAATAATGCAACGCATATATAAGGTAAGAGTATCAGTCCATGATAATGATCCATAAAATAACATTAATCATAAGCATTGAGATACTGCATAAAATCATACACCACAAATCCAGATAAAGCATGAAATGACATTGCATAATATCTAAATCAATATACAATAATGTTCCACTGAAGTCAATCAAAAACATACAAAAAAAGTCTGAACAAGGAGGGATATTATAGAAGTAGTCAACATAGCCTTGAGTAGACTTGTAAAGGGGACCCCAATAAAAAGGACATTTATCATTTGATTATTGATAAGGTCCTTGAAATTGATTCTTTGTACCATTATTTCATTATGGAAGTCATTGTTGTACTTTCAAATAGGAACAAAGAAGCCATGCATAAATTGAATGCTTTAAGGACCTTCACTTGGCCTACTATAGAAGATATTGATAGTTGGCATAAGAATTACTTCTCTTTAGATGAGGATCAGTCAGAGGAGGAAGAATCATAAATGTCTCTTCCCCTTTTTGTGTTTCTTTTTCTTTTTTGTGTTTCCTTTTCTTTTTTGCAGGTTCCAATTTAGGCAAAGATACCTAGGACACTTCATTAGCATATAGTTGTTGCAGTTCAAGGCCGCCTTCAGCACCAAGTTCAAATTTTGAAATTGCTAGGAGGAAAAAGGTTGGATACATTCTCAAAACCCAGCCCTACCTTCAGGTCTGTTGTACCATTCCCAAGAATTAGTTATTGAAGCCACTTGTTAGTCCCTTTCCCTAGGGTGATTTCTTGAATGTACCTATGAAAGATACCTTAAGACATATTCAAGCATTAGGTAATTAGTTTTTTGGCATGTGTCTTACTCGGCCTGAAGCTTGTTTTGATCCCTTGTCATTATAAAAGGGAAATCGGGGCTAGTAAGAAAGGATTCAAACATTTTAAGAAGTTGTGTGTAATAGGTACCATTTTGAATATAAAGCTAGAACATTTCTTTTGTACAAATTCTCTCTACTATAATGTATCAGACATTTTGATGATTAATGAAGAAAATCATTTGTAGGTTGTCTCATTTCTTTGCATACATCTTGTATGAATTTTTATGTTAATGGTATATCAATTTGTCTTTCTCAAGTAGAAATGTGTGATCTTGATAAATAGGTCTATTTTAATGAAAATGTTAAAATCTATTTTAATATTTTTGCAATATGTGTATGTTGAGATATTTGTCAACCTATTATGATTCCACAAAAAATGATATGCAAGTCATAGCGTGTTTAAATGTGACTCAATGAGTATATGTTATTGAGATTTTTTGAATTATTAGTAGATATGAGTCAACAAGTTCACCCTACAAGAGGCACTATTTTCTCTTCTCAAGTTGTTTCAGAATCACTTATATTCAAGAAAAACTTGTGTTTCAAAATTTTAGTAGTTGTCAACTAACATTCGTGTTTCTGACAAATCTTCATGTTTCTGACTAACCTTCAGGTTGTGGAGTATGGCTCAATAACATTCGTTTTTTTTTTACTATGGCTCAATAACATTGTGTTATTGACTATGGCTCAATACGCCCATGTACAAGATGCCTCTACACAGTCTCCCCCACAAGAAGAATAGCTTGCAGTAGCAGTGACAAGGAGAATTGAAAAGGAGATAGCTAAGATCTCAAACTTTGCAGAGGTGATTGACACTGAGATAGACAAAAGTGTGAAGCCGCCTTCCTCTCCAAGGGAAAAATTTAGTGATGATGAAGCAATAGAGGTGCTTATGGACCTGGATCGGGAAATTATCCCAAGTGTAATCCCATAGGAAGAGGCTAATGATGAAAGAATAATTCTCTGAGGTGTTCTCTTTCTCCAAGTATTTTGGACACTATTTTATTTTTCTAAAAAACAATAAAAGAGATCACTATCACTTTGCTCCTATTTTTTGTGTATTTGTTGTGTGGATTGTAGTATTTATGATGCTATTATTTGTCTTCTCTAAATGGGGATTCTATGTTTTTCATGATGGGTTTCATTTCAAGTAAGTAAATTAAATTCTATCATAAGAGTGTTGCAATATATATATATGGGAAAGTGTAAGGAAATGTATGGTGATTTCAATTAAATGTTATATGCAAGGCATAGAGTGTGTGATGGTTGTAGCGCTGAGATACCACACTGTTGTTCATTGAATGGGTTTCATTTCAAGTAAATGAATTAATTTTTTTTTAGGAATGTTGCAACATGTGTATGGGCTAATGTGAGGAAACCTATATTGATTTGGGAACCAATAGGTCTCTTTTAAGGAAAGGGTTAAATTATGTATCAGAATTGTTGTAAGATGTGCAGTTTTTAATGTGTTTCAGTTTGTTATGGTTCAATGTGTTGGAATCCAAGAGCATTGAGAGGGGAGGGTGAATCAATTTTCTATTGGAATGTTCACTTTTAACCTTATTATAACATGCATTCACCAACCGGTAAACCAGTGCATATATATTTGAAAGAAGTAAAGCAATCAATGAACCAATCACATAAATAAATACCATAACACGGAGAATTTATACATGGAAAACCTCAAAGAGGAAAAACCATGGTGGTATTTGTGACCCACAATATCAATCCACTGGCCATATGAAAATATATTACATAATATGGAGGCCTGCACATGCAGGAAGGCTTACCGCCTAGAGCACACTGGTCAACACAAAAGAGTCTCATTGACTACAATCACTTTGAATAAAGAAACATAAAACTAAACTCATTTAATGCATCTATATGCCTAATCGAGTTCTGGTTCAAGCTCTGAATGTTCCAGTTCTGAAACCTTAAACCCTTACCAGAATAACCTTCACTCTGTGAGCACATCCAAAATCATCTACAGATCATTACAGAATATTGATCTTGTACATAAATGACCTCATATACATGATCTTCGCATTACTGATCTAATCACACATCATCATATCTATCATTACATAAAATGATCTAATAACTGACCTATATACCCTTATAGTCCTTCATGACTCATGTTGGCTTACATAGATAATACAAAAATGATTATACATGTTGGCTCATTACATATATACATAAATAACAAAATGAATTATCGATTGTCGAATCTCCCAATGATGTCGGCCTCCAATATTGGTACCCTGCTTGTCGGTTATTATCCTTGCCCAATCTGCAAGTCATAACAGCCTTCAATGTCGGTACCCATAGAATTCTTCCCACCGATGAAGATACTTGTCAGTG
This sequence comes from Cryptomeria japonica, assembly GCF_030272615.1. Lineage (NCBI taxonomy): Eukaryota > Viridiplantae > Streptophyta > Pinopsida > Cupressales > Cupressaceae > Cryptomeria > Cryptomeria japonica. The sequence goes on along the minus strand of NC_081411.1, from coordinate 415,307,775 downwards.
TCAGTGCAATGTCTGAAAGTGAAGTTCCAAACTAAAGAATGAAGCCGGAACATGTTGCCATCAATGACAACATATGAAACTAATCGAATGAGTGTAAATTTCCAACAATCTCCCCCTTTGGCATTGATGGCAACACTCATGTGAAAAATGATAATGGTTTCCATTTGTCGGATTCACCTTGAGACTACTCCCCCTGAGCTGAATATTCATCTGTAATCACGACCTGTACAAATACTCCATATCTCTTGATTTTAAGGATATATTTTTCACCTATACCTCCCCCTTTGACATCAATGCTAAAAAATACCAAAAACTGAGATGAAGAATGAAATTATGTACAAGGAATGTGTCCCAAAACACCTTACCGGAGTTGAATATACTTCAAAATTTTCAGATAGGCTTTCTCCAAAATCTCTAGATAAGTGTCCTAGCCAGATTTAAATGTGTCGGATATGGATACAAGTCCATTAAGAATATGAGCATGAGACTCTTTCTCCTTCAGCTTTGTCGGTGTGGGCTTGCCAACCATATCAATGCATTTCTTTTTATGTACACTCAAGGAGTCCAACCGAGGACTCACCAATCCTCTGAGCCCTTTAGATCTCCTAATGATTTTGTTTGTATCCCTTTCAAGAGCTGAAATTTGAGCTTCTAACAACAAAATCTGCCCATCAATAGATGTACTCAAAGAATTGGAACCATTAAAAGAATTGACTATACCTACAATTTTATCCTAAGAATATTTAATCCCTTTATCTATATTTGCAGTTAGTAATCCAGTATTATAGCATACTCTGTATATATTTGTACATTTCCTTAAATAATTATCAATTAACTTCAATTTGCCAGAAAACTCTTTCTTCTCTGATTTAATCAATTGATCAAAAATGGCTCTCTTAGCTTGAGTGAATCTTTCCAATTCTTGTCAGTTAGATATTTGCTGCAATGATTGAAAATCCTTAGAGATGTGCTCAGTAATTATTTTGAGATTTTTGGATGGGCTTTCTTCTATGTCAAACTGGCACTCTAGGACAAGTATGTGCAAAATTGGAATTGACTGATCAATTATTCCATTGTCCACTGACCCTTTCTTCATCATTTTCCGAGCAGCAATCATCATGAGCTCAGTGGAACTCATCTCAATTATGCTCTTCTGCTCTACCTGGGAGGTGTCAATTGACAACAAAGATGTGCTGGCTATTGGTTCCCTGTCGGATTCCTCTCCCTTTTCCTCTAATGGTTTAATACCTTTAATAACATCCTCTTTTGCACCAATGGCTTTGCCACTTAGTGTAGTATCGGTTACTTCTGATTCCACATTAATTTTATCCTCAACCTGTACATTCTGATCTGGTGGACTATTTTCCTCAACATCTATAACCTCTATATTATGTGTATCAACCGGTATATGTACATTATCTACTTTTGTCGGTATCTCCTCTTTGTCATGTACATTTGATTTTGTTGGGGGCTCTACATCCAATTCCTTAGTATCTTTCAAAATTATGGGTGAGGTAACCATTACACCTTTTCCTTTCCCTTCAGTTGGGATGTCAATATAGTCAGTCTTATCTTTTGGTGAAGAGAATAAACCAGGGTTGTCAACAAATAATTGTACCCATGCCTTGTGAGTTTCACTGATTATTTCATTAACCCTACCTGCCATAAGACTAATTATCTTGTGCTTTCTATGGAAAATTGTTCTGTCTGCAACTTCAATGGTCATATATAACTCATTTGGAGTAACAGAACCATGATTAGTTAATAAATATTGAATTTTTATGTGCAATAGTAGATAATCTCCTATCATCTAGATTGTTATACGATTGTGTCGGTATTTGCTTTTCAATTTCCAACAAAGCATTCTTAAATATATCTAGGTGTAACAAGACAGCTTCCTCAATTTCTTTATGCTCATCATCATCTAAGTGCTCATAATAGTATTGTATATTTTTTCAAATTCCATCCTTGGTAATTTCATCTATCACTTTTGCACAAGTCTTGGGAGGGATTACAGATACATTACCGGTTACAATAGCAAGGTCTGTGTCTTCCTTCTTCTTTCTTCTACCAATATCGGATGGTGCAGAAGGTGTAAGAGATGTTTCCTTTGGAGCTCTTTTCTTTGCAGGTTGGTTGGTTGGTACCTTGATTGTTACCATCCTTACTAGTTTCTTCCTTGCCTCCTCCTTAGACTCCTCACCTTTCTTCCTCAATACCCTCTTGAATGCTAGAGGAGTGCCATCTTCAGTTCTAGAGTCTGATGGAATAGGCTCAATGAATATTTTAGGCTCTTTCATCTTCCTTCCTTTTGTTGGAATAGCTTCCATTAAGGCCTTGATGTCTTGGGATACTTTTTCAACAAATTTGTTGGTCTTGCCTTGCTATTTCTCCCTCTTCTTCCGATTGAATTCAATTTTAAATTCTTGTTTCTTTTACTTTGCAGTACCAAAAGAGTTTTCAACCTCATCAATTTGAGCATCAATCAACATTTTAGCATAAGCATCCAAAATCAATGCATCAACCTCATACCGCATCTCCTTTATCCATATCTTCTAGGGTTTAACTGCTTCCATTAAGGTTTCATCCTTTTTGACCAAAAAGTAGATCTCAGTTGAGTATTTGTCAACAATGTGTTTGGGAACCCTCTCTCTGGATTTCATTGCTTTTTGAAATGCCTTGAAATAACCCCAAACCTTATCATCTCGTAGGATTCCCAAGCTAACAATGGATTACTTCAATTGTCTTCCTATCGGGATGTCAAATGCCCACTATCTCTTTCCAAATGTAGGAGTTTCATTAAGGAAAAATAACATTAAGTAGACAATGAGATTCCCATACCGGAATACCGCCTTTTTTTCTCCTTTAATTTTTCCAAGGTTAATGATCAACTCATCATTCATCCATCCACATAGATCTATTTTCTCATTTTTCCTCATAATTTTATGTGCGACATATATGCAGGAGCTAGAAACAAAATTGAGACAGTTGGATTGAGTTACCGTATACCCAATAATCATGCTGCTGAATTTTATGTCTCCATCAGTGATAGTTTTGACCCTCATCGATCGCTGATCTGAAGTTGCATCGGTGAGTTTGTTAACTTGATCATTTAAAATATTTTTTTCTAGATGCTAACCAATCTGTGGCAAACCGGTGATGGCCCTAATGGCCTCCTTTGTGATCTTATATGGCCTGTCCAACCAAATGAACTCTCCATGAACCCTATCAGTACATATCAAATGATCTCATCTTTGAATTCAGGGATATCAAGAATTTCAGTAAACCCTAGATCTTCAATGTGCTTATATTTGGATTTGATCTTTCTGAAGTCACCCATCAACTCGTTCATGTACATATTCTTGATGTCGTTGGTACCCAAATCCTCAATGTAGAAATAAATATATGCTCTGATGTCTTTCACATAAACAACTCCTTCTGGAACACGTGAAAATGCACCAACCGAATCATCCAAGGTGGCAATATGCGGGCATTGCTTGAAAATTGACCTAGGATGATCCTTAACTTCGAAAAAAGTTGGATTTGCAATGAAAGTAGGTGCAGAGGATGATCCAGCTTCCATGATGAGAGATGATTGCAATAAATACTTGAGAAATGGTTGGCGGTGAATAACCATAGAGAATTCTTCCAAGTGTTGGTGATGAAGATTTTTAATTGCTCTGAATCACCTTACACTCGCTCTGTATCACTCTTAATCGCTCTGAATGCAAGGTGATCAAAATGAAGTGGATTCAACCTTTTAGCCTTTGATAAATCCTAATCTATCATTGATATAAATGTCTTTCGATGGAACATACAGGATCTCAGTCAGACATCTCCATGCCAGATAAACCTTTTCCAATATTTGGAACTTCTTCCAGATCTCCTTCTCGGGGCTTATGCAATGTTTTCATGAAGTTTTCCTACTCTTAAGGCATCTACCTCAGTTACCGGATGAGCTTCCTGTCGATGCAAGAGCAATCTACTTTGTCAGATGAGTAACCAGAGCAATTTCATTTGCTGATTGATAATCTGACTTCCTAACCCATTTCTTGGTATGATCTTGCCAAATTTCATTGATCTTTTCTTTCCCTTTATCATTTGATCCATCATTGCTAACTGGTGGATTTTTTCTTCTACAAAACTTAGCTATGTGTCCAATCTTGTTGCATGCATAACATGTAATATTGTTCTTTTGAATTGCTTTGCTATAACCAAAATAATTGCTTGACCTGCACTGATTAGCCATATGTACAAATTTTCCACATGCATGACATTTTACATTCTTTCTGCAGTCTTTTTTTTTATGACCATACTTATTACATTTGGAACATTGACCGGGAGTAGAATTATAGTTTTGATTTTCTCTATTTCTACATTGCCTAGCCATATGACCAAATTTATTACAAACAAAGCATCTACCATTGAATTTGTAACCATTGAGCTACCTTACCGGTGTCTTTTGGTTTCGATTTTTCTAATCTTCATTTGTAGTACCAGAGCTTTGACCTTGTTCAAATCCAAGTCCACTAGAATCTTTGTTCTATCTTTGGCTTTTCAATAGTTCATTAAGTTGTGCTAAACTACCCTTGAATTTGTCCTTGTGCTCATTTGCAATAGTCAAATCATCTATCTTTCAAGTTCTTTTTCATTGGTTTGGGATTGAACTAATTTTATTCTCAACACATCATTTTCATGAACCAACCAGATGCATTCTTCAGATCTGTCTTTTAGAGATCTCCCAAGGTTTTCTTCATTCATCTTCTGGTCTTCAATCTCCTTTGACATCCTCATAGTTAGGGATTTAATTTCATTCCTCATGACAACATTCTCCTAACTCAGCTTCTGACATTTTTTATTAAGGGAATCTTTCTCTTCATTATCCTAATTTTGTAGAAGTTCCTTCCTCCTAGCTTGAACAGATGATAGCCTCTCCTATAGGATAAGAATGAATTCCTTTGTAGAATTTAATTCATTTTGTAACTTCAAGTTCTTCATCATTTTAGCATCATAATCTTCAAGTGCTACCTCAATTTTTTTCTCCATACTCATTTCCATGGATTCCGGATTCAAGATCTCCCTCAAGCTGTTAGACTTCCTCTAAGGCACAAGGCTCTGATACCAATTGTTAGAATCCAAGAACATTGAGAGTGGGGGTGAATCAGTGTTTTTCCAGAATGTTCACTTTTAACCTTATTATAACATGCATTCACCAACTAGTAAACCGGTACATATATAATTGAAAGAAGTAAAGAAATCAATGAACCAATCACACAAATAAATACCATAACATAGAGAATTTATATGTGGAAAACCTCAAAGAGGAAAAACCATAGTTGGATTTGTGACCCATAATATCAATCCACTATCCATACAAAAAGATATTACATAATATGGGGGCTTGCACATGTGGTAAGGCTTACCACCTAGATCACATTGCTCAACACAAAAGAGTCTCACTGACTACAGTCACTTTGAATAAAGAAACATAAAACTGAACTCATTTAATGCATCTGTTATGCCTGATCAAGTTCTGGTTCAAGCTCTGACTGTTTCGGTTCTGAAACCTTAAGCTCTTACCAGAATAACCTTCACTCTATGAACACATCCAAAATCATCTACAAATCATTACAGAATATTGATCTCGTACATAAATGACCTCATATACATGATCTTCACATTACTGATCTAATCACACAACATCATCATATTTATCATTACACAAAATGATCTAATAACTTAGCTATATACCCTTACAGTCCTTCAGGACTCATGTCGACTTATGTATATAATACAAAAATGATTATACATGTTGGATCATTACATATATACATTAATAAAAAAATGAATTGTCGATTGTTGGATCTCCCAATGATAGCGGCATCCAATACCGATACCCTACTTGTCAGTTATTATCCTTGCTGATCTGCAAATCATGTCAGCCTTCAATGTCGGTACCCATAGAATCCTTCCTACTAATGAAGATACCTGTCGGTGTCGGTGATGTGTCTGTCGGTGAAGTACCAAACCAAAGAAAGAATCTGAAACATGTTTCCATCAATGACAACATATGAAACCAATCGAATGAGTGTCAACTTCCAACACAATGAATGTACTTTGCAAGTCATAAGGCATTCAATTTTTTAAAAATTTGGCATCATTCTTTTTTATAATTTATTATGCACTAGTAATGGCACTGTATGACAAACATAAAACCTTAATTCAAGGTTACCAATCTCACATCAAGTTTGTTTACCATCCTGCACCTCTAAAAAAATTATTATTCATTATAACATAATACTTTAAAGGAAAGATATAATATAACATATTACGTTACTGTGTTTTATGTAATTTAATGTATCATGTTAGTGTGATGTATGTAATATAGCATATTGTGTTAGTCTGATATATGTAATATAGGGACCTATAATATAGCATGGTGTGGTTTTTCTATTAATATTCTTTTTAATGGGAATGGAGTGATTTTTAAATTAATATTCATAATGTAGGATACATTGATGTTTGATATTTTATCTGTGATATAGGATGCACATGTAAGAAAATGAATAAATATGGACTAGGCTCCCTATCTACGAGCATACATAAATATAAACAGTACAAAAATACCAAAATTATAAATTTAGTCCATGCAAATATACCAAGATCAACTCTGTAAACATAAATTTCAATTGTTTTATTAAAAGAAAAGTCATACATCCAAAGATAATACAATTTTATGGAGAAGACCTCCTCTCTGACGAAAATCTACTTTGAATCCTAGCAAACCTCAATGGTGGGCGAGGACTATTATATCTCATGAAATGGATTCTATAGTCCATAACCACAAGATTGGTAGGAAAAAGGTGAGTGAAATTGTCAATGTCATCATCGTGATGTGGCACTGGGACCCATCCCCTTCGTGGGTCTCTGGCAGTGCACATGATGTGAACCCATGGGAGAGAAATAGGCTAGTACACAAAGGCCAAATATATAGGCCATAACACCCTATATATATGGTTACCTCTCCCAAGATGAAGAATTAAAAAGGTCCCATCAATGTGGATGGTATATGACGTATCCCTATCAAGAGTTATATGGACATGGACACACCACCCAAGGATCCATTGAGGAATCATCCTCTACAAATGGTCTCGATCATATCATTGTCAAGGAGCTGCAATAGTGCAACCTCTTGTCTATGCTATGCTAAAATCCACAACAACCTGCAGATTCATACAACAAGAGTGTTAGTTATTTAGCAATAGCATTCAATAAATGTAAGAAATATTCATACAATAAGAGTGTTAATTATTTTACTAAAGAATTCAATAATTAGAAGATATATTCATACAATAAGAGTGTTAGTTATTTAACTATAGAATTCAATAAATGTAAGACATAAAGGCAGAATACTGAAACTAAAGTGGCAGAATCAAAATCACAAACTCCTCGTGTCACCTGAAGTGTAGGAGTATGTCATTGTACTATGTAGCAGGTGAAAAATATGAGGAATGGCACCTGCTTAGAAAGATACGGTGTAAAAAAAGGTTAGGGACAATATTACTGAACATTACAACAATATTACAACAAACAAATCTAGTCCATATTACTCAACATATTGAAAGATAAAAGGCTAAACATGGAGCTAAAAAAAATGTAGTAATTAGGTAATGAATGATACATGGTTTCAAATACAATACAGATAAAATAGGGATTACCACCTCCTAGGCATGTCCAAACAAAAAGCTTTCAGAGTCAAAGTAGCATAAAGCGACATGTAATTCATTACAAAAATGAACCGAGCAACCGTACAACACATCTTAGCTATTAACACGAATATGAAAACGTCATGTACTCATCTGCATATATGAAATACATAAAAATACAAATACAAATCTAAACCAATAATACCAATGTTGTGTTACTGAGGGACATTTTGTGATCCTTATCCGCATATAGGAACTTCAAAATCCAATCGTCGACGACGACTCCTCTGCCCAGATGTTGAGGATGTAGTGAACACTGACAGGCCTATCTATGGACCACTTTCACCAACTGCAAAACATAATGACTAAATAACCATGTGCACCATTGACATGTTTAGATACCACTTTAAGGTGACACTTGAGTATCAACCTGTATTAGATGCAAGAGATCTTGTGGCAAGGACATGCAGTTCTAGTGCTTGGTCCAATTGCTTCTTTCCCTTCCACCTCCTAGAAGTCTCTGAGGGGAACTCAAAGGTGTCAGGTTGCATAACATCATCAAAGATCTTAGTACAAGTAGTCTACCTATGTTCTTGCCAAATTTGATGATGGTCCCTACTTGCACTGAACCAAGGCCGCATGAGAATGGTGCTTGTACTAGCTAGATCGATATGGGGATTGAAATCGAATGCCCTGGCACCAAAATTTTCAAGATCAACCATGAACCTATCCACACAGCCTACAAATGTCATTATTTTTTTAATTGACTTTGGCATTGTTTGCAACAACATCTTCAACTTTGTTCTCACTTCGTTCCACATCGCAATGTTAGCATCCTCTATATGTGCTTCTGCACTAGAAATGCTATTAACGACTAATTGAGGTGTTGGGTATTTATTAACATTAGTGGATATTGGAGTTGACATAGGAATAGGTTTTGTAGAAAACAAAATCTTAGAGTGAAGTATAGATCTTTTAAATCAGCATACATCAGCATTCACGAACCAAACAAGTTGAGTTGCATTTAACATCCACTTACCTGGGAGATGTGAATCATTGAATGAGTTGTTGATCATTGCAGCAACCTTGAACACATGGTTGCATGTGTGTGTCCTTGCAAACTCCACAGACAGTCTCATATGTACAAGTGATTGCCACATTTCCTAACCACATACCAATTGCAAGAGGATTGACTTTTCACCCAGTACAAACCAGGACTCGTGTCATCTGGGACACAATTAGCATTAGGAATTTCCTTTTCCCTCTCCATACTAGTCTACAAATGTGTCAACCTGTAGTGTTTGATAAATCCAAATTGTTGCAACCTTTCCTTTTTCTTGTAGTATGGTTCCACTTTATAAGCAATCTTATAATACAAATTGTCCATCCTCCTTGTGCATGTCTTTTTATTATCTCTTAGGTGCAATGTTGTCAATTTTCCATGGTACACTTCAATGGCATTATTTGTGTCTTGGTTAGCACGAGGGAACTTCCTGAAGTTTTTCACCTACATAGCTACCAAAAAAAAGAAAAAATGTAGGATGTCAACTAGAAAACGAATGCATCAACTGTCACAATGAAATAGTTAACAAGTCATCGAAGACAAATCTAAGGTAACGTAAAACTCATCAAGACACCATGTGTTGTAGAAGTACTCTAGAAAATGTGGTTGATCACTAAATTCAACAAAGAAAGTGTGCACTTGCTTAATAGTGCTCTCTTCACTTTCATTCATTGCCATCATTATCTACCCTAGACGGTGAAAAATGTTTATTTCTCTTTCCTTTATTGCATACTTGTAGACATTCTTCAACCATGCTTGACACACGTACGAGATACAAAGTATGACACGGCACTAAAAAATGGTCCTATTTTGAACTCAACGATTAATTGTGCCTAATCATATACAATACAATGTAGAGCAACATATCTTACTATTTGATTTGATCAAGATAAACAATTGAAATATGCATGTACTTTATCGCTTGAATCTCTGCACTTGCATCATTTGTGATAAATGCATTGATCCTCCAATCAGTCCTCTTTTCCTTTTCTCGTCTCTGCAACTCTAGCAACCACACCTAAATGTCCTCAATCTTGTTCATCGATTTCTATGTCACTACCCATGCAACGGGCACCCCCACTTGCTTCTCATAAAAAATGAGCAACAAATACAATTGGTATTGTTTTAAGGGTGCAACAACCACAAAAATCATTAGCATCTACAAATGTAAAGGAAACTTGAAAATATGATGAAGACTCATTAGGAGTTTGAGGAGCCTTTCCCCATATTTATTTGTTGTGAATGTGGAATCCATCGATATGATTGAGTCATGTGAGTGTTGAACCATCATGTCAAGCATCCAAGACGTTTGTATCCACATAATGAAAGATGTGTCAAGACCTTGTGGCTGCTGGGAAAAAAAAGAAATTAGCCTCATCTTATTTTTTTCCATGTTAAGATGCCAATGACATCATGTGCATGCTTTTATGATCGAATAGAGCAGACCCTTGTCACCATATTCATAACATCATTGTGTGTTAGGAATGAATCTCTCTTCATCAACATACTACAAATTATGAGATCATCAAGATGTATGTCCATTATAGCGTCAACACTAACATCCATCACCAACAAGTCTCTATATATGCTTTGCATGCATCGGACATGTTTGGTGCAAATTGAGAGCGAAGCTCATTGCTGGTATCATGCACAACATGACAAAATGCACCATTCTTTTCTACATGCAACAGTTGCTTGTATGTCAAGATGGCCATGTCTAGCCTACCATATAACACCTTGACAATGAAGTGGCATGTACAACCTCCTTTTTTCTGATATGGACGATCCTACTTCTGATGCAATGTCTTATTCCTATTGTCTTCTAGACCATAAGCACACCAATACCTTAAATAAAAAAAATGTCATGTTATCAACAATAGTTGTAATGTTATTAAATGTAAACAAAGTATAGCAAAAAATGTGTCTACTAAGTGGTTGTACATCTTTGTTGTATGGCTATTGTGCACAATACTATAGTCTTCAAAGTGCCTCTTTTGGACAACCGTGGATTCAATACCTTCAAGCAATGATTCCTCATTGATGAATGCATCTAATCTAGCAAGAATCACTGAACAAAAGTCTATCGTAGAATCATCTTCAACACAAATTGGAGTCCACTGAATATCCTTAGAAGATAAATGATGGAGACCTTCACCACCATCTTGCACTTCCAACCCCAACATCTGGTGCCATTTTCGATGTTCTTCCATCCTAGTGAAGTACATATCAGCCAATATCATTGAATTATGCACCAATTCCCAAACAATGGAAAGTACAAAGGCAAGATTTGACAAAGAGTTAGTACATTGTTACAGTCATAGAGACAGTAACAATTGTAAAGAGCCAAATTTGGTTCATGGAAACTTACAAAAGGGATGCACATACAATCAAAACCAATTCCTCACAAAATCAAATTGTAGTTTAATTTCGACATCATGGTGTTCATGACTAATGCCAAACCATTGATAAATAAATTATTCATACAAAGTGTTTGAGGTGTTGAGATATTAGGAGGTGTATTCAAAATCCTTGAGTTCTCCAGCACCTAGCTAAGGTAAAATCATTCTCAATCTCAAATCACAAAGCTACATGTGTTTTACTCTTGTGGATTCATGAATTTCACTAGTTATGAAACTGTCAAGGAAATTGTAAACTAAAATAGCTCAAAGGGGAAACCTATCTAACCATGGTAGGCACTTAGTCTAAAAACTACAAGAATTACATACAATATGTTTTATTTATAAGACACCTAACACCAACCAGACAATAGCTTTAGATTACAAACTTCATAGACATGAAGCACTATGTCTTAATACCTACACTAATATCTGAAACATTTGGGTAAATAGCATCATGGGCAATTTATTCAAAAAACCACAATATTTTCTTGATTTATGCTTCTATCAAAAAAACTATGAATGAGAAAATTGAAAATGAGAATTTTGGTCAATGGAAATGTAAAATTCAAATGATACTAATAGAAAATACATATGGAGCAATGTAGAATCAGAAGATTACATAGAGAAAGAGGTAAGGTCAATTTGCAAAATGCAGATTGAAAGAGACCAAATGATAAAACAACAGAAACCATCATTCCCCCTTTGATGAATGAAATTATCCTTCATGCCTCAAAGCCACATGAGAAAATGAGTTATGGAATAAATTTAACTTTCTATTTCATCACCCTCTAAAGGCTCATAAAAATCTACAACTATGCAAAAGAAGAAAAATATAGATAGAAAAAGAAAAAAAGAAACTAAACTAACTGAGAAAAAAAAAAACTTATAGCTATGGATAAACTTCATGGGATATTCTAGAAAAGCAAATGAAAAGAGGAAATAGGGGTTAAGGATAAAGGTAGATATGGATAGGAAAAGATTTATGATATATGATCATAGTGCAAAGATTGTAATGTCAGTGATATAAACTTTGTGTTAAACTGAATAATTGTAGAAAAGTAATGGTACAATTCTACTAATAAAGAGTGCGCAAAAAAATCATACTACACTCAAATTGGTTTATAGTATCTGAGACTAAACCTAAACAATTTGAGATGCAAACTTAAATCAGCATAACCTTGATGCAATAGAAAAACACTCACTAAAGTAAATAACATCATATATATGAAATACAAGCTATGTTAGGTATTTTAAATTATGTAAATAATTTCTATCCAAATGTTTGTATAGACCATGAATCTCTTCAGCAACGTCTGAAGAAAAATAAATTCTTTTGGAAAGAAGAACATACAACAACAATCAAAAAAAATTTTAAAAAAATCAATAATCTTCCTCAACTACATGTGCCAACAACAGAAAAATTTGTGCTCTACATAAATGCCTTTGATCATGCATGGAGGGGTGTTCTTTGTTTTGTCAAAGAAGGCAAAAAACTTGTAGCTGAGTATGCTAGCGGATTTTTTGTTGAAGGAGATAGAAAATGGAGTTCATTTAGATAAAGAGATATATGGAGTAAAGAAATATCTAGAAAAGTGTGCTCTAAAACTCATGCATTTAAAGCATTTCATTATAAAAACTAATTATACTAGATTCTTAAATTCAAAGATAAGGACCATGCTCACACGGATGGAAGAGGTAAGTATGTATTGTGGCAAGATTATTTTAACTAGTAGACAACATTCTAGCAGACTAGTTAAGCAGAGACTTTCCAATAACAACCATGCAAGCTCCTCGACCCTAATCATCCACCTATAGGCTTTAATTGTTTTCGGGCAGTTAATATTAACTTTAATTTCATCTAAAGACATCTGAATGTAGATATTAAGAATCGGTATAAAGGAATGTTTTAATCTTTATTTAGATGTTGCTCGTCAAATATATATATATATATATATATATATATATATATATATATATATATATATATATATATATATATATATATATATATCGTGTATTTATATATATATATCGTGTATTTTATTTTGTCCACGCCATTTTTTTAAGAGGTTGGGTCGTGCCCGCCATGTGTTGGCTTGGCGCTCATTCCTAGCGCCTTCTTCTTTGCCTTGTTGATTAAGTTGCATGCTCCTAATGCATGGTGTCTTATTTTGCTGTGTTGGTTTTGCACCAACAACATTGGGCCCATAGTTTACAAAGCAGAATGTTGCTTTGCGTGGAAACTCCCCAAGAGGTTCTAAGGTTGCAATTCATAGAGCCAAACATCTCTCCCTCCTACTACCACATTCCCTCCATAGTGATGGCTTGACAGGTTTCGCATTATCAGTTGCAAGTGAACCGCTAGGAGATCTTTTTTATCTGAATAATTGTGCAACAGATGTAGTTTCACTAGAGGTTGAAAGTGGTTTTCATTTGTAGGGTTTTGCATGTCACCGAGTGCAGAGGAGTTGCCAGTAGTATCTTTGGGGATTTTATTTTTTGTTCCTCCAGCTCAGGGGTTGTTAGGTCCTTGTCTATAAGAATGGCGGTTTTTTCCTAATAAAGGGTTCAGAACTTAATTTTGAAAGATATAGACTAATATTCTATAGGAATTAATCCTTTGATCTATGTTCTGTATTTCTAAAGAATAGATAATCAAAATGTGCATGTGGCCTTTATGATTGTTGTTATTCAATGTGCATTGATAGTTTTTTGTGCATCTTTGAAATTCTTACATAACTTTAGAAATATATGCCTAATACTCTGTCAATTAAACTAAGTTTTTACACTTGTTATTTGGTGGATGCGTGGTGTGTATTGCTTTATGTTAAAAGGATTTTTGGTTATATCTTGATCATTGTTCTAGGCATGTAGATTGTGTTGGATATTGTTATTCATTTCTGCTACTAGGATATGTTGTTGTCACTAATGTCAACATATTCCTTTGTATTGCTCCAGTATATGCAGACTAGGAAGATCTTATGATCCAGTTTGTAGTATTGTTTTGCTAATCACTGTTTGGTAGAGTAGAGTTCAGTATATCCTTCAGTATACTCTAGCGTGATCAGATCTTGTGCTGATATTTTTGGATATTGCTTGGGATGGTCTTGTGTATCTTCATTTCAGATGGATCATGATTTGGTGCTCTGCAAGTTATCTTTCTTTGTGACAGTTGCTAATTGGCTGTGTTCTTGAGCTTTCAGACGTTGAGAGATAAAGTTTTGATAAGTGGTGTTGGTGTGACTATTACTAATGATTCTAACGTTCTTGCTAGTGTTTCCTAGCTGTGTCCTATTTTTTTTGGTCATCTTCATTTATCATTGTGCGAGTTATTGGTAATTTCTATGAACCGGTGATGATTTTTCATGTTATGTGGTTTTTTTGGTGATGTAGCGTATTGTAGTTGATCTTGGCATGATTTTCAGTGGAGTTGTGCATTTGGGAATTTGATTTAGGTCCATTTTATTTCATGTAAATCATTGTATTGATCTGGTGGTCAATCTTTGTATCATGTGATGTAATTTTGTAATTGAGGATTGAGGGTTTAGTCGTCCTTGTTAACAAGGTTGATGAATTGTATATATATGTGATATATTCATGTAATTTAGGTGTCGAGGTTGTGTCTGAATTAGTAGAGAGAGATTTATGTACGAAGAAGTGATTTATCCTTCAGTTTTAATATTGAGGAGAGATTGGTGATGCAGAGAAGACAATTGTGCTTAACCAGAATTGTAATTAGGCATTTGGAGATGTTACTCTTTCAGTTCATTTCTTCTGGATTGTAGTTTGAATCTTATTGTAAGTCAGTGAGACTGTCCTGAGGGTTGTAGCCTTTTGGACCATTATATTTGAGCAGTGTGCGTAAATGCATGTGAATTCCACATTATTATATTTTCACATACTACTATAGAGTATCATTCTACTGTGGGTAGGTTCCCACCATCGTTTTTCCCTTAACCAGGTTTTCCACATCAAAATATTGATGTTGTGTGTTGTGCCTTCAATTTTCTTATTTGTCTTATTACTACAGTTTATCAGATCTGTTTTGTAGTTAAATTTGTTGATCTAGTGAAGACAGATTCACCCCCCCCCCCTTCTTAGTCTTCCTTCTTGGTTGCTGCTAACAATTGGTATTAGAGCCATATCCTCTAGTAGAAGCTTAACCGCTTCAAGAGATCTGAGATGGTAGCTCAAGGTGTTATCTTTAAGATGGATAGTTTGAGGTTTGATGGAAGTAACTATGCTATATGGAATAACCAGATGGAAGTGCACTTGAAATGTCTTAGAGAATACTACTAGAAGATTACAAACAATTCCTATTATGTTTCTCTGAATGGACCAACTACTCCTGATAAAATCAAGGAAGTTGAACATAATATTAGAGTGAAGGAAGCATTACTTAGTGCCCTGACTAATTTTGAGATGACAAATGTAATGGTACTTTAGACTGCACATGAGATCTCAGAGAAGCTTGAGATTCTGTATGAAGGTGATAAACAAGTGAAGGTTGCTAAGTTGTAGAGTTTAAAAGGAAAATATGAGACATTGAAGATGGGAGATGATGAGAACATAAACTCTTTCATGGCTAAGGTGAATGACCTTGTCCTAGGTATTAAATGTGTCAGTGGAACCATTGAGGAAGATGAAATTGTTGATAAGGTGCTGAGATATTTTCCTCCTGCTTATAAACATAAGGTTGTTGCTATTGATGAGATCCAGAGTGGGACTACAGTGACAAGAGATATGCTGGTTTGAAATATTGTTCCATTTGAGCTAAGTGAATTTGGAGAATCACATGGAAAATCTGAGACAACATTTAGAGCATCTACATCTATATCCGATAAGAATAAGTATGATCCTAATGAGTGCAGAATATCCAGATATGAAAGATAGAGAAGAGAGATGGAAGAGCAAGAAAGAGAGCTAGATGAGCTTGAAGCATTGATTGCTCAGAGATTGCCTAAAGGAAATGATAAGTATGATGGAAAGTTGCCTTTGAAGTGTTTCTCTTGCAATAAGATAGGACATTTTTCTTCTAGATGCTCGTAGAGAATGGCTGAGTATGGTAGGCATGATAAGTTTGATAAGCATGATAGGAATGATAGATATGAAAAGCATGATAAGTATGATAAGCCCTACAAGCCTAATTGGAAGTTTAAGAATCAAAAGACCTATTATTATGTTGTTGATGGAGTTACAGATGAAGAATCAAAAGGAGATGAAGTTGTGTTTATTGCAATTAAAGAAGATAGACCTGTACCTATTGATTCCACAAGCTGCACTATTGAAGAAAAAGCTTTAGCTGCTAAGGTTGAAGAGAAAGATGAATGGGTAATTGATAGCGGTTGTTCACATCATATGACTGGTGATAAACAGAAATTTGTGAGCATAGAAATATATGATGGTGGAATAGTTAGATTTGGAGATGACAAAGCCTGTGTGATCTATGGGAGAGGTTCTATTTCTTTTTATGGTAAGCATAATATTGATGATGTCTTGTATGTTGAAGGTTTGAAACATAATCTTTTGAGTGTTGGACAGACATGGTTGATAAAGGTTATGATCTACAATTCAAAGATGGAAAAAGCAAGATCCCAAATGCCTCTGATATAGAGATTGCATCTAGAACTAAGACTGAAGGTAACATTTTTCATTTGAATGCTGGTGAGAAAAGTTGTTTGATTGCTCAAATTTATGAGAGTTGGTTGTGGCATAGGAGAATGTGTCATGTAAATTTTGATTCAATGATTAAGATTACTTCTACACATGTTGTTAGAGATCTACCTAAGATTGTTAAGTCTGCTAATCTAGTATGTAAGGAATGTTAGTTGGGTAAGAAAACAAGGATTTCTTTCAAGAGAAAGCAATATACTTATGATGGATTGCTAGATCTTGTGCATACTAACCTGTGTGGGCCTACAAATATTAAAAGTGTGCAGGGTGATAGATATTTTATGTTGTTAATTGATGATTATTCCAGGATGATGTGGGTTGTCTTTTTGAAGGAGAAATCAGAAGCATTGGACAAGTTCAAGATATTCAAAGCAAAGGTGGAGACCGAGTCTAGTTTGAAGGTAAAGTGTTTGAGATTTGATAGAGGTGGAGAATTTTGTTCTGATGAGTTCAATTCATTCTATGAGAAGCATGGGATTAGAAGAAAATTATCTACTCCTAGAACCCCTCAACATAATGGAGTTGTTGAAAGGAAGAATAGAACTGTCTTGGATGTCGCAAAAACTATGTTGATTGAAGGAAATGTTCTGAAGATCTACTGGAAAGAAGCTATTAGCATTGTTGTTTACACATTCAAAAGAGTACACATTAAAGGTGATACCGGTAAAACTCCTTATGAGTTATGGCTTGGTCATGTTCCTACTGTGAGATATTTTAGAGTATCTGGTAGCAAATGTTATATAAAGAGAGATGAGGATATGGGAAAGTTTGATGCTAGAAGTGATGAAGGAATTTTCTTGGTATATTCTACAAAGAGAAAATCCTACCGGTGCTACAATAAGAGACTGAAGAAGATAGTGGAAAGTAAAAATGTGAAGGTGGATGAGAACCTTGGGAAAGACATCGGAGCATGTGGATATGATGATGGTCAACATATTGTTTTAGCTCCTATTCAGACTGGAGAGCCTAAGCGGAATGATCTGGTAGAGACAATTAACCCAGATGTTGTTCTTGTCGGTGAAGAGGTGCAAGAACCTGAAAATCAGAACAATCAGAAGACTCCAAGGTATGTAAGATTAAATCATTCTGAAAATTAGATTATTAGTGATAAAAATAAAGGTCTGATGACTAGGAGAAGTTTAGTTGTTGAAGAAGGGTGTGTGATTTCTAAAGTTAAACCTAAAGATGTTGTTGAAGCTTGTAAAGATGAAAATTGGATGAGATATATGGAAAAAGAATTAGACTAGATTGAAAAGAATAATACTTGGGAACTTGTGCCTAGACCTAAGGATAACAATGTTATTGGTACTAAATGAGTATTCAGAAACATATTGAATGAAGCTAGTGAAGTTAGAATTAAACCTAGATTGGTTTGCAAAGGATATTCTCAGAAGGAAGGAATTGATTATGAGGAAACTTTCACTCTGGTGGCCAAACTTGAATTTGTTAGACTATTGCTTGCATATGCTACTTAAAAAGATTTCAAGGTATATCATATGGATGTCAAATCTGCCTTTTTGAATGGTGATCTTGAGGAAGAAGTCTATATTGAGAAACCTGATGGATTTTCATTATCAGATGATGGGGACTTGGTATGTAAGTTGAAGAAAGCCCTTTATGGATTGAGGCAAGCCCCTAGAGCCTGGTATGCTAGATTAGATAAGTATTTGTTGAAATTGGGATTTACTAAAGGTGTTGTTGACAGTAATCTATACTTTAAGATAGAAAATGATAACATCCTAATTGTTGAATTTTGTGTTGATGATATTAACTTTGGAGGAGATGATGACTTGAGAATGAAGTTTGTTGGTGATATGCAGAAAGAATTTGAGATGTCTATGATTGGTGAGATGAAATTTTTCTTAGGTTTGCAGATTTCACAAACTAAAAAAGGTATATTCTTATCTCAAACTAAGTATGTGAAACAATTGCTAAAGAAGTTTGGGTTAGATGACTCCAAACCGGTTGGGACTCCTATGGTGACTAGTTGTAAATTGTCTAAGAATGATGAATCCTCAAAAGCTAATTAGAGTTTGTACAGATCCATGGTTGGTGGACTACTATATCTTACTCAGACTAGACCGGACATTATGCATGTTGTGTGCATGGCTGTTAGATATCAAGTTGATCCAAAAGAGAGTCATGTCACTGTTGTGAAGAGGATATTCAAATACCTGAAGGGGACTATGGATTATGGTTTGTGGTACCTAAGGAATGATGATTTCATGCTATGTGCCTACACTGATGCTTATTGGGATGGTCATCTTGATGACAGGAAGAGCACTATCGGTGGAGCATTATTTTTGGGAAAGAAATTAGTTTCATGGGCTAGTAAGAAACAACATCCAGTGTCCTTATCTACTGCTAAAGTTGAGTACTTTGTTGCTGCTAGTAATTGCACTCAGGTAGTTTGGATGAAGAAAATGTTGAAGGATATCATAATTATCTATAATGAGCCTATTCAAAATTATCTATAACGAGCCTATTATTATATACTATGATATTCCTAGTGCTATTAACATGTCAAATAATATAGTGCAACATTAAAAGACTAAGCATGTGTGTCAATCAAATATCATTACTTGAGAGAGCAAGCCAGTGAAGAGAAGGTGAAGTTGGAGTATGTATCTACAAAGGAACAAATAGCTAATATTTTCACTAAGCCTTTGCCTACAGATACATTTGTCTCTTTGAGAGACAAGTTAGGGGTATCCACCCCTCCTATTCAGAACTAGATGTATTGAGTTGCATCAATCTGGTGAACTTCATAGCCTTAGCTCTTAATATGGATTGATGAGTTGGTGTTTCTCCTATGGTGGAGTAGTCTGGTAATGTATATTAAGGGGAGAGATTCCTAAAATTTATGTTTTTGTTTTGGGGAGAGTAAGTTTGATTATCTGCTTTGAGATATTTTGCATTGTTGTCAAAGGGGGAGAGAGATCACGTGAAAAACTGATTTATATGTCTTGATCTTAGGGGGAGTTTGCTAGAGATATCTTCTTGCTTTGCATTGATTATTTTTTACATTCATATGTTGCCATCAATGCCAAAGGGGGAGATTGTTGGATATTGTTGATCATTGTTGCTGGTAGGATATGTTGTCATTGATGTTAAAATATTCTTGTGTATTGCTTCAGTGTATGCAGACTGGAAAGATCTTATGATCTGGTTTGCAATATTATTTTTTTAATCACAATTTTGCAGAGTTTAGTATATCCTCCGAGATATATTTTGATGTGATCAGATCTTGTGCTAAAATTTCGGGATATTGCTTGGGATCTTCTTGTGTATCTTCGTTTCAAATGGATTGTGATTTGGTGCCCTGCAAGTCATCTTTCTTCATGGCAGTTGCTAATTGGTTTTGTTCTTGAGTTTCAGATATTGACAGATAAATATTTGATAAGTGGTGTTGGTGCAGCTGTTACTAATGATTCTAACATGCTTTCTGGTGTTTCCTACTCATGTCCTTTTTTTTTTGTAAGGAAAACATAGTGCGGAAAAACGCTTCCCTAATGTCAATGTGCAGGGGAAACAAGACTAGTGTGTTTTAAAACTTTATAGAATACTAAGGTTAGCATATACAAAATAGAGACAAATATCATAAATCAAACACACACAGAGATAAAAACCATGAATTTATGTGGGAAAACCCTTTCAGGAAAAAACCCACCACCGACAACAAGAACACTTTATTCACAGCAAAGAAACTTTACAATAAAGTCTGTTTATCACAGCACAGATGTTCACTCTGATTACTTCGGGTACACACCATAGTATATGGCTTATCATCAGAACAACTACCTTTTTTGAGTCTCCTCTTAGATTCATATACACTTTCATGTCGATTGTTCAACTGTCAGTTTGCACCAATCAGTTAGACATCTAACTGTCTACATCGGTCTGCATTTGTGAGAAAACAACTATCCCACATGCATCCAGGAATCGAACTGGTTTGTATTCAAATACACCAGCTTAGACAAGTAGACTCCATCAGGTATCAGAGTAGCTTCAAAAAATACATCTTCGATGGTCGATGACAGACTCGATCGCCGAAGGCGATTCCTTCAGGTATCGGCAAAACAAACAATTAGCTATCCCAAACACTTGATCTTTCTCTCTTTGCTCCACCATGTGGCACCCCCTGATTGGTTCTAGGGTCCCTATTTTGACATCTTAGCATGGCCTCAATATCCACCCGTAATTCTTCTTTGTCGTTGGGTCGTGATGGAAAGTCTCACGAGAAATTTCCCATTGCGACCTAGCGACCACCGTTGGATCTTCTATGATTGCCATCTATTCATTTTGATATGCTTAGCCTTTAATTCGCCTTAGCCACTCTCCTATCAGGTCCCACCACTTGGTCGCCATGTCGCGAGGAATATACTAATGAGCAATTTCCCATTGTGACATAACAACCACCATTGGATCAACCTTGATCGTCGTTCGATCATCTATGATCTGCATGACCATTATCTCACCTAGACTGCTCACTTAAGTCGGGCCCCACCTTGGTCGCCAAGTCGTAGGAAATAACATACATGTATCTTTCTATAGTGGTAAAGCGATGATCATTGGATCTAGATCTAAACTACAAGTCTTTTATCCTTTCGTCCATCTGATAACTGATGTTACCCCCATGATCAAAGATGACTTCATTGGGTCATCGGGATGACTTCAAACCTGCTACTCTGAGCTCCGATATGTTGAGTTCATTGGCAAAGGTTATACCAATAGAGTTCACAGATTTTCTTCACACTGTTTCATCGGCCATAGTTAACCCAATCAATATGGGAAAAGGTCAAGTGAATTAGAGGCATAATTCCAACAAACTCCCACTTGACAAGGAATTCACAAAACTGTTTGGGAACTTTCCAAACATTATAGAGAGGGATGGGTACTAAGACCCATCGAGTTAGAACACCACCTAAACTTGTGAATGCTCATTGGTTTTGTTAATGCGTCCACAACATTTTCCTGAGTTTCTACTTTGTTCAGATTAACCTTTCCATCTTCTACCATGTCACGCACAAAATGGAATTGCACATCTACGTGTTTATACCCAGCATGGTG
This sequence comes from Cryptomeria japonica, assembly GCF_030272615.1. NCBI lineage: Eukaryota > Viridiplantae > Streptophyta > Pinopsida > Cupressales > Cupressaceae > Cryptomeria > Cryptomeria japonica. The sequence goes on along the minus strand of NC_081411.1, from coordinate 415,285,864 downwards.
TGTAGGATTATTCACTAAACATATAGCACTCTGACTGTTACTTCGTAATTCAACCTGCCCTGCATCAAAACCAATATCTGTACTCAAACGCCTAAGCCAAACAACTTCTTTACAAGCATGTGTGGTTATCATGTATTCTACCTCTATAGTGGACAAACCAACTATAGACTATCTCTTGCTCATCCAACTTATTGCTCCACCATTCAGAAGAAAAATGTATCCACTGGTGGATCTTCTGCTGTCAATAACCCCTGCCCAATCAGAATCTACATAACCACAAATGTTGAGAGTTCTCTTTGAATCATTCAGATTACCATGATAACATAATGCAAAGTCTAAAGTACCCTTCAGATATCTGAAAAATCTCTTTACAACATCCCAATGCGGTCTTCCTAGGTTTTACATAAATCTGCTTAATACTCCCACTGGCTAGGCAATGTCTAGCCTTGTAAAAACCCTTGCATACATCAAGCTGCCAATAGCACTTGCATAAGGTATACTCTTCATGTCATCTATCCCTCTAGAGATTTCAGACTGTCATGCACAGACAGTTTGGTTCCCTGCAAAATAGGAACAACCTGTTGTTTACAGTCAGACATATTAAACTTATCAAGAACACTAGTGATGTACTTTCTCTGGTTGAGCCAAAGTTTTCTCTTAGACCTGTCCCTCTTGATTTCCATTCCCAAAATGTAGTTTGCTGACCCTTAAATCTTTCATTTTGAACTTCAAGGATAATTGGGACTTCAAGCCTGAGATCATACCTTTGTTATTTCCAAGGAACAACATGTCGTCAACATACAAAGTAATAATAAGGATCTTATCATCTTCAACCTTGTAGTACACACAATGATCATCTTTCAATCTCACAAATCCCAAAGACAACAAAAACATATCATATTTTTTATACCACATTCTAGGAGACTTTTTCAAACCATAAAGAGACTTCTTTAGTTTACATACCAAATGTTCTTTCCCTTTTTCACAAAATGCTCAAGCTGGGACATATAGATTTCTTATTCAAGGTCCCAATGAAGAAATGTTGTTTTCACATCCATTTGCTTGACTTCCCAATCATATGTAGCTGCAAGTGACAAAAGGAATCTAATAGATGTCAACTTAGCTATTGGAGAGAATATTTCTCCATAGTCAATACCTTCCTTTTGAGAATACCCCTTCGCAACCAATCTGGCCTTGTACTTGTCAATGTTGCCATCTAGACCATACTTCCTTTTGAAAACCCATTTACAGCCCATAGGCTTTCTGCCTTTAGGCAAGGATACCAAATTCCATGTTCCATTCTTGTCTAAAGATTTTATTTCATCATTCATGGCATCCAGCCAAGAATCTGAATCTAACATATCCATGGCTTCTTTTACAGTCCTAAGCTCATCAGCATCAACAAGTAAAGCATAGGCATAATTTACATTCAACATTGAAAAATTATACCTATCTGGGGTAAACCTATCAGGTTGTCACCTCTCTCATGTGGATCTTCTTAACACTTATGGTGAGGCTTAATTTTGTTCTTCTTCTAAACTTTCAGAGCTACTTGAACTCTCTTCATTCTCATCTTCAAGTGCATCTGGAGTTGTCACTTCTTCTCCTAGTGGAAATTCAACCAAATCCTTCTCTTTTTCCTTCTCTGTTGGTTTATCTATAGACATAGGTTTCAGCTCTTGGAAGATGACACTTCTGCTATACATAACCTTTCCAGTCTGAGGATTCCAAAGCTTGTAGCCTTTAACTCCAACTCCATATCCAATGAAAATACATTTGACTGCTTTTTTATCCAATTTAGATCTTTTAACATCAGGAATATGTGCATATGCCTCTGAACTAGACACATGAATGTGTCTTAGAGAAGGTTTCTTACCAGACCATGCTTCCATAGGTGTCTTGTCTACTAATGCTGTTGTAGGTGACCGGTTCAACAGGTAACATGTTGTAGCAACTACTTTTGCCCAAAACTTTTATTCCAGCCCAGCACTTCTCAACATGCTTCTTGCTTTCTCCATCAGAGACCGATTCAACCTTTCAACAACTCCATTTTGTTGTGAAGTATAAGGCATTTTTCTATGTCTTTTGATTCCATGGTCTACACAGTACTTGTCAAAAAAATTATTACAATACTCACCATTGTTATCAGTTCTTAAACATTTTATTCTCCTTCCAGTCTGATTTTCAACCAGGTTTTTAAATTCCTTAAACCGACTGAACACTTCTAACTTATTGTTCATAAAATAAACAAATGTCCTTCTCGAATAATCATCAATAAAGGATACATATTACTTTGATTTAGAAAAATAAGGTACATCCACTAGACCAAACACATCAAAATGCACATAGTCCAGGATGTTAGAAGATTTATGAGGACTTGAATAAAATTGAACAAGGTTTTGTTTTCCGTATATGCAATGTTCACAGAAATCAAACTCAAGGTTATAGTCAGTAAGTCCTTCTACCATATTTTTACTCTTTAAATTTTTAAAACCTTTTTCACCAATGTGACCAAGCCTATAATGCCAGAGCATTGTCTTTTCTATAGGAACTTTAGCTTCCATAGAATTTACATCATATGTCAACTCGGTAGTTCTATCAGATTTCTTAGTGTGTCAAATTGGAGCCATTGAACTTCTCAATATCCATTCTTCCAGAAGTTCTTGCCATCTTAATTTGTAAACAAGTAGACACACTAATAGACTCCCACTAAAACAAATCAACACAAAAAGCCAACCCTACCCACAAGGATAACACGGCTATTCGGGCTCTGATACCACTTGTAAGGAAAACACGGTGTGGAAAAATACTTCCCTAATGTCAATTTACAGGGGAAACAAGACTAGTGTGTTTTAAAAATTTATAGAATACTAAGATTAACATATACGAAATAGAGACAATATCAAAAATCAAACACACACATAGATAAACACCATGAATTTATGTGGTAAAACCCTTTTGGGAAAAAACCCACCACCAACAATAAGAACACTTTATTCACAGCAAAGAATCTTTACAATAAAGTCTATTATCACAGCACAGATGTTCACTCTGATTACTTCGGGTACACACCATAGTATACGGCTTATCATTAGAACAACCACCTTGTTCAAGTTTCCTCTTGGCTTCATACACACTTTCATGTCAATCGTTCAACTGTCAGTTTGCACCAATCGGTTAGACATCTAATTGTCTGCGTCAGTCTACATTTGTGAGAAAACAACTATCCCACATACATCCAGGAATCGAACTGGTTCGTATTCAAATAAATGGGCTCAGATAATTCAACTCCATCAAGTATCGAAGTAGCTTCAAAAAATACATCTTAGATGGCCGATGATAGACCCGATCGCCGAAGGCGATTCCATCGGGTATTGGCAAAACAAACAATCAGCTATCCCGAACGTCCAATCTTTTTGTCTACACTCCACCACTTGGCACCCCCTGATTGGTTTTGGGGCCCCTGGTCTGACATCTTAGCACAGTCTCACTATCCACTTGGAATTCTTCTTTGTTGTTGGGTCACGATGGAAAGTCTCACGAGAAATTTCCCATCGCGACCTAGCGACCACTGTCAGATCTTCTACGATCATCTTCCGATCATTCTGATCTTCTCGGCCTTTAATTCGCCTTAGCCGCTCTCCTATTGGGTCCCACCACTTGGTCACCATGTCGCGAGGAATATACTAACAAGAAGTTTACCATTGCAACATAATGACCACCATTGGATAAACCTTGATCATCATTCGATCATCTCCGGTCTGCATGACCCTTATCTTGCCTGGATCGCTCACTTATGTCGGGCCCCACCATGGTCACCAAGTTGCAGGTAATAACATACATGCATCTTTCTATAGCGGTAAAGCGATGACCATTGGATCTGGATCTAAATTGCAAGTCTTTTATCCTTTTATCTATCTGATAACCGATGTTACCCTGATGACCAAAGATGACTTGGTTGGGTCATCGGGATGACTTCAAACCTACTACTTCGAGATCCAATATGTCTAGTTCATCGGCAAAGGTTATACCGATAAAGTTCACAGATTTTCTTCACACTATTTCATTGGCCAGAGTTAACCCTATCAGTATGAGAAAAGGTCAAGTGAATTAGAGGCATAATTCCAACATTTTTGGTGATCTGCATTTATCATTGTGCGAGTTATTGGTGGTTTCTATGAATTGGTGATGATTTTTGTGTTATGTGGTTTTTTTGGTGGTGTAGCATGTTGTAGTTGATCTTGGCATGATTTTAGATGGAGTTGTTCATTTGGGAATTTGATTTAGGTCCATGTTATGTCATGTAAATTATTTTATTGATCCAGTGGTCAATCTTTGTATCGTGTGATGTAATTTTATAATTGAGGGTTGAGGGTTTAGCCAACCTTGTTATCAATGTTGATGAATTATATATATAGGTGATATATTCATGTAATTTGGGTATCGAGGTTGTGTCTGCATTATCAGAGAGAGGTTTATGTGCAAAAAATTGATTTATCCTTCATTGTTAAGATTGAGGAGAGATTGGTGTTGTAGAGAAGACAATTGTGCTTAACTGGAACTCTAATTAGGCATTTGGAGATGCTATTCTTTTAGTTCATTTCTTCTGGATTGTAGTTTGAATCTTATTGTAAGTCAGTGAGACTTCCCTGAGAGTTGTAGCCTTCTGAGCCATTATATTTGAGCAGAGAGCTCTAGGAAGTGTGCCTGAATGCATGTGCATTCCCCATTGTAATATTTTTGCATACTACTACAAAGTATCATCTTACTGTGGGTAGGTTCCCACCGCAATTTTTCCTTTAATTGAGTTTTCCACATAAAAATATTGGTGTTGTGTGTCGTGCCTTCAATTTTCTTATCTATCTTATTACTATAGTTTATCAGATCTATTTTGTAATTAAATTTGTTGATTCGGTGAAGGCTAATTCACCCCTCCCCCCCTCTCAGTCTTCCTTCTTGGTTTCTGCTAACAGATTGTTGAATGGACCTCAGAATAACATATATGTGAAGTTCTTTGTGCTCCTTAGTATACTAAAATTAATTCAACACATCACTTTAGAATAGATTTTACTTTTGTGTTTCGTCCTTTCCCTTTTCTCCCCCCTCAATGAATGAAGAGCCAACTTCTAAAATCTCAAAAGTCACTTAGTGAAAAGGCGGAGGTCCCCCATCACTAAGTTTCCCATAAGGCTATAATCCTAAAAGAAGTTTTAGTGATCAATAGTTCTTTTTTCTGGCATGACCGGTGCAACCTTATCTGCTTATTTTAAGAGTAGGTGTATGATCCATAGACCTCTTACTAGGAGCCAAACTACATCGAACCCAAGATTATCACTACCACCCTTAGTAGCTATCCAGGCAACAGTATAAGGAGGGAATCAAAATTTAGTCCTGACAGTCCCCATACCGATGGCGGAATAGCCTCAAAGGAATTTTGTCACTAGGAATAGTGGTAGTCCCCTTATCGCACTTGTTCCTCCTACTTAATGGGATGTTATCCCTACCTCTGCATTAAAATCATTTCCAAATTTCACTAGAGAGGACTCTAAAACTCCAGAGGAACATTTACAAGATGTAGCCAATGTATGCACTATACACAATGTCACGCAGAAAAATGTGGCATTGAGATTGCTTGCAGCTTCTTTTGAAGGAAAAACCCAAGATTGGTATAGATCTCTCCCACCAAATATAATAGGAAATTGGGACCAGTTGGCAGATTGTTTCTTTGAATGCTTCACCGAAAAAGGAGATAGATCTTCTTTGTTGCAGCAATTGATAACAATAAAAAGAGCTCCCTAGGAGGCCGTGACAGACTTCAACTTCAGATTCTAGAAGACCTAGCAAAGAATACCTGTATCTTCTCAACCTCCTGTAGATATGCCTTTCATGTTCTACTTGAAGGATTTCAACTCTGACATATCTGTTATGATCTAGTCTTTGGGAGGCAATACTCTTCCAAAGGCTTATGAGCTAGTGGTCCTAGCGGAAAACAATCTAATTGATACAGGAAAGCTTCCTCCAATGCCACCCTTGCTAGTATTTCCTGAGTTGACAATCCAAATACCCAAGCCATCATCTCCAAGCACATCTATCCCACAATCTATGTACGTCTACCCAAGTTCTCAGTAAGAAAGTACTATCATGCCTTTTGATCTAGCTATAGAAGAACGATATGAAAAAAATTCTAAAAACCTTTTTGAATGAGATTATCAACTTTAAGAGGAAACAAGCTTCTATTAGGATTCCCACAGATACTAAGAGGGGGGGGTGAATCAGTATCTAACCGGTGAATTGAATTTCTTAACTTAAAACATGTAGAACATATTATAACAGTGTACCAGTATGCAAGAAATAATGCAATAAATAGAATTAGAAGCATCCACATGAAAAGAAAACCATGACACAAGGATTTAATGAGGAAACCCAGAGTGGGAGAAACCTCGATGGGATTTGTGACCCACAATATTCACTTACTGGCCAATAAGAGAATATTACTGCTACAAGAGGGGCCTGCACATGCAGGAAGGCCAACTGCCTAGAGCTCACTGCTCAAACACAAAATGGGAAGTCTCACTGACTTACAATGATGGATTATATAAATCTAGTATCTTTTACTACTTTAGAATAGCATCTATAATGCTAGATCTAGTACTAGTTTATGCTCTGCTTCTTACATAAACCCTTAACCTATAATTCGCATAATAGGTCTGCCTTATTTCGCCTAAATACAATCTTCTATATTCTTTTTAAATGTTCTACAATGATCTCTCTTATATAAGAGTCATTTTACAATGATACCAAGTCAGCTTACAAATATTTTATAATAATAAACAAAATATAATATAACAAAAATCTTGTCGGCCTTTGTGTCGGTAAGCTTCCTTTCTCTGTCGGTGTCGGTGGTCTGAGTGTTGGTGTAGAGTCATATCTTGCTAGTGCCAATGTAATGCCTTGATGATGCCATAGGATTGTAAGGTTGCCATCAATGATAAAACCTTCAATCACCTACAACGTCTCATTGGAGTGTGCATATGCTAACAACTTCACCCGCTAGGCCTCCTTTTCAAAAACTATCAAGGAGGGAAAACCCCTTATCAGCAAAATCAGTATCAAAGTGGGGCAAAAGCTAATCAAGGTTAGTCAGATAACCAGGTTGTGCCTCTACCTACCCCTTTGCAAACTATACCCCCAACAACAACAAGGATTTGGTTGCTAGCTAGAATAATCTAGCAGACGATACCAATTTTTGGTGTTTCCCATGAAATGTCACCCATACGTCGCAGAATTATCCAAGTGGAAACTTGCAACAGAAGGTTGTTGAGCAGAGGATTCAAGGAGTGAGCCCTGATGGTGGCATATATGCTTCTCCGAGGATGGATAATTCTGAAATTCCAACCCAAATGTAGGGCATGTCGATGGACCAAGAAGTTGAAATTTCTCCAAATCACACTCTCTTTTCCTAGATGGAAGATGAAGAGACAGTTCTCATGAATGATGCTTCCCCATCATTCTCAAAAATGCCTTAAGTATAGTCTGATTATAACCTCCACTCAAAGCATTGGCTCATGGGAGAGCTTGTGACACAACAACCAAAAGCAAGTGTGGGTAAATCTAAAGAGCAACTCGTGGTGGTCCCTAATTTCTAGAAACCCAAAGATTACATATCGTACAAGGCTAGAGAAACAAAATCTCATGTGCCTACAGTTCTTGATGTAGTACACTGAAGAGAGCCCCTAAAAATGTGTCTCTATGGGATATTCTCACTATCCTGAAGCAAAAAAGTTGCCTATAGGAAGCACTTGGTGAAGCAGAAAAACCTTCGACCAGCTCTATATCCACAAAAGCTAAAGGTCCTGAGTTGGGAGACCAGTCACAAACATCCACTATACTTTCTAACGAAAGCCCAAAGACCCATGCCAACCTAAAGGTAGGTAAGACAAAACCCAATCCTTTCTACTTAACTCTTATTGTTGGGGATAAGTTACTCCATAATTCTATGATTGATTCCAGTGCTAGCACCACTGTGATGCCCAAGCAAATAGAAAAAGTTTTGAAGTTAGAATATGAGCTTGTGAATAGAGGAGTCATATAGTTAGATGGTAATAAGTTCCAGACTGTGGATGTAATAAAAATCATCCTGCTCACCTTATTCGCTTGTCCTAATATAATTGTAACTCAAGAAGTGGTAGTTATTGATATCCCTCTTATTTTTTGACTTTGTTTGTCTAGAAACTTTACCACAAAAGTGGGGGGATATCTCTCTTTAGATTGGTCTCACCTTATCATTAGAACCAAACAAGGGGCCAAGTTGAAAATATTGTCTGAGCCTTTGCACACCAAACATGTAGCTGATGATGCCATGATTGATTTTGAAGCTACCCATACATCCATTTTGGGAGGTGAAATGAAGTGCATAGAGTTGTTAGAAGATGAAGAAATAACCATAGATCGGTCCCCAGAGCAAGAAGCTTTCCTCAATGAATTAATAGATGTGGACTCGTACAGGAATTATCATGCCACTGAATTTGGGACATATGTAATTTCTAATGAGGATTAGATAATTCAAAAAAGTGTCAAAAGATCCACAAGATATAGAAAAGAAAAAGGAAGAACTGACTTCTAAGCTTTGGACCCTACATTTTGATGGTGCAAGAAGCAAAACCGGGTCTGGAGTAGGCATTTGCCTAATATCTACTTCCAAAGAGAAAATTCTCTGGTCTTTTTGCCTCCAATTTGCATGTTCTAACAATGAAGTAGAATATGAAGGCTTAGTACATGGTTTGAGTCTTGTGGAACATCTAGGAGTCAAACAACTTAAAGTTTTGGGAGATTTTGAGCTAGTGGTTCAACAAGTCAGGGGAATATCACCTGCAAAGCATGTCCGCATGCATTCATACCACTATCAAGTTTGGGATCTAATCAAAAGCTTCAATGCTTTCAATATTCAAAAGATTCCTCAGAAGAAGAATGAATTTGTTGATTGTATGGCCTCAGTAGGATCGCAATTTGACCCAGCCTCTGAGTTGCTAGAAAATAAAGACTCACTTCAAGTGATCATCAGACCAGCTACCCCAGACACTAAAGTACACTTAAAAGTCTTTGAAAATTATAAACATATGACCATGTTCATACAATAGTCCAGGGAATTTGTAGACCAACTACATCCCAAGGTCATTGAGGCATACGGCGCTCAAGTGATCCAACTAAGATTCAATAAACTCCCGTAGGGTTTCATCAATTTGGAAAACCGTTTTGATTGCAAGGATGCAAGAAATAACAAAAGTAAATTCATCACAGATAAGGGAGATTGTACTGAACTTCAATTTGGAGATGGATGGAAGCTCGAGGTGGGAAAAAATGTCCCTCAACATGATAAGGATGGGATGATTCATTTTTGTGATGAATATATAGAAGTGATCGCATGGTCATATGATGACCTCAAAGGCTACAATCTGGAGGTAATACAGCACACCATGGAGCTAACCGAAGGGGCAAAGCATGTCCGGTAGAAGCAACATCCATTGAATCTCAAGATCAAGTCCCTGATGTCACAAGAGTTACAGAAACTAATTGAATCTTGGATCATTTATTTGATCAATCATAGTACCTGGGTTTCTAACCTGGTGCAAGTTTGAAAAAAAAAATGGATACATTTGCCTCTATGTGGATTTATGAGATCTGAATAGAGAATCCTTGAAAGACCATTATCCCCTGGCTCCAATGGAGCAGATCCTACATAAAGTAGCCAAGTCTCAGTTGTTTTCTATGCTTGATGATTTTTTTGGATATAATCAAGTCCTTGTCAAACCGGAGGACCAACATAAAACCATATTCACCACCAAATGGGGAGCATTTGCATATCAAAAGGTTCCATTTGGGTTGTCTAATGTTGGTGCTACCTTCCAAAGAGCCATGGATATAGCCTTCCGGGAGCTGATTAACAAGATTATTCTTATTTAATTGGATGACTTGACAATGTTTTTGAAACATAAAGAAGATCATTTTGATCATTTAGAGCTAGTTTTCTAGAAATGTCGATTCATTTCAGATTTTGCTGGAATGGTAAGACCAATCACTTTTATGTTGAAAAAGGATCTTCATTTCAAATGGACTCTGGAAGCCAAAGAAGCTTTCAAAAATATTAAAGAAGCCATATCATCTGCCCCTGTCTTGGCTAACCCAGATATATTCAGAAATTTTCTAATGTATGTTTATGCCCGTAACTTCACTAACATAGAAGGATGTAGAAGGTATAGGGGAGCGTCTAAATACCTTTCATTCAAAAATGCTAAAAGTGTATGAGGTCAAGTACAACTTTGTTGAAAAACAAGTATTCGTCGTAGTAAAATGCCTAAAGAAGTTTAGGCATTTCATTGCATGTAAGAAGACAACTGTCTACATGGCTCACCTCGCAGTTCATGAATACATAATGGAAGGAGAAATCAAAGAGAAGAGAGCCAATTGGATTACCAAGATTCTTGAGTATGATATTGATGTCAGACCTACCAAGGTAATCAAGGGAAGGGTCTTTGTGAATACATGGATCAAGAGCCTGAGGTTCCGATAGGACCTCAAGATGAGACTGTGTTGATGCATACAAAACCAAAGAAAAGGACCTGGATCACCGACCAGAAGGATTTTATCCAAATCGAAAGATTCCCAACAGACCTCCCCCTTGAAAAGAGAAGATTCTATAGGTTGTAGAGTAGTGGTTACCAGTTGCAAGGAGTCTTATTCAAGAGAAACTTCAACAAAGTTTTACTCCATTGTGTGGATAAGCAGCAGGTTGAGAGGATTCTTCATGATTTTCATAATGACCCCACGGAAGGACATTTCTCAGCCCAGACAACTTTAATTAAAATTACCCATGCAAACTATTATTGGCCCTCATTATTCAAAGACACACATGATCTTATCCAGAAATGTAAGGAGTGGTAGTTCTACATTGGGAAATGTAGATATGTAGCTATGTTTCTCAAACCTATAGTAGTAGACAAGCCTTTTTATCATTGGGGGTTAGACTTCATAGAGATGATCGATTCACCATCTTCTGTCAACCACAAATGGATCCTCATGGTGATAGACTATTTCATGCGTTGGACAGAGGCAGTTCTGCTAAAAAATGCCATTGAAGCAGAGATATTGAGCTTCTTAGAAGAACTGGTTTCAAGGTTTGGTTTGTCGAAGACTATAAAATCAAATAATCCTAGAGCATTTACAAGTTCTAGGGTAACTTAGTTCACCCTCAGCCATGGCATTTATCTGAAAACTTCCTTGAATTACTACCCACAAGGGAATGGTTTGGCCAAGTCCACTAACAAAAATTTTATTTGTCTTATCAAAAGGATTGGGGCAGAATATAAAAGAGAATGGCACTGCCATTTGAAGAACGCGCTCTGGGCTAACTGAGTAACTCCCAAACAAGTTCTCAATAATTCTCTATACGAGCTCGTATATGGAAAAGAAGTGCAATTCCCAGCTACTATCTTCGCAACTTCTTAAATATCTAGAGCTAGAGGAGAATGAAGCCATGGAGGTAAGGTTGGAAGAACTCTTAGAATTTCAGGAAAAAGGAGAAAAATCTTTTGATTCTATCCCAGATTGACAAAAAAATGTCAAAAAGTGGTTTGGAAAGAATATTTTTGACCTTGTTTTTCAATGCAGAGATCTTGTCCTGAAATATAACCAACGTGGTGCTAAGCCAGGACAACACACAAAGTTTGATAGCCTATGGGAGGGTCCATTCCGCATTCTTATGTGCAAACAATATAGTGCTTCCACCTTGAAAAAAATGCAAGGTGAACTATTGGAGATCCCAGTTAATGGGATCCATCTTAAGCCATTCAATTAAGCCTTAGTTGCTTATCTTTTTATAAATATTGTAAATGTTGTAAAATAATGTTCTTTGTTTCACTGGAGGCCTTTTTTGTCCTAAGTCTAGAATTCTTCAAGCCCCTAGTTTTTAAATGAAGTAAGCAACCAAGCAGAAACAATTAAGAATAATGAGCACATCTTCAAGAAACAAAGGAGTCATAGTTCATGAAAGCAAAATGTTATATTACATTATGTTCTTTGTATTTACATAATTGCAATCAAAAGGGGATCTTAGATCATTGCTTATTTTTTTGGAAGGCAAAAGAGATAGTAGTAGGCAACGGCTTTCCTTAGTCATCATCCTCCTCTTCCTCATACTCCTTTGTTTTAGTTTCCTCCTCCATCACATAGTCAGAGTTAGAATCTGATCGAAGTGCAACTGTTATCAGTTGCAGAGGCTCATCGAGAGTCAGAATTCTCAATAAAATGTAGTCCTAAAAGTCTGTGTACCAAGCAGTGCCATCAGAAGGTAGCAGGAGATGTAAGTAGAGAAAGAAATTTGTTGCATGTTCAACATGGTAGCGATTCTAGGAGAGCGTCATGGTTTTGAAGTCGGAGACAAATGGGTGCCACTCGACCTATTCGTTGAAATCAATAAAACACCTCAAGTCAGGTGTCGTGGGAAGTCCCAAAAGTAGCACAACAAAGTGGATCACCTCATCCAACCCGCCTAAGTATGTATCAGGGAAGATCACCTCAATAAGATGGGTGATGAGTTTCCCATCAATGCTAGTATCTAGCAAGGAAGCTACAAAGTGTGAGCATATATCTATGTTGACCCAATACCTATCATCCATGCCAACAAAATTCTCCCCTAAGACCCATTTGATTGCAAAAATGAGCACAAGGCTATCCCTCACAGTCATGCTCTGCAGGCGCCTATGTGAGACATTTTTCTAAGAAAGCTACTTGCAGCTGTTGTTGACTAGCCTAACGGGAGTGTCCATGCTCCTAGTATGTTGTAGACTAAGCCAAATGTTTAAGACAGTGATGGGTATAAGTCATGGTGGTATTTATAGACATGACAAGATTTCAACCCATAAAAAGAAAGTTGAGGTTTCATAAATCTACGCAAGTTGATGGCTTCGCATGAATTCATTTCACAGCATGTAAAGGTACAAAACCAAATCATAATTGAGCTATTCAGGGTTTTGGAGAGTGTGCAAACTATGAGAATGATCCACACATCCTGCCGTATGTAGTTTACAAAATCAAGGTAAATCATTGTTAGCTTTTGGTTTGCGTCAACACAGCTGGCCATATTGTCAGATTCTATGAGAAGTGAAAACCGAGCCAGGATTTGATGTTGGTTGTAGATCACATGTAACTCCCCAAAAAATAGATGATCAAAGATAAAAAATTTGAATGAAGATCATTCTGATATGAGAGAAAAAATAGAGACAGAAGAGAATTTTGGACAAGACTCTCACCAAGAAATCATTGAACTAGTGAAGGTGAGAGTATAATACTTATTATATAAAAAAATAATGGTATATATATCCAAGGGGTGCATTAACTCCTGTTCCCCATAAAAAGTGGGAGGTTGTATCTTCTTAGTAAATTCCAAAACATGTGGCATAGCCTCCTTACATGAAGATAGGAAAGAAGTTGAGAAAGTTGGCACATAAGGCCAAAAGAAGGTGAGAAACCCAACTACAACTACCCCATAACCCACTTAGGAAATGAAAAAATAGTGGTTATGAGAGGTGGCACAATAAGATAAAAGAGGTTGTGTAACTCAACTACCCATGTGAGGTGGAGAGTTATACATGTAACTAAAGTATTTCTCCATGTGTCATCATATTAACCACTCCTAATAACCTAAGCAAGCGTAAATAATATATGTGTAGGAAAACTAAATACCCCCTAAAATAAGGAAAATAAAATACCTACACTACACTAACAGCCCCCCCCCCCCTTAAGCATAGCTTAGGTGGGTGAAAAGATGGGTCCTGGTAAATAAGGCCATGTTAGGTACCCATGTGCATAGAGATACCCCCAAAAAGAAGAAGCCCCCCCTAAATAGAGAGAGAAAGAATGAAGGACTAAGAAACCCTTCCTGAAGTAGACACCTGTCGCATCCCAAGAAAATATCGCAAATGAAGGAACTTTCTTTTGGTGAAGGGTTTGGTGAAGATGTCTGCAGTCTTATTTGATGTAGAATAATACTTAAGATCAATGATGGCTTCCTGAATCAGCTCTCGGATGTAGTGCATATGTATCTCAATATGTTTCATCCTCTGGTGATAAATTGGATATCTTGATATTTTTATAGCACTCTAATTATCACAAAAGATGATGGTAGGCTTTCTAACAAGAATACCAAACTCAAGGAGAATATTCTAAATCCAAATAGCCTCAGTGGTGGCATTAACTACCCCTTAATACTCAACCTCTATCGATGAAAGAGAAATCGCAGACTACTTCTTGCTCAACCAACAAATTGGACTAGAACAAAGTAAGCAATACCATGAAGTAGACTTGTAATCTTGAGAATCACCTGCCCAATCTAAATCTGTATATCCCACCAAGTCAATATCCATGCCTGCTACATACTGAATTCCATAAGTGTGAGTACCCTAAATGTAGTGGATTATCTACTTAGTTTCTTTCCAATACAACTCATGTGATTCTTGGATGAATCTAGACACCATGCCCATAGCATATGAAATGTCGAGTCTTGTATGCGTCAAGTAGATGAGACTCCCAACAAGTTATCGGTATAAAGTGCCATCAACCAAGGGTGAAGATAACTTAGCCTCAAGTTTTACCCCTAACAAAAATGGAGTAGGTGCAGGCTTACAATTAGCCATGCAAAATCTGGAGAGCATATCAAGTGCATACTTGGGTTATCCAAGGAAGATACTTGAAGAAGACTGAGTGATCTCAATCCCCAAGAAGTAATGTAGAAGACCCAAGTCTGACATCAAAAATCTATCTTGTAGAGCAGTTTTTACTACCTTGATGGTGGATGAGTGACTCCCTATGAATAACAAGTCATCAACATAGAGAACCAAAAAGGTGAGAGAATCATCCTACTATAGAATGTATACATTCAGATAAGAATGGCACCAAGTGAAACCAATTGTCAAAAGGAATGAGTTCATATTGGTAAACCAAGCTCGAGGAGCCTGTTTGAGCCCATCGAGAGACTTTCAAAGTCAACACACAAGTGAGGGATCCCAGTGTAGTCACTAGTTAGGAGGTCAAAGAGATCAATCTAGACTGAGCAGCAAGAGTAAACATAATGGAAACAAGAGGCTATGATGGAGGCAATGCAGAACTAAATATATCAGATCATGAAAACTGATTACAGATAATCGGTAACATCTAGGTTACAAGATTCGGCTCACTGGCTTAGGCTACAAATATGCTTAAATACAGAATAGGTCACTCCTGGACCTCTAAACCTAATATCTATCTACTAT
Source organism: Cryptomeria japonica (assembly GCF_030272615.1). Lineage (NCBI taxonomy): Eukaryota > Viridiplantae > Streptophyta > Pinopsida > Cupressales > Cupressaceae > Cryptomeria > Cryptomeria japonica. The sequence goes on along the minus strand of NC_081411.1, from coordinate 415,270,562 downwards.
GTTCTATCTCATTCCCATCTAAATGACTTCTAATAATCAATTGCAATGATTTAAATGATCCAAGAAGATTTGGTTAGCCCAAAAGGAATCAAATGCCGAAAAACAAGATCAAACATGTAAAACCAATAGGTCGGCCTCCGCCAAAGATATTCCTCCGGAAAATCCAAAGGATGAAGTGTGGATCCAAGGGAAGGTTGGCCACATGCCAAGGAACATCTGAATCAATATACAGGGCTCCACAAGCTACGGAAGGGATCTGATAGATCCACCAATGCAAATAGGTCCAAACGGTTCCAGTGCCAGAAAACTATATCGAAATTCAGAATTGATAACTTGCCAAAAAATTATCCAAATGCTCCATGGTTTAGGAATAAGGAATATGATCATGTCCTGAAGAAAAATCCAACTCCACAAGATCTGGTGAGCTAATGCAAGAAAATGCAAAATGAAATGCTAAAATTGCAAAATAGAAAAAAAATAGAAAAGAAATATTTTTGGTTGATGCAAGATTTCCAAGAACCAGGGATGCTCCTACATTAGATATCCGGGGTTGTTGAAAAAGTGAGTCTCTCACTTTGTCGGGGTCAAAGAAAAACCAAGGTGGTCTACCTCTACCTAAGAAATCCAAGATGAATCTTCAACTGGTTTGTCCTTCCATTTTACAAGATACTCCTTATACTGTCTACTCCGGATGCTACGCCCAATCCTACTATCCAAAATTTCTTCAATCTGATCTAGACCCTTTCGAATCAATTGTTTCTCCAAGTAGGGAATATTGTCCTTACTGAATTCTAGTTCATGATACTAATGTAGATTTTCAATGGTAAATATAGGTGAAATACTCAAACTATCCAATAACTCCACTTCATATGCATTTCTGGAACTGAACTTCCTCAAGATCTTACAAGGTCCAAACTTCCTTATCTGCAACTTGTTATAGGTTCTAACTAGAAATGTCTCTTTTTTCAGATACACCATCACTTCATCGCCAACTTCAAATTCCTTATTTCTTCTCTTCTCATCTGCTTTCTCCTTATACTTGTTGTTCATTTCCTCCAAATTTTGCTTAACCTGAATATGCAAGGCCTTCATGTGATCTACAAATTCTTCTACCTCTGGACTTTGTTTGTCTTCATTACTGACATCTCTTAATTTTGATATACCTCTAGGGTGTGCTCAGGTAAGTCTCAAAAAGTGTTCTTCTAGTAATCCTGTTCACTGAATTATTGTAGGCAAACTCTTCTTGTGCAAGAATCAACTCCCAACTTCCAGTTTTCTCTCCAACCAAGCATCTCAACAAATTTCCCAAACTCTTGTTTACTACCTCTATCTATCCATCAATTTGTGGGTGAAAAGTAGAACTAAACTTCAATTTTGTCTTCATCTTCTTCCAAAGTGTTCTCCAAAAATAACCAACAAAATTTGTATCTCTATGTGAAACTATTCTCTTAGGTAATCCATACAACCTTACCACTTCCTTGAAAAATAGATCAGCTATATGCACTACATCTGATGTCTTCTTAAAAGGTTTGAAATGAGCCATCTTCGAGAATATATCCACTACCACAAATATAGAATCATTCCCTCTTTGTTTCTTAGGCAATCCAAGTATGAAATCCATGCTTATATCCTCCCAAGGTCTCTCTGGTACTGTCAAAGGTGTATACAATCCCACATTCTGACTACTACCTTTTGCAACTTGACAAACTCTATAACTCTGCACAAATTTCCTAACATCCTTATGAACCTGAGGCCAAAAGTAATGCTCACTCACCAATGCTATTATCTAATCAACACCAAAGTGTCCAGCTAATCCTTCACTATGCTTCTCCTTTATAAGGTTCTCCCTCATAGAACTCGTAGGTATGCACAACTAAACTCTTATGAATAACATTCCATCCTGAATGAAGTAATCCAACCACTTGCTTCTATCTACCATAACCGGTTCTCTACATTCTTTCCAAGGTTTTGCAAAATCTGGGTCATCATCATACAAAGTCTTCAACTCCTCAAATCCTAATATTGTCACTCTCATCTCTATCAGAAAATTCCTCCTTCTACTCAATGTATCAGCAACTTTGTTAGATTTCCCACTTCTATGCTTCAACACAAAGGTGTAACTCTACAAAAACTCTACCCATCTCATATCTCTCTGATTCAACTTACTCTGATTGTTCAAATATTGCAAGGCTTGATAGTCGGTATATAACACAAACTCCTTAGGCAATATGTAATGTCTCCATTTCTTCAAGGCTTGAACTATGGTGTAAAATTCCTGATCATACACTGAATATCTCCTCCTGACATCATTCAAATTCTCACTGAAATAAGATACTTCTCTCCCTTCCTGACTCAATACGGCTCCAATTGTAGTTCCACTTGCATCACAATCTACTTGAAACACTTTGTTGAAATCCAATAAAGCTATCAAAGGCTGCTGAGTCACTTTCTACATCAGCAATTCAAAACTTTTGTTTGCTCCCGTTGTCCACTTGAATTCCTTCCTATCCCCTGTCATTGTTTTAGTCATAGGGTTACAAACTAAACTAAAAAATCTGATGAACTTCTGGTAGAAACTAGTCAATCCATGAAATGGTCTTACCTCTCCAATGCTCTCTGGTGTGGCCACTCAGCAATTGCTTTTACTTTATCAGGGTCCACCTTCAATCCATCCGTAGATATCACAAATCACAAATAGACTAACTCTTCCTTCATGAAAGTACACTTCTTAAGGTTTATCATCAACTTTTCTTCTCTCAACCTCTGCAAAACTTGTTTTAAATGCAACAAATTCTCCTCTTTTGTCTTACTAAAAATCATAATGTCATCCAAATATACAATAACAAACTTACCCAATAATTTCTTCAATACCTCATTCATCAACCTCATGAAAGTACTAGGTGAATTAGTCAACCCAAAAGGCATCACCAACCATTCATGCAATCCTTCATTTGTCTTGAACGTTGTCTTCCACTCATCTCCTTTTCTGATTCTGATCTGATGATATCCACTCTTCAAGTCTATCTTTTTGTAGTATTTGGCTTCACTCAAATAGTCCATTATGTCATCCATCCTAGGTAAAGGACACTGGTACTTCACCGTGATCTTCTTTATTACTCTGGAATCGGTACACATCCTCCATTATCCATTCTTCTTAGGTGATAATACTGTTGGTACTGCACAATGACTCATACTTTCTCTGATCAAACATTTCTTCAGCAATTCCTACACTTGTCTATTCAACTCTTCATTCTTTGTCAGTGTCAACCGGTGTGCATCTTTGTTAGGCAAACTAGCTCTGGGAATCAGGTCCATGCAATGACTGATACTTCTCACAGGTGGTAATCCATCAGGCACATTATCAGAAATGATGTCTTCATACTCTATCAGTAACTACTTTATCTCTTCTGGTTGTTTTCTCATGCTCCGAGTTCTCAATCTTCTTTGGAATCAAGGAAAAACACACATTCCCATGTCTCTTTCCATCCAGGAATTTCCTTCCATCCACTAAATAGATCTTAGCATTCGTACAGACTTCACTCTTCAGGGGTTCCTCCAAGGGTAACAAGGATTGTTTCATCCCATTTACTACAATAGTGTATATGTTCTTTCTCCCATCATGTATTGCCTGTCTATCAAACTGCCAAGGTCTACCCAACAAAAGGTGACAAATATCCATAGACATAATATCACACAAGACTTCATCATGATAATTTCCAATTTTTAATTTCACAAAACATTTCTCACTTACTAATAGCTTATTATCATTTTGAATCCATGATATCTAATAAGGCTTAGGGTGTTTCAATCTTTCCAACTTCAACTTATTCACCATTTCTTCTGAAACAAGATTATCTGAACTACCACTATCAATAGCAACTTTACAACATGTAATGCCCTGCCAAGAAACCCTAAAGGATATAACTACAAACACTCTAAAAGAGTGCAAAAAAAAAAATTAAACAAGACAAAACACATAAACGTAAAAGATAAACATTGCAATACAAGTTGGACATGGAGAAGACTTAACTCAAACTCCTAAAGGGTTTCCAAATGTGAGTTACTTAATTAAACTAATCTTTACTTATGATCAATTAACCACTTAAGAAATATATTTAACCATTAGGAACTTAGTTATACTAATCAATGATTGATTCATTATTTAAATGAGCTAACACTAACATTTATACACTTCATTTTTTATAAAATATTCAATTACATTGCACTAATGAATCAATTAAAGATAGAAATCCTAACATCTAACTCACATCATAATACATTTCTTTTACATTACAAGGATAACTTAGTATTACAATTGCACTTAATTCATCAATTCTCATAAAAATACATAATTACAACTCTCATGAAGGCATACATATAGCATATGATACAACTGACCACATAGGGTCCAAGATATACAAATATGATCCAAGAAGAATAAGAAGGATCCAACTGGTACAATGGAATTAGGTGACACCAAGAGATACATCTGGAGCACCTGCGAAGCAAACCTCTCGCAAGAAGGCACGAACAAAATAACCAATGGAAAGTGGCACTACCACCCGACCATGTGGCCCAAAAAGGAACCACCCCTTTGTGCTAGGAGATAGTAATAAGGCCCTCAAACAAGCCACAAGAAAGCATCACATGGTCTAACATGTACATATGGTATTCACACAAGCATAAGCATACCAATAAGACTCCCACAAGAGTGCTCCAAGTAAAGCCAACACATGACTAAACACTAGTGAACATAAGGGAAGAGTGTCATTACATAGCTAGTATGGGTTATCATGGCAGACCTCCATAGGCCCCGGGCCCCATCAATGACTCATGTAGACCCAACAAACCTTTTGTGAAGACAAGGTAGTTGGTTTTCCATTCCAGGTCTTCCCACTGCATCCTGAGTCTGTACTAGCACTCAACCATGAGCGAGGCACAATTAATCTTGATTAATATGTGAAACCCAACCCCAATTTATTAATTAATTTATCACTTATTACTCAACTTCCAAGGGGTTATCTTGTTGGAAATATGGATGGAGTAACTGAGAGGGGAGGGGTGAATTAGTTACCACAAAAATAAATCCACAAGTCCCTTAGATGTCTTTAATATAAACTGTTGTAACTCGGTAAATTAGCTTATCATTGTTCATCAAACATTAATATGCATGAAACAAATAACATGAACACAAGTAACACCAGATATAACATGGAAACCCAATTTTGGGAAAACCACCAATGTAACTAGTTACTGATTTTCACTCTTCTGAAGTGAGCCCTGTTAGGAGCCAACCCTGTTAAAGGTTACAAAACACACTGTTAGGTGTGACCCTGTTAGAGGATTTAATCACCCTGCTAGGAGTGGCCTTGTGAAAGGTCTTAAGAACAATTCAACCGAATTGTCACCTTGTGAGAGGATTTACAAAAATGGTTGTTAGACCAACTCTGTTAAGAGATTTCGGAATCACTGCTACAATGGTTAGAAAGCAACAATGAAGTGACTTGAATTAAACACAACTTATCTTGTTGATACAGATCTTTGTTCTACGCCAATAGATCCTTACTGATCACATATATCTTTTCTGCACCTCAAGGATATCACTGATCCTTCATCAGAATTCGCACATTTCTGCTCCTTCACATTTCCATAATTTTTTTCTTACTCTTTTTCCATACTTCAAAATCGCAACTTGATCTCTCATATATACCATTCAGGTTACCAAGTCGGCTCAATTATAAGTTACAATCAATATTACATAGGTCGGCTACATATACAAGTTTCAATTAATAAATATTGCTTTGGTCGGCTGCATAAACATTTCACTAATGCTCGGTGAACACTGCTGATTCTTCGGTAACCAACTGAACTCGGTAAGTACTGCGAACTCGGTAAAGACTGACTTTCCTTCACCTCTTTTTTCGAAGACCGACTGAACTCGGTAAAGACTGACTTTCCTTCACCTCTTTTTTCGAAGACCGACTGAACTCGGTAAAGACTGCGAACTCGGTAAAGACTGACTTTCCTTACCGTCTGAACTCGGTAAAGACTGATATGACATTTGTGTAACATCAAAGACAATACACAATTAAACAATTGTATCCAACAATCTCCCTCTTTGGCATTGATGGCAACACAACATGTCATAGCAGAATGAAATTTGAAAACAGGTCTTTTCTTTTATGACAGCAACATGCCAACATAACTTTCCCTTTGGATAGAGAACACTCCCTCTTTCAATAATCTCCCTCTATGAAGTAACTTCATCTTTTGGTCAGTAAAACTCTCCCTCATTATCAAACAACTCTCCTTCTTTATCTTAATGAACTTTCTTTCAAATTTTAGTAGGATATGACAGTAAGACTCTCCCTCTTTGACAACACATGCCAAAGACAATAAGACTTCATCTGAGTTATAATGTACCTTTTGTACTGATTCATATGCAATATTTTCCTGATTATACTGCATCAACTAGTAGATTTTTCACTTAGGATGAGTTGATGCATCACTAGAAACTTTTCTTTAGTGAATTTCAGATAGGAGAGTGACCCCTAACTTACCTCTTAGATACAAGAATTCATCCTTAGCCAATGGTTTTGTGAATATGTCAGCAATTTGTTCCTTTGTGTGAATATATTCCAATCTGATCTCCTTGTCCTGCACCAATTCTCGGACAAAATGATATTTTATTGCAATGTGCTTGGTTTTGGGATGCATCACTGGATTCTTGGACATGTCAATTGCACTTGTATTATCACAGAACATAACAATTGGTTCTTTGATTTCCATTTTCATGTCTGCCAATAGCTGTTTAAACCAAATAACATTTGAACAATTTACTGCTGCAGCAACATATTCTGCCTCTACTGTAGATTGGGATATACAGTTCTGCTTTTTGCTTGTCCAGGAAACCAATCTCTTTCCTAGAAAGAATGCTCCTCCGCTTGTACTTTTTCTGTCATCAATGTTTCCTGCCCAATCAGCATCAGTAAATACTTTCAAATCAAAATTTCCTCCAAATTTGTACCATAATCCATACTCTTCAGTTCCTTTCAAATATCTCATTATTCTTTTTATTGCCGTCATGTGACTTTCTCTTGGCTTTGCTGAGAATCTTGCAACAATACCAACTGCAAGAGCAATATCTGGCCTAGTATGAACAACATACTACAACTTTCCAATCATAGATCTATACAGTGTTTGATCTACTTCTTTTGATTCATCTTCCTTGGTAAGCTTCAATCCAGTACACATAGGAGTTCCAACTGGTTTACAATCTTCCATACCGAACTTTTTCAGTATCTCTTTGATGTATTTTGATTGTGTAATGTAGATACCATTTTTGTTCTGTTGAATTTGAAGACCAACAAAGAATTTGATCTCACCAAACATAGACATTTCAAATTCCTTATTCATTTGTACTGAAAATTCTTTGCAAAGATCATCATTTCCTGTGAAAATAATATCATCTACAAATATTTCTGCTAAGACAATTTTGTTATCTGATCCTTCCTTGATATACAAGCTACTGTTATCATTAGTTCTTTGAAATCCAATCTGAATAAGATAGTTATGCAATCTTTCATACCATGCTCTAGGGGCTTGTTTCAGACCATACAATGCTTTATGTAATTTACAGACCATGTCCTTCTTTTGTGGATCAACAAAACCTTCAGGTTGTTCAATATAAACCTCTTCATCCAATATACCATTAAGAAATGCAGATTTAACATCCATCTAATAAACTTTGAATCCTTTGTAGGCGGCATATGCAAGTAAGGTTCTGACTCCTTCCAATCTTGCAACAGGAGCAAAAGTTTCTCCATAGTCTATTCCTTCTTGTTGAGCATATCCTTTGCATACTAGTCTTGCTTTGTTTCTTGAAACTTTGCCATCTTCATTCAGTTTATTTTTGAATACCCACTTAGTTCCAATCACATTTTTATCCTTAGGTCTGGGTACAAGAGTCCATGTCTTGTTTTTATCTATCTGATCTATCTCTTCTTTCATAGCCTCTATCCAACTATCATTTCCCAATGCATCTTTGACATTTCTAGGTTCAAAATCAGCAAGTAAACAAGTGCTTTTCAACTTACCTCTTGTCATGGTTCCTTCAGATTTGTCTCCAATGATCTGATCTGCTGAGTGATGTCGTCTGACATACTCGGCTAATACAGGTTTCTTGCCTTTAGAATGAATTTCATCATTGTCCTCTTGTTCTTCAACTGGCTGGTCTGGCTTGGTAAATATTGGCTCGGTTTCTTCAGACTCGGTAGATACTGGCTCGGTTTGCTCTTTCTGTAACTCGGTTACTGATGACTCGGAAGTAGAAGATTCCTGATTAGCAGTTGTATCTGGTATTGTATCAGGTTCAATAGACACAAATCTTCTATAATCTTCTGGTTCTCTTTTGCTTTCTTCTTCAGATCTTTCTGCAAACTCATCAACTTTCACATGTGCACTTTCTATAACTTTATGAGTAGACAAGTTCAAACATCTATATGCTTTACTCTTGCAAGAATATCCGAGGAATATACCTTCATCACCTTTCACATCAAATTTTCTTTTTCTAGATTCTTTCAAAATGTAACATTTACTTCCAAATACTTTTAGGTAACTTACATTAGGTTTGTAGCCATACCATAATTCATAGGGGGTTTTGAATGAGTCCTTCTTCAGCTGTACTCGGTTCAAGGTATGAACAGCAGTGCTGATAGCTTCCTTCCAGTATTTGATAGCAATATTCTTTTCAATCATTAAGGTTCTTGCACAATCCATGATAGATCTGTTCCTTCTTTCAGCTATTCCATTTTGCTCAGGAGTTCTAGGGGCTGATACTTGTCTTTTGATTCCTCTTTCAATGCAAAAGTTATTGAATTCATGAGAGATGAATTCACCACCTCTGTCTGACCTTAGACATTTAATTCTTTTACCTGTTTCTTTTTCTACTCTAGCCAAATACCATTTGAACTTTTCAAATGCTTCTGATTTGTTCCTTAAATACATGACAGTCATCATTCTTGAGTAATCATCAACAAAAAGAATGAAGAACTTTTCTCCAGTATAACTTTCAGTTCCTATGGGTCCACATAAATCAGTATGCACAATTTCTAATATATCTTCAGATTGATAGTTTTTGCTTTTGAAACTAGTCTTTCCCATCTTTCCAATTTGACAATTCTTACATAGACCGACCTCAGGTTTCTTTATATCTGGAATACCTCTTACTTTTCTGAATTTACTTATTTTCACTAGGTTATCAAAATTTACATGACATAATCTTTTGTGCCATAACCAACTTTCTTCAACTTGAGCAATAAAACATGAATTTTCACTTGTTTCAAGTTGGAACAAATTACCTTTTGTTTGAGTGCCTGATCCAATCAGCTTTCCTTGATTATTTAGCAGTCTGGCCTTTCCATGCATGAATTCCACCTTGAGTCCACTATTAAGTAGCTGTGCCACACTCATCAAGTTGTGATTGAGACCTTCAACCCAGTAGGCATCATCAAATACAAGTTCTTTGGTTATAGGGATTCTACCTCTTCCTTTTATGTAGTGAGGTTCATTATTACCAAACCTTACACTACCTCCATCATAGTCTATAAAATGTTCAAACTTGGTTTTATCACCAGTCATATGATGAGAGCAACCACTGTCTATGATCCAAATATCATTTTTGTTTATATGAGAAATAAGTGCCATCTCATCTTCCTCATCATTATCAGAATCATCTCTTATAGCAATATAAACAATTTCATATTCACTATTATCAGAATCCTTAGCCATAAAGCATGTTTTCTTACCTTTGAATGATTTGTAGTCCTTTTTGCCATTCCATTTGTGATCTTTCTTCTCATCTTTGCTCTTCTTGTTTGGGCATCTAGCAGCAATATGACCGACTTCATCACATGAAAAACAGATTAGAGGAACTTTGCCTCTGTATTTTCCTCTGCCTTTGGAATATTTCTTTGCTAGAAGAGCTTCAATTATTTCAAGATCACTGTCTGAACTTGGTTCTGATTCATCTTCACTTTCTGACCGAGATTCCTTTTTCTTTTTGCCTTTCTCCTTGAGTGAAACCTTAGCTTCAAATGCTGATTCCATGTTTTTGGAAGCTGGAACATAGTTGTCATAGTTGTCTAACTCAAATGTAGTTAATCTTCCAACTATGGCCTCTAAATTTATCTTGTGATTTGCTTCACATCTTCTTTCCTGAATTGCAGAAACTCTGATTGCATAAATGGGTAGTAATGTTCTGAGAACTTTGCTTATGACTGTTTCCTCTGAGATATCACCTCCAGAAGCTTTGATTGCACTAACACTGGCTTTGACTCTTTCAACATATTTTGCAATGTTTTCATCCTCACTCATTTTTAATTGATCAAACTGTCCTCTCAAGCTTTCTGCTTTGGCTCTTCTCACATTGTCATCACCACCATAGATATCTTTCAGCTTGTTCCACATTTCAAATGCAGTTTTGCAATCTTTGACATCATCAAACTCTTCATAGCTTAGGGCAGATGCAATGTCTATCATCATGGTGTTATGAGTCTTCTTTGCAGCAATATCAGCAATAGTTAGTGTACCAGTGGGTGTCACATATTCTGTGTCAAGATGTGTTAATCCTGTATCTCCAATGGAAGCCAAATGGAGTCTCATGAGACCTTGCCATGCTGAAAAGTTATTTCTGTTTAACCTTGGAATTTCCCTCTTGTAAGACATCTTGATCTTTAGCTTAGATCCTTGAAATCCTTCCTGCAAGCATCGAAAGCTCTGATACCAATTGTTGGAAATATGGATGGAGTAACTGAGAGGGGAGGGGTGAATCTGTTACCACAAAAATAAATCCACAAGTCCCTTAGATGTCTTTAATATAAACGGCTGTAACTCGGTAAATTAGCTTATCATTGTTCATCAAACATTAATATGCATGAAACAAATAACATGAACACAAGTAACACCAGATATAATGTGGAAACCCAATTTTGGGAAAACCACCAATGTAACTAGTTACTGATTTTCACTCTTCTGAAGTGAGCCCTGTTAGGAGCCAACCCTGTTAAAGGTTACAAAACACACTGTTAGGTGTGACCCTGTTAGAGGATTTAATCACCCTGCTAGGAGTGGCCTTGTGAAAGGTCTTAAGAACAATTCAACCGAATTGTCACCTTGTGAGAGGATTTACAAAAATGGTTGTTAGACCAACTCTGTTAAGAGATTTCGGAATCACTGCTACAATGGTTAGAAAGCAACAATGAAGTGACTTGAATTAAACACAACTTATCTTGCTGATACAGATCTCTGTTCTGCGCCAATAGATCCTTACTAATCACATATATCTTTTCTGCACCTCAAGGATATCATTGATCCTTCATCAGAATTCGCACATTTCTGCTCCTTCACATTTCCATACTTTTTTTCTTACTCTTTTTCCATACTTCAAAATCGCAACTTGATCTCTCATATATACCATTCAGGTTACCAAGTCGGCTCAATTATAAGTTACAATAAATATTACATAGGTCGGCTACATATACAAGTTTCAATTAATAAATATTGCTTTAATCGGTTGCATAAACATTTCACTGATGCTCGGTGAACACTGTTGATTCTTCGGTAACCGACTGAACTCGGTAAGTATTGCGAACTCGGTAAAGACTGACTTTCCTTCACCTCTTTTTTCGAAGACCGACTGAACTCGGTAAAGACTGACTTTCCTTCACCTCTTTTTTCGAAGACCGACTGAACTCGGTAAAGACTGCGAACTCGGTAAAGACTGACTTTCCTTACCGTCTGAACTCGGTAAAGACTGATATGACATTTGTGTAACATCAAAGACAATACACAATTAAACAATTGTATCCAACATATCTTGGCAGCCACTATGGGCCCCAGCCCCCACTTAGAAGCCACTCTTCCTTATGACACTACACACCCTCCAAAGAACCCCAAGGCAAAACACAAAATCCAACTAACACATGGAGTTCAAAAAAAAACAATTGAAGAACAACTTCATTATACAAACCTTCTACCAAGGTTAAACCAACTGGAGTTGTGAAATGAACAACTGATCTATTCTCAAGACAAGACCAAAACCAAAAATAAAGAAAGTACAACCACAATTAAAACTTAACCAAATCAACTTGCATGATCGGCTTACATTCAACAACATGCCATCATGACATAGAAATGACTCTTTCAAATCAACACCAAAAATCCACCAATAAGAGTAAATACTCAAAAGGGTACACTTGCACTCTAAACACATCCATGTTAAGGAATCATAACAATTACTCAAAATATAATTAAAAGCTATTGTTCTCTAATTACAGCTCCTTCAATAACAGACTCTTCCATGATAAGAACACCACAATAGGGAATAACGCATAAAGATGGTCTAAGTAAACCCACACCCCAAATAGACTTGCACAATGCTAGATTTAAATCTATACACCCTTAAAAAGAATAACACCAACTTGTAGCCTAAATAAGCCATCATTTAAAACAAATTTATAATCATTTCAATTTAAGCAATTTTTCTATAACAAATACCATTTGCATTCAAATTTCAAGTTAATGAAAATAATATTTAAAATACATTTGAAAACTAAATTCAATATTTAAATCAAAATAAGCCTTTTCAATTAAAAACCACATTGACTACAATTAATTGATGACTATTCTTATAGCCTGTATTTTCACAAAATCAATTACAAATATATCCAATCAATCTTTGACATTTAATTCATATTACTAAACCCAAAATACTTATTTTATATATATATATATATTCTTTTCGAAATCTAATAATCACTTTTAAAAATTAAAATTCCATAAAAACAATATACAAATATATATAAAATCAATACATATATATACATACACACACACACATATGTATATATACATATGTATATATACATATATATGTATACATATACATATATATATACACACATATACATATACATACATATATATATACATATATACAAATATACGTATACATATACATATACATATACATGTATGTATATGTATATGTATATGTATATGTATATATGTATATCTATGTATGTATATATATGTATATATATGTGTATATATATGTATATATGTGTGTATATATATGTATATATGTGTATATATATGTATGTATATATGTGTGTATATATATGTATATATGTATATCTATGTATGTATATATGTATCTATATATATGTATATATGTGTATATATATATATATATATATGTATATATATACACATATATGCATACATATATATGCATATATACATACAATGCACACACACACACACACACACATAGATATCGATTAAACCATATTCCAAATACAAAAAGCACTGCCGAAAATAATATTATCAGTCGATTAAAAAAAAAAACCGAATTGCAACATATTTCTTTGGCCAGCGGCATGCTTAGGAAGGGGTTTGTTCTCCCCCAAACCACAAATGTGGTAGAAGGGGCTCCCCCCTTGCGCCCCCACGACTGTGATGAGGGGACACCATAGTTGTGGTGCCCTCTCCCCACATCGTGGAGTTTGGGCTCCATGCCCCATTTTTTTTATTTTTAAAAAAAAATTTATAAAAAAATCTTCTCTATCAAATTTGACAAACTATGTTTGTTTTTTTGGTTTTTTTGGTTTTTAACAAAATCAAAGATTCAACCACAAAATTTTGAAGGTATTTACGGTCCAAATTTTCTTCCCATATAGGAATTTGAAAAGAAAACTCAAAACCCCAAGAACCCATTTCACCCAAAAAAAAAGGAATCAACTTCTTCCAATTCACTAAATTCAGCTTAAAACCAAGAAAAGAAAGAAACATACAATCACACAGTCTCAGACAATTTTAAAAAAAAGAACAAACAAAAGAATTCAGGCAGCCAACCTACAAGAGTTTTCCTGGAGGAAATTTGAGTAAGAGTCATCCCAATCCTCTCAAAATTGCCAAAGTATTCACCAAAACCCCCAAAATCACCAAAGAGGAAGAATTTCCCAAAATGATAAAAAGAATCCCCTCTTTGAAAATTTTTACCAAATTATAAATCCTTTCACTCCAAAAATCTAATTTAGGGCACAATTTCATTTTTATGAAAAAGGGAATATAATTTTATCTTAAAACATTTACATGACTATATTCAAAAAAATTCTATTATTCTTTTATTTTTTTCAACACAAAAGCCATAAGATATTTTAATTTCTAAAAGTAAGAATTGACTTTTTATAAATACACAAGGCATAAATATAAACCCACTATATAATGACTTTTAAACAATAATTTAAATCAATCAACCTAGCATGTTTGCACTATTAATTTAACCATAAAAAGGTATCTATAATAATTTATCCCCATTTCATCTATAATTACAATTCACATAAAATAACACTAGAAGAATAAATAAAGTCACAAAATGCATAACATGCAAAACTCAACTTAAACAAAACAGAGAGATGACCCACATACCAACGTCAAAATAATGGCCTACTTGGTGATCCGAAAGGGTAGACAAAAGACTAACAACGCTCACAAACGAGCAAGGCTAGGGATAACATTAGGGCCTTATAACTATCTCCTCAACTTCTATCAGGTTAATTAGGTATGCTCAAACTTGTGGAGCCAAGTGGAGTCGATACCTTGTACCTACAATTTCTGCATCACCGAACCATGCATACATATATATACAAACATAGTAAACACACTGGTGAGGGAGAATCGTGACTTTCCATCTCACCAAAATGAGTGACAGAAAATCATCTCCTCACACCTCATACACTTTCCTCCCAACGTGATGATATATACATAGTGCAACTCACACGTGAAGTAAATGTGTTAGTCCATCATTAGTAACACAAATAACCTTAACATTTCATCATTTATAAGATACAAAGCAGAAGCAGAGTTTACAACTACTCATCAATAAGCAATAATGCATAATCAAATTCACTAAATCACACTCTGAAGCATCATACCGGAATAACACATCACAATCATAATGAACCAACCATCCACGCAAGCCACTAAAAATTCAACCATGCTCAACAAGGTCAAAAAGGGTTTGACTACGGTAGGGGTACTACATAGCACTTACCGGATACCTTATATCTTATCTTGATCAAATTTCTCCTCTATAAGGGCTCCTCATCTTCTCCGGTATGACACAAATCTCTCCTCATCATCAACAGTTATCCATCTTTCAGTTTGTTAGCTAGTCTAGTGGGGCTTTCTTCTACCAATGTTGTTCTCTCAGTGTTCTCTATCTTCTTACATTCAAAATAATGATGTTCTTCTCCTCCATACTTATAGAAAGTTCCTCTAAACATTCTCTTGTCTTGTCTTCTATCATCTTTTCCAAAACCCTCATTCTGGTAGCCATCAGGTTCTCTCCTTCGATAGAAATGCATGTCATGCTTTCAGTATGAATTACCTTCTTTTCTTACTTCCTTGTCCTTGTTCTAATTCATACAGGTTCCTCTTCCTCTGGAATATCCTCTTCCTCCTTGAAATCTTCCTCTGAAAAACCTTCCACCTCTACCTCAATGTCTCTGTTCATGTCTTTTGTTCAGCTTCTCTTCTACTTTCAAGGCATACTGGTATGCTTCTTCAACACTCTGCAACTTGATCAAATTGAGTTCATCTTGTATAGACATTCGTAGTCCATTCAAATATCTCGCAACTTATTCAACATCATCATCGACATGTCTGGATCTGATATTCAACTTGTAGAATGATTCGATGTACTCCTTCATACTAGATTCATTCTGCTTCAAGTTTTGCAACTTCTAAAATAGATTTACTTGATAATCAGATGGCATAAACTTTGATTTTAACTTAGCAACCATCCGCTCACATGATTTGATCTTCTCTTTACCTCTTCTTTGTCTATCAACCTACAAATGCTCCCATCAAAGAGATGCATGACCTTTCAACCGGGTATAGGCATACTTCACCTTTCTTTCCTTTGCGGTGTTCTCAAAATCAAAATACTTATGCATCTTCGAGATCCAATCCATCAATTCATCTGAATCCAATTTTCTATCATTCTCTGGTGGGGTAAAATGTCATTTAGTGTTCACCCTACTCAAAACCCTCAAGAACCTTTCTTCATCTAGATCGATCACCAATGGATTTGCTACTTGTTTTGTCAGGGCCTCTTCTTCCTCGTCTTCAATATGTCAGCCTCTTCTCTGGGTTGTCTCAACAGCTTCCAACCAAGCTACAATTCCTCATAATGGTTCCATCATAGCAAGCTCTGCATTCCCATGCACTCCACCATTCCTATTTCCTCTTCATGTCATCTTTATGCCATTCCTCTACAGCTGTAGGTCGAATCCATAGTCCACCACCCTACAACAAAATTCTCAAGATAATACAATCTCCGAAATGAGATCTTGCTTTGATACCACTTGGTGCAGTCACTGGTTAGGAGGGACCTCAAAGAGATAAATCCAGACTAGGCAGCAAGAGTAAACAAAATGGAAACAAGAGGCTATGATGGAGACAATGCTGAACTGAATATATTAGATCATGAAAACTGATTACAAATAATCAATAACATCCAAGTTACAAGATCCAGCTCACTGGCCTGCTACAAACATGCTTCAATATGGGATAGGTCACTCCCAAACCTCCAAACCTAAGATCTATCTACTATGTTCTATCTCATTCCCTTCTAACTGAATTCTACTGCTCAATTACAACAATTTATATGATCCAATAAGATCCGGTCAGCCCAAAAGGAATCAAATGCTGAAGAACAAGATCAAATGTGTAAAATGAATAGGTCGGCGTTCACCAAAGAGATTCCTCCAAAAAATCCAAAGGATGAAGTGCAGATCAAAGGGAAGTTCAGCCACACACCAAGGAACATCAGAATCAATGCACAAGGCTCCGCAAGCTATAGAAGGGATCTGGTAGATCCACCAATGCAACTAGGTCCAAACGGTTTCGGTGCCAGAAAATTGTCTTGGAATCCAGAATCGATAACTGGCTGTAAAATGATCCAAATGCTCTACAGTTTAGGAATAAGAAATATGATTATGTCTTCAATAAAAATCCATCTCCACAAGATTCGGTGAGCCAATGCAAGATTGATGCAATATTTCCAAGAACCAAGGATGCTCCTGCATCAGATTCTGCACAAACCCCTATAGCTTCTCCATATAGATTTCCTCCTGAAGGTCACCATGAAGAAATGCACTCTTCACATCCATCTGATGAACTTCCTAATGATGGGATATAGCTATAACAAGGACAAGTTGGATAGAATTCATCTTAGCAACTAGATCAAAAGTCTTAGAGTTATCAACCCCTAGAACTTGGGAAAAAACTTTTGCTACCAAGAGAGCCTTATAAATATCAACCGACCCATCTACTACAAAAAAAAATTGATAGATCCAGTTGCATCAAACAAGTTCCCTTCCCTTGGGAAGAGGAACTAAATCCCATGTGTAATTCCTCTCCAAGGAATTGAACTCTTCTTGCATTGCAGCATCCCACTTGAGAACACCTAAAGCTTCTCAAAAAGACTGTTGGTCAGAAGCTAAAGCAATGAAGAGATGTGGAGCCTGCTGAAATTGAGAACTTGTTCTTCTTATATTTGATGGATCACCAAGCCAATCTCCTACTGACTCAAATATTTGTCGAGCCCAAAGAGGCATTGAGGATGGAGAGTCTAGAGGAGAATCATCACCTCTAAATGATGAATATGAGAGGATTGTGAATCCTCATCATCACTATTGCCATTTGAAGTGGAAGAATACTCCTCATCAAGATTAGGAGGATTAAGATCCTTGGAATAATTGTCATCATGATGCAATGTCTCCAATGTGATAGTGGATGGAGAAGTGGTATGAGAATAACTAGAAGGACTCTCCTCAAAATGAACACTCCTCTCAATGAACAATTCATGAGTAGTGGGATGGATAATTCTATACCCTTTGACATCATCTAGATATCCAACAAATATGTAAGGCTTTCTCTATGGATCCATAGCCTTGTGTTTCTCTACTAGAATTTGGGCCCATGCAAGAGAACAAAACACTCTGAAGTACTTAACTATAAGTTTCCAACCAGTCCAAGCTTGAAAAGGAGTTACTCCTTTCACAACTTTGTGAGGAACTCGGTTTTGGATGTAACACACATAGTTGATAGCCTCTACCCAATATTGAGGTGCCAAAGACTTGGAGTGAATCATACAATTGGCCATCTCCTTAAAATACCTATTCTTGTGTTATGTGATACCATTATGTTGAGGACTGTATGGAGTTGTGTGCTACATGTTGATACCTTTTGAAGCACAAAACTGTTCAAACTAATTATTAAATATTCACCCCCATTTTTTGTACACATAATCTTGAAGAACTTCCCAGATTGTTTCTCTGCAAAAGCTTTGAAATCTAGAAAATTATCAAATACTATTGACTTCTGTTTGAGAAAGTAAACCCATGTATATCTAGAAAAGTTATCAATAAATGTCAAGACATATCTAGCTCTGTTGAAGGATGGTTGTGAAATGGTCTTGCCAAGTCACTATGTACCACCTCTAATAGTTATGTATCTCTCCATGATTTGCCTTTATCATACTTCTCCTCAGCATGCTTACCAAGAATGCATCCCTGGAAAACTCCATCAGAAAATTGAATAGAAGGCAACCCTGAAACGATGTCCTATTGACTGAGTTGTTGCAAGTAACGATAGTTCAAGTGGCCAAATCGTTGTTGCTACAAACAACTCACCTCATCTGTATGAGTGAGTAAAAATATCGAAGGAGAGTCAAGAACAAAGTGAGAAAACTAATATAATCTGGAATGATGATTTGCTTTTCTCACAGCAATAGTAGACCCACTATGCATTTCACTAATCACCACTATATCTGGTGTGAAATCAGCTTGCTTGTCAAGACCAGTGTGAGTGATATAATAAATAGATAGGAGATTAGTTGATAAAGATGGAACGCAAAAGACATCTTTAAATGTTTCTCGACCACATCAATAGGCCTTGTACCATGTGCTTCAATAGGAGTGTCATCACCCATTAATATGGTAGGCATAGAACATGGCTCTAAAGAGGTGAAATCATCTTCTAAAGAATCCATGTGGTGTGAAGCACATGAGTCAATTATCCAAGAATTGGTTTGTAAAGAAATAGACACTAGGGCCTTACCCTTTCCTTTCCCCTTACTCTTATTTTTGTCCTTTGAAGATCCTTTTGATGAGCTCTGTTTGATTGAATTGTTGGGAAAAATTGTGTCTCAACCTTGCATTTATGCGAGGTTACTATTTATAGTAAGTTTTCATTTGAACACGAAATGGTGCGAAACTCTCCCTGAAGCTTCCGGTTGGCTAGATAAGCATTCTAGTAAAGTTGCGTCACAAGGTCACAGCTAGTTTTGAAGATATTAAAGTTTTCATCTTGGAGGGGTGCGATAAAATGTTTAAACTTAATTTTGGGGGCTTTAGAGGCTCTGAAGAGCCCTGAAAAGTGGCCATAACCAGCACAACTAGTTATCAAGTGATAGAGCACTTCACTAGCTTTCCGGCACTTCAAACGGTTCGTCAATCGGACACCCGATTCTCAAGTTATGGCCTCCGGAAGTTTGTACTCCTGAAATAAGAAAAATAATTTGTATTGGATACATAAATGAGCTGTAAAAGGGAGCGACACATGTTGATGTGTGCTTTAACATGTCATAGGGCATCTAGAAGGGAGATAAGATCGGCTACACCTTATTGGGTGGTTTTAGCCCATGGTTTTGTAATACCGTTTGACGGTTTCTTGTATTGTATCTCCTATTTATGAAGTGTGTGAGATAGAGGTTGTGTGTAAGAGTCTTATGGCTATTGAGTTGCCTCTGAATCTCTGATTAGTGGTACTCCTACGAAGAGCTTTCTCTGCAAGTATGTTGTAATCTATTTTTTATTGCTAAATAAAATATTGAGCTGCTTTTGGAGTGTGGGGTTTTTCTCCCGAAAGGGTTTTCCCCACATAAATCACTGTGTTGTGGTATGAATGCTATTATATCTATTTCTATTTTCTGTAACTGTTGTAACGATCTGAAAAAGTTTTGCATTACCCTCCTCTCAATGTTAGTGTAGCAAGTTGTTTCCACTACATAACTTCCTTACAAGTGGTATCAGAGACTGATCACCTTTGGTTTCAATTGTGGGTAGTTGGATTTTTTTTTTAACTAATCCAGATTTGAGTGGGAGCTTGTGCAGAAGACACTTTTTGATCTTGTTGCGGGAATATTTAGATGGCGAGTTTGTCAGGGAGAATAGAGGTGGAGAAGTTTATTTGAAGTAATTTTGAGATGTGGAAGCTAAAGATGGAAGATCTGCTAATAGATCGAGATCTTTGGGATGCTGTTTATGCGAATGTCCAAAGGCCCTCAGATCCTACTGCGGCAGCTCAGTATGATGTTATGGACCGAAAAGCCAAGGGTTTAATCAGACTGTGCCTGGCAGACTCTGTTCTAATCAATGTCCATGAAGAAAACTCTGCAAAGAAGCTATGGACTAAGCTTGGTGAGATGTATCAAGTGAAATCTTTATTAAATCAAATTTTCTTAAGAAAAAAATTGTATTCCTTGAAGATGGAAGAGGGTGGACGAATTGCAAACCACCTGAAAGCATTCAATATGTTGGTGGCTCAATTAGTATTCATCGGTGTTAAGATGGACGAGGAGGAGAAATGTCAGATCATGTTTTGTTCTTTGCCTGATTCGTGGGATTCTCTTGTTATGGCTATCGGTAGTACTTCTGTTGTTTTGAAATCTGAAGACATGGTGGGTGCCCTACTCGGTGAAGAGATGCGAAGGAAGGTATCCATCAGTTCAAAGGAAGCCCTAACCGTTCGTGGAAGACCTAAGGAGAAAGGCAAGAAGAATGAGAAGCGTGACAAGTCCAAATCCAAAGGGAGATTGAAATCTCCTAGAAAGTCCAAAGTCATTTGCTAGAATTGCGGCAAACCAGGTCACATCCGTAAGGACTGCAAAGAAGAAAAGAACAAGAAGAAAAAGAAAAAGTTTGATTCTGATTTTGAATCCGACAAGGAAGATGGCGATGCATTTATTGCGGCTTTGGTGACTCATGCAGGTAATGATGCCTAGCTAATTGACTCAGGTGCATCTTTTCATATGACTTCCAATAGAGATTGGTTTTCTGAATATGAAGGATTTAATGGAGGTAAGGTGTACTTGGGTGATGATTCACCTCTAGACATTGTTGGTCGAGGTAAAGTTAGAATCAGGTTTTCTGATGGTAGAATAAAAAGGATCAATGGTGTGCTGCATATCCTTGGATTAAAACGAAACCTGTTATCTGTGAGCAAACTGATAGATGCGGGTGTGCAGGTAGTCTTTTCTGAAATAGGATGTAAGATGATTAAGGGTGCTATGGTAGTTGCTAGAGGTGTCAGGTTTGGCACTTTGTATAAGCTTGAAGCATACACTATTGAGTGTAATAGCATTTCTGTAAAAAGTAAATCTGCGGATACTTCACTGGAAGATTTGAAGGTTTCACCTTCAGCAGATGGAAATGGTTTTTGGATACCTAAGGGTGCTCTTTTGTTTGAAGCAAAGTTACCTGCAGAGAAGACTATGTTATGGCACCAAAGACTTGGCCACATTGGAGAAAAGGGTCTAAAGACCTTGAAAAATAAAAACCTTGATGAAGGTTTGAATGATTGTAATCTTGACTTTGATTTCTGTGAGTATTACATTTATAGAAAACAAAACCGTGTTCAGTTTTACTTGAGTTCTCATAAAACTTGTGGTGTTTTTGATCTTATCCATTCTGATGTGTTTGGTCCAGTAGATGTCTCTTCGATTGGAAAATCCACATATTATGTTTAATTTATTGATAATTTTAGTAGAAGGAAATGGGTATATTTTCTAAAGAGTAAATCTAAAGTTTTTAATCGTTTTAAAGAATTTAAAGCAATGGTTGAGTTGCAGACTGGAAAAAAAATAAAATGTTTGAGAACTGATAATGGCGGTGAGTTTTGCTCTAATAATTTTGATAGATTCTGTAAAGACTGCGGAATTAACAGGCAGAAGACAACTCCATATTCTCCACAGCAGAATGGAGTTGCAGAAAGAATGAACAGGAAACTGATGGAGAAGGCTAGGAGTATGTTGAGTGGTGTTGGTCTCGAACAAAAGTTTTGGGCTGAAGCTGTTGCCACTGCTTGCTACATGATTAACAGGTCTCCTACATCATCTCTTGTTGATAAAACACCTATGGAAGTATAGTCAAGTCACAAGCCTTCATTGAAACATCTTAGAGTTTTTGGTTGCGAGGCATATGCACATGTGCCAAAGGAGAAGCGAACAAAGTTGGAGAACAAGGCTGTGAAATGTATCTTCATTGGGTATAGTTATGGTGTGAAAGGATACAAGCTTTGGGACCCTGTTGCACAAAAGGTAATTCATAGTAGAAGTGTTATTTTTAGAGAAATTAAGTCTCCTTCTATTACATTGCAGCCAGAACAGACTAAAAAAAAAGATGTGATTCAACTTCCTTCTACACCTGAAAGACTTGAATCGAGACCCCTAGATAGGCAAGAAGTTGAGGAGAGCTCGTCTAGCTCTGAATCTTCAGAAGAGGAGGAAGAACCTCCAACTCAGCTTGTTCGAAGGTCTACAAGACATAGACAACCACCTGAAAGGTATTCACCTAATGATTGGAGATGTATTTTTGCTCTGAATACTAGTGTGGGTGAACCAAAATCTGTAGAAGAGGCATTAGGTATGAATGATGCAGAATCCTAGAAGATTGCTATGGAGGAAGAAATGGCAACTTTGAAAAAGAATGATACATGGGATCTTGTACCATTGCCTGAAGGACGAAAACCTTTTGGTTGTAAATGGGTGTTCAAGAAAAAGATTGGTTCAGATGGAAGCATTGAGAAGTATAAAGCAAGGTTGGTTGCAAAAGGCTACTCTCGGGTTGAGGGTGTTGATTACGGTGAGATATTTTGTCCTGTTGCAAAAAATGGCGTCCATTAGATTTTTGTTCTTTATTGCTACTGCTTATGATTTAGAGGTTGAGCAAATGGATGTGAAAACTGCTTTCCTTCATGATGATTTGGAGGAAGATATTTATATGACACAGCCGAAGTACTATGTGGTGAAAGACAAAAGTAATTTGGTCTGTAAATTGAAGAAATCTTTGTATGGCCTCAAACAAAGTCCTACGATGTTGTACCAAAAATTTGATACATATGTGTTGAGTTTGGGATTTGAACATTCTAAATCAGATCACTATGTTTATTATAAATCTGATGGTGATCATTTCTTATTCATTGCATTGTATGTTGATGATATGTTATTCTTTGGTAAAGGGAAAGGTATGATTTCAGAACTGAAGTCTCAGCTCGCTGCTAAATTTGAAATGAAAGATATTGGTGCAACAAAGCACATTCTTGGGATGGAAATTAGAAGAGATAGGGTGAACAGAAAGCTATGGCTAGGCCAGAGTAAGTATGTGAATTCAGTGTTACAGAGGTTCAACATGCAGAATTGTAGACCATTGAGTGTTCCTTTTACAGTTGGAATGAAACTATCTCTTTCAGATTGTCCTACATCCCCATTGGAGATGGAAGACATGAGCAGAGTGCCTTACCAGAGTGCGGTTGGAAGCTTGATGTATGCTATGGTCTATACTAGACCAGACATTGCCCAAGCGGTGGGAGTACTTTCTAGATATATGTCTAATCCTTATAGAGTTCATTGGGATGCAGTCAAAAGAGTCTTCAGATATTTGAAGGGTACTTCAGAGTATTCTTTCTGTTATCATGGTAATTCAGTTAGAGACATGACTTCCCTTGATATCCATGGTTATGTGGATTCAGATTGGGCAGGGGATATTGATAGCAGAAGATCCACCAGTGCTTATGTGTTTACTTTGTTTGGTGGTGCAATTAGTTGGATGAGTAAGCGACAGGTTGTGGTTGTTTTATCCACTACTGAAGTAGAGTATATGGCAGCTACTCATGCTTGTAAAGAGGCCATTTGGCTTAAGAGACTATGTTCAGATATTGGAATAAAACAAGGTACAGTGACAGTCAGAGTGCAATTAGCCTAGCTAAGAACCTGACATTTCATGCCCGGAACAAACATATTGATGTTCAGTATCATTTTGTTAGAGATATGGTCGAAGATGGTAGGGTGAAGCTGGTTAAGGTGGAAACTTTGATGAATGTTGCAGATGCTTTAACTAAGGCTGTGAGCACAGAGAAGTTCAGATGGTGTTCAGAGTCTATGGGCATTATGGCCCCTAGCAATTGATTCATTGTGTTGACATTCCCTTCCGCTCCTGCAAGGTGTTCGACAAGTGGGAGATTTGTTGGAAAAAATGGTGTCTCAACCTTGCATTTATGTGAGGTTACTATTTATAGTAAGTTTTCATTTGAATACGAAATGGTGCAAAACTCTCCCTGAAGCTTCTGGTTGGCTAGATAAGCATTCCGATAAAGTTGCGTCGCAAGGTCACAGCTAGTTTTGAAGATATTAAAGTTTTCGTTTTGGAGGGGTGCGATAAAATGTTTAAACTTAATTTTGGGGGCTTTAGAGGCTCTGAAATGCCCTGAAAATTGGTCGTAACTGGTGCAATGGGTTACGAGGTGATAGAGAATTTCACGAGATTTCCGGTGCTTCAAATGGTTCGTCAATCGAACACCCGGTTCTCAAGTTATGGCCTCCAGAAGTTTGTACTCCTGAAATAGGAAAAATAATTTGTATCGGATACATAAATGAGTTGTAAAAGGGAGCGACATGTGTTGATGTGTGCTTTAACATGTCATAGGGTATCTAGAAGGGAGATAAGATCGGCTACACCTTATTGGGTGGTTTTAGCCCATGGTTTTGTAATACCGTTTGATGGTTTCTTGTATTGTATCTCCTATTTATGAGGTGTGTGAGATAGAGGTTGTGTGTAAGACTCTTATGGCTATCGAGTTGCCACTGAATCTCTGATTAGTGGTACTCCTGTGAAGAGCTTGCTCTGCAAGTATGTTGTAATCTATTTTTGATTGCTGAATAAAACATTGAACTGCTTTTGGAGTGTGGGGTTTTTCTCCCGAAAGGGTTTTCCCCACATAAATCACTGTGTTGTGGTATGAATGCTATTATATCTATTTCTATTTTCTGTAACTGCTGTAATGATCTAAAAAAGTTTTGCATTACCCTCCTCTCAAGGTTAGTGTAGGAACTTGTTTCCGCTACTTAACTTCCTTACAAGTGGTATCAGAACCTGATCACCTTTGGTTTCAATTGTGGGCAGTTGGGTTTTTTTTTAACTAATCCAGATTTGAGTGGGAGCTTGTGCAGAAGACACTTTTTTATCTTGTTTCAGGAATATTCAGATGGCGAGTTCGTCATGAAGAATAGAGGTGGAGAAATTTAATGGAAGTAATTCTGAGATGTGGAAGCTGAAGATGGAAGATCTGCTAATAGATCGAGATCTTTGGGATGCTATTGATGCGAATGTCCAAAGGCCCTCAGATCTTACTGCAGCAGCTTAGTATGATGTTATGGACCGAAAAGCAAAGGGTCTAATCAGACTGTGCCTGGCAGACTCTGTTCTAATCAATGTCCATGAAGAAAACTCTGCAAAGAAGCTATGGACTAAGCTTGGTGAGATGTATCAAGTGAAATCTTTATTAAATCAAATTTTCTTAAGAAAGAAATTGTATTCCTTGAAGATGGAAGAGGGTGGACGAAATGCAGACCACCTAGAAGCATTCAATATGTTGGTGGCTCAATTAGTATCTGTCGGTGTTAAGATGGACGAGGAGGAGAAATGTCAGATCTTGCTTTGTTCTTTGCCTGATTCATGGGATTCTCTTGTTATGGCTATCGGTAGTACTTCTGTTGTTTTGAAATCTGAAGACATGGTGGGTGCCCTACTCGGTGAAGAGATGTGAAGGAAGGTATCCATCGGTTCAAAGGAAGCCCTAACCGTTCGTGGAAGACCTAAGGAGAAAGGCAAGAAGAATGAGAAGCGCGACAAGTCCAAATCCAAAGGGAGATCGAAATCTCCTGAAAATTTCAAAGTCATTTGCTGTAATTGCGGTAAACCGGGTCACATCCGTAAGGACTGCAAAGAAGAAGAGAAGAAGAAGAAAAAGAAAAAGTTTGATTCTGCTTCTGAATCTGACAAGGAAGATGGCGATGCATTTATTGTGGCTTTGGCGACTCATGCAGGTAATGATGCCTGGCTAATTGACTCAGGTGCATCTTTTCATATGACTTCCAATAGAGATTGGTTTTCTGAATATGAAGGATTTAATGGAGGTAAGGTGTACTTGGGTGATGATTCACTTCTAGACATTGTTGGTCGAGATAAAGTTAGAATCAGGTTTTCTGATGGTAAAATAAAAAAGATTAATGGTGTGCTGCATATCCCTGGATTAAAACAAAACCTGTTATCTGTGAGCAAACTGATAGATGCGGGTGTGTAGGTAGTCTTTTCTGAAACAGGATGTAAGATGATTAAGGGTGCTATGGTAGTTGCTAGAGGTGTCAGGTTTGGCACTTTGTATAAGCTTGAAGCATACACTGTTGAGTGTAATAGCACTTCTGTAAAAAGTAAATCTGCGGATACTTCACTGGAAGATTTGAAGGTTTCACCTTCAGCAGATGGAAACGGTTTTTGGGTACTTAAGGGTGCTCTTTCATCTGAAGCAAAGTTACCTGCAGAGAAGACTATGTTATGGCACCAGAGACTTGGCCACATTGGAGAAAAGGGTCTAAGGACCTTGAAAAATAAAAACCTTGTTGAAGGTTTGAATGATTGTAATCTAGACTTTGATTTCTGTGAGCATTGCATTTATGGAAAACAAAACCGCATTCAGTTTTACTCGAGTTCTCATAAAACTTGTGGTGTTTTGGATCTTATCCATTCTGATGTGTTTGGTCTAGTAGATGTCTCTTCGATTAGAAAATCTGCATATTATGTTTCATTTATTGATGATTTTAGTAGAAGGACATGGGTATATTTTCTAAAGAGTAAATCTGAAGTTTTTAGTCGTTTTAAAGAATTTAAAGCAATGGTTGAGTTGCAGACTGGAAAGAAAATAAAATGTTTGAGAACTAATAATGGCGGTGAGTTTTGTTCTAATGATTTTGCTAGATTCTATAAAGATTGTGGAATTAACAGGCAGAAGACAACTCCGTATTCTCCACAGCAGAATTGAGTTGCAGAAAGAATGAATAGGACACTGATGGAGAAGGCTAGGAGTATGTTGAGTGGTGCTGGTCTCGAACAAAAGTTTTGGGCTGAAGCTGTTGCCACTGCTTGCTACATGATTAACAGGTCTCCTACATCAGCTCTTGTTGATAAAACGTCTATGGAAGCATGGTCAGGTCACAAGCCTTTATTGAGACATCTTAGAGTTTTTGGTTGCGAGGCATATGCACATGTGCCAAAGGAGAAGCGAACAAAGTTGGAGAACAAGGCTGTGAAATGTATCTTCATCGGGTATAGTTATGGTGTGAAAGGATACAAGCTCTGGGACCCTGTTGCACAAAAGGTAATTCACAGTAGAAGTGTTATTTTTAGAGAAATTAAGTCTCCTTCTTTTACATTGCAGCCAGAACAGACTAAAAAAGAAGATGTGATTCAACTTCCTTCTACACCTGAAAGACTTGAATCGAGACCCCTAGATAGGCAAGAAGTTGAGGAGAGCTCGTCTAGCTCTGAATCTTCAGAAGAGGAGGAAGAACCTCCAACTCAGCTTGTTCGAAGGTCTAGAAGACATAGACAACCACCTGAAAGGTATTCACCTAATGATTGGAGATGTATTTTTGCTCTGAATACTAGTGTGGGTGAACCGAAATCTATAGAAGAGGCATTAGGTATGAATGATGCAGAATCCTCGAAGATTGCTATGGAAGAAGAAATGGCAACTTTGAAAAAGAATGATACATGGGATCTTTTACCATTGCCTGAAGGATGAAAACCTATTGGTTGTAAATGGGTGTTCAAGAAAAAGATTGGTTCAGATGGAAGCATTGAGAAGTATAAAGCAAGGTTGGTTGCAAAAGGCTACTCTCGGGTTGAGGGTGTTGATTACGGTGAGATATTTTCTCCTGTTGCAAAAATGACGTCCATTAGATTTTTGCTCCCTATTGCTACTGTTTATGATTTAGAGGTTGAGAAAATGGATGTGAAAACTGCTTTCCTTCATGGTGATTTGGAGGAAGATATTTATATGACACAGTCGGAGCACTATGTGCTGAAAGGCAAAAGTAATTTGGTCTGTAAATTGAAGAAATCTTTGTATGGCCTCAAAAAAAGTCCTAGGATGTGGTACCAGAAATTTGATACATATGTGTTGAGTTTGGGATTTGAACGTTCTAAATCAGATCACTGTGTTTATTATAAATCTAATGGTGATCATTTCTTATTCATTGCATTGTATGTTGATGATATGTTATTCTTTGGTAAAGGGAAAGGTATGATTTCAGAACTGAAGTCTCAGCTCGCTGCTAAATTTGAAATGAAAGATCTTGGTGCAGCAAAGCACATTCTTGGGATGGAAATTAGAAGAGATAGGGTGAACAGAAAGCTATGGCTAGGCCAAAGTAAGTATGTGAATTCAATGTTACAGAGGTTCAACATGTAGAATTGTAGACCATTGAGTGTTCCTTTTACAATTGGAATGAAACTATCTCTTTCAGATTGTCCTACATCCCCATTCGAGATGGAAGACATGAGCAGAGTGCCTTACCAGAGTGCGGTTGGAAGCTTGATGTATGCTATGGTCTGTACTAGACCAGACATTGCCCAAGCAGTGGGAGTACTTTCTAGATATATGTCTAATCCTGGTAGAGTTCATTGTGATGCAGTCAAAAGAGTCTTCAGATATTTGAAGGGTACTTCAGAGTATTCTTTGTGTTATCATGGTAATTCAGTTGGAGACATGACTTCCCTTGATATCCATGGTTATGTGGATTCAGATTGGGTAGGGGATATTGATAGCAGAAGATCTACCAGTACTTATGTGTTTACTTTGTTTGGTGGTGCAATTAGTTGGATGAGTAAGCGACAGGCTGTGGTTGCTTTATCCACTACTGAAGCAGAGTATATGGCAGCTACTCATGCTTGTAAAGAGGCCATTTGGCTTAAGAGACTGTGTTCGGATATTGGAATAAAACAAGGTACAGTGACAGTCAAAGTGCAATTAGCCTAGCTAAGAACCCGACATTTCATGCCCGGACCAAACATATTGATGTTCAGCATCATTTTGTTAGAGATATGGTCGAAGATGGTAGGGTGAAGCTGGTTAACGTAGAAACTTTGATGAATGTTGCAAATGTTTTAACTAAGGCTGTGAGCACAAAGAAGTTCAGATGGTGTTCAGAGTCTATGGGCCTTATGGCCCCTAGCAATTGATTCATTGTGTTGACATTCCCTTCCGCTCCTGCAAGGTGTTCGACAAGTGGGAGATTTGTTGGGAAAAATGGTCTCAACCTTGCATTTATGCGAGGTTACTATTTATAGTAAGTTTTCATTTGAATACGAAATGGTGCGAAACTCTCCCTGAAGCTTCTGGTTGGCTAGATAAGCATTCCAATAAAGTTGCGTCGCAAGATCACAGCTAGTTTTGAAGATATTAAAGTATTCGTCTTAGAGGGGTGCGATAAAATGTTTAAACTTAATTTTGGGGTCTTTAGAGGCTCTGAAACACCCTAAAAAGTGACTGTAATCAGTGTAGTGGGTTACGAGGTGATAGATCACTTCACAAGCTTTTCGGCGCTTCAAACGGTTCGTCAATCGGACACCCGGTTCTCAAGTTATGGCCTCCGGAAGTTTGTACTCCTGAAAGAAGAAAAATAATTTGTATCGGATATATAAATGAGCTGTAAAAGGGAGCGACACGTGTTGATGTGTGCTTTAACATGTCATAGGGCATCTAGAAGGGAGATAAGGTCGGCTACACCTTATTGGGTGGTTTTAGCCCGTGGGTTTGTAATACCGTTTGACAGTTTCTTGTATTGTATCTCCTATTTATGAGGTGTGTGAGATAGAGGTTGTGTGTAAGAGTCTTATGGCTATTGAGTTGCCTCTGAATCTCTGATTAGTGGTACTTCTGCGAAGAGCTTGCTCTGCAAGTATGTTGTAATCTATTTTTGATTGCTGAATAAAATATTGAGCTACTTTTGGAGTGTTGGGTTTTTCTCCCGAAAGGGTTTTCCCCATGTAAATCACTGTGTTGTGGTATGAATGCTATTATATCTATTTCTATTTTCTGTAACTGTTGTAACGATCTGAAAAAATTTTGCATTACCCTCCTCTCAAGGTTAGTGTAGGAAGTTGTTTCTGCTACTTAACTTCCTTACATGAATCATGCACCTTGATATTATTCTTTTCAAGAAGATGTGAAAAGTGATCAATTTGTTTCTTTAAACACTTGACCTTCTCCTTCTTAAGTTGTTCACCTTTTGATGAAGAGGTCTAATTATCTGCTTTTGAAGTAGCAAATTTTTTATCTTTCTTCTTCTCTCTTTGGTTCTTTTGTTTCTTATATTTCTTACTAGACCCTTTCTATTTTTTTGTGCCTCGATTTATAGCTAAAGCATATGACTCAGAGGGTTTTATTGTACCCATTTGAACCAAATTGTCTTTCTCCCTAGTGAATTCTATAGAAAATTCATCTAGAGAAGGAATTTTGAATGTGATGCCTAGGGCATATTTTGTAACATAGAATGTAGAAACAAACACTGAATAGTTAGGACCAATATTAGAAAGAATACTCAAGATCAGTTGCTTATAATCTTTATTAGTTCCACACTATCCCAACTACAATCTTACAGACTTAAGTTTTATGAAGAAGTCTGGTATAGCATCAAAATTGGTTGCATTCAATCCTATGAGTTTATTCTCCAACTGATGACATCTTAGCTCATCCTGCTTACCAAAGAGGTTTTCCAAAGTGGTCCATACTACATTTGGTGTAGTTGCAGATTCAATGTGAAAAAGAAGGTCAAGAGAGACTGACATACATAGAGTACCGAAAGGTTCATCACATTTATTAAACCATTTAATCTTTTCTGCATCTTGAGATTCAATTTCAACTCCCATAGTAACACGATGATATCTATGACCCTAATGCAGAGGAGATGGAAAAAAGCAAGGATTTTGTGGAAACCATTTTGGAAATTGCCCGTAATTGCACCCTTGAATTCTATAATTTTCAGAAGTGGGTGGTGGAAAACATTACCAGCATGCAAGGTAAACAGAGGGAGTTGGAAGTTAAGATCAACAAGCTGATCAATATTTTTGATTCTGGGAAGCAGCACGAGGAGATGGAGAATAGTGAAGCGGCGGAAGAAATGGAAATGGAAGACTAGCTGGAGAAAGACTTGATTAAAGGCGACCTGAAACACCTGGAGGATGTCATCAAAATTCTGAAGGAACAGGTGGAGGAGGATAAGGACAATGTCAATGCCCAGATGGCCAGAAACAAAAAAGCCTTAAAAAGCCTTATGGATCATAGCCTCCAGGTTCTAAAAGTCTCCTCCCAGAACATGAATGCGCTGGTGAATCACCTGGAAAAGAAAAACCAGGAGAAGAACCTGGTGGTTATTGAAGATGCTCCTACTTCTAGCCTAAGCCACCAGACCTCTAGGCGCAGAACCAAGCAGACTACGGCGGAGAAGGAAATGAAGATGAAAGATAGCCAGAATGCTTAGGAAAATACTGATTTGAGGGAAGCGGCAAAGGCAATGATGCTTTTGGTACAAGATGCAAAAGAAACCATGAAGAATTTCTAAATTTAATTTTTTGCTAGGCTTGGGGCCAACTTCTTGTTGGCCTTTTGCTATCCTTTCCTATGTTGCTGGTCTTTTTGCTGGTGTCTTGTTGTTGTTATATTTTGTTGCTTTTTTGAATATCTTTCTTATGTATCTGGGTTTTGGGTCCCTTAAAACCTATTTTTAATTAATCAAAAACACAATGATATCCATGTCTTTTTAAAT
The DNA here is from genome assembly GCF_030272615.1 of Cryptomeria japonica. Lineage (NCBI taxonomy): Eukaryota > Viridiplantae > Streptophyta > Pinopsida > Cupressales > Cupressaceae > Cryptomeria > Cryptomeria japonica. The sequence goes on along the minus strand of NC_081411.1, from coordinate 415,238,554 downwards.
ATATTATCATCTTAGATTTCCATTCAAAGTAATTATATGGTGTTAAAAGTGGAACTATAGATGCATCCATGATAGCAAAAAAGAAGATTGCAAGCAATCACGAAAAGTGCAAGAAAGAAGACACAAGAGACACCTCCCCCCTTTCCTCTAGTCTCAAAAATCACACCCCCCCCCCCCCGCAATATTACAAGGTTGGCACTTTATATTTAGTGCATTTACAAGGCCTTTTATCAAATTACAATACTTTTAAGGCTCCAATAGCCAAAAATAGAAATTTTCAATACAAATAAGTTTGATACAAGATCTGAAAAAATTAGCCTTATAGCTACTCAATTCATCTCAATACCTTTCCAACAACTATTAGTTTTTAAAAAACAGAGTTGTAAGGTGAAAGATATGAATTGTTCATGGGAAAAAAATGCAATTGATTCAACCTGCAATATCTGATAGAAAAAGCTATAATTTTTCAAATATACCTAAAATAATGGAAATTTATCATTTCCATATTTCTATCAAGTACTTATTTGCAAAAATCTGACACTCGAGGCAAAAGTTATGCAATTTTTAAGAAAGGTTGTTGAATTTTTCTGCTAGAAAACACAGCTTAGGTGCTGTTCAAACTCGATTTTTTAAAAAATTATTAATTTAATAGAAACACCATCACAAACCCAAAAATTTTCCGATGCTAGTAAGAAAACCCAGAAATTGTTTTTGCTGAAAATGAACGGAAGATGGAACACTAAAGCCAAAATGAAAATAGCTTCAATAAAAAAAATTTCATTCCGATTTTTTTACTGTGTCCTCCAAACTCTGATTTTGGTGAATTAAAAGTTGTTGTTGACTTTCTCAAACCTTTTGAACACTCTAGAATTGCTAAAGAAGCCACCAATATTACCAAAATGTTGCATTCACCCAGATCTCAAGGAACACATATATATATAATAAACCAAATTAATCTAGAAGCTATTTTCCTTTAAATTGTTCTGATTCTCTGGGTCACACAAGAATACAAGAGAAGAGCATGCTTTGTTTTTAAGAAAAATATTAGATATCTAATAGTCTCAAATATCTCAAATAAATCATAAAAATAATGAGCTATACCAAACAACAAGCTCTGATACCATGTTAGATTCTACGAGAAGTGAGAACTGAGCTAGGATCTCATGTCGGTCATAGATCACATGCAACTCCCCAAACAATAGATGATCAAAGATCAAAATAGTTGAATGAAGATAATTTCGATATGAGAGAAAAAAATAGAGACAGAAGAGAATTTTGGAGAAGACTCTCACCAAGCAATCACTGAACTAGTGAAGGTGAGAGTATAATGCTTATTATATAGAAAAATAATGGCATATACATCCAAGGGGTGCATTAACTCTTATTCCCCATAAAAAGTGGGAGGTTTTACCTTCTTGGTAAATGCAAAAGCATGTGGCATAACCTTGTTACATGAAGATAGGAAAGGAGTTGAAAAAGTTGGCACAAAAGGCCAAAAGAGGGTGAGAAACCCAACTACCCCATAACCCACATAGGAAATGACAAAATAGTGGTTATGAGAGGTGGCACAACAAGCCAAAAGAGGGTGTGTAACTCAACTACCCATGTGATGTGGAGAGTTACACATGTAGCTAAAGTATTTTGCCACGTGTCCTCATATTAACCACCACTAATAAACTAAGCAATCTTAAATAATATATGTGTAGGAAAAATAAACATCTCCTAACATAAGCAAAATAAAAAACCTACACTACACTAACACATATTAATTGCAATAAAGAAAGGAATGCATATTTTTAGATAACTATCTGAATATTTCAAATGGCGAAGTAAGTTGGAGAGTGGCTTCTCAGTGCAGTCGAGGTGGCAGTTAATACAGCATCCTACAAAATTAATTTAGCACAAAAAGCACAGGTGGCGCATGTACGAGGCAAAGCACATTATTAACATTTTGTTGAGCATGAAAATCAAGGCATGAAGAATGTTAAAGAAAGAAAAGCTTTTGAAAGTAGCATGCAACATTTTTGTTCTCCAAAGAGTTTTATCCCAATGCTAGAGAAATTTTGAAAAGCAGAAGACAGAACAAAATTACCTCACAGAAATGGATGTTCCAGCTCAGATGTCAGGTTCCTCAAAGCTTGAGGCTTGGGTCGATGTTTTTTGGAGATTTCTCATTCGCTTCTCACCCTACGCCTCTGAAACCTGATTACCCAAGGACTTTGCCAAAGACGAAAGATATGACCAAGAATCCCACTCTAGTTTCAGACAGATATGAAGAAGTTCTTGATTCTTAAATACATAAGCAGTCTAAGGGTCTTTGAGAGGTCGCCTATGCTAGGATTCTCATCCGCAAACGATATTGAAAACACATGGCAGTCAAGCTTTAGAATTGTGATCTTCCTTAATATGTCGTTTTGATGGTCCCCCATTGCCCTGAATTCATTGAGGCATGCTTGCGATGTTTTAGTATAGATCCCCTTCCTATTTAGGGCACTTCGCTGAGAGTAGACATAAGTGTAGAATCTATCTGAGACATATTGTGCATCCCTTATCTTACCAATACAATAGAGGTTTTTTGCACGAGGTGTTGGAAAATTACTTGCGTAGAAGGAAGGATGCTTTAAGTTTTTATTGCGGTGCAATGGATACGAGTCTTGCTCAGCTTCCAAAACTCCCATTGGTGTTTAGTAATTTGAAGCAAGACAACTTAAAAGAGGTGGCCTCAATATTGGCTTACGTATGTGGCCTTGACAATGACCTACATGTCCATACCTTCCAAATGGGTGTGCTTTTCAAGCTCCAAAAGCAGAAAGAGGCTTTCATGTATGACTTTGCCGAAGAAATTGCCCAAAGAATAGCAAAGCAACTGGCCAATTTCCAGACACATTACAAATTTAGGTACATTTATTTTCTAGTTCACATGTTCCTACATCAAAACAAGAGGTTCTTCAGTCAATACATGGAGTTGTCAATTTTTTATGAGCATAATAGGCAGAATCCTATGACTACATGGACTCCCATACTATCAGCCACACATGATGCGTACTCTTTTGTCAACCGCTTCCTAACCCCCATCATGTGAGATTTGGAAAAGGAAACCCCAAGTTCTTTTTCTCACTTCATGTTGTAACAAATTGGCTAGATGTCTACATGTAGTCCCCGTTGTGACTGGTTTCTAGGAAAGGACTTTTCTTTCATCATAGTACATGGTTTTGTAGAAGAGCCTTTTTGCCTCCCCGCTTATGTAATTAATCACACATTGGCCCTAGATATTTTTAGATAGCTAGTTGTGATTGAAAATGCTATAGGCGCAGGCAAGCATGATGTCACCATCACCTAAGATCATAAGATGTTAGGGCCTATTGTTCTTGTGAAGAGACTCCCCGCATAAGGAGTACTCACTTCAAAATTGGTACAGTTGGGTTTTGTCATTATTGATGACCCATGGAGCTATGACCCAGATGGTTGTTTAGCAAAAAGAAAGAATCTTGTAGCACATGAGCAGCGCAAGTCCTAGCAAGCCTAGATTAACCCTTTGAGAGATGATTCTTGATTGTATGTGGACCTACACGATATTCTCGTCAAAGAGAGACCACCATGGTTATAGTTTTACACCCTGACTGCAAAAGTGAATCTGATTAAATCAATTCCTGCCACTTTGACCAAGAAGATGGATGATGATAAATGACCGCAAAGAAAGAGGTTAGCTTTTTGGATGTACCGATAGGAAGTTCAGTATTTTTGAGTTTCTATAGGAAACTACCCTTTGTATGAAAATTTTGAGGAGGAGTGGGACAAATATAATGTAGATGTAGAGTTTGCTAATGAGTATCCTTTAGGAGACACAGACCCTCAAGAGCGTGCACAGCAAGAAGATATGCAACAATAGACCCGTAAAGGAAAAGAGGTTGAATCAAGGCGAAGTCACTGAGTAGCTATATCACTAGCTATCGTAGAGCCTATAAAAAATCCTCTCTCCCAATTGCCAACAAAGCGGTCTAGTGAAGCATGTGAGAGCTCTTCCCCTCTAAGGAAGAAACAAACATTGTTAGAAGTTCCAAGGAGTGTTCAGACTCAAGAACCTGTAGTGACCTGGTTTTCATCAATAGCTATAGCATGTTCAGCTCAGGTACTTTTTTCTCCCCCTCTTCTTTCTTCTCAGTCTTTAGTTTCTCTCATTGTTACCATTCATCTAGTCTCTATCGTAATTGTGTTTTCCCCTACTTGAGTTGCATTTTCCATAGCAATGCCTTGATCCACATCTTTCCCTGCAGCTATTGGCTTTCCCATAGTGTCCCTACATGATACTCTTGCCTTCACTAATGCTTCGGATTTTTCCAGTCTATGAAAACCTTTTCAATCCGCACCCGCTTTCTTAGTCACATGGATGTTGGGTTTTGAAAGCCCCATTCTTCTTGCATCATCAAGTGCAACACTATTTTCTTCTCCTCCCACTGGTGCAATGCTAGGCATTCCTTATTTCTCTCCTGCTACTCTTCCCCAGCCAATCTACATGCAGTTGAGAGATCCCATAGTTTCAATTCCATTTGTGACTCCACCTGGCACCCCCTCATGGGGCAAGCAATCCCTTCTCCATCATATTTCATACAGCAAGTGAACTCTTCCATGTTATCTTGAGCTCAAAGGATGGCAAGGTGAAAAGAGAAACATTTTCAAAAGCTCGTTCAACTCAGTATCTAGACGCATTTCAATGAAGAAAGACAGAACTTGATGTTCACGGCTATGTTTCCTATTATCATCAAACCTCAGGGGGAAATACAGTCAGAAGACTATTCAATGAATGTTGTTGGAATAGACTTGAAATGAGCTTTCCCACAAGATAAGGTTGACATGATTGAGGAGACCCAAAAGGTTGTATCGATGAATTTCCTCAAAAAAAGAAGATGCCTGGAGAATCTTGTGGAGGATTTGAGTCATGTTAAAGCTACGGTCAACCATTATAAAGTGGAGGAGAAAGCTAAGAATGGTGAGATATCTTGCCTTCAAGCTGATGTCCAGAAGGAGAGAGTCAAAAGACAAAAGTTGTAAATTGCTCTAAAGGCGGTGACAGCTTAGGTGCAGGCCGATCAAGTAGAAAATAACGAATTGAGCAAGAAGTTCCATGATAAAGAACAAGCATTCCTGCAACTCCAAGCGGACTCCCTAGACATAAATCAGATCCAAATCTAGTTGCAGGACGCAAGTCAGAATAAAGATAGACTCTTTCAGGATTTGACTCAAACACAGGCACTTCTTTCTAAGGAGAAAAAATAAAATGAATGGGTAGTGTAGGAATGTCAGAATAGGAAAGCCCAATTAGATAAGGAACTCCAATATTTAAAGAAGGGCTTGGAAAGTGAGTGCAATAACATGATCTAAATGCAAGACAAGTTGCAGGGTAAGAGTACAAGAGTCATCATATTGGAACATCAAGTGTCTGTGGTAGAGTAGAAGGTTAGAGAATTTTATGTGGATATTTGAGAAAAAGAAGAGGAAATTTATCTCTTATCAAAACTGGTAGATCTCACCCCTCTCATCTAGGAGTTATATGTTTCACATTGGGAAAAGGTGAAATAGTTCTACATTGTTTTGTAGCCAGCTCTAAAATTCCTAGCTAATATGCAATCTTTATGTGTCAAGGCGAGTTTTATTATTGATGACGTCACGTAGTCTACCATGCCCAAGGTCCCTGATCCCCATAAACTGATCAAGTGGTTGTATATTTCTTCTGAGGAGGAATTGATGGTCATAGAGTTGAATGATCATAAGAAGTTGGTTAGAAAGGCCAATAGTTTCATCAGTCACCACCAAGCAACAACACAGGCCGCATCCACTTTAGGCACGCTCAAATCCTCAATCTCACACATCAAGGAACGCTTCGAGCATTTTGTGAGTCTCACCTTACCTTCTCCTTTTGCCCCTGATGGTTCAATTTTAAAAGTTGAGCAAATCATGAATTTGATTGAGCAACGGTAGCAAGAGAAAACTTTCCTCCAAAATCTAAGTGTTCCCCCTACTACCATCGAGGTTGAATAATTGTTGCATCCTTTGGCTTGGCTACATACTCTTCTTGGATTTGTTAATCATGAGTTGGGTGACTTCCCTTTTCATGAGATTATTTTCCTTGATCAAAATTATCAAATCCTTGAATCTCAACAGCAGCTCTCAGAGAATCATTCAGTCTCTATACAAAATATACTTGACCAGATTTTCCATACATATGCATAAGTGTGGTCTATAACCAGATATTTTGGGTATCGACACCCTGCAAGCAGGGTTATCCCAAAAGTCTCCAAAAATATGTGTACTTATTTTTTCCACACCATTTTTTTTAAGAGGTTGGCTCACACCCACCACATGTTAGCTTGATTCTCATTCCTAGTGCCCTCTTCTTTGCCTTATTGATTAAGTCGTGCACTACTGATGTATGGCATTTTATTTTGTGGCATTGGACCTACACCAAGAGCACTGGGCCCATAGTTTACAAATAGGGATGTTGTGTTGTGTGGAAACTCCTCGAGAGGTCGTAAGGTTGCAGTTCACAAAGCCAAACCTCTCTCCCTCCTGCTTCCACATGCCCTCCATAGTGGCGACTCGAAAGGTTTCATATTTTCAGTTGCAAGTGAATCATCGGGGGATCTTTTTAATCCGAATAACCGTACAATAGATGCATTTTCACTAGAGGCTAAAAGTGGTTTTCATTTGCAGGGCTTTGCATGTAGTCGAGTGTGGAGGAGTTGCCTGCAACATCTTTAGGGATATTTTTTCTATTCCTCCAACTTAGGTGTTGTTAGGTCTTGTTCTATAAGAATGGTGATTTTTGCCTGATAAAGGGTTCAAAACTTAATTTTAAAAGATATAGACTAATATTCTATAGGAATTTATCCTTTGATCTATGTTTTGTATTTCTGAAGAATAGATAATCAAACTATGTCTGCGGCCTTTATGATTGTTGTTATTCAATGTGCCTTGATAGTTTTCTATGCATCTTTGAAATTTTGACATAAATTTAGAAATATATGCCTAATACTTTATTGATTAAACTATGTTTTTGCACTTGTTATCTGGTGGATGCATGGTGTGTATTGTTTTATGTTAAAAGGATTTTTTATTATATCTTCTTCATTGTTCTGGGCATGAAGATTGTTGAATAGGCCTCGGAATAACATGCTTGTTGATTCAGAGCATCTCTTTAGAATAGGCTTTACTTTTATGTTTCTTCCTTTCCCTTTTCTCCCCCCTTAATGAATAAAGAGTTGAATTCTAAAATACCGGAGGTCACTTAGTGAAAATGCACAGGGCCCCCATCATTGAGTTTCCCATAAGGTTGTCATCTTGAAAGCAATTTTAGTGATCAACATATATATATATATATATAAACAACATGCATAAACATTAGAGACATTCAACAACACCATCCATTAGAGCCACAACTAGTTCTGTTGATCATGATAAGGATCTATAATTTTTTATTAAAATTCATGTTATTGATTTTTCATGACTTTTTGGAGCCAGTTTAGGGTCGGGGCTAAACTAGCTCCAGAAGGGGTCATAAAACTCGTGTTATTGACTTCTTTGAAAATTCAATAACACGTGTTTTATAACCCCTAGTTTAGTAGCGGCATGGACGGGGCTCCAAAATAGTTCACTAACCTTTGTGTTATCACAGCCAATTGCTCTGACCGAGATCTGCAATTTTTTACTTACCCTCGTGTTTGCAAAAATTGTGACATTTTTGCAGCCAGATCATCTACAGCGACACACTTCTCTAGATAATCTGGTGGCAAAAACATCATGATTTTTGCATAATGCTAGGGTAAGTCAAAAATTACAGATCTCGACCCTTCTTGGAAGCATCTAGTTGTAGGGTTACGTGTATAGCACGACTGGACCAAAAGGGTCATAGCCAAATTACCTCCAAAAACTTACTAAAAGTAAATAATACGAAAGTTAGAAAAAACTATAAATCCTTGATCATGATTAGAAGATCTAGTTGTGGCTTTCATTTTTGCAAAATTTTGTAGCTGTGGCTTTCATCTTTGCAAAATTTTCGAAATGAAAAAATGCCATAGAAAAAAAAATGTGTTAAGAGATCATTTAAACATACCTTTCCAATGCCACAGCCATGAAACCCTCACCCATGCTGTTGCCACCAAACCTTAGTCTTCCTAATGAAACCCGCTACTACCGCCAAACCCTAGTCTGCCCTTTCCGCTAGGAGCTCATCCCTACCCTTGCCTTTCTAATCCCTCCAAGATAATTGACTAGCCTACCTATTAAAGCCCTTTATGCTCATATTATGTATGTTTGCAAACAACTGAATAACCCTCTTGTTCAATCCCTTGGCACTCGTATTATGCACCTCTACCCTTGCCTCCTGGTCAAATACAATTGACTAACCTTCATGTTCTTCCTTCTGTGATTATGCCAACAAGTTATTCACACTAACTTGTTTCTTGCCTTCCAAGATTCATATATTATCGATTTCTTTTATCAAATTTAAGTCTCTACTCTAGGTTATTGACCAGTACGGAGCGTATTATGGGAGTAAGCGTACAGAGGGAGACAATTGTCTTCCATTGTACTTTCCCACTTGCCCACCTACGTCCGCCTTGGTTCTACAATCTAGTATTTTCCAAATGATAGTGTTTTATACACTAGGTTATTGACTAGTACACAACGTATTATGGGAGTACATGTATAGTGGGAGATAGTTGTCTCCCACTGTACTTCTTGCCCACTAAACTGCACTCACCTTGGTTCTGCAATCTAGTGGTTTGCAATTATACACACACTTATCTCTCTAGCAACATGAGGTGGTCTCGACATTACCTCCAGTGTCCACGTCATCAGAGCCCCACATACGCCATATCCACCTCGTTACAACCTGTGCATGGGACCACCTACAAGTGGGAATGGATATGCATGTATTCCCATGTCGAACCATGCATGTTGGTAGTAAGACACTACCATTTTGGAGCTAAAAATAGTTGCATTCATCTTGTTATAGCAAATTTACTTGGAAATTGGAGATATTTTTCTTTTGCAAGCATATTGTGATGGTGGCATGGAATCCTATTCAAAAGGTAAAAGACGGCGCATTTAATTTTGGAATTTATTGAGGTAGGCTGGATATGCTTGGAAATGGTGGTGATCTTTCTTTAAATTAGCTCTCACTTTCCTAGATGGGTATTGTATTTATCAGAGCATTTTCTAGGCCCGGTCTATCTATGGATTCCCCTATCTAGCTTAAATGTGAGAAAAGATAAATATCATTCCTAGGAGTAATTAAGGACCTTATATTGTAGTTGATTTGCAAGTATTTTGGAATTTTAGTAATGGAGGCAATTAGGATGGTGTTGGGTAGCGATTTCTTGTCATCGGTTAATAGATATTGAGTTAAAATGATATTTCCTCGTACTTTTTTGCATCACTTTTATACTTGGGAGGCATGAAAGTGGACATTCTCATGCTTTTTCAAGAGATTTCAAAGAGTTTTTAGTTGATGATATTGAAACTGTGGTTTTTGCATAATTAGGTATGGGTATTATGTGTTTAGGGGACCTCCCTAAACTTGTGCAATCTAGTGCAATGGTGGCTAGGCAACCCTTCATCATGAACCTAGACATGGTTGGGTTGGCATGGCATCGACATTCGACCACAGTTAGAAGGGATTTCTTGAGGAAGAGGGTGGGTATTGAAGAGGAGAGAAACTCATACTAGTTGAACCATTTTTCTAACATGGATTGTTTGGAAATCTTCTATCAAGATGTGTGATGCATTGGTGAGCCTCTTTTTTTGGTCTTTTTCTCGACACTAGTTTTCCATGGTACAGTGGCATGGATGATAATGATGATGGTTCCCTGGTTGATGGTTGGGACCTTTAGGGTGATTGGATATTGAGCATGGACAATTTTTTTTTGGAGCTAGCTTTCATTAGTGTTGCGACATCTATGGTGGTTTTTTGATGGATCTTAGTCCCTTAGTTAGTCAATGGTTGCAACTTGCTTTGATTGTTGACTTAGTTTTGTTTAAGGATATTGTCCTGAGGCACATATTTTCTAATCTAATATATCGACAATTCTTATTTTGGTCTAAATCATTATAATTCTCAAATTAATATATACTATCTTCACAACCTAATATTGTGTTTTAGGAATAAAAAATATATTAACTATATCTATATAATCTATGTCACAATATAGACCCTTGCGAATAACATCTCTATACATACTCTCTCTGCATATATAATAATTTGGTCTAACAAATAATTTAAAATATAATATAATAATATTTATTAATAATATTTAAATAATCATTTTCCTTCTTTAACTGTTTACCTCACTTTTTCACATACTAAACTATTAATTTATTTCTTTTATTTTCTTATAAGATAATTCAACTCCACTATCATATTTAAAGATTGTTTAAATATAATTTATTTTTTCATTCTTCTTTAAAATGAAATAATATTTCTCTTGGTTATTCTACATAATAGTTGGTTCTTCCACAATTTGTAGGAAGATAAGTTTCTTATAAAATTATAGAAGCAGCTCTTCGAAATTATAAATTATGGATCATGAGATGGGCAACTCTTTAAGAATTGAAGCTATTGATTCTACCTTAAAAATAAAACAATGTTTCTCTTACCTACCCTTCTTAACCATTGGACCACTTATTTTTCATGGGGCATAGGTTTAGTGAAAAAAATATAGATACAACTCTCTGGATTTCTTAACTACCCTATGTACCCATTGGATAATGAGATGGGCAACTCTTTGAAAATTGAAACTATTGATTTTCTTTTAAAATAAAACAATATTTTTCTCACCTACCTTTCTTAACCATTGGATTACATACTTTCTATGGGGCATAAGTTTAGTGTAAAATTATAGAAACAACTCCATGAAAATTTTAACTATCCTATGTAGCTATTAGATGACAAAATAAGAAAAACATTGAAAATTGAAACTATTGGTTTGCCTCAGAAATAAAACAATATTTGGCACAAGGCATCAGCTTAGTGGATCACATATTTTCCATGGGGCATAAGTTTAGTGAAAAACTATAGAAATGGCTCTGTGGAAATCTTAACTACCCTATGTTACCATTGGATAGTTAGATAGGTAACTATTTGAAAATTGAAACTATTGGATCATGTATTTGTCAAAGGGCATATTTTAGTGAAAAATTATAGGAACAACTCCTTGAAAATTTTATCTACCCTATGTAACTATTAGATCACGAGATTAGGAAAACTTTGAAAATTGAATCTATTGATTTTCCTTCAACAATATTTATCTTACCTATCCTTCTTAACTATTGGATGACTTATACGTCACAGGGTATAAGTTTAGTAAAAAAATTTAAAAACAACTCCTTGTAAATCTTAACTACCTTATGTAACCCTTGGAGAATGAGATGGGCAACTCTTTGAAAACTAAAACTATTGATTTGCCTAAAAAATAAAGCAATCTTTATCTTACCTGCCCTTCTTAACTATTGGATCGCTTATTTCAAACCATTTATTTTGCCTACCTACCCACTATCAACTCTGAGTAATTCTTATTTAGCCATTCGGCTATTTATTTGTTCCATCCATCAATTTTCTTTGTGTCCTCCTCTATCTCATTGTCTTCACTCGGGTTTAGAAATTTTAAGTTGCAAGATTATGACAATGAAAAAAATTTAGCGGATGGAGAAAAGTCTATAAGTGAGTTTTTAAGCCTTTCAATTTTGGATTCAATTTTTTCCCTTTTTTTACTTATTTTCCATATAGTGCCTAAGTTGGTTTGTTCCTTGAATGTAGTAGAGAACACGAGCAGAAGAAGTGTGTCAACAAGATGGATGCCAACATATGTAAGCATTATATTATTTATCTCTTAATACATTTAATTTATTTATTTTACAAAAATTATTGTATTATAAAACTCGCATATGCTAACTCATGCTCATGTATGTATGTAGGAAAGAGAAGAGAATGTTGGGATTGGCAAGAATTCTACAGTAAATGTTTCAATATTGAGAATTTTAGAATTATTTCCTTTGCATCTTAATAGCAAAGGTTTATTAGGATGTTGTTGTGTTCTTGCATTTGCAAACAAAGTCATTTAAATCTAATAAATTTGGTATTTAATGGAGGAGGAAAGTTGTAGGATTTATTGGCATGAGCTTCCAACCTAGTTTTCTTTTATCAAAACTGTGGGATTCATTAGGCTATAGTGATCAAGGCTTATTTTACTATAATGATTAAAAAAATACCATTGACCTTAAGTAAGGGTGATAGAGAAGGTTTATTGTAGAGGAAGAAGTGGAAAAAACCTTGGAATTATTTTCTTTTCATCCAGATGGAGGAGGTTTATCATCGTTTGTAAAGATGTCAATTAAAGTACTAGAGGATCTTTAAGAGAGGAGAACAATAATATTTTTTGTAGTTGCAAGATCAGACTTTCTAAATGTGTAACAATTTCTATGTTGTAGCAATCAAAGGTTTATTTTGCTATAATGATGGAAACAATATCATTGATCTCAAGTAAGAAATTATTTTCTTTCCTGATAGAGCAAGTTTATTATAGACAAAGAAGGAAAAAATCTTGGAATTATTTTCTTTTCATCATGATGGAGGAGGTTTATTGTGGACCATGAAACAACACTCATGATTTGTAAAGGTGTCTACTTAGGTACTAGGAGAATTTTTAAGAGAGGAGAACAAATATATTACTTGTAGTGCTAATATTTGCATCTTTAAATGCATAACATTTGGTATTGTGTAATGATCAGATTCTTATTTTTACTATGATAGTTTTAAAATACCATTTAACTCTAGCTACAATTAGTTTTATTTTACAAATGTTTCACACTTTTATCTAGGATGATAAAATGTGTTATTTTACTATAATCAATGGCTTATTTTTATCATGGTTTTGACAAATCCAAATATTTTACCCAAAAGAAAAAAATCATTCATCTATTGATAAAGATTTTAATATGAATCTTCAAAAATCTCAATGAATAAGTAACGAATTACTTTCTTCTACAAGAAGTTTTGGGTTTTGAATATTGAATAATAAAATATGTTCTTGATTTACTATTTGAAAAACATACACTAAATTCTTTCTACAAATCATATACCAAATCCTTGAATGTTTTGATAAATATATTATTGATATATGTATGTGTAGCCAATATTAGAGAGAATTGATACATTTTTTAGACCATTATGGAGAAATACAATGACATGGAATTAGTATGAAAAAGGAAATACCTATATTAATGAATACATTTGGCTTCATTTTGTTGTTGGTTTGTAATATGTTTGAAATTGTTGTAGTAAAAGTGTAGTGTGTATGTGAAAAAGTGGTCTATAAGCTGCAAGCACAACACTTCAATTAAGTCATTATATGCATGGTTAGTAATCAATAATCAATAAGTAATAAACCATAACAAAGAGACTAATTGCCTTCTAAAAGATGCAAGTATAAGATTGCTCTTAGATTTTTATAAGCAATATCAATGACTAGACTACACCAAGATGAAGGATTTAATCTATATGATATTAATTATATGGATGCAAGATGGATGAATAATTCAAGCAAATAATCAATTCAAGCAATAATGGATGCAAGCGATAATGGATGAAAAATGGATGCAAATAATCTAAAAAGGCACAATAATCTTCAATGACTCTAGAGCGAAATTAGTGTGATAATAATCTCCAAGCATGTTCTCAAAAATCTCTGGGGTAAATTGGAATGAGAGCTGAAGACTGAATTTATAGAGAATTACCAAGAGAAAAGCTCAATTTAGAATTAATTGAAAATAATTGAGAAATCAGGTTTAGTTAACATTGAGATAGATTCCAATTATATTTTAATTGAAATGCATTCAAATTAGAAGTCCAAGTTGCATTGGAAATAATAGTAAATTAATTCCATGCATTTGTGATAAAAATAGATAATTCTTTTATTTATTCAAGAAAATGGTCTTTTCAATGCAACTGAACTTCTTTTTCTGAAAAGCTTTGAGTTCCAATATTAGAGAATAATTCAATAATTCAATTTAATTGCTTTTTTGATTTCAAGTTCTAAATTTAGAAAAAGAAATAATATCTCAAGTTTGATTTCTCTCTCAATTCAATTATTTTTGTTTAATTTTAATTCAACTCTTTCTTTGTAATTAATTCCTCTTTTGTAATAAATTAATTCCTTTTGCATGATTAAATGGCCAATTTATTAATTAATTAAATATGCAAGGATATTTAATAAATTAAAATAGGATAATTGATCAAAATGATATTCCTGGAAATGATTCAATTAATTAAATTAATATTTAATTAATATTGAGTAATTGATTTTCCATGTGATATTTGATGATTAAAGAATTAATAATGTGCTCAAGATTGATTTAATTGCCTTTGGTTAGGACTTTGGTGATGTTGTCGAGATTAGGGGCCCATGGTTTAGATGACCATTTTTAGGGCATTACATTTTCCCCTTTGAATTAATGTGTGAGCAGCGCGTTGGTTCAAAGAATGTGTGATGTCTAGGAGATGCCAGTTCTGAACTTGAATGATCACGAACTAGATGAAGAGCAAGGTGTTTAGCTTGATTCGAAGCGACAAAGATGAATGAAGTCCGATTAAAGAGATACCATTCCCGAACTTGATTGAACTTAGGAATGATAGGAATAAAAGATACCGAACTTGAACTTGATTAATCAAGAAGCAGATCTTACTGATCTAGAACTTGAATGAACTTAGATGCAGTGAGTGATGATAAAAATTGATCTTGAACTTGATTGATCAAGACACGATGAAGATAAACTGTTCAGCTTGATCAAGAAATGAATGAAATGAATGTTGAACACTTGCTTAGATTGAGTATGATCAAAGATACTCTTTAAACTTTTGATTGAGTTTAAACGAATAATCAGCTTGATTTGAAGCGATGAAACCGATTAACGTTAAGAGATCGATTCAGATGAAAGACAAATATCAACTTGATTTGAAGCGATGAAACTGATATGCCCCTAGTGATTGATTCGATTCAAATGATCGAGAGATCTCAACTTGATGTGAAGCAATGAAGCTGATATGCCCCTTAGCAATGAGAATTGATTTTATTTAGTTAAAAATATTTTTCTCGACTTTTGATGAAGATTTGAAAAAAATGTTCTCGACATTGAAGATGTGAGGTCATAAGGTCATGAGTATGCCCCCTCAGGAGAGAAATTGAAAGATAGCGAGGGATTGATGATAGGCAATTGTTGTCGATAATAAGTTATTTGAGCAAAAATTGATCCTAAGGAATTTTTGAAAAATTTGGCGTTGATTGATGAGTTAAGCGCAAATTTGATGTGTAGATTGAAATGGATGTCCAGCGTTGAAATTGAGCACAATTTGAAGAAAAAATGAGCATTTGATGAAAAGAGCACTAAGTGGTCCAAATTGTGAAATTGAATAGAAAAATGATCTTGAATTTTGATTTCAATCCCAAAAATGGAATCAGAGTGGGCGAATTAAATAAGGGTACAATTTTCATGTCCATCGGAGCAAGTTGAAAAATTAGGTTTTTTGCTATATATGGGACAAAAGTGTCATTTTCAAATCATTTTAACCCTCCAAGTTTGAAAATTCAAAAAGCCTTCTGCAAAGAAAATGGTGGTCCCTACTCATCAGCATTGATTAAAGCGCTAGAGACGTCATAATCGACCCTGAAACTATGAGCCAGTGGTAAGTGATCGATCTTAAGCCTCTTTATGTTTTCAATTTTGAATTTTTTTGCTCATTTTTCAAGTTTTTCGCATGTGTGGGGTCGGGTTTCACGTTTTACTGTGTGAGACAGGATTTTGTCTCGTATGAGTAACTGGTAAAATTTCTTTTGTTGTTTGAAGTCATTTAAATTATCGTTCGAGATGCACCCTTGTATCGTACGACAGGTCTGTTAAAAGACTATTTTGTCGTGCAAGAGCCAATAGTATGTCATTTGGGATTTTTTTGTAGTACGACATCTATTTCTGACTCGTATGAGATTCTATCTCCCTGTGTTTTGTCGTTCAAGAGACAGTGAGCATTTTTGAAGGTCTAAATGTGAAAATTTGATTTTGCATTTGACTTAATTGGATTTACGTGATGTTTTACTTCTCTTGTAGGCTAATGTGGAATGTTTTCTGATGCTTCGTTGTTGGGTTTTTGTAGGTTTGATTACCTCTTGTGCTCTTTAGATGTGTTTATGCTCCCACTATGGCATTAGTTTGACATTTATCTGAGGTTGAGTAGGCTCATATTGATGTATGTGGTTTGACTCATCTTCTTGGTTTGCCAGATATCTATGTGAATCATGGAATGCTCGCGGCATTGGTAGAGAGATTTCATTTAGAGCATAACACATTTCATCTGTCAGTGGGGGAGTTGACTATGACTCCCAAGGATGTATATAGGATCCTCCGTATCCCTTTTGTTGGGGATAAGGTGGATTATGATTCAGGGCACCTTCCAGGATTACAGGCAGTGAGGCATGTCTTCAGAGATCCTAACATTTTGACTCGTTCCATTAGTTGGGACATATTGATGAGCAGATATAGCAAGGAGTTTCCTCAGGCATGTGTTCTAGTAGGATTCATAGGCTATTTTCTGATGCCAGATAAAGGGCAGCAGGGTTTCCAGTGTGGTTGGGGCAGGATGTTGATGAGATTGATAGAGTCCCCTTAGAGACTTCACTGGGGTTCTTGCTTGTTGGCTCACATGTATCGCGAGATGCATAAGATCGTGTATAGAGATGGTCGAAGCATGGCTGCAGGTATATATATTTTATAGGTCTGGGCTTGGGAGCATCTTTTTCCCTTTGTCGGCCAGTGGTAGATGATAGTAGAGAGCTCAGGCAACTGATTATATATAGGTATGTTGGTTATATTACGCAGCCCCATCTGGGCAAGACGGATTTTTGGCGGTGACAGTTAGATGATTTGATAGCCGTCGTGTGGAGACCTTATAGAGGTTTGGATCCTTGGGATGACTAGTGGCTAGTCCGCAGGGACCTTTTTGTCACGTGTCCTCTTATTGGGATATTGCAGACCATTGTGGAGCGGTTCGTTGTATCACAGATGATGAGGTAGTATGGCTAGCCTCAGGGGATCTAATAGGAGTTTACAGCGTATGCGTGTTCCATGGATGAGGGGAGATAGGGATGGTATCCTCGATTATCTTATGCCTTGGCCATGTAGGAGCTAAATGGTCTACAGTGCCTCAAATGGGATTATATTGATGATGTTGCGAATGTGAGGGTATTGCCTCGATACAGAGAGTGGTTCCAGTAGTATCCTTTTCCTAGATTTACTGATTTGGGTGACCAGGCACCTCACATAGAGGATATTGAGGATGATGCACTTGCACAGGTATAGGGACAAGGTCCGAGACAGGGACAAAGAGTTGAGGCTCCGAGGTGGACAGGTGGTGATCCTGGTGCTAGTAGCAGCAGGGTTCCAACTAAGGGTGGATAGCAGAGGGGTGAGGGCGGATCCCTTGGGAGAGTAGGAGTGAGATTGGGTGGAGCTGAGGAGGAGCAAGAAGCTCTGAGATAGGTCTGGTAGCAGAGGGAGGAGCAGGGTGGTACTAGAGGTGGAGATGGAGGTGGAGAGCCAACACAAGAGTAGGGGACAAACACAGGATGGTCAATGAGAGCATGTCTTGCAGAGCTGCAGTCACAATGGCTCAAACTCAGTTGGCGGAGCGAGACCGACAGCTTGCAGAGGTGAGGGTTGAGAGAGATTGGCAGTTGGCGGAACTAAGAGTAGAGCATGATCATTAGCTTGACTAAATGTGCTAGCTTGTAGTGTCTCATTTTTCGTGATGCAAAGACTAACGCCAACTATGCTTTTTCTATTATAGTGTAGTTCATTTTATAAGACACCAATGTCCTGCTCATGTAATAAATAGCTCATTCCTTTTTATTGTCATCGTGTTGCGCCAGAAGTGCCCCCAGTGATGAATCAATTGCTGATATATATAAGATTAGTGGTTTACCCTGAATCGGTGGCATCAATATTGATGGATTTGATAGGTACTCTTTTATCTGTTGAAGATGTTGTTCACACTACTGATCCCAGTTGTATATTATTCCTTTTCTTAATACCTTTTTGAAAGGTTGAGCTTTGTTTGCTAGCTGAGAAATGAATCATCTGATGGATTGGAGACGTCCTTGTAGACTTCTCATTTGACTGATGTTCTTTGGAGGTGGCATTTCCATTCTAGCTTGAACTTTCTCAGGATCAACCTCGATTCCCTTCTTTGAAATGATATAGCCAAGTAGTTTACCAAATGTCACTTTGAATGCACACTTCTTTGGATTTAACCAGAGTTTGAACTCTTCCATTCTGTTGAGTATAGGACCTAACTCTTGAATATGCATGGATCCTTTCATAGTCTTCACTAAGGTGTCATCAACATAATCTTCCATATTCGTATGCATCATGTCATGAAAAATAGTTGTAACTGCTCTTTGATAGGTTGCTCCTGTGTTCCTTATCCCAAATGGCATGACGTTCCAGCAAAAGGTTCCCCATGCATAGGTGAAAGCTGTCTTTTCTTGATCTCCCAGAGCTATTTTGATTTGATTGTATCCAGAGAATCCATCCATTAGTGAGTACATTTCATACCCAGCAGTCAAGTCGACTATCATATCAATATTTGGTAATGGAAAGTTGTCCTTCGGACATGCTTTGTTAAGATTTCTGAAGTCAGTACAAACTCTGATAGACTTCTCTGCCTTTTACACAGGTACTATGTTTGAAATCCATTCGGCATAATCTATAGCTTTGATGAATCTAGCTTTGAGCAGTTTTTCTAGTTCAGCCTTGACTAATAGTGCTACATGTGGGTGCATCTTACAGAGTTTTTGCTTAACTGGTTTTACTCCTGGTGTAATTGAAAGATGGTGCATAATGAGATCAAGATCCAAGCCTGGCATATCAGAGTATGTCCATGCAAAGTTTATTTTCTTTTCTAAGAATAGATGAGTGAACTCCTTCAATTCTTCTGCTGATAGTGATTGAGCTACATGAATGATGTGTGGTGTCTCTTGACTCCCAATGTTCACTGGCTGAGTTGGCTTGATCAATATGGAGGACCTTTCCTAGAAATGACTTGGCAGTATATCAAGTATCTCAACTTCAGGCGCCTCAGAGAGGTTTTCACCTTTAGGTACGTCCTTTTAGATTTTGACACCACCACAATGTGGTTTTCGCCATCAGATCTTTTATTTTTATTTTTCTTGTTTTTGCGACTAAGATACTTGATATCCGCTTTAGTCATATTTTCACTCTGTTCACTGGTGGAAGAGTTTATAGGTTTGACTACATTGAGATAATAGGCCAACGTATAGTCATTGGCAAAAGTAGGTATATTCCTGGGCTGGTTTTGTAAAGTACAATCAATCAATTTGGGATGTACTAAGGATAAATCTTGGATAGGTTCAAGAGCGTTCATAGTATTGTTATCACAGTGGCGGATAGAAAAGTCGAGTTCCAGAAGAATGCCTTGCATAAGTGTCTCGAGACTAGGAAGAGTCAGATCATGATTATTAAAGTTCATGTTAATATTTAGTTCATCTAATCTGATAGACATACTTGTAACATTGTTCACTACGCCAGACTAGACGTCATATCGTGGTTTAACAACGATAAGATCAGTGGACAGATTTTCATTGTTTGTATCAGCTGATTCAGAATTTGAGGTCAGCTGATTCAGAATTTGAGGTCAGCTAATTCAGAATTTGAGGCTAAGTAGATATTGTCCTGAGTAGGACTTTCATCAGAGTCATCAAGTGAAGTTTTTGAGTCTTCTTCAAGTTATTTAATAAGTGTATGTATGGTATCAATACCAACATCTTTAATACTGCAAGTTCCTTCATGTTGTGGTTCATTTGTCACTTGTATCTGACACACTTGTTGACATGATCATGATGTTTCTTTGATTTGTCATCATCTACTCCATTCAGCTTCTTCTGGACTGATAACTGGTTCTTGTTCTGTAGCTTCCAACTCTTCTTGTGTAGTCCTATACTTGATTTTTTCTGTTTTAGGATAGGGGTACATAGATGAGAAGCTTTCTAGTATTCTTCCTTCTTTTAATCCTTGTTCATAATTTTCTTATCTCTTTTGTCTAATTTCTTGTATTTCTTTCTCTATTTTTATGCGCATCAGCTCTTGAGCATCATTTATGACATAGCTAGACTCTTCTAGAGTTTCTGTAGTGGATGTGTCTGAGAGATGGTTAGGACCCCATTCATACTTGTTTGAATCAGTCTCTGAATCGTCTACTTGCTGCCTGCCATTATATGTGACTGGAACTTTTGGTGGTGCAAACAATTCTCTAATTCTTACTACTTCATCTCTTATATCCTCAGGGACCTCAACTTCCTATATTATTGTAGCTGATACCATCGAAGCTTGAGCACTGACTATTTCTTCTTTCTTGACTACTGATTCCTCTTTCTCTTTTCTACACTCTGCTTTTGTTTGTTGAGTGTCTACTTCCTGTAATGTTAAAGGCGATATTCTTTTCTGCCACTTAGACTTAGAAACATGTTTTTGGTCTGATGTCTTTTTCGGATTGTATCCCAGTCCAGCCTTACCATTTCTGGATTTGGTTTGTAGTTGAATTGGTTCAGTAATACCTTCCTTTTGTTTGCCCAGAGGACTAGTACCTGAGTACCCCATGTGTTGAATCATTTTGTAGCCAGGACCATATTGGTTTGAGGAAATCTCACAATGTCATACCTTCTCATTTTGACTATCTTCCTTAAAGAGAAAGTTAAGAACAACATCTTCTTCTATTTCATCCACCAAGGAGGTAGAAGACTATACAAAGAGACCATCATATATGGTATTTGGAGCTGAAGTTTGTGTTCTCATAGCCTCCGATGGCTTGCCCAACTGTTTTGGTGATGGAGGGAGAGAAACTAATGAAAGTACCGGTTCTATCTTGTAGCCATCCATGCCGGTATTTGTAATCTTCAATCTCTTTTCTAAGTCTTTCATTAGTGCTTCTGGATCTACATTTGGAGAGGCTACCCTATTATGAGGCACAAAAGTATCTGCACCTTTTGTCAATGCATTATGGACGACATTTGTATCAGCAGGAATACTAACTTCAGCTCCATTATAAGGAAACTTTAAGTATTGATGGTATGTTGACAGTATTGCCTTCATTTCATGAATCCATGGCCTGCCCAGTAATATATTATATGACAATGGAATATCAAGAACTTGGAAAAGGACATCTCTCTCTATCGGTCCCACTCTGATTGGTAATGACACTAGACCTTTAGAAGTCCTTTCTTCTTCATCATAGGCTTTTATTGTTATTTTCTTGCCAGGATCAATGACATTTTCAGAGAATCCTACTTGTGTAAGCAGAGTGTAAGTACAGATATTCAACCCCGTGCCTCCATCTATCAAAACAGGTTTGACTCTGTGTTTGTGGATCATGGCTTCAATATGCAATGGCTGCTTATGTGGATGATTTAGTGAGTTATCATATTCTTCAGAGAAGGTCAAATAGTGAGGTGAAGTCAGATGACCCACCATAGACTGAAACTGATCAATGTCTAAATCTTTTGGAACGTTGGTGGTGAGCAATGCTTTGTCTAAGATCTCTTTGTGAGCAGATGAGAGTTTAGCAATTCAAAGATTAAGATTTGAGCATTTGTCCTTTTCAATTGTTCAATGACACTATATCCAGAAGATGATGATGAAGTTAGCCTTTTAAATTTGTCCAAGGTTGATTCTTTTTGTTTGTTTGGCAAGGCTGAAGGGTTTGATGTTGCTTGAGCTAGGTCAAAAGAACTAGCTCCTTGGAGGGTGACTATCTTTTGAGAATGGGTGAGAGATCTTGCATAGCGTGATTCATTTGGTTTATCTTGGACTATAATCACATTGCAATATTATGAGTGGGAAGGCTCAATCATGTTGATAACGTTGTCCTGACTGGCATAAGTATAATTTACCTTGGCACCTCCTTTGGTCTTTGAAGAATCACCTTGTTCGTAAATAGGCAAAGGGTCTTTAAATACTTTATGATCTACATTAGTCGGATGATTCCCAATAACAGCTTTACCAGTGTCTATGAGATCTTGAATCTCACGTTTTAGCTTCATGCAATTGTTTATGTTATGACCTTTATTCCGGTGGAAGTCACAGTATTCATTTTCTCTCCACCATCTTGGTTTGACATCTAGATCATATGGTCTGGAGTTATCTAGTAGTGTTATCAAGTTTTTTGCCAACAGAGTTTGGAAAGCGGATTCATACGATTCTTCGAGAGGAGTAAAATCATGCTTAGGTTTGGAAAGCCAAGGCTTTTCTTTGAACCATTCCTTTGTTTTCTTTGGCAGATTTCCTGCTGCAACCTCAGTGGCTTTAAGTGCTTGTGTAGCACTAGCCAAGTTGAATATTGTGGATTTTGAGCTGGCTTTGACAGTGTCTACTACTCCATCATTAAAAACATTCTTGTTATTGTCTTTGCCAAACTTCCAATACTTGTTCTTCTCTTTAGAGCTAGATCCTAGTTGTGTTTCTTTCCAAGGTGTGATATCCCCCTTGTTTATGAGCACATCTTCCATTTGAATGGCATTATCTACCATTTTGTTAAATGATGGGTGTACTTGTATTTGTATACTATATTTCAGTTCGAGGACCAAGTTATTGACAAATATATCCATTTTCTCAGAGTCTGGGATAGGTCGAGAATACCTAGAAAACATCTTTCTCTAGCATTGGAGAAAAGTAAGAAGAAGCTCTCCTGTTTTTTGTTTAGTATTGCAAAGCTCAATCATAGTCATAGGATGTTAAATGTTGTATGAGTACTGTTGTAAAAATAGCTAGATTAGTTCTTCAAACATTTTTATTCCTTTGGGTAGACTTGAGAGCCATTCCATTGCTTGACCCCCTAAATTCCTTGAAAAAAGGTGCATGAGGTATGTTTGATCATGCATAAACTCCATACATGCAGCCAAAACTCTTTGACATGATCTTGAGGATCTGAGGTACCATCATACTTATCAAATTTTGGGATCTCCACTCGTGAAGGAAATGGAGGCATGTATAGATTCTTGTCAAATGGAAAGGGACATATTGTTTCCAGAGAATATTGTTTTGGGGACTTGTCTTTATTCTTCAGTTCTGTGACCTCCATTCGTAAAGCTAGTAATTTTTTGTGTACCATGAGTATAGGTGATTCTTTCTTTTTAGTAATGAGTGTCTGAACATCATATCCAGTAGGAAGTTTAGCACCTTGTTTTGCTAGTTCTAAGAAATAGTCTTCCTTCTCTTGGGTCATGATAGCTTTCATCATTTTTCTAGTCTTTGTCCTTTTGATAGTCAAGGATTTCTTTTTCTAGAGGTTCAATGTCTTCGTCAACCTCACTTGATGATGAGGAATCATTATCATTTTCAAGAATGTTAATATCGTCCTTGTTTCTGTCATTATGTTCTATCTCATACATAGTGGGAGATTTACGCTCATTGAAAATTGGTTCGCTTGATGATGATGGTACATGAGTGAGTGGATCCTTTTCATAAAATGGATTGTCGGTGTATGAAAAGGGTATTCCTTTTCCTTTGGCTTCATTCTTATGAGAACTCCTGGTTTGTGTAGTCATTTTTATGGATTAGTGTGACCTAAAGTTGTTTGTGATGTAGATGTCAAGATCAATTTCAAAGCTAGTTGTTCGGTTAATGTATTGTTTGGGAGAAACAACTGAGATTCAGTCTGGTTTCACGAATGATCTATCCTGTATAAGATGTTTATCTAAGTTGATTCTAAGCATAGTGTAAGATTCAGTCTGGTTTCAGGAATGATCTATCTTGTATAAGATGTTATCTAAGTGACTAAAATTTGATAGGTATTTGATTGAACTAGCTAAAAGATGATTGACCAAATCATGCAATGCAAATGGCAGAGGTACACTATCTTGATCTGTTTATGCTCAGGAAAATTGATAACCAGTATTATGTTCACTGTAAGCTATTTTTAGGCAAGTTTGACTGTTCTGCTCTGACAAAACTAGAGACTTGTACGATAGGATTTTCTGAACCTGATGACAATTTAGCAGTTACAGGACAACAAAAGTTCTATTTTGTAAGAGTCATTGTCTCATACCATATGATAGATGGGTATGTGCAGGACAAAAAAAGACTCAGAGCACATCTGTTTCATACAATATAGGATACAGAACTAGACGACGGATTAAAATGACTCATACAACATAGGATCAGGTATAGGATGACAAATCAAAAGACTCATACGACACAGGATCAGGTGCAGCACGATAAATTATCAAACTCATACAACTGTTCACAGGATAGAGCCTAGAAATTCTAAGTTTTTTTTATTGCTAAGTATGATAACTGAGTATGACCAATTCTGAGATGGACTGATATTGGACCAGGATACAGAATTTCAACTTAAGAAGGACAAATTTCTGACATGGATAGAGTTTTGACTTAAGATGGACAAGTTTCTGACATGGACAGAGTTTCGACTTAGGATGGACTAGTTTCTCACATGGATAAAGTTTCAACTTAGGACGGACTAGTTTCTGACACGGATAGAGTTTTGACTTAGGACGGACTAGTTTCTGACACGGATAGAGTATTGACTTAGGATGGACTAGTTTCTAACATGAACAGAGTTTTGACTTAGGATGGAATAGTTTCTAACATGGACAGAGTTTCAAATTAGGCTGGACTAGTTTCTGACATGGACAAGGTTTGAAATCACTGAGTTATTTCTTGTCTTCTCCAATTTTTGGTATTTCAATTTTTGTTTCAGGGATGAAAACATAGAAAACAAGTGGTATGTATAGTGACTCCAATCACAGTATGCAAACCCTAAGGAATTTGGTGAGGAAAGAAAACCTTTTCTTGTAGACTCAAGTACACACCCAATAGCTAATCAAAATACGACCGTTGAGTCTCACGCAATGGATTCTCAATGTTGTATTATCTGACTCCAAACGCTAATGGGGGCACGAAATGACAAGTATCTTGGGAGAGTTACTATCTCTCTTACACAAAGATTATCCCCCTTTCAGAGATGAACTAGGTAGCTTCTAATTTTAATTGGAACTAGTTAGGGATCTGTTTGGGGCGTCGAGGTATAAAATCAATTAAGAGGTCTCCTAGCCTTGAAAACCAAGGTTTAATATACCCGAAGGTATGGAGGAGAGCTATTCCCGAGCACTGTCGTTGACTTGATTTTCATCAAATCACGTTTATTTTACAGTGGGTTGGAGTACTTGGCGTCTAGTCATTCCCACTTAGGTTGTTCCCCTCGCACCTGCCGTAATGGCTTTAAGAGTTTTTCAACTCCTCAGAAGGGCAGGCCTGCTAAAGATGTACAAATCTCAAACAAAGAAAAAGCCTCAAGGGTCTAGATTTCTGATTGTCTAGAAAAAGACAAGAGCATACTCTCCTACCTCTCTGAATCTTCTAAAAACATGAAAGACAAATTTGTTCTTTAACCAGATAGCAAGTTAGGTTCCTAAAAAATGAATTTAAAGAATACACGATGTTTAGTCGATTCTCCTTAGGCAACCTGCAAAGGCAATGAATCAGTAGTCATATTGTCTTTGTGCGACAAGCATATTCTTAGACAAGCATTCTGCAAAAACTGATTAGGCTGTGAAAAAATCTGAGATAGATAGATAAACAGTTAGGGTAAGTCATCAGAATAATCAAAAAATCATGAAAATTTGCCTCTTTTTTTTTTTTTTTAACCAGAAAATACAGAGTCGTATGATAGAGGATCCTAGCTCGTATAAGATAGGATTCAAGTTCGTACGACACCTGCAGTTTGTCATTTCATCCTGTGGGAATTGTCGTACGAGATGTATAGACAAAAAATCAAAAAATCTAAAATCTGGAAAATAACAAAAAAAAAAAAGCAATCAATATTGGAAGCGGAAAAATGTAGTCTTCTACCCCACAGTGGGTGCCAGAGATGTGTGTGTGAAAAAGTGGTAAGTTGCAAGCACAAAATTTCAATTAAGTCATTATATGCATGGTTAGTAATCAATAATCAATAAGTAATAAACCATAACAAAGTGACTAATTGCCTTCTAAAAGATGCGAGTATAAGATTGCTCTCAGATTCTTATAAGCAATACCAGTGACTAGACTACACCAAGATGAAGGATTTAATCTATATGATATTAACTATATGGATGCAAGATGGATGAATAATTCAAGCAATAAGGGATGAAAAATGGATGCAAATAATCTAAAAAGGTGACTCCAGAGTGAAATTAGCGTGATAATAATCTCCAAGCGTGTTCTCAAAAATCTCTGGGGTAAATTGGAATGAGAGCTGAAGACTGAATTTATAGAGAATTGCCAAGAGAAAAGCTCAATTTAGAATTAATTGAAAATAATTGAGAAATCAGGTTTAGTTAACATTGAGATAGATTCCAATTATAGTTTAATTGAAATGCATTCAAATTAGAAGTCCAAGTTCCATTGGAAATAATAATAAATTAATTCCGTGCATTTGTGATAAAAATAGATAATTCTTTTATTTATTCAAGAAAAGGGTTTTTTCAATGCAACTGAACTTCTTTTTCTGAAAAGCTTTGAGTTCCAATTTTAGAGAATAATTCAATAATTCAATTTAATTGCTTTTCTGATTTCAAGTTCTAAATTTAGAAAAAGAAATAATATCTCAAGTTTGATTTCTCTCTCAATTCAATTCTTTTTGTTTAATTTTAATTCAACTCTTTCTTTGTAATTAATTCCTCTTTTGTAATAAATTAATTCATTTTGCATGATTAAATGGAAAATGTATTAATTAATTAAATATGCAAGGATATTTAATAAATTAAAATAGGATAATTAATCAAATGATATTCTTGGAAATGATTCAATTAATTAAATGAATATTTAATTAATATTGAGTAATTGATTTGCCATGTGATATTTGATGATTAAAGAATTAATAATGTGCTCAAGATTGATTTAATTGCCTTTGGTTAGGACTTTGGTGATGTTGTCGAGATTAGGGGCCCATGGTTTAGATGACCAGTTTTAGGGTATTACATGTAGGAACAATTATCAAGTTTTCTAACTCCTCTCAGGATTATTTGTCCTCCCCTCGGGATGAAGTTGTGTTGCTCACTGTTGATGATGCTATTGTCTATATTGTTGCTTCTGTCCCTGAGGATTCAACTCTTGTTGCTTCTATTTTATAGCTATGTTCCACTCCTACTGTGTTAGAATCAATGATTGACCCAAAGACACTGAGAGGGGGGGTGAATCAGTGTCTAACTGGTTAGCAGAATATTTAAACTTATTAAGAACTTTGTACCCCAAAACAATGTACCGGTAAATAAGAATTAATGCAGCAAATAAGAATAGCAAAGGCAACATAGAGAACACACCATAATACAAGATATTTAACGAGGAAACCCGGTGTGGGAAAAACCTCGGTGGGATTTGTGACCCACAATATTCACTCACTGGCCAATGAATAAATATTACTTACAATGAGGGGCCTGCACATGCAAGAAGGCTAGCAGCCTAGAGCTCACTACTCAACTACAAAATAGAAGTCTCACTGACTTACAAAATGGATTATCAAAATCCAATACAATGTATTACTTCAAATCAGCATCAACTATGCCAAGTTCAGTACCAGTTCAAGCTCAGTCTATAACCAAAACCTTTGTTGTCGACAATATCACCTTATACAGAATATCATTTATCCTCTCTCTCTCTCATCTATCAAAATGACCTATAAGATCTCATACATATATATGAGTCTTTTACAATATGCCATGTTGGCTTTTACAAGAGATAATTACATTATAAAACAATAAAAAAAAGTTTATTCCATGTCGTCTTGAGTGTCGGTATGCTTTGTTGTTGTTGTCGGTGAAGTGCCTGTCGGTGTATGTAGAAGTCTATTGTCGGTGTCGATAACTGCCGGTGGGTTGAAAAATGAATGCCAGTTGGTTGCCATCAATGACAACATCAACTTATTCTCATAAGAGTGTATAATTCCAACAATCTCCCCCTTTGGCATTGATGGCAACACTCATGAGAAAAATCCAAAAACTGTTCCAAAAACTGAAGTCCAAAAAGTTTCCAAAAAGATGTGCTCCCCCTAAGCAAATGATCTCCTTTGAATAAGAATTTTTTTCTCCACTACTCCCCCTTTGACATCAATGACAAAAGTTGTCAAAAATAGTCAAACGAGTGCAAAAATTTCACCTCAAAGTCTGTAACCGGTTGGTTACAATCTGATAGATATCTACCAAAACTAGATTTAGACTCTGCATAAACCTTTTCTTGTCATTCAAGGTTGCCTCAATTTGTTGGATCATGCGAGTGAGATAGTGCATGTGTTCTTCTAGTGATTGCTCTCCCTGAAGTAATGCCTTAGATATTTCTATTCTCTAAGAAATAAGATTGTCCAACTTAGGACCAAGTTTATTTTTAAGTTCTCAGGCATTTGACCTTATCCTTGCCTTTTCTTTCTCAAGTTTCTCTAATTTCTCCTCAAAAACTGTCATTTCCTGCTCAAAAACTGATATGTGACTGGATGAACCAATTATGTTATCAGCTATGTCATCAATTTCTTTCTGTGTTCTACAGATCTCCTTGTCTATGTCCTCTGTCAGAAGGTGAGGTTTGCATGTTTTCCTTTATATCTCTTTTTACTCCAAAATTGTAGAGTTCAGTGTCAGTAATAATGTGTTCAAGTGCTCTATGCACTTCTTTATGGTGTCATCAAAGAATTTGTCCTTCTCTTTTTCAACTCTCTCCTTTATTGTGTCCTCATTCATTTTATCAATGGTTATTACATTGTTAGCAATAAATTTGGACAATGTGCCCAATTTACCTAAAGAATCTTTAATATGATCTATGTTACAATTTGGTGCAATCAATTTAAGAATAGGTACAGTGTTATCTATAGACGTCTAAAAATGGTCAACGCTTGCGGAGTCATACTTTAACATTTGCGCATTGCCTTATTTTAGGGTTCTTGTGTCACATTAACATTTCTTCTATGTTGCGCACTTGGTCTTTATCATTTGCGAGCATTGAGTCCTTCTTCTGCATTCCTCATTTTTATCACTTTCGAATTAGGCCTTGTCGATAACAATCTTCAGTCATGATTTTGGTCGATCCTAGTCCTTGTCAATATCATCTTTTTTGCGATTGATTTGTCATCGATCCTTTGTCCTTGTCAATCATGTCATTTTTGCAATCGATTCATCATCGATCCTTGTCCTTTTCAATCTCATCATTTTTGCGATCGATTCGTCATTGATCCTTGTCCTTGCCAATTTTGTCATTTTGTGATCGATTCGTCATCGATCCTTGTCCTCTTTAATCATGTCAATTGGCACTTTTCAATTTGATCTCCTTGTCAATCTTGGTCCATTTGTCATTGATTTTTGTCAACCAATTTTTAATCATTTATTAACATTGGTCCTTTGTCAGTCAGAATCATGATCAAATCGACCCTACATCAATTATCTTTTTGTCAAGACCTAATTGTCGTCCTTGCATTTATTCATTTAATATTGTTTGTCATTTTCCCTATAGGTTAAATAATTTATTTATTTATCCTACGTCTTCTTGTCACAATTAAATATTTATTTAATTGGCTAATTAATTCCCCCTCTTTTTGTGAATTAACTAATGAATGAAAAATTATTAATTAATTCACCTATTTTTCTAATTTCATCAATTTCTTATTTCCTAATTTCCATCATTTCTAACCTTATTTCTAATTTTCCTAATTCCTAATTTCCACCTCATTTTCTAAATTCAATTTCCACCTAATCAATTCCTCTCTAGTCTCTCCCTATTTTTGTGCTTCGGTGGAAGCATGAATTTCTCATGCGTCATACCTTTGCATTGGCAAGATGTCATAGGCTTTTAGTTCTCTAACCTTTGCATGGGCAATATGTCATAATTCATGACATAGAAGGTGTCATAACCTTCTTTCTTCAACTCAATTTTGCCATTTTTGAAATCAATTGCCTCTAATATCAATTTCATGCTAATCTTGTCCTCTCTTCAATTTGTCTATAAATTGGATGAGTTTCTTCAATCAAAGGAGAAATTAATCACATTTTTGAATCGAGATCAATCAACCACGCTTCTAGTATCCTCACACTATCAAAATCAATCTTGCTTCATGCTTTTGCACTTGTAGGTGAGATCCAAACAAATCCGCTATTTGGAGGAGAAAGAAGGACAATGGAGGTCAATTGGAAGAGACATTGGTGAAAAACTCAAGAAAACAGAGTGACTCTGAGATTTCTGGGCACTTTTGTGCTTGTGTTTAAGAGTTTTGCGCCTGTGTCAAAGATTTTTGCACCTGTGTCAGAGAGTTTTGCACCTATGTAGAAGGGTTTTGCACTTGTGTCAAAGAGTTATGCGCCTGTGTCAAATGGTTCTGCACCAATGTTGAGTCATTCTGCTCTTGTGTAATTCCAGAAACAGAGGTAAAATTAGTAGTTTTTACTTGCAAGTTAGTTTATTTTCATTCTCTTTCTTTCATTTTGGATTTTCTTTGGTACTAATTCTCTGTGCAGCATCTTGGCATTATGTGTGACAAAGATTAAAAATGCAACTACTAACGAATCTTATGCAGGACGCAGTCAAAGACTCTCATTAAAACATCTTGCTTGCAATTTTTAAAGTAGTTGCACATTTCATTTCTTAAAGGTTAATGAACACCATGCATGCTTTGTCTGTTTTTAATTTGTTTGCATGTTTTAACCCTTAGAACTGGGCCTGCCTCCTAATTTGCCTGGCACTTCGCACAGGCATTGGTGAGAGGGAATGACCCAAAGTGGTGACGGGCTAAATCCAAGTTCTTCCAAACCACTCTAAATAACTGTGGATGCAACGAAAGTTGTAGATAACGGGTGCTAGAATGGTATTGCGATGATTTATTCGCCGGATCAATACCCACCTGAACGGATGCCCTTACTAGAATCTCTTGTTTTTAGATGCCAAAATCCTTATATCTATTGGCTCAGGCATTGTGATACGTGCATGCTGAAGAAACCTCTCATGTACTCCTTAGTTAGAGATAGAAAGTTCTTGGGAAGAGATGCCCCTTGAACTCGAAGCTTGGTATGCCCGAGAAGTGAGTGCACTATAAGGGGGAGCCAGTGCTACCAAGCATCTAGCTATCTAGCTGAGTGTTGTATTTTATGGTTAGAGGATTCAACAGATATTGCCCTTGCCAGCCATAGGATTTGTTGTGAATGAGCATGCTTGTCTTGGGTCTAAGTCCAAACATCTTGTCTTTTTTGATTGTCAAAAGTTGAATTATACAATTGTCGCAAAAACATCATTTGTCAAACAAATCCAAACATTGTCCAAACACGGTTTTAAAAAGAGAACATTCATCCAACAAAAGTTCAAAACATTTTCAAAACATGGCTTTCAAACACATTGAAAACTTTGTCTCAACATTCATGTCACTTTAGGCTAGGTTTTGCATAGTCCAACTTAGCTCCTAGGGCATATTGTCCTCTCCCTTCATTTTTAGTCCTTTTCATTGCAAGTGTCCTCATTTTGCACTTAGATTCCAAATCATTTCCCTAAGTTTGCATTTCATTGTCATATCGAAGCTAGATTTCCATTTAGGTGACATTTGTGCATTATCCTTGTCATGCTAAAATTAGGTCTTCCCTAGGTTGCATTTTGCATATTCCAAGTCATTGGTCTTCACATATTCTTATCATTGTATTGTCATCTTGTCTTGGCTTCATCTTGTCATATCATATCCTTAGATCATTTTCATGTCATATCCTAGGTCATTGTCATAATCATTGCCTTCTTGCATTTAATCTTAAAAATTTGGTATGTCAAACTTGAAAAATCAAAACTTTGGATGATACCCTAAGATGTTGTTAGGGAGTCTTGACCTTGTCTAAAATTTGTCCTTTCATTAATATCATTTTTGTCAAACCTAGATTAGTATCCAAGCATAAAGGTGAGACATTGTCATTAGTCCTATTGTCAATTTGTCCTTTGTCTTTTAAGGTCCTAGCTTCATTTCAACTTCCCAAGGTTGAGTCTTTAGGTTTGCATTCCAAACAGTTTGTCCAAATCTTGAAAAAAAAAATAGGTTGCACTTAGTTGCATAACATTATCAAACCATAGAAACTCAAAGGTCCAAAGCAAGGTCACATTTTCATTGCATTTAGTTGCATCTAGTTGTCATTCCCAAAATTCAAAAAAGTCCAAAAAATTTAGTTGCATTGTCATCC
Organism: Cryptomeria japonica; assembly: GCF_030272615.1. Classification (NCBI taxonomy): domain Eukaryota; kingdom Viridiplantae; phylum Streptophyta; class Pinopsida; order Cupressales; family Cupressaceae; genus Cryptomeria; species Cryptomeria japonica. Next base: position 415,206,263 of record NC_081411.1, on the reverse strand, counting down.
TTTTAGGTTGCATTTGTTAATCTCGTTAGTTGCATTTGCATAGTGACATGCCTATTGAAACAAGGTCAAAATCTAAGAAGATGGGCGAACCAACATATCAATCCATTGACAACATATCACACTCACAATTTCAACCTAGTAAATCATTACAAATGGAAGGTTCATCAAACACATCATTACCACCATATGGAATGGTTCAACTTGGACCACCTCCATTATATAAGCCAGTGTTTGTACCCATGAAACCAGGATATGGGAGTGTTCCACCAACACCAAGGGAAAATACACCTTTTGACTGGAATCAACCGAACCTGCAACATGAAATTCAAACATTACATGAGGAACAAACTCCTTCACAAGGATTTGGTTCAGATCAAGGCATTCAACAAGAAATGAATCCAAATGTTTTACCAGATTCTTCATCAGATTCTGATGCTTCCAATGATATTGATATGTTCCTTAAAGATCCGAAGTTGACAAAAAAGATGGATAAATTCTTGAACAAGGTCTTTAAGATGTTTCCACAAAAATATCTTGATATTATGAGTAATGTGACCTCTTCAAATGTGCAAATTAATGTGCAAAAACAACAAGGTGGTGAGCTGTTAAGTTTCTCTCCACATCCAAATGAAGAAAATCAACACACCTTGATGAGTAAATGTGCTTCAAAAACATTGACAGTGACTATTCCACAAAAGTCACCATTCGAAACAATAAACAATCCATTATTTAATACAACACCTTTAACACAAGATCAAATTATGGCCACACAAATGTTGACAGCTTTCCCTCAACAAGAAATGATTCCTCGAATAATCACAAGTGGATCAAAATCTAAGATGCAAGAAATCTTTACGACTGGAATGCCTGATCTTACGAATGTTCAAAACAATCCTACAATCCAACAAATTTTATATGTCCCATCAAGTTCAATATGTTTGAAAAATACTCAATTACCTGTTATACAAAATATTGTGACAGATCCTTCAATAGTGGCAACACAAAGAGCCACAAATAGTGGTGTGCACCCACAACAAATGTTGCAACAATTGAGGAATGCACAAAAGGCACAATCGAATGTGCAAACAAGCAACGCACAACAACAACAATATCGCATTCAACAACATGTTGCAATGGCTTCTACACAATTACAAGTTAATTCAAACTTGCAACCACCACAATGGATTGGACAAACAACATAGCAAGTCAATGCAAGTGCCATCCCCCATCTCAAGGAGAAACAACAGAAACCTCCCAAACAAAGTTTTTTGCAAATGATGGAATTTACATCAAGACAACAACAGTTGACACAAAGTCAGCAAATTTTGATTCGTTAGCATCAACAACAACCTGTGCCTCAATATGGGCCAAGCAAAACAAGTTATCATACATCACAACCACAATTGATGTCCATGCAATATCAACAACACCCTCAACTACAATATCAACCTACGCTACAAATGATGATCCCACCACAAGAAGTACAGCAAGAGGGTCAAGGTCAAGGCATGGCACAACCACAACATCAAGAGCTGTATCAAGAACTTTATATGCCAGAGACACCAAAGACAGCAATTTCTGAGCATCAACCGCCAATGGAGAGCAGGATGTATCGACAAAGAGTACACCCCAGAGTGAATGATGAACTTCCAAAATCTTCGATACCTAACACATTTGCACAATAGCTTGAGAAGTTGCAATGACAAGTCAATGCATTGGAAACCAAAGGGACAAAGAAATTATACACAGATCAAGATTTATGTCCTAATCCATTTGACAAGAGCTTGTACATGCCTCCCTTCCCTAAGCATTTTGAGGCACCTAATTTTGAGAAATATAAAGGGAACGGTAATCCAAAAGACCATATTCGAGCATTTTTCGCAGCATGTACCGAAGTGAGTTATGAGGAAACATATTTGATGCTCTTATTCGCACGAAGTCTCACTTGACAAGCCATGGATTGGTATTCGCATTTGCCAGGGAACATAAAGACATGGTTAGAATTGGCTCAAAAGTTTATATCCCACTTTGCATTCAACATTGATAGTGAAGTGACCATGTCAGATTTATGCAACACCAAGCAAAAGAAAGGTGAACCATTAGTGACTTTCTTGTAAAGATGGCAAAGCTTGTATAGTCGTTCTTCCTTAGATATACCTGAAGAACAACAAGTGAACTTATTTATTCAAAATTTGGTCCCAAAAATGATGTATGAACTCAAATTGAAAAGTCCCAATACCATTGAGAAACTCATTAAGAAAGGGATGAACATTGAAACTGCTCGTGTAGCTAAGGGACTCATTAAACTCAACAAAGACAGTGATAACACAAACAATTCAGGGGAGAAAAATAGATTTTGGTACAAAAACAAGAATGTCACTAATGATGGAGTTGTCGACGCAAGAGCAGTGAATACAAATCAACCCACGTTCACAACAAAGAAATTGAGTGCTCCTAATATGTCGGCTATGGAACAAAATCAAACACAAGCAAGCAATGTTACTCAACAGCCGCAATACCAACAGTATAATCAACAACAAGGTCAGCAACAAAACCAGCAACGAAAACCTTACCGATCAAGGGATGGGCCTCCTCGATAGTTTACGCCATTAGGAGAGCCTATTGAGTCGGTAATGAAACAATTAATACAAGCAAATTTTATCAAGTTACCAGATATCAAGGAAGAACCATTGGTAAAGCCGCATTGGTGGAATGATAATGCATATTGTGAATACCATCGGTCAAAAGGACATAAAACCACATCGTGCTTTCAATTGAAAAATATGATTCAAGACTTGTTAGATCAAGGAGTAATTGAGGTAGACCCGCCCAACGCGACCTCTAACATGGATCATACAATTTTCAAAACTCCTTTGCTTGATCATGACAAGGGTAAAGCATCTTCTTCAAACTCTACCCAAATAGCAAATATTAATTATGCAAATAATGGTTATAACAATCTCATCAATTGTTTTCGAGCATCAAATGAGTATGTTTCCACCATAAGATTAAAGGGGCAAGATCTTTCTTGCGCAATCACCACTCGTCGATCCAAAATAGTCCTGAAAGGAGCTCTTGCAATTCCTCTCAAATCAACTCCTACGAGTCAGTATAATCTCCTAGATCATTTGGGGAAGACACCTACACAAATATCAATTCTTGAGTTGTTGAAAATGTCCCCTATGCATCGCGCAGTCCTAGATAAAGCTTTAACTAAGTCCATTATCCTGACAGACATTGATGTTGACCAGTTTCAAGCCCGAATTGGACATCTAGCTATTTCCCAACACGTCGCCTTTTCTGATAATGATATTTCTCCTGATAAGCTCCCTCATAATGATCCATTACATCTTGAAGTCTTTGTCCATAATTGTAAGATCCGATGAGTCTTGATAGATGGTGGAGCAGGTCTTAACATCTGTACCTTGAGAGTGGTCATTGGTCTTGGTTATACAAAAGATGACATTGATTCTTCCAGAAGAATAACAATCAAAGCATATGATGATGCTGAGCGTCCATCTAAAGGGGTAATTTCATTGCCTATTAGAGTCGGTCCAGTGATAGAAAACACTTTCCTGCAGGTCCTAGACCGCGATCTTCCTTACAATATGATTCTTGGCCGTCAGTGGATCCATGCAATGAAAGCAGTTCCATCTACTTATCATCAGTGTTTAAAATATCCTTACAATGGGACTGAGATAACAATTCCAAGAGATCGTAATCCATTTCAATTTTGTGCTAATCTAAAGGATTCCCCGAAGCAACAAGTCCCAGTCAATAGAGAGGCCCACTCACATAATTATGTGGACCCTAATGAATTGTTAGATGTTGTCAAAGGAAAATTGAAGATACAGGAACAAGGATGCAAAGAGTATTCAATGGCTCAAACATTCCTCATTGAGAATTTACCAATATCTCCAAAATCACATGGTAAACCACATTTTTTGCAAAAGGAACCTAAGATAGTCATTCAATATCAGCCCCCCACTACATTTACAAAATGGGGTGAACTTAACAAGGAAACTTTGGATGATAATGTAATAGATTGGCTTTATAAGGATCCAACTGATACACCACCTATCAAGTTGCTAGTGGAGCGGCATGGAAAAGGGTTTACTATACTGCAGAAAAAGGGATATGATGGCTATAGTGGTTCGGGCCCTGATAAGAAAGGCAGACTAGAACCTATTATACCTAAGATCCGACCTCCAACTTTAGGGTTAGGTTTTGTACCATTTCAAATTGGACCCTCGTCTACCAAAGTGACTACGTGTGGAAAGGGGCGTGACTCTGATGATGAAACAACACCTGAGGATACCCAACCTGAAACTAATTCCAATGAATGGGAGTGGAGTTCTTTTTCTTCTAGCTCCTATGCCCTTGAAAATGTTTTCCTTGACCCTGATGATTTGCCAATGGAAGACAAACATGAAATAACTCCCCCTCCCAAAATGTGTCCTAATGCTTGGATAGAGTCATTCTGGGACCCAAGTTCTGAATCAGATATGAGCAGTTCAGACAGTGATACTACGGACGTTCTTGTCCTTACCATCTCGGCCTTAACTCTCCTTGAAACCGATGATGATCTACCCCTTGTCTATCCATAGCTTATCCAACATGACCAACAAAAACCACTCAAATTAGATTGTTTTCAAAATGATGAAGCAATTGCAAAATTCTTTGGAATACGGGAAGGCATACCACGAGGCGATCATAAGGCAAGGTTTTCTATTGATTTAGATTCCATAGCATATTTTGGGGTGTCAACTCCATCTTCTAGTCATAAAAATGAAAAAGAAAAAGAAAAAGTAAAAAATCAAAAGAATGGGTCTTTGAGTGAAAACTGTAAGGCACTCTCTGACCATGAAAATGTAAAAATACAAGATGTATCTGCGGGTGACAACCTCTTTGGGGTGCCCAAAGGTGGAAGATTGGACATACCCTCGTCAAGTCAAGATAAATCAACATTGCTTGTGGAAATGACCAAAGAGATAAATGTGGGTACCCCTGACAACCCTAAGGTCATTCATTTCGCTGCTTCTCTATCAAAACAAGAAAAGATAGATTTTGTCAATTTCTTTCTTGAAAAGAAGATCAGTTTTGCATGGTCTTATGCAGATATGCTCGGCCTTGAGCCAAAATTAGTCCTTCATCACTTGCCATTAAAATTAGATGCCAAGCCCGTGAAACAAAAACTCAAAAAGATGCATCCCCAGGTGGCTCTCTTAGTAAAAATAGAACTCAAAAAATTATTAGATGTGGGCTTTATCAGACCAATTGATTATGAAAATTGGATTTCAAATTTGGTACCAGTTAGCAAAGTAACTGGGGGCATTAGTATTTGTATGGATTTTAGGGATCTTAATAAAGCATGCCCTAAAGATGATTTTCCACTGCCGAATATAGACATCATAGTTGACATGACTGTCGGATATGAGATGCTATCATTGATGGATGGTTTTTCTGGATATAATCAAATTCGCATTGCTCCTAAAGATCAACATAAGACTGCATTCACATGTGCTTGGGGTACCTACTACTGGAATGTGATGCCTTTTGGTCTTAAAAATGCTGGCGCAACATATCAAAGAGCTATGACGACAATTTTCCATGATTTTATGCATACTTTGATGGAAGACTATGTTGATGACCTATTATGCAAATCCATCACAAGAGATAGTCATCTAGCCATCCTTGGCCCAATCTTTGATCGAATGGAAACCTACAAGCTCAGACTCAACCCAAAGAAATGTGTCTTTGGTGTCACAGACGGCAAATTATTAGGGTACATTGTTTCTCACAGAGGCATCGAAGTAGACCCCGAAAAAGTTAAAGCAATAATGGATATGCCTCCTCCTTCCAATCTCCATCAACTAAGAAGTCTGCAAGGAAATTTATAGTCAATCCGTCAATTTATAGCTCAATTGGCAGATAAATGTCATCCCTTCCAGCATTTATTGCATAAAGGCGTCACTTTTAAATGGACTAAGCAATGTCAATCAGCATTTCAAACTCTCAAGGATTATCTGTTGTCACCACCTATTCTAATGCCTCCTATATAAAGGAAGCCATTCATATTGTATATCTCTGCAACTGAAACAGCACTGGGAGTTCTCTTAGCCCAACAAGATGAGAAAGGCAAAGAACAGGCTATTTATTATATCAGTCGGACACTAGTAGGCTATGAGCTGAATTATTCAACTATTGAACGGGCATGTCTAGCAGTGGTATTTGCAACACATAAGCTTCAACACTATATGTTAAATCATCAGAAATTGCTAGTTACAAAAATTGATCCCTTGAAATACTTGCTTAGCAGGGCAGCTTTGACAGGTCGCCTAGCAAAGTGGGTTATGATCCTCAGTGAGTTTGATATTGAGTACATTGAGAGAAAGGCAATAAAAGGACAAATCATAGCGGATCAACTTGCAGAGGCACCTATTCATGATGATCATCCAATGTTGACGGATTTTCAAGATGAATCAGTCTTTGCTGTCACATCTCCTAATGAATGGAAATTATATTTTGATGGATCCCATACCAAATTTGGGTCCGGAGTAGGTATATTGTTTGTCACCCCTCAAGGTGATGCTATTCCCAAATCTTACAGAATAACTTTCCATTGCACCAATAATATTGCAGAATACGAAGCTTTGGTCATAGGACTCCGAGTAGCAATCCACTGGAACATTACACATTTGCAAGTCTATGGAGATTCCCAGTTAGTCATCTATCAAGTGAATGATGACTATGACACAAAGGATGAAAAGCTTCTTCCCTACAAGCATATGGTGGATTTCTTCAAGACAAAATTTATTGATATCCATTTTAGTCAAGTTCCAAGAATACAAAACAAGTCAGCAGATGCTATGCCAACTATTGCTTCCATGTTAAATATGCCCCACAATATGAACAGATGTGAATTTTTGGTCAAATAGTTGCTTGTCCCTTCTTTTGAAATTTTGACAGCAAATGTGGTGTGTGTTCTTATTGGTCCTAATTCCCCATGGTAAAATGACATCTATTGGTATTTGACATCCCAAGCCTTACCACCTAACCTTTCCCCTAACCAACGCTGAGCCTTCATATGCCAAACTGCCAAATATGTCATCATCGCAGACACCCTTTACCGTCGTTCTTTTGACCACACCCTCCTCAGGTGTCTGGATTCTGACAAGGCACAAATGGCTTTATGTGAGGTTCATGATGGTATATGTGGGGGCCATTTCAATGGTCTAATTCTAGCTAAAAAGTTGGTTCATGTTGGATATTATTGGCCCACTATGGAAAAGGATGCTCATGATTTTGTCAAGAAATGCTACAAATGTCAAATACACGAAAATTACATTCATGCACTTACCCAAGAAATTCACTCTGTCATATCTTCGTGGCCCTTTTCTCAATGGGGATTGGATCTTATTGGCAAGATTCACCCGACATCTACAAACGCACACAAATTCATCATCACGGCCATAGAATACTTTACAAAATGGATCAAGGCTATCCCCATGACCTATATCACTGGTGTTCAAATTTCAAAGTTTCTACGGAATTATATCATATGCAGATATGGGGTTCCTCTTGCAATTGTCACAGATAATGGACGTCCATTCAAAAATAAAGATGTCAAGGAACTCTATGAAAATTTTTGCATCCAACATCATTTCTCCAGTCCTTACTATCCACAAAGTAATGGCCAAGCCAAAGCATCAAATAAAACCATCATTCAGATCCTGAAAAAGGCTATCAATGATGCTAGTCGAGATTGGCATGTACAGTTGAATCCAACACTATGGGCTTATCGCACTTCCATCTGCACACCTACAAGCGCAACACCTTATTCCTTGGTGTATGGTGTGGAAGCCATTTTACCCTTGGAAGTGGAAATTCCATCTTTGCGTGTTTCCCTGCAACATTTGATTGATGATGAGATGCACAGAGTCTCTTGGTTGCATCAGCTTGAGATGTTAGATTAGAAACATCAAACAGCCCTGAAACATTTGCAAGCATATCAAAATCATCTCCGTCACTCTTATAATAAGAAGGTCAAAGGGCGACACTTCGAAGTGGGAGATTTGGTCCTAAAGGCAAACCTAAAGAATACACAATCCACTGACATCATCCAAGGAAAGTTTGAGCCTAATTGGGTTGGACCTTTCATAGTTACTACAGCCTATGGCTCGGGGGCATATCAGCTTACAAACCCAGATGATGAACCTCTGTTCGATCCTCTAAATAGCATGCACCTTCAAAAGTACTGGACATAGTTTCTGTCAGTAGTTCTTCAAATATGATCTTGAAAAAAATACAAAAAACTAAAAATGCTAAAAAAATACAAAAAAATCAAATAAAAGTGAAAAATTGAAAAGAACAAAAGTAAAGAAAAATAATTTGCCCTCTAGTGAAAACCTGGCAATCAGGCACTTTGGGCAAGTACCATGGTGAAAACCTGGCCAACAAGCGCCATGTGTAAAAGACTATTGCTCTGTTATCTATCATGACTCCTAGCTGTACTGTCCCCCCATAGGTTTATCACGATTATCCTTGCCCTAACCCAATGTTTGTTCCAGGCCTGTGATTGGTCAACATCATTGTCTTGCATACTTAGGTTTCCAGTCCTTGTGCATATGTTTTGGTCCTGGTCGTTGTATATGTCTTTCAAAATTTCATTGGGTGTGCACCCCTTGTCATGATCAATTACTGAAGTTATTGCTACATGTGGGCTGGAGCTTTCTTATCAAATAATGTCCTAAAAAAATCCCTAAAAATCAAATAATGTCCTGAAAAAATCCCTAAAAATCAAATAATGTCCTAAGAAAATCCCTAAAAATCAAATAATGTCCAGAAAAAATCCCTAAAATTCAAAAATGTCCTCAAAAAAAATCCCTAAAATAATAACCTGAAATAATCCAAAAAAATTGAAAAATATCCTGAAAAAAATCCCTAAAAATCAAATAATATCCTGAAATAATCCAAAAAAAATCAAAAATGTCCTTAAAAAAATCCCTAAAAATCAAATAATGTCCTGAAATAATCCAAAAAATTTGAAAAATGTCCTGAAAAAAATACCTAAAAATCAAATAATGTCCTAAAAAAAAAAAAATCCAAAAACAATTCCTTTGGCATTTTGCATTTTGTCAATAAATGGTCCCCTTTGTGCACAGACAGATCGCTGAGCATACATCCAATGACACTCAATCAAACATTGTGCTTTAATGAAATCACGCATTAACAAATGAACTATTTGACCAAGCAAGCATTCAACCTGATCACAATTGTCACATCAATCCAAATAGCATCAACATTACCATTGGTTCTGGTCAACATTATCATGGGTCTTATACAGGGTGTGGTATACTCGAAACCAGACTGTGTCCTATCTTAGACAAGGTACTGCATTCCCTGAAACCAGACAGCATGATTATTCTTGTTTTCCACTTTTGACAATGATAATCAGCTTGTTTGTTTGACTTGGTTGAATTTGTGTGTCTTATCTTTTTACTGATTTATCTTTGGCTTCGATCATTTTCCTATGTTGCTCGATGATGTCACTGAGTGATTTAGAGTGACCGGGATGGTTCATTGTCCCTTTAATTTTTTTGTTGTGTTTTCTGTTTGTGGAATGCTTTGTCACAAACTGTGGCAACTATATCATTGGGTGTCTGTGATAAGTACGTTCACTTTGTGAATGCCGCACATACCTCGACCCTTGATGTATGCACCCTAGGATGTTTCACTCATTCCTTGTGTGCGATGTGTCTGTCTTTTGCAAAAGGGGTTGCATTCCAGCTCTGGCCTTTAATGCCATAATGCTCTGCATCTGCTTTGCTACATTAAATAAAGGTTCTCACATACTTATGTGCATTTGTGAAAGCAAGTTTCCCTTCATCTCTAACTATCCTTTGTCTAATTTCTTCTTACTAACATTTCTTCTATCAGTCTGGGCAGTCCGTTTGGTCTAGTTCTCTGATCTCCAAAAACATAAGCTGCATACTGCATTCATTGATTAGTACACTTGCATTCTATCAAGTCCATATAAAATCATTGTATCCCTTTCATCTTATACATGCATCCAAAAACATAAACACCATTCATACATGTTCCAAAGATAGTACATAGACAGTGCATAAGACATCCATACATGGAACGTAAACATAAGCCATAACACATTGCATCCCATCATATAGCTGCATATCATATCATATATCAAAACAATATCGGAGTACAAAATTGGACTGTCCATCCTAAGTATGACCTGCAGGCTGAGTACATAATGTCAAACTATATATGTCTCTGTCATAAGGAGCATGTGCCTCTATCATTGGGTGCTCCCTCTGTCCTCCTCATCTCTGCTATGTCTTGAGCATGAAGCCCCTCCTATCCTTGGTCCTGGCTCTGGTGGTCTCCTAGGTCCACTCACCCCCATGCTGCTCACTGACCTCCGAGAGCGTGGCCTGCTCTCTGTCCTCGATCGTGACCGATATGATGTTGCTCTTTGCTCTGGTGGAACTACACTCTCATACAAAGTCCTCAAATGGTGCATCTTATCTCTGGCATCTAATAACATCTGTGCCATCTCACATGCACTAGCATCCATAATCGACCCAACATACTCGGTCACTTTCTGCTCTGCTTGCTGTGCCTAGGCTATCGCTATATCTCGAGCCTCTGTCAGTCGGGTTATCTCTGTCCTCAAGATGACATTCTGTCTCTCCAATGTAGTAATGTGATCATGCTGACTCGTTATGGTGGCTCTGCATATCTCCATCTCCTCTATGCTAGTTGTCTCCTGCCCTTTGGGTATATCCTGCAATGACTCATGATCTACTGGATCTGACTCAGGACTCTCCTCTCCCTCATTGTCCTCCCCGGCCTCATCCACCTCCTCCTCTCCCTCATCATCTCCCTCCTCATCCCCCTCATCCTCATCATCTCCCTCATCCTCATCATTGTCCTCATCATCTCCATCCTCCTCTCCAGTGAGTGGAAAGTCCTCCTGTCTCCTAGGTACCAAAATATCAGGATCCGTCAATGGAACTGGCTGCCATCGTGCAAACCATCGCTCATACTCCTCTATCATCTCGGCATCTATAACATCTGATCTCCAATCCCACTGTCTCCACTGTAGCTATGTGAAGTTAGTATATGCTATGTGTGGCTCAATCATCCTCCCTCACTGACTCGTCTCTCCGGGAAATCGGGCAAAGTGTGCAGTCCCTATGAGTACATCCTGCCTCTCTCCAAACTATCGTCTGACTCTCTCTGGAAGATACATCTCAATCACTCTCTGATGATTCACTGGTCATCTAATCAGGTATCTCTCCTGTCTACAATATGGTAGCTCATCACTATCATCTGACCATCCAAGGCAATCATGATATGGCCTCCATGTGAAATCTCTCAATCTGTCTAGCTCATGTCGCCAATACAATATGTATCCGAATGGTCCCTGTCTCAGTGTTCCCCCATAGTAGTATACATATGGTCGATGTGGTACTACCTGTCTCTCTGCAATCGGCCGACATATGGCTATGTGCTCAAATGCCCATACCTATAATAGTGTGACCCCACAACTCAAAGTTTGTACCCTCTGATATGCTATCTGATGCAACTGAAAATATAGCATGGCAAGCACACATGGTCCCCATGCATATACAGTCCCCTCCGTCACCATCCGCTCTAGCACTCTTCCCCATCCAATAGGGAATCCATGTCCTCGTCTGTCACCTGCTAATAGGCATGCCATAACCACTGCTATCACCACATATCGCTGATCATACTCTGATGCTCAATTCCTCTCTAGTCTCTCCCTATTTTTGTGCTTCGGTGGAAGCATGAATTTCTCATGCGTCATACCGTTGGCATGGCAAGATGTCATAGGCTTTTAGTCCTCTAACCTTTGCATGGGAAATATGTCATAATTCATGACATAGAAGGTGTCATAACCTTCTTTCTTCAACTCAATTTTGCCATTTTTAAAATCAATTGCCTCTAATATCAATTTCATGCTAATCTTGTCCTCTCTTCAATTTGTCTATAAATTGGATGAGTTTCTTTAGTCAAAGGAGAAATTAATCACATTTTTGAATCGAGATCAATCAACCACACTTCTAGTATCCTCGCACTATCAAAATCAATCTTCCTTCATGCTTTTGCACTTGTAGGTGAGATCCACACAAATTCGCTATTTGGAGGAGAAAGAAGGACAATGGAGGTTAATTGGAAGAGACATTGGTGATGGATTTTTATGTATTTTGAATGTCTTGTTTTCAATTCTTCTATTGAGTGTAATAAGGATTTTATTTCATTTCAATTTAGCTTTGTGGTTAGCTAATTTCTATTTGCTTTGATGTTATCTTTTTTATCAATAAAAAAATGTAGATCAAGAATTCGATTAACATCAAAGCAAATAGATATTAGCTAACCACAAAGCCAAATTGCAATGAAATAAATCCTAATTACAATCAATAGAAGAATTGAAAACAAGACACTCAAAATAAATGAAATTCCATCACCAATGCCTCTTTCAATTGACCTCCATTGTTCTCCTTTCTCCTCTAAATAGCGGATTTGTGTGGATCTCTCCTACAAGTGCAAAAGCATGAAGCAAGACTGATTTTGATAATGCGAGGATACTAGAAGCATGGTTGATTGATTTCTTTTTTTATCGATCCTTTGATTGAAGAAACTCATCCAATTTATAGACAAATTGGAGAGAGGACAAGATTAGCATGAAATTGATATTAGAGGCAATTGATTTCAAAAATGGCAAAATTGAGTTGAAGAAAGAAGGGTATGACACCTTCTATGTCATGAATTATGACATATTGCCAATGCAAAGGTTAGAGGACTAAAAGCCTATGACATCTTGCTATGCCAACAGTATGACGCATGAGAAATTCATGCTTCCACTGAAGCACAAAAATAGGGAGAGACTAAAGAGGAATTGATTAGGTGGAAATTGAATTTAGAAAATGAGGTGAAAATTACGAATTAGGAAAATTAGAAATAAGGTTAGAAATGATGGAAATTAGGAAATTAGAAATTGATGAAATTAGAAAAATAGGTGAATTAATTAATAATTTTTCATTCATTAATTAATTCACAAAAAGAGGGGGAATTAATTGGCCAATTAAATAAATATTTAATTGTGACAAGAAGACTTAGGATAAATAAATAAATTATTTAACCTATAGGGAAAATGACAAACAAGATTAAATGAATAAATGCAAGGACGACAATTAGGTCTTGACAAAAAGATAATTGATGTAGGGTCGATTTGATCATGATTCTGACTGACAAAGGACCAATGTTGATAAATGATTAAAAATTGGTTGACAAAAATCAATGACAAATGGACCAAGATTGACAAGGAGATCAAATTGAAAAGCGCCAATTGACATGATTAAAGAGGACAAGGATCGATGACGAATCAATCGCAAAATGAAAAAATTGGCAAGGACAAGGATCAATGACGAATCGATCGCAAAAATGACAAGATTGACAAGGACAAGGATCGATGACGAATCAATCGCAAAAATGACATGATTGACAAGGACAAAGGATCGATGACGAATCGATCGCAAAAAAGACGATATTGACAAGGACTAGGATCGACCAAAATCATTACTGAAGATTGTTATCGACAAGACCTAATTCGAAAGCGATAAAAATGAGGAATGCAGAAGAAGTACTCAATGCTCGCAAATGATAAAGACCAAGTGTACAACATAGAAGAAATGTTAATGTGAGGCAAGAACCCTCAAATAAGGCAATGCGCAAATGTTAAAGTATGACTCTGCAAGCGTTGACCATTTTTAGACGTCTAAATTTTTCCCCTCTTTGAGACAATGTGATTCTAAGCGTTGTTTCAAAAAAATAGTAATGAAAATGCCCCAGACAATAACAATGACATATGCATGCCCCCTCGAGGAATTGGCCGAAAAAATGTAGAAAAGAGGCCAAGTGATCGATAAGAATGACAGAAGATGATAGGTTCAAACGAATCAAAAATTGGAGGTCAGATGCACAAATTACAAGCAGTGGAAGGCGTAAAAGATCATGACCATCATGAGATGGAGAGCATGCATGCCCATCTAGGTACTGACAAAGATCTATATAAGAGACAAGGAGAATGAAAAGAGTTCATTTGCACTGGCCAAAGTGGAGGAATTGTTGCTCAAGAAAAAGACCCTTGCAGAGAGATGGTGAACATTCCAATGGCAGATCACCTTGGGGAACATGTACGCACCTACAGATGACCGAACGATGCAGGAGCAGCGGTACGTAGCTCAAAAACCCATATGGTCAATTTCATTCATTTTTCTTGATTGCGGGACATTGCAGGGCCCACAAAGGAAGGAAAAAGAGAGTCCTGCGCCTGTGTAAACAAGTTATGTGCCTATGTAAGGGACACAGGTGTAGCTTGATGTTGCACAGGCGCAAGACAGGATACACATGTGTAGTTGTGCACTTATGACACTAATTTGACCGAAAACAGTGCGCAGATGATCCCGAAAAGAGGGATAAGGGTAGGATAGGTCAAAATAGATAAGAAAAACCCTGATTGGTGCATGAAACAAAGAAATGAAACCCTTAGGAGAAAACCCTAAAACTGAAAAATTATGCCCCAGATGTGATGCAGAGTTGACAGTATCCATTGATTGCGCGAGAAAATAGACCCGACTGCTTCATGTTGCGACACAGACTCAAGAGTACGAACAAAGATACCTTAGCAGGACTTGGATTATACTATATTACGTACATGCCCGAGATTAGGGCAAACACAGGACTTCTCACCGCATTGGTCGAGCGATGGCATTCAAAGACTTCTTCTTTTCATCTTCCAATTGGAGAGGCAACTGTGACACTAGAGGACGTGTGGTGTATCCTCTGCATTCCAATTCATGGGGAGATGGTGGTGTACGACCCAGTGACAGGGAGAGATTCATTGTGCAGATTATTCAAGTGTGACGCAGATGACCTTGATATCATAGAGAGGGAGATTGGCTGGGAGACCATGGCATCAGAGTATGATCAACGATATGTGGTGATAGCAGTGGTTATGGCATGCCTATTAGTAGGTGACAGACGAGGACATGGATTCCCTACTCGATGGGGAAGAGTGCTAGAGCGGATGGTGATAGAGGGGACTGTATATGCATGGGGACCGTGTGTTCTTGCCATGCTATATTTTCAGTTGCATCAAATAGCATATCAGAGGGTACAGACTTTGAGTTGTGGGGTCACACTGTTACAGGTATGGGCATTTGAGAACATAGCCATATGTCAGCCAATTGCAGAGAGACAAGTAGTACCACATCGACCATATGTATACTGCTATGGGGGAACAATAAGACAGGGACCATTCAGATACATATTGTATTGGCGACATGAGCTAGACAGATTGAGAGATTTCACATGGCGGCCATATCATGATTGCCCTGGTTGGTCAGATGATAGTGATGAGCTACCGTATTGCAGATAGGAGAGATACCTGATTGGACGACCAGTGAATCGTCAGAGAGTTATTGAGATGTATCTGCCAGAGAGAGTTAGATGACAGTTTGAGAGAGGCAGGATGTACTGATAGGGACTGCACACTTTGCCCGATCTCACAGAGAGACGAGTCGGTGGGGGAGGATGATTCAGCCACACATAGCATATACTGACTTCACACAGCTACAGCGGAGATAGTGGGATTGGAGATCAGATGATATACATGTCAGGATGACAGAGGAGTATGAGCAATGGTTTGCACGATGGCAGCCAGTGCCATTGACGGATCCTGACATTCCGGTACCTAGGAGACAGGAGGACTTTCCACTCACTGGAGAGGAGGACGGAGATGATGAGGACAGAGATGAGGATGAGGGAGATGATGAGGATGAGGGGGATGAGGAGGGAGATGATGAGGGAAAGGAGAATCCTGAGCCAGATCCAGCAGATCATGAGTCATTGCAGGATATACCGATAGGGTAGGAGACAGCTAGCATAGAGGAGATGGAGATATGCAGAGCCACCATAACGAGACAGCATGATCACATTGCTACATTGGAGAGACAGAATGTCATCTTGAGGATAGAGATAACCCGACTGAGAAAGGCTCGAGATACAGTGATAGCCCAGGCACAGCAAGCAGAGCAGAGAGTGATCGAGTATGTTGGGTCGATTATGGATGCTAGTGCATGTGAGATGGCACAGATGTTATTAGATTCCGGAGATGAGATGCACCATTTGAGGACTTTGTATGAGAGTGCAGTTCCACTAGAGTAGAGAGCAGCATCATATCAATCACGATCAAGGATAGAGAGCAGGCCACACTCTTGGAGGTTAGTGAGCAGCATGGGGATGAGTGGACCTAGGAGACCACCACAGCCAAGACCAAGGATAGAAGGATTTCTTTGGTTACTGGCAATGCAGGCCGACATGGTTTAGAATATTGTTATCAGTATTGGAGGTCAACATCTCTTGGATCTAGCATCGGCAATTGTTTTTAATATTTATGCATCCATGTTATCTAGCCGACATGTAATTTGATATTGTAATTATCTTTGTAAGCCAACATAAGGCATGATAAGTTGTATAGGGTATATAGGTCAGTTTGATAGATCATTTTGATATCATCATGCGAATATGTAATTGGAAGGAGATAATGAAGGAGATGTGAAATATATTAGAGAGATCATGTATGTGAGGATATTTATGTAAGGGTTATTTCGGTAAAGGGTTAAGGGTTTCAGACCAGAACATACAGAGCTTAAACCACAACTGTATTCTAGCATAGAAGATGCTATCTTAGCAGTTCACACTTCTCTGGATTGTAGTCTGGATTTATATGTAGTCAGTGAGGCTCCTTTTGTGATTAAGCAGTGTACTCTAGGCTATAAGCCTTCCTGCAAGTGTAGGCCCCTTATATTTTGTAATATCTCTTCATATGGCCAGTGGATTGATATTGTGGGTCACAAATCCAACCGTGGTTTTTCCCCTTTGAGGTTTTCCACGAATAATTCTATGTGTTATGATTCTTATTTATGTGATTGGCTTATTGGTTGCTTTACTTCTTTCAATTATGTATGTACCAATATACTGGTTTGTGTATGCATGTTTTAATAAGGCTAAAATTGATCATTCTAGTATAACACTAATTCACCCCCCTCTCAGTGTTATTGGATTCCAACAATTGGTATCAGAGCCTTGTGCCTCAAAGGAAGTTTAACATCTTGGGGAAGATCCTAAATCTGCAATCCATGGACATGGATTTGGAGAAGCAACTTGAGATGGCACTTGTAGATTATGATGTTGAAAGGTTGAAGAACTTAAAGCTACAAGATAAATTGAATTCAACTAAGGAAATCATTATTGTCCTACAAGAGAGGTTATCATCTGTTCAAGCTAGGAGGAAGGAACTTTTGCAAAGTCAAGATGATGAAGAGAAACATGCACTTAAGGAACAATGTCAGAAATTGAATCAAGAGAATATGGTTATGAAAATGAAATGCAAGTTATAACTATGAAAATGTCTAAGGAGATTGAGGACCGAAAGAAAAGGAAGAAAGTCGTGTTGTATCCCTGAAGAACAAATTTGAAGAATGTGTTAGGTTGGTTCATGAGAATGATATGTTGAGAACTAATTTAGTACAATCCCAAAGTAATGAACAAGAGCTTGAGAGACAAATAATAATTCTGAGAGAAGATTTAACTATTGCAAGTGAGTATAAAGAAAATTCAAGATTAGCTCAGCACAGCTAGATTAGTATTGAAGAGACAAAGGCAGACTCGAGATTCCAGTGGACTTGGATTTGAGCAAGGACAGAGTTCCGCTACTGCTAATGAAGATCAAAACTATAAGGCACTAGTAAGGAAATTTAATGCTTATAAATTCAATGGTATATGTTTTGTTTGCAATAGATTTGGTCACATGGCTAGACAATGTAGAAACAGAGCAAATAAGAACCCTGATTATGCTCTCGGCAAATGTTCTAAATGCAATAAGTATGGTCATAAGACAAAATATTGCAAAATGAATGTTAAAGGCTATGCATGTGGAAAATTTGGACATATGGCTAATCAGTGTAGGTCAAGAAATTTCACCAGTTTTAGCAAAGCAATTCCAAGGAACAATGTTACATGTTATGCATGTAATGAGGTTCGACACATTGCTAAATTCTTTAGAAGTAGAAATCCACCGGTTGGTAATGGAGGATCAAATGAGAAAGGGAAAGAGAAGGTGAGTGAAATCCGGCAAGATCATACTCAGAGATGGGTTAGGAAGACTGAAGAACAATCATCAGATGGAAATGCACCGGTTACTTATCTGGTAGAGGAGGTTTCTCCTGCACTGATAGGTAGCTCATCCGGTAACTGAGGTAGATGCCTTAGGGTTAGGCAAAATTCATGAAGATGTTGCATATGCCCTAGGAAGAGGTTCTGGAAGATGTTCCAGACATTGGAGATGCTCATCCGGCATGGATATGTTATGTTCGAGATTCGGTATCTTTCACCAGCAATCATTTATGTCAATGGAAGATTAGAGTTTTTCATGGAGGTTAAAAGGTCAAATGCACTTCATTACTTATCACCTTGCATTCAGAGTGATTTTAGAGCGATTAAGAGCAACTAAGAGCAATCAAGGCATTTCAAAGAAATCAGATTTCTTCTTGAGCGATTTCACCAATGACTGGAAGAATTTGTTAAGGGTTTTCACCGAAAGTGATCAACAGGTATTTATCTTCAAACATGGAAGCGAGGTCATCATCTATTCCTATCTTTGTTGCAAACCCAACTGTAGTAGAGGTCAAGGACCACCCCAGGCCAATTTTCAAGCGGTATCCACGTGTGGCTATCATGGAAGATTTGGTTGGAGCATTTTCTCGTGTTCTGAGAGAGTTGTCTATGTTGAAGATGTTAGGACATACATACATTGTCACATTGAGGACTTGGGAACCTCTGAAATAAAGGGCATGTACATGAGTGAGCTGATGGGAGAATCTGGAAAGATCAAACTGCCATACAAGCACATTGAAGACTTAGGGTTTACCGGCATTCTGGACATCCTGAAATTCGAAGATGAGATAATTAGGTATGTTTTGAGCAGAGTACATGGGGATTTTATTTGGTTAGATAGACCTTACAAGATCACCAAGGAAGTCATCAGGGCAATCACTGGTTTACCATCAGTTGGGCAACATCCAGATAAGAAGGTTTCAAATGATTATGTCAACAAAATCACCGATGTGACATCTGATAGGTTATCTATAAGAATAAGCACTATTACCAACACGGACATCAGATTTGGTAGCATGATCATCGGGTATAAGGTAACTCAGTCAAACTGACTGAACTTTGTTTCTAGTTCTTGCATTTTCACAGCATACAAAATGATGAGAGAGAATGTGAAATTGGATCTATATCAAATTACATGTTGGCCAGTTAACATAAATGCATAAACATTAAAATCAATTGTCGATGGTGATGAATCAATGATGAACAGTTAGTACCAAACCAGTACTGAGAGGGGGGGGTGAATCAGTACTGAGAAAAACTCTTTTCTCTGAACTGGTTTGACTGAGAACACTGCACTTGACTGGCAAGCAATAACACCGGTCTAATCCAGATTACTTCTGGTTAAACACAATGAAAGACATAAACCAGTAACTCAACTTTCCACACAATCTAACATCTTATTTCCACTTCACCCATACGCATACACTAGTAATACTTCAATAGAAATGTAAAGACTTGCTAGTTCAACATGCTTTACCGCTTAACAGAGAATAACAAAGCATCACATGAAAAGTATCACACATAACACACATATTTTTCATGTGGAAACCCAACTGGTAAAAAATCATGGTGGGGAAGAATACCCACAACCTCAACATGAAAAACAACATCGACCTTATAGGAAACAGATAGGTCAGTAGCATAAACCCTAAAGCCTAAACATTTAGGTTAAGCAATTCAATCGATTCAATCCTAACCGTTGATCATATTGCATTGATTACAACAGTCTTGAACAGATCTCAAGACGTTCTCCAACGTCCGTTATTCACTGCTTCTTGGAGGTTGATAACCCATCACGTGTTCTCCACTGATTACAGAGACTTTGCACATTCCCAAGGTAGATAGGATCAATCTCCTTCATGCAATATCCTTCACGCGCACAAGGCTAACGTGGCAACACAATCTGTTCTTCATTACAATGTTAACTCATCACACGATGTCATCAGTTGAATCACATAGGCATAGAACACTTCAACCGGAAACTCTGAAGCTAAGACTACCAACTGGTAGTCATACCAAATGAAACCTCGATACAAAACATTCCATATACCGGTTCACATTCTAACATACCGGTTCACTTGGACAAACATACCGCTTCACTATTTCACATATACCGGTTCACATTTCAACATACCGGTTCACTTGGACAAACATACTGCTTCACTTTTTCACATATACTGGTTCACATTTCAACATACCAGTTCACTTGGACAAACATACTGCTTCACTTTTTTACATGTACTAGTTCACAACATCATACCGGTTCTCTTGCAAGTGCTTACTTCAATATAACGGTTCACTCTTTATCATATTGACATCAATGACAACATACAATATCATCATGTCAACATACTATGCACATATGCCAACAGATGCTAGATCCAAGATATGTCAGCCTCCAATATCGATAAGCTTTACTAAACCATGTCAGCCTGCATTTCTAGTGACCAAAGAAATCCTTTTGTCCTGTCGATGTCGGTGTCAGTGCCAGTGCCGGTGAAGTATCTGTGAATTGCCTGCCAGTACACCATAGAACCAAAACATGAAGCTGGAACACAAAACCATGTTGCCGTCAATGACAACATAGTGAAACCAAACAATTGAGTGTCAATTGCCAACAATCTCCCCCTTTGGCATTGATGGCAACACTCATGTGAAAAATGGTCAAGATTTCATCTATCAGTTTCAACCGACCCTGCTCCCCCTGAGCTGAATATGCACAATACTCCACATCTCCATAACTCCATGACTCCCCCTAATGTATACAACTCCTTTTTTCTTTTTCACATCTATACCACTCCCCCTTTCACATCAATTCCATCAAAAATTTCTAAAATGAATGTCAAAGAATAAGAACTCTGCAATGAATATCCCAAAAATGTCTTACTGGAGCTTGACAAATTTCAAATTTTTTGGATAAGCCTTCTCCAATAACTCAAGATAAGTATCCCAACCTATTTTGAATGTGTCAAAAATAGATACAAGTCCACTCAATATATGTGCAAAAGACTCTTCCTCATTTAACTCTATCAGTGTGGGCTTTCCCACCATATCCATGCATTCTTTCTTGTGTACATTGAGTGAATCCAACCGAGGACTCACCAAGCCTCTCAGACTTCTGGCTCTTCTTATTATTTTGTCTCTTTCCTTCTCAAGAGTAGAAATTTGGTTCTCCAAAATCAAAATTTGACCATCAATTGATGTAGTCAATGAAACCAATCTGTCAAAAGAATTAGCTATACTTGCAATTTTCTCTTGAATTTCTTTTTATCTTTTTATCCACATTAGTTGTAAGTATTTTAGTGTTACAACATACCCTATATATATTTGTACATTACTTCAAAGAATTTTCTATTAGTATCAGCTTCTCATCAATCATTTTCTTCTCATATTCAATTACTTGATCAAATGCAGCTCTCTTAGCCTGAGTAAACCTCTCTAGTTCTTGTCGGTTTGAAATTTGTTGTAAGGATTGAAAATCCTTTGAAATATGCATAGTTATTATCTTAAGCTTGCCAGATGGGCTCTCTTCATTTTCAATCTTACACTCTAGGACCATTCGGTGTAAAATAGTGATTGATTGATCTATAATCCCTTTATATGTGGATCCCTCCTTCATTAGTTTTTGTGTTGCCATCATCATGAGTTCAATGGGACTCATCTTTGTGATGTTTTTCTTTTTGACCTGTGAGGTGTCAATTGACAACAATGATGGACCAACTATTGGTTTCATGTTGGATTCCCCTTTCTTCTCTTCTGAAGATTTATCCTTTATAACCTCCTCACTTGCATCGGTGGCTTCGCCACTTGGTGCAGTCTGTGTAACTGTCGGTTCCTCTGTAGGAACTGTAACCTCAACCTGTACATTTGTATCTGAAGGACAATTATCCTCAATATTAGTATCTTGTAAAACATTAGCTTTTTCACTCTCTGTATTAACTGGTATCCCAATATTTGTCTATACATCTATATTTACTGGGGGCTCAATTTCCACTATCTTAATTTTTTTTCAAACTGAGGGTGAAGTACCCACAATCCCCTTTCATTTTCCTTCAACCGGGGTATCTACAGTGTCTGTCTTGGTTTTCGGTGAAGTAAAGAATCCTCTATTTTCTTCAAGAAATTTAACCCATCCTTTTTGAGTCTCCTTTATTATTTCATTTACTCTTCCTAGCATCAGACTAGTTATTCTATGTTTGCTATTGAAAACTTTTTTGTCTGCCACCTCAAGTGTCTTTTCCATTTCATCTGGAGCAATAGTAACACAAATAGATAATAGCTTAAATTTTAATATGTTTATCTTCTTGCATAGTTGACAGTCTTCTAGCATCTAACATATTATACAATTTATTCGGTATTTGATTTTCTATTTCTATTAAGGCTTTCTTAAAAATGTCCAAGTATAATAGGACTACTTCCTCGACCTCTCTTTGTTCATCATCCTCTAAGTACTCATAATAAAATTGAACATTCTTCAACATGCCATCTTTAGTGATTTCATCTACTAATTATGCACAAGTTTTAGGTGGTATGATAGTCTCATTACCAGATTCAATTGCTAAGTCGATGTCACTCTTCTTCTTCCTTTTTGCAGTACTGGATTCAGTTGTAGGTGTAGATTTTGGTGCTTGCTTTTGTGTCGGTATTTTGATTGTAACCTTCCTAACCGATTGCGTCTTAGCTTCTGCCTTTGTCTCTTATGTTTTCTTTCTCACAACCCTCTTAAATTCCAACGGTGTATCATCCTCAAATTCCGCAGTAACAGGCTCAATATGAACTTCAGGACTCTTCCTCTTTCTACCTTTCTTCGGGACAGCATCAATTAATGCTTTGATGTCCTTTGAGACCTTCTCCACAAATTTGCTTGCTTTCCCTTCCTGCTTCTCTATTTTCTTCTGGTTGAACTTTGTTTCAACTCTTGAGTTTTTTGTTGTGCAGTACCATAAGGTTTCTCTACCTCATCAATCAGCATTTTTGCATAGGCATCAAGAATCTATGCATTCACCTCATAGCCCATTTCTTCAATCCAAATCTTTCGGGGCTTAATTGCTTCCATAAGTGTCTCATCCTTATTTACCATGAAGCATATGTCGATTGAATATTTTTCTACAATATGCTCAAGTACCCTTACCCTAGACATCATAAATTTCTAGAATGCTTTGAAATATCCCCATACCTTATCATCTCTTTGACTTCCTAAAGCAACAATTGACTATTTCAATTGTCTCCCTATTGGGATGTCAAAAGCCCATTGCCTCTTACCAAAACTGGGTGTATCATTCATGAAATATAACATCAAGAAAACTATCAAGTTGCCATACTAGAATGTACCCTTCTTTTCACCCTTAATATTCCCTAGATTTATTAACAACTCATCTAGCATCCAACCACATAGATCTAATTTTACATTCTCTCTCATCATTTTGTATGAAAACAAAATGCATGAACTGGAAACAAAATTCAGTCGGTTTGACTGAGTTACCTTATACCCGATGATCATGCTACCAAATTTGATGTTTGTGTCGATGATAGTGCTCACTTTCATGGATCTTTTATCAGATGTCATTCCAGTGATCTTTTTCATGAAATCATTTGAAACCTTCTTGTCTGGATGTTGCCCAACCAATGGTAAACCATTGATTGCCCAAATGGCTTCCTTGGTGATTTTGTAAGGCATGTTTAACCATATAAATTCCTCATGTACTCTGCTCAAGACATATCTGATTATCTCATCCTCAAATTCTAGAATATCCAGAATGTCAGTAAACCCTAGGTCTTCAATATGCTTGAATGTCGGTTTGATCTTTCCATATTCTCCCATCAGCTCACTCATATACATTCCCTTAATTTTAGAAGTTCCCAAGTCCTCAATATGGCAGTGAATATATGCCCTAACATCTTCTACATAGACAACTCCCTTCGAAACGCAAGAAAATGCTCCAACTGAATCTTCCAGGGTAGCCACATGTGGATACCACTTGAAAATTGTCTTGGGGAGGTCCTTGACCTCTACCACAGTCGGGTTTGCAACAAAAATAGGAATAGATGATGATCATGCTTCCATGTTTAAAGATAAATACCTTTTGATCGCTCTCGGTGAAAACCTCCAACAAATTCTTCCAGACACCGGTGAAATCGCTCAAGAAGAAATCTGATTGCTCTGAATTGCCTTTGATCACACTTAGTCGCTTTGGATCACTCTGAAGTCACTTTGAATGCAATGTGATCAACAATGAAGTGAATTCAAATCTTTAACCTCCGATAAAAACCCTAATTTTCCAT
Organism: Cryptomeria japonica; assembly: GCF_030272615.1. Classification (NCBI taxonomy): domain Eukaryota; kingdom Viridiplantae; phylum Streptophyta; class Pinopsida; order Cupressales; family Cupressaceae; genus Cryptomeria; species Cryptomeria japonica. The sequence continues at coordinate 415,181,696 of NC_081411.1, read as the reverse complement.
TGACATAAATGACTATCGATGAAAGATATCGGATCTTGATCAGAACATATCCATGTCGGATAATCATCTCCAATATCTGGAAAATCTTCTAGAACCTCTTCCCGAGGCATATGTAGAATCTTCATGAATTTTTCCTACCCCTAAGGCATCTTCCCTAGTTATTGGATGAGCTACCTGTCAGTGCAGGAGAAACCTCCTCTGTTGGATAAGTAACCGAGACATTCCCATCTGATGATTGTTCTTCAGTCTTTCTAACCCATCTCTGAGTATGAGTTTGTCGGATTTCACTAACCTTCTCTTTTCCTTTCTCATTTGATCCTCCATTACCAACCGATGGATTTCTGCTTCTACAGAATTTAGCAATATGTCCAACCTCATTACATGCATAACATGTAACATTGTTCCTTTGAATTTCTTTGCTAAAACCGATGAAATTGGTTGATCTGCACTGATTAGCCATATGTCCAAAAATTCCACATGCATAGCATTTAACATTCATTCTGCAATCTTATGTTTTATGACCATACTTATTTCATTTAGAACATTTACCAGGAGCAGAATCAAGGTTCTAATTTGCTCTATTTCTACATTGCCTAACCATGTGACCAAATCTATTACAACCAAAACATCTACCATTGAATTTATAAGCATTAAATTGCCTTGTTGGTTCCTTATGGTTTTGACCTTCATTAGCAGTACCAAAACTCTGTCCTTGCTCAAATCCAAGTCTACCGGAATCTCCAATCTGCCTTTGACTCTCCAATAACTCATCTAGTTGTGTTGAGATAGTCTTGAATTTTTCTTTATACTCACTTGCAGTAGTTAAATCTTATCTCAGAATTATCATTTGTCTCTCAATCTCTTGTTCATTACTCTGGGATTGTACCAAATCAGTTCTCAACATATCATTCTCATGAACCAACCTGCCGCATTCTTCAAATTTGTTCTTCAGGGATACATCAAGATTTTATTCCTTCTTCTTTCTGTCCTCAATCTCCTTAGACATCCTCGTAGTTATAACTTGCATTTCATTTTTCATAACCATGTTCTCCTGACTCAATTTCTGACATTGTTCCTTAAGTGCATTTTTCTCTTCATCATCCTGACTTTGCAAAAGTTCCTTCCTCCTAGCTTGAACAGATGATAGCCTCTCTTATAGGACAAGAATGAATTCCTTAGCATAATTCAATTCATCTTGTATTTTTAAAGTTCTTCAACCTTTCAGCATCATAATCTTCAAGTGCCATCTCAAGTTGCTTCTCCAAAGCCATGTCCATGGATTTTGGTTTCAGGATCTTCCTCAAGTTGTTAAACTTCCTCTGAGGCACAAGGCTCTAATACCAGTTGTTGGAATCCAATAATACTGAGAGGGGGGTGAATCAGTTTTATACCAGAATGATTAATTTTAGCCCTATTAAAACATGCATACACCAACCGGTATACTAGTACATACAGAATTGAAAGAAGTAAAGCAACCAATAAACCAATCACATAAATGAGAACCATAACACACAGAATTATACGTGGAAAACCTCAAAGAGGAAAAACCACGATGGGATTTGTGACCCACAATATCAATCCACTAGCTGTATGAAGAGATATTACAAAATATGAGGGGCTTTCACTTGCAGGAAGGCTTACAGCCTAGAGCACACTGCTCAATCACAAAGAAACCTCACTTACTACATAAAATTCCATAATACAATCCAGAGAAGTGTGAACTGCTAAGCATCTTTTATGCCAGAATACAGTTCTGGTTTAAGCTCTATCTGTTCTAGTTTGAAACCCTAAACCCTTTACCGAATAACCCTTACATGAATTTCCTCACATACATGATCTCTCTGATAAATTTTTTCATCATATTACATTCGCATATCCATAATTTTATCTTATTGCTATATCAAAATGGTCTATCAAACTGACCTATATACCCTATACAAATTTACATGCCTTATGTCGGCTTACAAAGATATATACAATATCAAATTACATGTCGGTCAGATAACATAAATGCATAAACATTAAAATCAATTGTCAATGTTGTATCCAATATATGTTGGCCTCCAATACCGATAACCTTTACTAAACCATGTCAACCTGCATTGCCAGTGACCAAAGAAATCATTATGTCCTGCCAGTGTCTGTGCCAGTGCCTGTTGGTACACCATAGAACTAAAACATGAAGCCAAAACACAATACCATGTTACCATCAATGACAACATAGTGAAACCAACCAATTGAGTGTCAATTGCCAACAGAGGCCTATGCAAAAATGTTGATTGATGCACCTATTGATGAGGCAGAAAATCCCTATGGTACTACAAAACAAAAATCACAAGAGGTTGAAACAGAGTTTAACCAGAAGAAGAGAGAAAATAAGGAAGGAAAAGAAAGAAAATTTGTTGAGAAAGTCTCACATGATATCAAAGCATTAATTGATGTTGTCCCGGAGAAAGGCAGGAAGAGGAAGAATCCAGAAGTACACATTGAGCCTGTTACAGTAGAGTTTGAATCTGAGGATGACGTACCCTTGGCATTCAAGAGGATTGTTAGGAAGAAAATAGAGGAAACAAAGGTAGAAGCTAAAAAGCAACTGGTTAGGAAGGTTACATTCAAAATATCGGTACAGAAGTAAACACCAAAGGAAACAACTTTAGTTGCATGCGGTACTGCAAAGAGGAAGAAGAAGAGTGACATCGATCTAGTAATGTGACTATCATTCCACCTCAAACTTGTGCAGAGTTAGTAGATGAAATCACTAAGGATGGCATGTTAAAGAATGTACAGTTTTACTATGATTGTTTAGAGAATGATGAACAAAGAAAGGTAGAGGAAAAAATCTTATTATATTTGGATATTTATAAGAAAGCCTTAATAGAAATTGAAAACCAAATAGTGACAGAATTGTATAATATGTTAGATGCTAGAAGACTGTCAACTATGTAAGAAGACAAGCATATTAAAATTCAAGAGTTATTATATGTTTGTGTTACTATTTTTCCAAAGGAAATGGAAAGGACACTTTGGGTGGCAGATAGAAAATTCTTTAATAGCAAACATAGAATAACTAGTCTGATGCTAGGAAGGGTAAATGAGATAATAAAGGAGACTCAAAAAGCATGGGTTAAGTTCTTTGGAGAGAATAGAGGTTTCTTTACTTCACCAGGATCAAAGACAGACATTGTAGACACCTCGGTTGAAGGAAAAGGAAAGGGGATTATGGGTACTTCACCCTCAGTTTTGAAAAACATTAAGATAGTGGAAATCAAGCCCCCAGTAGATACAACTGTACAGACAAATATTGAGATACCGGCTAATACAGAGAGTGAACAAGTTAATGATGTACATGATACTAATATTGAGGATAACAGTCCTTTGGATACAAATGTACAGGTTGAGGTTATAGTTCCTACAGAGGAACCGACAGTTACAGAGACTGCACCAAGTGGCGAAGACACCGGTGCAAGTGAGGAAGTTATAAAGGATAAATCATCAAAGGAGAAGAAAGGGGAAACTGGCAGGGAACTGGTAGTTGGTCCATCATTGTTGTCAATTGACACCTCGCAGGTTGTAAAGAAAAACATAACCGAGATGACTCCTACTGAACTCATGATGATGGCGGCACAAAAACTAATGAAGGAGGGATCTACAGATAAAGGAATTATTGATCAGTCAATCACTGTTTTACACAAACTAGTCCCAGAGTGCAAGATTTACAATGAAGCGAGCCCATCCGGCAAGCTTAAGACAATTACTGAGCATATTTCAAAGGATTTTTAATCCTTACAGCAAATTTCAAACCGGCAAGCACTGGAGAGGTTCACTCAAGCTAAGAGAGTTGCATTTGATAAAGTGATTGAATCTAAGAAGAAGAAGATTGATGAGAAGCTGAAACTTATAGATAATTCTTTAAAGCAGTGTACAAATATTTATAGGGTATGTTGTAACACTGGTATACTTACAGTTAATGTGGATAAGAAGATAAAAGAATTTCAGGAGAAAATTGCAAATATAGCTAATTATTTTGATGGATTGACTTCATTGACTACATCCATTGATGGTCAAATTTTGATTTTGGAAGCCCAAATTTTTGTTCTTGAGAAGGAAAGAGACAAAATTGTAAGAAGAGCCAAAAGTGTAATAGGCTTGGTGAGTCCCCGGTTGGATTCACTCAGTGTACATAAGAAAGAAAGTATGGATATGGTGGGAAAGCCCACACTAGAAAAGGTAAATGAGAAAGAGTCATTTGCACATATATTAAGTGGACTTATATCCATTTCTGGCACTTTCAAAACTGGTCGGGACACTTATCTTGAGCTATTGGAGAAGGCTTATCCGAAAATTTTGAAATTTGTTAAGCTTCGGTAAGATATTTTTGGGATATTCATTGTACAATTTTTCTTTGACATTCTTTTTAGAATTTTGGATGGAATTGATGTCAAAGGGGGGTGATATAGATGTGAAAAAGAATAGAAGGATTTGTATACATTAGGGGGAGATATGGAGATATGGGAGTATGGATTATTTTGTATTAATGAATATTCAACTCAAGGGGAGCAGACAAGATGGAACCGGCAGATGAAACCTTGACCATTTTTCACATGAGTGTTGCCATCAATGCCAAAGAGGGAGATTGTTGGCAATTGACACTCAATTGGTTGGTTTCACTATTTTGTCATTGATGGAAACATGGTATCTTGTTTCGGCTTCATGTTTTGGTTCAGTTGTGTACCAGCAAGCACTTCACAAACACTACACCGACACCAGTAGGACAGAAGGATTTCTTTGGTTACCGACAATGCAAGCCAACATGGTTTAGAATATGGTTATCAGTATTGGAGGCCGACATCTCTTGGATCCGTCATCAGCAATTGTTTTTAATATTTATGCATTCATGTTATCTAGCCGACATGTAATTTGATATTGTAATTATCTTTGTAAGCCGACATAAGACATGATAAGTTGTATAGGGTATATAGGTCAGTTTGATAAATAATTTTGATATCATCATGCGAATATGTAATTGGAAGGAGATAACGAAGGAGATGTGAAATATATTAGAGAGATCATGTATTGGAGGATATTTATGTAAGGGTTATTCTGGTAAAGGGTTTAGGGTTTTAGACCGGAATAGATAGAGCTTAAACCGGAACTGTATTCTGGCATAGAAGATGATATCTTAGTAGCTCAACACTTCTTCGGATTGTAGTCTGGATTTATATATAGTCAGTGAGGATCCTTTTTTGATTGAGCAGTGTGCTCTAGGCTATAAGCCTTCCTGCAAGTGCAGGCCCCTTATGTTTTGTAATATCTCTTCATATGGCCAGTGGATTGATATTGTGGGTCATAAATCCCACTGTGGTTTTTCCTCTTTGAGGTTTTCCACGTATAATTATGTGTGTTATGATTCTTATTTATGTGATTGTCTTATTGGTTGCTTTACTTCTTTCAATTCTGCATGTACTGGTATACTGGTTGGTGTATGCATGTTTTAATAAGGCTAAAATTGATCATTGTGGTATAACACTGATTCACCCCCCCCCCCTCTCAGTGTTATTGGAATTCAACAATGTGGTTCACCCAAACTTGGGCTACATCCACCAAACAGAGAGTCCAATAATATTATCCATCAAATTGAACCGATTACAACTAGCAATCCCTTGCAACTCAATACCGCGACAAAAATGCTACAAAATTCTCTATAGAAAAAACCCCAACCCTTAGCCTTTTATCGAGACTTATGTTGGTTACAAAATTAGGGTTACAACATGTCAACCAATAGAAAAATAACACCCAATGCCTTTATAAAATAATAAAATTCGAGGAGCATGCCAGAGGCATTGCCTCTGGACCCCACAAGGGGCACTGCCCCTTGACCTCACCTTGGCGGCACTGCCCCCCAAACCCTCGTTAAATAATTTGGGGGGAAATTGCGTCGATAGAAGGGGAAAATTTAACCTCTGAGTCTGATTAGGCTCCATATAGCAACAATCTCCCACTTGGAGACTGATCAAACTCCACAACATATCATCTCCCACTTGGAGACTGATCATAACACTGCTAACCCTGTAGCTCCCATTGGAATGAAACATCCTAGACTCTGTTGTTCTATATTTATTGTTGTCAGTCTTCAAGACCAACCAAAGCTAAAGAGGAGCTCAACTTCTCCCTTTTCACCGCCTTTGTAAACATATCCGCTGGATTTTCATCTATATGTATCTTGTCCAACCTTAACTGTCTATTATCCAACACTGACTAAGTGAAGTGATACCTCAACTATATGTGTTTTATCTTTGAATGTAAGGCAGAATTCTTTGCAAGATAGATGGCACTCTAGATATCTATAAATAAATAATTGTTATCATGTTGTTTCCCCAATTCTTCCATGAAAGATTGTAGCCATATCATCTCTTTGCTTGCCTCTATTATAGCTACATACACTACCTCTATGGTGGATAAAGCAACCACCTTTTACAACTTAGATATCCAACTCACCATTGTCCCACTTACAGTAAAGACATAACCCATAGTACTCTGCCTGGTATCAATATCCCCTACCAAATCTAAGTCTACATAACCTGCTAAATCAATATTAGAGCCCCCAAAACATAAATGTTTATTGGATGTACCTCTCAAATACCTAAGAATCCATTTTACTGCATTCCAATGCTCCATAATCTTCTTACAACTCCAATAGAATGTACAATATCCAGTCTCGTGCATACCATGGCATACATTAAACTCCCTACAATTTAAGCATATGGTACCTTGGATATTTTGTCTTTCTCCTCTTGTGTCTTGGGACACATCTCCTTGGTCAATTTCAAATGACTAGGTAAAGGTGTGCTGACAACTTTTGCATTCTTTATATGGAATCTTTGCAACACCTTTTCAACATAATCAGCCTGAGATTTGTTCTGCCTGCCTCTGCAAATTTTCATACCAAGGATTTGTTTTGCTACCCCCAAATCCTTCATAGAAAATGGTTTTGCTAACTATTGTTTTAACTCTTTAATGTGATCCATGTTAGACCCTGCTACAAGCATGTCGTCAACATATAAACATAAAATAATGTAGTTGTCATTGTCCAACCTCTTAAAATAAATACAATGGTCAGAATTACACCTAATGTAGCCTTGCTCAGCCATAGAACTATCAAATTTCAAGTACCATTGTCGAAGTGCTTGTTTCAAGCCATATAAACTTTTCAGCAATCTACACACCAATTTCCTTTTTACCTTTGACCTCAAATCCTTGGGGTTGTTCCATATATATCTCCTCCTCCAAATAACCATGGAGAAAGGAGGTTTTCACATCTAGGTGTTCCAAATACAAATCTTTAGTAGCCACAATACTTAAAACAGTACGAATAGAAGTCATCTTAACAATAGGAGAAAAATTTAGCAAAATCAATGCCTTTTTTCTATGCAAATCCTTTCACAACTAACCTGGCTTTAAATTTGTGTTTACCTCCATCTTCCTCTTTCAGCCTATAAACCCATTTGTTTTGTAAATCCTTTTTACCTGCAGACAACTTACATAATTCCCAAGTCTGATTTTTTTGTAAGGAGTCCATTTCTTCTTTCATTGCAAGCCCTCACCGAACCTTTATATCCACCTGCATAGCTTCATCATATCCCTCTGGTTCACCATCATCTATTAAAAAAATAGAATATAAAGAGGGAGAGAACCTGTCAGGAGGTCTACTTAGCCTTGTTGACCGTCTAACATTCATTGGAGTTTGTGGTATTCCTGGTTGTTGTTGCGGAGCATGAGGAGCCACTAGAACATCACTATCTGGAGTATCATTGAGCACCACATAATCCTTCTCTTTCTTCTCATGTTGCTACAACTGATCTTTGTAAAACACCTTATCATTGAATACAACATCCTTACTTCTCACAATTTTCAAATTTTCAACATCCCAAAGCCTATAACCAAATTCATCAATGTCATATCCAAAGAAAATACATTTTTTTTTATTTTGCAAATTTCAGAATCTACATGTGCAAATGCTTCACATCCGAAGGTTTTGAGAAAAGAATAACTCGCCTTCTTACCTATCCATGCCTCCTCTGAAATACCACAACCCAAAGGAGTTGAAGGACCTCTATTAATTAAATATACAGCAGTATTGACAGCCTTTTCCCACATGTTTAAAGGCAGCCCAACATCCAATCTCATGCTCCATTATTGTCCTATTCATGCGCTCAACCACTTCATTTTCTTATGGAGTCCCTGGGACCGTTTTCTACCTACGAATTCCATTAAAGGAACAATAATCCTCAAATTATTTTCTGCAATACTCACCACCATTATCAGATCTGAGACATTTAAGTCTTTTACCCATCTCATTCTCAACCAAGCTTCTCCATTTCTTAAATGTTTCAAATACATCAGATTGTTTCCTAAGGAAATAAATCCAAACCTTCCTAGTTGCATCATCTATGAATGTAGCTTAATATTGAGAGCCACCGAGAGAAGATACCTAAATCGGTCCCAATACATCTGTATGCACAAGCTCCAACTTTTCATCTTCCATTTGCTTCCCATCCTTGAGAAAACTAACTCTCTTTTGTTTGTCATATACACAACTTTCACCAAAATCTATATTAATGTATTTCGAACCTGGTAAAATCTTTTTAGAAAGTACCCTCATACCTTTTTCACTCATATGCCCAAGTCTGTTATGCCACAACGTTGTCTCAAAACCTACAACAACTGTTTTAGTTTCTTCCTGCGAACCCGCAACAATTGTTCTTGAATCTGTTTGGGTATTCTTTGCAACAACTAAAGTAGAAGGAATAGTATGACCTGTACAAAGATATAAGGTGCCTACTTTCACACTTTTTGCTACTATCAAGGCACCTCTTGAAACCTTCCAATTTTTATCATTAAAAGTAATTGTGCAACCTTCATCACCTAACTGCCCTTCTAAAATTAAATTCCTACTCATCCTTGGAACATTCCTTACCTCTTGTAGTAGTCAATGATCCCCATTCTGCAACTTAATCTTAATTCTTCCCTTTCCAACAATCTGACAGGGTTCATTATCTCCCAAGTAAACCAGCCCAAAATCTCCTTGGACATAATCAAGAAAATAACTTCTATGGGGCGTAGCATGAAATGAGGCCCTTGAATCTAAAACCCATGAATCATCAGCATTATCTAGGGAAAGAATGAAAGCATTGTATTTAGATTAATTAATTACCAAATTTGCCTCCTTGTTACCTTCTTGTTTGTCTCATTCTTTAGTCTTCCGAGACCAGCAATCTTTCTTCAAATGACCTAGTTTCCCACAATACCAGCAATCTTTTGGTCCTCTGGATTAGGATCTCTTGTCCTTTGATTTTCCTTGTGACTTCCCATGACCTCCAAAACCTTTTCCTCTCTCCTTTGATCTGCCCCTGCTTTCTACATTCAAAACACTACCTAATGTGGATCCACCTAAGCTTTTCCTCCAAATTTCCTCACTCAAAATAACACCAACAACATCATCAAATTTTAGGGTATTTGAACCAGAAACAAAGTTACTAACTGCCATTACCAAACTATTCCAACTTTCAAGAAAAGAACATAATATCAAGAGAGCTCTAACTTCTTCATCGAAATTTACCTTGAGAGAAGTCAATTGATTGGTAACCATATTAAATTCATTTAAATGATCTATCACAGATCCACCTTCACTCATTTTCAGATTAAACAAATGCTTCATGAGAAATACCTTATTTGAGGTTGAGGGTTTTTCATACAATTTAGCCAAAGCTTTTATAAATTGATCTATTGTCTTTGCTTCTATTATATTGAACGCTACGGATGGTGACAAGCATAGCCGAATGGTTCCCAGTGCCTTTCTATCTAGAATATTCCAATCCTCATCACTCATTGTGCCTTTCTTGGCTATTCCTTCCAACAACCTCCATAAATCCTTCTGATAGAGATAATCCTCCATCTGCATCTTCCATAACTGATAGTTTTACCCATTGAATTTTTCTACCTTCAATTTACCCTCGTCCACCATTGCTCCCACTTAACCGTGAGACTCCCACTCAACTGTGAGACCTTCTTGCAGACAATAATAGAACACAGCCCACTCTGATACCTTTTGTTAGGAATTGAACGCAAAAAATATCAATTATATTCAAATAAAGATTGAACGGAGGAATGAAAAACATATAAATAATAACAATGAGGAGACAATTTTTAACATGGTTCACCCAAACTCGAGCTACATCCTACAAACAAAGAGTCCAATATTATTATCCAACAAATTGAACCGATTACAACCAGCAATCCCTCACAACTCAATACCGTTGAAAAAATGCTACAAAAATCTCTACAGAAAAAACCCCAACCCTTAGCCTTTTTATCAAGACTTATGTCAGCTACAAAATTAGGGTTACAACATGTCAACCAATATAAAAATAACACTCGATGCCTTTATAAAATAATAAAAAAAAATTGGGGCCCATGGGGAGCTGCCCCTCGACCCCACCCTGTACTGCGACAGGCAGTGCGCCAAGCACGCTACCCCTGGACCCTGCAAGGGGTGCTACTCCTTGACCCCACAAGGGGTGCTGCCCCTTGACCCCGCCTTGGGGGCGCTACCCCCAAACCCGTGTTAAATAATTTGGGAGGAAATTGCGTCAATAGAAGGGGGGGAAATTTAACCTCCAAGTCTGATTAGGCTCCATATAACAACAGGGGATAGGTTGCTTGTCCTCATTTTTCGGGTCTAGGGCCTCTTTGATTGAACTTTCCATAGAATACAACAGATAGAAAGGAAAGCATTAAAGATCATGGTTTCTAAAGTTATTTAACAAGGGCAAACGATAGTAATAGTAAATTTTGTGACGAACCTCAAAAGTAAAATACTTCATGATCATTAAACATACCATGTCCCACAAGTGTTGGAGCTCTTCTCTAGCAAAATCACCTTGAAGTTTGACAGGGGCCTCCTTCTCCTTGGAAAATTTGTTGAAACCTTCACTATTTGTTACGACTTGCCCACTTCCATCTTCTTCCCTCTAGAGAAAGACCAGTCGCCACGGCAATAACTTCCTCAGAAACTTCGAAGGAAATCCCCCTAATTGCAACTCTACGATTGTTCCAGGAAACAACAAATCGAATGGAGAGTTGTTCATCATGCCCTCATAGGTTTTCCATGAACTCCATCACCCCGCCTTTGACCAAATAGTTCCAAACCACCGTGTCCTTGAAATCATCGGGTTAATATGGCTCAAAGCGTACCCTATCACCTCCCATGGCAGAATCACATCTTTTTTTATTGAGGAAAGAAAATAAAGAATTACAATTCACTAAGAGTCTTCATAATATAAAACAACAATAGTTGAAGCATACACAATTGAGAGCCAAAAGCGATAACAGTCCAGGTTGTAGCAACAAGAACAACCAAATACGTATCAACTAAGAACAACAACTAGAACTAGAATACAAGCAGTTGAAAACTACAACTAAAACTAGAAGAACACAAGAAGTTGAAACCTATAATAGTCCAATACATATCACCAATTGACAGTTGCACGAGCCTGCACAACTGAGAGGCACAAGTGATAGCAATCCATGTGGTTGTAGTTACAAGAAAAGGGGTTGGAAACAACTGGAATTGCCAAAAAAAGGTGGTTGTAGATACATGAAGATAGCACTTCAGAAGTATTTACAACATAAATCAACAAAATGCAACAACTTTTGTATTTGTCAATCATCAACAACAAGAGAATGTTGCATGGTTAAATCTCCATTTCTCTCTACCCTTGTTTGCAGTTGTTGAAGAATATCATGAACCTTGCAATCTTGTGAAATATTATGCCAACTTTCTTGTAGGTTCTCAATTTGAAGAGACAAATTAGAACATATCATTTGAAATTCCATCTGCAGAGGAAGGATTGTGTTAGAAAAGACAACATTGCAACGAAGTTTCCAAAGGTATTTTAAAATCACATGTCTGCAAGTGTGGGACAGAATAAGGTAGACAAGGAGGTGAACAACAAGTTCCACAAATTACAAGCAAGATTGCAATACCAAAAGGTATGTTTCAAAGATTCCAATTTAGCACAAAAAGGGAAAGTGGGTGGGTAAACAAAATTGAGGTGATTAGCAATAGGTAGTTTACCATGAAGAACTTTCCATGCTAACAGCTAGGATTGTGCATCAACTTTGGATTTCCAGATTTGGAAGCTAAGCTTATTCCATTTGGAGCAGAAAAAAGCACAATGCCACACCCTATTGAGACGAGGTGAGATGGTGAAATGTAGAAGGAGTTTTTTGTAAATGGTTCGAAGGGGGAAGAAGTGGATTCCTCGAGAATGAGGCCATCTCCAATCAGTCAAAAAGTTTGCATGACAGTCCAGGGATAGAAGATCACAAAGTTCGGGAGAAACTACCTGTTGGATTTCAATAATTGGTTGCTTATCAGAAGCTCAGAGGAGGAACTAGGCTTTAAGATGAGGCCATGTTATCTATATGAAACATAGAAGGGTCCCATAGATCTTGAAAAACATGAATACCTTTCTTGAAAAGACGTTTTCCTTTGAATCTAGAGCAAGTACTTAATGGTTTTTCTTTATGTTGGACCAACCAATTCCACCAAATAGAGGAATAAGGGAAGCTTAATCCATGGCTAAGAGATTGATCGAACCAAATTAATTTTGTTGAGCTAATTTGTCAAGCTTTCCAGATAGAGTTAAAACAGTGTAGAGCCATGAGTTTTAAAGAATGGAGCTAAAAGAAGCTTGTCTTTCCAACTAACATTCCCCCAAGAACATCCAGCAGAAATAGTTTGAATGCGAAATTTAACCAATTCCTTCCAAGGAGCATCTCCATCCAAAGCTCTGATTATCCATTTAGTTGTTAAGAAAATTCCTTGTTTGTGCGAATCAATAATTTCTAGTCCTCCATTGTCTTTAGGTTGGATGTAGTGCTGCCAAGAAGTGACAGGCAGCCCCTTTTTATTTCCCCATTTCGCCCATAAAAAAATTCTAATAAGTTGGGTTAATTGTTTGTAGCAGCTTTTAGAGGGCAACCAACATGAAGAAATATACACATGGCTAGCAAGCAAGATCTAGCCAAATCACAAATGTTAACAGCCAAGGCTTTTTCCTAAGCCCTCGACATAAACTCTTTAATAGAAAAGATAACCAAAAAAAAATGCTTCGTCAAAATGGGATTAATCTTGGCATAAATGTTAAGAATTTGGAAATCATGCAAGCCAACAGTGAAATAATTGTCGGAATTATCCTCCAGACAAGGAGACACATGCGAAAAGTAAACCCAACCTTTCAAAGTGACATTGGAGATTAAAGATGTCGTCGGACTTAAGGAGTAGTCGTTAAATAGACATCCACGTGTCTATTTGTTCCCTGAGCACATATTTCTCCAAAGGTTTCACATGTGTTATAGCTTGAGTAACATGCATCATTAAAAGAAACACATAGAAACAATGTCAAGTGATGATAGTGAGGTGGTCATCACATTTAGTAGCCCAGTTGGTAGTCCACATAATGATCGTTGTTCCCAGTCAAAACTAAGCTGAAATTTTTCAAATTTAAAATCTCTATTCTGGCAATACCTGCGAGCTCGATGAAGAGGGTGGGTAAAATTAGGGAGGTGGATATCGATGGGGGATTGGAGTGTTACACTCTACTTGAAGGACTAATCTGGCATTGATAGGCAAGGAATTCAAATTCCTCCAACATCTCAAACCCTAGCCAAGGAGGCCAAGCGTCGTCAAAGCATCAGCAACCCTGTTAACTTCCCTGTAGACATGACCTAAGGACTCAATACTTGAGATGAGCCTAAAAATATCTATGATAATGCCATCTATCAGCTAGTTGATTTTGTTCAACCCTTTAATACCCTCAATGTTACAATGTTATGTTATATTAACAATAGCTTTAAACATTTATAGTAATATAAAATATAATATATAATAATAGATGCTCATAATATAATTTTTATATTAAAATAGATTTATAATTAAATAATAAATAGATATAAATATTATATATTTGATGTGATTAAGTTACTTCTCTTACCTTACATTAAAATATGGATAATGTTTAAAAAATCAACCTCATATTGTTAGTAGACTAGAACTAACCCAAAATTCTTAATATTTGTAAACATGGATCATAGTTAAATGTGATAAACAACCAACAACCTACAATTTACCTCACATCTTTTAGATTTGTAAGCATAGATCACAATGAAATGTAATCCATAATTGGAACATGGCAATTCACTTAACTCTACCTGCCACGGCCACCATGTCCCTGCCTGCCTATGCCTCGGTTGTTTCTCTTTCGGTGGTCTCCCCTAGCTTAACTCTACCTACCTCCCCCTATGCTTGTCACTCCCTGTCCAAGGGAAAAAGCAAAACCCCCGCTAAACGCAAGCGCATTGTCTATGATAACAATTCTTTCGCTGAAGACACTGAGAACGACAACCCTTCCCCGGATTCGGAGGTTAAAAGGAGATCCTCCAAGCTTGCTTCCAAAGGCCGCAGGAAGAAGACCCCGGTTATTGAGAATCTAGACTCTGAGGAGGACCCCATTGGAGACAAGAAGGAGGAGGGCTCTAAAACTAAGGAGGGGGGGACGGGGGGCCTGATGGGGATGTTGATAATGTCAATATGACTAGGGACCCCATAGTCCCAACCACTGTTGGTACTGTTGACATGACTACCCCTGAAAGGAAAACCCAGGAACTCATTGATGATAAAGATACAACCCCTATGAACACGGACACTGAGGGTCTTATGGGTGTGGAAATCCCTGACAACAATGCTCTGGATCTTGGAAATTTGGAATTGGATTTAAACTTGGTTGAGCAGGTGATGCATTTTATCCCTCTGATGGACCTGGTTAAGGATACTGATAACTCCATTGTTGGTGGCGAGCCCAAAGAGACTACTAAAACTACTATTGACTTGGCTGTTGAGAACCCCCAGGAGGCCCCTGCTCTGCAAAAAATGGAAAAGTTGAGCACAGATGTGCTGGACATCACGCGGAGAATTGAAAACCTCGGCTCTGTTCTCGATCTGCAATCTATCAAAGAGGAGGTCAAACAGCTCAAGAACAAGATGGAGACTTGGAAAGCCCAAATGGTGGGCCTGAACAAATTCCATATGCAGATGTTACACAACTCTTCTCTCACCCTCTCTTTGTTGAGGGAACGCTATGCTGCCACTGAGGAGGACAAACAAGAGGCTAGGGACCTCTACAAATTCCTGTCTAACGAATGGAGCAGCACTATGGAGGCCACTGGGGTGCGCACCCCTGTAGTTTGTTTTTTTCTTGCTGTTGTTTTTTATTGTTAAAAAGACTTGGTTCCTTTTTTATGGTTGGTGTTGCTAATTGTTGTTATAGTGTTGTTTCTGCAATATGATTGATAGTTTTGCTATGTAAAAGGTCAATACCCTTGTTCTCACTGCGTTTTGAATCAAAAACATGCTTAAAATTTTCAATTGTGGATCACATCAAACTTGGAATTAAAACACCTTCATTTCATTTATTCAAATTTTAACACTTATTTTCATAATGTTAACAGTCTTAACTCATTAATACTTAAGGTTTAGCAATTGCTTGTATTAAGTTTAATGCTTCACCCTACTTTTTTAAAGATTAATTTATTTTCTTTTTCTCCTAATTACCTAATAGACAATATTTACAAAACTGAAATCACTTGCAAAAAACTTTTTTTTTGGGATAAAATTATTAATTGTGTAAGACCCACAAGTTATGTAATCAAAAGATGTTGCAGGCCATATTAGTGATGGTCAAAGGACGAGCATCTATATATTTAGCATATTATATTGAATTATATAAATTATTGTGTCAGTTTTTACACCATTACACTAAATGCCAGAAACCAGTGATACAACGGTTATGCAAGACAAAACATAAGAGTGGCATATCAACCAAATCCAATATCATATACATTCAAAGTCTAATTTCAAATCGACAAGATTCTCTACAAATTCGACAAATAAAAGCAAATTTATTCTAACATGTCGACAGATATGACAACTGCATGTGAGTGGCTATTAGTTGTATTTGTGGTTGGTGAAATTTAGTGTATTGCCTTTATTAAAGGTCGATGAGACTCGCATGTGAGTTTGCACTTGCTCTGCCGCTTTTATATTGTTGCAGCCCATGCTGTATCTCCAAATTAGAGCATGGTGTTGTAAGCATAATGTTCATCTTTCTAGTGGGATCCAGTCCCCAATATAAAACCTCACTTATCAATCCAAAAAGAGAGACTGTACTCCAACATGAAATAATCATTCATAATAACTAATTTTGCAAATGACAGACGTATGACCACACAGCCTTGCAGAAAAACGATAATTCAGAAATTTTGTCACAAAGAACATTTCTTTTTGAATTAGTGTTCCAAACACATTCATCTAGAACATAGAAATTATGAAGTCGCCAGTTTAGATAATCTTGATATATAAACCCCAAGATGTAATATTAGTAATTCAAATAGGTACTGTACACACATCATTCTAGCCTCCCACCTGCCTACCACCAGTGTTAGTTTCTTACATCATTATAAAGGAGAATGTTTGAAAAACTAAGGGTGCATTTTCATTGCCTAACTCTCTTCAGGAATTTAGCCTCTTTCTGTTTTGTGCTTCAAATTATTAATGCCTTTGACTCGGCAATCACAAACAAACATAAAAACGTGTGGAGTAAAATCCCAAATGATTCTTGCAGTAAGAACCATAAGAGTTTAATTTGTAATTATTGATCTTAAATCAAGTGTATTTTTGCAACTTGCAACATTGAAAGCTCAAAACATGTCATGAATAATAAGTTGCACAGTTTTTCTTGTAGTGAGTCAAACTACAGCATAAACAAGAAGACAAATTGACTTCATATCTGCACTAAATGTGGAAAGGAAAATCAAGGCTCCCTCCAAGAATACATTGATGATAAGTTACATACTCTCAAATAAAATGACCAGAGAGACAAAGGACAGCATAAAGGAGCTCGTCTTTACTCATCACAAGGAACACTTTGCATTCTTCTTAGTGTAAAGCTTTGTCTACAAAAGAAGCAAAATATTAAACACTCATCTCCTGCTGACTTGCCTCATACAATAAAGGAATAATTTACAGCTGATCAGAAGAGAAAATCTGCCATTGAGACTACAAGCAGCAGAAGAACACCCCTCTTTCATACAGGTCAACATAAATCCAATAAGCTGATGCCTCTGAACCAAATTAACAGGCCTTCCTTTTATCAACTTTCAGGTGGATATTGAACCACTTTTTCTTGGACCTCTCCCTGGTTACCTGCTTTGCATCTCTGCTGTGAGTACCAGCTTCTCCCTTAGCATCCTTGTGTAGTCCCTTGACCTTGCTACCACTAAAGGACCTCTTGAGTGTTGGAACTGAAGAGTACATGGCATGAATAGCTTCCCGCTTCTTAAGAAGTTCGTCTATCTGTATGTGATAACTTTATTGCTCAGACATTTTTTGCAATATGACCATTATAGTTCTACTAAGGCACAGTCTAGAAAATTTGACAATAAAATATGCTGTCTACTACTAAATGGTGATTGCTAAATAAAGCACTCCCCTTAGTGCAATTCTACACAATGTTAAAATAATACTGCAATTGCGCCACAGCTCAATAGTATTACACAATATACAAATCAAAGATACTAGTAACCAACAAATTTAAAGATCGAGATTATAGTAACTTACAAATTGCATTTCTTGTGAATATCTAGCAGTCATTTCTGTGAACTGAGCTAAGACCTGGAAGATGTAAGATACGTACCAAATTTAATTTGTATGCCCAATAGGTATTATAATACTTACAGTTGTCAAATGACCCATCAAGCCAAATGTAAACACCCACCTCCTTATATTCAGACTCAAACTTAGAAAGTTCAACACGTTTTGTCAAAATTTGGGCCTCCACTTTTTGGAGCTCCTCTTTTTCTTCAACAAAGGGTCCAGCAGAAACAGCTTCTATTGTATAACTTGCACTTTTGAAAAAATTATCGCCTTATATAAAGAAATCAACAAGATATAGCTGTCAGCATAGAAGAATAACAATTTTATCTGGTTTCCATGCATTACCAAGTACAGAACCAGACAATTCCAAGTTAAAAGATAGACAAGAATTCTAGATGTTTTCATTATTTATGTTCTATCACAATACAAATAATCCAATGCTACAAATCTATTCAAAAAGGAATCCCACGATTAAATGTGTACAAGGCTCATTAGTCCTAACCATAAACAGCAAACACATGCATTCCAGCCTTTAACTCAGACAATTCACACGGCTGAAAGCCATCAAGCCTCTTAAAAAATGCAGCTTCTGGATCTCTGGCAACCGCAATCTGCAAGATGTGAAAAAAAAAAATTCCTTTAAACCATGGGTACAATCAAACTACATTTAATATGTATATGAGGTAAAATCAACATTATTATAATTTATAAATATTACAATTTATAATATTATTATGTAAAATCCTTACCGAATTCGCAGTAGTGTCTAAACGAAAAACTTGGAAGCGAAGAAAGTACATCCCTGCTGATGTAACTTTTCCTGTCTTTGCACTTTCCTCCTGCAAAGGTGTATATTTAGAGCATTAATCCAGTTCTGTATGAGCCAGCTACCAAATATTGTTAAAGATATGATTTACTGTAGTTGAAAATTGATAGACTGAGCACAAAGGAAATAATTTATTAAAGAGGGATATGACAACTTGACTCTTACAAATGATACTCCTCCATATGATAAGAGTAAGACTTTGGTCTAGATTTTGAGGTATGGAGTTGTGGCCAATATTTTATCTACTTATGGGTAGCAGTACATAATCAAGTGGCACTTGATCCACTGACAAAGTTAATAGGCTCACGAATAGCCCAACAAGAATCAATTCTTACCCAGTGCAAAGCCCTGACACCAAATACAATGAGGCCAGTAACTAGTCCTGAGCAACTTCAACAGAACGATATCCCAATCCTTGGCATTAAACCAAAGCACAGCACTATCCATGCACCCAATGTTGACAAGATTTAATTTCTTTTTAAAAGTACAGTAACTTATTTTGGCTAATCTCAAGGACTTACAAAGCCATTGTAGACATCTGATTCTAAGTAAAATACAAATGTGATGATAGAACTCATTCAATTAACTAATCAGTTGAGTAAGAATATTTGGAGTTAATTTGTGCAACATCTGTTGGAAGCCATCCCCAGATGCCAATGGTCTTAGCCTAGATGTTAAGAAAATGGCTTAATTTCAGCTTTGAGACAGCCCTGTTAACAGTTTTCAGCCACTTTGGATATGATTTGTTTGCCAGCATACCTAACTTGAAATGAATAAAAGCACCTTTAGAAACAAAAGCAGAAAGACAAAGCAAGTTCGGAAGAGAACCAAAGGGTGCGTTATCGAAACTCAAGACTAGAAATTCAAATAGTATAACAGCTAGTAAACAGTTGGACTCAAAACAACAAGCCCTCTTACTTATGTCAATTAAATCTTCACAATGACTGAAAGTATGTGACTAAGCATTTGTTGTCCTCTCTGTTTTAAGCAGAATGATTAGAAATAATAAGGTTTGTGTGGGAATTCCAGGATTTATTACTTTGAGAAGGAAAAACTGTAAAAAAATTTCATGCGTTCTGTTCTAAAGCAAGATGGGAAGCTTTCCAGCTTTAGGAGATAAGAAATGCAGATTCCCAATTACAGTACAATAAACAATCTATGGAAAGAGGAACAGCTATTCTAACTCTGGGGATTGCTGACTGGCATTTATTGTGGTGGCTGTTGCTGTCATCATCCCTAATACTTCTGTTACTGGCAAAAGTAATATTCAAATAGGGGCCATTTAAAGCCCAGTTTGCAGAGAAGCCCAGTAGTTTGTCTTCTGCAAAGTTGAAGGTCAACAGAATTGTTCCAAATGAAAAATCAAAATGCTTATTCCGTTAACAGCATACTTCAAAAGGTTTGAAAAGTTTGACAATACAGAATGAATTAAAAGAAAAACCATTTATAATTCTGAGTTGTTACTGGACACATTTGATTGTCTGAGTCTCAAAACAGTAGATAATACTATCAAAGAACCCCACCTTGATGTCATGAAGGAGAATCTTAACCTGGAAGTTCCTCAACTGTTTCAGTGCATCCAATAAATTATTTGTTAACAGTGGATAATTTAATTGAAGACTGACTCAGAACTCAATAATGCAACAATATCTGAATGATGATGAATCTGATATTGACTGGATTGAGAAACTGCTTGTCAACCTGATGATGTCAAGAAGGCTAATGAATGCAAGCATTGAATGCCTGAACTGTTTTTAATAACCTGGAAGCTGTCAAACAAATCATCTGTTTTTCTTTTTCTCTTGTGCATACAGATTGAGGATGAAATGAAGTCAAAGGAGCTCGATGCAAATACCTGGTGTTTCTAGTTTTTGGTTGCCCCATGTTGGTGCAGCTGGCATTGCAATTACATTCTCTTTTTGCAAATCTGTACATCAAATAGTTCCAGTATAAATCTGAACTTTCCTACTGAAAACCTGGCTTATGATTTCATGTTGAGGGAGGAGGCAAGGGAGTGGGGAAGTGGAAGATAGAGATTCTTAATGTGAAACAAAAACCCATCATAGGGATATGACACCTTATAAATAGCTTACAGTAGTAAATAAATAGGCATATCGTAGATAAGAACCACAAGCTACTGAGGTCCCACAAGGTGAACAGCTGGTGACATTGGTACCATAGAGAGGGCGAATACTAATGCATCAACTCTGAGACATGCACCCAAAAACCTGCTTCTAGATTGAAAAAAATTTGATGTAGGCAACGCCTCATAAACCACCTCTTACAATTGTTATCCACATAAGATTGTAACAACAAACACACACCCAACACAAGAGATCCATGCACTATCACATTCTTAATAATATTCCAGGCATGATAGCAATGTAAACTCTAACAGGAATAAATCTTCAAACTGGAGGAAAAGGGAAAAGTCAGCTCTAGAGTCGGCTAGACCCATTTATCATTTCAAGAATAGGACATAGATTATAGATTTCACTATTAAATGAAGCTCCTTATGAGAATCAACTCACGAATCATTTTGCATTAAACATAATTTTCAGGGATAGAGTGAATAGTAGTTGTCTTGGGATTAATCCAACTTAATAACCTGTGATGACCATGCACGATATGTGGATGAGATCAATCGAATTGAATCTAGAAAGAGAGTTTAGAAGAATGGCCTACTTAGTAGTTTCTAAACATCAACTCACTATCAGCTGTCAAAGAACACATAGAGACTCCAAGGTTCCTTGGATACTGCCATTAAAAATTACATTAGCCCTCCCTTGTTGATAGAAGAACTGATCTCTCAGCCATTCCCCAGCACTATAAAAATTAACAGTATCCTCATTTTAGTCTGAATCAGTTTCTTGTTTCAGGAGTGGAACATAAATTTCTCTCCATGCTCTGTATCTACTAACAGGTGTAACTTCGGAGTTCACCACATGTAAGCATGATCTTCAGAGACTACGATTCCATAGTTCTGTCAAATGTGTAACCAGCAGGTCCAGAAATTTGTTTGGTCACTATCCCAAGCTGATGTCTTATGATTATTAACTATGACAATAAATTTTAGAAATAGCTCCATATTCACAATGCCAGAATTGAGCATAAGTTAATTCCCTTCAAAATGCATATTCAAATGATCAAATTTAGAAAAAATATCATACCTGCAATGCAAGACTCAATCCCCCATTCTCTTCTTGTTCAAAGTACAGCAACTGTTTTATAAAACAATAGTGACATAAGTAAACTGCCCATTTCAGTTTATTATAGAGAATGGTAATAATGAAATATTAATGAGTATCTACTAATAAGCAATGAATGGTAATGGCACTGTAAGCTAAACATACACAAGAATACTCAATGACACCCTGAAATTGCCAGTCACTTAACACCTCAAATAATATACAGAGATGTACGGTGGATCAACTAAGAAGAAACTGTAATGAATACAAGCCATCTTACAATATGCACAATTTTAAATCCATAATACCCTTCCTCATTAATTCAAAACTTCAGACAATAAATGTGTGCTAATACAATTGTTGTAAATATGATCTGACGATTTTGAAAGCTTAAAATTTGCTGTTAAAATTCATGACAGAATCAATTGCACTATCAAATAGTCATAAGAATATCCTTTAGGTACGCAGGCATAGACAAAAGCATTAGTTGAAGTCCATAGTTCAGCTTCCTCAAATTTTTTGGGCATTTTCGATACAATTATTTCTGTTTAAAAATCTTTGTGGACACGTCCACCATCAAATACATCTCAGCTAAGCTATAGAAAGACATAACTTAAAGATATGACATGATGAAGCCCCAACATAGTCTTTCTCAAGATATTAAACAAACAAGATCACTGAAACTAGGGAACATCAAAGTATTTCTAAGTAATTGGCAGCAAGCAATTTTTCTAAAAACAATTTAGCCAAAGCCTGTAAATATGCACAATAATAGTATAACGGTAACCAACCTTGAATTTGCTTTTATCGGAGGATGTTACTCGTATTACTAACCCTGCCTCTGCTTCTGTTTCTGTTATTGTAACAGAATAAAAGTGCGCACATTGCTTTTCAACCTGTAGTAAGATCACATCCACCCTCAATGTTTATGGCATTCAAAAGACAAGAAAATGAATATTAGAAATGAAACAAATTTAAAAATTCAAAGAGATGATTTCTCCTCACCCTTCTATGTACAGGCTGGCCTAAAGTAAGTGGTCTGATTGTAACTGTACCAGTTAATGCCTCTTCCAAAATCGTCGCTGATACTGTAGTCTTTATGGGCACACCAAGCTTGCTTTAAACATCCAAGATTCCAACAGTTAGTGATCAAATTGTTGGAGGATACGAGCAGCCAAATGTCTTAACGATTTCACAAGATATCACTTAAATTGGAGAGATACTCACCTAAAAAGAGCAGCGAACATGGTATTCACTGCTCCAAGGCTAGACAAATCCAACTCCAATTCTTGGTTCTCGGATTCAATTGCCTATTTCAGCAAAGAACTAAGTCTTAGTTTATTAATTATTATATATGCATAACATAAACACATTGAACAATTAAATTAAGAGTCTATATGCCTCCAACACAGGAAACTGACTCAAAGAAATCTGCATACCCCACCACTTACGGATAGTGCAAGGCAACTACTCAACTTCCAAAGAAAAAATAAAGGAAGAAAATATTGAAGCTAGAATTTATCAGATATCAAACAAATTTCTAAAATATCTCAAAATGTGTGCAAATAAACTAAAAATCATACCTCAAAACCAGCTGTGTCATACTGACGACGCTTCTCTGGATCTGAGAGAATACCATAAGAAAAGGTTATTTCCTTGAACCGTTCAGCTGCTTCAGGGTTGTTAGAGTTTTTATCAGGATGATACCTGCAGAATATCATTCAACTTGTAAATATAAGATCAATGTCTGAAAAAAAGATAACCAATTTACATACGGAGCTTCTCCTAAATTTCCAATTTTTCCCACTACTCATCTTTTCAGTCAAAGCCTCGCAAAGTATAATACATGGTAAAAGCAGAAACATAACCACATAAGTTTTAAGAGCAGTTCATACATAAAAAGGACAAAAATCAAAAATTAAAAATACAATATATATAGTAACCAGGAATTTGGAATTTACATATGGGAATACCATAATTGTATCTATGCCCAAATCTCTTGGTAACTAAACCAGATTGTAATAAAGTCATACCCTTATTCATATCCTAGCTTACCCTAATTCAAAATGGGTGTTTTATCCATGTCCCTGATCCCATGTCCCCCAGTGATATATGATAGAAGTGGGATACAGGCAGGCATGCATGCATTCATGCATGTGCTTACACACATATATTTAGACACAATATATAAACATTAAAATTGAAATATATAATATAGATATAAACAAACAGATATAGAATGTGCTATATACATGGATGCATGCATGCACATAGGTGTGTGTGTGTCAATCCTAGAAGACAAAATGTTTGTGGACTTGATGATCTTGTCCAAGCCCCAAATTTGAAACTGCTAAGAAGCAGCATGATGCAGTCAAAGATGTGGGTTAAAGTTAATGATAGCCTCTCTCTTGTAGCTAAGTCCCAAATTCCCTAGGTACACACACACCATCCTATCAAGAAGACATTAAGGCGACTATTGTCAGACAGAAAGAACACCAACTTCAAATTTCATTAAATACTGCCAAATAGAAAATGCTACGAGCAGATTTTCAACACAGCCACTTTACCCTAAAATAACCCGTGTTTTATTATTGAAAAACCAATTGAAAGATTAGTTTTCCAAGATTCAGTCCCTCAAGCAGCACTATCTCTTCATGTGCATGCCAACTCTGCACACTCTCATTTCTTGGGTTAAGACTGCTGTGAAGCTTCCAAGTCCAGCAAGAATGATGGAACTGTTGTACTGTCAAGTCACTCAACCTAATGACGACACCCAGGTGGTTTAAAGCCAATGAAAGAAACCCGCCATCTTGTTCAAACCCACCCCACATGAAAACTAAATCATTTGTATCCATGTCAATCTGATCAATGCAGGGATTCCTGCAAGACCCCTTCTCTATGATGTTTACAAGTACAACTGTTCCTCTTAGTATTTTTTAAACAACACCTACCAAACATTTTCTCTGGACATATCCATACCAACATTCAGGTTTCCCACCTTCTGTGAGAGCTTATTATATTCATTAATATACCCAATGACTTTAGAGTTGCTGCATCATTGAACTTCGTAGCCATGAGAAGTTAATACAAAATAGAACCCACATCTCCTACAGACCCTCACTTAGCTACTATGACCCATGCTAAGAATGTTGCTTTTCTCCAGCTCCGCATTGTAGCCAGTACAAAACTGCTGAAAAACAGCTTCTTCAGCAACTACCATACTGTTATAAAACACTTCTGCAACAGCTATGTGGCTGCTGTGAAACAGCTTCTGTAGCAACTGTGTGATCGTTGGAAAATGGCTTCTGCAGCAATTATTGACTGCTGCAGAATGACTTCCCCTTAGCCATATTTACACAGTCCCTAATTGCTTACATTAATTTGCAAATATCTCTTAACCATGCTTTACTCACTACAGTGCCTTTAGAAGCATTTTTTGAGCTCAAACATGACTTAATGATCAAAAAGGAATCATTTATTCTGCCTATATATACCTGTAAATCAACAGATTCTTTTTGGGCAATCCAAGATTACACTATCCTCAAGATACTCCTGCATCACAACATTTGTTTAAATTCGGTACAAAAGGTGTCTACTCATCCCATCCTTAAACATGTTACAGAATAGTGTTTGTTTATCAGGTCTGCTTAAAATATCAAAGTTAGATATCAAGACTTGACATCATCCAATTGAAGTTGGCAATCATTCATACGGTTGCCAAAAAGTCAATAACTTAGGCATAATAGATTCTATGAAAATTATACTGCTATAAAATTCATGGCAGAAATAAAAGATTATATTATTTTTAAGCATGTTGACATGTGTGTGTTTCTGCATTACAAAACATTAAGACAAAGACCTTCCAGTAATGCAAGAAATGTTTCCACAAGTAACATTTTGCACTTGAAATGTCTGAGAGGTAGAGTAAAAGAATGTCTCAGTTTTCATGAATCCAGCAGAAATTCAGAAAATCAGGTGCAACAGCAGCAACCCCGATGAATAATCTGGTACAGTTGCTTTAGTTGATCTTTAAATAGTGCAGATATTCCGCTACATAATTCATCAACACAAATCTATTTCAACCTTAGGGTAAAGCAAATAGAGAAGTTGCTCTATGTGCATAATTATAGGAAAACCATCCCTATGATAACAAATCAATCAATGAAAGCATGCTTAGCATTGTAGGAAAGCATAGAAACAAGGGACAATAATAATATGACATGGAGAAATCCAATTTGGGTGAAAAATCTAGAAGATTGAGTTTTAAACTCCTCAATCCACCATCTCAATAGTTGTCACCATAGAAGCAGATATCACAAAAATATCACAATATGTTGGAAAATATCAATCTAAGACTGCAGACTGATATTTTCAAGAAAAAAATGGTGACATTTTCAAAAAAATGTTGACTGCTAGTTTGCCCAAAATTTTCCAATATTTCCCTTTAAAGCCTGTAAACTATAAATTTTTTGGTCCTTTCAACTTTATTCTGCTCTGACTTTTTCTGCAACAAAACAGATTGGTTTGTAGTTTTACTATTTACAGTTTACCAAATGCCAAATGATTTTGATATCTTTACAATGGCTGAGGTACTTGCACAGCACCATTTGCATAACACAGCAGTTTGCACAGCTTGCAGATATTTCATTCATCAATAAATGCTTTGACATGCAGAAAAAAGTTGTTATGGCATGGAATCTCCAAAGGATGCTAACCAAAACATAAGCAGCTCTAAACTTACAACAGAATATTTGCCAAAATAAAAGAACAGGTAGTTTCCCAATTTACATCAGAAACGAAACAGATATTTTATATATCGATTTCACCAACAAATAGCAAATTTTAGGCTTCTATTGATGACAAATATTTTCCCTAGCCCAAGAGCTAAAATATGTTAATACAAGATTTGCTTGGAACAGTGGCTCCATCTCGGGCTAGACTAAACCAAACTTGTACACAGGATATAGCATGTAATAAATTAGGACATTAAAATCCCAGAATTTGCAAGTTCGTTTCATTCCATTTTCATGCTATATTGGTAGCTTCCCACCCACTCGCCGATCATTTTCATATGTAAATAATCAATTTGATTATTGAAGCAACTTGCTGCTATATTGAAGCTCTCATTCTTTGTTCAATTACATTTTATCAGGTGAAATAAATTTCCCCAGTCATAGCAAATCAGTGCAATACAAATATAATAAAATTCCAACAGGAAGTAATGATAGCATTTGAAACATTAGGGACAAGTAAACGCCTGCAGAAAGTACAACAGAAAATAATAACTGCTCACTCAATACATAGCTACAGTACACATTGACAATTCTGAATTCTCCTATTGTTAAGCCTAAACTCTTGCTCTATTAAATCTGCTATTGGTTACCTGTTCAGAACGCTAACATAAGGCCACTTTGCACTGAACTGTTAGAAAAGAAGAGCGAAAAACCTGTTATTTCAATAAGTCAAAATAGAACCCAACACTATTTAAGAAAGTGCGTAGGAAGTATGAGCCTGATTTTGTTTGACTCTTAAAGATATTCTAGGTGTCTTGCACAGGTTAATAATCTATGATTAACCATTATCCATCTCAATCGTTTTACAGCGCAGCTCTGCAACATATGTAAACATTAGCATTAGCTCAGCACCATCTGGTTACGTTTAAGCTTCTTCTTAGTAAACTTCTACTAAGGCCCATTTCCCAGAGGACGATAACATCATAAGTGAGAGTTAAGCTGTGTCAATTTTATTGAAACATTTGGCTTGTAAAGAGTCTCCTAAATGGTCATAACTTTGCTGTGTATGCCAAGTAGCCCGACAGCATTTGTATTTCTGTTTATCTCAAACATTAGACTGCAAAACGGCCATCCTTAATACGGTAAATCATGAAACATGCTTTGTGCATAACTTAACTTAAGCTGGTCTTCTATTATAGTCGGCATTTTAGCTGATGTTATGAATCATAAGCAACAATTGTAAATCCCTTCAACAGACGTAAATAAAAGAACGAACATATTAAAATGATCCTGTATGGATAAGACTGGGCATTCTGACAAGAAAAAGCTTTACCACGTTTGGTAAAGATTAAACAGCCAGTCATTTATTTGTTATTTTGAAGAGAGGTGCGGAATGGTGGTTTAATTTCCATTCGGGTGCCTTCCCTTGTTAACCATTGACCACTACTGTGTAGAGCAGCCATCCTTACTATGGTGCATCATGAAGGCCACAGTATCTGAAATAACTGAACTTTGGGCATAATTTCTATTAGATCGTATTCTTTATAGTCAGCACTATAGCTGGTGTTCGTGAATCATAATCAACAAGTGTAAATCGCTTTAAAAAAAGATGTAAACAAAGACAAACATATTAAATCGATCTTGTAGATATAAGACCAGTGTATACTGACAAGAAAAAAAAAAGATGTAAACAAAGACAAACATATTAAATCGATCTTGTAGAGATAAAACCAGTGTATACTGACAAGAAACGGGCATTTTTAAGGCCTAAAAGCAAAATGCTAACATGTTTGTGTTTTTAGTAAAAATTCTGAAAATAAAAACAATTTAACAGCTCTGTAAGCTGTATGATCTTTCAAGAGTTAAAAAGAAAAGACTCCATAATAACAAACAAAAAAGGGAAGGGAAGGGAAGGCACTGGAATGGCACTAACACCATCATTCACATCCCCTATGCTCCAAAATAACAAATAATGTACCAGATGCTTAAGTATTACTATGTTTCAAGAGTTAGAAGGGAAGATTCTCCCTCGCCCTTCACTCCCCTTCATCTCTACCCCAAAGTTGAAAAAATACAATTGACTCCACAAACCTTGAACAATGTTACACTACAGAAAAGACAATTTGGAAAAAGCAGAAAGACGACACTGAACTTGGGGAAACACAGAAGGCAAATGACATACTTTAAAGCCATTTTACGGTAAGCGGACTTAATCTCTTGATCGGATGCATTGCGACCGATTCCCAACACTTCGTACGGATCCTTCCGGTGTTCTACCACAATATTTTCTCCTTGACAGAAGGCCGAAGCCCCAGGCATCTCGTACTAAATCAAATATCACCGGAAAAGCTTCTTCACGGAAATTCCTGGAATCGTGCGCTTCAACACCCTAGTATTCAAGAGCTTTCCCACTGCAAGGCATTCCGGTCCAAAAAAACAAAATCTAAGCCACAAATCTTCAATCTGCAGTTTCCTTCTTGTCCTTCGGATCTGTGCAGAAATAATAACATTCTGCACTCATTCAGACAGAAATTGTTCGTTATTTGACCAACATTGTACAATACCGAACCGATTTGAATGATTAAACAGTGGAACACACAGATTTACAAAAAGAAGACAAATTCCAGCAGCAAATTGAAGCATTTGCAGGCAGTACTCATCCAAATCTACGGGCTTTCCTTCGCCTGAGAGATTTGACAAAATTATCTCCTCTCAACAAAGCGAAGAAAATACTTTTCCGAGTTTCTAAGCTCGTTCCCACAACTACGTAAACAATTTAGAAACAGTAAAAATCGGGTAGCAATCGGTTGCCAGGCCACATTCCGATTCAAAAAATATGGGCTAGGGCCGGTTTGAATTTAAAAATTTGTAATTATGCTAAATTGTCACTTTACTGTTGGGCTTAATCAATATTTATATATTAGATTTATTATGCACGCCGGAAAGTTCAAAATGCCCATAATAATCATATGGTTTTCCTCCTAACAGAAATAATAGTAATTTTTTATTCTGCTTTCAGACCTGCTAGTTTAAACTGATTCACTCGAGTGTGTTTGAATAAATTTAGTGATTTGTACTTTTCTAAATTGCTGAGCTATGGTGCGAAGTGTGGGGATGAAAAAGAGAGTGTGGGGATGAAAAAGACCTCTACATTTAAAGAGATGCTATTGGAGATGTGATACATTTAGTGTATGTAGTGTCGCGATTAAAACATTTCGTTGGTGAAGCAGCCACTTCAAATCTATGCTGGATCATTGTGCTCATAGGCCTTTCACGTGGAACCGGAGGGGTGTAAGATTATCAAAATTTGGCCCTTATTTATCGCTAATTTGAAAAAGACCTCTACATTGAAAGAGATGCTATTGGAGATGTGATACATTTAGTATATGTAGTGTCGCGATTAAAACACTTCATTGGTGAAGCAGCCACTTCAAATCTATGCTGGACCATTGTGCTCATAGGCCTTTCACATGGAACCGGAGGGGTGTCAGATTATCGAAATTTGGCCCCTATTTATCGCTAATTTGAAAAAGACCTCTACATTGAAAGAGATGCTATTGGAGATGTGATACATTTAGTATATGTAGTGTCGTGATTAAAACACTTCGTTGGTGAAGCAGCCACTTCAAATCTATGCTGCACCATTGTGCTCATAGGCCTTTCACGTGGAACCGGAGGGGTGTCAGATTATCAAAATTTGGCCCCTATTTATCGCTAATTTGAAAAAGACCTCTACATTGAAAGAGATGCTATTGAAGATGTGATACTTTTAGTATTAGACTCTAAGTTGAAAAGGACTTTTAAATTAAAAGAAATGAAGGCTAACAACAAAATGAGTTTGGCAACATGGAGGCACCTTAATTTTCCTCCCTAATTTGAAAAAGACATCTACATTGAAAGATATGAGATGGGTTTTAATATATTTATGTACATCCAACAACAAAATATATTTGAAGAATGTGAAAATCTTTTATTTTTTAACTTTCAATGATAAAAAAATTTAAATGAAAAAGAATATACCAAATTCAGATTCATTTTTCAAATCTCAACGGCAAAAACTTTTAAATCAAAAAGAATATATCAAATTCACATTCATTTTTCAAAGAGAAAAACTTTTAAATCAAAAAGAATATACTAAAATTACATTTGTAACAAATTTAACAACACGTAAATCTCTCAATCTTTAAATTCTAGATTTAAAAATTATTTATACATCCATTTATTTGTACAACCAATTATAAATGAAGCAGAGAATAATAAAAAAAATTTAAATTTAGTTGTCTTTTGTCTCATTGATATTAATGATAAATTGCCATATGTTGTTGCATAGAGCAACTTTCAAAGCAAGAACAAGAAAAAACGAAGTAACTAAATGCAGCTATATTTTAGTCACTTATAAATCTATAAGTTATAAAACTATGGAAATTTCTAGGGCGTGGACAGCTTTGACTGTGTAAATTTAACTTAAAAAACACATTTCCCTAGGTATACATGTGACCAATTATTATGTTGACTAAATTAAAGAATGTGGTCATTGTTTTGTTTTTTAATGTAATTTAAATATGTTGGTCTTTGAATGGAAGATTCAAAATAAGACCAATAATGGTGGCGAATGTCCTTTATTACTAAGTCATTCAAAAAAAACTTTTTTGGGTTTGATAATATTAATAATAATATATTATTAAATAAATTTGAATAGGATTAATTTATTACTTGTGTTTGTATATAT
Source organism: Cryptomeria japonica (assembly GCF_030272615.1). Lineage (NCBI taxonomy): Eukaryota > Viridiplantae > Streptophyta > Pinopsida > Cupressales > Cupressaceae > Cryptomeria > Cryptomeria japonica. The sequence continues at coordinate 415,150,450 of NC_081411.1, read as the reverse complement.
GAGGTGTAAAAGATTTTTTATGTGATTATATAAATGATTTAAAGATAGGAAAAATAATATTTAGTTATTAATAAGATGAATTTTATAAAGATGCCATAGGTGAATCATTAGTCATGGGTAAAAAAATGTTTTTGACACTTTCTACAAATGGTGATGATGTAGTATTGTGGAGTTGAGTTAGACTTCAAAACAAGAGGTATAGGTAGATATGATTTTAAACTAATTATAATAAAAAGTTGGGGTTCATAAATAGGACCATGTAAGCATTCAGGTGGGGCTTAATGGTGGGGTGAATAATAATAGATCTTTTTTTCTAAATCAACATTGGTATGTTTTGAGTCAATAAGTTTTGATTGGATTAATAATTGTCTCTATATTAAATTACACGTTGTATATAATCATGTCAAAAGAAAATCTTTTAATAAAAAATTTATTATTATAGTATGATGGGATATAATTGTAAATGAAATGATATTAGCTTTGGTCCTTTTTGAGTGTGGCTAAGTTATATAATATAGCATAATTAATGTTTTTAAAATGAGGCCACCAAGTTACATAACATCAATATAGTTATTTTTAAATAAGGTGAATTAATGTATATATTTGTCAATTAGTTGTTTCATCTCATTGTCTTGGTCATGCTAGAAAACCATTACTATGTTTTATTGTTCTCAAGTTATTCTATGAGACTAATTTGATAAGGATGTTTATAAGGCAATTCTCAATTGTTAAATGATTTCACTTGGAATAAGATTGAATCCCAACACCTTTTAGATGCACTCATGTCAACATCATGTTTGGTATTCCAATGTGTTCAAACCACCTTAAAATTGTCTAATGTGTTCTCTAGAATTGTTTGGTCTCTAATGTTGGGTTGAATGTATTCAAAAAGTTTCACACAAGTTTACCCTTTTTTTGGTTGGTTTCTTATATCCCTTGGATGCCCAAGGGATAGAGGAGGTTGAGTCTTGACTTAGGGGATTTTTAAGAGGTTCAATTTGTGGTTTATGATTGTGTAGAAGTTTTAAGGTTTAATGGAAGAGAATCAAACACTGTCTAATTGAGCCAAGAAGTTGCATATATAAAAGCATATTAATTTTATAAATTATACCTACATGTTTACAACGCACCCTATCCCTTCTTTCTCAAATATAATTCTACCTCCAAGTTAATCATAATTCAAAACTAAAATATGGAAGGCCATAAAGAGAAGCTTCTGGAGTTAGCCAAGAATAATCTGTGGACATCAGCAAGCAATAATTCAAGTATTAGCCATAAAAGATCTAGGTATCCTAAATTGTAATTAGCTCTATAAATTTGCACAATAAATGAATAGTAAAGTTTAGTTTTATCTTTTTTTTAGTGATGTGCTAGGACATATTAAAGATCCCACATTAATGGAGTTTTGTCTTTTAGGTTAAATTGTTGGTGGATTCCTTAAATATTCAAATTTTGGATGGAATCACTTAACATGCTCAAAAACTTATACAAAGAAAGATTGAAATTTCACTCTTAAAATATCAACAACTTGACATAACCTATAAACCATAAGTTTCTCGTTATTAAGATCTTTAAATCCATAGAAGTTCGTGAATTGGCATTGTGTCACACAATCCAATGCATCCTACGAAAAAACTAATGATTCATAAATATCATAACTTTATTAAGAGAGCCCCACATAACCATACATAGATCCACATAAGTCAATCAAACTTTTTCATCTAGCAATCTTTGTTTAAACCAATTAGAAATAACTGTGTCTTTTATAATCGATAGTTGAGATCGATTAATGGAAGAATTCATGGTTTTGAAAAAATCTACAAATCAAAAGTTGCACATCCAAACAATCCAGGTACCACATACTATAATCTAGATAATCATCAATGAGATCAGTGGCTTAATAAATGTATAGAGTTCCATTGGGCCCACACTTGACATTAAAATAGTATAGATACCAATCATAATTTTGCACATGGTCTTTCAATTTTTTTAATCGAAATGGCCTACCATCTATTGTCCTCATTGTTATGTCAAGTTGCATAGATCTAATGTGATATAACAAATAATAAAATTCAACACAACAATATTTAGAATATTTTTTCTGGAATGTACTCATAAGGATGGTGTGGACCATTTCAAAGGATTCAAAGACATAAAATGGGCATTTAAGCTAATTTGTAGGTTGCAACAAATTTTGAAGAAACATCATTCTATACACTATTATTTGTACAATAATAGGTTTGGTTACTCACCTCACACCTTCAAAACATTGCATTCACATATAAAAGAAAATTAAAATAAACCTCTAAAACAAATAGAAAGCCAAACAAAAAAAAAAATTACCAATTTTTTGGGAAATAAACAAGTTCATTGCCAAAGATTGTGAAGATCAATCTCTATCCAATAAACTAATCAAAGGATAAGATAAAAGGCTTGGATATCTATAATGTGAAAATATAAAACTCACATGCAAATTTGAAAATTAAGTTGTCTTAATGTGGAAAAAACATGATTAGATCATCCTTCTTCTTAATGATGCCAAGAATTAGCCTATTTATCATGCTTAACAAACCTACCTTATACAAACCTATAACAATAATGAATGTGATTAACACAAGTGTAAGATAGCAGCAATAAAGCATAAATCAGCAACATAATATTAACACATAACACAAGATTTACATGAGAAACCCTTGCGGAAAAAAACTCTACCAAGAAGAGAGATCAAGCTTGCATTATCAACAACAAATGTGCTTAGAATACAATCGTGTCCATTCTCCTCTTTTCCTCCAGCATAGTAGCACCTATGTAAATGTGAATAACCTCTTTAGGCCTCCCGCCTATCCTCGTTCCTATAGAAAAAATATACATTCAACTATCTCACATTAATTCTACATCCAAAAGGATGAAATTATATGATGGCAAGAGCTCCAAAACCACCAATAAAGATGTCCAAAGAATCCTCTTCGTTCCTCAAGACCACAATCCTTGGAATGCCTCCATGGAACTCAAAAAGACACCAATTTTTGGCCCCAATACTTTCTCTCTAGCTTGGGTGCCCATTCTTGCAAGATAAACATTACATTAAATGCAATAAATGACATAATACCAAGTGAGACCTATTGCCTCTTCCAAGCTCCCACTTGGAGAATCCCATAGGTCACTTATTTGTACACTTCCTAAGTCATTAAATATCATATTCTAGATATCCATAATTGGGGAAAACAATATTAAATAATTGTGTTCATAATCTACTTTTACAGTTGATAGTGGAACCCATCACCCCTTGTGAATGTATTACAAACAATTGTGAGAATTAAATATTATAAATTATTTCCCAATACAAACTTAGTGCATTGGGACACTTTCTAAGGATGTTGGAACCATGCCATAAGATTTACAAGGTAGATGACACCTCAATCCTAACACAAATGAATTGCATACGACCCTAAAGAAGAGTCTAGACAGCGCATGGATTGAAACCAATTAATGATAGTAAATGCATTATACCCACCCATTATCAAATGGTAAACTAAAAACCTTAATGTTTCCATCAAAAAGAATATACTAAAATTACATTTGTAACTAAGATAGACTTCACAACAATATGTATAGGTAGATAAGATATTAAACTAAATAAAATAAAAAGTTGGGGTTCGTAAATGGGACTATTAAGGTGGGGTGAACAATAATAGATTTGTTTTAAAATCAACATTGGTATGTTTTGAGTCAATAAAGTTTTGATTGGATTAATAATTGTTTCAATATTAAATTACACGTTGTATGTATTCATCCCAATTGAAAATAGAATTATTATTATATCATGATGGAATATAATTGTAAATGAAATGATATTAGCTTTATTTATAGGGCCTGGTCTTTTTTAAGTGGGGCTAAGTTATATAATATAATATAATTAATCCTTTTAAATGAGCCCACCAAGTTACAAAATATCAATATAGTTATTTTATAAATAAGGTGAATTAACATATATATATATATATATATATATATATATATATATATATATATATATATATATATATATATATATATATATATATATATATATATATATATATATATATATATATATGTCATTTAGTTATTTCATCTCATTGTCTTGGTCATGCTAGCAAGTTACTATATGAGACTAATTTGATAAGGATGTTTACAAGGCAATTCCTAATTGTTTAAATGATTTCACTTGGTATAAGATTGAATCCCAACACCTTCTAAGTGCACTCACGTCAACATTATGTTTGATATTGTAGTGTCGAAAATTGCATACCCCTTTGCAATTTTACCTATGCTTTTGCAATCACTTTAGTGTCCATTCCCCTAGCATTTGGGTAGGCTCATTTCAGCCCTTGCATCAGCCTTTTCCCTCTCAGGATGCTTGAGACACCTTTCGACAGCTATCCTTCAGCTTATGTTTCATGTTAGCTACGTGTTTCTCTTCCCCCTTGTTATTTTTTAGCGTGATTTGTTTGGTCAATAATGTGTCGCACGTTAGTCTCACGACATCTTAACATTCAAATGTTGGTTTTGAGTGTGCCTTTCCACTTGTCACCTATCTTGGTCAGTGGAAACGGCTTAGAATCTTTCAAATGGCTCGACAACCTTCTTTTCCCTCCTCTTCTCTCATTTTATATCCATCTTTTCTCTCCATTGAAGCTCTCTAGATTCTCTCTTCTTTCACAGGTCTCTAGCTTCTCCAAGCAATTTCTCTTGACTCTCTTGGCTTTCTCAAGCCTCTTTGGTAATATCCTTCTATCTATCTACTTATCTCCTCTTTGAGCATCTTGGGATTTATCACATCCCCTATCTAGTTGATCATTTTATCATTCAAGATTTTTTTTATCTTCTCGATCTATCTATCTATCTGGGTTGTCCGTGGAGGTGGAAACACCCAAATGGGGGTCTGACTGAGGCAGACTCCAAAACACGACCCCCAACATTTTCCTTCTTGCTTGTGTGCAGGTTTATAATCATAAGAAGGAGATCATTTAGCGGGAGGCTTCAATCATGGACCAGTTGTGAGCTTCCTTCTTTTCCCTCTTCTCAAGTCAGTCTAATATTTCTCATTCTATGTTATTAGCTTATCTTGTTGTTTTTTCACATTTATTTGATATCATAATTGTATCTGCTACCCTCATACGGTTTATGTGTTATGTTCATACTAGACGATAATGCATCGCGCTGGTGTCCCAACTTCGTGCACTAGTCCCGAGGACAGAGACTCAACAAAGTCGTTCGGAAGTCTCATCTGCAGTCTATTAAATTAGCTTTTTATTTTTATCCCCTGGCTCATCCTTAGCACCAGTTTGAGTGAGGTAGTACCGAATTGATTTGTCCTCTGACATTCATCATCTTGGAGGTGGCAAATCCCCTCCTCTACAGGTATTCCAATGTGTTCAAACAACTTTAAAATTGTCTAATGTGTTCTCTAGAATTGTTTGGTCTATAAAGTTGGGTTGAATGTCTTCAAAATGGTTCACATAAGTTTATCCTTTTTTTGGTTGGTTTCCTCTATCACTTGGATTCCCAAGGGATAGAGGAGGTTGAGTCTTGACTTAGGGATTTTTTAGGAGGTGCCATTTGTGGTTTATGATTTTGTATAATTTTTAAGGTTTAATTGAAGAAAATCAAATGTTGCCTGATTGAGCCAACAAGTTGCATATATAAAATCATATATTGATACTATAAATTATAACTACATATTTTCAATGCATCATGTCCCTTCTTTCTCAAATATAATTCCACCCCCAAGTTAATCATAATTCAAAACTAAAATATGGAAAACCACAAAGAGAAGCTTATGAAGTTAACCAAGAATAATCTATGAACATTAGCAAGAAACAATTCAAGTATTAGCCATAAAAGATTTAGGTATCCTAAATTGTAGTTAGCCTTATAAATTTGTGTAGACACATAAATCTGTCCACTTAATTAAATGAATATTTACTATTTATTTGATTATTTAACCATCAATAATCAGTTAATTAAATTAATATTTAATTAATTTCATCCTCAACCTCTTCTTCTATTAACTAAATAAATTATTCAATTTATTTAAATTAATTCATTAAACCACACTCTAAATCAATTAAATGAATAAAACATATTTGTTTAATTTAACCCCTTTCCTCATTTAAATAAATAAATAATTTTAGTTGAAATAAATGAATTTTATTTTAATTAAAATCCTATTTTCTCTCACCCACTAAACCCACTTGCATCCTAAACCCATTCTAGATTCTTCTAAACCATTTCGAATTAGCCTAAACCCATCCCCTACTTATTGTCACATTCCTAAGCAACTTGAAGTCACTTCTCAAAGCCTCAAAGTCTTTGAAAAGCATTAAAGACTTTATGTCTTCAACAAGTTAACCCCTAAAGTCTTCCAAACCATTAATGGCTCTTACATAACCATTTATGGTTAAAATCAACTCACCCACATGGTTAGAGACTTTCTCTCTAACTCAACCCCCATCTAACTCATGTGTCTCTTCAAGCATTTATTACTTTGACCATGGTTATCCCCACTAACTCTTGCACAAGAGTTTGGCCATTGGATAAAGGCATTATTCATTGGATAAAGACTTTATTCATCAACTCAAGCCTAACCTTACCTCCCAGGGTAACCTTCATGTCATCTCAAGCATTTGATGCTTCTTCCCTCTCCTCTCAAGCCATCTCATGTTGTCATTTGTCATCCTGGGATTGGGTTGAAAGCCATCACATGGATCACAAACCCATCAATCCTGGCCCTTGTTGAGATTACTCAATTTCAACCATCCATTGCCCTGTTTTTCCTATAAATAGAGCTCATTCCTTCTTAATCCAGATCCAGAAATCTTGTATGCATCAAACTTATACCAAATTTGAGAGAGCATCTAGGAACACTTTTCTTTGTTATTTTAGATAAAATTAGCATAGATTAATTAGATAATTTCTCGTATTTAGCTTGCATTTGCATAATTAGTCATTTTTCATAATCTTGAATCTCCATAAGACATCCATAGTAGTGCAAGAAGTTGAGGGCTACACTCATGTGGAACTTGGAGAGGAGAGGAACAATGGAGGAGCAACTATGAGCATTTTGGAGAGCATTTGGGAGGGTTTAGTGTCTTTCCTCCGTTTTTGTGTGCTTTCTATAATATGTTTAATATCTCTCTTGATATGCATGCTTAGGATTGTAGCTTCTTTCATCTTTCATTTTTGATTGATACTAACAAACACTAACATGTGAATCTTGTCTTCCTAACATTCCTTTTTGCAGTGCATCATTTGGTGAACCCGACGTGAATTGAACACGCAACCTTCTGATTTGAAACTAACTTTTTTTTTGTGATTTTCCATAAACTTCCACACATAGGTTGCGCTTTAGCGCTATTGACACGCGTTTTAGCGTCATTGACAATAGAAGATTTAGAGCCTTTGTTCAAGTTCTGGCACTTTTGACACAAGATTTAGCGCTTTTGTTGTAGTTGTAGCGCTATTGTTTGTTAAATAGCGCTATTGTAATATTTTAGCACCTTTGCGCTCTCTGTCTATCAGTATTTTCATTATGTCGAACAATTTAAATTAGCCCGTCTGTTCATCTTTTAGCGTTGTTGATATTCATTTAGCGCTTCTGCTAATACTTTGACTCTTTTTTCCAAAGTAGCGCTTATGTGTTTACACAGAGTAGCGCATTTGTAATAGATGTTAGGTCCAACAATGAAAGCTAATGTACTGAGAGGGGAGGGGTGAATCGGTACTTCAAAACTTTTCTTCAAAAACAATCTTACTGATAAACATAAACTGTAAACTGTTGATCTCATAATATAAAGCTAACACATAATTATAGAAATAACATTCATACACATTTCACTCCATAACATAAATATTTTGGTTACGCAAAAACTCTTTGTTAGAGAGAAAAACTGCGGTGGGGATGGCACCCACAACTTCACTACTACAATAATAAAGGTTGCTCGGTTAGAGCTACATGTTTAGCTATTTCTGATAGCTTACCCTGTTAGGAGTATCAAGATCTTTAGATCTACCTTTCTAAAATATTTCACAACACTTATACAAAATGATGCACCTGGTTAAAGGCTTTACAATTTATAGAATTTGTTAGAGTCCTTTACCCTGTTAAAGGTTTCTATTACAACTCAAATGATTCAATAAAATCTTTACAAATATTTGCAACTTTGCATTTGAAATGTTACAGCACATTCTATGTGCTCAATATGAAATTACCTTACTCATAGCATACCTCGGTAATTGATAAATCAACTCGGTAAACCCTTTTGTTTACTCTATCCCTTAAGCTATTCTTTGAAGACTTTCTCGATGACCTCTGAATATCTCTGTCAGTCGTAACAGTCACAACTCAATGTGTCCTCTTATGATTTTCCTTTTGACTCTCCTATCACATATGTCTCTGCTAATTTAATTCTCAAATCACTCTGTATAAATAGATCTTTGGGACGGTGATATGTTCATGCTTCGATCTTACAAACAAGATTCATTGAATGAATAAACATAGAAATTATTTCATTGGATAAACTTCCTCAAAATCATACAAAATCTTGAAGTGCAATTTCCTATGTGATAACGGTTCCCTGTTCCTCGATTCTTGTAACACGTTTCCACATATGTGTCCAGGTTCATTGAATCTAGTAACACGTTTCTACTTGGTTCAGATTACTCGGTATACCTTCTTTGCTGCTCGGTAGACATAGAACGTTACTCGGTAGACAGCTCGGTGTATACTTAACTTTGTGACTCCTTTCTTTTGTAATCGACTGCTTTAGTGCTTACTGACTGAATATTTTGGTACTATTAACCGACTAGAGTATATAGGATGACTTTGGACATAAAACTAATGACAACTTAGTAAATAATAACAATAGAGAGTTTGAAAAAAAATTGTAACTGAAAAATTAAAAATTTAGGCTTGTAGAAGCCCACCAAAAATCTTCCTTTCACTAATTTTTCTCTTTTTTGTGTAGGTTACTAACGTTTTTGTTTGCAAGATTCGAGGAGTTAGAATTAGGAATTTATTTCTTTTATTTCTAGCTTTGTTTAAAGTTAGACTAAAAAGAATTCACTTTCTTTTGTTTTAAAAAGAATCTCATCTTTCATTTTGGGTTAAAAATCAACAAAATCTTCAATTTGGGCTTAAAAAGAATTTCATTTGGAAGCTTAAAAGAACCACAAACTCAAACAAACAAACTTTGCTTTCTTGCAAGTTAGGGACAAACTTTTCATTTTGGGCTTAAAACAAACCAACAACTTTCATTTCTTGCAAGGATAAAATTCACAATCAACCTTTTATTTGCAAGTTAAAAAGAACAATCAAACTTGTCCATTTTGTTTACAAAACACTTTTACTTTGAGCAAACGTGCTTTCAATTTTGTTGACCAGGATTTTCACTTTCCTAGTTAGAGAACAAATTGCTTTGTGGGATTAAAAAGAACATCATGTATGTTGGAGCAACATCTCCAAATAGCAAATAGATCACATTGTGATAAAACAGTTAAAAAGAACAAGTGTTTTCCGTGTTTGGCACGCTTGTGCAAATCTGTAGAGTGGTCCCATTTCTAACACACACTATCCTCTCCCTTGGCTCTCGTGGTCCTAGGTGCAAGAGAAAAGTGTTAGTAATGCTCTAAATTTTATATTTTTAAGAGAGGTCTCTCAAGAGACACATCACTCTTGGGAACAACCTTGCGCGTAAATCCTTCGAGCCGCTATAGAAATCAGGTAAGAGCGAAAGTTGTAGCCTTGGGTGTAGTTGTTCCTACAATGTAACTTGCCAAAGTACATATGGGCCCCACCACAAGTTACAAGGCTCTTAAGTGAGTCACTGCAGAATGAACTTACATCCAAAAACATCAAACATTACTAGACACCTTTTATTATAGAAACCCACTCGTTCTATTGATTGAGGATATTTGTGAAAAGTTCAGTGCAAGAGCATAGATGGTTTTGCTCCCAAGATACTCACCATACATGTTTCCTTGAGTAGAAACAAGGCTTTTTGAAAGGCTACTTGTAGCTTGATAAAAGTGGTGACTCCCTCATCATAGGGATCATCTATTTGTTATGCTCGTGCAAGACTTCGTATATCACATCCTTACCTGCCATGACAGGATTCATAAGGTATGTAGTACCAAAGTCGGAGAAATATCAATATGTGGGCTGAAAATATCGCAACTAGTCATTGACCTTAGGGATAAAGAGTGTTTGAGTTGTCTTTGTCTTGTGTCAGACCAGTAACAATTTGAGCCGACTTCAGGCTTTTGGAAAAACATACAAAACATTTGAAAAAGGGTTAAAAAGTTCATGATTGGGTTGATTTAGACCCACACCTATTGTGACTTTTGAGGCAAGATTATTGTGCTTGTGTGCTTGCTCTGTTTTCTTGTCAAATAAATTCAAAACAAATTTAAACCAAGTATTCATTCAACACAATTTTACATCAACATTGACCAACAAAAACAAACATCAACAAAGTGAAACAAAGTATCAATTTGTATGACCATCACTCACATTTTGAGAAAAAGGAGTCTTCATCAAAAGACTGCATTGAAAAAGAGACAATTGAGTTCAAAATCTCTTATCAAAAGAAGGAAGTTTTTTTATATCAATAGACAAATTTTTCTCTCACATAGAGCCTTCTTGTGTCATATGCATTTGTATCTTCAAGGAAAATCCAACGAGTTCGACAAAGAGCCTTTGAAAAATAGAGCGTTTACTCAGTACAGAGCCTTGAATTATCACAAAAACAAAGGGGGCAAGATCAACTCTGCTTTCTTTCCAAAAATCTGTATCACCTACAACGTAGCTCGAGGGGAGCCACCAACTCTTGAGAGAGAGGAAGAAGTAGAAACCCCCTTTTTGATAGAAAGTTTTTATTGAGGTTCATATTCTATCCACTTTCACCTTCACACATCACAAAATTCATTCAAATCTCAAAACACAAAAAGGTCTTGTCCTAAGTTCTTTTAAACATTGCTTAAATCAAACCAACAAATCACTTTTAGAGTGTCTCTACATCTAGGATCAATCATCCTAAGAGACATTTCTACATAGGTTAAAACTAGTTTATGAGTGCATCCTCTCATTTCTAGGTAGCTTGGTTTGTAACACATCTCAAACCTTGCTATACCTTATCACATCAAAATTGTTGAAAACACAAGAGCAATTCACAAAGAACTTTGTTAGCCTCCAACCTTCAGTGTTAGAGATCCATCTTCTAAACATTTCACAAACACTTATCTTCCATCAAACATTTCATCGGCACCTCATAATCACTTTCACCAACCTCAAACTTTCAAAAACATGGCTCAAACAAGATCAATGAGAAACCGTCAACTAGAGCTTGAAGAGGAGGAAGAAAAGCTCAACGATTTTCATGAGGTCATTGGAGTAGGCATAAATGATGAAGATCCTAGCACTCCAACTCTCAAAGATATAGAAAGAGCACAACATAATCCCAAGTTCAATAGACTCTTTGATGAAATCCTTAGAAACAATGCATATACTCATTTTCTGAGACTTGCTCAAGAGGGTGCCAAACTACCCTATGACTTTGATATTGCACAAATACGGCAAACATCTGAGCAACATAGCCGTAACGATGGTGGAAGAGGTAGAGATTACTTCCGCTATGACTGTAATCATCAAGGGAATCCTCCACCACCTCCTCCTTCAGAAATAGACATGTTGAGACAACAAGTAGAAAATCTCACTCAACAACTCGAGAGTGGTGTGAAGACTACTCGGTTTTCACTTAATGATATTTGTCCCTATCCTTTTGATAGGAACATGCTTATGCCACCTTTTCCGCGAGGGTTTGAAACACCTAAGTTTGAAAAGTATAGGGGCAAAGGAGACCCTAGAGATCATGTACGAGAATTTCACTCAGCTTGTTTAGAGGTGGCCTATGAGGACACCTATCTAATGTGCCTTTTTCCTCAAAGTTTGGGAGGCACAACCACACAATGGTTTTCCCGATTTCCAGGTGGTATTAGAACATTTGAGGAACTAGTTCAAAAATTCATCGCTCATTATACATATAACATAGAACGAGATGTTACCATGGCACATTTATGCAACACCAAACAAAAACAAGGGGAGTTGTTCTCAACTTTTCTGCAGCAGTGGAGGCAATTGTGTAGCAGACATTCTCTTCATTTACCTGAGAAAGAACTAGTGGAAATATTCATTTCCAACTTGAATGATGATATGGAATTCCATTTAGACATGAAGGGTACATAATCCTTTGAAGAGATGATCACTCAAGGAATAAAATGTGAAATAGCCCTTATCAAAAAGGGACTTATCAAAATCTACAATGAACCCAAAGATGGCCCTTGTCCACGATATAATAGTGATAAACCAATTTTTTGGAACAAGAACAAGAATGTTATCAATGATGGGATAGTGGATGCACGAACAGTAAAAATTACACAACCTGTGGTTAGGTTTGCAGGACAAAATCCCCCTCCTAAAAACAACACCATCACTCATCCACCAAATCAAGGTCATAATACGCCACAAGAAGAACCAAAACAAAGGCAACAGAACTACAAGCCAAAACGCACGTGCGCACCCTTAAGGGAACCCATCAAAACAATATTGCGTCAATTGGTCTCTTCCAATCTTGTAACCTTATCGAAAACCTCTAACTATGAACCTCAAGTCAAACCTCCATGGTGGAGAGATAATTAACATTGTAAATTTCACCAAGGAAAAGGGCATAAAACGAGCAATTGCCATCGACTAAAAGATCTTCTTCAAGATCTTATTGACACAGAAGAAATTGAAATAGAAGGACATGACCTTAAAAAATCGAATGATGATCATCTAATGTTCAAGAATCCACTTCCATCACATGATCAAAGGGGTCCTTCCACCTTCGGGCGAAACACAGATACTACAACTAATTATACACAAGCTGCATATAATTATACTGTGAATCTCCTCTATGATGTTGAAGAACAAGTTGCCACTCTCACCATTAAAGATCCAAATCTTGCATGCAATGTCATTACGCGTCATAGCAAGATTACCATTTGAGCAGCACCACAAGGAACGACACCCCTGCCCAAGCAATATAATCTTGTGGAACAATTGGATAAAATGCCCGCACTCATATCCATATTAGAGCTTTTGTGCTTATCCCCCTCACACAAAACAATCTTGGATCAAGCTCTCCAAGAAGTTTTAGTCCCTGCCAACCTCAACACAAATCAATTTCAAGCCATGGTTGGTACTCTCAAGTCATCACCATGCCTCACTTTTTCAGAAAGTTACAACGCTTCATTTCAACAACCACATAATGCATCCCTTCATATTGAAGGATTTGTAAACCAACACAAAATCAAGCAAGTCTTGACTGACAATGGAGCCAACTTGAATATATGCACCTTACAGTTGGTCATAACATTGGGGTATATGGTAGAATTAGTGGATCCTAGCAAAAAGATAACCATTAAGGCCTATGACGATGCAGAGCGTTCTTCCAAAGGAGCTGTTGTATTACCTATCAGAGTGGGGCCAGTGGTGAAGCATATCATCTGCCAAGTTATAGACCTTCCTTTGCCATATAATCTCTTATTAGGAAGACCTTGGATACATGCCATGCAATCTATCCCATCCACCTATCATTAGTGTATCAAGTTTCCCCATAACGGTGTAGTAATCACAATCCTTGGCGATGCCAATCCATTTGCATATTGTAACAATATTAACCATCATCTAGAGATCACCATTCCTAACAACCGAGAAGCTATCCCTTCCACATCATATGTTAGTCCCTCCTCTCTTTCTAGTTCAATCACCCCTATACCAAAGCAAGAGAAGTTGAAAATGAAAATGACTAAGGAAGGTTCCAGGTAATATAATCTTAGCCAACTCTTTTGTGTTGTGCAATTACCCACTTCCCCCTAGAACTCATGGCAAGCCTCAAAAGTTGCTTCAACCACCACTAACCAAGCCAGCATGCACTTTGGCATAGTTCATCCCTGGTAAAAGTCAAGAAGAGGAAACCAGAGATGAGGATCTGGCAGAATGGATCTACAAAGACCCTATCAAAACAAAAATCCCAAAGGCTAAGCTTCCCATTGATAAATATGGAAAAGGCCTCACTAACATGCAAAGAATGGGCTATGATGGTCAGAGTGATTTGGGACATTGCAAACAAGGACGACACAAGCCCTTGCAACCCGTGTTGAAACCCAAAGATAAGACAGGAGTAGGTTTTCAAAAGGAATCTCTTCCTAAGCTCAAATTCAAAGGTAAACCCAACAAACCCATGTATCAAACAGTTACTCCAAGAAGGCCATCCTTGATTATATCTGCAACACTGACACTCCTAGCAGTTGTACCAACCGTACCTACCAAACTGAGAATACCATCAGTAGCATCAAAGCCATCAACAACACGGATAATCCCATATGTAACAACAACAACATCAACAACACCAATAATCCCAACATCAACACCCATAACACCAATAATCCTAGCAGCAATGCCCACATCAACAATAATCCCATCTGTAGTAGTAGCAACATCAACAACACTGATAATTCCATCAGTAACAGTAGTAGTACCAACTGTACCAACAAGACCGATACTCCCAATAGCAACATCCATAACACCAATAATCCTATCAGCAACGCCAACAATCCCACCTATAAAAATGCACAAACCCGTGACAAATACACTCTTCAATACAAAAGACATCCCAGCATGGTACAGTAATCGGATGTTAGAGAGTGATTCAGAGACCGACTCGCATGAGTGGGAATTTGATTCAGTGAATCTAAATACTTTAGACGAGGAAGACACATCGCCTCCACCACCTCGTAAAGATATCCCAGTTTATAGAGAGGCACGGATCAAAACCTTTTGGCTTCATGAGCAAGAAGCAACTCCCACAGGCCCTACGTCAAATCCGATACCAGAACCTGACAAGGAGAGTACCATAAACGAACTTCACTCCTCTATATTAACCCTCACTGATGCCTCCTCTAAACTCAACCTAATCAATGAGGTCATGCCTATCATCCACCCCAAACTCATCGACTGGAACTAGCCAAATCCCCCATGTCTTGATCACTTCCAAAACGATGAGGCGCTCATTGACTTTTTAGAAATACGGGATAACATACCAAGCGAGGATCATAAAGTTGGCTTTGTCATCAAACTTAATAGTGCAATGTACTTTGGGGCAGATGCCAAACCTTTTAGCTGCAAAAATATCACAATAAAACATGGATCCTCTAGTGAAAACCACACAGTGGCACTTGTTGATCCCAAAAAAGTAAAAGTAAAGAGCGTATCCAAAAGTGAAAACCTCTTTGAGGCGCCTGCGGATGAAAGGTCTGACATCCTCCCCTCTAGTACAAATAAGGAGAGATCGAAGATCCTAATCAAAGAAATAAAAGAATTCAATGTTGGGACCCTTGAGACTTCTCACCAAATACATTTGGCATCTCTACTAACTCCAGAGGAACAAACAAAGTTTGTGGAATTCTTCCAGAAGCATCAAATCAACTTCGCATGGTCTTATATAGACATGCCTAGCTTAGATCCCAATTTGGTCATGCATCACCTCACCATGGTAGAAGAAGCTAAATTGGTAAAACAAAAGCTCAGAAAGATGCACCCACAGATTGTTGTTCTTGTCAAGGCAGAACTCAAAAATCTCTTAGATGTTGGTTTCATCCAGCCAATCGATTATGCAGATTGGATCTCCAATATTGTACCTGTCGGTAAACCTAATGGGGGAATTCGTATCTGTACAGACTTCAGAGATTTGAACAAGGCATGCCCTAAAGATGACTTCCCCTTACCAAACATCGATGTGATTTTTGATCTAACAGTGGCTCATGCAATGCTTTCTCTTATGGATGGCTTTTCAGGGTACAACCAAATCAAGATTGCTCCAGAGGATCAACACAAAACTACTTTCACATGCCCATGGGGAACCTACTGTTGGAATGTGATGTCATTTGGTCTGGAGAATGCAGGAGCAACCTATCAAAGAGCTATGACTACCATCTTTCATGATATGATGCACACCATAATGGAAGATTATGTCGATGATTTACTAGCTAAATCATTAACAAGAGAGGGTCATTTGGAAATACTGGGTCAAATCTTTGACAGATTAGAGCAATATCATGTCCGTCTTAATCCAAAGAAATGTGTCTTTGGAGTAACCTCAAGGAATCTCCTAGGATACATTGTCTCAAGCAAAGGCATTGAAGTAGATCCAACAAAAGTCAAAGCAATCATGGACATGCCACCTCCAAAGAACATCAGTCAGTTAAGGACACTACAAGGGCGTCTACAATCAATTCGGAGATTCATT
Source organism: Cryptomeria japonica (assembly GCF_030272615.1). Lineage (NCBI taxonomy): Eukaryota > Viridiplantae > Streptophyta > Pinopsida > Cupressales > Cupressaceae > Cryptomeria > Cryptomeria japonica. Next base: position 415,134,065 of record NC_081411.1, on the reverse strand, counting down.
GCACAACTGGCTCATAAGTGTCATCCCTTCACGCATCTGTTACACAAGAATATCCACTTTCAATAGGATACAAAGTGCCAACAAGCATTCCAAATGCTTAAGGACTACCTGATGAGTACATCGTTGTTGATCCCACCAAATACAAGCAGACCTCTATTGCTATATATTTCAACTACAAATATGACATTAGGAGTACTGCTGGCACAACACCATGCAGAAGGCATAGAATGTGTTGTATACTATATCTCTCGCACATTGGTAGGCTATGAACTCAATTACACACCTATTGAGCGAGCTTGCCTAGCAGTTATCTTGGCAGCCACCAAATTGAGGCACTACATGTTAACGCACAAGGTACAACTCATCGCCAAAATAGATCCACTCAAATACCTACTCAGCAAGGCAGCGTTGACAAGCCACTTGGCCAAATGGGTTATGATCTTGAGTGAATTTGATATAGAGTATGTAGACCGTAAGGCTATCAAAGGGCAATCTATTGCAAATCAGTTGGTTGATGCACTCCTCGCAGGTGACCATCCTCTTATTTCCAGCTTTCTAGATGAAGAGATCTTCATGATCACAACTACACAACCTTGGAAGCTATACTTTGATGGCTCATATACTGGACATGGCTTGGGGGAAGGTATTCTTTTTATCACACCTCAAGGTGACAGCATCCCGAAATCATACAGGCTCACTTTCCCATGCACCAATAATATAGCAGAATACGAGTCCTTGATCACAGGACTCAGATTGTCTATACAATGGCATCTAAAAGAGCTACAAGTATATGGAGATTCTCAGCTAGTCATCTTACAAGTCACCGATGAGTACCAAACTAAGGATTATAAGCTCATGTCATATAAAAGGATGGTGGATAGTTAAAAAGAATCATTTACAACTATCACATTTGAGCAAGTACATAGAGATCAGAATCGAGCTACCGACACAATGGCTACAATTGCATCTCTCCTAGATCTTCCACAAAATTCAACATGCTATGAGTTCTTGGTAGAACAGCTTTGGATCCCCGCGTATGATATCCTCGAAACTAAAATGATATGTCACCTTGTCAGTTCCAAATCCCCATGGTACGGTGAGTTCTTCACTTACCTCCGCGATCACACACTTCCCCCAACCAATCAAATAACCAACGAAAAACCTTCATCCGCCAAACCGCTCGATACACCATCATTGCTGACACCCTATACAGGCGAAGTCTTGATGGTACTCTCCTTCGATGTTTGGAACAAGATGAGATAACAAAGGGCTTGGAAGAGGTACATGAAGGAATTTGTGGGGCTCACTCAAGTGGTCCTTCGCTAGCAAAGAAGATAATGTGCGCTGGATACTATTGGCCATCCATGGAAAAAGACTGCTACTATTTTGTCTGAAAATGCAAGAAGTGCCAAGTTCATGGAGACCTGATACATGCACCAGCGTAGGAATTGCAACCAATCACAACACCATGACCCTTTTGTCAATGGGGACTTGACCTTGTGGGTAAAATCCATCCATCTTCATCCAATGATCATAAATTTATCATTACCGCCACAGAGTACTTCACAAAGTGGATCGAAGTCGTTCCACTTACCCAAGTCACCGACAAGAAGATTGCCTCATTCATCCTTAATTACATCAGCTTCCGGTATGGTGTACCCATGTCCATCATCACTGATAACGAGCTTCCTTTCAAAAATCAGGATGTCCGTGAGCTCTGTGAGAAGTTTCACATCCAACACCGCTTTTCCACTCCCTATTACCCACAAGGCAATGGTCAAGTCGAAGCATCAAACAAAAACAAATTGAGGATCCTCAAGAAGATGCTTAATGATGTTGGCCGTGGTTGGTACATTCAATTAAATCCAGCACTATGGGCATATCAAACCCCTACAGGTGCAACTCCCTACTCACTAGTCTATGGAGCAGAAGCCATCCTTCCTATTGAGGTTGAGATACCATCTCTACGGGTTTCCTTGCACAATCTGATAGATGATGAATCATACCGAGTCTCACATCTTCAAGACTTGGAACTACTTGATGAAAGGTGACAAGCTGCATACAACCACCTCAAGGCCTATCAGTAGCGAATGAGAAAAAGCTATAATCATCGGGTTAAACCTCATACATTTGAGGTAGGTGATCTTGTTATCAGAGAGAATCCTTGTAATCAACCACATAGAGAACATAAGGGCAAGTTTGAATCCAATTGGCTGGGTCCATATGTTATCATTGTTGTATTTGGGTCTGGGGCATATCAATTGGCAACTTTAGAAGGAGAACCACTAGCAGATCTGATCAACAATATGCACCTCAAAAGGTTTCATACATAAGCTGTACAGAGCATCAGGGTCCACACTATATCAGAAAATACCAAAAACATTCAGAAAATGTCCTGAAGAAAATAAAAAAAAAATCAAGAAAATAGTAAAAAAAAGATCATACATCCAAATGGTGAGAACCACTACAGTGGCACCTTGGGTAAGTGAGATGGTGAAAACATGGCAAACAGGCGCCACTCGTAAAGACTATGGCTCCATTTTCTTTTGAACTTGTTGCGATCACATCCATTGCATCCATTCATCCATCATTCAAACCATGGCTTGTTATTGATCTGCAATCAGGGTTAGTACTTCATATGTCCTGCATCTTGCTTTTCATAGTGATGTCTAAATTGGGGGCGATGGTCTTAACCTACTGATGGAAGTGGATTCTACATTACTTGCGATTCATCGAGTTCTTCATTCAAAATTGGCTGGAAAAATAATACCAAAAACATTCGTAAAAACTCAAAAATACCAAAAACATTCAAAAACACTCACAAAATCCAAAAAAAACATGATAAAACATCAAAAATCAATCACAAACATTGCAAAGCATATTACACTTTGTACATACACATCGCAAAAGACACCAAACAACACATTTTTGAGCTACTCAAATGATGATCACTTATCAAATCAACCAACCAATCAAAAACATCTACGCATAATCGTCTTCGCAAGGATGGATCCTCCCTCACAGACAAGACATGGTAACATTTTCTTTGACAAGAAAATTATGTTTAAGCTATCAAGTACTTGATCGGTTTGTTAGTTATTTATTTATTCATATCAGGTTCCTACGCTACTCCGGGTAATCCACAAGTGATTAGAGTAGTCGGGATGGTTCCTAATTATCATTTTGTTTACTGTCTACAGATTGTTTCAATGAAGTTCTAGGGCATGTACTAATGGTGTCTACATGGGAAGTTCACTAAGCTACATGGTCCTATGCAAAATCTAGTCACAGATCACTATGGCTTGCTGACTATAGTGTATACCTCAACCATTTGCGCATGATCCAGAATGGAGGGTCACTTTTTCCTTATTTATAATGCTTGCTTACAAGTGAAATGCTCAAACTTGGTTCCTGCTACCTTAGCCAAGAACAATACTACCATGCCTGATGATGAAAATAAAGCACTATGAATAATCTATGGATCGTCATTTCATCTCATCTGTATATATTGCATTCCGTTGCATTCCATCTATCAATAAATCCATATAGTTGCATATCATTCATACATAGTCATGACAATGGATACTCTATTTTTCTCCTCTTACATAGGAATGGGGCCTAGGTCCTCCATACCTTCTATCTAACATTGAATCCCCCCTCACCCTCACTATCTCGGTCATCATCATAATTGCATACCCTACATCATGTCCCATCACACCAATCAAGCCACGTTCATCACCGTCTATCTCTAACAGGAGGGGCTATGTTTCACATCCTAAGTCATCCTATAAACCAATCAAGTTACTCTGTCTACACATGTACATTGACTCATGCACACCTAGACTATCAACAGATACTTTTTTGATCAAGTATCTTCGAGTCTCAACAGGTAATAAATTATGGCAAACCTAGACTACAACAGACATTTACATCAATTGCCTAGTCTCAACGAGGCTGCTATGAATCATCACAAACAAACTACACCGCAAACACTATCAATTGATCAACCAATCAAACATAATCAAAACAGACAATTACATCAATTGTCTAAATCTCAACGAGTATTTTGCTTCATATACCTTGACTTCATCGGGCAATTACATCAATTGTCTAAGTCACAATATGTCACTTTGATTCACTTACTCAGACGTTATCCTATCCAAGCGAACAACTGACATCAACTGTCACGCTTTGACTCAATCAGGGCAATTTAACCGATTGCACCAGATTGTCCAACCAATTTTGATCAATTGTACATTATCAATCAAAAGCACAAACACTGCATTTGCACCGTAAGAGCATGACCTAAGGGTACTCACTAGCTTGTCATTTCTCCTTATTCACTCCATTTTCTCCTATTCTTTCACCATTATTTCTTATTTATTCTATTCTACCTCCCTCCACTTCTTTCTCTTTTTCGAGAGATCGCCCGATTTTTCAAAAAAATTCGGCCCATCTCTCGAGGGGGCATACCACCCACTAAATTAACATTTATGGGGCATATTTCTTCACACATATTTTTCTTTCTTTGAAACGATGTGATAAACCACATCATTTCAAAGAGGGGCAAATGTAGACACATAAATCTGTCCACTTAATTAAATGAATATTTATTATTTATTTGATTATTTAACCATAAATAATCAGTTAATTAAATTAATATTTAATTAACTTCATCCTCAACCTCTTCTTCTATTAACTAAATAAATTATTCAATTTATTTAAATTAATTCATTAAACCACACTCTAAATCAATTAAATGAATAAAACATATTTGTTTAATTTAACCCCTTTCCTCATTTAAATAAATAAATAATTTTAGTTGAAATAAATGAATTTTATTTTAATTAAAATCCTATTTTCTCTCACCCACTAAACCCACCTGCATCCTAAACCCATTCTAGATTTTTCTAAACCATTTCTAATTAGCCTAAACCCATCCCCTAATTACTGTCACATTCCTAAGCAACTTGAAGTCACTTCTCAAAACCTCAAAGTCTTTGAAAAGCATTAAAGGCTTTGTGTCTTCAACAAGTTAACCCCTACAGTCTTCCAAACCATTAATGGTTAAACTCAACTCACCCACATGGTTAGAGACTTTCTCTCTAACTCAACCCCCATCTAACTCATGTGTCTCTTCAAGCATTTATTGCTTTGACCATGGTTATCCCCACTAACTCTTGCACAAGAGTTTGTCCATTGGATAAAGGTATTATTCATTGGATAAAGGCATTATTCATCAACTCAAGCCTAACCTTACCTCCCAAGGTAACCTTCATGTCATCTCAAGCATTTAATGCTTCTTCCCTCTCCTCTCAAGCCATCTCATGTTGACATTTATCATCCTGGGATTGGGTTGAAAGCCATCACATGGATCACAAACCCATCAATCCTGGCCCTTGTTGAGATTACTCAATCTCAACCATCCATTGCCCTATTTTTCCTATAAATAGTGCCCATTCCTTGTTAATCCAGATCTAGAAATCTTGTATGTATCAAACTTATACCAAATTTGAGAGAGCATCTAAGAACACTTTTCTTTGTTATTTTGGATAAAATTGGCATAGATTAATTAGATACTTTCTCATATTTAGCTTGCATTTGCATAATTAGTCATTTTTCATAATCTTGAATCTCCATAAGACATCCATAGTAGTGCAAAAAGTTGAGGGCTACACTCATGTGGAACTTGGAGAGGAGAGGAACAAGGGAGGAGCAACTATGAGCATTTTGGAGAGCATTTGGGAGGGTTTAGTGTCTTTCCTCCATTTTTGTGTGCTTTCTATAATATGTTTAATATCTCTATTGATATGCATGCTTAGGATTGTAGTTTCTTTCATCTTTCATTTTTGATTGATACTAACAAACACTAATGTTTGAATCTTGTCTTCCTAACATTCCTTTTTGTAGTGCATCAATTTGCACAACAAATGAATAGTAAAGTTTAGTTTTATCTTTTATTATGATGCACTCGAACATCTTGAAAATCTCACATTAATGAATTTTTGTCTTTAAAGTTAATTTTTTAGTGGATTTCTTAAATATTTAAATTTTGGATCACATCACTTAACATGTTCAAAAACATCTACAAAGAATGACTGAAATTTCACACCTAAAAAGATCAGCAAAGTTTCAAATAACCTATAAATAATAAGTTTATCATTAATAAGATCTATAGATCCATAAATTTTTATGAATGAGCATTATTTGGTACAATCCATGCATCCTACAAAAAAAAAAAATGATTCCTAAATATCCTAACTTCATTAGGAGGGCCCCACATAACCATCCATAGATCCACATAAGTCAAACAAACTTTGTCATATACCAATCTTCACTTAAACCAATTAGAACTAACTCTTCATTTTATAGTGGATAATTGAGATCAATTAGTGGAAGAATTAATGGTTGAAGAAATTATATTAATCAAAAGGTGCACATCCAAACAATCCACATATCCATATAAACTAATATAAGTATAGCACTTACTATAATTTGGATAATTATCAAATGAGATCAATGGCTTAACAAATGAACTATAGAGTTCCCTTAGGCCTACACTTGACATTCAAAATAGTATAGATGCCAATCATGATTTTCCACATGGTCTTTCAATTTTTTTAATCAAAATGGCCTACCATCTATTATCATCATTGCTATGTCAAGTGGCATAGCTCCAATGTGATACAAGAGACGCAATGCATCAAGTTCCTACCAATAGTTAGAGAGAGAGAGAGAGAGAGAGAGAGAGAGAGAGAGAGAAGAAGAAGAAGAAATACCGAGAAATAGAGATGGAGACGAAAAAAGATATAGATGTAAAGGTCTACGAAGAGGAAGAGGGGGAGAGAGGAAGAGATATGGATTAATAGAGAGAGTGAGATGTGTCTAGAGATAGAGGGTGAAAGAGGAAGATAGAGGTAATGATTGCTTATCATGACTAAGCATATTACCAAAGTTACAGTTTTCATTTCAAACTTTGAATTGTATAGAACATAAATAAAATAATTTTTTTATCATTGCATGATTAATACAATGCATCAAACTTATAGTTTTCACATTGGATTGAATGAAAACTTCTAATATTAAGACTAAAAAACTTAAGTTTACCAAATAAAAAGTTGATTTTAAAAAGAATTAATAAAGCATGATTTATATCTGTTGTAAAAAACTGGGTATATAAATTTTTTGTTATTCAATAATTTTTTCTCTCTTTTAAATATATAAAATAGTTATGAAATCTAATTGTTATTTTTTGTCACATTAAATGGTTATGGATAGGATTGAAAGAAAACTTTTAAATTAAGACTAAAAAGTCTTAAATTGACCAAAGGAAAAAATGATTTTAAGAAAGCTTGATAAAACATGATTATATTATTTATAAATAGAAATTGGTTAAATAAATATGTTATTTTCCAAAAAAAAACTCATTAAATGCTTATAAATAGGATTGAGAGAAAACTTCTAAATTAAGACTAAATATTATTAAATTGATCAAAGAAAGAGTTGATTTTAAGAAAGCATGATAAAACATGATTATATCATTTATAAAAAAAATTGATTACGTAAATTTGTTATTGTTTAATAAAATTAAAATTCAAAATTTAATTAAAAAATTTATACATAATTATCATATAATATATAAACAAGATGACATTTAATCAAAAAATTAAAATTTAAACTTAAAAGATTATGTTAATTTTTTTATAAAATCTTCAATTATAATCTCCAAAAAATAAATAATAATAAAAATTATTGAACATGTTTTTGATATTAATAGCAGCCAAAACAAGGGGGCTGACCCAAGAGAGAACAAGGAAATAGTTGCAAGCCAACTGTCAGCAAAACATCAGTAAAATTGCAGCCCTCTTACTTACCTCTATAAAAAAAAATGATCATTCTACGTAAGTTCAATAGATATATAAAAGTCATAATAAACATATTAAACCTTTTCCACACAGGGCAACAGGTGGATAAGTTCATATATAAACAGAATATAAAACTATCAGCCTGTAGGCAGCTAGGACCAAATAAAAAAATAGACTTCCGAGACATAGAAACCAACTATTTCTTTTTTCCATGGCTCCTCTTGGGGAGAAGCTTCCTAGCCCATTCCTTGGTGAGGAATTTAAAAAGGGCCCTGTAGTCCTCGTCTTCCTTGATTTTGCCTTTGATAGAAATTTCATGCAAAAGACACAGAGTGGTCGTCGAGCAACACATCACGTTCAAAGCAAACTTGGAGACGTCCTACAACTTGTTTTCCATTGCCTCCATCATGATGGTGATATCTTGCACATTATCAAACAAAACCTCCACTTTCGTGCACAACTCCGCCAGGTTGTTTTCTTCTTCCTTCTTTATGCTTCTCACTTCCTCTACCACCATCATTTTCTCAAACCCGAGAGTCGGGGAAGGAGAATTTATTTGGGATTTGGGGCCAGTCTTTAGACTCATAGAATTTTTAGGGCTTTCAGAGGCATGAGTAGAGATGACAGAGTGGGGGGTCGAGGTAGAATGGAATAGGGCCACATTCTCAGAGGGGATTGAATTCCCAGTTTCATGGGAAGAGGAGGGGTCTCTTAGCAATTTTTCAGGAGGTTTGGAGGCCAGTCTCACTGAACGACGGGGGGTGTTGGCCTCATCAGTAATTTCCATATCAGAATCAATCTCCTAGATTCTAACTTTCTTGGGGGTTCTAACATCCTCAGGAGGGCATTTTTTAATTTTTCTTGCTGCAAGAGCCAATTTCAGGTAGCGGAGGAGGGCTAGCATCAGGTTTAATGATAGCAATAGCAGGGGGCGGTTATCAGCCACATTCTGGACATAGATAGTTCATGGCGGGCAAAGGGCCAGGTGGAAGTTGTAGAGACGAAGGATGAAGCCTTGGTGCAGAATGGGGAAGTCTTTTCCTTTTTTCTTGGCCTCAACAATATCCTTAATGTTAGAATCCAACGAACGAAGCAGGAAAAATGGAATGGAGATAAAATCCTTGTTTCTAAGGTGGTTAAGGAACGAGAGGTGGTAATAGTAAAAGATTCCATACCTTCCCTCCAGAGTGAAGTATTTCATAACAATATAGTAGACCTCATCCCACGAAGGTGAAACCTCCTCTCAGTTGAAACCGCTCGCCCTCTTCATCGAGTTTTCACCTTCACGAAAGAACTGGTTCAGACTAGTGGTATCCGAAATGCGACTCTGTTTCTTCCATTTCCTCCCCTCCATAGATAGACCCGTCGCTTGAGAAATAACTTCTTTAATTATTTCGAAGGAGATACCCCCCATGATAATCCTTCTATCCTCCCAGGAAGCCACAAAATGCTTAGACAATCTCTCATCGTTCCCTTTCATTCTTTCCATAAACTTGTCAATCCCGCCTTCCGAACAAACAAACCACACCTTCGGCTTCACTTTAAAATCATTAGTTTTGTCGGGTTCCAGTCTTAGCCTGTCACCCCCCCATAGTCGTTTCCTCTAGCTTAGTAAAGTAGAGGAGAAACAGGGTAGCAGAAACACAAAGCCAAATCAAAGAAAGAGTAGAGTTGTGATAAAAACTAACCCAGTCCTGAGATAAAATCACGCAATAAACGGTGTGATTATTGCAACTTATACCTAAGTAGATATCGTAATCTTGAAATTTACTATACTCGTGCGGACCCTCAATCCAGCCAATGTGATTAGACTTATCCCAGTTGTCGCCTTTATCACCGCCAATAAACTCCATCTGGATGATAATTAGAAAATTGCCTTTCTCAATATCATTACTATCCTCATTAATAAATCCCTTTTGAGAGTGATGACAAGGCCATCTGTGGATACGTGGCAAACCAACCCCATGATGGGCGGGATTTCCTTCTAAATTTAAAATTTGAAAATTTGCACGCTTCATTTGGTAATGGTTATATGGGTTAATCATTGGACTTGGTTTTTTTTAGTCTCCAAGATCACCTTGGTGGTAACTGGCAGCAGATTGGGGTTCCTCCAACATCATAAGTTGTTTTGTAGCCTTCCCACCACTACCATGGAATCCGCAGCCGCATTCCCTTCTCTAAAGATATGTCGGATGGTGAAGCCATCAAGATTAGCCATAATCATCCTGACATCCCTCAAAATGGGATCAACTTTCCACCCATTAGTAGATATACCACTCACTATTTCCACAATGATTTGCGAGTCGTCTTCAATTTCTAGATGTTTATTGCCAATGGATGTGGCAAATCTCAGACCCCAAAGGAGAGTCATTCCCTCCGCCTGGGTGACAGTATGTTTCTTAGGTTGCTTGCGTAGGCTGCCACAATATTCCCCAAGTGGTCGCAGATGATTCCATCTCTAGCTTGGCAGACATTTTGAGCAGACCCATCAAAGTTCAGTTTGTGCCAATGGGGTTTTGGGGCTAACCATTTAGTCTTTTTCCTTTTGATTTTAGCACTGTTGTTGAAGACTTTGAACTCCAGGGGGAGCTTCCAAACTTTAGCAATTTTTTTCTCCATCGAATTAGGAGGATTGGGGGGGGGGGGGTTTCCACTTAGTCACATATATGTTATCAAGAATCATTTTGAGGTAATTGTGGAAGACACTATCCGGGGGGGCTTCAACATCTCTAAAAATTCTATTGTTTCTTTCTTTCCATATCTTCCAGTAGATGTGCGGCAAGATCTGCCTCCATAGTTGGAGGATCAAGGGGTGGTGGAAGGGGGGAGTCCAACTAGTAACAAACTGATTAATGCTAATCTAAAAGACCCATTGTAGATTACATTTTTCCAGGGTCCTAGCTCACAAGTGTCCAGTGAAGGGGCAGTGGATGAACAGGTGGTCAATTGTTTCCTCTTCAGCTTTACAAAGAATGCATCTATTGGAAATTTGGAAGCCCCTCCTTTTAAGATTGTCTTGAGTTAAGAATTTTCCATGCATTAGGGACCACCAAAAGAAGTTGACTTTGGAGATTAGTTGAGAGTTCCATATCTTCCTCCAACACTTGACATCGCTAGTAGGTCTCAGGAGCTATCTGTAAGCAAACTTGACCAAGAAAGCCCCTGACTGGGTCCCTTTCCAAATGAATCTATCTTCTTGAGGAGCAAGGGGAATTCTACACTCCAACATAATATCCTGCAGCTCCCGAACCATGGGTAACATGTTGGGCTGATTAGAGAAAAAATGGACAATGTTTTTCCATCTTCTTCTACCCAGTTCCATATAATTAGCAATGTAATCCCCCAGGTGCTCCTTTAGGTGATACATAATTTGGTGGAAATGAGTGTTTTCCAGAGGTTTGTCTTCCACCCAAGAGTCCTCCTAGAACCTAATCTTTCTACAATTTCCAATTTTCCATTTCAGTCCTTCTTTGATAATAGGTCTATTTCTCATAATGTTATTCCATAGTTTAGATCCCCGAGGAAGGTCTCTCATACTCAAGTTACAATAGAATTGTTCCCTTTCCAAATACTTGGCCTTGATAATGTTACACCAATCCACCTCACCTTTAGCTAGGGTCCATCCCACTTTAGCAATTAAAGCTTTATTCAAGGCATTTATCTTTCTGATACCAAGTCCTCCCATGGGTTTGGGTAAGGAAACAGTGTCCCAATTTACCATAGCAAGGTGTCTTTTTTCCTCCATACCCATCCACAGGAAGGTTCTTTGGATTTTCTCAAGTTTTTCCCTGATAGCACCAGATAGTTTGAACAAGGAAAGGAAGTAAACCAGGATGCCTTGGAGGGAAGCAGCCAGGAGTTGAAGCTTGCCCACACTACTAAGGAATTTCCCTTTCCAACCAGCAAGTTTCTTCTATATCCATTCAAGAATAGTATTCCAGAAAGCGGGAGTGACCTCTTTAACAGTGAGGAGGAGACCCAGGTAAGTCCCCGAAAGAGCAGCAGTATTAGACCCTAATATAGAGAGGATTTTAAGCTGAAGGTCATTAGGGGTGTTGAAGAAGAAGAAATTTCTCTTATCATAATTGATACATTTCCCAGATGCCTTGGCATAATCTGCTAGTAAATTCTTCCATAATTTGGCCTTCATAACAGATGACATACCAAACAGAAAAGTGTCATCAACAAATTGTTTGGTAATTGAGGGGGGGATCGTGGAAGCAACTTTGAATCCCTGTAGTCTGCCATTGATCAACATATCAACCACATTTCTACTCAAAAATTCAACAATCATGATGAAAAGATAAGGTGACAAGGGGTCTCCTTATCAGATACCCTTTTTAGCCTTAAAACAGCCCCTAGGGGTCCCATTGATTAAGATCGAGAAATGAACCGTAGTAACACATTCTCAAATCGTATCAAACACTTTCTGGTTGAAGCCCAGTTTTGATAGAGTTTTAAATAAAAACCACTAGTTTACCTTATCAAGCTTTTGAAATGTCGAGCTTGAAAGCCATACCTGAGATTCTACTCCTGTTCATGGAGTGGATTATTTCATGAGTGGCATCGGCAACATCCAGAATTGGGTGACCAGGGACAAATCCTTTCTGGGAAGGACTGATAAACTTTGCTAGAAGGGGCTTGATTCTATTCACAAGAACCTTGGAAATTATTTTGTAGATAGAATTATAGAGGCTTATGGGTTGGAAGTCCTTCATGCAATTGGGGTTCGATGACTTAGGGACAAGAGCAATGTAAGTGCTATTCCATTTTTTTAGTAATTTACCTGTCTTGAAGAAATCTTTCACTGCTTTAGTAACATCATAATTAACGATGTCCCAATAATCCTAGAAAAACCCTGGGGGGAAGCCATCTAGGCCCGGGGTCTTGAAATCCCCCATCACAAAGACTGCCAAACAAACCTCCTCCGAGGATATAGGAGCAAGTAGCTGACAATTATCCTCCTCTCCAATAGCATTAGGGAGCTTACTCAAAAGACTGTCCTGGAGAGACACATTGTTCTTTCCAGATTTTGTGTACATTCTTATGAAGAAGTTAGTGGCATTTTAGCCAATTAGGGAATCACCAATGATTTCTTGATCTGAGTCAACCCTTAGACTTTTGATAAAGTTTTGCCTTTTACGAATGCTCATCGAGCGATGGAAGAAGGCCGAGTTTCTATCACCCTCTTTCAACCACTGAATTCTGGATCTTTGTTTCCAGGAGATTTCCTCTTTAGAGAGGATTTCCTTCCAATTCTTACGACAATCTGTTGGCATTATGGATGAATTGATTATGTGTTGCATTGATATTTTGTCTTTGATGTCAACACTAGCTGATATGGATGGTTACCGATAGACAAGTTTTGGTTACCAGTATAAGATCTAGTGTTACCGGCATAAGAGATTATCTGTTGACACTTATAGCATGTTTGGATCAGTGAAGTATATTGGATTTCATGAGTTATATGCTCCATGAACATGTTTTGGTTAGTTGGTATTGGCTTGGTAATTGGATGTTATCATACACTCTAGTAAACCCTTACCAGCACTGGTTTAAGGCTTTACCGACAAAGCTTTCATTGAGGAATCATGACAGGATGCACAATTGGTGTTGGTGCAGCTTCTTCGAGGATTTCAGGATGCTAAAGATGTTCTTTGATCATGCTTCAAATGCTTGAAGACATTGCTTTAGCGTGGTGGACCCAAAATAGGTCTGGTACCTATCTAGGTTATGGACTGGTATCATGCTAGCCTGTGCTCTACACGTTACCTAAATGATTTGAGATGATTTATGGACTTATTGTTTTGGTCTTAAGACAACATGGCATATCATTGTAAATGGAATTATGTAATGATATTATTGTAATATCTTTAGGTGGCCAACCTAATTAGTTTAGGCCTTAGGGTTTGTATAAATAAGAGATATAAACTCTTTGTAAAGTATCATGGTTATTGGAAAGGTCATGGTCAAGGAATGCAATGTGAGAATATTGTAATATCATTCAGGAAGAGGAGTTGAGCGATCATTGGTGATCTAATTGGATTCAGAAGAGGATTTAGTCCTCCAACATTGAGCTTAACCGAGACTATAATTAGGCATGGTAGATGCTATTTCCAATAGTTCACTCTATTGGATTGTTGTCCAATTATATTGAGAAGGTTGTAGCCTCTCCGAAGTCAGTGAGACTCTTTTGTAATGAGCAATATGCTCTAGGTAGTGTGCCTTCCTGCAAGTGTAGGCCCCTCATTGTAGCACATACTTTCTGCAGAAGTATCATCTGACTGTGGGTAGGCTTCCCACCGTGGTTTTTCCCATTTTGGGTTTTCCACGTACAAATCATGGTGTTATGTGGTATGGTTGCTTTGCATTGATTATCTGGTTAATTATTAAGTTGTATTGTTTACCGGTATCTATTCCTACTGGCATCTGTCTGTGCTTTACCAGTACTTTATTTGTTTAATGTTGTATTGTGGATTAAAAGTTATAATCAATTAACAACTGATTCACCCCCCCCCCCTCTCAGTTGTTCACCGGTTATCCTAACAATTGGTATCAGAGCTTTGGTCCTCTTTTGTAGAAACTTAACCGCTTGAGGTAGATCCTTATGGCAACTAACACTTCTAATCCACCAACAACTATTTTCAGAAGAGAAATCCCTAAGCTTGATGGAATAAATTATGGATATGGAAAATTTGAATGGAGACTCATCCTAGATGTCTTGGCAAGGATATTTATGAGATCAATGAGAAAGGATACACACCTTATGATCTGACATTTGGCAATCCTACTCCTACAGACCTGGATAAGAATATTGAAAATGATTGCAGAGCTAGAGAAGCCCTCTTGTGTGCACTTACTGATCAACAAATTATGGGATTGACTGACAAATCATCGGCTAAGGTTATATGGGACAAATTGCAAAATCTAAATGAAGGTGACCCTACTGTCAAAATTGCTAAACTTGATGGTTACCGAGTAAGGTATGAAAACTTGAAAATGGAAGAAAATGAAATAATTGTTGTGTTTATGGAAAGAGTAAATGAGATTGTTATGGGAGTTCAATGTTGTGGAGGATTTATATGTGAAGATGAAATAGTTTCCAAAGTCTTGAGAACCCTTCCACCGGCTTACAAGGTGAAGGCAACTGCAATTAATGAGTTAAGAACAATGGCAAACACTTCAGTCAACATAGACATTCTGATTGGGAAATTATCTGCCTTTGAGCTTGAAGAATTTGGATCTTCTGGAGTTATAAAGTCTGAACTTGCTTTTCATGCATCATCAGCAACATTTATCAACAAAAGTGATTGGAGAGCCCTATATGCAAAAGAATTGGAAGACATGAGGAAAGAAGATGAAGAGCTTCAGCAACTTGAAGCCTTGTTTGCTAGAAGAATACCTAAAGGTCCAACTGGAAGTAAGTATGAAGGAAAATCACCTTTTAAATGTTTTGCATTTAATAAGATTGGTCATTTTGCATCTAGATGTCCTGAAAGGAATGCAAGGTTTGAGGAAAGAGTTAAGAAATTTTTTAAGCCTAACCCAAATAGATATAGATTCAAGAAAAGTAAACAATGCTACATAGTAGATGAGGAAGGAGTAACTGATGACTCTGGAGATGAACCGACAGAAGACTCTGCTAGTGGATCTGGAAATGGAAAAGAATGGGTGTTCTATGCCTTGAAGGAAGATGAACCAGAACTGGCTATCAAAAATGAAGAGAAGACCCTGGCAACAAAAGTTGAAGATAAGGATGAATGGGTAATTGATAGTGGATGCTCACATCATATGACTGGAGATAAAAGAAAATTTTTGTCCCTACAAGAATACAATGGTGGTCAAGTCAGATTTGGAGATGACAAGTCATGTACGATCAAAGGTAGAGGTATTATTTCTTTGGATGGCAAGCATAACTCTGATAATGTCTATTATGTAGAAGGTTTAAGGCATAATATTTTGAGTGTTAGTCAATTAGTTGATAAGGTTTTTCAACTTCAATTTAAAGATAGAAAATGCAAAATCATTAACAAGACTGGTTTGGAAATCGCAACCGATATTCAGATAGGAAGTAATATCTTTCACTTGAACACTAGTAATAAGACAATTTTGATTGCTCTTATTGATGAGAGTTGGCTATGGCATAAGAGGTTGTGTCTTGTTAATTTTGATTGCATTGTTAAGATCAGCTCAACTAAGGTAGTTAGAGATATACCTAAGATTATGAAGCCTCATAATCTGGTATGTAAGGAATGTCAATTGGGTAAGCAAGTCAGAAGTTATTTTAAGAGCATACATGATAAATCTAATGATGTACTTGATTTGATTCACACCAACTTATGTGATCCAACAAGGACTAGAAGCTTTCAAGGTGATAGGTATTTCATGCTGATTATTGATGACTACTCTAGAATGATGTGGTTGACTTTTCTGAGGGAGAAGTCTGAAGCCTTTGAGAAATTCAAGATCTTTAAAGTGAAGGTTGAAACAGAAAATGGATTGAAAATCAAATGTCTAAGATAAGATCATGGCGGTAAATTCACTTCTCATGAATTTAACAGTTATTGTGAGACAAATGGAATCAGGAGACAACTATCTACACCTAGGACTCCTCAGCAAGATGGAGTAGTTGAAAGAAAGAAGAGAACCATTTTGGATGTAGGTAGATCTATGATGATGGAAGCCAAATTGCCTCATATCTAGTGGAGAGAAGCAATGAGTACAAAAGTCTACATATTCAACAGAGTTCACATCAAAGGTGAAACCGGTGAAAATGATGATAGGAAGAGCACTTTTGGTGGAGGTTTCTTTCTTGGAAAGAAACTGCTTTCATGGATAAGCTAAAAATAGTCATGCATTTCTTTATTTACTGCAAAAGCTGAGTATGTTGCAGCAACAACTAATTGCACTCAAGTTTTGTGGATGAAGCAAATGTTGAAGGATATCAAATTAAATTGTAGTGAACTGGTAGTTATCTACTATGATAACTCTGCAACTATTGACATGTCTAAGAATCTGGTATTTCACTCTAAGACTGCGCATATTTCAATAAAGTATAACTTTCTGAAGGACAAGGTAGAAGCAAAGGAAGTCAAATTGGTTTATGTGA
The DNA here is from genome assembly GCF_030272615.1 of Cryptomeria japonica. Lineage (NCBI taxonomy): Eukaryota > Viridiplantae > Streptophyta > Pinopsida > Cupressales > Cupressaceae > Cryptomeria > Cryptomeria japonica. The sequence continues at coordinate 415,117,091 of NC_081411.1, read as the reverse complement.
ACACTAAAGAACAAATTGAAGACATATTCACTAAACCATTGTCTAAGGAATCATTTGAATATTTAAGAGATAGGTTAGGGGTTTCTGCCCCTCCGGCAGAGACTCGATTGATGAAGTTTGTCATCAGTTCGACATGTATTATCAAAAACATTATTCATTCCGACACTGATGAGTGGTGCTACTACTCAAGGGGAGTAGTCAGCTTTGAGATTCAGAGGTTTATATAATTGTTTTGATATTTTTGTCAGGTTTCTGGCATTGATGTCAAAGGGGGAGTGATAGTAATGTGAAAAATTATTCCGAACCTTACAAGGATATCATTCCTAGAGGGAGAGCTACTGATTGTTGGTTATCTTCCACGGGGGGAGAATTGTTTGGCATCTATTGGTACTTAGATGTTTTTCACATCTAGTGTTGCCATCAATGCCAAAGGGGGAGATTGTTGGCATTATGAATGAATTGATTATGTGTTGCATTGATGTTTTGTCATTGATGTTAACACTAGCTGATATGGATGGTTACCGATAGACAAGTTTTGCTTACCGGTATAAGATCTAGTGTTACCAGCAAAAGAGATTATCTGTTGACACTTCCGACACGTTTGGATCAGTAAAGTATATTGGATTTCATGAGTTATATGCTCCGTGAGCATGTTTTGGTTAGTTGGTATTGGCTTGGTAATTAGATGTTATCATACACTCTGGTAAACCCTTACTGACACTAGTTTAAGGCTTTACTGATAGAGCTTTCATTGAGGAATCGTGACAGGATGCACAATTGGTGTTGGTACAGCTTCTTCGAGGATTTCAAGATGCTGAAGGTGTTCTTTGATCGTGCTTCAAATACTTGAAGACATTACTTTGGCGTGGTGGACCCAGAATAGGTTTGGTATCTATCTAGGTTGTGGACCGGTATCATGCTAGCGTGTACTCTACACGTTACCTGGATGATTTGAGATGATTTATGAATTTTTTATTATTGTTTTGGTCTTAAGTTGACATGTCATATCATTGTAAATGGAATTATGTAATGATATTATTGTAATATCTTTAGGTGGCCAACCTAATTGGTTTAGGCCTTAGGGTTTGTATAAATAAGAGATAGAAACTCTTTGTAAAGTATCATGGTTATTGGAAAGGTCATGGTCAAGGAATGCGATGTGCAAATATTGTAATATCATTCAGGCAGAGGAGTTTATCGATCATTGGTGATCGAATTGGATTCAGAAGAGGATTTAGACCTCCGATATTGTGCTTAACCAAGACTGTAATCAGACATAGTGGTTGCTATTTCTAGCAGTTCACTCTATTGGATTGTTGTCCATTTATCTTGAGAAGGTTGTAGCCTCTCTATGGTTAGTGAGACTCTTTTGTAATGAGCAGTATGCTCTAGGCAGCGTGCCTTCCTGCAAGTGTAGGCCCCTCATTGTAACACATACTTTCTATAGAAGTATCATTTGACTGTAGGTAGGCTTCCCACCATGGATTTTCCCTTTTCGGGTTTTCCTCATACAAATCATGGTGTTATGTGGTATGGTTGCTTTGCATTGATTATATGGTTAATTGTTAAGTTGTATTGTTTACCGGTATCTGTTCCTACCAGCATCTATCTGTGCTTTACCGATACTTGATTTGTTTAATGTTGTATTGTGGATTAAAAGTTATAATCTGTTAACAACTGATTCAGCCCCCCCCCCCCTCTCAGTTGTTCACGGTTATCCTAACACAATCCTCTTCCTCAACCTACATAGAGTGGGGGAGGGTACCCTACTACCATACTGCTCTGGATTTGTTCCAGTCTGGAGCATAACTCCTTTTTATTCTTGAAGATGTCACCAAAAGTTGCCTTATTCCAACCTTTGACTTCTCTGTGAATGAGTTTCAGTTTCTCAGCAATTTTGAACATAGCAGTCCCTTGAAACGGGGTAGCCCACCAACCCTTGATCAGATCTCTGAAATTGGGGTGGGAGGCCCACATAATCTCATAGCAGAAAGGGGGGGGGGGGGAACCAGGTAGGGTCTATCCTTCCAATGGAGTAGGAGGGGGTTATGATCAGAAGCAGTCCTTGGGAGAGTCTTAAGGTAGGAGTTGTGGCCAATATCCCAGTTGGTAGAGATGAGGAATCTATCCAGTCTGACTTGAATTAGGTGATTGCCTTTCCTATTATTCGACCAAGTGTAAGGGACACCCTGAAGATCAAGATCGAAGAGGCTAGTGACATTAATGAAGTTGGCGAGATCTCCCATGCTATATGTAAAATCAACAAGACCACCACATTTTTTAGAGGGGTAGAGAGGGGTATGAAATTCTCCAGCCATCATGTACTATGACTTCTGGTCTGCCAGGATGAGTTCAAAAATTTCCTCCCACACCAAACGCCTTCCCACTTTGGAGTTGGGGGCATATATATTGAACAGGTGCCAATGGTGCTCATCATGTTGAAAGGTAACCACTAAGAAGTTCTGATTGCTAACATAAATCTTTACTTGGATTTTTAGGGGGTCCCATGGGGTAGCAATTCCCTCAGAAGCCCCCAAAGCATCCACATACAAAAGGGTATCCCCCAACCAAAGTTTACCAACAATGGTTGCAAAATTTTGGTAAGACATTTTAACCTCCCGAAGAAGATAAATATCAAGTTTCATTTCCAAGATATATTGTTTAATAGCAAATTGCTTCTGGGGACTGTTGAGACCCCTTATGTTCCAGGAGAGGAACTTCATTTCTTATTTCTATTGATTCCATCAAGGGTCAGTTGTCTGCCCCTTGCAATGTCCCTTGCCATCACTTTATGTCTCAACACCCTCTTCAAAGGTCTTCCGACTTTATTTTTAGTACCCCCCACATCTGCTTTCTTAGCCTTGGGTTTCTTCTTCTAGGTCATTCATTCCTTATTGTCCACCAGAGGAGATCTAGGTGGTGATAACTTCACAGGAGGAGTCAGTATGGGGGATTTTTCCGCTTGAACAGACATCTCCGCCTTGTTAGGGGAACAAGGGGGGTTGAGATTAACAACTTTTTCACTCCTGAGGGGGTCATGGATCCATCAGGGTTGAATGATTGAGGGGTTGTGGGGATAGAAATCGCCAAAGGCTTGGGGGAGTGATAGTTATTACCCGCAGCCATGGAGGGGGATGGAGAGGGATCAGAGGATAGCCGAAGGCTAGACACCGAAGGGATTTCACCCTCTTCCAGGGGTACAACTGGACTAACATTCTTCGCAGGATCGACCGGGGTTTTTAAGATCTCAAGGGTCTTGTCAATGTGGGGGTAGTCATCAGGAACTTCATTTGCATTAGGCAGTCCCAAGGGGGATGATGAAGAGGGAGCACTTGGGCTAATGGGTTCATCAATAATATAAAAGGTTTTTATGATGTGCTAAGGGATGAACAACTATATAACAGTGATATCTCTAGATTGTTCAAGATGCATCGTGATCATAACTACATTTTTGATCGAGGGAAATATTGGTTGATATTGACAAATGACATTGGGCCATTACATGTGGTTTGACCTACAGACCATAAGTAATTTAGCACTATTTGTGCTAGACTGGTCCATCTAATGATTTTCTTAAAGTCGCATGAAAATTTTCCCTGTGGTTGGTCCCATTTCAATATTTGTGCCCGCGCCCATCAAATTTTTCCTAAGTTTAGAAATTTTAATTCTTTGACCAGTTGATAAAGGCAGAACATGTCTAATGGTCCGCGCTTCCCCATTGTTGAAGGTGCAAGGATGATAAAGATCATGACATCACAAGATGATGCCACATTTTCTCAATGGAGAAAGGTGAGCTCGCGGTTTGAATTTTTAAATTTTTGATATTAACGGTTCCCAACAGGTAAAACCCGAGTTTCTAAAAATTAATGTTCTTCCATGTGCTTATATCAAACGGTAATGTTTTAATTATGGTCTAAGAAATTCTTGGGAGTTAGCGGCCATTGTTAAGTGACCGGTGCAGTTAGAAAGTAAACAGAGAGCAGATCCAATGGTTTTCATGATCCCGCGATCGAAAGAGGCAAGGAGATTATGGACCACAGTATCACGAGATGATGCGACGTGTCCAAGGCTAGCCAAGGAAAGCCGATGGTGGGGTCACTAAAAGTGGTGAAACAGGAAATGAGTTGGCTATGCCACATCATGCCAAGGGTGGACTCGTTTACCACATTGGAGGGTAAATGTCAGATTGACTGGTTTGGTCCATGTGATTTGCCAGTTTGAAAGATGATCAACGGTCAGGTTTTAAACTTTTCAAATGCAAGTTAGAGTCGTTGTTTCACTCGCACAAGTTGTAATGGCAGATGAGACATTGGCATTTCATTCCAGGCAGTAATAAAGGTACTCTTAAAAGCTATTCTTGATTCGTAAAGAATTTTATAGCAATCCAGAAGACATTTCCTGCAGCTGAAGAAGATCGAGACAATTTCTTGCAACATAGAATTGTTATCCCTTTGGTGTAATTGAAACAGAAACTTTGTCTGAGCTCCTTCATCTGTTCTTGAAACAATTATTGTTATAAATTGTGCACGAAATTATAGGAAAAGAGTTTCAATTGTTCTAGGGTTAGAAACCAAACAGAGAAAAGTGAAATTTTCTTAAATTATTGTTGTAATTTAAATCTTGTGTTAGCCCTTGTCTTTTCTTTCTCAATTTGAAGTTGTAGTAGAAAACCCTAGTTCAAAAGATGGCTCCCTCATGAAAACATTCAAGGCAGATTGAATACATGAAAAGGAATATTTATGATGATTTCTTGGACCAATTGAAGCCCTCAACAAATAATAGATACCAAGGGCAGAAATTTGTGAGTGGAAAAACCCTAGGAGAAGGGTTAACTGATAAAGCATTTCGCTTGGTGAATGTTAGTATACCAATGACCGGATTAGAGATGTTCAAATTATGGTATGGACAGAGGAACTTGCATTCCCCACTATCCAGTCCCTGGCAATATGATTTGGGTAAATTAGTGGTGTCAGGTGTCTTCATGGATGTCAACCTTCTCAAGGCTATTGCAAACAAATATGACCCTGTCTCAAGGGTTATTAGGGGAAATGAAGGAGAAACTTTGTTGACCATCAGAAGGGAAGAATTCCAAGATATTTTTGACCTATATGAGCCATTTGCAAATTTGTTGCAAGTAGACTTGAATGATTTAAAGGAAGAATACTATAAAATGAAGGAGTTCATTAGAAGTAATTTTCTTCCAATGCATTTGGCTAGGGTGGGAAACACAACATACCACATTGGTCCTAGCTCAGAGGAGCCATTCCCTATTGGTGCTTTTGCTCCCTATTTTTAGGCTACCTTTTTCTCTTTGTGTCAGGTATTAGGTTTCAATCCAATTATAGTTATGCCACCAGATTTCATGTACATGGCTATGCAAATTCAACATATGGATTATACAGTGGTTTTTGATTTCGCTCCATACCTTGGAGAGAAGATTCATGAGGGATTACAAAATATCAAAACTGAAGTAGATAGTGCTAAATTCTTCTGGTATTCCTTTCTCATGCATATGTTCTTGTTTAGGAATGCAAATTAATTTGAGGGTACCATGAACCTCAAAAGGATAATTGATAATAGGAGATTCTAGTGCAACTTTGGAGCACATATATGTCTTGGGATAGACAAGAGGCTATTTTTGTAAGATTTGACAACAACTTTGCTTCTAAGTTGAGGCAAAGGTTGACAGTAAACCCATCGACGATCCCCAAGGACCTACATGATTTTGTAAGGCCCAAAGAGAGGTTGCCACTTCTCAGGATTGAGCATAATTGGGGGGATTTTATCCCTTATCCTTTAAGCATTGTTATCAAAATCTATGGTTTTTCTAGACAGCCACATGTACTGCCTTTTAACGTATCTTCCCACCCACCCTGGGAACTATTACTTCCCTGTAGAGTGGGAGGGAATTATAGATGGTCCCACAACTTGGGATTCCCTCTAGGGGAGGGTGGGGGGAGATAGAAATGAATTTGATCCCATGACTTAGGAGTGGAGAAAAGAAAAATGGATAGTCTTCAGAAAGTTATGGGATGCAATTCAAAAGATGGATCTAAATTATGATCCAGTAAAGGATTTTACTCCATTTTGTGCTAAGGTCAATTTTGTTATGAACAATTTCGATGAATTAAAGCTAATTTTGAAGGAGAAGAAGGCCAAACTTGAAGAAGTTCATGGCCAACAATAGTCAAGCTCACAACCTCCTTTGTCTCAAAGAGCAGGTGACATGGTAGAAAGGAGACCTATTCATAAATCTTGTCAGAAAAGAGCAAGAGAAGAAACCAGTGATGAAGAGGAGAGCAACAATGACAATGGAAGGTTAGTAAGGAGAAAGGGTAAAAATATGATGAGTACAAAGCTTTCCCCGAAGATGCAAAGCAAGCCTTTAAAAGGAATCAAGGTCATTGATCTTCAAGACTCAGACAGAAGCCCTTCGCCATCACTTGTGCCCTTTTCACCTGTAAGGCAGGATGATGAACAAATAGAGGAAGATATGTTCATAGCAACAAATGTAGAAATGCAACTCGATGTTCCTCTTTTGCCCCCTAATCTAGAGTTGGACCTCACTCCTTTAGATATTCAAGGTAAAGCTTTTAGGGATGCAATAAAAGAAGCATGTGATAAGTTCCTTGAAGATGATACTTTTGTGAGGAGCCCAGCCATTTTTCAATTAGTATGGAAGATGAAGATTGAAGAATAGAAAAGGAGAACTACTGAGAAAAAGGCCCAAAGGCCAAATAGATCTGATCAAGAAAATTAGGAAGAGGTCAAGAATGAAATGATGGAAGAGTTTAAGGGAATCACTACTAATGAGGGAAGGATGATTATAAGTCAAGTTGGAGTCTTGATTTTACTAGAAAGGGACATAGAAAATGCAGTTGCTTTTGATGCAATCAGGAAATCAAAAGGTCAACATTTCAAGTCAGAGGAGGAAGCAAGGTTGGCATTAAAAGGATCAGATTTTGTAGATGATTAGGCAACCTTTGCAATATGGGCACTAGAGAAAGGACCTAAAAATCCTAACATCAATTACTTAAACCCCAATTTGAGGGGAGGCCTTATTATAAAAAGAGCATCTGACATATCAAGTGTAGAGGCTAAAAAGTTGAGCGTTGATGTTGCTAAGTTGGCACATGAGACTTCAAAAAGAGAAGCCTTGGAAAAGGTAGAGTTGATGAGAAAGTTTGATTAATTGTTCAATGATTACAATGCAGCTCAACAAAGATGTGTGGAGTTGCAAAATGAGAGTGCAACTCTTTGAGCAAGGACAGATAAAGGTTTCCTTTCCTGCACTTAGAGGGCCATCTGAGCCATCAACATCTACGTCATCACCTGTAGTCCAAGAAGAAGAAGTAGTTCAACCTGATATAAGTGTTGGTATCCCTGGTATATCATTAGTCCCATATGATGATGATGACCCTCAAACCAAAAGATTGACTGAACCAACTCAGTCTCAGCTTTAGAAAAGATTGTTGAATTAGAAAAAAGCTGAAAGAATCAGAAGATCAATCAGTTGGGAATCAAAAGGAAATAGTTAGCTCAACTCAATAGTGTCCGTGCCTTATATTCTTAATTATTTAATGTTATTCAAAAATTTGATGATGATAAAGAAGTGGCAATTCCTTTGTTTACAAAATGGTTTCAAAGGAGAAATGAGATCAGAATAATGTACATGGATTCTAAGTATCATGCTGAGAGACCACGTGCAATCCAACCAACATATTTGTTGGTAAAATCAATGCAGGAAGCCCAAATTTTGCCGAAAAATATAGAAAGAAAGGTAAGGGAACTGATGAAAAGTTTCAGTGAGTTGAATCAAACTCTTTTGCCAGATATTGAGGATGAAGAAGGGGCAGTCAAGCCTCTATAATTTTGGAAGGAGGAGGCAGAAAGAGTCATCAGTGCGCTAGCTAATATGTGAAGGGTTAAATATGGATATGTTGGAGGATAGCATGGATAAGATAATTGCCACTGGGTCATTTTTTGAAACTTTTGAAAGAGAGGCTAACCAAGTAGTCATTAAATATATTCCATATAGGGCTAAAGCTAATGAAGTCATAAGTTTTGACTGGCCATCCGACGAAGAGTACAATGCATGGAGTAACATGTATCTAAATAATGAATAAGGGTTGCAAACAGTTTGATATAACTATTTTTGTCTTCTAGTGGCAGATATTTTTGAACCCGTATACCAGAGATGGCGGTAAAATTCATCATGAGTTTTAGAGAAGCGGCTGCAGATTTGATCTTGTATAAACGAAATCAAGGGTGGAATATTTTTGTAACAAAATACAGTTATATGTGATCATTTTGAGATGACAGGTGTCTTGATGCAGAGAGTCTTGGAGCTTGGTTCAATACACCTTCTTGAGTGACTTGTCCTACTCAACCCTTCAACTACTCAAGTCCATCCATTGGCACTTAGTAGGGGTTATGCTAATGAGACCTCCAAGGTATGAACCTCTTTGGCTTGCCTCCTAATTATAGCCAATGGTTTTTAGACAATCAACTCCTCCTGAGGTTGCCACCTCAATCTCACACACTGCACTCTAGGGCTCCAATCACTCCTACAAGGATCTCGACACACTACCACTTCCAATGGGTTCCCAATGCTTCTATTAGGTGTCTTTAAATAATTTTGAGGCTTTTGGGTCATCAAACCCATCGCTTGGGCTTCCTACCCTTCCTAGGTCTCTACCGGTTCCAAAATAGGCCTAATTGCATTAGCCCTCCCTTCGCGGTTTTAGGGTCTTAGTTTGTAAAATTCCCCAAAAAGGGTAGAAATAAATTATGGATTCAAGTACCCTTTTGGAAGTTATTGAAAATATTGGAAAAGTGCATCTGGGTTATCTATACAAGTGGGGTTTCCAATGCTGCACTATTTTGAAGGGTTTAGGCCTCACCGGGTGACTTGGCAAGATGGGTCTAAAACTCTTCACCAGTCAAGACTATTAGGTCTCGAGAAGGAAAACTGAGAGGTAGGGGGGTGAATCAGTTTTCAATAAATTGTAATCCAAATACAAATTATTCCAATTTAATCTTAATGTTGGTAAACCAAACTTAAGTGTCGGTAAAATAGATTAATAGATATAGCAGTATCGGTTTAACTTAATGCATGAAACATAAAGAGAAAGAACATCCACAATACATAACATAGAGATTTTGATGTGGAAACCTGGTAAGGGAAAAACCATAGTTGGAAACCTTACCCACAATCAAATGATACTACTGCAGATAGTATGTGTATACAAATGGGGTCTGCACATGGAGAAAGGCCAACTGCCTAGAGCTCACTGCTCAATCACAAAATAGGAGTCACACTGACTACACAATTGGATGGTTAAATCCAATGATAATGTACTACTCAAAATAACATCTTCAATGCTAGATTTAGTACCGGTTAAGATCTGAACATGAGTGTCAAAACACCTTCATAACCTTCCTTCAACCTTCAAATAATGTCTGCGTGATTCGCACAAGGATCTGCTTATTTTCGCTCTTCAATATCCACACTCACTCATGACATGACGATATTCAATAAGATCTTACAATCATATATACAAAACCTAAGACCAAATGAATAGGTCGGCTCACTAAAGATATTACAATTAAATCAATTACAAATAAGTCTTGATGCGATACAACAAGTCGACTCAACACATTTACCAATTAATAAATCATCTCCATGACATGTTGTGCTGATCTAGAATAGATAACATGTACCAATCCATAACCTAGACTTATCTGTCGGTAAAAGCAAATATGTCAACCCAATTAGACCAATAAGAAAAACAACAAAACCAAACTTCCAATCCATGTCTTCGACATAACCAAATGATCTCCAAATGATAACAAGTCATAATTGTTGCAGGTGAACAATATAACCTGCTGGTGAATACATATCGGTGACTGTGCATAAGCCACTAACCATACCGGTGAACATAATGTAAACCTCCAAGAAGACAAGTCTTGACATCAATGACAAAATCAATGCAACACATGACAAAGTTATCCATAATACCAACAATCTCCCCCTTTGGCATTGATCGCAACACTAGATGGAAAAACATCTAAGTGCCAAAAACAAAATACCAAAACTAGTAAATCAATCAATCTCCCAAAGGTAGATCAATACAAAGTTTTGAAATAGAAACAAAAACCAAAACTAAAATACATATATCCAAAGAGTATATCTCTCCTTTAATGAATAATCTCTCCCCAAATGAATAATGTTTTTTCATAAATATCTCTCCCCCTTTGACATCAAATCCCAAAGTAGTTAAGAATTCAAAAACTTAACATTCAGCCAACTACTCCCCCTGAGAAGTAGCTCTCCTCCATCAAAGCCGGAAAAAGATTTTTCTGATTAGTTCATGTCGGTTTAATGCCAATCTTCAACATCTAAGTCTCTTTTGGTGGGGAAATTACCCCAAGCTTCTCTCTGAAATATTCAAATGTTTCCTTAGGCAAAGACTTTGTAAAGATATCTGCAATTTGCTCTTTAGTATTCACATAAACCAATTTCACTTCATTTGCTTCAACATTCTCTTTCATAAAATTATACTTAATAGAAACATTCTTTGTCTTAGAGTGAAATATCGGATTCTTTGATATATCAATTGTTGTTGAATTATCACAATAAATGATTATTGGTTCTTTGCATTTTACCTTTATATCCTTCAACATTTGCTTAATCCATAATACCTGAGTACAATTAGTTGTTGCTGCAACATATTCTGATTTTGTTGTTGATAATGATGTACAAGTCTGCTTCTTACTTATCCATGAAATCAATCTGCTACCAAAAAAGAATGCACCGCCAGTGGTACTCTTTATATCATCTACATCACCTGCCCAATTTGCATAGGTGTATGCACATAAATTAAAATTTTCATCTTTAGGATACCATAAACCAAGATTTGTTGTTCCTTGTAGGTACCGGAAAATCCTTTTAATTGTTGATTCATGATTTTCTTTAGGATTGCTTTGAAATCTTGAAACAATACATACTACATTCATTATATCAGGTCTTGTTTGTGTCAAATATAGTAAACCTCCAATCATAGATTTGTACCTTATCGGATTAATAGGAGCTGAATCATCCTTCAATGTCAATTTATCAGTTGTAGTCATAGGAGTTCTTACCGGTTTGGAATTTTCCATACCAAATTTCTTCAAAATTTCCTTTAAGTACTTTGTTTGACATATGAATATACCTTTATCTATTTGTGAAATCTGCAAACCTAAAAATAATTTTATCTCTCCAATCATAGACATTTCAAATTCTTTTTGCATTTGATTAGCAAAGTCCTTACATAATCCATCTTCACCTCCAAAAATGATATCATCTACAAAGACTTCAATAACCAAAATATCATCATTGGTAACTTTGTAATAAAAATTGTTGTCAGCATTACCTTTTGTGTAACCAAGCTTCAAAAGATATTTATCCAATCTAGCATACCAAACTCTGGGAGCTTGCTTCAATCCATATAGAGATTTTCTTAACCTGCAAACCATATCCTTATTATCTGTCAAAGAAAATCCATCAGGTTGTTCAATGTAAACTTCCTCCTCAAGATCTCTATTCAAAAATGCACATTTTACATCCATTTGATAAACTTTATAGTGCTTATAAGCTGCAAATGCAAGAAATAGTCTAACTGCCTCAATTCGGGATACCGGTGCAAAGGTTTCATTATAATCAATTCCTTCTTTATGTGAATAACCTTTACAAACTAATCTTTCTTTGTTTCTAATTACTTCTCCATCTTCATTAAGTTTATTCCTATATACTCATTTAGTTCCAATTACATTTTTGTCTTTAGGTCGGGGAACTAATGTCCAAGTGTTGTTCTTTTCAATTTGTTCTAATTCATCTTCCATTGCTTTTATCCAATGTTCATCTTGACATGCTTCAATAACATATGTTGGTTCAACTTGAGAAATTAAACATACCTCTTCATTTACCAGTCTTCCTCTAGTCATAACACCTTGATTCTTGTTTCCAATTATCTGATTCTCTGAATGATTCAATCTTACATACCTGGGTTTGTTCCGATTAACATTCACAAGTCGTTATTCTTCAGTCACTGTTGAGTTTTCTGATGATAGCGGTGTGACTGGTCTTCATTTTATATCGATGGAGTCTCTGTCGGTTCATTTATAATCATTTCAACTATCGGTTCTATAGATCTTGAATCTCCTCTAAAGTGTTCATCTATCTTCACATTAGTACTCTCAATGATTTTATGTAACCTTTTATTATATCATCTATGTGTCTTGCTTTTAGATGAATAACCAAGAAATATTCCTTCATCACTTCTAGGATGAAATTTGCTAATGTACTCATCTCTTCTAATATAACATTTGCTTCTAAATATTCTGAAGTATTTAAGAGTAGGAATATGACCAAACCATAGGTCATAAGGGGTATTACCGGTTTCACTTTTGATGTGAACTCTATTGAAAGTATAAACCGCTATATTCAATGCTTATCTCCAATACACATGAGGTAGATTTGCTTCCATTAACATTGCTCTTGCTGCATCTAGAATAGTTATGTTCTTCCTTTCTACAACTCCATTCTGTTGGGGTGTCGAGGGTGCTGATAGTTGTCTTTTGATTCCATTCACTTCACAGAATGCATTAAATTCTCTAGATGTAAATTATCCTCCTTGATCTAATCTTAAACATTTGATTTTCTTGTCGGCTTCATTCTCTACCATTGCCTTGAATATCTTGAATCTTCCAAAAGCTTTTGATTTCTCCTTGAGAAAATTAACCCAACACATTCTAGAATAATCATCAATTATTAGCATAAAGTATCTATCTCCTTGTAGACTTCTTGTTCTTGCAGGACCACACAAATCAGTATGTATTAAATCAAGAATATTATTGGATTTCTCAGTACTGCTCTTAAGTGTCGTTCTAACTTGCTTTCCCATTTGACATTCCTTACATACTGAATTATGAGGTTTCAAAATCTTAGGGAAATCCCTTACTGCTTTAGTTGAACTGATCTTTACAATGCAATCAAAATTCACATGACAAAGTCTTTAATGCCATAACCAACATTCATCAATATGTGCAATCAAACATGTTTTAGCACTAGTATTCAAGTGAAAGATATTACCTTTAGTCTGATTGTCAGTTGCAATCTCCAATCTAGTTATGTTTATGATTTTTCATTTCCCATTCTTGAACTGTAACTAAAATCCTTTTTCCACTAACTGACCAACACTCAAAAGATTATGCTTTAAACCTTCTACATAATAAACATTGTTAGTATTGTGCTTACCATCCAAAGATATAGTTCCTTTGCCTTTGATTAAACAAGCTTTATCATCTCCAAACCTTACTAGACCTCCATGAATTTCTTGAAATGATAAGAATTTTCTTTTATCACCAGTCATATGATGTGAGCATCCAGAATCTATAATCCATTCATCTTTTTCTTCATTTTTTGCTGCCAGTGCCTGCTCTACCGGTTTGACAATAGGTGTTGGTTGATCTTCCTTTATTGGAACAAAATCCCATCCGTTACCTATTGGATCTTCATCTGAATCATCTGTAACACCTTCATCTGCATAGTAACATGACTTATCTCTGTTTTTCTTGAATCTATATCTCTGATATTCAGGGTTAGGCTTATATGATCTTTTTGCTTCCTCCCTTAATCTTGCATGTCTATCAGGACATCTAGATGCCATATGACCAACTTGATTACAATTAAAACATTTGAAAGGTGCTTTACCATCATACTTACTACTTGTTGGACCTTTAGGCATTTTCCTTGCAAATAGTGCTTCAAGTTCTTCAACTTCTTCATTTTCTCTCCTCATATCTTCAAGTTCTTTTGCATAAAGTGCTTTCCAATCAGTTTTGTCAGATGATGATGATGATACTGATGATGATGATTCTTTGAAAGCTAAATCAGTCTTTATAGTAGCAACATGACCAAATTCCTCAAGTTCAAATGCTGAAAGTTTTCCAACCAAAGTATCTCTAGAAACTGAAGTATTAGGCATTGTTCTCATTTCATTAATAGCAATTAATTTCATTTTGTAAGCCGGTGGCAATGCTCTTAAAACTTTAGATACAATTTCATCTTCACTTAACGATCCTCCACAATATTGTATTCCTAAAACAATTTCATTAACTCTTTCCATAAATTCATAAATTCCTTCATCTTCTTCCATTTTCAAGTTTTCATACCTGACCTGGTAAAATTCCAATTTTGCAATTTTGATAGTGGTATCTCCTTCATTCAGTGTCTCTATTTTATCCCAAATAGCTTTAGCAGTAGATCGGTCTGATAATCCCATGATTTGGTGATCTGATAATGCGCTCAAAAGTTCTTCTCTTTCTTTGCAATCATTGTCCATGTCCTTAGCCAATGTTGGTGGATGAGGTTGATTCAGAACAGGAGCAACATAGCCATTCTTTGTAACATCCCATATATCTCTTCCAGTGCAGTTCAAATGTGTTTCCATTCTGATCTTCCATATGCCATAGTTAGTTCCATCAAGCTTCAAACTATCCTTTCTGAAAATATTTGTTACCATAGGATCTCCTCAAGTTGTTAGACTTCTACAAAAAGAGGACTTGGCTCTGATACCAATTGTTAGGTCCTGGAAAGGACAACTGAGAGGGGGGGGGGTAAATCAGTTGTGAACCAGTTTTCAATAAATTGTAATCCAAATACAAATTATTCCAATTTAACCTTAATGCTGGTAAACCAAACTTAAGGTGCCAGTAAAACAGATTAACAAATATAGCAGTACTGGTTTAACTTAATACATGAAACATAAAGAGAAACAACATCCACAATACATAACACAAAGATTTTGACGTGGAAACCCAGTAAGGGAAAAACCACTGTGGGAAACCTTACCCACAATCAGATGATACTACTGCAGATAGTATGTGTATACAAATGGGGTCTGCACATGGAGAAAGGCCAACTGCCTAGAGCTCACTGCTCAATCACAAAATAGGAGTCACACTGACTACACAATTGGATGGTTAAATCCAATGATAATGTACTACTCAAAATAGCATCTTCAATGTTGGATTCAGTACCGGTTAAGCTTTGAACATGAGTGTCAAAACACCTTCATAACCTTCCTTCAACCTTCAAATAATGTCTGCATGATTCACACAAGGATCTTCTTATTTTCACTCTTCAATATCCACACTCACTCATGACATGACAATCTTCAATAAGATCTTACAATCATATATACAAAACCTAAGACCAAATAAACAGGTCGGCTCACTAAAGATATTACAATTAAATCAATTACAAATAAGTCTTGATGCGATACAATAAGTCATCTCAACACATTTACCAATCAATAAATCATCTCCATGACGTGTCGTGCTGATCTAGAATAGATAACATGTAGCGGTCCATAACCTAGACTTATTTGTCGATAAAAGAAAATATGTCAACCCAATTAGACCAATAAGCAAAACACCAAAACCAAACTTCCAATCTATGTCTTCGACAGAACCAAATGATCTCCAAATGATAACAAGTCATCGTTGTGCGGGTGAAAAATATAACGTGTTGGTGAATACATACTGGTGACTGTGCATAAGCCACAAACCATACTGGTGAACATAATGTAAACCTCCAAGAAGACAAGTGTTGACATCAATGACAAAATCAATGCAACACATGACAAAGTTATCCATAATACCAACAAAGACTCCTGCTCAAAACAATTTAAGAATCTTCAAGGGCACTCAAAGGGCTTTCCATTCATGTGTCACTTGTTCCTGCACCAATCCCCATGTGCTCATAAATCACACTTTTCTTCCTATCCTAACTCACCTACTCCCAGCGGTGAGCTCAAGGCTTCATTGTTTCTCTTCCTCAAGGACCCGCAAAACCAAAAATTGTATCCTAAAGCTATGTACAAACCCTAACCCAACATTCTTAATGATTTCAATAGGTGCCATCAAAGAATGCCTAGGTTAGAGCCATTTTCTTGCTCTTAAACCCTACTGGTAAGGGTTTTGCTCCTAGTTGCAAAGAATGGAAGAAATCTCTGCAACCTAGGACAATCAAACCTACAAATCAAACTTAATGAAGACAAATACAATGAACTCATGAACTGCAATGATTTTACACCATCCAGTCCGTACTAGACCGTACAAGCAATGAAAACAAGTGAAAAACTATCAAAAACTGATGAAAACAAGTTTGTTTCACAATCCAAAAACTTGCTCTTGAATTTCCAATCCTCCAACCCATAAAATGAAGTGAATTTTGGCTTTTATTCTCTTTTTTCAATTGGTTCAACCAACTTTTAACGCCTTCAACCAAAAATGCAACTTTTGCAATAAATTGTAACATGTTGCTCAGTAACTTTTTACATCTTTTGGCTCCAAGATGCAATTTTGCATTCCAATGCATTTTAAGACTCTTGAATGTCCTCAAACACCCTATAAGACCTAAACACAACACAAATGACCCCTAATACATGAATACATTCATCTGGAGTACTTTACCTGTGAACTACCTAAGCATCTCACTTCTCAGGTTATCAGCATCCTAAACACAATTGACTCAAACCAAAACTTGGACACCTCAACCATGGCTCTACTGAGTCCTAAATGGTTGGTCCATTATTACATCACAAATATAACTCACAAACTTGAAACAAAACAAAAATTTCATACTTGGGGTGTTAGGTGCCCTGCACCATACTCCCCTGGGACAAAGAACTCAAGTCTCTTGAGTTATAAGGTCTGCAATCTCCACTCCATGCTAAAGTATATCTGCCTTTGAAATCCACATGGCATCTGAATTAGGTAACCCTTCCCACTTGACAAGATAGTTCTTGTAGACTCCTTTCCTTATCTTCTTTACTATCTTGGTATCCAAGATACTCTCCAACTTAGCTGGTTGACTAGGTGGCAAACCCTTTATCCAATCTTCATGTACCGGTGATGGCATGTCCATCTGATTTGTTAGTGACTCTCCCTTGTATGGATAGAGATCACATACATTAAAAATAGGAGATATCCCCAAGGTAGGAGGCAGTTCAACTTCACATGCATTCTGCCCATACTTGTGCACCACCTTGAGAGGCCCAATTTTCTTCATCATGAGCTTGACAGGCTGCCCTTTTGGAAGTCTCTCCTTCCTAAGGTATGCTAGCACTAAGTCTCCCACTTTAAATTTTACTTTCCTCCTTGTTTTATCAGCTTGAACCTTATACTACTCGTATTTTTGTTGTAAGGATTGGCTTACCTTATCATGCACTTCTTTAATACTTTCTACAAAGTTCTCCCCTTGTGCAATCTTGGGTGTCATTGAACTGAGATCGTTGAGCTCTAATATGCCCCTAGGATGGAATCTATACACTATCTCAAAAGGACTTTTACCTATGCTACGATTTACTGAGTCATTATATGCATATTCTGCATGTCCAAGTACTAGATCTCAAGTCTGCCCATGTTGTTTTGTAAGACATCTTAGCAAGTTACCCAATGACCGGTTGACTACCTCTATCTGACCATCTGATTGAGGATGATAGGCAGATGAAAAAGATAACTTGGTGCCCAACTTCCTCCAAAGTGTCCTCCAAAAGTGGCTCAAAACTTCATGTCTCTATCACTAACAATTTTGATTGGAAGACCATGAATTCTGATTATCTCCTTGAAGACGAGGCTTGCAATATAGGTGGCATCATTGGTGCTCTTGAAAGGTATGAAATGTGCCATTTTGCTAAACCTATCTACCACCACATACACACTATCAAATCCTCTTGGGGTCCTAGGCAAGCCTAACACAAAATCCATGCTCAAGCATTCCCAATGCCTCTAAGGTATGACCAAGGGTTGATATAGACCTGCATTACTTGATGTTCCCTTTTCTCTTTGGCAGATGGTACATTTCTCTACAAACCATCTCACTTCTGATTGCAACTTGGGCTAATAATAAAACCTACCAACTTGCTCCAAAGTCTTATCAATGCCAAAATGACCTCCTAGACCTCCTTGATGCTTCTCTTGGATAATATTTTGCCTCATAGAACATTGAGGTATTCAAATAAGATGTTCTTTGAACAACAAACCCTCCTATATCATGTATTCTGAATAAGAGACATGTGAGGTGTTAGAGAAATCAGAACAAACATTATATATTTCTGCGAATTTCTTATCATCCTTGTAGAGGTTTTTTAACTCACTCAAACCCACACTTTGCAATTGTATCTCATGTATAGTCATGACTCTCCTACTTAGTGCATCATCTACTTTGTTGGTTGTCCCTTTCTTGTGTTTGATAGTGAATGTATAGGATTGTAAGTACTCAACCCACTTTAGGTGTCTTTGGTTCAACTTCTCTTGCCCATTGAGGAAACTAAAGGTATGATTGTGAGTGAAAACTACAAATTCCTTGGGCAGTAGGTAATGATGCCATTTTTTCAATATTTGAACCATTGCATACAACTCCAAGTCATATGTGGAGTACCTTTGATTAGCTTCATTTAACTTTTCTAAGAAGAGAGCTATAGGATGTCCCTCTTGGCTTAAAACTACCCCTATCGCCCTTTGGCTTGCATCACATTCTATTATAAACAACTAATTGAAATTAGGAAATCTAAGGGTTGGCAGCTCTGCTATCTTGGTTTCAAAATTTCAAACCCCTTATTGGATTCCTCTGTCCACTTAAAGTGACACTTAATCCCTCCTTTAATGGTATTGAGAATAGGAGCACAAACATGGCTGAAGTTTCTCACAAACTTTCTATAAAAAGATGTCATTCCATGAAAGCTTCTAACTTCACTTATTCTCCTAGGGATAGGATAATTAAGTATTGCTTCTACCTTACTTGGATCAATCTTTAAACATCCATGAGAAATAACAAAACCAAGGTATACAAGCTATGTTTTCAAAAAATCACATTTTTCAAGGTTTTTCTTGAGTTGAGCCTCCTTCAACTTCTTCAAGACCATCTCCATATGCTTGAGGTGTTCCTCCTTGGACCTGTTGAAGATCAAAATTTCATCAAGACACACAATAACAAATCTACCAATAAACTCAACTAAGACTTCATTCATGAGTCTTTGGAAGGTACTAGGTGCATTGGTGAGGCCAAATGGAATCACCAACCACTCATATAGGCCTGCATTGGTCCTAAAGGTTGTCTTCCATTCATCTCTAGGTCTGATTCTGATCTGATGATAACTAGACTTCAAGTCCACCTTTGTAAAGTAGCTTGCACCACCTATATTTTCCAATAGGTCCTCAATCCTTGGCATGGGAAACCGGTACCTTATAGTAATCTTATTGATTGCTCTAGAGTTCGTGCACATTCTCCATTTGCCTCCCTTTTTAGGCACTAACATAGTAGGAACAACACATGGACTCAAACTCTTCTTGATAAACCCTTTGTCCAAGAGCTCTTGCACTTGTTTGGTGATCTCTTCATTTTGACTAGGTGTCATTTTATAGGCAGCTTTGTTTGGTAGATTGGCCCCTGGTATTAAGTCTATTTGATAATTCATGTCTCTCATTGGAGGCAAAGAATAAGGCATGTCATCCCCTATCACTTCTGTATATTGTTTGAGAATACCTTGCACCTCTTGAGGTACTTCACTCATTGGATCTGCCTTAGCTTCATCTCTAGGCTTCAACACTATAGCATGGCCTTGATGACCTTCTTGTTTCAACACTTTGAGAAACTCTTTACCTCTCATCAGCATCACACTTGATCCTATTTTATTTTCTTCCTTTGGATCAGGTAGTGGATCCATTTGGTACTTCTCCCCATTCTTGGTGATAAGATAGTTGTTCTTTTCCCCATCTTGAGTAGCTCTCACATCATATTGCCATGGATGGACCAATAGCAAATGACAGGCATCCATGGGCAATATGTCACATAGTAATCTATCCTTATACTCACCAATTTCAAAATCCACCCATGCTTGTTCATCAACCAAGACATGTTGACCCTAGTTGAGCCATGATACCTTGTAAGGAGTGAGATGAGGTAATCTCTTCAGTTTGAGTTTGTCCACCATTTCAACTGAGACAATATTATTAGTGGAACCTGAATCTACAATCACCTTACAAATCTTCCCATGTGACCTACAAGTGGTCCTAAACAAACTTTTCCTCTGTGGTGGCTCTTGAGCTTGGGGTATCTTGAGCATTGTTCTCCTCATCATCAAGTTTTCTCCATCTGTCACTGGCCCTGCCTTGCTGATTGAAGAAGTTACACTCTGAGTATCCTCCTCTTGCAACAATTGAGTTCTTCTTTCCTCCATGTATGAGCTTGTGAAGCTTGAGGCTTTTCCCAGGCACTTACTCATGGTATGCCCAACTTGATTGCAATGATAACACCTATCGGTGAAGACTGTGTTTCCTCTTCCCGAGTTTCCAAACCTGCCCCTAAAATTGTTCCTTCCTCTATAGGATCCTATAAATGCTCCTCTCTGAGAGTCCCCACTGCCTTCTTGGCCTTGTTGCTCTTCATTTCTTGGTGATTTCTGCCCTCTACCAAAGCATCCTCTACCTCTGAAATTCTTACCTCCCCTATGTTTCTGATTTTGTTCACTCCTCCTTTTGATCTTCTCTTCTGCCCTTAGGGCTAACTGAAAACACTTATGGATAGTGTCTGGTGTGAGGATACTTATCTCATCTTGTATGTTTTGTCTAAGGCCATTCATGTACCTGGCCAACTTCTCCACTTCATTCTCATGCTTCCTAGCCATCAAACTGAGTTTGTGGAATTCCTCAGTGTATGCATTGACATCTAACTCCCTTTGTTTCAGATTTTACAACCTCTTATGGATTTGAACCTCATAATCTTTTGAAGGAATTGTGCCTTAAGTCTGATCTTCATACACTCCCATGAGGTTATCTTCTTCTTGCCTTCTTGTATCTTTTCTTCTTGTATCATATTCCACCAAACTAATGTTGATCCTCTCAATCTTGATTTGGCCACATTTACTCTTTTCTCTTCTGCTACCTCTTTGTAATCAAAATGATTATTGAGATCCTCTATCCAATCTAGCAACTCTTCTCCATTGAGGTTTCCTCCATAGGTGGGTAATCCATCCAAGTTATCTTTGGAAATGGATTTGACTGCATCCAAGAATAGTTTTTGGTCTTGAGGCATGGTTACTACTGTTGATTCCTCTCCATCTTCCACTTCTTCATCAGTCTCATCACCCCATTTTGTCTTAACCTTCCCCTTCTCCTTCTTAACCTCTCTGGTTCCTCTACTTCCTTCTGCATCCTTCAATCCTTATATCATCTTTGCCACCAAATGTCGGATGGCTTTTGGAGTCATTGCCTTTGGAGGCATTGAACTTGCTTCTGATTCTTCACAATCTGACATACACCAAATCTTTCAAAGAATGGTTCTGATACCACTTTGATGCACAGAGTCTTGGAGCTTGGTTCAATACACCTTCTTGAGTGACTTGCCCTACTCAACCCTTCAACTACTCAAGTCCATCCATTGGCACTTAGTAGGGGTTATGATAATGAGACCTCCAAGGTCTGAACCTATTTGGCTTGCCTCCTAGGTATAGCCAATGGTTTTTGGACAATCAACTCCTCCTCCTGAGGTTGCTACCTCAATCTCACACACTCCACTCCAAGGCTCCAACCACTCCTGCAAGGATCTCAACACACTACCACTTCCAATGGGTTCCCAATTCTTCTACCAGGTATCTTTAAATAATTTTGAGGCTTTTGGGTCTTCAGAACCATCGCTTGGGCTTTCTACCCTTCCTAGGTCTCTACTGGTTCCAAAATAGGCCTAATTGCATTAGCCCTCCCTTGGCAATTTTAGGGTCTTAGTTTGTAAAATTCCCAAACAAGGATAGAAATAAATCATGGATTCGAGTACCCTTTTGGAAGTTACAGACAATACTAAAAAATTGCATATGGGTTATCTGTACAAGTGGGGTTTCCAATGTTGTACTATTTTGAAGGGTTTAGGCCTCACCGGGTGACTTGGCAAGATGGGTCTAAAAATCTTCACCAGTCAAGACTCCTGATAAAAAAAATTTAAGAATCTTCAATGGAACTCATAGGGCTTTCCATTCATGTGTCACTTGTTCCTGCACCAATCCCTATGTGCTCATAAATCACACTTTTCTTGTTGTCCTAACTCACCTACTCCCAGTGGTGAGCCTAGGGCTTCATTGTTTCTCTTCCTCAAGGACCTGCAAAACCAAAAATCCTATCCTAAAGCTATTTATATACCCTAACCCATCATTCTTAATTATTTCAACAGGTTCCATCAAAGAATGCCTAGGTTAGAGCCATTTTCTTGCTCTTAAACCCTACTGGCAAGGGCTTTGCACCTAGTTGCAAAGAATGGAAGAAATCTCTGCAACCTAGGAAAATCAAACCTGCAAATAAAACTTAATGAAGACAAATACAATTAACTCTCATGAAATGCAATGGTTGTACACCATCCAGTCCGTACTGGACTGTACAGGCAATGAAAACAAGTGAAAAACTGTCAAAAAACGGTGAAAACAGGTTTGCTTCACAATCCAAAAACTTTCTCTTGCATTTCCAATCCTCCAACCCGTACAATGAAGTGAATTTTGGATGTTATGCTCTTGTTTCAGTTGGTTCAACCAACTTTTAACGCCTTCAACCAAAAATGCAACTTTTGCAAGAAATTGCAAATTGTTGCTCAACAACTTTTTACATCTTTTGGCTCAAAGATGCAATTTTGCATTCTAATGCATTTTAAGACTCTTGAAGGTCCTCAAACACCCTATAAGACCTAAACACAACACAATTGACCCCTAATACATGAATACATTCATCTGGAGTACTTTACCTGTGAACTACCTAAGCATCTCACTTCTCAAGTTGTCAGCATCCTGAACACAATTGACTCAAACCAAAACTTGGACACCTCAACCATGTCTCTACTGAGTCCTAAATGGTTGATCCATTATTACATCACAAAGATAACTCACAAACTTGAAAGAAAACAAAAAAATCATACTTGGGGTGCTAGGTGCACTGCACCATGTCTCCTCTGGCCTGAAGCTTGTTTGCTCCCTCATTTTTTATAAAAGGGAATTTAGGGCTATGAGACAAGGTTCCTATTTTGGTCCCTTGAGTGTTCTGAATTTCTAGTTCCAATAGAAAAGTCTAGGTGAAACAAAAAGTTGTAAAAGGTCATTTGTAGAGAAAAAAAGAAAGAGTCTTGTGTTTGTTTCTTCTGCAGGTTCTTGAAGGAGTTATGTATAAATTGTATTTTGACAGAGACAACCGAATTATTCAATAGAAATATAATTCAAACCTATTTCTCTCCAGTGTATTGTTCTATCATATTTTGAATGAATATCATCAAGGATTTTATCATTCATTGCACTGTTGTGGTGTATGTATTTTTTGTTCATGCTTTGGTCTTAGGGGCCAATTAAATGCTCGGATAAAATTGTAGAGTGGTAGGGATATTTACAGGGATTTTGATAAGTAGTTTTGGTTTGGGGTTACAAAATATGATGTATTGCAAGGTAATACTATCTTAGGATTATAAGTTGTTAGATAAATTCTATCGAAATACATTTTATATAGTATGAATTCATGTACCCAATGGGATAAGGCACTGATCATAGCTTGCAACTATCTTTGTGTTGATTTTCTATTCAAAATCACCGGTTATTTTCTAGAATTCGTTAAATATCAGAGTATTTTCATTTACATGTATGTTGCGAAGTATATATAATCATCTCATGCTCCAAATTGGTTGAGGATCACTGAGGAATTTTCTATTCCTGAGCAATCTCCATTTATGTCGATCCTTTACATGAGATTATCTGTTTTATTTTATGTGTGATTTGTGAGTGTGGTTTAGAGATCACAAATTGGCATAGGGATCACCCTCCTAGGTTTTGCAGAGCCCAAAGTATAGAAGGATCTTGTATCCTTGTTGAAGTTGGTCCAAGTCTGAAGAATATTAACAATTGGAAGTGGCTTTTCATAGATATTTGGAGGAATCAGCTTGGTCTTTGTCTTGTGGCAGTGTTAACTCATTTTTGGGCACCAACAGGTCCCTCACCTTATCAGTCTCATTCACATGCTTGATCGAGACCCGTTTATGCCTCTTTTATGCATCTAAACTTCATTTTTTACTTTACAACTTGCATAGCCCTTTGATCCTGGCCTAAACTAGGGTAGGACTAAGGCGCCATGCCCTGGTCCTCCCTAGGTGGGACCTATCTTGAGGCCCTTCCCCTTTGGCTCTATTTCAATTATGAGCAAGAAATAAATCCCCTATGTCGGCCTCTATCAGAAAATCAAACAATATACAATAGGCAGGTATATAAGGAGGTATTCCCCTCTCATTTGTCATAACATAAGAACACGATAATGCGAGAACACGATAGCGATCATAAGGCAAGGAGACTACATCAAGCATTCAAGCATTCCTTAAGGCTGCATGCTCTTCATTTATCCATTAGAGTAACATTACATCATTCATTTGCAAGCATGTGTGTGTGTTAGGGTTTTGTCATGTTTATGTCATTTCATGCAACATATGTGATTACATCTAAGAAGCAAAGCATCATTATCATCTATTGCAAATCTGAAGGTATACCTTTCCATCATACATTTCAAGCATTTGCAATATTTCATTCAAGGTTGATTCCGAACTGGGGTTTGACTTAGGCAAACCCCTATTCCCAACCCCTTTCTTCTTCTTTATGTGTTTAGGAAGTAGGTGTGCAGTTGTACTTATGGAATTAAGCTTTGTTCACAGAGACAGAAAAACCCTTTTCGACTTGTGAAAAGTTCGAAGGACCAATAGGAGGGCGCCCTTGTCCGGACACATAGTCCCTACAACTTTTGTCGAATTTCGTGGGGTAGTTCTGAATCATCTCGAACTTCTCAGATCTAGGTGCATGACTGAGTCCCAAACATATAGCTCATTGTTTTACCTATTTCATCTTCAATTCCAACACTTTTTCCATTCAACTCGCAAAAGAGGGTCAACCCCATTCCAAACACAATCAATCTACTTAGTATTCAGTCCTTACATCCTTAGGGATTGGGTCTGGTAGATTCAACCCATCTTTTGAATGTAAAGCCCTTCCCAAGTGAAAATTTGGAACCTAGTGAATTCCCTCTTCTCCCAAGTGGCGAATTGGCTAAGGTTCTCCAATTTTCCACTTTACACATTCATATAATGGATGCAAAAATGTTTGTCAATAAAAACTATAAAGATTTAATTCGACATGTTTGTGACACTTAAATGTATAAAAGAAAAAGAAAAAGAAAATATATTTTCTCCTCTTAACTAGCATTCATTTTGAGTTTAACTGATTAATCAACTTTGTCTATCTCCATCATGCCATCAATTAATTTTGTAATTATTTTAACTTAATATAATAATAATAATATAATGATATCATAATATAATAATAATTATGTAGTCTTAATATTTTTTTTGCTTTGGCCAAGTTTAATAGAAATATAATAATATCTTAATAATAATTTAATATTAATCACAATATCGTAATATAATAATAACTTAATGTTAACTACAATATAATATTATAATAATTTTTAAGTGAAATAATGAACAACTATGATATCTTAGAGCATACTTTACCTATATTTATGTGAAGATAGTATGCTAGTTTATATAAGCACTTATAGATAAGTATTAAAAGAATGCTCAACATTGTCATGTTCTATTTCACTAGGGGAAAGGACCCAGTAGTTGAGTGTGTTCCAATTCTTGTGATAGAAGTAGTTGATTTAATACCTCCATACTTGCTAATTTAATGTCCAATTTTTGTACAACATTGCACCAATAGTTGTGACTTTAAAGTTGGTATTGCTATGATGAGTACCAATAATTGAATGAAATATACCATTTGTTGTAAAAAGCAACCAATCATGTGATGCCACATCAATTGCACAAGTATTGGGTCCCTTTTGTACACCTATTGGTCTCACTTTTTTTTTGGGTTGTTTTGGACACCTTGACAAAAATCATGCTGACGTGGCATCATGTTTGATGATGTAGCCCTAAAACCTTAGTTATAAGCTAGTGACTTGCCAAGTAAGCTGATGTAAAAAATTGGGAGTGATTTGAAATTTCCACATAAGATTTTGAGAAGCGCGAAGTTAGGGTGCACAACTATTGGGTCCTCTCCCCTAATGATTTTAGAATATGTTATGAGATAAAAATAAGAGGTAAGAAATTGGTAAAAAGATTGGTGTATAAGCAAAGAGGAAAAGAAAGTATAGATATAGGAAATAGGATCTTTGAACAAAAAGGACCTAGATTTGCTTATGGAGCTAAAACTATGATCTATAGAAAGATTTTGTAAAACAAAATTAACGACTTACGATATATGTCATTTAGTTTCGTATACATTAAAATAATTTCTTCTTCTTCTTTTTTGTAATAAGACTTGACAAAAAAAGGTAATACACCTAAGAGATGCTGACTCAATACTATCAGCACTGATGAGAATGACATTAAATTATTCAAACAACCCTTGATTCATGCACGAAAGGGCTTCAACCAAAAAATGGGGAAGAGAGATTCTAAGCATCAAAATTTGGAGAATTGAGTCCGAACATGATAAGAATTGCTAAAAAGTATAAATCTCAATCAAAATTACAAAGAGAGAAAAGGGTCAAACTGTCTCTGTCAGTCATGCACAAATGAGTGGAAAAGAGAACTTAATTCCTTTTATGCCAATTTGCTTGACCGCTAAGCTAAATATGTTCTGAAGACACCATATTTAGGTAAACCTCCTTGGGTGCCTGCTTCTTGTGAGCAAATCCATATGAAATATGTCATAGCCTAAGATTTTCTTGCTCATTTACTTTGTCCGGTGCTCCACTCACTCCTCGAATGAATCTGCTCTTCTATATGAAACACACAAAAATGACAGGATTGCATAAAAACTAAATGGATTTTCATAACGAAATTGTTTAAATAAATGATATTAATAATGATAGGTATTCCTATTTACCAAGCTGCCACATTCCTTGTGCTTGGTTTGCAATGTGTTTTTACTATTTCCCCTATCGATGCACCTCCCTTATCATCGGAAGACAAAAGAAACAGAAAGAAAGAGAGAAAGCGACCAACTATAGAAGAAGACAAAACCCTAGGGTGAGCTTGCTTTATGGCAAATGCCTACCTAATTTCTTGCTAAATTGCACACTTACCTTCATCTTTGTGTATTCCCTTGTTAAAAATAAATAAAATAATAATAATAATTGGGAATGGAAATATCAAGACCTACTTAGATCTATTAATAGAGTCAATAAAATGTGATAATTTACATGGCCATCTTTGTTAATTATAAATAGTACAGTCACCCTCCAAGCTTGTAGCTAGCCTTGGTAGAATTAATAGCTTGAGATTTTCTTCCTCATTTGCTGTGCCTGGTGCTCCTGTCACTCCCCAAATGAATATGCTTTGTTATATGAAACACACAAAAATCTTAAGATTGTATAAAATTAAGGGAATTTTAGAGGGGAACTATATAAATAAATAATATTTAATAATGATAGTTATTCTTATTTATTAAGCCGTCACATTCCTTATACTTGGGTTATGGTGTGCTTTTACTTTGAAACACAAGTCTATTACAGTTACCACATTTGAAAATCAATTGCAAGAGAAACATATCACTTAATATAATTGTCACTAGGAAAATCTGATATATTTATATTATATGCTATATAGGACTCCCTTATTCATTTTCTCGTATACCTTGATTTAAAATGACTTCCGTGTAACTAGACCAGTATTTGTACTACCGATCTTCATATGTTAACACTCAATATGTATTATGCCCTTGACAACATTTAGAACTTAATCAACATTATGTGCAACCATTCAGGATTATAAATAAATAAATGTTTAGGACAATTAATTCTGATATTTGAATTATATATGCTATCTCTATTTCAAATAGAAATGTGGATGAATACAACTCAACATATAAATCTTTTCCCTAGAATCTCCATCTTTTGTTTGTCTCAACAATATGCCAATATTCTTTTGTAAGAGATATGCCACTACATCAATTCATTACAAAGGTTAGATTATTGTTAAGAATGATTCTGGGAAGTAGAAAGGTGGTTGCAATAACTATTTAAAACTTTAAAAAATGTGACAACAATAACAATTAATGTTATGGTTAGTTGTTTGTTGCTTAAACCACGATGACTATATGTGGTGTTGCATATATGAACGTAAGGCACAATCTATTTCTTTTATATTGGTTAGGGCACAAAGCATTGCAGCCTTATAATTTTCAAAATTAAAATTTGCAATATTGCATATTGAAGGTTATTTACACATTTCATAGTGTACAACTGTTGATATACACATACACGGACTGTTGATATAGTTGTTTTTTATTTTATTCAACAAAATCTCTATTGGTGAAAGAATAGAAGAATACAAAGTTCACTTAATAGGCAACGACAATAACTGCTTGTGACCAACATCAATACCCAAAATGCAAAAAATGCCTTTAACAAATGCATGACAATAGAATATGAAAGACCAGATATAACAATGAGTCAATGAAAATGTTTGTGTGACAAGAAACAAAGCCAATGTTAATTAGATGCATTGCCCAATACACCCACTAGACTTGCCCTTTGTATTGTCCTCCAAAAGCCAAGTTTTTTAATGCTTTCAGTCTACCCAAAAAGTCTTTTTCTGTAATTGTAAAAAATATTACCATACTCATCTTCTTCTTTTAAATGTAAAGAAATATCTTGCCCACATTGATTCTTGCACTACAAACATAATTGTAGACAAGATTTTGATTTGCATTGAACTACCTGAGCTCATAATTGTTTTATCTGAATTTGCCTAGATATTTAGAACTCTAAAGAAAAATAACTGGAAACAAAATGTAAGTACCAAAAGGGTTGCAGTCAACGCAAAAGGTCTGGAATTGATAGAACAAACATCTTCCAAAGATAACCCACAACCAATAAATAGTTTTATTTCAAATTCCCACACCAATGAAATTCCTTGTATCTTGGCATCTTCGTACCCTTACTACCTCTGACACCTGAATTTCAAAGTAGTTGGAGTTATGGGAAACTGATAGCAGTCACCGGTAAGGAGGGACCTCAAAGATATCAATCTGGACCAGTCGGCAAGAGTAAACACAACAAAAACACACATATATGAAGGAGGCAATGCATAACAGGTGATATTATTGCATGAAATTTGATTACATCCAACCGGTAACAACCGGGCTACAACATACTGATGCACAAGCCTAGTAGAATAGGTCTCACCAGGACCTTGAATCGAAAGATCCATCTTCTATGCACAGTCTAGCTATCTGATCCTCCTCTTCGTTACATTCTAAAGCATAATTATATATATATATATCGATCCAAAGGATCCAGTCGGCCCAAAAGGGATCAAAACCCAAAGAACAAGACCTAACATGCAAAATAACAAAGTCGACCTTCGCCAAAAGATTCATCCGGGAAATCCAAAGGATGAAACATGGATTGCGGGAAAAGGTCGTCCATACGCCAAGGAACATCAAGATCAATGCCCAAGGCTCTGCATGCTTCAGCACCAGGTTCCAGTAGATCACCAGAATAGGTCTCAGGCAACCAGTAACAAAGAAACAACCGGTAACAAGAAACTGTCATGGAAACCGGTAGCAATATCTTGCTAGAAAGTGTTCCAAATGAGATGTGATCTGAAAGCAAGAAAGATGATCAAGTCTTCAAGTAGAATCCAACTCCATAGGATCCGGTGAGCCAAAATCGGAACACACAAAAAGGAAAATTGAAAATGTTTTTGGTTGATGCAAGATTGTTGTGAACCGGGGATGCTCCTGCATCAGACATCCAGGGTTATTGAAAAAAAGTGAGCTTCTCACTTTGCTGGGGTCAGAGGGAAACCAAGGCAGTTTGCCTCTGCCTAAGAAATCCAAGATGAATCTTCAACTGGTTCGTCCTTCCACTTCACAAGATATTCCTTATACTCATTGCTCTAGGTACTAATCCTACTGTCCAAAATCTCTTCAATTTGATCCAGGGCAATTGTTTCTCCAAGTCTGCAATATTGTTCTTACTGAATTCTGGTTCATGGTACTCATGAAGATCTACAATGTTGAATATGGGTGAAATACTTAGACTATCCGGTGGCTCCACTTCATATGCATTTCCAGAACTGAACTTCCTCAAAATCTTACAGGGTCCAAACTTCTTCATTTGCAACTTATTATAAGTTCCAACTGGGAATCTCTCTTTTCTCAGATATACCATTGCTTCATCGCCAACTTCAAATTCCTTATGTCTCCTCTTCTCATCTTCCTTCTCCTAATATTTGTTGTTCATGTCTTCCAAATGTTGTTTAACCTGAATGTGCAATGCTTCCATGTGATCTGCAAAATATTTTGCTTTTGAACTCTTCTGGTCTTCACTACTAATATCTCTCAATTTTTCTATACCTCTAGGGTGCACTCCGGTAACAATCTCAAAAGGTGTTTTTCAGGTACTTCTATTTACTGAATTGTTGTAGGCAAACTCTGCTTGTGCAAGGATCAAATCCCAACTTCCAGTTTTATCTCCCACTAAACATCTCAACAAGTTTCCCAAACTCCAATTAACAACTTCTGTCTACCCATCAGTCTGTGGATGAAAAGTAGAACTGAACTTCAAATTTGTCTTCATCTTCTTCCAAAGTATTCTCCAAAAATAGCCAACAAACTTAGTGTCTCTGTCTGAAACTATGCTCTTAGGTAATCCATGCAATCTCACCACTTCCTTGAAAAATAGGTCTGCTACATGCAATGCATCTGATGTCTTCTTACAAGGTATAAAATGAGTCATCTTCAAAAATCTATCCACTACCAAAAATATAGAATCATTCCCTCTCGATGTCTTAGGCAATCCAAGTACAAAATCCATGCTTATATCCTCCCAAGGTCTTACCGATACTATCAAAGGTTTATACAATCCCGCATCCTAACTACTACCTTTTGCAACTTGACAAATTCTACAACTCTGCACATATCTCTTAACATCCTTACGAATCTGGGGCCAAAAGTATTGCTCACTCACCAATGCAATTGTTTTGTCGATGCCAAAATGTTCGGCTAAACCTCCACTATGTTTCTCCTTTATCAGATTCTCTCTCATGGAACTCTTAGGTATGCACAACTGAACTCCCCTGAATAACATCCCATCTTGAATGAAATAATCCAGCCATTTGCTTCTATCTACCATAACCGATTCTCTACATGCTTTCCAAGGTTCTCCAAAACATGGGTCTTCATCATACAAGGTCTTCAAATCTTCAAAACCTAGTACTGTCACTCTCATCTCAGTCAGCAAATTCCTTCTCCTACTCAATGCATCAACAACTTTGTTAGATTTCCCACTTCTATGATTCAACACAAAGGTGTAACTCTGCAATAATTCTACCCATCTCATATGTCTTTGATTTAACTTACTCTGACTATTCAAATACTACAAATCTTGATGATCTGTATACAACACAAACTCCTTAGGAAACAAGTAGTGTCTACATTTATTCAAGGCTTGAACTATGGCATAAAATTCCTGATCATACACTGAATATCTCTTTCGGGCATCATTCAATTTCTCACTGAAATAGGCTATTTCTCTCCCTTCTTGACTCAAGACTGCTCCTATTGTTGTTCCACTTGCATCACAATCCACTTGAAATACTTTATTGAAATCCAGTAAAGCTAACACAGGTTGCTCAGTCACTCTCTTCTTCAGCAACTCAAAACTTTTGTTTGCTTCGGTGGTCCACTTGAATTCCTTTTGATCTTCTCTCATGGTCTTAGTCATAGGGTTACAAACTGAATTGATATTTCTGATAAACTTCCGGTAAAAACTAGCCAATCCATGAAATGATCTTACCTCTCCTATGCTTTCTGGTGTAGGCAACTCAACAATGGCTTTCACTTTCCCAGGGTCCATCTTCAAACCATCCTCAGATATCACAAATCCTAAATAGACTAACTCATCCTTCATGAAAGTACACTTCTTGATATTGATCAACAACTTTTCTTCTCTCAACCTCTGAAAAACTTGTCTTAACTCATTCATCAGCCTCATGAAAGTACTCGATGCATTAGTCAATCCAAAAGGCATCACCAACCATTCATATAGTCATTCATTTGTCTTAAATGTTGTCTTCCACTCATCACCTTCTCTGATCCTGATTTGATGATATCCACTCTTCAAATCTATCTTTGTAAAGTATTTTGCTCCACTCAAATAGTCCATTATGTCATCCATCCTAGGCAAAGGAAACCAGTATTTCACTATGATCTTGTTTATTGCTCTTGAATCGTACACATCCTCCATTCTCCATTCTTCTTAGGTGCTAATACTAATGGTACTACACAAGGGTTTAGACTCTTCTTGATAAAATCTTTCTTCAATAACTCATGCACTTGTCTATTCAGTTCTTCATTCTCTGTTGGTGTCAACCGATGTGCAACTTTGTTAGGTAAACTAGCTCCGAGAACTAATTTCATGCAAAGACTAATACTTATAACAAGTGGCAATCTATTAGTTACATTATCTGAAATGATATCCTCATATTTTGTCAGCAAATCTCTTATCTCTTTTGGTTCTAGTCTCTTGGTCTTCTTAGGAATTAAGGCAAAACACACATTCTCATGTCTCAGTCCATCCATGAATTTCCTTCCATCTACTAAACAGATTTTGGCATTTGTACAGACTTCATTCTTCAAAGGTTTCTCCAAAGGTAATAATGTTTGCTTCATCCCATTGTCCACAATAGTGTATGTATTGCTCCTTCCATCATGTATTGCTTGTCTACCAAACTGCCAAAGTCTACCCAACAAAAGATGACAAATATCCATAGGCATAATATCACACAAAACTTCATCATGATAATTCCCAATTTTCAATTTTATCAAACATTGTTCACTTACTAACAACTTATGTTCATCCTGAATCCATGCTATCTAGTAAGGCTTAGGGTGTTTCAATCTCTCCAATTTCAACTTATTTTCCATCTCTTCTGAAACAAGATTATCTAAACTACCACTATCAATAACAACTTTACAACACTTGTTGGATACCTCACATCTAGTTTTGAACAAATTCTTCCTCTACAATGGCTCTTCATCTCCTCTGGTATGACACAAAGCTCTCCTCATCATCAATAGTTCTCCATCTTCCAGTTTATTGTCTGATCCGGTGGGGTTTTCTTCCACCACTATTGCTCTTCCGGTAGTCTCTGTCTTCTCACACTCAAATGCATGGTTTCCTTCTCCTCCACACTTAAAGCAAGTTCCTCTAAATGTCTGCTTGTCTTGTCTTCCAAAGTTCTCAATCTGGTAACCATCTGGTTCTCTCCTCCAGTAGAAATTTCTATCATCCTTCCAATATAAATTACCTTCTTTGTTCACTTCCTTGTCCTTGTTCTGATATGTGCTGGTTCCTCTTCCTCCGGTATATCATTTTCCTCCTTGAGATATTCCTCTGGTAAACCTTCCACCTCTACCTCTTTGTCTCTGCTCATATCTTTTGTTCAACTTCTCTTCAGCCTTTAGAGCATACTGGTAAGCCTCTTCAATACTCTCCAATTTGATCATACTAAGTTCATCTTGTATAGATATCTACAACCCGTTCAACTATCTTGCAATTTGTTCAACTTCATCATCAACATGTCCAGATTTGATGTTCAACTTGTAAAATGCTTCGATGTACTCCTTCACACTAGATTCCTTTTGTCTCAGATTCTACAACTTCTGGAACAAATCCACTTGATAATTCGTCGGCACAAACTTCGATTTCAACTTAGTAATCATCTGATCCCATTTCTTAATCTTTTCTTTACCTCTTCTTTGTCTAGCAACCTGCAAATGCTCTCACCAAAGAGATGCATGACCTTTCAACTGGGTATAGGCATATTTCACCTTCCTCTCTTCTACAGTGTTTTCAAAATCAAAATACTTCTCCATCTTCGAGATCCAATCCATCAGTTCATCTGAATCTAACTTCCCATCATATTTTGGTGGGGTAAAATGAGGTTTAGTGTTCGCCCTACTCAAAACCTTCAAAAAAATCTCTTCATCCGGATCAATTGCCGATAGGTTTACTTGTTCTATCGGGGCTTCTTCTCCTTCATCTTCACTTACATCTTCAATATGTCGACCTCTTCTCTGGGATTTCTCCATGGCTTCTAACCAGGCTATTATTCCTCGTAACATCTCCATCATAGCAGGGTCTGCATTCCCACGCGCTCCACCATTCCTAGTTCCTCTTCCCGCCATCAATTCATGCTAGTCCTCCACAATTGCAGGTCAGATCCACAATCTGCCACCCTACAACAAGAAATTCAGGACACGCAACCTCCGGAATGAAACTTCGCTCTGATACCACTTGATAGCAGTCACCGGTAAGGAGGGACCTCAAAGAGATCAATCTGGACCGGTCAACAAGAGTAAACACAACAAAAACACACATATATGATGGAGGCAATGCAGAGTAGGTTATATTATTGCATGCAATTTGATTACATCCAACCGGTAACAACCAGGTTACAACATACCAGCACATAGGCCTAGTAGAATAGGTCTCACCGGGACCTTGAATCAAAAAATCTATCTTCTATGTACGGTATAGCTATCTGATCCTCCTCTTCATTACATTCTAAATCATAATTATATATATATATATATATATATATATCCAAAGGATCCAGTTGGCCCAAAAGGGATAAAAACCCGAAGAACAAGACCTAACGTGCAAAATAACAAAGTCGGCCTCCGCTAAGAGATTCCTTCGAGAAATCCAAAGGATGAAATGTGGATCATGGGAAAAGGTCGGCCATACGCCAAGGAACATCAAGATCAACGCCCAAGGCTCTGCAAGCTTCAGAATGGGTTTCGGTAGATCACCAGAATAGGTCTCAGGCAACCAGCACCAAAATGGAACAACCGGTAACAAGAAACTGTCATGGAAACCGATAGCAATATCTTGCCAGAAAGTGTTCCAAATGTGATGCGGTCTGAAAGCAAGAAAGATGATCAAGTCTTCAAGTAGAATCCAACTCCACAGGATTCGGTGAGCCAAAACCGGAACACACAAAAAGAAAAACTGAAACTGCAAATAGAAAACAAAACAGAAAGGAAAATGTTTTCGGTTGATGCAAGATTGTTGTGAACTGGGGATGCTCCTGCATCAGAACCATTTTAAAACAATACCATATTTGGGTTACAATGGAATTTCCTAAGAAAGATAACTCACCTTAATGACTTTGAAAGGGTACTTTCTAAAGCTAACACACATTTACAAACTTAGGTTTTGTAGCATCCTAAAATTTCACCCCTTGCAATTTTGACCGTATTTGGGGCCCTCACCTTAGTGTTTTCATCTTCACTCTTGATTGGGAACTATTTATGCCTCCCTCATGCAATAAACATCATATTTTTATACTTTACCTTGATGGGACCCCTTGTCCTGGCCCTAAATTGGGGTAGGACCAGGGCATGGTGCCCTGGTCCTCACCAAGACCATGGCGCCATGCCATGGTCCTCCTTAATTGGGCCCTAATTTGAACCCTTGGCCCTATCTCAAATTTGAGCAGGAAAATTTTCCCCATGTCAGCCTATGTCAAAAAATTAATATTATTGACAACGGTCAACTATATAAGGAGGTTTTCCCCTCTCATTTGATCATAAGACAATAAGTTGGAGATGATCATAAGGCAAGGAGACTACATTCAAGCATTCAAACATTCACTGGTCAAGCATTCTTCAAGGCTGCATATTCTTCATCTATCCATTGGAGCAACATTACATCATTCATTTGCAAGCATGTGTGTGTGATTAGGGTTTTGTCATGTTCATGCCATTTCATATAACATATGTGATTACATTCAAGAAGCAAAGCATCATTATTAGTCATTGCAAATCTAAGGTATACCTTTCCATTATTTACTTCAGTATTTACAACATTTCATTCAAGGTTGATTCCAAACCAAGGCTTGACCAAAAACAAGCCCCTATTCCCAATATATTTCCCTTTTCTTTTGTGTGTAGGATACATGTGCACAATTGTATTCCTGGAAATAAGCTTTAGACAGAAAGACGAAAAAATCCTTCTCGGGGATTGAAAATTTTGAAGGACCAAGAGGGTTGGCCCCACGGTCTGGACACACGGTCCCTCCTATTCTTGGCAGTTTTCGCAGAGCAGCTCTGAATGAGCTTATATTTCTCAGATCTAGGTGCACGACGAAATCTCGAATTTGTAGCTCACTGTTTCCGAATATTTTTCTTCAAATCTCAATATTTTACACTATTTCAGTAATTCAACTTACAAAAGAGGAAAGCCTAAATCAATCCAATCTACTCAGTATTCAATCCTTGTCTCATTTAGGATTGGATCTAGTGGATTAATCTCCTCTTTCGAATGTAAAGTCTTCCAAGTGAAAATTACCTTTGTAATTTCTCCCTTCCATTTGGTGAATTTGCTAAGCTCAAATTTTCCACTTTACATTTTGGTGAGCCCGATTCCTTACACCATTAATTATGATTTTTGTTTTCAAATCTAAGTTTATGCAATTTAAAATTCAAATTTTCATTTACAAGTTTGATTTCCTTGTAAATTTTAAAAATTTAGAGGTTAATTTCACTAAAACCCTAATTTGTAAATTCAACATTGAGCTTGTGAATTGTTTAATTTGGGTTAATTATTTTAGATCTAAGTTTTCTTCAATTTCAAAATTCAAATTTTCATCTACAAGACAAATTTCACAATTAAATTTTAAAATTAAGTGGTTGATTGCAAAAACCCTAATTTTAAAAAAAATTAAAATTGAGCTTTTGGGTTGTTTAAATTTTGAATTTCCCTCTTCAAATTTGGTTGGTTGCTAATTTCAATTCAAATTTTGAATTGCAATTTTGGATCAAATCTCAATTTCAAATTTAAATTTTAAAATTAAGTGGTTAATTAAATAAACCCTAACTTTTAAATTTAAATTAATATTGTGTGTTTCCCAATTTTTCAAATATCCAAATCTCAATCTTAGATCTAATTTCAATTCAAATTTTAAAATTAAGAGGTTCTTTTTACAAGGCCCTAATTTTAACTTTAAATTTCTTGTGGACAATTTCAAATTTAAATTTTAAATTAAGTGGTTACTTAAAAGAGCCCTAATTTCAGATTGAACAAAAAATGCGAAAATGCGAAATAACAGGCGAAATAGCTTTCTGTCTGGGGGAGGGTGGCAGGTATATGCGGAGTGTCCTCGGAGTGTGTCAATATTCAGCCCGCCATGTAAGCAAAGGGACAATTCAACCCCTGGCATGGCTCCGTCTAATATGAGCAATAGGCTTAATTCGCGATGGGGGGCGGTTTTCTCAAATGCAGACAACGCAAAGGACACCCATAGCCATCCTGGTAAAATGAAGATGCCCTCCCCCGATGGAAAATGGCAGATATATCATTCGAAGAAAACAAAAAGGTTTCTTAAAAAACAAAAGGAGCAGTCGGATAAAAAAAGGAGAATCTCTCTTCACCATAACAAAAACCTGGAATTCCCTCCTGCCTCTGGCGCTAATAGAATCTCGTTGGGAAGAATTAGGGTTTTTGACAAAAATCCTAGAACTAGGATGGAGAATAGCCAGAGAATTTGCAAAATCCCCTCGGAATTATTGAAACCCGCATGGAAGCAATACAATCAACTGGGAGTGTATGCTGGCTAGGGCACGGAGGGAATGTCAGGGACATCATGGAATGGTGGTATGAGCAATTTCCGAAATAGGTAAGTATTGCTTTGCTAGATAATGGCTTTCTTTCAATTTTATGTGAAAATTATAGCATCAAGGAAGAAATACTCTTTGGAAAGTTAAAATTATTCCGTGGTTTTGGTTTTATTTGCTGTGAATGGTATCCGAACTTCGATCCTAGGGTTTACAAACCGACAGAATGGCTTAAATGGATTGATTTGGTCCTGTTCCAGTTGAATTTGTAAACGTTAGTATTTTAGAATGCATAGGTGAACATTTTGGATGTTTTATGGGCTGCAAAGGCTTAGAAAGGGAAGATCTATCTAATCATATTAAATTACTGATTAAATTAAACAACGAGATCTCCTCCTTAGTTGCTACAACAATAGCAACAGATAAAGGAGATTGGATCATTAACCCTTCATTTTATGAAGGAGAAATAGATGTATCGGATATTTGGATGAAGGATTTTTCTAGGCAGAATAGGACAGAACCCTTAGGGGGGAAATTGGAAGAGAATTTGGGGAAAATTTTCCCTATTACCAACCGCAACACTTTGGTCTCTTCTCAGGCAACACCATGCCCTGATCAGCAAAAACCTTCATCTCCATCAATAGAGAGGACTCCTCTTAAGGAAATTAACAACCTAAAAACTATAATTAGTGAGGCAGAAGCTCTTAAAAATGAGGCACAAGCAGAATTAACAAAAGCCTCCTCAAAACCAAGGGTTTGGTCGAAATCTCCATCTCCTCACTTTAAGGAAGAGGCGAACAGAGTCAAGTCAAAAGAGGATGAGCAAGAGAACTTGACTCCTAACATTATGACAGCCATGAGGGTCATTGAAAATAAAACAGATGAAAACCTCACACTGGTAGAAGTTGAGGAACGATGTTTTCTTATTCAGGAACTCCTGAATACAATGGATGAGGAAGATATAGAGGGGATTGAGAAAGAGAATCTTGAACTTGCTAACTTGAATCAATCCTTTCTAGCAACTTCCTATGGTCTTAGCTGCAAATCCAATCCCAAATCCCCAAACCTCTCTTGGGGTTAAAACCATTTATCCTGGGAAAGATTCCCCGGATTGTGCTAAAGAATCCAAGAATCGAGGGAGGAAATCATTGTACGAACTAAGATCACAGGAAGGTAAAGCCAAGGATCAAGGTAAATTGACTTTGATGCTAGGAAGGGGAAGAGCCTTCCCATTGTCCAATGAAGATCACTACCTAGAATGTTAGGGGCATGAATGCCCCTAACAAGCAACATTTAATCAGACGTTGTATCTTCTCATGGAAACTAGATATCATACTCTTGCAAGAAACCAAAATGGGCTTAGAAGAAATGGAGACCTTTCAGAATAAGATAGGGGTCCTAAGATTTGAATATGTTGAAGCTCAAGGAGCCTCGGGAGGCCTTGGAATAATCTGGAACCCCAGCAAGATCAGCTTCCAGCCTAAGGCTGGCAATAGAAACTGGATCATGGGTAAAGTTAGTAGCTACCATAGTAATGTCTCCTTCCTTCTAGTAAATATATATGGTCCAATTTCAGACGCACCTAAATGTAAAGTGTGGAAGGAAATCACCTCTCTATTTGATCTTTACCCTAACAACAATTTCATCATAGGTGGAGATTTTAACTCTATATTGATCTTTCAGAGAAGAAAGGTGGAAGACGTAAGGAACCTCAATCCCTCATAGATTTTCGCAACTGGATCAATCAACATAAAATGATGGACATAGCAACCAACAATGGTATATACACATGGAATAATAGAAGATCAGGTTTTACTCAAATTGTGGAAAGATTGGATAGGTTTCTCTTTAAGGGTAACTTAGCCAATTTCCACTTCAACCTAACAGCTTCACTACTTCCATCCTCTGGATTTGACCATTTCCCAGTGAGGTTATGTATAGAAGAGGATGTAACACCACTCAGGTGTCCCTTTAAATTCGAAAAGATGTGGATGCAAGATCCCAAATTTTATGACTTAATCTCAAAATGGTGGGCAGAAGGTAAGTTCCAAGGATCCAAAATGTCCTGTCTAGTCAGTAAGTTGAAATATGTCAAAAGTATGTTGCTGAAATGGAATAGGGAAGAATTTGGTAATATCTTTGATTCTAAATCAGTAATAGAAAAAGAGATAGCAGATCTCAATGAGCAGGTAATTAAAATAGGTATGGATCAAAATAGCTTTTTGAAAGAAAAAGAACTTTTAAGGAAATATGAGGATGTGTTAACAAAAGAAGAAATTTTTTGGAAACAGAAATCAAGGGAAAACTGGCTTCAGAATGGTGACAAAAATACCAAGTTCTTTCATAACTGTACTAAAGCTAGAAGAAGCGCTAATTGTATATCTAAAATAATTAGCAACAGTGGTACCCATATGGAGAGTTCGATAGATATCTCGGTAGAGGCACATAATCACTTTGAAAAAATATTCAGATCGGACTCTTCTCAAATTGAGACTCAGTCCTTCTTCCTCAGAAATATACCTAAACTTATAACAGCTAGACAAAATAAAATTTTGAATGAAAGATTTACGTAAACAGAAATAAAAAAAGCACTAGGTCAACTTAATCCAGATAAAGCTCCTGGTCCGGATGGTTTCCCAGCTTGTTTCTTTCAAAAATGTTGGCATATTATTGGGGGGGATGTAGTGGAAGCACTAGAGGCTGTTAGGAATTCTGGGAGCATACTAAGGGAGATTAACAACACATTTATTACCTTGATTCCTAAGAAAGAAAACTCTAATTGCTTTGAAGACTATAGGCCAATTTCCTTATGTAATACTATTTATAAACTTCTAACCAAAACATTAGCTAATAGACTTAAATTAATTCTTCCAGGTATCATCTCCGAAGAGCAAACATGTTTTGTTCCTGGCAGATCTATATTTGATGGAATCATCATTGCTCAAGAAGCCATTCATTCACTACAACAGAATCATAAATCAACTATGTTGATAAAATTGGATATCAAGAAGGCTTATGACAGGGTAGACTGGAGATTTCTTTGCAAATGCCTTGAATTCTTTGGCTTCTCCAAACAATAGATTGACCTAGTATACGAATGCATCTCTTCTCCCCATCTTTCGGTTCTTATAAATGGCTCACTGCTTGGCTTCTTTGAGATGTCTAGGGGAATAAGATAGGGGGATCCCTTATCTCCCTTCTTATTTATAATCATGGCTGAGGCCCTTGGAAGAACCATAACGAGGGCTAGAATAGAACAGATACTCATAGGTATCAAGATCACAGGAGGGATGGATGCTATAACTCATCAGCAATTTGCAGACGATATAATGCTTTTCGATAGTGCTGAGAGGGTGGAAGCAAGGACATTTAAAAGGATTCTTACCCGATATGCATTAGCCTCTAGTCAGGAGGTCAATGTTGGAAAATTTGAGATTTTCTTTTTTAATACCCCGCAAAACAAAGAACTAGAAATTAGTCAAATAGTGGGGTTTTCGATAGGGAAACTTCCATGTAAATACCTAGGGATCCCTATAGATAAAGGGAAGAGCAGAAACTCTTTATGGAAGAACATCTTAGAAAAAATGGATCATAGGCTAAACTCCTAGAAAAATAGATGCCTTTCTACGGCAGGTAGAACAACTCTTCTGAAAGCAGTCCTGTCGGCCATTCCAATATACCAAATGTCATGCCAACAACTCCCTAAAGGAGCTAGACAAGATATGATCTGTAAAATGAGAAGTTTC
Source organism: Cryptomeria japonica (assembly GCF_030272615.1). Lineage (NCBI taxonomy): Eukaryota > Viridiplantae > Streptophyta > Pinopsida > Cupressales > Cupressaceae > Cryptomeria > Cryptomeria japonica. The sequence continues at coordinate 415,075,603 of NC_081411.1, read as the reverse complement.
TTTTGGAATGGATCGTCAGATAAGAAGAAGTTCACCATGATAGCATGGGATAAGATCAGTTAGCCAATAAGCAAAGGAGGCATAGGGATCAAAGATCTGGAAATTCAAAATCTGGCACTAGGGGCTAGATTAGTTTGGAAAATGTTTTCCGAACCCAATCTAAAATGGGTAAAAATTCTCAAAGCAAAGTATCTCACTAATGATAATTCGGATTGTATTTTTAGGACGGAGAATCCCCCAAAAGGGTCCAAAGTATGGAATTTCATATTGGAATGCAGAGAACTAATAAGGAGTTCCCTAACCTAGAATCTAGCAGATGGAGCGAAGGCACTCTTCTGGGAAGATTCATGGGGGGGTTTTCCTGCATTGGAGAGACTAGGTATCAGTGAGGATACCATTACCAACTGTAAGGAACGCAGAGGCAGTCAGATTACATTAATTTCCTACATAATGACCCGGCCTTAGGATGGGAATGGAAAACATTAGAGGATCTGAATTTACCATTTGGAGATAGGAACACATTGTGGAACGAACTTAGTAAGAGAAACCCGGCTTTTCATAATGGATTGGATAGATTAGTTTGGGCCGGTATCTCATCAGAAACATACAAAGTTAAAGAAGGATATTCCCTCCTAAAAGCTAGGCAAAACAAATCTAGCAATAAGATTCCAACAAACTTATGCTAGAATAATCTAGGTTTACCCAAAGCAGGAATTTTTGCATGGGCAGCCTCACAAAAGAGGATTCTTACTTCAGACTGGTTTTCCAAACTGGGATTTATGGGCCCAACTAGATGTCCTCTATGTGAAGCAGAGGAGGAAAATGCAGACCACTTATTACTATCCTGCAAAGTCAGTCAAAGATGTTGGGATTGGCTCTGCACAAGTTTAGGTTGGCAAACACCAAGACCAAATGATATCGCAGAATGGTTACAAAGTTGTTAGCCTCCTCATTCCTATGGTGTATACTCACTAGTATGGAAAATTGCTCCAGCCATATTAATTTGGGAAATATGGAAGGAAAGAAATAGAAGAATTTTCAAAGATAAACACATGACGATTGAATCTCTCATAAATAGAATAGAAGCGGTGATAGTAGAGAAGGCTAACAATAAATCGCTGAATTTGCAAACTAGGAATATTAAACTATCAAGATGGGATGAACAACTTAGATCCAAATGGATTGGACTCATTATTCCTCCACATATTGGACATGGAGGAGTGCAATCTTTGAATTTAAGGGAACTCACAAAATGGATCCCGCCCCACAAGAGCTGGTACAAACTAAACTTTGATGGAGCCTCACGTGGAAATCCTGGAACGACAGGTATAGGATGTGTCATTCACCAAGATGATGGTAAGAGAATTGCTTGTTTGAGTAGGCCTATAGGAATAGCCACTAATAATTTGGCAGAAATTCGTGCTCTAAGTGAAGGACTGATACTAGCTAAGGAACTAAGTATAAAAAAGTTAGAGATTGAAGGAGATTCGGCCTTGATAATAAATGCAGTAAGAGCTAGGACATCAACCAACTCGAAACTAGAAGCAGAATTGACAAGAATTCTGGACTTGATCAAATATTTCAAAGAGACTACTATCAATCATATATACAGGGAAGGAAATACTGTAGCTGATAGCTTAGCTAATTTAGGGGCAGATGGCCTCTCTGCCACAAATTTTCCCCAGTAACATTGAGGATTTCTCCTAGGAAGGGCAAGTCTGGGAAGTAATAGAGGACAAGATATGGGCAACATCATAATATGCACTCTACCAGATCCTTGGTTTTAGTCTTTTAAGGAATTCCCCCCTCGCTCTTTCAGGTTATCATTCTCATAACTAGCACATACATAATTCTTGTCCTTTATTCTATATACTTATAAATTTATGTAATCAAGCATAAAGGTAGATTTATATATGCAATTGAATCCTCACTTCTTTAAATTCACAAATGAATATTTATACATATAAATATATATTATTATGAAAATATAAATATATATATATTTATCTATGCATATGAATGCTAAAATATATATACTAAAACATGTATTAAGAATAATATCCCATTATATATATATATATATATATATATATATACACACACATTTATAAACATTTAGTAGCATTTCTATATTCTAATTAAGATATAGACACACACACACACACACACACACACACATAGTTTCATATATATATATATATATACTTTTCAATCTATTTCTAAGTGGACTTTTATAGGAATTAATCAATATACATTTACACACACACACACACACACACACACACACACACACACACACACACACACATATATATATATATATATATATATATATTCATAGGATTATATATATGAGTGCAGATGTATAGCTTTAGGGTACCATAGTTTAGAACTCATCTCGGGGTAATGCCATGTTCTCCTCAATCTTAATTGGGCAATCATATCTGTAGATGGGATTCGTGTATTGGATTTTATTATATGTTTGAGAGCATTCAAGAGTTGAGCCACATGAGTCTAGGTTATGTTCGGATTAGCTCACCTAGAGTCTTATCTGTCATTAATTGACAGTGGATGTCCTCCTAAGTAGACCGTCCTTCAGATGAGCATTTTGAGAGGTCCATAAGTGCATTTTAAAGATGCATACTTTGTAATGATTTTAAAGTAGATAGTCTGTTCTCTCTCCATGTGCGAAGAGTCCTTCCGTAGTACTAAACCTTATAGGCTAGTATTGCTAAAATTTATAATGGAATTATATTATAATTATTTCAGCAACTTAAGGAAACAACTCACATGTCTTTTGATATCTCTATAGGGGTACGCCAGGATCTTATTAATATCAAGTATGATTTTTCAGAGGAAAGAAGCATGTCAAACAATAATTTCGCAGGCTCTCACACTTAGAATAATGATTAAGGTGATCTTATAAAAGAACCCTGGGTTAGGGCATTTTAAGCTACGACCTAGGTAATCTCCTTCAGTATATGACATGGATACTATAATTAGGCTCAAGAGTGCCAAGAGGCAGATGGCGTTTTGTGGGGAGATTTCAAAGAAACGTCTAAAAGAAATCCTAGTCTACCCGCATGAAGTGGTAGTGTATGCGGTCCAAAAGGTGTTGGGGAAGGAGTATATAATCAATGAAGACTGAACCAGAGCGAATAGCGATATAGCTGCTATGTTCTTGGCAGTGGCAATGCATTTTGAAAGGGACAAGGATAAAATAGAAAGGCTCTGTAGGAATGTGTTCATCTCTTCCATTCTGATAGAGCTTGAGAGGGTGTTGATGAATATAGATGAAAACCTTACTACTCCCCGCCCCAGCCACTATGATATCCTGGTTAGGAACTTGAGTAGTGTCCCAAGATTCCCAATTATGAAATGGGATGAGACGGGCAACTTTGGTAGTCGCAGAGTAGAGATTGGGAGGAGTTTGGAATTCTTATTTTGGCTAATGCAGGTAAAGGCACCACCAAAGGATGGCTGGTTTGAGGAATATTTAGCAACAGAAGGAATCACGATTTTTGCTGAATCTATAGAACTAGTGAATTTGGGTTAAAAGGGTTTCAAAATCTATCAGATAAGGGGCAGCTTCTGTTAATTATAAGTGCTTAAAAAAAATTGTTTTAATTTTCAGTCATATAGGATTTCAATATAACAATACTGACTCTGGATATGGATGTTTAGGATTATAGATTGAAATATCACACTCTGACGCTCCGGGCAGTTTTGGTTCTAAATAGCATAGTTATATAATCTATCTATTCCTATCATGGTAGAATATGGTTCTAAAATTTAGCTTATATGATTAGTGAATTATGGAATTTTGATTAAACTTTTACATACTTTGGTAGAATCATAAGAAAGGCAAAGGATCTCTGCAGACAATGTTTGTGTGTTTGTTTTTTTCACCGCCATCTCTATGAGACTATTATAGCATGGGTGATCTCTTATATTACTACTCCTATGGTGTAGGTAACGATAAAGTAAGAGATTAAAAAGGCTATAATACTTTCTAAGGAAAGCACAGTTGCAAAGCCACAATATTTCAAAATAGATGTATAGCTGCTAATAGATAATATTGTTTGGTAGCTGTGCTTGGTTGATATTTTGCAGATAAGAACTTAGAATAGTATTGAGAGGGCCAATGCAAAATTCTAAAGATGGAACAGTTCTCATGACTCAAAGAAGGTATAGGCAGAAATGGGGACTCACAGCGATTAATCATAAGCCACAGAAGAGAAGTTGGGAGCCCATATTATTCCCAAAATTGAAATGTAAAGGCAGAAAATGCCAGATAAATTGTAATTACCTCATAATGTAAGTGAGGATTGTAAAGACATAATATGTTAGAATTTTATCTGTAATTCTGATCCAAATGGATCTGGGCAAGACCGGAGATTTTCTTCCCTCCATTCTTTCCTACCGGTGCCCACACCGAATGGAGATGTAAAATTATTTTAATTAATAAAAGCACTTTGGCTAAGGCCTTTTATGGATCAAAAAAAAAAGAGCCCTAATTTCTAAATTTAAATTAATTCTCAAATTCCAACATTTCAATTTTCAATTTTAAAATTAAGAGGTTCTTTTTACAAGGCCCTAATTTTAATTTCAAATCTCTTGTGAACAATTTCAAATTTAAATTTTAAAATTAAGTGGTTAATTAAACAAACTCTAATTTTTAAATTTAAATTAACCTTGTGCATTTCCCAATTTTGCAATCAATTCCCAAACTTCAACATTTAAAATTTAATTTTAAAATTAAGAGGTTCTTTTTACAAGGCCCTAATTTTAAAATTGAAATTTCTTGTGGACAATTTCCAATTTAAATCTTAAAATTAAGAGGTTAATTAAAAGAGCCCTAATTTTTAAATTCCAACATTTCAATTTTCAATTTTAAAATTAAGAGATTATTTTCACAAGGCCCTAATTTTAAAATTCAATCTCTTTTGGATAATTTTATTTTTAAATTTAGAGGTTATTCTTACATAATCCTAGTTTCAAATTTCAATTTCCTAGGAGGTTGCATAATTTTTCATAATTATTCTTTCAATCATTTTGCTTATTTAATTGAATAATCATTTTTCTAAAATCTGCAAGTTCCAAATTTCAAATTTCAACTTCCAGATTTCAAATTTCAAATTTCAACTTCCAGATTTCAAATTTCAAATTTCAACTTCCAGATTTCAAATTTCAAATTTCAACTTCCAGATTTCAAATTTCCATTTTCAACTTCCAAATTTCAAATTTCAAATTTCAAATCTCATTTCATATTTTTCAAAAATTAAAAAAAAAATACAAAAAAATCTCGTTTTATGCATTTTGGGTGTTTGCATGCTTTATTTCATTTCATTGCAATAGTTAGCATTTCTTTTCAAAATGTCAAATTACTCTTTGCAATATTATCATGCCTTTGACAATCCATTTGCTTATAATGACTATCCTTTTGAAGAAGTATATAGTAGAGAAGAACTTGAGGAGGCTCTTGATGGTTTCCTTTATCCTAAGCCTTCTAAACCATCCTTTTGCCAAAGGTTGATCAACATAATGCATAAGCCATTTAGTAGTGATGTGATGGATGAAACTCTTGATGACTTCATCCTTCCCTCCAAATCATCCTCTAAATCTCCAACAATTCGCAAGGATATTGTCATGCATGACAATCTGCTTTATGAACCTTTACCTTCTATCAATCCTATTTATGAAGAAGCTTTTGTGCTAAAAGAAGTTGATGTGGTGGACAATCCTCTGTATCAAGCTTTACATTTTAGAGAAGATACCCTAATGAATCATGATAATTCCTCTCCTAAATCTTCTCTTGTTCGTGAGAATACTTTGGTGAAAGAAAATATTATTAACATTCCTTTTACAATTCGTCCTCTTAAGGACGAAGTTTTGAAAATTGATGTTGATCTTTTTCCTAAAAAGTGTCTTTCCTATAATAATACCTTAGAGAAAGAGGATGATATTGTAAGCATCTTCCTTGGAGTCACTTTACCTTCTATATTGTTGTTCATTTGGAGGAATTCATTATGCGTTGCATTGATGTTTTGTCATTGATGTCAACACTAGTTGTTTGGATGATTTACCGGCACCCTTCTGGTCCCAGTAGGATGAGTGGTTTCTGATTGGTTTGGATTCGGCATGATCCGATAGGCTCCAGTATAGTTTGGTTATGGAATTGGCTTGTTCATGATACTCATGTTCATATTCAGTAAGTTGGTTTTTGGTCTGGTGATTGGATGCTATCCTGTTTGCTTGGAAGCTTGGCTTGTGGTATCGGCGAGGGTTTCACTGGCAGAGCTTTGTTGAAGATCTTTGATGATATGCATAAGTGGTGTTGGTGCAGCTTCTGGTGGAGTTTCAGGATGTTGATGGTGATCATGTCCGAGACTTGGCGGATGGAGATAATTGCTTTAGCGTATGGGCCTATATTGGGTCTCGGTTGATCTAGGTTATGGATCGACTTAATGTAACGTGTGGATTGGACCTCTCAATGTGTTTCTAAGATGTCTTATGTGTTGGATATTATTTGTTTGGTCTAAGACCGACATGTTTTGTAATTATGTAATTGGGTTATTGTTTGGTGGCCGCCCTGATTATTTATGGTCGAGGGTTTGTATATATATGATGTAAGATCTCATTGTAGATCATCATGGAATAGGATCAGGGTATGGGATATCGATATGTAATGTGCGAATAATGTAATATCATTCAGGAAGAGGTTTTGGTCGATCATTGGAGATAGAATTGGGTTTATGTAAGAGGATTTATTCCCTCGATATTGAGCTTAACTAGAACTGTACTCAGGCATAGGAGATGCTATCTTTGCAGTGTTTCTCTGGATTGTAGTTTGGATTTCTATGTAGTCAGTGAGACTCCTTTTGTGATGAGCAGTGTGCTTTAGGCTATTGGTCTTCCTACAAGTGCGGCCCCTCAATTGTAATTCACATACTTATTGCAGAAGTATTATTTGACTGTGGGTAGGCTTCCCACCGTGATTTTTCCCTTTACCGGGTTTCCCACGTATAAATCTTGGTGTCATGTGGATGGTATTTATTCTGTGATTACTGTTTATGCTTAATTGTTTTAGCTGCTATTCCGGTATTTGGTTTAAGCATTCTGGTATTAATGTTTTTGGTTCCGGTATTAAAGTTTTAATTGCTAAATGTTTCGGTAAACTGAGACAATTGATTCAGCCCCCCTCTCAGTTGTCTTCTGGTTATTTGAACTATCTAACACTATACATCATATCTCTCCTAGAGAAGAAGTATTGATGGACATTGATTTACCTTCTCCCAAATTTGGTCCTTCCAATGAGGGCACATTGGTGCAAGAAAAGGTTATGAGCACTTCTTTCAAATATCTCCCTCCTAAAGATGAATCTTTGAAGAATGATGTTTATCCTAAAATGTACCTCCCCCATGAGGATAATTTAGTGCAAGAGGATGAAATAATTAGCAATTTCCTTAATTCTCTCCCTTCTAAAGATGTATAATTGGAGAACAAAGAGATCAATCAAGTCAATACCATTCATGTTTCTAATTATGAGAAGCCTAAACCCAAGGAACCTCCCAATATCCTAAAAGTTACAAAATACATATGTGAAAGAGATTCTATGGAAAGACAACTAGAACAAAATTATGGCTCTGAAATACATCAAAAAGAGAGATCCTAATATTCTTCTCACTTCTCTTTCTTCCCCCTCTCATTCTAAGAAGGACATTGATAAGGATCTTGTTGAGAAACTCCATGGTATCTTAGCAAAGATCTCCCTCTGGGACTTGATTCAAAATTCACCTTCATACCATAGGTTGATCCAAGAATCCTTTCATAAAATGGTTCATCATCCTTCTTCTAAACCAAATGATATCACATTCTCACAAGATGAATTATCTTCTATAGAGGTTATAAATAGAGATGATCCCCTTATGACTACTCCTCACATTTATGAACACAATATAAAAGGTACCTTAATTGATAATGGGTCAACACTTAACATTTATCATGTTGAATTATTAGACAAGATAAATTGGGATCATTCTTATATTCAACCCAATCCTCTTTGTGTCCATGTCTTTGATAATGTTCCTAGAGAGACACTTCGTATATTCATATTGCCTATCAAAGTAGGACTCGTGACTTTACCTACTCCTATTCATGTCATGCCCAACCATCTTAATTATAACCTTCTTCCAGGTAGACCATGGATCCATTATATGAAAGTAGTCCTTTCTACTCTTTATCACACAATCAAATTCATATATCACAATGAACTTCACACAATCAAGGCTGATCCTAATCCTTATGATGTTGTTCATGATGAAGTAGGTGTTGGAGTAAATAATTTATATATTAAGTATTCACTTAATTGCATTAATTCATTAAATAATTTATTATTTAGTTAATTAATTAATTATGAATAATTAATCAATATTTATCTCCATGCATAATGAAAACTAGGAAAAACAAACTATGTTTAGATTTTTTAGAGTTTCATGCATTAATTAGTCTATTATGCTATTTGTGCATACATGACTTATTCATGCACTATGTTTCAAACTCTAAGTCTATCTTGTAGACTCCACCATTTAGAGTTTCTATCTTTAGAGTTAGATTTATTTATAAGGATTTCATATCCTTCATTGTAATCAAGCAATTTCAAAGCAATACATTCAATTATTGTTAATTGTCTTCAATTCTCTTTGTTGTTCAATTCTCTTATTTTGTGATAGGTATTCTATTAGAAGATTATTGGGCTTGTGGGATTCGTATTTCACAAATTCTAACAGTAGGATGCCTTTCTCCCCTTAATACCATGGTTCCTTCAATAACATAATCTCCTATCAATGATGCCTCTTTATCAAAGAGTTGGGGTACATTAGACTTTATGCCTTCAATCAATTGGTATAGAATACCTCAATATAAGTAAGAAGCCTTGAAGGAGCCTTGTGTGTCATTTATCCAAATTTCTTCTAAATCAAATCTCACCTCTCTTTCCAACACATGTCTTGATGATGATGAGGGATCTTTAGATTTTGATACTAGGAATGAACCCTCTCCTCTATACATTTCATGATCTATGCATGGACATAATGGATATAGTTTAGGATATGTGCAATAAATTTTTGATGGTCATGAGAAATCTACACCACACTTTTTCCAAGAAGATTTAGGTTTCCAAAATCCTCCTTGTTGGCATCCCCTCCTCCATTGTCTAATACATCTATGTCTTCTTACAGCTTCTCATCACAACAATAAAGTATATTGTATGATATTCTTCAAGCGTCTTTTTGCAACTATCATCAAATCTTTGGCCATGCCACTAATGAATGTCATGATTTAGCTAATAAAATTCAACAATTTATTGTAGCTAGTACCATTCAAATACTATATGGCAATGAGTTGGACTCTCGTAATTTTCCTTTCACATAACATCTAAGTTTCTATTATGTTTCTCCTCATTATGTGACATTAGTAGCTTTCTTATTGGGGGCTCATTGTCATTCATGGTGGTACAATTTAAAGTGCAACCATACTTTGGTAGCAACATAATAGTATTTTGATTCTTGTCTCCATGCTTGGGGGGCAAGAATAGCCTTTCAATCATCCTTTCTTACTTTCCCTTTGTGAAGTAGGACCTTATTAAGGATCTCTTATCGATGGTGGAGGTGTATATCCCTGTTGAGGATCTCCTTCCTCTTATTGGAACAAGTATCCCTGAAAAGGATCTTATCCTCGCCTTATAAGTGCATATCCTTAATTGAACCTCTTCCTTAGTGTTGAAAGTATATAATCATTCATCAAATCATTTTCTTCATTGAGTGGTATCTTTTATAATGAAACCTTCTATATTGTGATATGCATTCCCGTTGAGGATCTTTTGCTTATTTTAGAAGAATGTTCCTTTTATAGATGATCTATCTTTGGTGTCCTTGTCTCCATGCTTAGGGGTCTAGAATAATGTTTCAATTCTCTCTATCTCTTTTTCTAAAGATTGCCTTCTTCCTTTGTTGAGTTTCATCTTTCATAATTTTATGTCATTTCTTATGAATGTGTGTGCATTCCTTATTTGAAATGGTGCATCTTTTATATCTCTCCTTAGTGAAAGTGTGCAATCCTAAGAATCCACTTTCAAGAAGATGTGTATTCTTAGTCCCCTTATCCTTCCAAGATTTCATTTTTATTAAGGATCTCCTCTACTCTTGGAGGTAGATATCTTTATGTAAATATCTCTTCATCATTTGTTAATCATACATCCCTCAAAGGATCCCTTTACACTTGATGCAAGATATCTCTTTTACAATTATCTCTTCCTTGCTTAAAGAAACGATCCTACTTAGAAGTCTTTCTTTCTAGCTTGGAATGATTAGCGATATCTCCTTGGTATTGAAGGTGGGTATTCGTGTTTCTACATCAACATAGGACTATGTTGACATCTTAAGGAGGGGGGCATATATGCATCCTCTTAGTTGCATATTTGACTATCAATTATCAATATGGGATTGTTGCATACTAATGTTTCATCCATATCTTGTTTATCATTCATGAGATTATTGCATCCTCATGCATAATCACTTGCACACACGCATGAGGATGAATGGAACTAGCTAAAAACAACTAGACTATTCCTACTCTCCTCCCAAACATGGATCACCTAGATAAAAATATCTAGGGGCAAGCAGTCCATGTCCTTTCTCATCATGGATCACCTAGATAAAAATATCTAGGGGCAAGTAGTCCATGTCCTTTCTCATCATGGATCACCTAGATAAAAACATCTAGGGGCGAGTAGTCCATGCCTTTTCTCATCATTTTTTTCATGGATCATCTGGATAAACACATCTAATGTGTATTCATGCTCTCTCTTCTTCCTCCCATGAACTCATAGTTTTGATATTGATAGTTCATGGATGATGTTTTCTTTGCTCTTTTATGTGATCACTTGTGTTCATGAGATGGCATTTTTCAAGAATGATATTAGTTGTTGAGATATTTTCAATATCGAGGTCTCTTCAGCTAGTTGACTTGAGGTCTTGTTTTGGTTTTTAGATATTGTTGTGTGTCTTTTGTGTCTTTTGTCTTTATTTGTCTTTTCGGTTCCCGTTTTGTGTGCTCTTGCATATGTTTGAGTGAGTTAAGATCCTAAGATTGGAGGCTTGGTTCCTTGAAAGAAACGATATCTTAAACTCCTTGTGATTTTGCTCCATATTCCTCATCTTCTTCATCTCTATTTCTTCTACTTTACCATGAGTATTTGCGTAAGCTCATACTCCTGCTAAAGTGGGGGATGAATGTAGCATCCTAAAATTGCACCCCTTGCAATTTTGACTGCATTTGGGGCCCTCACTATAGTGTTTTCATCTTCATGCTTGATCGGGACCTATTTATGCCTCCCCATGCAATAAACATTATATTTTCACACTTTACCTTGATGGGACCCCTTGTCCTGGCCCTAAATTGGGGTAGGACCAGGGCGTGGTGCCCTAGTCCTCACGAAGATCATGGCACCACACCATGATCCTCCTCAATTGGGCACTAATTTGAACCCTTGGCCCTATCTCAAATTTGAGTGGTAAACTTTTCCCCGTGTCAGCCTATGTTAAAAAATTAATATTATTGATGACGAGCAAGTATATAAAGAGGTACTCCCCTCTCATTTGATCATAAGGAAATAAGGTGAACATGATCATAAGGCAAGGAGACTACATTCAAGCATTCAAGCATTCACCATCAAGCATTCTTCAAGGTTGCATATTCTTCATCTATCCATTGGAGCAACATTACATCATTCATTTGCAAGAATGTGTGTAATTAGGGTTTTGTCATGTTCATGCCATTTCATACAACATATATGATTACATTCAAGAAGAAAAGCATCATTATCAATCATTGCAGATCTAAGGTATATCTTTTCATTATTTACTTTAGTATTTGCAACATTTCATTCAAGGTTCATTCCAAATCGGGGCTTGACCAAAGGCAAGCCCCTATTACCAATCTATTTCCCTTTTCTTTTGTGTGTAAGAAATAGGTGCACAACTATAATCCTGGAAATAAGCTTCAGACATAGAGACGGAAAAACCCTTTTCAATGATCGAAAATTTCAAAGGATCAAGAGGGTGGGTGCCATGGTCCAGACACACGATCCTTGCTATTTTTGGCAATTTTCGCATAGCAACTCTGAATCAACTTATATTTCTCAGATCCAAGTGCACAATGAAATGTTGAATTTATAGCTCACTGTTTCCAAATATTTTCCTTCAAATCTCAACATTTTACACTATTTCAGTAATTCAACTTACAAAAGAGGAAAACCAAAATCAATCCAATCCACTAAGTATTCAATCTTTGTCTCATTTAGGATTGGATCTAGTGGATTCATCTCCTCTTTTGAATGTAAAGTCCTCCGAGTGAAAATTGCCTTAGTAATTTCTCCCTTCCATTTGGTGAATTTTCTGAGCTCAAATTTTGTACTTTACAGGTTCATATCTAGCAGGATTAAATGGGATTTGTAGCCAAATTTTTCTTTTCCTTTTACTGACATTTCTATTGGCATTGATGAAGGTTTTAAATTCTCTTCATATATATGGCGTATAACAATTTTGAGCTCACCTCACAAATTGGATACAAAAAGGAACCTTCTCAATTAAAGTTAGTGATAAAAAAAAATGCTAAAACTTTTTCAAAATTAATAATCATATAATATGATTATTGATAAATACATCAAGGAGAAAAAGTTCAAAGCAGGTGACTGGGCATTGTTGTATGACTCAAGATATAAAGATACTATGGGAAAGTTGCAAACCAGATGGTTAGGTCCATATGAGATAGAGAAAGTTTTCAGCAATGGAGTCGTTCGTTTGACCACAATTGACCCAATTTGGTTCAAGCTTTTAGTAAATGGTCACAGATTGCGTCTTTATCATAAGCCTGACACGAAAGAGGAGTTCCTGCATAAATTCACCAAGAAAGATCAAACGTAGGTTCTTGCAGCAAATGGGCAAGTTCCTTCTCCAATAGAAGAAAGTATTAGGGGTAAGGTTCCTGCAGCCTTTGCAGTGAACCTACCTGCCACTTCATAATTTTCCAAGCATCATTTCATAACGATATTTCCATGTCTTATGGAAATATTATTCTCCATAAATAAATTTTCATCAATGTCATCCCATCTCATTTCTTTATCTATCACTTCATTCATGTCAAATCACTTCATTTCGCCATTCTTTTTGCATGACTGCAGATATGTACATATTTTATTTTATTTTAATTAGGCATTTATGATTTCATTATGATTATTGCCTTTGCTAAATCCGCGTACACTTCCCTAAATCCCTTCCGCATGTGTGGACACATGCCAAAATAAGTTGGGGGGCGTGTTTTATGGTCTGATTTCCAAAGTTAGTAATTACTCATCCTTTTCGGTACCTTGATTTTATTGCTTGTCGTCATTCTTTTAATGAGATATTCTTTGGCGGACAAAAATGTTTAACCCAACAATAAGAATAATAACTCTAGTTGAAGTCTCAACCCGAAGTTTGGACATTCACTTTGTGAAGTTACTATTTCCATAGCTAGTGTTCATTTGATTGTCAACCTCGGTACGTAATACTTGAAATGGGTCTGCACTATATATGCACTAAGTTCTTGCAATAGCTACCCTGCATTACTGCAACAACTAACATCTATGTGGAAAAGGTAAGCAAGAATTAAAACTATTGAAAGGCTACAAGAAAACTTCTGCATTAACATAAATTCATTCAAGAAATATTGGCTAAGTTCAATGTTGCCAAACAGTAATTACTTTGTTTTGGTTTGGCTGCAGGAACAGTCAATGGATTTGTTTCCAATGGTTGTAGGAACAATCAATGCAAGAACGTCTACTACAACTAAAGAAGAAAACTAATTTTAACAAAGGCACGGGAACACTCACCAAGTGGGCCCCCTTGGATGAGTGCTTCCAAGCTTCCAAAACAATTATAAGTGCTTAGAATAACATCTTTATTAATTGTTCCTCAAAAGCTATTACATGATTTAGAATTAAAAAAAACTCAAAACACTTGTAACTTTATTTCTAAAATCCTTTGCTCTACTTCTTCTCTTTTCATTCTAACCTACGAAAAGAGATAAAGACCTTTATTTAAAAGAAAACAACTACTTCCTACAACATAGATCACGCTGATAAGAAGAGGCGGATAACTAATCAAGAAAGGAAACAACTGGAGTTAAGTCACTGATAATGTGGATCTAAACCGAACCACAGTCATAACATATCATGGCAGTATTTACAACACTAATGTCCACTCGAGTAAGACATCAGTAAGAATTGCGCGATTACTTTTCCTCTGTCATTCCTTACGCTCATCAACATTTCTATTGATTCGATCTTTCAGTCACCTCCTTGAATATCTCTTTCTGCAATTGGTGTGACAGGAGAGCTTCCACCGCAACATCATTTTATTCCCTGCAATTCAAAAGAAAGAACATACAAGAACATACACATCTATTTTAATTATTCAAAACATCTATTAATTTCACACATGATATTGCCTAAGACAATCTGCATGGCAACAAGAATGAATAACATGGCTGCAGGAATAAACTGGCAAAGGCAAAACATGTTTTAATAGGTTCAGGCTAATATCTGAAATACATATAGTCAACTTTTGATACATCATTACTATCATGTAAATTAAAATATAAGAAAAACTTAAGAGTTCTAGGGATAAAAATATGCTAATGTCTCAACTCATCATGCCCCCCAACTTAAGGTCTTGTTGATCCTCCAGCAAGAGGAAAATTCCCGATTCTGGCACTAATTCTTAAGTCACCAACAGTTCCTTGACCTGTTCCTCCTGAAGCTAAATTCCAATAAAACCCCTTCATCTTTTCTAGCCTGGACCATTTGGCCTCCTCTGTAATGACTTCATAGGGCTGATCTGTAACCTTACATCCCAATAATGGCCACATAAGTATAGGGGGCTGAAAGATCAAAGGTAACAAGTTATTGGTTTTCATCCTGCCCAGTTGGATATATTTAGGGGCTCTTTGCATAGCTGCATGAAAATTTGGCAGTGAATGAGGTTCCCCTTGTTTCAATTCTTCTAGCAAACTATTCTAGCACTGAGTTAGGCTATCAATTGCAGCTGCACTTTCATTTTGAACTAAATGCTCATATGCTTGGAATATTTCCTCCCTCATTGGCAACACTTGATTCCTCACATCTTGCCTTACCAATAGCTTCTGCCATTCATAATAGATAACTCTTGGCTCTTTTGCTTCCTTCCTCAATGGTAATGGACAATCAAATTCAATATCCCTATGTGTTCTGGCTTGTGCTTCCATTGTGATCTCAATCTGAATCCATGACATTAAGGCTTTTATGTGGATATCACCAATGTATAATAAGGGATTCCACTCACTATCAGAAGTTACAACATAGTTATGCAAGTAAAGTTCACACAATAAATTTTTCACAGTTGTTGGGAAAGTCTGATAGGCATCATAAAATTCCTCAGGGGTTTATAAAGAAGGGCTAAGGTCCCTGACAATGCGGTCTAATTTAAAATTTAAATATCGCTCTTTCAAATGCAGAGCATAAACTCTTGGCGGTGCCCTACATTGCATTAACTCGGGGACCATACTAGTGATTGTATCAACTTTGGCTTCTAATTCTTCAATTTTATTATCCCTTTTTTCATTTTCCTTCTATTGTTTGTCAATAATCCCCTATAATCTAGCCCTCTCTATCTCCCACTACCTATAAAATGTTAATGCAATAGATAAATTGTTGAGGGATGATGGAGGTCTAATAGTTGTTACCTTAGGACTTGTAATTTCTTCAACACGTTCCTCAAGCTGTTCTGCCACATATGCCAGATTTGAAAGTTTGTCAACATCATCCTCCTTCTGAATTTCAACCTCTGTTGGGCTCTCTTCTTCTGATGCTTCCATTGAAATAACCTTCATTGCATCACCTGCTGGATGGAATTTTTGGGTACTACTCCGAGTTCTTCTTGCATAAACCTTTGGAGTGGCTGCAGGAACGGTTTCTACCTGTGGCTTTTCTGCAGGAGTATTTTCTCTTCAGTCTACGCCTCTTGGCTACAGGGGAAACTTGAGTTGCCTGTAGCTGAACCATAGGTTCATCATATGCATTAATTACTTCTAATTCCTTCCCTTTTCTTTTAGAAGATGTCACTTCCCTTTGAAAAGAAGTGGAGGGCTGCTCAATGCTTGTCTCAACCATCTCTTCCTCCGTAATAGTCACAGCTCCTTTAGCGATGAGAGATTCATTCTCTGCATAAATTATAGGAGAAGAGGGTTCTCCCATATCGTCCTTTTCAACTACTAACTCATCTACAACATGAGCATCTTCTACCCTAAACTCCAGTATGTCTTAAAATACCCCCCATTCCATCTGTGAAACATCCCTAAGAGAACGTTCTACCAGCAATTTTATCAAACCATGATGGTTGATATAACGATTTCCATTCTTTTGTGTTTCTTTGGCACTTGTGGAAATGAGGTGATATAAAAAGTTTGGAACTTTCACTCTCTGGCCATGCTGTAAATGACTAAGCAATTTGAAATGGGGTGAATGTAAATTTGAATACCTCCCTTCGCAAGTAATGTACTTCATTACATACAAGGCCACCTAGGGCCATTCTGCTGGAAGGGATACCCTTCTGGTTCCTTGCTTGTCCGCTATTAGAGGTCCATCTGTGGGGCATGTAAATTTTGCTCTGGTGCTTCTAGCATCCTTTGATTCAGGAAACAACTCTCCTTCCTGCAACAACCCTGTAACCTCAACTATCTGCTGCTCTGTAGAAATGACCCTTAATCTTTTAACAGTAGCCTCCCCTTCGTTAAATGAATGCATAAACTCAGAGGCAATTTCTTCACTATAATTTGTTGTTTTCAGAAAGTAGACAATCCAACCATGCAACCGGAAATAATGCTCACAAAGAGCATCCTGTAGCAATGCATCATGGATTATTGGTTCATGGCGGATAGGATCTTGACCCATGTCTTAATCTGTTAATGTAGCAATCTTTGCAGCTAAGAAACGAAGAACCAAAATACTCTACAGACTGAAAATTGAAACTTCCTTACCTATTTCCAAATTTGGCAGCATAATTCATTACTTTCTTATGCCAAATAATATCTCATTAAAATAATTATGGCAAGCAATAAAATCAAGGTACTGAAAAGGACAAGTAATTACAAATTTTGGAAATCGGACCATAAAACACCCCCCCCCCAACTTATTTTGGCACGTGTCCACACACGCGGAAGAGATTTGGGGAAGTGTACATGGATTTAGCAAAGGCAATAATCATAATGAAATCATAATGCCTAATTAAAAATAAATAAAATATGTACATGCCTGCAATCATGCGAAAAGAATGGCAAAATGAAATGACTTGACATGAATGAAATGACAGATAAAGAAATGAGATGGGATGACGTGGATGGAAATTTATTTATGGAGAATAATATTTCCATAAGACATGGAAATATCGTTATGAAATGACGCTTGGAGAATTATGAAGTGGCAGGTATGTTCGCTGCAGAGGCTGCAAGAACCTTACCCCTAATACTTTCTTCTATAGCATAAGGAACTTGCCCAATTGCTGTAGGAACCTGTGTTTGATCTTTCTTGGCGAATTGCTGTGGGAACTCCTCTTTGGTGGTATGCTTATGATAAAGACGCAATTTGTGACCATTTACTAAAAGCTTGAACTGAATTGGGTCAATTGTGGTCAAACGAACAGCTCCATTGTTGAAAACTTCCTCTATCTCATATGGACCTAACCATCTGGTTTGCATCTTTCCCATAGTATCTTTATATCTTGAGTCATAAATTAGTGCCCAGTCACCTGCTTTGAACTTTTTCTCCTTGATGTATTTATCATGCCACTTGGCTCTCTGATTTTGAATTAGTTTTGTATGTTGGACAACCAATTTTCTCCATTCATCCAAAGCATTCAATTGTTGAATGTGGTCTCTTTGTGCTTCAAAAAGTGTCATATTTAATTGCAAAGTTGTCCTTAGAGTTTTATGCTCAAACTCAATATGCGTCATTGCTTCTTTTCCAATTGGTGTCTTCCAACTTGTTCTATATGCCCAAATTGCTTATGAAAGTCTGTGAGACCAGTCTTTTTTATGAACAACCACTATCTTGGTAACAATAGCCTCTAGCTCCCTATTTGTGACTTCTACCTGTACATTAGCTTGTGGATGATATGGAGTAGATTTTATATGCCTCATATTGTATTCATTGACCAAGGTTGCAATCAATGTAGAAGTAAATTGTTATCCTTGGTCTGATACAATTTCCCTTGGTACTCCATATCTTGTAAATATCTCCTCATAAAGGAACTCGGCCACCTTATTATCTCTTGCATGTGTCATGGTGCGAGCTTCCACCCATTTGGTTACATAATCAGTACATACCAAAATGTAAGATTTTCCATTAGAAGGGGGATCAATTGGGCCAACAAAATCCAATCCCCATTTATCAAATGGTGCAACCAATATTTGTGGATACAATGGCATCTCATCTGATTTAGTAGGTCTCCCCATGCGCTGGCATCTGTCATATTTCCTTGTATATTGTCATGCATCCTTATATAATGTTGGCCAATAATATCGTATGTTCAGTATTTTGAGTGTTGTTCTCTTAGCAGCAAAATGTCCTCCACACAGCTCATCATGACATGCATGCAGGATATCATATGTTTCATCTTCTCTTACACATCTTCTCATGACTTAGTCAAGTCTAGTATAAAACAAACAATCAGTATTCCATGAGAAGTTAAAGCTTTTCTCAACTAGCAACCTTCTTTCTTTAGGAGAGAAATGAACTAGCATTTTAGCAGCAACTAAATAATTGGAAATATCAACATACCAAGGAGTATGGGCTTGTATAAGGAATAGATGTTCATCCAAAAAAGCATCATGTATGGTTGTAGGATCTTCCTGCAACTGAAGCCTTGAAAGATAATCTGCAACCACATTGGACTTTCCTAGTTTATCAATAACTGTGATATCAAATTCATGCATCATTAGTAACCAGTGAGCTAATCTACCAGTAATTGAAGGCTTATTCATGATATATCTGATTGCAGTATGATCAGTGTGTACAAATATAGGATATCCTGTTATGTAGTGCCTGAATTTGTTGAGTGCATCTATAACTGATAACATTTCCTTTTCAGTGACCGTGTAATTTAACTGTGGCCCCTACAAGTTCTTGGTAATATAATATATTGCACTCTCCAACATATCATCCTTTTGTCCTAAAACTGCTCCTATTGCATAATCAGATGCATCCGTATGAATTTGAAATGGTAAAGACCAATTCGGACCTTTAAGAACTAGTGCTTGGGTCAAAGCTTTCTTGAGCTTTAAGAAAGCTTCATTGCATGAAGAAGTCCATTTAAATTCTATATCCTTGGTAAGTAGGGAATATAAGGGACTTGCAATTTTGCTGAAATCTTTGATAAACCTTCTATAATATCTAGCATGACCAAGAAAACTTCTGACATCTTTTTGCTTTACCAGTGTAGTGATATTTTGAATAACTTCAATTTTTGTTGGGTCAACCTGTATTCCTTTTATAGAGATATGATGACCAAGGACTATACCTTCCTGCATCATAATGAAGCACTTTTCACTGTTTAATGACAAATTATAGTCTTCACACCGTTGCAAAACTTTCTTCAGGTTCTCTAATGCTTCTTCAAATTCAGAACCATAAGTTGTAAAGTCATCCATATAAATTTCCATGATGTCTTGGGAAATATCTAAAAAATATGCTTATCATTGCTCTTTGAAAAGTGGTTGGAGCATTACATAATCCAAAAGGAAGAACAAAATATGCATATGTTCCCCAAGGACAAGTAAATGTAGTCTTCCCTTGATCCTCTGGGGCAATTTGAATCTGGTTGTAGCCACTGAATCCATCAAGAAATGAGAAGTATCTCTTCCCAGCCAAAGAGTCTAATACCTGATCCACAAATGGAAATGGAAAATGATCTTTTCTGGTTGCTAAGTTCAAGGCTCTATAATCAACACATACTCTCCATTTTCCTCCTTTCTTAGGAACTATTACCAAAGGTGGTACTCATTGACTATTAGAGATAGGATAGATAAACCCAGCTTTTAACAACTTTTGCAATTCCTCTTTAACTATTTCTTTTAATGCAGGATTGATTCTTCTTTGTGGTTGTCTAAGTGGGCTACAGTCTTATTTTATGTAGATACGGTGGGTACAAACTGTTGGATCGATTCCATGCATATCCTTGTAATCCCATGCAAAGGCATGTTTATGACATTTGAGAAAGTCCATAAGTGCCACTTTTTGAGTTTCTGCAAGATCATTGTTGATATTCAAATATTTATTCAAATCAACTTCTATTTTGATAGTAAGATCAATCTGGGATATATCAGAAAAATGAGAAGTATAGACTTCCTGTGGCAACAAAGTATGCAATATATCAGTGGTTGCAGGATAGTCTAAGTCTGCAATATTTGGTACTTACCCCTGCAATTGTTGTTCTTGTCTTAACTCATTTGTCAGAATTTTATAAAGAATTGAGTCTTCATCATGGAATTGAATGAATGGTCCTCTATTAATCATCATAAGGTGATTAATAGAGTCAACTCCTTCATATTCTTCTCCCAAATTAGGCCAAATGGCTTATTGTTGATCAAATCGGGGCTGAGCAGGAGAATACAAAGCTAATGTTTTTGTAGAGTTCCCATTTGAAATAGTCATATCCCCTGATCTACATTTAATATATGTATCAGCCGTACCAAGCCAAGGTCTTCCCAAAATTATGGGATATCCTCCTAATGTTGCCTTTGGAGACAGGATCATAAAGTCTGTAGGGTATTCCCAGGAATCCAAAGTAACAACTATATCTTCACTCATACCATCAGGTCGAACTGTAGAGCTATCAGCAAGTTGTAGGACTGTAGGTGTAGGTCTGAGACTATTAATTTCAACCCGCTGCATTACTTCTCTTGTCATAACATTAATGGCTGCCCTCAAATCAACCAAAACATTCTTTATCTAAGTGCCATTAATGACTATGTTCACAACAGGACTACCAGGATCAGAATACTTAGGAATTGAAACTTTTCCTAGCATAATATCTGTCGGTTGACCCATTACATGCACTGTTTGCATATCTTTCTTCTTCCTTCCAGGATTTTTCAAACATGCTTCTTTAAGTGCCCTACTGTATATAGGAACATCTTTTATTGCTCGTAACAATGGGATTTTAATACATACATGTTTTAGTTGATCTATAATATCAAAACCTTGCTCAAGTGTTCTGTAAGAACTTCTTTGTCTTGCAATCTCTGGGGAAATGGGGGTAGTCTCTATTTCTGAGGTATTGTGGCTGTTGGGCTAGAGATTTCTTGTTCTTCGGGCATTTTAGTTATAACTGGAGGAGATGGATTAGGCAGAGTTGTCCCGGATTTGAGGTGAATATCACTTATAGATAAAGAATAGGTTGGGTATTGATTAGGATCAGCTGAATAAACGTGTTGTTGCTGAGATTTAATATTAGGATTTGGGATTGGTTGAGTGGGAAACTGTGTAGGTTTAGGTGGAACAATAGTGGCTGTAGGGGGAGGCATTATTGCAGGTGGTTGTGGCTGTTGACTAGGCTGTTGATATCCAAAAGATTGATTAGTCCATGGTTGACTCCCCCTCCATTGAGGAGTAGGTTGCCAATTCCCTTGAAATTGGTGCCCTTGTGCCTGAGGCGGAGACTAATTTCCTTGTGGCTGCTGCCACTGTGGAATTTGACTAGCAAAATGATGCCCTTAGCCTTGAGGACCATACCAGTTTGGATAACTACCAAAATTTTGAGCATATGGTGACTGCCATTGATTATTTAGTACATAAGAATTTCCACTATAACCAGAAAAAGAAAGTGGATCAGGTGGCATACCTTGTCTTTGGAAATTTGGCCTTCTTTGAGCAGCATAGAAAACTTGTTCATCATCACCTTGTATTGGCTTGAAGTCGGGAACTTCAAGATTT
Organism: Cryptomeria japonica; assembly: GCF_030272615.1. Taxonomy (NCBI): domain Eukaryota; kingdom Viridiplantae; phylum Streptophyta; class Pinopsida; order Cupressales; family Cupressaceae; genus Cryptomeria; species Cryptomeria japonica. Next base: position 415,053,540 of record NC_081411.1, on the reverse strand, counting down.
GCAACTATTTTACATCTGCAGTCTTTTTTCCTTTGTCTACAATGAGGGCAAAATTCTGCAAGAAATGCATCAGCTTCTTCATGCTTCTTCTTAGCTGAGAGTGTATCCAATTGAGTAGCCATATTGTTTATGATATCCTCCTTAAAGTCCTTCAATAAATGGCTAAGTTCCATTCTAGAAACTCCAGTACTAGATGTTGATGAAGGAACTCCTGGCTTGAAATGTCTATTTTTTTTAGAAGCTGATCTAGAATACTTCTTACAAATTTGTCCTGTTTTGTTCCACGTAGATTGTGTAATGTCGCCTCCTCCCATAAGATCCAAAGCATCAAAGCATTCATCACTGATTCCCCTTAAAAATATTAGCTTGAGGGAATCTTAATTTAGAGTGTTATGCTTGGACTTTTTGACACTAAACAAAAACCTTTCCAGGTAATCCTCAAGACTCTCATCTCCTTTCTGTGTCATTCTAAAAATATCATCCCCATGGCGATTGGTGCCTCTACAATTATCTTTATACTTTGCAAGAAATAATCATTTCATCTTGTCCCATGTATTGATTGTGCTACTACCCAAGCTCATAAACCGTCTTAAAGATGATTTTTCAAAGTGGCTGGAAATATTTTGAGTCTATGGGCATCTGTAGTATAATCAACTCCTATAGAGAACATCAAACTCAAATAGAAATGATTCTGGATCCTCTGTCACTAATCCATAGAATTTAGGGAGGGAAGAAGGTGGAATGTTCTTGAGATTAGCATTATCATGTTGATCAGAGATGGGAAACTCAAATGTTGGGTCCAAAGGTGGGGGTGGATTATTCCCACCAAGAGGTGGGTTTCCTTGCATTGGACTTGTGGGGGGATTTACTAAATGAAATTCTTCTTCTGGTGGTCCAAAAAGGAAATGAAGGTTGTCTTCAGGAAATTCAGATTCAGGGTGGTTCAAGTTCTCTAGGGTTTGATAAAGTTCAGCAAAAGGATTTATATCTGGGGAATCAATTTCTGCATGATTAGGATGACTAGGTAGAAATCTACCTAGAACATCTCTTCTTTGCCTATGCATGTAGGTTCCTACAATTTTTAGGAAAAAATTGGTATGTCAAAAAAAACAATTAACTGAAAACTGAAGAGATAATAACCATAAGAGGTTCTTAGTTTGACACCATCCCCAGCAACGACGCCAAAAATGTTCAACCCAACAATAAGAATAATAACTCTAGTTGAAGTCTCAACCCGAAGTTTGGGCATTCACTTTGTGAAGTCATTATTTCCATAGCTAGTGTTCATTTGATTGTCAAGCCAGGGACGTAATACTTGAAATGGGTTTGCACTATATATGCACTAAGTTCCTGCAATAGCTACCCTACATTACTGCAGCAACTAACATCTATGTGGAAAAGGTAAGCAAGAATTGAAACTATTGAAAGGCTAACAAGAAAACTTCTGCATTAACATAAATTCATTCAATAAATACTGGCTAAGTTCAATGCTACCAAACAGAAATTACTCTATTTTGGTTTGGCTGTGGGAACAATCAATGGATCTGTTTCCAATGGCTGCAGGAACAGTCAATGCAAGAATGTCTACTGCAGCTAAAGAAGAAAAATAATTTTAACAAAGGCACAGGAACACTCACCAAGTGGGCCCCCTTGGATGAGTGCTTCCAGGCTTCCAAAACAATTCCAAGTGCTCAAAATAACATATCTTTATTCATTGTTCCTCAAAAGCTATTACATGATTCAGAATCAAAAGAAACTCAAAACACTTGTAACTCTATTTCTAAAATCCTCTGCTCTGCTTCTTCTCTTTTCTTTCTAACCTACAAAAAGAGATAAAGACCTTTATTTAAAAGAAAACAACAAAAGAAAACAACTACTTCCTACAACACAAATCACGCCGATAAGAAGAGGCAGATAACTAATCAAGAAAGGAAATAGTCGGAGTTAAGTCACTGATAATGTGGATCTAAACCGAACCACAGTCATAACATATCGTGGCAGTATTTACAACACTAATGTACACTTGAGTAAGACATTAGTAAGCATTGCACGATTACTTTTCCTCTGTCATTCCTTACACTCATCAACATTTCTGCTGATTCGATCTTTCAGTCACCTCCATGAATATCTCTTTCTGCAACTGGCGTGATAGGAGAGCTTCCACCGCAACATCATTTTATTCCCTACAATTCAAAAGAAAGAACATACAAGAACATACAAATATATTTTAATTAATCAAAACATCTATTAATTTCACACATGATATTGCCTAAGACAATCTGCATGGTAACAGGAATGAATAACACGGGTGCAGGAATAAACTGACAAAGGCAAAACATGTTTTAATAGGTTCAGGCTAACATCTGAAATACATATAGTCAACTTTTGATACATCATTAATATCATGTAAATCAAAATATGAGAAAAACTTAAGAGTTCTGGGGATAAAAATATGCTAATGTCTCAACTCATCAATTATCAAGACAAAAGGGACCTAGAAGTGAAGCTAGAAGCTTCCTTTTCCTTGTGGGCAATTGATCATACTTTGTTACAGTAATTTTTTATTTCCTATATTCGTGTACATTAGATATTTTTTTTCTCAAAATTTGTATTTATTTTACACATCCACCTCATGCTAGAAACTTATGGCCAATTCACATGAACATCAAGAGGTGATTACCATTTCAAGCGGCGTCTTCGAGGAGCCCACAAAACCCTTATAAATAAATGATGTATATATCTCAACAACAAACTCAACATTTGTTAATTGGCCTGGATTTTATCGAAGTAATATTGATGTCCTGTCAGATAGTGTTTTGGTAAATTGTTGTGAGATCATTGAAGAACTTAAACAAACATGTGAAAATGCACACTACATACAAAATTATGAAGTTGAAATGACCCAACAAACTACATGAATATTCCACACTACGTATGGGATATTGGAGGTGTACTATGATTTGTTGCGGGAATTATGATATGGTGAACTTTATGGAGTGGACAATTGTTTTGCTTTGAAATGTTCATTCCATAGCTTCCTAAATGATGTATGGTACGCAAACACCAACTAACTTAGCAAGAGTTAGTTTCTTTTTGAGATGTGGACCAAACTTACTGAAGGGGTGAACATTAGCTACTCTTTGTGATGGGGCAAAAATACTGAAATGGACAATAGCAATTCCTTTTTGGTCAGTCCAACAAGGTTGTTTTTGGTAGCAAATGAACATTATGTTATGACAATAGCATATAATTAATGTTAAGAGTCCTCAATTATTCAAGTGATCAGAAGACTTTACAAAAATGTTTTTCATGGGTTTTTACCTCTAGTCCCTATTATAGTGATAAGTATTAAGGGAAAAAAATGTTTATAAAAAACTATGCAAGTCAGAACACCTGTTGAAGACCTTTTTTTTGTATACAGAACATGCTTGATAGCTTATCTAAGATATTTGTATATTGAAATTGTATGTCTTATATTTTCTATATACTATAACTTGGAAATACTATCAATAGAAGGTAGCTAATATGTTTGAGAAAATGTCATTATTTGTCTTTGTCGTAGAGAATTTGGATACTGTGGTATTTGCCAAGGAAAAATGGGTACATAGTGCTGGGAAAATAGGTGTTGTACACCTTGCATAATAGTGTTTGCAATTGTAATATTTATTTATTATGTGAGTTTTCCATGGACATGTAATGTAATATTTATTCATTTGATGTTGCACATGGACATGTAACATGTAGAGATTCCTAGGGAATATTCTCGAGGCCACTTGATGAGTTGTATTGTAACATTGTAATATTATATTGTACTTATTTAATATTGGGAAAAGATATTTAAAGAGAGAAAACTTAGTACCCAATATTAAATGTGGGGTCAAGGGTAGTTAGCACATAGTTTTGTCACATGGTTTTGTGGCACATGATTTTACTTTACCACTAGTTGTTTTGTGTGACCTTGGGTCTATATAAGCAAGCACATGTTTAGCGGTTAAGGTCGGCTGGTGGTTTTGGGATATCATTGTATTGAGTCTTTTGTAGGATTGCATTTGTGAAGCATGGCATGGGATGTGTGGATTCATGCTTGGACACATGGGAATGCATTGGAGGGCTTGATGATTCAGAGGCATTCGTTGTAAATCTATGTTGCTTTATGGTTGATTAATACAATGGAGTATGGATGCTTTTGGAGGCTGGGTTTTTCCCTCATGAGGGTTTTCCCAAGATATATCTTGTGTTATCTTGTGGCTTGTCTATATTTGATCTTTACATTATGGTGATTTTGTAAGCTTATATACATGTTTTTCTTCCATGGGTTATGTAGGAAATGAATTAATAGCTTGTGGGTTTAAAACATTATTTACTAACACATAGTGATAAGAGAAACTTTGATAACTGACCTACACCACCTGAATCAAAATTAGAGATTTGACTAAATAGTATTTTGGAATCTATGTTTCATTGATCACAACACCATAATTAGTTGTGAAAAATTCTCCAGTAGCATTCTTGTGTTGAACAACTTCTAATTGCAATTGCGCTCAACAAATAAATATTTTAGTTTTGGTTTCTATTAAATTGAAAAAAGATTTCGTTTATTTCATGAATTCAATTACATTAGGGTTAACTTCAGTTTCATCATTTTGTGATTGTTTTCTTCCGCAATATATTAAATTTCGTAAGTCATTGGATTGGAAAATTATGCAAAAGAGCATTTTTTATATATTAAAATTTCTTAGAGCTTTAAATATATGGTGTTATTTGATATAATACATGTAACATCTAGCTTTGCATAACATTATATGTTGATAACATAATGGGCAAAATTGAGGATGCAGATGATAAAAATTTAGAGAACAGTAAATTATTATGATGATCAGATAAGAGAGCCTTCAATTGATTCTTTGAAAACTAATATTAATGTCCTTACATAATTCCTTTGAAATTGAATCATGCAAGAACAAGTTATATATGAATATAAGGAGATTGTAACCTATATCAAAGAGTTATATTTTGAAATTGTATGTCAATGTTTTGTATGTCCACATATACTATACACTTAACTTGCAAATACACTGCAACATCACATACATAACATTATTGATAAAATCTATAACTTCCAAATTTAAATCTTGTGTATCTTACAATTCTTTTAATACTTTTGGATCTAATTAAATTGTTGGCCACATTATTGTTTAACAAAATTCTATCTGCTCACTATTGCATGGAAAAACCATGCAACTGCTAGTTCTAACCACAAATGACAATGTAATTGGTGACTGGTCTCTATGCACAACAAGATAAAAGTATGTGGTGTAGCAAATAGAAGTCAAATTTTGGAGTAAAACGTGTGGGCTCTGAAGAAAATAGAGAAAGGAATATTTGCCTTACAATTATGTAGATTTGAATTCATTATTTGTGTATATGTCGTTAGGCCAAAAATCATATGATTTGGAATTTTAAGACTATTGAAGTTGTGGATTTATTTGTTAAAATATTTTTGTCTATGATTTGGATTTTTTTTGTCTATGAGATCTAGTAGTTTTATAAGACCTATAGTCTTGTTTGTATCATTTGGAGAGTGTAGATTTTACACTAGGAGTTGTTAGTAGAGAGTGCAATTGTATTGAAGAGATTGAGAGAATTGTTGTAGGTGTGCAAGGAGACTTGAGCAATTGAGAGCTAGGAAGCTTCAAAGAATTAATCATGTGTTTTAGATTGAGAGTGTGTGACAAGTGTTTGACAAAATGTCTTGGAGACAAGGAGAATGTTTGATAGAGGAGAAAGTGTTTTTGAAGCCACAAAAAAAGAAGCAAGAGACCACTCAGAGAGCAATATGTTTTAGACTATTTTCAAGTTAGGTGGCAAGTATTGTAAGTGGTTGTGGATAGTAGTAGCACGTATAAGTTGGTTTCATTGAAAATAATCAAGAAGTTGAAATTAGAGACAAGTAAGCATCATAGCTCGTACTGCATTTCTTGGTTGTGAGATCATTAAATTTGGGTAAGTGAGCAATGTGTTGTTAATTTTTAGACTCGTAGATATAAGGATGAGATTGTATACATGATGTAGTTCCTAAGGATATGTGTCATATTTTATTGGGTAGACCATGGCTCTATGATACAGAATCTATACATAATGGCAGAGAAAACACCTATAGCATAATGAAACATGGCTATTAGTATGTTTTGAATCCATTGCAAGATAAACAAGAGGAAGTGGAAAAATAAGTTGTAGCAGATAAGAAGGATAAATAGGCAGAAAAAATGGGTGAGCTTGAGTTCCATTGTTCTTTTGGTAATGATATGTTTGCAAGTGATACTATGTGTGCAAGAAAGAAGGATGAAAAAGAATATGTAGAAATCCTTGTGAAAAAGGATCAAGAGAAAAAATAAGAGATTGTAGTAGAGGTTGAAAAGCAAAAATAAAGTGTAACAATTAAGGAGGAAAATGACATTGCAATAGTAGATGAGTGTCCTTTGAAGGACATGAAGGTGCTGGAAAATGGAAGTATAGTCAAGAGTGAATGTGAAAGAGATATTGTAGTTGTAGCAAATAAAGAGGTAATGAATAACATTTTTTTATTTTTTATGATGAAGATAATGATAAGATGTATGGAGATGAAGTGGAAAGAAAGGACAAAGAGACCCTGTAAATGCAGGTGTAGTTGCATATTGGTGGAGGTTGGACTATAGTGAGTTGAATCCCAAGAGAGAAGAGAAGGAAATAAGTATTGGGTGGAGATGGACGATTTGTTGTGGATTGAAATCCAAAAGAATAAGGAAAGGAAAATGGAGAATATTTTGGAGGTTTGGCAATGGTAAATATAAATTATAGGTTGAAAAGAGATTGATGATAAGATTTGGTAGAGGAAAACAAGTAGAGTACCAAAAATATGTTGGAAGAAGCAAAAGAAAGAACGAAAAGACATGGTACCAATCTTAGCATTGGTGTATGCTACAAGTAATTTATTATTTGAAAGAGTAATTCAACCACTCAACTCCATTTTGTGAGCCATGCTCACAAAATCCTTCTTACTTGACATGTCTAATGTAGGAGCATCCCCATGTCTACAAAATAAATGCAATACTAGGCAAGAGGAGTGCACATGAGCAAAGAGGTGTTGTTTTAGACTAAGTAAGTGGCTTCTAGATTCACTTAATTGCTTTAAACAACAAATGTGGAGAATAGCAAGATGGAGGGGGTACAAACTCTTGGTTTTCTCTATGTTAGAAAAGGAAAATTTTAAATTGGTAGATTAAAGAAAATAAAGAATGAATGATACATGGTAGAAAAAAAAAAGATAGGAAGTTGGAAAATTGGCAATAAAAGAGGGGATGTATAAGATAAATAAGAGGATAGGTAGCATAAAATAAAGAGGGGGAAGCACATAACAAGAAGAAGCACTAGAAACAAGAGAGACTACACAATAATGAAGGATAACATTCATAGAGATGGTGTAGATAGAGGAAGAGAATAAAAGTGTAGGAAAAGAGAGGAGGTGGTATAGGAAATAAATTAGAGCACACAAGAAAAATAAAAGAATGCATAGTGTGAATTTTACTAGAAAAGGACTAAAAATTGAGAGAAATATGTTAGGAATGCATGGTCATAAATTGGAAGGAAATATTACAAATTTAAGAGATGCTCAAGAAAGTGGAAAATAGGAATCTATTGGAAAAAGAGGGAGAAAGGTGATGAGTTAAGAAGAAAAGTTTAATTCGAATAAAAAATGAATAAGTTGAAAGTGGTAGGTGGTAAGTGCATGAGTTAAGGAAGATGTGCAGGGAGGTAAGAGAAGGTCTTGGCTACAGATTAAGAAACATGGATTTAAAGATAAGAGAAGGACATTGGGAAGACTTTTAGATGGATAAATAAATAAAGCAAGGATAGAAGGGTGTAAGTAAAACAAGGTAAAAGTATGTGGTTCAGTAGATAGAAGTTAGATTTTGGAGCAGAATGTGTGGGCTCTAAAGAAAACTAAACAAGAATTTTGTTATATAGTGATGTAGATTTGAATTCATTATTTGTGTTTCCATTGTTATGTTGAAAAAGAGTTTTCATTTGATTTAGAATTTAATACTACCGAGGTTGTGGACTTAGTTGTTGAAATCCTTTTGTCTATGATCTGGATTTTGTTTTGGTTGTGAGATTTAGAAGTTTGATAAGACCCTCAGTCTCATTTTCACCATTTGGTATCAATGCCAAAAGATCTTAAGAGTGTAGAGTTTACACTAGGACTTGTGGGTAGAGAACGTAGTTGTATTCAATATCTTGAGAGAATTGTTGTAGGTGTGTGAGGATTCCTAAGCAAATGAGAGATGGGAAGTTGCGAAGAATTTATGTGTTTTAGATTGAGAGTGTGTGACAAGTTTTGACAAAATATCTTAGAGAAAAGGAGAATGTTTGATGATGAAGAAAGTGTTTTTTAATCCACAAATGAGAATGAAGAGCCAGTTTAAAGGAGAAATGTATTCCAAACTATTTGCAAGTCAAGTGGAAAGTGTTGTAGAGTGGTTGTGGATAGAAATAACACAAATAACTTGACATCATTGGAAATGGTTGAGAAGATGAAATTGAAGACAAGAAATCATCCTGGTCCATACTACATTTATTGGTTGTGAGGAGATCATAAGATTTGGGTAAGTGAGCAGTGTGTTGTTAATTTTCAAATTTGTAGATACAAGGATGACATTGTATGTGATGTAGTACCTATGGATATGTATCATGTTTTATTTTGTCAATCGTGGATTTATGATAGGAAATCTATACATAATGAAAGATGGGAAAGAATATGTTTTGAATAATTTATTATATGAAAAACAAGAGGAAGTGGCAAAAGAAGCTGCAACAGATAAGAAAGATAAAGAGGCAAAGAAATTGGGTGAGCTTGAGTCTCATGGTTCTTTTGGTAATGATATTATTGAAAGTGATACTATGTGTCCAAGAAAGAAGGATGATTTAAAGAAGATGCATGGAAATCCTTGTGCAAATAATCAAGATAAAAAGGAAGAGATTGGAACAAAGATTTAGAGGCAAAAATAAAGTGCAATAATTGAAGAGGAGAATGATGTTTAAAGAAGTAGATGATTTTCCTTTGAAGGACATGAAGGTGTTGGAAAATGGAAGTATAGTTGAGAGTGAAGATGAAGGAGATATTGCAACAGTAGCAAAGAAAGAGGTAATGAATAACATTTTTTTTTAATTTTATGATAAAGATGATGATAAGATGTGTGCAAATGAAGTGGAGAGAAAGGCCAAGGAGGTGAATGCAAGTGCACTACATATTGGTGGAGTAGGTCATATTATAGTGGGTTGAATCCCATGAAGAAAATAAGGAAAGAAGTATTGGATGGAGATGGATGATTTGTGGTGGATTGAAATCCACAAGAGGGAAAGGAAAATGGAGAATAAATTTGGAAGTTTGACAATGGTAAACAAAAATTATAAGGAAAAAAGAGATTGATGATCAAATTTGGTAGAGGAAAATAAGAAGAGTACCAAAAAGATGTTGGAAAAAGTGAAATAAAGAAAGAAAAGACATGGTACCAATTCTAGCATTAGAATATGCTATAGATAATTTATTATACGGAAGAGTAGTTCAACCACTCAACTCCATTTTGTGAGCCATGCTCACAAAATTATTCTTACCTAACGATTTTTGATGTAGGAGCATCCCCATGCCTATGCCAAAATAAATACAATACTAGGAAATAAGAGTGCATAGGAGTGAAGAGGAGGCATTTTAAATTAAGTGGCTACTAAATTAACTTAATTTCTTTGAAAAAAAAAAATGGAGAATAGCAAGATGGAGGGTGCACTAACTCTTTGTTTCCTCTACTTTAGAAGATTAAAATTTTAAATTGCAAGATTAAAGAAAATAGGGAATGAAGGATATGTGGTAGACAAGGAAAAATAGGAAGTTAAAAAAATAGCAATAAAAGAGGGGATGTTTAAGATAAATAAGATGATAGGTAGTGTAAAATAAAGAGCCGGGAGCACATAAATAAAAGAAGCAATAGAAACAAGAAAGACTACGCAACAAAGAAGGAAAACTTACATAGAGATGGCGTGGATTGAATAAGTTGAAAGTGGTAAGTGCATGAGTTAAGGAAGATGCACATGGAGGTAGGAGAAGGTGTTGGTTGTAGATTGAGAAACATGAATTTAATGACAAGAGAAGGACATTGGGAAGAGTTTTAGATGGATAAAGAAATAAAGCATGGATAGAAGGATGTAGACACATCGAGGTAAAAGCATGTGGTGCAATAGATATAAGTCAAATTTTGGAGCAGAGTGTGTGGACTCTTAAGAGAATAGAGCAAACAATATTTGTTTTACAGTGATGTAGATTTAAAATTATTATTTGTGTATTTGTTGTTATGCTGAAAAGAACTTTTCATTTGATTTGGGATTTAATACTATTGAGGTTGTGTATTTAGTTGTTGAAATCCTTTTGTCTATGATTGAGATTTTGTTTTGGCTACAAGATATGACATTTTGTTAAGACCCCAAATCTTATTTGTACCATCTCCTTGAGTAAGATATAGTAGTGGACTATGATTGGTTGTGACACATTTTATATATTTATATAAGGTTTGATGTAGCTTTATGCATGCTAGAAATCCAAGATCATTATCCACCTCCAATTTGACCTTATCGAGTACTTACATCAACTAAAGGCTAAGATGAAGATGACTTAACATTATTAGAAGTTGATATAGTAGCTTGAAAAGAGGTGGCGAGATGGGATGAAGACTGGGTAGATGGAGGAAGACTGGGATGATCAATATTTTTATGATCAAAGAATAGATTAGGAGGTTGATTGTATTTTGGAAGATCACAAGTGACATCTTGAGTAGTCAACATATCATGAGGATGGGAGTGGGTTGAATGTTACGAATAAGAATCTGAATGGGAAAGTTTATCACTAATATTTTGAGGTTAATTATTACAATAAAGAGGAGGGGAGAATTAATAATTTTATTAATTAACAATGGGTTAATTGTATTCATACTAGATGGCAAGGTTGAGAATAGTTCAAAATTGGGAATTTTGAGCATCTATATGAATTAGAATTTTACATTTTCTACCATGACCTCTATTGTAAACATTTTGAAGAGGTATGTCACATTGAAGTGCTCTATTACCTCTTTTAAATCCATGATTGCATTTGGAAAAGTTTCTATTAGTAGAATTGGACATACTATTGCATGTTCCCCAAAGTCTATTTTTTAGGGTCGCTATCTTGACTCCAACTTGACATGCTAATAGAACTAAATAAGAATGAAATTGATAAAATAAAGGAAGTGAGTGTCAAGATTTTCCTCAAATAGAACACTTTATTTTTAATGTACAAAGACATGGATATACACATTAGAATGATGACAAAATTTTGCCAATAATAAATTCTCTTCATTCACTATACTCAAACATGTCTTCAAGGATGAAAATGTTTAAAAAGTCTCCTTGGTAGTCATTAAAATAACTTTTTACTAAAGATAATGGAAGGGACATAGCTTCAAGTTCTCATTGAATACCTTCATTTTGTCGAGGCGAACAAGCATTATGTACCAATAGTAATGCATTTTATAAATTGTTTTCAATATATTTGAAAAAAGAAAACCCAAAGCCTATTTAACTATTATAGTTGGTATGAGAATAAATTTTTAATAGTACCTATGTTATTTACATGTGTGCCAAAAAGAACTAAATAACTTTTCAAAGCTTGTTTTATATACATATCAATAAAATGTATTTATTTCACCATTATGCTACAAACGAATTTTACGATGACCATTTCATAGCTGACAAAGGTGATATAAGTGCCATAAAGAAACCTTCATATTTATACTATTGGTTTCTTCATATTTATACTATTGATGAACATAGCTTGCTTAAAAGATAGAATAATGTTCTTGCAATGACAAGTTCTAATGAAATGAACATAGCTTGCTTAAAAGATAGAATAATGTTCTTACAATGACAAGTTCTAATGAAATGTAGCAAAAAAAAATACTACCACAGCAACCAAGCACCTTCAAAATAGTACTTGGAATAAACTAAAGATGGGAGTTTCAAAGCTCTACCATGAAAAACATTTTAAATGTTTTATTTTAGGGTCTTCATCAAGACATATCAAACATTATCACAAAAGAAAAAAATAGTGTTGTTTAATCAACACAAGTAAAACAATAAAATATAATGTTTCAACTTCCTTACCCTGTAATAACATTAAGATTTTTATTTTTTTTTGGTTTCCACAATCATTGTTTGATAGGAATTTATTTTTAAATATAACATACTTGAAACTCTATTACTATACTAAAATCCATAGAGACATTCAAATAAAGAGGTATTTTTTTCTTTGTCACTACCATATTTCTATTTGAAGAAATTGTTAAAACTTAGAATCAAAAGCATCTCTATCCTCAAATTTAATAGTAGTTTAAAAATGAAAATTCGGGTTGCTAACAAATTTTGAATAAACATGCAATGTTATACACTATTTTTCGCATGATAAAGGGTCTGGGATGCATGCACATAAGCAATGCCAACCAAAACTTCCAAAGTTGAGAAACAACGAAATAAAAATTAAAAAAGGACCAAATGAAATGCATATAACCCTAGAGAAGTGTCTAGATAACTTATGATGAAAACCAAACAATGATAATAAATGCATCATGATCACTCATCAATTGTTGGTGAACCAAAAACCTTAGTATTTACTTCAAAACTATAGTGTCTAGATGTATTAAATTTTGCATGTATAGTCTCGAGACTTGGAAGATTTATAGGCATATAAAATGGTTATTCATCGTAGTGCATCATGTGTTTTACTAGGTATTTGTTGAAGTTGGTATGTGTTGTTAACATTAATGTATCTCTTTGCATCAACCTTGTGGTAAAGAATTTTTCTTAACATTCTTTAATGGAGCATTACTTAATGTTATTTAGACAAACTTTTCTTAGCATTCCTTGTGATGAATTTGGCATGCCTTGTGAATTTTCTAAGCATGTCAAGTCAAAAATAAGGTCCAAATATGATTAGAGAGGTGATCTCATTAATACAGTGCATGAAGATCTTAATGAGAACAATGAATATGAGAAATGCAATGTAGCAAATGGTGTAAATCACATAGTCATTGATATGGGTATGAGAGAGATCCAAACTTGATTAGTCTAAACATGTCAAGTCAATAATAAGATCAAACATGATTAGAAAGGTAGGCTTGATAATGTAGAAAAGTGAAATCTTATCAATAATAATAGATATAAACATAATCTAACAAAGGGTATAATTCATATAATCATTGATTAAAAACATGCAATAAATTTTCCTACATTTACATCAAAAAGTGTTCATTCATAATGTCTTATTATTACACTTCTGAAGAATTTTTTTTATAAATAAACGAGACAACCGTCCTAATTATACCAAGAGGCATCTATAATGACATCAAAATGTCTGAAACCAAAAATCCATTTTTGAAACAATTTGACATGCAAATGACAAGTAAATGTATGAAATATGCCATGTTTCAGTTTTTGTGGAGGTGTTATTTTATTACTCCAACTAGATTCACAACTTTTTGCATGCATAGTTTAATGGATTTGTATTCTTGATATTTAATATTTTAGAAGAACATTTATTTTACAATGATTCTCTTCTATTATAAGATATCTTTGGACATATTTTATAAAAATATTTTTGATATTAAAGTATAGACTTTCATTTGCACTTGAAATATTGAGCTTAAGGATATTCCTGACCAGGGTAAGAAAGGTCTAAATTTTCCTCTAAGGGCTATCATACAAATAGCAGAGCAAAACTCACAACATGACAGTCTTGTAGACTATGACAGTGAATTAGTAAAGAACTCATGTAAGGACACAAACGTAAGGTGCTGATGCATGACAAAGGCCAAGTGTCAACATTGATTGTAAGTCACAGTAATAAAAGATAATGAGTGGTAAACTCCTTGGAAGTCCTAAGTATTTTCTGTCCCGAGATCTCATTAAAAAAACTCATGAGAAGACTTACACACCTGTAGGTGTTAATGATAGAAGGGTTTTCCTCGTTACATTCATGTCCTCATGTTTTCTGAACGATTATTGATCATGTAATGCCTCAAAGAGTCAAAGCCACAGAGACCTTGCTGATACTACCTTCAAAGCTTTTTCTCTAGAATCCTTACTTAATAGGCTACTTGCATTTGTTTTCCAATACACATAAAGATGTGACAACTCTTTCGAGTGTTAAGAAAAGTGTATTGGAACCCTAACAAGATACGTATATATGAAAACAATAAGTTTTGGATGTTATGAAAGACATTTATGTGAAGTTGATAGTGCTTCAACAAGCCATATTGTACAGACAACAAGAACTGGCATGCTGGTCATCACCAAGAGAAGACAAACAATATGATCCTTGTGACTAATGACAATGACTTCGACCAGTATACAGTAGTTTGTGTTAATGTCATAGACAATAGTGAGATGACCTATGTATGGGTGTGATTGTGACCTAAAGTATGTCTAGAAAGGTTCATGAAAAGCTCCTCACAATGAAAAGTAACAGTATTGGTACACTTTAAGGTGGTTGTCAGACTGCAATAAAGTGATGATAGATATTGTCGTGTATGGCAGTAACAGAGATCCATGATAGTGTAACAGTGCTGATGGGAAATGACAGTGGTATCTAAATCAAAAGGACTGTAGCCAAATGACAATATATTGGGAAATGACAGTCCTCACAAGGAAATTACACGGTCTTATCAAAATGCAAAATAAGGATAGGATGTTTAAGGAGAAATAAACCAATATGAGGTCTTAGACATGGAAACGCAACAAGAAGGAGCTTGTTATGACAACTGGACAAGGGAAGGTCCCATCTCCAACATTGCATGAAGGGTAGAGTTATATGAGGGATTAGAAGAATAAGTGTCAAAATGGTGCATGTTAGAGGGTAGTCAAAAGTAGATGTCAAGCTCGTTCATGAAGACAAGTGCCACTACAGATCAACACAGTGAACCAGTAACCACAAGTCAGGAATTGTCAAGTTGCTTAGTGATGGAGGACTAATCACAGAGGTTAACCTCTTCTATGAAACGAACCACAATAACAGTGCAATGGTAGACGTTCCAAGGTGTAGATAACATATTAACAATCAAGACTATCAAGTGAATGAGGTTAAAAAATGATAATTATGAGTAGGCATTCCATAGAGAATAGGGGACACTATGGTGGCAAGGGATTTGGTATGACAGTTCATGAGACAATATTGTGAACATAGCAGTGCTAGATGGACTTTTTTATCAACTACATGACAATGTTGCAAGGATCTTGATGCAGGGGCATTCAATTTCATTTGAGGCAACTGCAAATTTCAGAACTGATAATTAAAGCTGGCAAAATCATTTTCATTCGAAATTAACATTTTCATTAGAAATTATGAATAATTTGAAGTGGCTGAGTGGAGCTGTTAATGTTGACAGATACGGCTGGTGACTTGGAAGATATTTTTGGCTTTTTTCCTTAAATAAAATTTGGCGAGTGGAAATGCTTATGCGGATCTTGCAGCTAAATTTTGGCGAGTGTTTATGTGTTTGAGGTTGATGAGACGACATGTGGGAAGCGTGCGGGTGTTTTGTTTCAGTCCACTTGGTTATTTTTTATCGGATTGAGTTGATTTGTGTACACGTTTCATTTGCGTGTTAAATGGTTTTTGGGTCGACATGGTGGTGACCTAAATTGGTGATGCGGATAAATAAGACAGGTTTATTTGATCATTTTGGATATCGATGGTTATGTACAAAGTGTATATGAGCAATTGTGCGCAGTTTCACGTGCGCGGTTGAAGGATTTATGCTCTAGATTTCAGCAGACTATCTGTATAGAGCAATATTGCAGATCAGAGCATTTTGTACTTAACCGGAACTATTTTTGGAATTTGTAGATGCTCTTTATCAGTTTAGACATTCCAATTATTATCTGTAATCACTTGTAAGGCAGTGAGCTTTCTAGATTGTAGCCCTTACTGTAATCTGAGCAATGAGCTCTAGGCAGTGCACCTGAATGCATGTGCATTCCCCTCATGTAATATTACTACACTTCTAACAAGGTATATTAATATTGTGGGTCTCAATCCCACCGTGGTTTTTCACTTAACTGAGTTTCCACGTAAAAATCCTAGTGTTATGGTGTTGTTATTCTTTGCTTTGTGTTTCTGCATTTTACTTCTCGTTACTTGCATTAACTGGTTTAAAGGTCAAATTAAGAAAGCGGAAAATTGCAGAACACTGATTCACCCCCCACCCCCCCCTGTTCGTTGATTCCAACAGGGAGAATTAATAATTTTATTAATTAATAGGGTTGATTGTATTCATACTAGATGGCAAGGTCGAGGATAGTTCAAAATTGGGAATTTTGAGCATCCATATGAATTAAAATTTTACATTTTCTACCATGACCTCTATTGCAAATATTTTGAAGAGGTTTGTCACATTGAAGTGCTCTATTACCTCTTTTAAATCCATGATTGCATTTGGAAAAGTTTCTATTAGTAGAATTGGATACACTATTGCATGTTCCCCAAGGTCTATTTTTTAAGGTCACTATCTTGACTCCAACTTGACATGCTAATAGAACCAAATAAGAATGAAATTGATAAAATAAAGGAAGCGAGTGTTAGAATTTTCCTCAAATGGAGCACTTTATTTTTAATGTACAAAGACATGGATATACACATTAGAATGATGACAAAATTTTGCCAATAATAAATTCTCTTCATTCACATACTCAAAAATGTCTTCAAGGACAAAAGTGTTTAAAAACTCTCCTTGGTAATCATTAAAATCTTTTTATTAAAGATAATGGAAGGGAAATAGCTTCAAGTGCTCATTGAATACCTTCATTTAGCTAAGACAAACAAGCATTATGTACCAACAGTAATGCATTTAATAAATTACTTTCAATATATTTGAAAAAAGAAAACTCAAAGACCATTTAACTATTATAATTGACTTATGAGAATAATTTTTTTATAGTGCCTATGTTATTTACATGTCTGCCAAAAAGAAGTAAATAACTTTCTGTAGACACCTAAAAATGGTCAACGCTTGCGGAATCATACTTTAACATTTGCGCATTGCCTCATTTTAGTTTTTTGCATCACATTAACATTTCTTCCATGCTGCGCACTTGGTTTTTATCATTTGCGAGTGTCGAGTCATTCATCTTTGTCTTCAATCGTCTCGCTTTCGAATTCAGTCTTGTCGACAATAATTTTCAGTCGTGATTTTGATCAATCCTATCCTGTCACATCAATGTGCGTGCTCATTTTGGACATTGTCAATCCTAATTAGGGTTTTGTCCTCTTTTCAATCTTATCATCATGCAATCGATTTGTCATCGATCGTTGTCATTTTCAATCTTATCATCTATTTTGTCATTGATCCTTGTCCTCTTGTCAAATTTTGTCATTTTGCGATCAATTTATTGTCAATCGTCATCGTCTTCTCAATCATGTCAATTTGGATCAATTAGTCATTGTTCCTTGTCAATTGGCGCTTTTATCAATCAAATCATTTATCACATTGGTCCTTTGTTAATCGAAATCATGATCAAATCGAATCGACATCAAGTCAATCTTACATCAAGACCTAATTGTCGTCCTTGCATTTCTAATTTATCTTCTAGGGTTTTATGATTTATTCATTTAACCTTGTTTGTCATTTTCTCTCCATTTTCTCCCTCTAGGTTAAATAATTTATTTATTTATCCTAGGTCTTCGTGTCACAATTAAATGTTTAATTTAATTGGTTAACTAATTATTCCTCTTTTTGTGAATTAATTAATAAATTATTAATTGATTTACCTAATTTCTCCTAACTCCTAATTTCCTAATTTTTCATTCCCTCTTTGTGAATTAATTAATAAATGAGAAATTATTAATTAATTCACTACATTCCTAATTTCCTTATTTTCTAATTTCCTAATTTTAATTTCCACCTAATTAACTTGTCTCTAGTTCTCCCTATTTTTGTGCTTCGGTGGAAGCATGAATTTCTCATGCATCATACTCTTGACATAGCAAGATGTCATAAGGTTCTAGTTTTCTAACCTTTGTATTGGCAATATGTCATAATTCATGACATAGAAGGTGTCATAACCTTCTTCTTTTCACTCAATTTTGCCATTTTGAAATCAATTGCTTCTAATATCCATTTCATGCTAATTTGATCTTTTCTCCAATTTTTCTATAAATTGGATGATTTTTCTTCAATCAAGGGTAATTACTTTGTCGAAATAATCACTTTGTCAAAACAATCACACTTCGAGTACTCTTGCGCCATAATCTTGTCTATTTGCTTTCATCTCATGTGTATGCACTTGAAGGTGAGATCCACAAACAAAGGCTATTTGGAGAGGAAAGAAGAACAATGGAGCCGCATGAAGGAAGCATTTAGATCTACGTTTGGTTTGCATAGTCTTTAGTTTTGAATGTTTTGTCTTTATGTCTTTATTGAGTGTGTTTAGGATAGATCATTACATTTAAGCTTTCGTGATTGGGCTAGATTAGTTTTTATATTGTTTGTGATGATTCCTAATTTCCTAGCTACATTAATTGGTGAACCCGACGTGAACTAACCCCCTAATTATGCTTTTGAGTGCTTTTGAGTTGATGTGTAGGTCAAAAAAACCAAGAAACAGGGTAATGCAGGGTTTTCTGGGAACTTCTGCACCTGTGTGAGACAACCTGCGCCTGTGTTATGCATTATGCGCTTGTGTTAAAGACATTCTGCGCCTATGTCATGAGTTCTGTGCTTGTGTAAAGTCCAGAAACAGAGGTAAAAATGCAGTGTTTTGCTTAAAAATTGGTTTGTTTTGCATTCTGTTTCTGCTTTTTTGGTTTTTGGTACTAATTCTCTGTGCAGTACCTTGGCATACACGTGACAAAGACAATAAATGAAACTACTAACGTGTTTTATGCAGGTTCGATAGTCAAAGAATAAATACATCAAACTTCTGACTTGGGCTTTTGCAGGTTGCCTTGGATTACAACTAAACTTTGTGTTTGCAATTAATGTTATAGGCACCTAGTATGATTTCTAAATAGGTTGGAATGAATGTATGTTTGCTTTAATTGTTGAGTGTGACATTGGAGTAGGAGAGTATGCTCTCATCCTTCTTAGGGTGATCAGAAATCCAGATCTTCGATACCATGCTCATTGTTTTGATTGTGTGTCACCTTTAGAGGGCCTGCCTTCCCGACCATTTGCTTTTGCAAGCAAGTGATAATCGTGAGAAGGGAACGACCCAAAGTGAGTACGGCTAGAATACCTTGGCATTCTAACTCACTATAAACAAATACCTTATGAGCGAAAGCTTTGAAGGAAGGGTTACGTGAGAATTGTAGTTACTTGGGAAGTGATGACCCTTGGACTCTTTCTCATATCAACATCTAAGTAGGACCTCACGGTCTAAATTGTGCTTGCGCGACTACATTTGTTTGGTATCTTGGTGGGCTTAATGTCTCAATCACGCTTGCGTGACATCAAGGAGTAACACTTAACAGAAATCCTTACTAAACACCTTGTTTTTAGAGGCCAAAAACCCTTCTAGTTGCTTGAGAAGGACAAGTTCAGATACTTGGAAGAGATACTAAGTTCGCCATGGGGAGATTTCCATGGGGACTGATGCTTGGCTGCCCTGAGAAGTGAGTGCTGTGGAGGGGAGCCCGTGGGGTCAAGCATCTATGTATTCTCCTTGAATCCCATAATGAGTCTACCTCTCAAGTACCTAATGTCCTTGCCTACCATAATAAATATGTGAATGAGCATGATTGTCTTGAGTCTAAGTGGAAATATCTTGTCTTCTTTGCTTGTCAAAAGTTGAATTGTATCTCATTTCAAAACAAGACAAATTGATTCAAAACAAGATTAAACACAAGAGCATTTCATCCAACAAAAGGTCAAAACACCTTCAAACATGGTTGTCAAACACTTTTCAACATCTTGTCTCAACATTCATGTTACTTAGATTTAGGTTCATCCTAGGTTTTTGCATTTTGCAAGTTCATTGTCAAGGTTAAGTTTCATCTAAGTCATTCTCCTTTGCATATCAATAAGGGTCATCCATTTGCATGTGTCCTCTTGCATTAGAGTAATACCATTTCATAATTCAAGCTTAGGTGTTGTCTTAGGTTGACATTGTCATAAATTCATATTTGCATACCCTAGGTTTCTTCATTAAGCTTAGGTCATTATCATATCATATTAGGATCACTTGCATAGTAATTGTCCCTTCGCATATAGTGTCAAAGCTAGGTTTTGTCATACTTGAGTAATCCAAATCTTTGATAAACCCTAAGTCATTCTTAGGAAGTCTAGACCTTATCAAACGTTTTGTCCTTTTGTCATCAATATCATTTCGTCAAACCCAGCTTAGTATCCAAGCATATAGGGGAGACATTGTCATTTTGTCCTTTTGTCACTTGGTCCTTTTGTCCTTTGAGGTCTAGACATCATTCCAATTTCCTAAGGGTCTGTTTTAGATTTGCATTTAAAAGTTTGTCAGAATCTTCAAAAACAACCAAAAACATAGATTGCATTCTTCCTATAGATTGAATTTTCATCTATTTAGTTTGCATTTAGTGGCATATCATATATTAATCCTTGAAAAATTTCCAAAAATATTGCATTTGCATAAGTGACATGCCTGTTGAGACAAGGTCAAAATCTAAGAAGATGGGTGAACCAACGTATCAACCCATGGACAACATAGCAAATTCGTAGTTTCAAACTAGTCAAATAGTGCAAGTTGAAGGTTCATCAAACACATCATTACCACCATATGGAATGGTTCAACTTGGACCACCTCCATTATATGAACCAGTATTTGTACCCATGAAACCAGGACATGGGAGTGTTCCACCAACACCAAAAGGAAGTGCACCTTTCAATTGGAATCAACCAAACCTGCAACATGACATTCAAACTCAAACATTACACGAGGAACAAACTCTTTCACAAGGATTTGGTTCCGATAAAGGCATTCAACAAGAAACGAATCCAAATGT
The DNA here is from genome assembly GCF_030272615.1 of Cryptomeria japonica. Classification (NCBI taxonomy): domain Eukaryota; kingdom Viridiplantae; phylum Streptophyta; class Pinopsida; order Cupressales; family Cupressaceae; genus Cryptomeria; species Cryptomeria japonica. Next base: position 415,032,458 of record NC_081411.1, on the reverse strand, counting down.
CCAACCAGATTCTTCATCAGATTATGATGCTTCTGATGATGTTGATATGTTCCTTCAAGATCCAAAGTTGACAAAAAAGATGGATAAATTCTTGAGCAAGGTCTTTAAGATGTTCCCGCAAAAATATCTTAACATGATGAGTAATGTGGCTTCCTCAAACGAGCAAATTAATGTGCAAATGCAACAAGGCAGTGAGCTATTAAGTTTCTCTTCGCATCCAAATGAAAAAAATGTGCAACATGAACTTCAACCTACCTTGATGAGTAAATGTGCTTCAAAGGAATTGACAGTGACTATTCCTCACAAGTCACCATTTGAGACAATAAATAATCCATTATTCAACACAACACCTGTAACACAAGATCAAATGAAGACCACACAAACATTGGCAATTGTTCCTCAACAAGAAGTGGTTCCTCACATACATAAAATTGGATCAAAATCCAAGATGCAAGAAAGCTTCACGACTGGAATGCCTGATCTCACCAATGTCCAAAACAATTCCATAATGCAACACAGTTCTTATGTCCCGTTAAGCTCAATACATTTGCCAAACACCATGGTGACAGATCCTTCAATAATGGCGACACAAAGAGCTATGGATAGTGGATTGCACCACCAAGAAATGTTGCAACAATTGAGTAATACACAAACGGTACAATCAAATGTGCAAACAAACAACGTACAACAACAACCATATCGCATTCGACAACAAATTGCAGCGCCTTCTACCTCATTACAAGTTAATGCAAACTTGCAACCACCACAATGGATTGGACAAACAACACAACAAGTTAATGCAAGTGCCATACCCCATCTTAGGGAGAAACAACAAAAACCACCTAAACAAAGTTTTTTGCAAATGATGGGATTTACAAGGGATTTACAACAATTGGCACAAGGTCAGCAAATTCCGATTCGTCAGCATCAACAACAACATGTGCCTCAATATGTGCCAAGACAAACTAGTTATCATACTTCACAACCACAATTGGTGCCTGTGCAATATCAACAACACCCTCAATTGCAATATCACCCTAGGTTACAAGAAGCACATCAACAAGGTCAATATCAAAGCATGGCACAACCACAACAACAAGAGTTGTACCAAGAACATTATATGTCGGAGACACCAAAGACGGCAATTTCGGAGTATCAACAACCAATCAGAAATACGATGTATCGACAAAGAGTACCCACCAGGATTAATGATGAACCTCCAAAGTCTGATACAATTGCGCAACAACTTGAGAAATTGCAACGACAAGTTGACGCATTAGAAACCAAAGGAACGAAGAAGCTGTATACAGATCAAGATTTATGTCCTAATCCATTTGACAAGAGCTTATACATGCCTCCCTTCCCTAAGCATTTTGAGGCGCCTAATTTTGAGAAATATAAAGGGAATGGCAATCCAAAAGATCACATTCGAGCATTTTCGCGGCATGTACTGAAGTCAGTTATGAGGAAACATATTTAATGCGCTTATTTGCACGAAGTCTCACGGGACAAGCCATGGATTGGTATTCGTATCTGCCAGGAAATATAAAGACTTGGTCGGAATTGGCTCAAAAGTTTATATCTCATTTTGTGTTCAACATCGATAGTGACATGACTATGTTAGATTTATGTAACACCAAACAAAAGCAAGGCGAACCATTGGTGACTTTCTTGCAACGATGGCGAAGCTTGTATAGTCGTTCTTCCCTAGATATACCTGAAGAACAACAAGTAAATTTGTTTATCCAAAATCTGGTCCCAGAAATGATGTATGAACTAAAATTGAAAAGTCCCAGTACTATTGAGAAACTCATTAAGTATGGGATGAACATTGAAACTGCTCTTGTGGCCAAGGGAATCATTAAGCTTAACAAAGACAGTGACAACACAACCAGTTCAGGAGACATAAATAGATTTTGGTATAAAAACAAGAATGTCACTAATGATGGAGTTGTTGATGCAAGAGCAGTGAATGCAAATCAACCCCCATTCACAATCAAGAAATTGAGTGCTCCTAATATGTCAACTGTAGAACAAAATCAAACACCAATGAGCAATGTTACTCAACAGCCGCAATACCAACAACATGTTCAACAATACACGCAACCATACAATCAACAACAAGGTCAGCAACAAAACCAACAACGCAAACCTTTCCGATCAAGAGATGGACCTCATCGACAATTTACGCCATTGGGAGAGCCAATTGAATCGGTAATGAAACAATTAATACAAGCAAAATTTATCAAGCTACCAGATATCAAGGCAGAACCAGTGGTGAAACCGCATTGGTGGAATGATAATGCCTACTGTGAATACCATCGGTCGAAAGGACATAAAACTGCTTCATGTTTTCAATTGAAACATATCATTCAAGACTTGTTAGAGCAAGGAGTAATTGAGATAGATCCACCCAACACGACTTCTAATACTGATCATACAATTTTTAAAACTCCTTCGCTTGATCATGACAAGGGTAAAACATCTTCTTCAAACTCTACCCAAACAGCAAATTATGCAAGTTCTGGTTATAACAATGTTATCAATTGTTTTCAAGCGTCAAATGAATATGTTGCCACTCTAAGAATAAAGGGACAAGATCCTTCTTGTGCAGTCACCACTCGTCGATCCAAAATAGTCCTGAAAGGAGCCCCTGCAGCTCCTCCCAAACCAACTCTTGTAAGTCAGTATAATCTTCTGGATCATCTAGGAAAGACACCTGCACAAATATCAATCCTTGAGTTGTTGAAAATGTCCCCTATGCATCGTGCAGTCTTAGATAAAGCTCTAACTGAGTCTACTGTCCCGACAGACATTGATGTTGACCAGTTCCAAGCCCGAATGGGACATCTAGCTGTTTCCCAAAATGTTGCATTTTCTGATAATGATATCTCACCTGATAAGCTTCCTCATAATGATCCTTTACACCTTGAAGTCTTTGTCCATAATTGCAAAATCCGACGAGTCTTGATAAATGGCGGAGCGGGTCTTAACATTTGTACCTTGAGAGTGGTCATTGGCCTTGGTTATACAGAAAACGACATTGATGCTTCCAGAAGAATAACAATCAAAGCATATGATGATGCTGAGCGCCCATCTAAAGGGATAATTACATTGCCTATCCGAGTTGGTCCAGTGACAGAAAACACTTTTTTGCAGGTCTTAGACCTTGATCTCCCTTACAATATGATTCTTTGTCGTCCATGGATCCATGCAATGAAAGCCATTCCATCCACCTATCATCAATGTTTAAAATATCCTTACAATGGAACTGAGATCACAATTCTAGGAGATCCTAATCCATTTCAATTTTGTGCTGCCCTAAAGGATTCTCCGCAGCAGCAAGTCCCAGTCAGTAGAGAAGCCAAATCAGATAGTTATGTGGATCCTAATGCATTTTTAGATGCTATCAAAGGAAAGTTGAAGATACAGGACCAAGGATGCGGAGAATATTCAATGGATCAAACATTCCTCATTGGGAACTTACCAATATCTCCAAAATCATATGGCAAACCACATTTACTGCAAAATGAACCTAAGGTAGTTATCCAAAGTCAACCTCCCACTACATTTACAAGATGGGGTGAACTTGACAAAGAAACTGTGGATGATGATGTCGTAGATTGGCTTTATAAGGATCCAACTGAGACCCCACCTGTCAGGTTGTCAGCGGAACTATACGACAAAGGATTTACTATACTACAGAAGAAAGGATATGACGGCTGCAGTGGCTTAGGCCCGAACAAGAAGGGAAGGCTAGAACCTGTTATACCCGAGATGCGACCTCCAACTTTAGGGTTAGGTTTTGTACCATTGCGAATTGGATCCTCATCTACCAAAGTGACCACATGTGGAAAAGGGTGTAACTCTGATGACGAAATTACACCTGAGGATACCCAACCCGAAACTGATTCCAATGAATGGGAGTGGAATTATTTTTCTTCTAGCTCCTATGCCCTTGACAATATTTTCCTTGACCCTAATAATTTGCCCATGGAAGACAAACATGAAATAACTCCTCTTCCTAAAACATGTCCTCATGCTTGGATAAAGTCATTCTGGGACCCAAGCTCCGAATCGGATTCCAGCAGTTCAGACAGTGATACTATAGATATTCACATCTTTACCATCTCAGTCCTCTCCCTCCTTAAAACCGATGATGACATGCCCCTCGTCTATCCCCAGCTTATCCAACATGACCAACAAGAACCACTCACATTGGATTGTTTTCAAAATGACAAAGCAATTGCAGAATTCCTTGGACTACGAGAAGGCATGCCACAAGGTGATCATAAGGCAGGATTTGCTATTGATCTGGATTCCACAGCATATTTTGGGGAGTCAACTCCATCTTCCAGTCATCAAAATGAAAAAAGAAAAGAAAAAGAAAAAAATCAAAAGAATAGGTCTTTGAGTGAAAACCGTAAGGCACTCTCTGATCATACAAAGTAAAAATAAAAGACGTACCTACTGGTGAAAACCTCTCTGAGGCGCCCAAAGGTGGAAGAGTGGACATACCCCTATCAAGTTAGGATAAATCAACATTGCTTGTGGAAATGACCGAGGAAATCAATTTGGGTACACCTGACAACCCTAAGGTCATTCATTTTGCTGCTTCTCTATCAAAACAGGAAAAGATAGATTTTGTCAATTTCTTTCTTGAGAAGAAGATCAGCTTTGCATGATCGTATGCAGATATGCCTGGCCTTGATCCAGAATTAGTCCTTCATCACTTGCCGTTGAAAGCAGATGCCAAGCCTGTCAAACAGAAACTTAGAAAGATGCATCCCCAGATGGCTCTTTTAGTCAAGGTGGAACTGAAAAAATTACTAGATGTGGGCTTTATTAGACCCATTGATTATGCAGACTGGATTTCCAATTTAGTAATAGTTAGCAAGGTAACTGGGGGCATCAGAATCTGTACAGATTTTAGGGATCTCAATAAAGCATGCCCTAAAGATGATTTTCCACTGCCAAACTTTGACATTATAGTTGATATGACTGCTGGATATGAGATGCTCTCATTGATGGATGGTTTCTCCAGCTATAACCAAATTCACATTGCTCCTGAAGATCAACATAAGACAGCATTCACCTATGCTTGGGGTACTTATTGCTGGAATGTGATGCCCTTTGGTCTTAAAAATGCAGGCGCAACATATCAAAGAGCGATGACGACAATCTTTCATGATTTCATGCATACTTTGATGGAGGACTATGTTGATGACTTGTTATGCAAATCTATCACTAGAGATAGTCATCTTGCCATCCTGGGCCCAATCTTTGACCGAATGGCGACCTACAAGCTCAGACTCAATCCCAAGAAGTGTGTCTTTGGTGTCACAACTGGCAAATTACTAGGATACATTGTTTCTCACAGAGGCATCGAAGTCGACCCGACCAAGGTTAAAGCAATAATGGATATGGCTCCTCCTTCCAATCTCCGGCAATTAAGAAGTCTGCAAGGAAAGCTCCAGTCAATCCGCCGCTTTATAGCTCAATTGGCCAACAAATGTCATCCATTCCAACACCTATTGCATAAAGGAGTCACTTTCAAATGGACTGAGCAATGTCAAGCAGCCTTTCAAGCTCTCAAGGACTATTTGTTGTCGCCGCCTATCCTAATGCCTCCTATAGAAGGAAAGCCATTTATATTGTATATTTCTGCAACTGAAACGGCATTAGGAGTTCTCTTGGCTCAACAGGATGAGAACGACAAAGAGCGAGCTATTTATTATATCAGCCGGACATTAGTAGGCTATGAGCTGAATTATTCAACTATTGAATGGGCATGCTTAGCAGTGGTCTTTGCAACACAGAAACTCCGAAATTATATGCTAAATCACCAAACATTGTTGGTTGCAAAAATTGATCCCTTGAAATATTTGCTTAGCAGAGCAGCTTTGACGGGTCGCCTGGCAAAGTAGGTTATGATCCAGAGTGAATTTGATATTGAGTATATGGAGCGAAAGGCAATAAAAGGATAAGTCATAGTTGATCAACTTGCAGAGGCTCCTATTTATGATGATCATCCCATGTTGACAGATTTTCCAGATGAATCAGTCTTTGCTCTCACCTCTTCTAATGAATGGAAGTTATACTTTGATGGATCCCATACCAAGTTCGGGTCTGGAGCAGGCATCTTGTTTGTCACCCCTCAAGGTGATGCTATTCCCAAGTCCTACAGAATAACTTTCCATTGTACCAATAACATTGCAGAGTATGAAGCACTGGTCACAGGGCTCCGAGTAGCGGTCCACTGGAACATCACACATTTACAAGTCTATGGAGATTCTCAATTAGTCATCCGACAAGTCAATGATGACTACGAAACAAAAGATGAAAAGCTTATTCCCTATAAGCACATGGTAGATTTCTTCAAGACAAAATTCACGGCTATCCATTTCAGTCAAGTACCAAGAATGCAAAACAAGTCGGCAGATGTGATGGCTACGATCGCTTCCATGTTGAATATGCCCCATAATATGGACAAATGTGAATTTTTGGTCGAGCAGTTGCTTGTCCCTTCTTTTGACATTCCGACAATGGATGTGATGTGCGTTCTTGTTGGTCCTAACTCCCCGTGGTACAGTGATATATATCAATATTTGAAATCCCAGACCTTACCACTTAACTTTTCCAATAATCAACGTCGAGCCTTCATCCGACAGACGACCAAATATGTCATCATTGCCGACACCCTTTACCGCCGTTCCTTTGACCATACCCTCCTCAGGTGTTTGGATTCTGACGAAGCACAAACGACTTTACACGAGGTTCACGATGGTATATGTGGGGGCCATTTCAATGGTTTAAGCTTAGCCAAAAAGTTGATTCGTGCTGGGTATTATTGGCCTACTTTGGAAAAAGATGTTCATGATTTTGTTAAGAAGTGCTACAAGTGCCAGATCCATGGAAATTATATTCATGCACCAGCCCAAGAGCTTCATTCTGTCATATCTCCGTGGCCCTTTTCTCAATGGGGATTGGATCTTATTGGCAAGATTCACCCGACTTCTGCAAATGGCCATAAGTTCATCATTACAGCCACAGAGTATTTTACAAAATGGATCGAAGCTATCCCCATGACTTATATCACTAGTGTCCAAATTTCAAAATTCTTGCTGAATTATATCATATGCCGATATGGGGTTCCCCTTGCCATAGTCACAGATAATGGTCGACCCTTCAAGAATAAAGATGTCAAGGAACTCTGTGAAAAGTTTCATATCCAACACCATTTCTCCAGTCCTTATTATCCATAGAGTAATGGTCAAGCTGAAGCATCCAATAAAACCATTATCAAGATCCTGAAAAAGGTTGTCAATGACGCTGGTCGAGATTGGCATGTACAGTTGAATCCAGCACTATGGGCCTATCGCACTTCTATCTGCACACCTACTGGCGCAACACCTTATTCCTTGGTGTATGGTGCGGAAGCTATTTTACCTTTGGAAGTGGAGATTTCGTCCTTGCGTGTTTCCTTGCAACATCTGATTAATGATGAGACACACAGAGTCTCTCGGTTGCATCAGCTTGAGATGTTAGATGAGAAACGTCACACAGCCCTGACACATTTGCAAGCATATCAAAATCGTCTCCGTCACTCTTATAATAAGAAGGTCAAAGGGCGACACTTCGAAGTGGGAGACCTGGTTTTAAAGGCAAACCCTAAGAATGCACAGTCTATTGACATCATCAAAGTCAAGTTTGAACCTAATTGGGTTGGGCCTTTCATAGTGACTGCAGCCTATGGCTCGGGGGCATATCAGCTTGCCACTCCAGAAGGTGAACCTTTGACAGATCCTGTAAACAAGATGCATCTTCGCAAGTACTAGGCATAATTTTTTATCAGCATTTTCGTCAAATATGATCCTGAAAAAATACAAAAAAATCAAAAAAGCAAGAAAAATACAAAAAAATAAAAAAAATATAAGAAAAATACAAAAAAATCAAAAAAATATACGAAAATACAAAAAAAAATTAAAAAAGTGAAAAAAGAAGTAAAAAACAAAAAAAACAAAAAAAACAAAAAAGAGCAAAAAAGTAAAGATAAATGATTCGCCCTCTAGTGAAAACTTGGCAAACAGGCGCTTTGGGCAAGTACCATGGTGAAAACCTGGCAATCAGGTGCCATGAGTAATGAGATCATTGCTCTGTCATCTGTCATGACTTCTAACTATGCTTTCTCTCAGCCGGTTTATCATGTCTATCTTGACCCAATGTTCTATTCCAGGCCTGTGATTGGTCGACATCATTGTCTTGCATACTCCGGTTTCTTGTACATATTGTTGTAAGGAAGTTAAGTAGCGGAAATAACTTCCTACACTAACCTTGAGAGGAGGGTAATGCAAAACTTTTTCAGATCGTTACAACAGTTACAGAAAATAGAAATAGATATAAATAGCATTCATACCACAACACAGTGATTTACGTGGGGAAAACCCTTTCGGGAGAAAAACCCCACACTCCAAAAGCAGCTCAATATTTTATTCAGCAATCAAAAACAGATTACAACATACTTGCAGAGCAAGCTCTTCGCAGGAGTACCATTAATCAGAGATTCAGAGGCAACTCAATAGCCATAAGACTCTTACACTCAACCTCTATCTCACACACCTCATAAATAGGAGATACAATACAAGAAACCGTCAAACGGTATTACAAAACCATGGGCTAAAACCACCCAATAAGGTGTAGCCGACCTTATCTCCCTTCTAGATGCCCTATGACATGTTAAAGCACACATCAACACGTGTCGCTCCCTTTTACAGCTCATTTATGTATCCGATACAAATTATTTTTCCTATTTCAGGAGTACAAACTTCCGGAGGCCATAACTTGAGAACCGGGTGTCCGATTGACGAACCGTTTGAAGCACCGGAAAGCTCGCGAAGTGCTCTATCACCTCATAACCCGCTTCGCCGGTTACGACCACTTTTCAAGGCGTTTCGGAGCCTCTAAAGTCCCCAAAATTAAGTTTAAACATTTTATTGCACCCCTCCAAGATGAAAACTTTAATATCTTCAAAACTAGCTGTGACCTTGTGACGCAACTTTACCGGAATGCTTATCTAACCAACCAGAAGCTTTAGGGAGAGTTTCGCACCATTTCGTGCTCAAATAAAAACTTACTATAAATAGTAACCTCGCATAAATGCAAGGTTGAGACACCATTTTTCCCAACAATTGTTTCGGTCCCGATCTATATGTCTTTCCGATGCGCATTGGGTGCATTCCCCTTGTCATGATCACTCACTGGAACTTTTAAAAATCAAATACTGTCCTGAAAAAAATCCAAAAAATTGAAAAATGTCCTGAAAAAAAAAAATTCAAAAAAATTGAAAAATGTCCTGAAAAAAAAAATCCAAAAAATTGAAAAATGTCTTGAAAAAATCCCTAAAAAATCAAATAACGTCCTGAAAAAATGAACACAAAACAAATTTTTTTCAAAACATTAAAATTCAAAAGAAAACAAGCATTTTGTCAATAAATGATCCCTTTGTGCACAGACAGATCACTGAGCATCCCTCCAACGACACACAATCACACATTGCGCTTTATTGAAATCATGCATTACTAGATGAACTTTTTCAATCCAACCAGACATTCAAATTGATCACAATTGTCATATCAATCGAATATCAACATCAATATCATTTGACCTTGTCACTACTATCATGGGTCTTATACAGGGTGTGGTATACTCGAAACCAGACTGTGTCTTGTCTTAGACGAGGTACCGCATGTCCTGAAACCAGACAGCATGATCGTCCTATTAGCACTTTCAACTTTTGACAATGAAGATCAAGATGTTTGTTTGACTTGTTGGAATGAGTGAGTCTTATCATTTACTGATTTCTCTTCGATCATGTTCCTATGTTGCTTGATGATGTCACTGAGTGATTTAGAGTGACGGGGATGGTTCATGGTCCCTTTATTTCTTTTTGTTGTGATTGTTGTTTGTCTGTGATGTGTCTGTCTTTTGCAAAAAGGGTTGCATTTCAGCTCTGGCCTTCAATGCCATGATGCTACGCATCCATTTTGCTACATAAAAATAAAGGTTCTCACCTACAAAGTGCATTACTGAAAGCAAATTTTTCTTCGTCTCTAACTGTCCTCTGTTTTATTTCTTCTTACTAACATTTCTTTTGTCAGTTTGGATAGTCAGTTCGGTCTAGTGCTCTGATCTCCACACACATATGTTGCATCCTGCATTCATTGGTTAGTACATTTGCATTACATCGAGTGTCATATCAAGCATTTTATCCATTTCATATTATAAATGCATCAAAAATACATAAAAATATATCCATACATGTTCATAAATAGTGCATCAGTCATCCATACATGGAAAATAACCATATGTCATAACACATTGCATCCCATCATATAGATGCATATCATATCATATCACAATAATATAGGAGTACAAAATTGGACTGTCTGTCCTAAGTATGGCCCGCAGGCTGACTATATAATATCACACTACATAATGTCCATTGTTTGTCATAAGGAGTACGTGCCTCTATCACTGGGTGCTCCCTTTATCCTCCTCATCCCTGCCATGTCTCATGGATGATGTCCCTCCTGCCCCAGGTCCTGGCTGTGGTGGTCTCATCGGTCCACTCACCCCCATGCTGCTCAATGACCTCCGAGAGCGTGCCCTGCTCTCTGTCCTCGATCGTGCTTGATATGAAGCTGCCCTCTGCTCTGGTGGAATGACACCCTCATATAGTGTCCTCTAATGGCGTATCTCCTCTCCAGTCTCTACCAGCATCTGTGCCATCTCCCGTGCACTAGCATCCCTAATCGACCCAATGAACTCAGTAACTCTCTGTTCCTCTCGCTGTGCTTGAGCTATTGTTGTATCCCGAGCCGCTGTGAGTCTGGCTATCTCCACTCTGAACTGATCCTGTTGTCTCTCTAATGTCGCAATATGATCCTGCTGACTCGCTATGGTAGCCCTGCACATCTCCATCTCCTCTATGCTAGTTGTCTCCAACTCTATAGGTATATCCTGCAATGCCTCCTGATCGCCTGAATCCAGCTCATCGTCGTCATCCCCCTCATCATCTCCGTCGTCGTCATCCCCCTCCTCCTCATCGCCGCCCTCATCCTCCTCGTCATCCTCATCTCCCTCCCCCTCTCCTGCGAGTGGGAAGTCCTCCTGTCTCCTAGGTACTGGAATGTCTGGATCTGTCAATGGCACTGGCCGTCGTCGTGCAAACCATTGCTCATACTCCTCTGTTGTCCCGGCGTCTACCACACCTGACCTCCAATCCCACTATCTCTATTGTAACTGTGCAAAGTCGGCATATGCTATGTGTGGCTAAATCATACTCCCCCACTGACTTGTCTCTGTGAGATCGGGCAAAGCATGCAGTCCTCCTAGGTATATCCTGCCTCTCTCCAAACTATCGTCTAACTCTCTCTGGCAGGTACATCTCAATCACTCTCTGGCGACTCACTGGTCACCCAATCAGGTACCTCTCCTGTCTACAATATGGTAGCTCATCCCTATCATCTGACCATCTAGGGCAATCAAGATATGGCCTCCATGTGAACTCTCTCAGTCTGTCTAGCTCATGTCGCCAGTACAATATGTATCCAAAAGGACCCTGTCTCAGTGCTCCTCCATAGCAGTATACATATGGTCGGTGTGGTACTACCTGTCTCTCTATAATCGGTCGACATATGGCTATGTGCTCAAATGCCCATACCTGTAACAGTGTGACTCCACAGCTCAAAGTCTGCACTCCCTGATATGCTATCTGATGCAGCTGAAAATAGAGCATAGCCAGTACACATGGTCCCCATGCGTACACTGTCCCCTCTGTCGCCATCCGCTCTAGCACTCTTCCCCATCCAATAGGGAATCCATGTCCTCGTCTGTCTCCTGCTAGTAGACATGCTATCACCACATATCGTCGATCATACTCTGCTGCCATGGTCTCCCAGCGGATCTCCCTCTCGATGATATCCAGATCATCTGCATCACACTCGAATAATCTACACAAAGAGTCTCTCCCTGTCACTAGGTCATACTCTACCATCTCCCCATGTATCGGAATGCGAAGGATGCGCCATACATCCTCTAGTGTCACCGTCGCCTCTCCAGTCGCCAGATGGAATGAGGAGGTCTCCGAATGCCATCGCTCTGCTAATGCGGTCAGCAATCCTGTGTTTGCCCTAATCTCGGGCATGAATGTGATATAATATATCCCAAGTCCTGCTAAGATATCTCTGTCTGTGCTCCTGAGTCTATGTCGTAGCATGAAACAGTCTGGTCGGTTCTCTCGTGTGATCAACGGATACTGTCAACTTTGCATCACAATTGGGGCACATTTTGTCAGTATTAGGGTTTGCTCCTACGAGCTGCATTTTCTTGTTTCATGGCCAAATCAGGGTGTTCTTTATCTATTTTGACCTATCCTACCCTTATCCCCCCTTTTCGGATCATTTGCATGTAGTTTCGAACCAAAATTGAGTCACAAATGCACAACTGTGCCTGTGTCAAGACTCCTGCGCCTGTGTCATGTAACCTGCGCCTGTGTACCCTTACACAAGTGCATAATTCACCCTACACAAGCGCAGAATTCAGTTTCTGCATCCCCTGTGGGCCCCGCAATGTCCCGCAAGCAATCAAAATTCATGAAATTGAAAATATGGGTTTTTGAGATCCATACCGCTGCTCCTGCGTCATTCGGTCGTCTGTAAGTACGTACATGTTCCACGAGGTGATCCGCCATTGGAATGTTCGCCATCTATCTGTAAGTGTCCTTGTCCAGAGCAACAAATCCTCCTCTTTGGCTAGTGCAAATGAGCTCTTTTCACTTTCTTGGTCCCATTTATAGATCTTTGTCAGTGCATAGATGGATGTGCATCATCTCCATCTTATGTTGGTCGCGGTCTTGTGCACCTTAAATTGCTTGTCCTTCATGCATCCGATCTCCGATTGTCAATCCGTTCGATCCTATCATTTTTATCGATCAATTGGCCTCTTTTCTGCATGTTTCCGGCCAATTCCTCGAGGGGGCATGCATATGTCATTATTATTGTCTGGGGCATTTTCATTAAGTTCTTTGAAACAACGCTTAGAATTGCATTGTCTCAAAGAGGGGCAAAATGTAGACACCTAAAAATGGTCAACGCTTGCGGAATCATACTTTAACATTTGCGCATCGCCTCATTTTAGTTTTTTGCATCACATTAACATTTCTTCCATGTTGCGCACTTGGTTTTTATCATTTGCGAGTGTCGAGTCATTCATCTTTGTCTTCAATCGTCTCGCTTTCGAATTCGGTCTTGTTGACAATAATTTTCAGTCGTGATTTTGATCAATCCTATCCTGTCGCATCAATGTGCATGCTCATTTTGGACATCGTCAATCCTAATTAGGGTTTTGTCCTCTTTTCAATCTTATCATCATGCAATCGATTTGTCATCGATCGTTGTCATTTTCAATCTTATCATCTATTTTGTCATCGATCCTTGTCCTCTTGTCAAATTTTGTCATTTTGCGATCAATTTATCGTCAATCGTCGTCGTCTTCTCAATCATGTCAATTTGGATCAATTAGTCATTGTTCCTTGTCAATTGGCGCTTTTATCAATCAAATCATTTATCACATTGGTCCTTTGTTAATCGAAATCATGATCAAATCGAATCGACATCAAGTCAATCTTACATCAAGACCTAATTGTCGTCCTTGCATTTCTAATTTATCTTCTAGGGTTTTATGATTTATTCATTTAACCTTGTTTGTCATTTTCTCTCCATTTTCTCCCTCTAGGTTAAATAATTTATTTATTTATCCTAGGTCTTCGTGTCACAATTAAATGTTTAATTTAATTGGTTAACTAATTATTCCTCTTTTTGTGAATTAATTAATAAATTATTAATTGATTTACCTAATTTCTCCTAACTCCTAATTTCCTAATTTTTCATTCCCTCTTTGTGAATTAATTAATAAATGAGAAATTATTAATTAATTCACTACATTCCTAATTTCCTTATTTTCTAATTTCCTAATTTTCATCATTTCTAATTCTTAATTTCCACCTATTTTCTAATTTCCTAATTTTAATTTCCACCTAATTAACTTGTCTCTAGTTCTCCCTATTTTTGTGCTTCTGTGGAAGCATGAATTTCTCATGCGTCATACTCTTGACATAGCAAGATGTCATAAGGTTCTAGTTTTCTAACCTTTGTATTGGCAATATGTCATAATTCATGACATAGAAGGTGTCATGACCTTCTTTTCACTCAATTTTGCCATTTTGAAATCAATTGCTTCTAATATCCATTTCATGCTAATTTGATCTTTTCTCCAATTTTTCTATAAATTGGATGGTTTTTCTTCAATCAAGGGTAATTACTTTGTCGAAATAATCACTTTGTCAAAACAATCACACTTCGAGTACTCTTGCGCCATAATCTTGTCTATTTGCTTTCATCTCATGTGTACGCACTTGAAGGTGAGATCCACAAACAAAGGCTATTTGGAGAGGAAAGAAGAACAATGGAGCCGCATGAAGGAAGCATTCAGATCTACGTTTGGTTTGCATAGTCTTTAGTTTTGAATGTTTTGTCTTTATGTCTTTATTGAGTGTGTTTAGGATAGATCATTACATTTAAGCTTTCGTGATTGGGCTAGATTAGTTTTTATATTGTTTGTGATGATTCCTAATTTCCTAGCTACACTTTCCAAAGCTTGTTTTATATACATATCATTACAATGTATTTATTTCACCATTATGCTACTAACAAATTTTACAATGACCATTTCATAGTTGACAAAGTTGATATAAGTGTCATAAAGAAACCTTCATCTTTATACGATTGATGAACATAGCTTGCTTAAAAGATAGAATAATGTTCTTGCAATGACAAGTTCTAATGAAATGTAGCAAAAAAACACTACCACAACAACCAAGCACCTTCAAAATAGTACTTGGAATAAACTAAAGATGGGAGTTTCAAAGCTCTACCGTGAAAAACATTTTAAATGTTTTAGTTTAGGGTCTTCATGAAGACATACAAACATTACGACAAAAGAAAAAAATAGTGTCGTTTAATCAACACAAGTAAAACAATAAAATATAATATTTCAACTTCCTTACCCTCTAATAACATTAAGATTTTTTAGTTTTTTGGTTTCCACAATCATTGTTTGCTAGGAATTTATTTTGAAATATAACATACTTGAAACTCTATTACTATACTAAAATCCATAAAGACATTCAAATAAAGAGGTGTTTTTCTCTTTGTCACTACCATATTTCTATTTGAAGAATTTGTTAAAACTTAGAATCAAAAGCATCTCTATCCTCAAATTTAATAGTAGTATTTATTTTTAAAATGAAAATTTGGGTTGCTAACAAATTTTGAATAAACATGCAATGTTATACACTATTTTTCGCATGATAATGGGTCTAGTAACTCTTTTCATGCCTTTGCATTAATGCATGCACATAATCAATGTCAACCAAAACTTCCAAAGTTGAGAAACAATGAAATAAAAATAAAAAAGGACCAAATGAAATGCATATAACCCTAGAGAAGTGTCTAGATAACTTATGATGAAAACCAAACAATGATAGTAAATGCATCATGTTCACTCATCATTAGGTAGTGAACCAAAAACCTTAATATTTACATCAAAACTATAGTGTCTAGATATATTAAATTTTGCATGTATAATCTCGAGACTTGGAAGATTTATAGGCATATAAAATGGTTATTCATCATAGTGCATCATATGTTTCGCTAGGTATTTGTTGAAGTTGGTATGTGTTGTTGAACATAAATGTATCTCTTTGCATCAACCTTATGGTAAAGAACTTTCCTTAACATTCTTTAATGGAGCATTACTTAATGTTATTTAGGCAAACTTCTCTTAACATTCCTTGTGATGAATTTGGCATGCCTTGTGAATTTTCTAAGCAGGTCAAGTCAACAGTAAGGTCCAAATATGATTAGAGAGGTGATCTCATTAATATGGACCAAGAAGATCTTAATGAAAACAATGAATATGAATAATGCAATGTAGTGAATGGTGTAAAGCACATAGTCATTGATATGGGTATGAGAGAGATCCAAACTTGATTAGTCTAAACATGTCAAGTCAACAATAAGATCCAAACATGATTAGAAAGGTAGACTTGATAATGTAGAGGAGTAAAATCTTATAATAATAATAATAATAGATATAAACATAATCTAATAAATGGTATAATTCATATAATCATAGATTAGAAACATGCAATAAGTTTTCGTGCACTCACATCAAAAAGTGCTCATTCATAATGTCTTATTTTTACACTTCTAAAGAATTTGTTTATAAATAAATGAGACAATCGTCCTAATATATCTTTGAATCACCTAGATCTAAACGTTCAATCCATGGTCACTTTTTGTGTCTTCAAGTCTTTAAAGTCTTGGTTTGTATCCATAAAGCATGAAATTGTTTTCCTAATATCTTAGGTGCCAAATTTGAAAGATAAAAATTTCCATTTTATAAGTCTCCATGCTAAGTTCCCACGTGAGTCTTCTTTATAGGAGTTTAGGGCACGTAGCATGAGGGAAGTTTAGGGTTTGCTGGCGGCTTGCATTAAAAAATGCTCCATTTTGTCATGGGAGCATGGCGTGTTGCGTGAAAAAGAAAAACTTTCAAGGGTATACAACTAATCATTTTCATGTGAAGAAGAAGAAGAAGAAGAAATTTTAATGTCCACGAGGCTAAGTATAGCCTATGGGACAGACCCCTTCAGAAATCAAATTCTGTATTACACCTCTTTTCTTGTGTAGCGTGGTGATGAGAGCTCCTAGCCTCTCCACACACCCCTCATTGAATAAATTATCCCAAGAGCAGTCCGCAAGAGTGGTTTCATAACTGTCCCTGCTGTCCTTGAAAGCGTCACATTCTAGAATGAAGTGTTTTTCTGTTTCAACCTTACCCGAAGTGCAGAAAATGCACACTCTTTCCTCCCAATTTTCTTTTGGTCTTTTCCAACGCCCAGTTTCACATCGAAGCTGATGGGAGTTAGTTCTTAATTGAGCAATGAGGATTTTGGCTTTCCATGATAAATTGGCTCCTATGTACACTTTTTGCTGATGGTTACATGAGGGGTTAAACTCTTCAATATAATACTTTTTCTTTCTCCCTAGCTCCTTACCCCAAGTGCGCTTGTGGAGCTTATCTATAACATATGCCTTTATCTCTTTGCTATTCGTGGGACACACGTTCAAGTATATATCCCATTTTCCCAGCCATTTGCTATTTTGTCGCATCCAAGTCTTCTTTCTTTTGCATAATGTGTTATTGAAGACAACCTTAGGCCATCTACCCTCATCCATTTGCTCAATTCTTTTCAAATAACAAATGAGCCTTGCCAAAGCAATTGCCTCCATCGACGTAACCCCCAATGGATACCCCAAAATGAAAGCTCTATGTGGATATCTTCTTGTTGGGTATGTTTTTCACGTGATAGATACCCCAGAATGAAAGCTCTATGTGGATATCTTCTTGTTGGGTATGTTTTTCATGTGATAGATACCCCAGAATGAAAGCTCTATGTGGATATCTTCTTGTTGGGTATGTTTGTTAGATATCATTTGCTGGGTATGTTTGTTGTGTTAAGATTTAAGAGGCTTGCTTGTGATATTAAAGTATAGGTTTTCATTTGCATTTGAAACATTGAGCCTTAAGGATATTCCTGACCAGTGTAAGAAAGGTCTAAATCTTCCTCTAAGGGCTATCATACAAATAGCAGAGGAAAACTCACAACATGACAGTCTTGTAGACTATGACAGTGAATTAGTAAAGAGCTCATGTAAGGACACAAACATAAGGTGCTGATGCATGACAAAGGCCAAGTGTTAACATTCATTGTAAGTTACAGTAATAAAAGATAACGAGTGGTAAACTCCTTGGAAGTCCTAAGTATTTTCTGTCCCTAGATCTCATTAAAAAACTCATGAGAAGACTTACACACCTGTAGGTGTTAATGATAGAAGGGTTTTTTCCTCGTTACATTCATGTCCTTATGTTTTCTGAACGATTATTGATCATGTAATGCCTCAAAGAGTCAAAGCCACAGAGACCTTGCTGATACTACCTTCAAAGCTTTTTCTCTAGAATCCTTACTTAATAGGCTCCTTGCATTTTTTTCCAATGCATATAAAGATGTGGCAACTCTTTCAACAATTGAGAAAAGTGTATTGGAACCGTAACAAGATATGTATGTATGAAAACAATAAGTTTTGGATGTTATGAAAGACATTTAATGTGAAGTTTATAGTGCTTCAACAAGCCATATTGTACAGTCAACAAGAACTGGCATGCTGGTCATCACCAAGAGAAGACAAACAATATGATCCTTGTGACTAATGACAATGACTTCGACCAGTAAACAGTAGTTTGTGTTAGTGACATAGACAATAGTGAGATGAACTATGTATGGGTGTGATTGTAACCTAAAGTTAAAAGGAAATAATATCTAGAAAGGTTCATGAAAAGCTACTCACAAAGAAAAGTAACAGTATTGGTACACTTTAAGGTGGTTGTCAGACTGCAATAAAGTGATGTAAGATATTGTTGTGTATGGCAGTAACAGAGATCCATGATAGTGTAACAGTGCTGATAGGAAATGACAGTGGTATCTAAGTCAAAAGGACTGTAGCCAAATGACAATCTACTTCCCCATAGATCAAGATATAAATGACAGTCCTCACAAGGAAAATACACGGTCTTATCAAAATGCAAAATAAGGATATGATGTATCAGGAGAAATAAACCAATATGAGGTCTTAGACATGGAAACGCAGCAACAAGGAGCTTGTTATGACAACTGGACAAGGGAAGGTCCCATCTCCAACATTGCATGAAGGGTAGAGTTATATGAGGGATTAGAAGAATAAGTGTCAAAATGGTGCATGTTAGAGGGTAGTCAAAAGTAGATGTCAAGCTCATTCATGAAGACAAGTGCCACTACAGATCAACACAGTGAACCAGTAACCACAAGTCAGGAATTGTCAAGTTGCTTAGTGATGGAGGACTAATCACAGAGGTTAACCTCTTCTATGAAACGAACCACAATAACAGTGCAATGGTAGACGTTCCAAGGTGTAGATAACATATTAACAATCAAGACTATCAAGTGAATGAGGTTAAAAAATGATAATTATGAGTAGGCATTCCATAGAGAATAGGGGACACTATGGTGGCAAGGGATTTGGTATGACAGTTCATGAGACAATATTGTGAACATAGCAGTGCTAGATGGACTTTTTTATCAACTACATGACAATGTTGCAAGGATCTTGATGCAGGGGCATTCAATTTCATTTGAGGCAACTGCAAATTTCAGAACTGATAATTAAAGCTGGCAAAATCATTTTCATTCGAAATTAACATTTTCATTAAAAATTATGAATAATTTGAAGTGGCTGAGTGGAGCTGTTAATGTTGACAGATACGGCTGGTGGCTTGGAAGATATTTTTGGCTTTTTTCCTTAAATAGAATTACTGGAGGCAATTATCAGCATTGAATTCGATTTCCTATTATTAGTGCTTGTTCTGTGACTGCTGTTAAGGGGCAGCTTGACCTGCCTTAATAATTTAGCCTTTTTCCATGTTTGGCTGGAAGGAACCAATCCTTGAGGGGAACCTTTATCAAGATAAAGCAAGTGAAAAAAAATGGGGAGAGGGCTGCCGATATATGGAATTTTCTGATATGAGGATTGGACTTTTGAA